>NC_080688.1:15459171-16888279 GCF_030445035.2 Dasypus novemcinctus
CATACATAATGAGATCCCGTATAAACTCAGGGCACTTGAAGCTCTGGTGAGCGTCCATGATAGAGAACATATATGGCTGCTGTGCCAGGAGGGTGATGCATTCTGACACCACGTGGAGAGGTCATGGAAGCTAGCATTTCAGACGCTCCCAGACCTGGCCCTTTGTGTCTCTACCTCTGGCTTATTTGTATCCTTTTAATATAAATCTATATTTATAAGTAGAGAGCTTTCAGTGAGTCATTCTAGCAAATGATCAAACCCAAGGGGGTGGTGAAAACTCCCAAATGTGTAGGCACTTGGTCAGAAGTGTGGGAGGCCTGGCTCCAAACTTGCAATTTGTACCTGAAGGGCAGTCTCATAGAGGATTGCCCTTAACCCAAGGAATCTGGTTAAGTCCTGGTAGTTGGTCGGAAATGAATTTGGTTGAGTTCCTGCAGTCTTTGCATTTACTAACTGGTTCCTGATACCAGCACAGTTGGTGCCAGTGTTAGGAGGTGTATGGTTCGATTGGGTTTTGATAACCCAGTGTGTCAGCCTTGGCATGAGTTTCTAGAACCTAAATATGGGCTCAAGGGGTGTCCTGGTTGATATGAAGCCCAATATCTTAATCCACGTAGTGACTTCCCTGTTCAGGGCTCCAAGTGGTGGTTTAGTCACAAGTGGTTTGGGTGATACTTGAGAGTGAACTGAACACTGGCTTGCTGGTAAGGAATGATGAGGGGAGGATTCCCCGACTGCGATCACACTTCCCAGTTCTCATTGGTGGAAGGGGTTCCGATCTCACCAGGGGAAGGGGCGGCCTGGGAGGGCAAGAGCTACCAGATCCTGGTAGTTGCATGTGAGTAGACTGGTTCATCTTGGAAGGACCCAAATATGGCTGGGTGGGTGAACTGCTCAGACCAGGAGGAATGCAACAAGATCAGTTAGGAGAAAGCTCTTCAGAGTGTTGGTAAATCAAATTCTTCTGTATCAGAAGACTTATGCTGGAAAACTGGAAGAACCATCAGATCTATTTTGGACCCAGTTGTGAAACTTTCTAAGTATAGAGGGAAATGAAAGGAGTTGAAACTATGATGTGAGAAAAAGGGAAAATGACAAATGGAAGGAGAGAAAAAGGAGCAAAAATGTGTAATGAGAGGGCCAGAAAAGGGGGGTAGATAGAAGTAAAACAGGAGAGAGGATGAAATGGAGAGAATAAAACAGAATGAGAGAGAACAGAAATGAGAAAAAAATAAAAACAGGAAGAGAAAAAAGCAGTGAGGAATTCCAGGTGGAGACCTAGCTCGCCAGGACATTAGGTTGTAGCAGGAGAAAGTAAACTGCGGTGGGGGTAGGGGTGTCACAGTTCAGCTCAGCTCAGGTCCCTCTTTGTCCAGCAAACCTGGATTCGGTGACCCTCCTGTGTTTTGTCAGCACACTCTACTTGCCCTTTTGGCTTTACCTGTCACTTCAACTGAACACACAGGGATGTAAGCGTGCAAAGGTCTGTTGCATAGGAGTGAGACGACTTGGAGAAAAACACAACTCGGAAGGGAATGTGTGGATGCCCTTAGAGTAACCCATCGTTCTCAGGGCTCTCCTCATCAAACCCCCTTCTCCCCGCCCGCCCAAGAACACCAACCACAAAGGACACAAGGACCCGGGTTCCACTGTGACCAAATCAGATTTCCCTTTGTCTTTCCATCTTTCAGCAGGGAGTCAGGCAGCAGGAGTGGTCTAGGGGCCTAGATTCTAACCCCCACGCCTTCTGCGCCCAGTATCTCCGTGCCGGTTTCCAAATGTATTTTTTCCACCCCTGGGCAGCTGCTCCAGAATACACCTCCATTTCTTCAGCCCTGAACGCCCAAGGCCCAGGCGCACGGATCTCGGATCTCCGCTACGGTGGTAACGAAGCTCCATCTGTGGGTCCACGATCTTCCGCGGGCGCTCCGCAGCGCAGCCGGGCTCGGCGTGTCCCCCAGCCCCGCCAGCCCCTCCAACCTGGCGAGCGCCGGACTCTGGGGCGGGGCGCAGCAGCGCGGCGCGTGGACACGGGGCCCAGCTTCGCAGGCAGGCGCAGCCGGATGGCGCCACGGGGACGCGCGGACCTCGCGTGCAGGCGCTGGCCGCCCGGGCCGGCGCTCCCCCGCCCGAGCCATGCCACCTTGCGGGCGATCTGGCCGCTGTGCGCCACCGAATGCAGGACGGCCACTGCGCCACGCGACAGCGGCCCACGCCCTTCGGGCAGCTGCTCCTTCAGCACCTGGCGCACCACCTCGCGCTCCACGACCCGCGGGGGACGCGCGCCCCGGGACAGCGAGCTCCTCTGCTGCAGCGACATCCCCGACCGCGAGTCTACCGGCAGCCGGCCTCTTTCTCTTTCACGTCCCCTGTCCCTCCCTTCCCGGCCCCAACCCAAAGCCCCGAGCGCAGCCGCAGGCGAGGGTCGCCGAGCCTCTCTTATATAAGCCGTCTGGGCCCGCCCATATGTCGTCACGGAGGATGAGGGCGGCTCCCCGGCTTTGGCCATGGCTAAATTTAATTTTGCTGTACCCTCTCCTCTCTAGGACGAATAGAACCTTTCACTCCCCTTGCCCAAGGAGGGTTGCTATCTAGAGTCCAGGAAAAATAAATGCTCTGGGAATTCATATAATGCCAGCCTCCTTATGCCTTGTTTTGTGAATTCATGATGGGGAGATTGAGGAATTCCACAAGTGAAAAAAAAATTGGTAGCTTTAGTAGGCTTTAAATGCCATCTAACTCCACAGTGATAAAGCTACAAAACCACATTTAATCCAAGCCTTTGTTATGGATTGCTAAAATGGAACTCTTTAGGTCTCAGAATGGACTGAGGTCACTAAAGGCAAAGAACAAATATTTACCAAGAACCTCGGCATGCCAAAGGCAGAAGGTACCACTCTTCTGCAGGACTTACAAAAGAGGACTGGGGGCCATTTTTGAGAGCCTTAGCCATACTTTCCTCAAGGATGTAGAAATTAAAGAGAACCAAGAGAAAAAGAATTTTCTTTGGAGAGGGTTGTTGGAAGGCTGGATGTTTATATTCCCCTTGGAAGGACTTTAGAATTTTATTAGATTGAACAAGATCAAATAGAGAACCAAGGGTGTTCTTGGGTCTCAAGTGAGTAAAGGACTTTTTGTTATTTAAGAGTAATTAGGTATTATGATTTCATCAAGGGACAGAGGAAGCAGGAGTCTACAGATATCTATTAATGAATTCTGAGGGGAAAGAATATTTTCATTTGTACCCTATGGGTTCTTTTGATGTGTCCCACCTTCATTAATGCATAAAGTACTAGGAACAAGGTGGGTGTTCTCCTTTTCTACCTTCTGTTAGACAAGTATATTGACTCATTGGTACCACAAATCAAGAGAAACAGGGATAAGGACATACTAGGCTCGTCATAAAGATGGTTTAAGATTGGACACAAGGTCATTTGGGATGTTTAGGCTTCAGAGGAGAGCTTGGGGCTAGCGAACAATGATCACAGGTCAGTAGTAAATGCACAAGCCCACAAGTCCCTAAGTGATTTCAGAAAACAGTGAGTGCAATGGAGAAGAAAGAAGAGGACACAATGAGGTAGAGAATGACTGGAGAAGTAGCCATGTGTCAACTTGGCTAGGTTATCCTGTTCAGCTGTTTGTTCAAGCAAGCATTGGCCCCATTGTTTTGTGTATTTACGTCCTCATTGATTGCATCTGTGGATGGTTACATCTACAGTCAACAAAGGAGATTGTTTGCCTTCAGAAATGAGAAAAATCTCATTCAGTCATTTGAAGGCATTAAAGGGAGATTTTCAGAAAGAAGAAGGTCTATCTCTAGTTCAGCCATCCAACTTCTCCTTGGGAATTCATCAAAACCTTCATTCGAATTCCCAACTTGCATCCTGCCCTATGGAATTTGGACTTGATAATCCCCATGGTCATGTGAGTCAATTCTTATAATAAATCTGAAAACATTTACATTATATTTATGCTATATATGCATTGTATAACATATAGATATACATATATGTTGTACATATATATACCTAGGTCTATCTATCTATATATGTATCATCCATTCTCTTTCCCCAGAGAACGCTAATACAATGGGTGACGTTGGAGCTGGGATTTACTTTATGAGAAGGAAGCAAACATATGAAGAGCTGGAGAACAATGACTCCAGACAGAAGAAATTCCCTGTAGCATGCCGGGTGTATTGAAAAATAGAGAAAAGCTGGAGTGGCTGAAATAGAGTAGACAACGTGAGGAAATGTGGAAGAGGAGGCCGAGAAGCAGTCCCGGTCCTGCTCACATAGGGCCTTTAGGCCATGTTAGGGGTTTTGATGGCACTGGAGGCCACTGAAAGGTTTTAAGGAGAAACTTTTCTCTTTGTGACCACTCCCCCTGCTTTGTGAAGATAAGAGTAGAAGTAGGAGACAGGACAATTAGGAGGCTGTTGCCACAGACTGGGTGAGAAATGAAATGGTGGGGTGGAGGTTGAAAAATGCCCCCCCCAAAATATCCATGTCCTAATCTCTGGCACCTGGGATTATTTCCTTATATGCCAAGGACTTGGCAGATGTGATTACATTAAGGATATGGAGATGGGAAGATTACCTAGGTGGGCCCTAAACAAATTCACGTGTCCTTATAGGAGAAAGATGGATGCAGATTTGATACAGACAGAAGAGAAGGTTCTGTAAGCACAGAGGCAGAGATTGCAGTGCTGCATCCACAAGTCAGAAAATGCTGGCCACCATGGGAGCTAGAGTTGTCGAGCAACAGATTTTCCTCTGAGGACCCATAGGGAGAGTGGCCTGGCCAGTATCTTGATTTTGACCCAGTGATACTGGACTTCTGGCCTCCAAGAACTGTGAAAGGATAAATTTCTGTTGTTTTAAGCCACAAAGTTTGCGGTGATTTGTTACAGCAGTCACAGGAAACTAATAGAGGTGACTTAGAACAGGGTTTTAGCATTGGAGAGGATCAATTCAAGATATATTTTGACTTGCTAGGCTTGTGGTCTAGCACAGGACTTGGTCTTGCTAGGACGTGCTAGAGTGTGGGTGTCTCAGAAAAAGAATCAAGGTAGTTTTGTTTTATTATGTTTTCTTGTGGTAGCATGTGATTTGCCATTTTGATCTTTTTTTTTTTTTTTAGATAGTGGGGTCGGGGATCGAACCCAGGACCTCCTATGGGGAAGCAGGTGCTCAACTGCTGAGCCACATCCAGTTCCCCTGAGTGGGTTTGTGTTTTTTTAAAAAATTTGTTCGTTTGCTTTCAGGAGGCCCAGGTAACCTAACCCGGACCTCCCATGTGGGAAGCAGGCGCTCAACAGCTGAGCCACACCCACTCCCATTTGAACGTATTTAAGCGTGACATGCAGAGACATGAACTGCTTTTTCAGTATGCTGTTCCACTAGGTGGCTTATTCTGTAGCACGTGCGCGCTTGCCAATGACAAGCGGGCGGGGGAAACTGGGGGAGTCACAAATGAGAACCACCGCAGATGACGTCCTCGGCCAGCGACAAGACCGCCGGCGCCTTCCCGTCCCATCCCACGCCTCTGCGCCTTTAAGCCTTCGCGCCTCACGCGCAGGCGCGCCGCGGAAGCTCGCGAACTACAACTCCCGCCGGGCTTAGTGAGGCGTGTGGGCCGCTCTCGCCGGGGAACTACAGCTCCCGGCAGGCACCGCGCGGGCAACCAGCGCGCAAGCGCACTCCGCCGCCGCCGCTCTCCCCTACCCGGCCCGCGGCCCCAGCTCTGGGCTGGAGTCGCCTACGCAGATGGGGACGGTTTCCTCTTAAAAGAGAAACGACGGCCGAGCGCACGAGGTGGGCCCCCTTCCTCCCGTCGTTCTCGCGGCGCGCGCGGAGGCCGTCGGAGGCGCAGGCGCAGTAGGGGTGGGGAGGGGTGCAGGTAAGGTGCGGGCTGCGCTCGCTGCCTGGCCGGGGTCTCCAGGCGCCTTGGGCGTGCCAAGGGGGCAGGTCCGGGGGCTGGGGTACATCCCCGGACGCCCACGCCCAGACCCCGCCCCAGCCGGGACCCTCCCCTGCCCCGGCCTCAGCGCCTTCTCGCCACTCCAGCCTCTGCTCTCCCGGGCGAACCCAGGCCTACGGCCCTGACCCTACTTGGCGCCTCGGACCGCACGCGCACACGCTGGAAGCGAAGCGGGCTGCTGGGCCCCCGCCACAGCTGGTGCTGCTGAGACCCCCCTGGCCCAACCCCACTCCCTGATGAGGAACTCGAGGCTCGGAGAGGCGGGGGTGGGGAGGTGGACTCCAGGGGGCAGGACCTGGTGCTGAGACCCTTCGGCCCAGCCCCACTTCCATGGTGAGCACGAGGTGGGGCGCCAGGTGGCGCGTCTCCTCCACCTCCAGGACCAGGGCGCAGGTGGCAGCTCGCGCTGCTGAGACCCTCTGGTCCAGCCCCATTTCCCTGGTGAGGACAGGGTCGGGGTGGGGCGCCAGGTAGCACGTCTCCTACACCTCCAGGACCCGGGCGCGCATGGCTGCTTCCCCGGCGGACGCGTCCCGCAGGCGGCGGGAGAAGCGGCGACAGCTGGACGCCCGGCGCAGCAAGTGCCGCATCCGCCTGGGCGGCCACATGGAGCAATGGTGCCTCCTCAAGGAGCGGCTGGGCTTCTCCCTGCACTCACAGCTCGCCAAGTTCCTGCTGGACCGGTTAGGGCCTGGGGTGGGAGGAAAGGGGATCTGAGGGAGGGCGACTTGGCAGCAGGCCCCAGACCCTCTCTCGGGAGTATATCCTTGTCCAGCTGTGCCTTCTTCAGGGCAATCTCCTGTTTTATTCTGGGGAGGGGGGTGTGGTGGATTCCAGCCTCCTGCTCCCCTCCTGGTGTCCAGAGTGCTTAGGAAGCTCTTAGGACTGGATGCAAGCATCCAGGGCTGGGGGCCTTGAGCAGCCCAGCCCGCCCTGACTAGCTTCTCTCCACCTGGCAGGTACAACTCCCCAGGCTGTGTGCTCTGTGCAGGTTAGTAGGGAATGGTGGGGGTGGGGGGAGGCAGCGGTGCTGGGCAGGGGGTAGGGAAGGGGCTCAGTGGCCAGGACTGGAAGACCGGCATGATCCAGAAACGCCCTTCCTTAGGGGGAGTCAGGAGAGCACTTGGGAAGGTGGGGAGGCCATGGGAAGCAAGCATGGCTCAGCGCTCCTGGGGATGCTGAGTTCTCAAGAATGACAGGCCTGGTTGCTCCGGCCAGCCGGCGGCTGGAGGGACAGGCATGTAGGGCGCACTATCCCTGCTCCTCCTCCTGACTGCTCTCCTGAACCTGCAGGCACCGAGCCTTCACCCCCCAAGGGCCTGCAGTACCTTGTGCTCCTGTCCCATGCTCACAGCCGGGAGTGCAGCCTGGTGCCCGGGCTGCGGGGGCCTGGGGGCCGAGACGGGGGGCTTGTGTGGGAGTGCTCGGCGGGCCACACCTTCTCCTGGGGACCTTCCTTGGACCCTGCACCTCCAGAGGCGCCTAGGCCGGCCGCCTGTCGACGTTCTGCCCGGAGAAGCTGGTGCTCAGGAGCCAGGAGTGGGCCTGAGACTGCAGGTAGGCTCTTGAGGAGCTGGTGGAGAAGGGAGGAAAAGGATTTCCCATTTTCTGTGACTCTGAATCCCCTCTGTACAAGTGGTCCTTTTTCAATGAAAAAAAAGAGACGTTGTTAGTAATGAAGAGCCAAATGCAGACTAGGATGCATGGTAACGCTACCATTTGTGGAAAGGGAAATAAGGGGAAACGTCAAATTGGATGTACTTGGAAAGCTATGTAAGAAAGCAGTTTATCTGTGAGGATCTAGGTGGCAGGGAACAGTGTTGGAGAGAAAATTTCATTGCACCTTTTCTCCCCCATGGGAGTTTATTGAGCAGTTTTACCGTCATGACGCAGATGAAGAGGAGCTCCCCAGAGGGTGGGAAAGGGGCTGCGATGGAGAGCAGACGCCTCCAGGAGGGAGTGTTCTCATTGGTGGTAGGTAGGGGCTTTGCAGAGAGCAAGCAGATGGACATGGATTCCTGGGCTATGCCCATCCATGCTAGGTTGTTTCTACTGGACTCAAACTGGTTTATTACCGGGTGCTGCTTATCTGCAGTTCAGTGTGATGCTTCCTGTCACTTCACTCTTGGAAAGCAATTGACCTGCCCTGCAGGTGCTCTTCAAACAGCGCACCTCTCAGTACCTGGTTTTTTGAACCGTCTCTTAAACTCCCCCTGCACCCCTGTAACCTGGGCCCCCACCTTCTCCTTCCTAACACAACAGGCCACAGAGCTCTGTCCTCATTCCTTGAGCCCAGAGCATCTTTCCCTCTGATCCCTGCCCCTGCACACAGGTTTGGAACCTGAGCATGGTGAGAGGACTCAGGGAACCTCTTTACTCAGGTGAGGTTTGTGGGCAGAGGTAGACCTAGTGGACGATGGGCAGTGGATGCTGGGCGTGGGGGCGAGACCTGAGCCTGGCGTTCCCTGGCCTGCAGTGGGGTGGATCCTCCACCCGAGCCCTCCCTGCTCCCAGGAGAGGAAGGGGGGAAGGAAGAGGAAGAGGAAGATGAGGATGAAGAGGAGTTGCTGAGCGATGCGAGCCCGTGGACCTACAGCTCCTCCCCAGATGAGCAAGTGGGGGCTGAAGGGGGATGCCGAGCAGAGGGGGGCACCACTGCCTGGGGCCCAGGGCCTTGCAGACTCGAGGGAGGGCCTCAGTGGTGGTGGGTGGCTGGGCACAGGTGGGCATTGGGGGAGGCTTCAAAGCTGAGCTGGAAAGGGTGGAGCTGGGCTCTACAGCAGAGAGCCTGGAGTTGTGGGGTTACCCCTAGGCCTGGGCTCAGGGAGAGCAGGGCTGGTGGGAAGGCCCAGGAAATAATGCCTTCTTCCTTCCCGTTCTCCCTCCAGCAGCGAGCCGGATGCCCCCAGACCACCTCCGTCCCCACTTGCCCACTCCCTGGAGGAGGCCCCCTCATCTGCCCTTGCCCCTCCAGCTGGGCCATCCTCTTCAGCTCCCCCATTGGGTCCTGGAGCTCCTCTGCCCGAGGAGGAAACCGGCATCCAGCCAGGTGTCCAGCCCGAGCTCAGTGGGCCGCTGCCTGCCGTCCCAGAGCCCCAGGCCAGGTAACCTGCCTGCTGGGACTGAGAGGGCGGGGGTCCCGGGAGGTCCACCCTCCTCGAGGCCCTCCCTTCTCTCTGCTGCCCTAGCCCTGGGAGTCAGGTCTCGTCTGCCCTGGCCCCGGCCTGGGACGAGGATGCTGTGCAGATCGGCCCCAAGAGAATTAGGTAGGTCTGGGGGCGGAGGCGGGCCCTGGGGAGAGGGCTAGCGGGTGGGACCCCACTGCTGCTCCCACTGTCCTCCTCAGGAAAGCTGCCAAAAGAGAGCTGCTACCCTGCGACTTCCCCGGCTGCGGAAAGATCTTCTCCAACCGGCAGTATTTGAATGTGAGGGGCCCAGGCCGGGTCGGGGGGCTGCTGGCGGTGGGCAGGGGACAGGACACTGTGTGGGGATCTGGAGCCAGGAGAAGAGGGCTGGGCACATTTGACACTCTCCAAGAGTTAGCAATCAGATAGGCGGCTATTGCACTAAACCAAGGATGAAGCAGAAACACCAGCCTCACCTACACATGGAGCCACAGAGATCCACAGAGACGAGTGACATTGACCAGGCTCCTAGAGAGCCACGGACTGTTCTAGACCCTCACCACATACCCGGGCACACAGTGGGCACTGCTGTTCACGTTTTATAGGAGAGGAAAGCAGCTTGCCCGTGGTGCTCAGCTCGTGGGTTGTCACATGGGGTCCCGAGCCCTGGGGCCTGGCTCCAAACCACGTGCAGGCTCCTTGACCACGGTGGCTCAGATGGATAGCTTTAGAGTGGTTATGCGAGTACATGGTCTTGTCTGACCCCAACTAGGGTGAGAAGCGGCAGGCACCGGGTAGAGGAGGTCCAGAGGCTGTGGGGAGGCCTGGGTGGACAACAGGGGGAGAGAACACTGGAGAGAAGACAGCAGAGAGACAACCTGGAGCAAAGGATGGGGACAGTGGGGGAGCCCAAGGGGCAGCAGAGCCCTGGACAGGGGAGGGCCGACAGCTCTTGTGCCTGATAAGGAGATTTAACCGGGGTTACTGGGAAGAGGAGAGCCCGTGCACTCCAGCAAGCCGGCACGGGATATCCGATCAGGTGGAGGAGAAATCCTTCCCACCATGGGGAGTTCAGGTTGAAGCACCCACGGCCCTCGAACGTATGTTCCCCAAAGCAAACTTGGGGGAACACAATGTCGCAGTGCATCCATGGTGAGCCCTCAGTAAACAGTGGGCTGTCAGTGACATGTTAGCAGATAGCACATCCACAGGCAGGTGGACCGGGAGCCTCACCCGGGCAGTGCTTTGTGCAGGGAGCTGGGATTGCAGTTGGCAGAGAGGGGAGTGGTGGAAGTCGAGAGCAGGATAGGGTGAAGGCTAGTTCAGTGGCCAAAAAGGGGGTACTGGGATGCTTGTGGGGGTGAGAAGAGGGCCAAGATGACCTGAGCTTCTGGCCGGGATGGAAAACGTGAGGTGTTGGAATTGTAGGGCCAGGCACGGGGGCCAGGAGCCTGCCCGGCTGGTCATCCTGAGGGGGGAGGCCATCCTATGCTGTCTTGTCTACTCTGTCTCTAGCACCACAAGAAGTACCAGCACATCCACCAGAAGTCCTTCTGCTGCCCAGAGCCTGCCTGTGGGAAGTCCTTCAACTTCAAGAAGCACCTGAAGGAGCACGCGAAGCTGCACAGTGGTGAGGGATGCCTGTGCGCTCGTTCATCATCTCTCCCTGCACTCGGACCACCTGTCCGGCTGGGACTCTGCTTTAGGGGCTGTTAACACGTCAGATAGCAAGTGGAGAGCCCCTGACCTTCGTGAGGTTTCAGTTCTAGTGGCAAAGAGCTCCAGAGAAGCGTGAGAACAGGGCAAGAGGGTAGCACATGAGAGAAGAGGTGCTGTTTGAGGATGGGCAGGCCTTTGCACAATGGCTTGAGCATGCTAAGGAGTGGGGACTGCATGATGAGGGTGGGGTCTGTGCTGCTCCTGAGGAGCAAGGAGATCAGGAGGGTGAGCAGGGTAAGGTGATGTCAGCTGGTGACGGAACCTTAGGACCACGCTGGAGTGGATGAACTGGGATCTGGAGGAGGGTCTTGAGCAGTCTTTAAAAGAACCGCTGTGGCTGCTGGGGTGAGGGCAGACTGTGGAGGACAGGCTGCTGTGTGGAGGACAGGCTGTGTGGACTGGCTGTATGAAGGACACGCTGTGGGGGTGAGGGCAGAGCAGAGGCCCAGCTGTGGCCCAGCTGTGGATACACCCACAGGAGTGCCTGGATTCTGGCCGCCCTCAGTGGCCAGCTGACTTGAGCGTGAGGGCAGCACCAGGAGCAGCTTGTTGGAAGGTGCGGGTGGGCTGTGGGTGTGAGGGGAGAGGGACTGGGCTGCTCGGGGCTGCAGCCTGAGCATGGGCAGAGTGTGAATTACTGAGAAGGAGCAGAAGCGGGCTCGGGGAGAACTCGATTGTGGACATGCTTATTAGGGACTCTGCGCAGATGGCGGAGGGTGTGCCTCTGGAGCTCAGGGAGACGTTGGGCACGCTGAATGTGTGCATCCTGCACGTGTGCATGCTGTATGGCGCTGGCACTGGACGGCCTCCCACAGGGACAGAGGGGCGATTGTGGGGGAGCCGGGTGGAAGGACCAGATAGTAGGTGGAGAAGTGCCCTGTGAGGTGAGCACAGGATGAAGGCAGTGACTGAGCGTGGCAGCTGGTCTTGGGGAGTGGGTGTGGACAGGACGGCTGTCGACTGGGGGACCCCAAGCCCACCTGGAGTGTGTTTCAAACAGGCTGGAGTTGAGAAAGTGGAGGCGATGAGTGTGGACAGCTTCCTGGGGTTGTGCTGTGAAGATGAGCAGAGAGGTGGGGTCTCAGCTGGAGGGGTGTGGGCTGGGGCACAGAGATGGGGACCACCCCTAAAGAGGAAAGGCTTGTGGTACAGGGTGAGTGGGGCCCAGGATTGTGGCTGCAGGGAATGGTTTGAGAATCATGTGCATGGCGTGGTGGACTTGGTGGGGAGGATGTGGGATTCTCCAGGTTTTTCCTTAGGCACTTAAGACACCAGGTCATCAGCTGTGTGAGGACAGTGGGGTCTGTGGAGATAGGAACAATGTGAAATGGTCTTTTGGACTCTAGAGGATGGGAAGGTGAATTGACCAGGGCAGTGGAGAATGGGCGGGGAGGGAGCTTGAGATTTGGGGTTGTGGTATAGGGCTGAGGGGTGTGCTGCTGCTCGCCAGCCCTGGCACGGGCTTGTGTTGACCCTGAGCTCACCAGGCAGAGGGTGTGAGTGAAGGAGGGGCTGGGGGATGGGCTGGACACGCACATAAAGTGGGTGGGGAAGGTGGGCGGTGGTGGAGGAGCTGGAGGCCTGGCAGCCCGGGGTCCTGGGATCCAGCTGGGTTGAGGTGGGAGGCCCTGGCTGCACGGCCCATGGTCCTGGAGCGGGGGCCAGGTGTGCGGCAGGGTCAGTGAAGAGGTCAGAGGACTGAGAGGGCAGAAGTCTGGAAAAGCAGACCAAGAGCAGGGATATCCTGGATGAGGTGGGAGGGCCAGGTCCCGAGTGACATGGAGAGGCGGCTGTGAGGACGGTGGGGGCAGGGCTGCGGGGTCTGCAGGGCAAGCAAGCCCTGGAGGTCACAGACACGGGGCAGCAACCAATTAAGAGGCTGCTGGAGGCACAGGGACAGGTGACAGGCAGGTGCTGTGGAGCTGCAGGGAGCAGGGCTGCAGGGAGCGCAGCAGAGGGGACGGGTGACACAGAAAGAGTGGGATTTCCACGGGGGAGGCTAGGGAATGGTGGGCAACGGGAAAGCTGCAGGCCTGAGTGGGAAGACTTTCAGGTGCCCTGGAGTGGCCTGGGAGCACACCCGCTCATGGTGCACACTGCTGCCTGGGCCCCCGTGCCTTCTGCTCCCATCCCCCACCCCCGGTGCCTCCTTCCCACACCCCGTGCCTTCTGCTCCCCCTCAAAGACCAGCTCCTCAGCCTTTGCCTGGATAGACCCAGGTTAGGGACCCATTGCGTGGGGTGGGGGGGGGGGGTGCTGTCACAGGCTCGTGTTAGCACAAGGCCAGTGCAGTCAGGGCACAGGCCTCAGGTGGGATTGGCTGCTAGGGGACCCCACGTGTGTGCCCACAGACACCCGCGACTACATCTGCGAGTTCTGCGCTCGGTCTTTCCGTACCAGCAGCAACCTCATCATCCACCGGCGCATCCACACGGGCGAGAAACCCCTGCAGTGAGTGCGGGGCAGGTCTCGGGCGGGGGTGGGGAGGGGGCTGACTGAGGGGTAGGCAGCACAGTGGGCCCTGCTCTGCCCCTGGCTCCAGGTGTGAGATCTGCGGGTTCACCTGCCGCCAGAAGGCCTCCCTCAACTGGCACCGGCGCAAGCACGCGGAGACGGCGGCTGCCCTGCGCTTTCCCTGCGAGTTCTGCGGCAAGCGCTTCGAGAAGCCGGACAGCGTCACGGCCCACCGCAGCAAGAGCCATCCTGCACTGCTCACTGCTCTGGGCCCCAGAGTCCCCGGCCCCGAGGCCCCAGGCGCTGCCCCATCTCCTCAGGCTCTTCCCCCGGGCCTCAGGGAGCCAGACCTTGGGCAGGGAAAATAGTGAGGCCTGGAGGGCAACCAGGTTGTGGTCCCGGGAACCAGGCATGGAGGGGTGGGCAGGCAGGACTGGGATCCAGGGGAGCGGGCTCCTTCAGCCTTCCTGAGGGATGGAATAAACATTATTTTACGTGTGCGTGTGTGCGGAGCCCGAGTAGCCCAGCTGCTTTGGGGACTCTGGCACTGCAGCCCCTTCCTGAGGCGGGGCAGGCTGACAACCTGGCCAGCTTTGGGTCTCTCCAGAGCAGGAATATGTCTCGTCTGTAGTCACCATTAACAGAAGCCACATGTGGACCGTCAAAGAGTCCTGCCACCCAGCGCAGAGACGAGGGGTCCTATGTGGAAGGAGATGACGAGAGGACTGTTGAACTAAGCTAAGAAGAGCCTGTGGAGCTGTGCAAGGGCCTGGCTCTCAGGTCACTCTCCCTTCAACCCGAGGTTTGACGAGTCAGGAACCAAAACAACTCTTTATTTCTCCAGCCCTAAGCGAAGGTGCTGGCCAAGGCCGTGGGGGATCCCCTCTGGCCTGTTCCCTGTGAACAGAAACCCCAGCTCCAAGCTCGAGCTGGAGAGAACCTGCTGATACTCCTCTGGGGAGCTCTCTCTTGAGAGGCACCTCCATCCAATTCATCAGGTAAGGCCCGGGACAAGTGGGCAGGCCAAGCTGAGCCCAGCCCCTGCTCACAGCTGGGCCATCTCAGATCTGCAGACTCCAGCACCAAAGGGAGCCCTCCTCTCTTTCTCTTCCACCTCCAAACAAGAGCAGAGATAAGTGGAACCTAAAGGACACGGGACTGGTGGGATGTGACTGAAGAGAATGCCAAAGAAACCAGGGAAGGAGGAAGTGGAGATGGAGGCTGGGATAAGGAGTTTGGAAAAACAACCGGAGATGGGAAATTCCCAGCTAGCACAGCAGCGCTGGGACACACCAAAACTGGGTCTGATGGGTGGATGGGGACTAGAGGGAGAGAAGCAGGGGGATGGAAGGGTGAGAGGCGAGGTGAAGTACTCTTAGGGGTGCAGCGAGGCTGGTGGAGAATAAACAACAAAAACAAATAGTCACAGCAGGAGGGAAGCAACGGACCACCTAGTGGGTGGTGAGCACTTGCTGGCCCCAGTGGAGCTAGCAAGTCTCCCCCCGCTGGGACCTGTGCCGCTCCCGCTCTTCCTGTCCAGCCTCTCCTGCTAAGGCGAGGGCAGTGCCCTCAGGGCCGAGGCTCCCGGGGGCCTGGGTGGCCGCGGCGGCACGGGCCCGCGCGTGGGCCCGCTGGTGCTGCGACAGGGAGCGGCTGTGGCTGAAGCATTTGCCGCACTCGGTGCACTCGGCGGGCCGCTCGCCCAGGTGCGTCTTGCGATGCAGCGCCAGCTTGGAGCCGACGCCAAAGGCCTTCCCGCACTCGGGGCACTTGTGCGGCTTGTGGCCGGCGTGGTTGCGCCGGTGCACGTTGAGGTTGGACACGCAGGTGAAGCGCTTGCCGCATTGCTCGCAGCAGTAAGGTTTCTCGCCCGTGTGCGTGCGCCGGTGCTTGGTGAGGTCAGAGCGGTCACTGAAGCGGCGGCCACACTCGGGGCACGGGAAGGGCCTCTCGCCGGTGTGGATGCGCTGGTGCACCACCAGATCGGAGCGCTGCCCAAAGCCCTTGCCACACGTGGCGCATGCGTGCGGTCGCTCGCCCTGGTGGCTGCGCCGGTGGCGCAGCAGAGTGGAACTCTCGCTGAAGCAGCGTCCGCAGTCACCGCACGCGTAAGGTTTCTCGCCCGTGTGCGTGCGCTGGTGGCGCACCAGCGTGGCACTCTCTAAGAAACCCTTGCCGCACTCAGGGCACTTGAAGGGCTTTTCGTCCGAGTGCGTCTGCAGGTGCCGTGCCAGTGTCGAGCTCTTGCCAAAGGCCTTGCCACACATGCCGCACTGGTGCGGGACTGCGGCGCTGGGCTGCTTCGGAGGCGCAGAGCTGCCGGGGCTCGCCGCTGCGTGGGCAGGCGCGTGGCTGCCCTGCCCCGCACCGCTGCGGAAGGTGCGCGGGCACTCGGCACCGCGGGCCCCGGGCGGGTGTGCCCGGGCTAGGTGGAAGCGCAGGGCGCTGTGGCGGAAGGCGCGGGCGCACAGCGAGCAGCGACGGGGGCTCTCGGGCGGGTGCTGGCGGCGCCGGTGCAGCAGCAGAGCCGGCAGGTGTGGAAAGCAGCGGCCGCAAGCGCGGCAGGGGCAAGCGCGTCCGCGCCTGTGCGCGCCCAGGTGTAGGTCGAGGCTGCTGCTATGGCGAAAGCTCTGGCCGCACTCGCTGCAGATGTAGAGGGTCTCGCCGGTGTGCGTGCGCCGGTGCACGCGGAGGTCAGCGGCCCCCGCACAGCGCTCGCCGCACTCGAGACAGCGGAAGCTGCGGTCGCCACCGTGGGCACGCTCATGCCGCCGCAGCACCGAGCTGTAGCGGAAGCTCTTGCCGCACTCACTGCATGCATACGGCCTCCCTGCCGCCCCAGGCGCCGCGAGCATGGCAAGGCCCGGGGCCTGGGCACCTGCGGGCTCAGGGAGTGCAGGCGCAGAGGGAAGAAGAGGAGGCCTGAAACCCTGAGCTCCTGCCGATGGCAGGTGCTGCCGCTGCTTCAGAGGCCTGCTGCAGCAGGCTTCCTGCGCTGCGCACCCTGTGGGGAGAAGGTCGCCGTGAGCTAGCTGGAAGGGGCGCTGGGGCTCCCCGTTCTCCCACAGAGTCCGCAGGAGTGGAGGTCCACCTGGAGGCGCGGGAGGGGCAAAGTACAGGGACAGGAACTGTCCATCTATTCTGGCCTTAAGCCACAGATGAACTCAACGAGGTGTAGGGCCACGCCAGTACCTTCCTGCCATACCAGATGGGGGGCAAGGGGCGGGCACAAGCTGGTCCTGCTGCACATCCAGAGCCCAAGGCTCGGACCGAGGCTACTGGAAGGGATGGGGACTGGCCACGCAAAGGATGGTGTCTGAGAAACCCCAGTGCACTGCTCCTTGGATTTGGAGGGGACCCCGTGAACAGTCACTCCATGCCAGCTCACAGTCCTGAACTTTCCTGGCACAGCCTTGAGAGAGCAACTCACAACCTGGGGACCTGGGAAGGCTACGTGATAATTCAGAGAGTAGCATCAAAAGTGGACGTCATTATCCAAGAATTGCTTTTCACGCTTTTAGGGGAGGTTGCGGAAAAGAGAGGATCCCTGTGAAGGATCAAATTCCAATTGTTTGAGGAGCATTCTGCAGACATTTCTCAATGCCCCAGCTGCAGAGCCCTGAGAACTGGGGGTAGGAGAGACCTAGTGAGGCTCATCTCCAGGCACGTGGCTTCAGGTAGCTGTCTGCAAGTGCCAGCTGCACAGAATGCCTGTGTCCTCCTCACCCTGGCTGGCCTCACCACTGATGGTCACCCCAAGGTGTTGCAGATGGCCCCCAGTCCCGTGCAGTGGGGCACTGGCAGTAGGTGTAGCCACTGGTTCCGTAGGGCCCTGTCTCAGCCACCACATCAGAGAGGAAGCAAATCAAGGTGGTCAGGAATCAGTTTTCTCACTGGCAGGTGGAAATTCATCATAAATACCCAGGTCCCATGGATAGGATCCTCTTATTTTGGATACAAATAGGTTCAACTGAAAAATAAAAAAGAAGCCTTGGAAATCACAGACCTGCAGTGGGGGGGTCTGGCACTTCTGTCTCCCCTCGCGCTGGGAAGGCATGGCCAGCGTGGGAGAGCCTCCTCGCAGGCCTGTGGGTTTGCTGTGCCCTGTAAGGTGAAGAAAGGGGAAATGTGGGCTCACTGAGCCGAGTGCGAGGCAGGGAGAGGAAGTAGAGCCGCTTTTGGGAGAAGGGTTTTGTTTCTTTTTAATGGATATTTTCAAATATAAAAGAAACCTAGTGAGGACAGTATCATGAATCACACCTTGAAACATCTATGTTTTGCCATTCTTATTTCATCTGATGGTCCCCACCTTTATTTTTATTTTTTAGTTTTTTAGGAGGTACCAGGGGTTGAACCCAGGACCTCATACATGAGAAGCAGGTGTTCAACACTGAGCAACACCTACTCCCACATTTCCTTTTTTATTTCCTGGAATACTTTATTTTCTTTATTTTTTTGGCTTCGGGTATTTAAACGTCCCAAACATCTTATTCAAAGAGGATGGATTTTGAGTGAAATTGGAGAGCGCAGACCTGAGCAGAATTTCGATGGAGTCCCTCAACTCCTCCAGAGAGGGCTGTTACCCTGGACACTTGCTCATGTACTTGAATGTGGGGTCATCGTATTCCTGTATAGCAATGTGTGTTAAAGGGAAGGTCCGTCCTAATGCGAGTGAGACTCCGTAGTTGTAGCGCCCCCACCCCGCGATGCTGCTAGTGAACACGGCCCCTCTGGGGCTGCTCCTGGAAGCCTGCCCTCTCCCAGCCACGGGCTCCAGGGCGCATGCAAACAACATCCCCACACCAAGGGCACGTGAGCACGGGTACCATGTCCGTCCATAACAGGTGTGCAATAACAGATCCTGGTCTAGGGTGCAGGTTGTCTGGGTGCTTGAGTGCTAGGGCACGCCCCTTCAAGGCTTACCCCATGCTGAGGCTCACCCAGGAAGCAGAGGGTTCTGTGTCCAGGAGGAAATCTGGAAGAGAAGAATACTTTATCAGAAAACCTCTAGATTGTCCTAGCTACCACCCTCCTCTTGTAGAGTTCTGAGGTGGTTATATCATCACATTTCCAAAGTTTGTTTACTTTGGAAAGAAATAAGGATAAAGCAGGCCAAAAGAGATAAAGGGGTAATTATGTGTGATTTGGTGAAAAGCCCTTACTGTTGAATAAGGTATTTTAGCATCTTTAAAACATTTAATGTTTATAAATATGATAGATAGCTAACTAAAAATCAGGTACTAAGAAGGTAGATAAGCTAATGGAAAAAATGAGCATTCATAATACATTAAAAGTGAAGTTCTAAGTTCCATATATCAGTTTGTCTTTTCTTATTAGGTATTGCAGGTAAAACAAACCATAGAACTAGATCACAATTTATCGATCAGGATTAGCGCATTAACCAACAATCTTATGGTGAGAGCAGTGTTAGTGCTTCTCCTCTGGTTGTCTCTTTTAGTCACAATCAAGACTTTTCTTCCCTGGTTATCTGTTCTGCTATGCCGGTATGTCTGGGGTGGGAGGAGGGATCCTACAGGTCAGGATTCATGAGAGATAAGTGGCAGTCTACAATCAATCTTTTTTCCCTTTTAAAATTTTATTTTTAATTTAGCTTTTATTGTGGTAAAATATATGTAACATAAAAATAATTTTAACCACTTCAAGTGTACAACAACCCCAGCCTTGAAGCCTGAGTTGTATGATCCTGCCTGGCCTGTGGGAAGTAGGGCTGCAGAGAATCACCTGCAGCCTGCTCTCCACTAGGAGCCACAAGACTCACCTGGCGACTCGGCATTTTAAACTGGTCCAAACCAACATGCGCAGTAAGGCGCATACACTCCTGATGATAGTGACTTAGTATGAAAAAACAGTTCTGCAAATGTGAAATGGAAATTACCTTTTAACTTCACCCGAGTGGGTGAGCGGAGAAACAATGTAACTTTAAGGTGTGTACCATGTAGACCTGGTTGGGCAGGGCTGTGGCTCATTCCACCCCTCTCCTGGTTAAAACATCCTGGTTGTTTCTAGAAGTACCACCTAAGAACTCTGAGTGCTTCATGGGTATTTCCTCCTCACATCCTCCCAGCAGTCGTCTTTTACCCCCCCTCTGACTCGAGCCTACCTCTGGGGCAAAGAGTTTGTGCCAGAGCCACTGAGCAGACCCACAGTAGGCCAGTTCCCCTGCCTGGGACAGGCCCCTCCCCTTCCCCAGGGCCTCGTCCTCGGGTGGATACGCGGCCCTGGAGCAGGCCCGCTGGCAGCCCCAGGTGGCCAGGGGAGAAGAGGGCAGATGCAGGCCGGCATGGGTAAGCTCTGCAACCCTAGCTTGGAAAAGAAGCTGCCCGAGGTAGAGCAGGAGTCAGGGGCTGGAGAGGGAGGCGATTCTGCCACCAGCTCAACGCAGCTGCACCCTCAGCCTAGAGAGGAGCCAAGAGACTATCTCCTGGGCTCCGTGACCCCCTAGGTGATTTTAAACCCAGACAGGGCAGTTATGTGCTCCCCACTTGTGAGGGCCATGGAGGCTGGTGGAAAAGCTCCCCAGAACCACGGACCTGGGAATCCTTCCCGGTTTCCACAGGGCTCTGCTCAAACGCGCCCTACACCCTGAGCTCTTACTCTGCTTTTTTCAGAATTAATCAGTGAAAGTAACAGGAAGTATTCCCATCCGCTGTGGAAAGGTTTCAGTTCCTTTTTAGGAGGTGAAGATGGGGTCACCAATGGACTCCGTAGTCCCACAACGGCCATTACTTGCGTTGTTCTTCCCACTCATAGAAATAAGGTGGGATGCTTCAAAAGAAATTGCCCCTTCCAGCCTCAGGTGTTTGACTCACTGGAGTTGGTGGAAATGGGAATGACAGCTCTTTCCCAGTCCCAAGTGCCAAGAATGATCATGATCCAAATACATTCTTCTGGAATATGTGGCTTCACAAGGCTTTTTCTGTGAAATCTGGGGACGTGGAGATGTGTACAGGCAGGAGGGTATGTACATAGCAGGCCAATCTATCCTCTTTTGACACTTGGGCTCAGAGTGACTAGAGCATCCCTAACTGGGATGGTGGAAGACTGTGCGGTCAGCTTTGAAAACACCATGTATTCAGCGAATGTTGAGAGGGGTTCCCTTGATTCTCTGCTCTGCGCAGCCCTGTGCAATGACTTTAAACACTTCGGTCCACCCAGCAGGGACTGCAACCTGTATAAGGAACTAGACAAATAAGCATTCGGATACCGGTTCTGCCACTCCTAGCTGTGTAACCTGGAACAGGGCATCTAGGGTGTCTGACCCTAGCAAATGCCTGGGAGGGAAGCTATTGTAACGTTTCCTAAGAAAAGCGGGAGAGTAAAATCATTCCTAAGTCTGAGAACTGCCGTTGCTGAGAGCTTACGATTTAGTCTGCCCAGCCCGGGCTCTCCAGAGAGTCCCTGAATGAGGGACCCTTCCTTCGACCCCCCAGGACCCCTTCTTCACACGGTTAGAGTACCGAGAGGAGGCAGGGAGGGCGGTGGCTCCTTTTCGGTACCTGGTACTTGGTACCTGGACGCGGACGCCGCACCGGAGCAGGTCTTCCCCGCCCCTCGCACAGCGCGACCAATCCACCGGCGCGCCAACCAGGACGTCACGAGTTGCTGGGCAGACTCCGTAGCGAACCTCGGCCCGGCCCGGCCCGGCCCGTTGCCCTTCGGATCAACCCCCTATAGGCCGGGAGAGCGCTCTGGAAACTCGGAGGGGAGTGGAAGCGCCCAGGGCCAGCAGACCCGGGGCGGCCCATTCGCTGCCCTCGGCCTAACGTGGCGTCCGCGTCCTCGAAGGTCACCCGAGAGGCGGGGTGAAAGCCTGCCAAGATGGCGGCAGGCGAGGACGGCCGAGGGCACCCCGGGCCGCCGGCCAATCATATGGCCCGCCGCCGCCCGCGTCACTCGTTGCCGGGGCTGCACCGCACCGCGCTGCCAACGCCCACCGCCCGTAGGGCCCGCCGCCCGCGCCCCGGCCCTCCCACGCCCTACGCCCTTCGCCCTTCGCCGCCGGCAGCCGGCGAGGCTCGCCCCCTCACCGGTCGCCAGCCGACTCTCCAGGTGCCGCGCGGCTGCCACGCGGCGGGACCGCCGACCCCGGACTGCGGGACCTGGGCGGGGATGGCGAGGAGCCGGAGGAAGGGGCGGCCGGGCGAGTGGCCTCGGGGCGGGGGCGCGGGGGAGGTGCCTGCACGTCCGGCCTCGGGACAGGGGTCCCTCTCCAGGCCGCTGTGCCCGGTGGCCAGTGGCCGACCTCGCCCGCTGCGCGTCACGGGTTGCTGGGTGGACTGGAAGGACTTGGAGGGCTCCCCTACGGCCTCGAGGGCGGGGCAGGAAGCGGGCCGCAGCGGCGGCTAGCGAAGGCCCCGCCTTCTTCCTAGGAAGACCCAATCCCTGCTTCCCCTCTTGTCCGTTTTCCCGCCCCTGGGCCTTCCTGTCCAATTAGAGGAGAAGGCGCCCGGCCCGCGCACTCTGTCAGCCCCTGGAGATGGGCGTCGCAGCTCGCCGACCCCGCCCGTCAAGGCTGCTCTGGCGCCCTAAGCAAGGGTGACAGCGAATTAGCGAATAGACCAGACTTAGTAGTTACTATCTCGCTTATATATTTCCTTTGAGGTACCGGGGCGGGACCTTGTATGTGGGAAGCCGGCCCTCAACCCCTGGGCCTGCTCAGCCTCCCTGAGTTGGTTTTATCTTCCCTTTGGCTTGTTTGTGTGGTTTTTTCTGTGTGGTAGGCGGGCGCTCAGCCGCTCTAGCCACATCGCCCCCTGTCTGGTTTAACATTCACCACACACCTGCTGGGAGACATTTTCTCTATGCTTCCCAGGAGGCTTGCCTCGGGGTTTACTGCCAGTGGCGGATCCTCCCGGTCTTCCCCCGCCCCTCGCCCCAGGGAGCTCGCCTGGGGGCTGCCTGCCGAAGGCTGAAGCTGTCAGTGTTCTTCCGCGAGGGCGCTGCTGGTTGTCTTTCCAAGCGCCTTGTCAGGGCCCCATCCTGAGGACAACCCCAGAACCTTTCTTGACCTACCCTGCCTTTCCTTTCCAGGTGGCTGGACCCTCAACCGCTGCCCCTGCGGAGCCTCAGTGGACACTTGGCCTCTCAGCCCTTTCCTCTGGTTCCGCGAAGTCCTCCCCATCTTCTTTTTTTTTTTTTTTTTTTATGAGCATTTTTTATTGTACTTTTTGAGATACATTAATCATAAAAAATGTTACATTAAAAAATATGAGGTCCCCATATACCCACGCCCAACTCCCCACATGCTCCCTCATCAATAACCTCCTTCATCATTGTGGCACATTCATTGCATTTGGTGAATACACTTTGGAGCGCTGCTGCACTGCATGGATAATAGTTTACATTGTAGTTTACATTCTCCCCTAGTGCATTCAGTGGGTTGGGTTTTGGTACGATATATAATGTCCAGTATCTGTCCCTGCAATATCAGTTAGGACAACTTCAAGTCCCAAAAATGGCCCAACTTCACATCTCTTCTTCCCTCTCCCTGCCCTCAGCAACTACCGTGGCCACTTTCTCCACATCAATGCTACAGTTTCTTCCATTACTAGACACAATAGTTCTATAGTAGAAGGCATCCTCAACTACCATCTCCACGAGCCATGGCCGGAGGTCCCCTCTCAGGCCTCAGCCCTGCAGATGCAGCCCTGCTGTTGTGCAGCTCATTGCATGGTTCTATGAGAGGTCTCTGACTTGTGATGGATTCCCTGGAGCACTGGCCCAGTTGTACCTGGCAGATGCTCAGTGCCCACATGGTGTGAGGAGGCCAGGTCTGGCAACAGCTGGAGAGGAAGCAGTAAATGGGTTTGCGGTGATGAGGAAAGCATCGAAATGTGAGACACAGAAAGAGAAAACGTGCCTGGAGTAAAGCACGTTCACTTTTCAAACACTGTATAGTAGCATTCGTGGATAAAGCAGTGATATGCAAACGATGAATTATGAAGATAATTCCAAAGCCTTTCAAATTGGAGAGGTAGCACTAATCAGAACACGTATGGACTCCTCCTCAGCATTAATGCTACTACATTCTTAAGGGCACTGGTGACACTTGGCCATTTCCAGATGTGACTAGGATGATGATAAATATGCCACATAACTGAAAGGGCTAGAGATATTTAACCCAGCAAAGAGAAACCTGTACATGATGGTTATACACAATTTTGACACACTGTAAGGTGCATGAGGGACAGAGTAGATGACTTGTGTAGTTATGGAGGGAAGAACTTAAACTTTGGAGAGAAAATACAGGAGGGCAGATTTTTGTTTCAACAGAAGAAAAGGTTTCTTGTGGGAGTCATCACAGTGGGGCTGATAATTGGAACATTTTCAAGGAATATTGAGAGTAGTGAAAGCTAGAAGGTTAAAAACGAAGTTACAGGGGAGCAGGTGTATCTCAGTGCTTGAGCACCTTCTTCCCATGTATGAGGTCCTGAGTTCAATCCCCAGTTCCTCCTAAAAGAAAAAAGAAAAAAAAAGTTATGTAACTTTGTCAACTTAAAATATTTATCACACCCAAATGGTTTTCTTGCCATACAAACTACATCAATAAATGACAGCTCCCACTGTGGTTCTATAAACATTCAAAAGATATTTGTGGAGGGTCTACTATAGTTGCTGAACTTAGGAGATAATTGTTAACTTCCAGATGAGTCTCCCTAAAGCAAAGCTATGATTGTGTCATATTCCTGTTCGAAGGTTTTATTTTCCTTTGACATTTACTCTTCTAGTGTGACATTCAAGTCTCTCTTCCACCTGCCTTCCAGTCTTTTGTCTGCAACTCTCCACTAAACTGGATCACCCACCCACCTTCTACGGCTCTGCCACTTTGTTCAGACATTTCTCAGTCGGGAATTCACTCTTCCTATTCTGCCAAATCTACCTGTCTGTCAAAGTCCTACTCCTCCTTCAAGGCCCAGTTTAAATGCCAATCTATCCTCAAGGTAAAAACAGTACCTCTTTCCTAAAGACCACTGGAATATTTTATCCAGCAATTCCATAAGTATTTAGGAAAAACTTGTCCTTGCAGGCCATAAAATGCCTAAGACACAGCCCTTCTATTTACTGGCCTTTACCATGTACTTCAGAGTTACATGCGTATTTTATTTTTCCTTCTAAATTGTAAACTTGGGGGCAGACTTGATGTCTTAGTGCACATCTCTGAACACCTGCTATGTGCAAGGAATGAACTGAGTGTAAGAGTCAAAATGGAGACTAAGCCCTTTGAACCTATGCTGTAGGGCAGACCTCCATAGAACCGTGTCATCTCATCACGTGCAAAGTGTAAAGTGGTCTAAGGGTAGTGTATTAGCCAAGGTTCTCCAGAAAAACAAAATTGACAGGATATAAATGTTAAGAGATTTATTACAGGAGTTGGCGCATGGAACCCTGAGAACTGACAAGTCTGAATTTTGTAAGGCAGACTGCAAGCTGGGAACTCTGATGAAGATTCTCCCCGGGAGAATCTGAATGGCTTAACTACAAAGAGCGATTCCTCTTTTCACAGCGGAAATCATCAGTTCTCGCTTTAAGACCTTCAACGAGTTTCTAAAAAAGAGTCTGGAGGCTGGCAGAAGGATTGCCCTCATGCACAACTGAGCAGAGTCAGAGAGACAGATAAAGCAGATACAACCCCCAGATATTGGTTCCTTTGAGGGCTAAAGAGACCCATGGGAGTTATGGTCATGGCCGATGGGGTTAACTACCAGGTCAGATGGCCCCTCTTTGGAAATGGTGTTTATGTGTGATGAATCTGGACTCAGATGGGATCTTCCTTCTTAAGACTTTCATGCTAATGTGCTGGAGGTGCAGTTAATGTTGGGGTTTAAGATATATTTAGGGGATTTGAATCTCTGGACTGACAATGCGATAGCCAGGTCCTGAGCCTCAACAGACTCCAGCACCTACAATCTGATCTATTGGACTTACCACACTCAGCTAAGATGGAGTTGAAGAAGGACAACCACCACACCATGGAGCCTAGAGTGATTACAACTGAAAGTGGGAGGATTGCATCCAGCATCCATGTGGAATCTGAGCCTCCTCTTGACATAGAGGTGCAATGGACACAACCAATCCAATGTCCACATAGAAGAGGTGGCATTGGATTGGGAAAAGTGGACATGGTGGCTGATGGGTAAGGGGAAAGGCAGGAAGAGATGAGAGGTGGAGGCGTCTTTGGGACATGGAGCTGCCCTGGATGGTGCTTCAGAGGCAATCACCGGACATTGTAAATCCTCACAGGGCCCACTGGATGGAATGGAGGAGAGTATGGGCCATGATGTGGACCATTGACCATGAGGTGCAGAGGTGCCCAAAGATGTACTTACCAAATGCAATGGATGTGTCATGATGATGGGAACGAGTGTTGCTGGGGGGGGGAGAGGTGGGGTGGGGGTGGTGGGGTTGAATGGGACCTCATATATATATATTTTTATTGACTTTGTAATAATATTACATTAAAAATACAAAAAATACAAAAAAAAAAAAAAGACCTTCAACTGACTGGATATGACTTCTCTCATTGCTGAAGGCAATTTCCTTTGTTGATTGTGGAGGTAATCAACCACAGATGCAATCAGCGGATCAATTATTTAAATCCACAAAATACACTCAGAGTAACAATGAGGCCAGTGCTTACTTGACCAAACAATTGGACAACATAACTTAGCCAAGCTGATAAATTAACTTAACCATCACTGGGAGTAAAAGAAAGAAAAGGATAAGTGTGCCATAGATAATCCGCATTCTTCATGGACTCAACATATAGTCAAGATTTTGTACTGGGGCCAGTGGATGGTAGTGGCTAAGATTTCTAACCCTGGGAATGTTGTGCCACTGTAGGTACTGGGAGTGGGATAGAGGCATCTGGATGAACAGTAAAGGAATGGGAGTGCTTTCTGTTCAGACTGAGGAAGAAGTGTGAATATAGGGAGCTCAGAGTCCTTGGAGGACAGGAATTCTAGGGAATGGAGGAGACAGGCAGTGAGTGGATTCAAACTAAATTGGGTGAGATCGAGGAGTTCCTTCCTTCCATAGCTTTTATCGAGGGCCCACTATGTGTTGGCACTTGACTGGGTCCTGGAAATTCACAGATGAATAAAATATCATATGCCCATTATATGTGGTAGGGAAATGTATGCTACACCTAAGAGTTTGGACTTCCCTCAGTTGGCAGGGGTGGAGCCATGGAGGACTAGTAATTCAAGAGGAGAAAAAATAAAGCAATGGGAGTGGATAGTGCCTCCCAAAGAAGCTGTGGATGAAATAAAGAAGGTTGCTGAGTATTTTTTATTGAATTGGAAAAGGTTAATTATGAAATATATTCGGAAGGGGAAGGGGCCCCAAATAGCCAAAAACATATTGAAAAAGAAAAATGAAATTGGACAAATCACACTACCTGACTTTAAAGCATACTACAGGGTTATATGGGAACTCTTATGTTTTTTATAATGTAACTTTTTTGTGATGTATGCATCTTCAAAAAAATACAATTTAAAAAAATGATGGGGGAGGGGGTGGGGTGTGGGTTATATGGGAAACTTTTATTTTTTTTTTTTAGGATTTATTTATTTATTTCTCTCCCTCCCACCCCACCCCCACCCCCATGCCAGTTGTCTGCTCTCTGTGTCTATTTGCTGTGTCTTCTTTGTCCGCTTCTGTTGTTGTCAGCAGCGTGGGAATCTGTGTTTCCTTTTGCTGCGTCATCTTGCTGTGTCAGCTCTCCGTGTGTGCGGCACCATTCCTGGGCAGGCTGTACTTTCTTTTGCACTGGGCGGCTCTCCTTATGGGGCACACTCCTTGCGCGTGGGGCTCCCCTAGGCGGGGGACACCCCTGTGTGGCAGGGCTCTCCTTGCACGCATCAGCACTATGCATGGGCCAGCTCCACACGGGTCAAGGAGGCCTGGGGTTTGAACCGTGGCCCTCCCATGTGGTAGACGGACGCCCTAACCACTGGGCCACATCCACTTCCCCTTTTATGTTTTTTTAATGTAACATTCTACGTGATCTATTAACTTTAATTTAAAAAGTATTATTAAAAAAGCATACTATAAAGCTACAGTGGTGAAAATGGCATGGAATTGGCACAAGGATAGTCATACTGACCAATGGAACAGAACTGAGAATTCTGATATAGATCCTTGCAATATACAGTCATCTGATATTCAACAAGGCCACCACACCCACTCAACTGGGAGACAGTGGCCTCTTCAAAAAATGGTGCTGGGAGAATTGGATATCCATATGCAAAAGAATGAGAGAGGATTACTATCTCATGCCCTATACAAAAATTAACTCAAAGTGAATCAAAGAAATATAAAAGCCAAGATCATAAAGCTTCTAGGAAATAATGTGGGTAAGCATCTACAAGATCTTGTAATAGAAAATGGTTTCATAAACTTTACACCCAAAGCACGAGCAATGAAAGAAAAATAGATAAATGGGACATCCTTAAAATTAAAAACTTTTGCGCTTCAAAGGAGTTTGTCAAGAAAGTAGAAAAAGCAGCATATTCAATGGGAGAAATATTTGGTAACCATTTGTCCAATAAGGGCCTAATATCCAGCATATGTAAAGAAATACTATATCTAGAAAATAAAAAGACAAACAACCCTTTTTAAAAATGGGCATAACAGGGCAACTAACAAAGGATGATGATGGACAATACCCATCCCGAGAAGTGGAGAGTGTCTGCAACTGCAAGCAAGATACTGCTCCATGGGATCTATGCCCCCTTTCAATTGGAGAAAGTGTGGGCTTCACCCTCCCAAAATCCTCAAGACTGAGGAATGAACAAACATAAGAGGGGAGTGCAACTACAAACTACAGTAGACTTATTAGTATTAAAGAAATGGAAGAACTTGTATCACTGATGTAAAGGCAGTGGCCACTGCAGGTTCTGAGGGGAGAGAGAGGGAAGAAAAGCTGGAAAATAGGGGTATTTTGGGGACATTGGGATTGTTCTGCATGACATTGCAATGACAGATACAAGCCATAAACATTTCATCAAAACCTAAAAAATGGTATGGGGTGAAGTGTAAACTATAATGTAAGCTATAGTCCATGGGTAGTAGCAATGCTTCAATATGTGTTCATCAATATGTATAAATGTACCATGCTAATGAAAGATGTTGCTAATGTGGGAAAGTGTGTGTGTGTGGGAGAGTATATGGGAATCCTCTGTATTTTTTATGTAACATTTATGTAATCTAAATCTTTAAAAAATATTTTAAAAATAATGGGCAAGATATTTGAACAGACACTTTTCCAAAGAATAAACACAAATGGATAAAAAACATATGAAAAGATGCTCAACATCACTAGCTATTAGGGAAATACAAGTTAAAACTACAGTGAGATACCATCTTACACCCATTATACTGGCAGCTATTAAAAAAACAGGGAACTGCAAGTGTTGGAGAGGATGAGGAGGAATAGGAACCCTCTTCCACTGCTGGTGGGAATGTAGAATGGTGCAGCCATTGTAGAGGACAATTTGGCAGATCCTCAGGAAGGTAACTATAGAACTGCCATATGATCCAGCAATCCCACTGCTGGGCATATATCCTGACGAATTCAAAGCAGGGATGTTGTAGTATTTGAGAGAAGTTCAATTACTTGAGTATAGAGAGGCCAGGACTTAGGAATGATTTTGAGAAGGAAAAATGGTTTATTGGTGGCCGGCCGGACTCGGGAACTTTCTGTTTGAATCCCGAGCCCCGAACAAGATTTTTTAGTCCCTTTTATACAGAGAGGAAAGGCCAAATTGTCCTTTTGTTTCAGTTCTCAATAGGCTTGAATTAGCATATATTTCCACATCTTAGTAAGCTTTTAGCATGGACCTCAGGCATGTGATAAGCTTTTAGCATATTTTCTTTGCATTTCCCCCGAATACTTAAAGTTTATAGACCTTGCATTGTTAAACTGTCTCCTGCTCACCAAGGGCAGGACTGCAACCTTTCATCATCCCACACCCACAAGTCACAGTTTAGGTTATCTCTGAAGAGACAAAGAGCCTGCCACTCATAGCCCACATCAGGGACACAAACAGACATATGCATAACAATGCTCTCAGTGTCATTATTCAATAATGCCAAAGGTTTCAAGCAACCCAAATGTTCAACAACAGATGAGCCGATAAGCACGATGTGGTATATACATTTAAAGGAATATTACTCAGCTCTAAGAAGGAATGATGTTTTGACATGCATGACAATGTGGATGAATCTTAAAGACCTTGTACTGAATGAAGTAAGCCAGTCACTAAGGAACAAATGTTGCTTGACCTCACTGATATGACCTATGCATATTGAGCAGACTCACAGGGTTAGAGTTCGGAAGATAGGTTATCAGGAGTAGAGTGTGATGAGCTGATGCTCAAAATGTGCAAAATATAGGGTAAAGTGGAAGGGGGTGATTGGGCAGTGGTTGGGGGTGATACTGGTGCCAGGATGTGTGTGGGGTCAATGGTGCTGGGATGTGAGGGGGAGAAGGGTGGAGGGGTTGGGTTGGACTGCCATGGAGTGCTGGAGGAAGGAATAGGTGAACTCTGGGGATTTTTAGGTCTGTGGTTAAAATTACAATTGTGGAAATGTTCTTTCAGCAAATATGGCAGGGGAGGGTTACTGGTGTAGGGCTTCAGGGGTGGGAGGATATGCAGGATAGGGCAGGCATCTATGGAATATGAAATTTCTCATCTTGTCCTGGTTTGTTAATTCAGTGGGTGGAGAGCCACACAGTAAACAAGAAAATATTAAACTCCCACCCTGGGGAGTCCTGCTATGTTCTCAATTAGAGGGGAATGAATCTCTCAAGAACATAGGACTAATAAAAGAAAACAGACCAATATGTCAAGCTCTCAATATTACTGCATGTAACTATGAACTTTATTCTTCAAAACTTGAACCTTAGTGGTTACCATAGGTTCTGAGGGGAGCAGTAGGGAAGAATAGAATATATGGAACATAGGGCATTTTTAGGGCACTGGAATTGTTATGCATGATCTTGCAGTGATGGATACAGGCCGTTACACATTTTGTCAAAACCTAAAAAAGCGTATGGGGCAAAATGTACACTATAATGTAAACCATTGACCAGGGTTAGTAGCAATGCTTCAATATTTGTTCATCAGTTATAACAAATATACCATACTCGTGTAAGATATTATTAATAGGGGGAAATGTGAGAAGGGGAGGGCATGGGGTGCAAGGGAATCCCCTATATTTTCTATGTGACTTTTCTGTAACCTGAAGCTTCTTTGAAAATAAAGAAAAGAAGAAGAAAACATTGCTGAGTGCAGAACCCTAGAGCATCAGTCTTCAAGGGGAGGCAAAAATAGAAGAGACATGGGAAACGGACTTTGGCCCAGTGGATAGGGCGTCCGTCTACCATATGGGAGGTCCGCGGTTCAAACCCCGGGCCTCCTTGACCCGTGTGGAGCTGGCCAGGCGCAGCGCTGATGCGCACAAGGAGTGCCGTGCCACGCAAGGGTGTCCCCCGCGTGGGGGAGCCCCACGCGCAAGGAGTGCGCCCGTGAGGAGAGCCGCCCAGCGTGAAAAAGAAAGAGCAGCCTGCCCAGAAATGGCGCCACCCACACTTCCCATGCCGCTGACAACAACAGAAGTGGACAAAGAAACAAGACGCAGCAAATAGACACCAAGAACAGACAACCAGGGGAGGGGGGAAATTAAATAAATAAATAAATCTTAAAAAAAAAAAATAGAAGAGACATCGAGTAAAGGTTTTGAGAAGCAGGTTCAGGAGAGGGTTGTGTCTTGGATGCCGTAAGAGGAAGTGGTGGACAGTGTCCAGTGTTGGAGTTAGTCACATGGCATCATCAAGACCCTGGCTAGGGTTCGAAGGCACTATTGTGGTTTAAGAGAGTTAGGGACAGACAGGGAGAGAAGTAAATGAGAAGAATATTTACTGGTTGCACACATGTGGAGCAAGCATATATTACACCCTTTATATTGCAGTTGAGGGGCAAATGAAAGGCAAATACTTAAGGCTGAGGATAGAGACCACTATTTCAAATTCCCTGTTTGAAATGTGAACTTAATGGATATTCAGAATATCTAGACACAGTTTGGAAGACTTTTTATTATAGCTTGTTCCTATCTAACTAAATACAGTGGTTTTCATTCTCCAAGTACTCCAGTTTTAGTTAAGTATGTATAAAAATGTTGGTTTCTAGAACACAGTGACTTCTAAGTGGTTTCCCAAATAATTCACCAAATGTCAAATGACACAGTTTTTCATAGTGGAAGGAACAAAGTACAGAAAAATTAAATATAACTATTTAGAATAATGACAGGGAGCATTTGATTGACTTAATGAAAATTCTAAATTGCCATTTTTTAAAGAATGGGGATTTTTTATTAATGTCAAATCATTAATATAAAGCCATAATAAAATAGATTTCAGGGAAGTGGACATGGCTCAACTGATAGAGCATCAGTCTACCATATGGAGGGTCCAGATTTCAGTCCCCAGGACCTCCTGACCCATGTGGTGAGGTGGTGAGCACAGTGCTGTTGTGCGCAAGGAGTGCCATGCCATGCAGGGGTGTCCCCCATGTAGGGGTGCCCCATGCACAAGGAGTGTACCCTGTAAGGATAGCTACCTCATATGAAAAAAGCGCAGCCTGCCCAGGAGTGGCACCACACACAGAGAGCTGACACAACAAGATGATGCAAAAAAAAAAAAAAAAAAAAAAAAAGAGACACAGATTCCCGGTGCCATGGAGAATGCAAATGGACACAGAAGAACACACAGTGAATGGACACAGAGAGCAGACAATGGGGGGAAGGGGCGAGAAATAAAATAAATCTTAAAAAAAAAAATATTTCAGGGAGTAAAAGAGAAAAACTAGTAGAAATTTGCAAATTGCACAAATTACAAATCATTAATTTTAATGACATGACACAGAGGATTAAATAAATGTCATTTAAATCAATTTAAACAGCATTCTTAATAGAAAACATTTGGAATTTGTGCTGGTTAGCCTTTCTTTTTTTTTTTAAAAGACTTATTTTTTTTATTTTATTCCCCCCCCCCCCCGAGTTGTCTGTTCTCTGTGTCTATTTGCTGCTTGTTCTTCTTTGTCCGCTTCTGTTGTTGTCAGTGGCACGGGAATCTGTGTTTCTTTTTGTTGTGTCATCTTGTTGTGTCAGCTCTCCGTGTGTGTGGCGCCATTCTTGGGCAGGCTGCACTTTCTTTTGTGCTGGGCGGCTCTCCCCATGGGGTGCACTCCTTGCGCATGGGGCTCCCCTATGTGGGGACAACCCTGCATGGCAGGGCACTCCTTGCACGTATCAGCACAGCATGTGGGCCAGCTCCACATGGGTCAAGGAGGCCCGGGGTTTGAACCATGGACCTCCCATGTGGTAGACGGATGCCCTACCTACTGGGCCAAGTCCGCTTCCGTGGTTAGCCTTTTTTTTTAACAACAGAAGAGTCTGAAGTAAACTTCAAAGTCCAGGCACAGATTCCATCAGAAAGACTGCTACCCTTTTACATCTATGCAGGTGTATTAGTCAGCCAAAGGTGTGTGATGCAAAATACCAGAAAAGGGTTGGTTTTTATAAAGGATATTTATTTGGGGTAAGAACTTGCAGATACCAGGTCTTAAACATAAGTTTCTTCCCTCACCAAAGTCTATTTTCACATGTTGGAGTAAGATGGCTGCTGATATCTGTGAGGATTCAGGTTTCCCGGGGTTCCTCCCTCCAGGATCTTGCTTCTGGGTTTAGGGTTCCTCTCTTCCCAGGGCTTGCTTTTTCCTGGGCTCAGCGTTCCTCTCTTTGTGGGACTTGCTTCTCTTTCCTCTGTGAGCTTACTTCCCGGGGCTCCAGCTTAAGGCTTCAGCATCAAACTCCAACATCAAAAACTCTTAACTCTGTCCTTTGCCCTGCCTTTTATCTGTGAGTCCCACCCACCAAAGGGCTGGGTTTCAATGCCCTAATGACGTGGCCCAATCAAAGCCCTAATCATAACTTAATTATGCACAGGTACAGACCAGATTACAAATATAATCCAATATCTATTTTTGGAATTCATAACTATATCAAAGTGCTACAGCAGGTAAACCAATTGTGAAGAGCTATGGTAAAAACTAGATAAATTTGGTATAACACAAAATAGAATATTTGCTGAGAAGATTTTTAAAGATTGACTTTTTAAAAAGACTACAAGCTTTTTCCTTGTTATTAATGGTAATATTTTTAAAAAGTATGTGTTTTAGTTTGCTAAATGCTGCCAAGACAATAGAGCAGAAATGAGCTGGATTTTACAATAGGATGAGGCCTTGAAGAGTCTAAGTTGAGACATAATTGGTGATGTATTCTCACTGAGTTGCAGTAGTGGGCAATCAGCCATTTGCCAGGTCTGCTTGTCTCTCCTCTTCTTGGGGCTCCTTGCTTTTGGCTGCTTGCTCATGTGGCTCCTTTGCTCCCAGGATCTTCTCTGTCAGCTTCTAGGTTCTCTCTGTCTCTGCAGCTTCTTTTTAATTTGTCCATGGCTTTTTATTCCTCTGTTTATAAAGAATCCCAATAAGAGGATTAAGACCCACTCTGGGTCACACAGTCTAATCAAAGGCACCTAACCGAGGTAATGGAATCAAAAGGTCTCTATGCACAGGAATGGATTAGCTCAGGGAACACGATCTTCTGGGGTCTACCTAGCCTCAAACTGTCACACTGTGTTGGGTGAAAGTTAGGTTCAGCATGCACAATAGGAATCAGTGGTTCACAAAATAAGATAGAGAAAATTAGCTTAAAATTGGGAAGCAGGACTGATCTACAACTGAAACCACTTTAAAGGTTAACCAAGAGCAATAGCATTTAAATACTACTGGCATCATATGTAACTTGCAGCATCTTTGGAAAATATTTTGCGTTTTGGTTTTTAGTTTTTCACAAATTGAGGACATCTAAAATTTAAATAAATGCACTTAAACATGACATATGCCATGGTATTTTTTTTAAGATTTATTATTTATTTATTTCTCTCCACTTCCCCTCCCCCCCCGCCCCATTGTCTGCTCTCTGTGTCCACTTGCTGCGTGTTCTTCCATGTCCACTTATATTCTTGTCAGGTGGCACCATGTCTCTTTTTGTTGCATCATCTTGCTGCACCAGCTCTCTGTGTGTGCAGTGCCTCTCCTGGGTGGGCTGTGCTTTTTTTCACACAGGGCGGCTCTCCTTGCAGGTGACACTCCTTGCACATGGGGCATGCCTACAAGGGGCACCCCTGCATGGCACGGCACTCCTTTGTGCACGGCATCACTGCACATGGGCCAGCTCACCACATGGGCTGGGAGGCCCTGGGTATCAAACCCTGGACCTCCCATATGGTAGGTGGATGCTCTATCAGTTGAGCCACATGTGCTTCCCTGCCATGTTATTAAAAAAATACTAAAACAATCTCAAATACTTTCCTTATTAGTTGAGGCAGTATAGTATATTGCTTCTAAGGCCTGGACTGAGTTCAAAGACTAGCTCTACTACTTACAAGCAGTATGATCTTAAGCAAGTTATTCAACCTCCTTGTGCCCCGCTTTCCTCAAATATAAAATGGAGATACAATTTACCGGTTGTTTGAGGATCAAATGAACAGATATAAACCACTCACAACAGTGCCTGGTAAACACTGATGTGTTTGCTGTCTTCATTACTGAATGTCAGGGACAACTCAAGGAAAAAGAATTTATTCTAGAAAACCCAGCAAATTTAACAAGGGAAGAAATAATTCAGGATTCTTAGTAACTTAGGTTGCCCCTTATCTGAACATTAGTTGCTTTTACATTGTATTTTCTGGGAACAAGTCAACCCGATTTTTTTAAGCAGTTTTACTGAGGTATAACTGACATATAATGGATTGCACTTATACAAAGTGTACAGTTGGAAAAGTTTTGATACACACACACACACTCATGAACTCATGTCTACAATCGAGATAGTAAATATATCCACAGATTTCTGCATACCCCTTTGTAATCCTTCCTGCTTCTTTCCCAGGCAACCACTGATCTCCTGTCACTGCAGTTTAATCTAAAATGTTTAATCAGCAATTGATTATTTTATTTATTAAATATTCAGCTGATGGTAGAAAAAACAAAGAACTTAAAAAGGTAGTTTCTAATGGTGGAAAAAGTAAATTAAAAAATGGCATTTTTAGTGTTGAAGGTAATTAGGGTATTTATGTGAGGAAATGAAAAAGAAAATAGTCACTAATGGTTAGGCTAATGTGTCAACTCAGCCAGGTAATGGTGCCCAGCTATTTGGTCAAGCAAGCACTGGGCTAATTATGATACAAGGACATTTCATGGACTTCGATCTTCAGTGAGTTGGTTGCATAGATGGCTGGTTATATCTACAGTTAACTAAGGGATTGCTGCCAGCAGTGAATGACCTCTCATCTGATCAGCTGAAGGCCTTAAAAGGGAAAGTGATTTCAGCAATGAGAAAGAAAATTCTCATCTCTAATTTAGACAGCCAGCGTCTCCTGGGAACTCATAAAGGACCTTCTTCAGAGCCCCTGATTTGCAACTTACCCTGCAGAATTTGGACTTGTGTATCCTCACAGTTGCATGACACAATTTTATATAATCTCATGCTATTTACAGATATATCCTGTCCATTATTTCCCTAGAGAACCTTGACTAACACAGCTACCAAGAGAAATATATGAAAAAATTTTATTTAACTGAAAAATAGATTTGTTTTGTGATAGTACCTAATAATTGATAGTGTTGCTATCTTATCTTTATATTGTTTTCACATTTTTATGTCCTATCCATTAGCTTAGTCAGCAGGGGTTGGTTGGTTGCTTATTTGGGCAAGGGACTGGGAGGGGCTTCCCTTGGGGCAGAGAGATCATTTAGACCTGAGCTAATAGTTACCACTAACTATACATGTCTACTTAAATTATTAAATTCAAATGTATCTCCCTAGTTGCACTAGCCACACTAAGTGCTGAAGAGCCACACATGCTAGGTACTACTATATTGGACAGTGCAGTCATAGACATTTCCATCATTGCTGGAAGTCTACTGGACAGAGATGGTTTGCAAGACTCTTGAGGTGTGTTATCCAGGTAGAAATGAGGAGGATCTAAGTTGAAGCAATGGCAATAAAACAGAGAGGAGGGAGTACATCTTAATGCAAAGTGATGAGAGAGAGATGCTTTTAAGATGCTGTATTAGGCAAAGAGATGCTCATGCAAAATACCAGAAATTGGTTGGTTTTTATAAAGGGTATTTATTTGGATAGGCGCTTACAGATACCAGGCCATAAAGCATAAGTTACTTCCCTCACCAAAATCTATTTTCATGTGTTGGAGAAAGATGGCTGCCAATGTCTGCGAGGGTTCAGGTTTCCTGGGTTCCTCTGGGCCCAGCTCCTGTTTTCTCCACAAGGTCAGCTGTAGACTATCAGGTGAATGACTCTCTCTCTTTCCCCAGGGCTCCAGCTTAAGTCTTTAGCATCAAACTCCGACATCAAAACTCCAACATCAAAAGCTCTCAACTCTGTCCTTTGCCATGCCTTTTATCTGTGAGTCTCCACCCCTTGGTGGGTGGGGACTCAATGCCCTAATGACATGGCCCATTCAAAGCCCTAATCATAACTCAATCATGCACAGGTACAGACCAGATCACAAACATAACCCAATATCTATTTTTGGAATTTATAACCATATCAAACTGCTACAGATGTCTTCTAAGTTTCTCCTTAGGGTGACTAGGTGGATGGTAGAACTGTTCACCAACATGGCAAAGAAGGAGCAGGTTTGGGGGTAAGGAGTGTGGCATCAGTTAGGTCTGATGAGAGGCAAACCTGGGACAGGCCAGTGGTAAAATCTGAAGGCTGCTGGATCTCAGGATGTGCCCTATGGGGAATCTGTGTGTAGGCAGATCCTGTGGGTAAGGACACTCAGGAAGGTTGTGACCATGAGATGGTCAGAAGCTAAAATCAGGACTGAGAAGCACTGACATTTAGAATAGGGTTTTCAGACCATGGGTGTGTCATTACATCAACAGAATAGGTCTCCATCAGCATTAAAAGTTGGAATTGAGGGGATTGTGGGAAGACGGTGACAGACTGACAGGCAGAGCTGAATTCTTTCACAAAAACAATGGAGAAGAACCAAAAGCTGTCTGAGGGACCTGCTTTGGGGGTCAGCAGACCAGGACAGTGCTACACAGCTTCCAGGAGGGTGAGGGACAAAGGGACAAAAGCTGAAAAGAGAAATGAGAGTTACCAAGCCCCAGTGGTGGCAGGAAGGGCTCCCCTTCCCCACCCCAGGATACTAAGCTGGGGTAAAACCCCTGGCTCACTGCAGTCAACCAGGAGGGGAGCAGACCTCTTCCTCCCTGTAAGCTATTTCAAGGGAAAAGGGAGGGGGAGTCAGGGAGGTTTACTTCAGCGAATTCAGGCAGCAGAGCCCACTATGAATCTCTGCTCTCAAGATTCAGCACAGGAACTCAAGAAAGGCTAGATTGGCGGCGGACTTGGCCCAGTGGTTAGGGAGTCCGTCTAACACATGGGAGGTTCACAGTTCAAACCCCGGGCCTCCTTGACCCGTGCGGAGCTGGCCCATGCGCAGTGGTGATGCACACAAGGAGTGCCATGCCATGCAGGGGTGTCCCCCACGTAGGGGAGCCCCACGCACAAGGAGTGCGCCCTGTAAGGAGAGCCGCCCAGCGCAAAAGAAAGTGCAGCCTGCCCAGGAATGGTGACAGTGGACAAAGAAGAAGACGCAGCAAATAGACACAGAGAACAGACTGCGGCGGCTTGCTCGGTCGGTAGAGGTGGGGTCTGGCTGCGGACGAGGGGTTGATCCAGCTTAGGACGAGGGGTCGGTCCCACTTGGGACGAGGGGTCGGTCCGGCAGCAGACGAGGGGTCGGTCTCACAGGGGTTGCGCGGTTTGGCTGACGGGGTCGCCCGGCGAAGCCGGCGACGAAGGGGTCGCCCGGAGAAGCAGGCGACGAACTGGGGACAAGGGAGGCCAGGCCCTTGTCGGGGGCTCTCAGGACTGGAGGGCGCACGGCAGAAGAACTACCGCGGAGACAAGGTAAACACGCAAGTCCACTTTATTGAGGGAGAGGCAACAGTTTTATAGGGGCTGGGGAAGGCTGATTGGTCAAAGCCACGCCCTGTTCTGATTGGTTGCCGGCGAAAGGTCAGTGGGCGGTACTGGATGGGGGAGGGGTGGTGGTTAGGGATTGGCTGTCGCTGTTGCTGGGGGAAGGGGCAGGGTTTAGGGATTGGTGGCTGCTGTTGCTGGGGTGGAGGGCAGACTTGAGTTTCCCGCCCACGCCTGGCTGTTGCTGCTGTCGGGGGGAGGGAAAAGGGCAGACTGGATTTTTCTGCCCACGCCTGGCTGTTGCTGCTGTCAGGGGAGGGGAAAAGGGCAGACTGGAATTTTCCGCCCTGCGCCTGCGCAGGGAGAAAGAAGAAGGGTGCTGCCCCACAGGCATCGTGTGGAGCCATCCGGGAGGAGGGGCAGCCGTGGAAGCATGGCTGCCAAGAAGGGGAGACCCGAGGGCACTCTGCGCCCATGCCGAGCTCCCTTCAGGGGTGGCGGTGAGTCCGACCAGCCACCCTATTATGGGGGCAGCAGCTTGGCCTGCCGCAGCTGCTCCCCCGCCAGGCCAGCAAACCACACTTCAGCCCGAGGGGTGACCGCAACAGACAACAGGGGTGGGGGGGGGAGGGGAGAGAAATAAATAAATCTTTAAAAAAAAAAAAAGGCTAGATTTGAAACACCACCACAGAAATGTGTGTTGCTGGATGACATCTGCTGGCCAGTCTGGAAACTGCATGGACAAAAACTGCTCCTTCTCTCTGTATCCAAACCCTGGGAAAAAATATACGACCCATAGTGAGTCCTGGTCTGATTTTGAAAACTTAAGCTGGGCAATTTTAAAAACTGAGAATAAGTTGAAGGAAATAACAAAGAAGAGCTGTGGGGAAAAAATAGGCAAGAGAGAGAAATTAGCCATCAGAGTAAATTCACCAACATATTAAGATGCCCAGACATGAGCAAAAAATTATAAATTAAACCAGGAAACATGAAGAAATGGCCCAGCCAAAAGAACAAACCAGATATCCTGAAGAGAAACAGGATTTAATACAATTAATCAGTGATAATCACACAATTCTCCCAAATCACTTCAAAGAATTTAAAGAAAACATGACTAAAGAAATAAAGGATATGCTCCAGAATGTATTTGCCAGGTGCAGTGGATATGCTGCAATGATGAAAGAGGTTGTTGATGTGGGAGGGGTGGGGTGCATGGGGACCTCATATTTTCTGAATGTAACATTCAAAACAAAATAAAGAAAAAAAGAAAAAAAAGAGAAGACATTGGGAGACCAAAAAGAACAATTTAAAAACCTGTAAGAAAAGTAACAGACCTTATGGGAATGAAAAACATGATGGATATTACAAATACATTAGAGGCACAGAAGAGCAGATTTTGAATTGTTGAAGATTTAAAAGACAGAACATCTGAACTGGAAAAGACAGGGGTACAGAAAGAGAAGAGAAGAGAAAAAATGGAATGGAGTCTCAAAGAATTGAATGACAATGCAAAACACACAAACATTTGCGAATGGAAAAGGGGCAGAAAGGATATTTGAGGAAATAATGACTGAAAACTTCCCAAATGTTATGAAGGACATAAATATCAATATCCAAGAATGAAAATGCATCCCAAACAGAATAAATCAAATAGACCTACCCGAGACATCTACTATACAGAAGAACAAATGTCACAGATAGAGAGGATTCTGAAACCAGCAAGAGAAAAGCAATAGAAAAGGGAAACTTGATAAGATTAAGTGCCAACCTCTCATCAGAAACCATAGAGGAGAGAAGGAAGTGGTATGATGTATTTAAGGTACTGAAAGAGAAGAACCGCCAGCCAAGAATTCTGTATCCAGCAAAGCTGTCCTTCAGAAATGAGGGTCAGTTCAAAGTCTTCACAGACTAACAAAAACTGATGAAATATGTTACCAAAAGACCAGATTTTCAAGAAATTCTAAAGGGGGTACTTCAGCCTGAAAGGAAAAAAAAAAAAAGGCGAGAGATAGGGAGAAAAGTTTAGAAATGAAGATTATTAGAAAGGTTAAACTAAAGGATAAGACAGACAATAGAAGGATATGCTAAAAGAGAGCTGAAGGGCAAAATGGATGAAGTAACCCATGCCTTTATAGTAATAACACTGACTGTTAATGGATTGAACTCCCCAATCAAAAGACATAGACTGATTGAATGGATAAAAAAAAATTAGCCATCTATATGTTGTCTACACGAGACCCACCTCAGATGTAAAGACACAACCAGGTTAAAAAGTTGGAAAAAGTTATTCCATGCAAACAGAAACCAAAAAAGAGCTGAAGTAGACCTGATAAATATAAAATAACATATGAAAAATAATTATTCGGTGCAACTGGCAAATTGTTCCTGTGATCAGTATTCTGCAATATTGAATATTCGCCCCAAATACTGCTTTTTATTGAGGGGGACTGGAGAGGAGATATATTTTTGGATACTTCATTTTTCTTTAACACTTTATTTTTATTTTTTGTTTAAAACCAAAGATTTATCATTACACTTTTGCATTTGCACTTTAGAAACTTTAAGAATATGTGGAGTCACAAACCCCAAAATATAATACAATAGTATTGACATTTATAATTACTCATACGGTTACTTTACCAGAGGTCCTTATATCTTTATGCCACTTCAATCCCACTGTCTAGTGTCCATTCCTTTCAGTCTTTCAGTCTGAAGAACTCCCTTTAGCATTGTTTGTAGGGCAGGTCTAGTTCTGTGGAACTCCCTCAGCTTTTGCCTACGTGGGTGAAATATGTATTTTTTAATATCTTTTTTTTAAAAAAGATACATAGATCACACAGAATGCTTCATTAAAAAATATAAGAGGGGCGGCGGACTTGGCCCAGTGGTTGGGGCATCCGTCTACCACATGGGGGTCCACGATTCAGACCCCGGGCCTCCTTGACCCGTGTGGAGCTGGCCCACGTGCAGTGCTGATGTGTGCAAGGAGTGCCATGCCACGCAGGGGTGTCCCTGCGTAGTTTCGTTAGCCCCACGCGCAGGGAGTGCGTCCTGTAGGGAGAGCCACCCAGCGCGAAAGAGGGTGCAGCCTGCCCAGGAACGGCGCCGCACACAGGGAGAGCTGACACAAGATGACACAACAAAAAGAAGTGGACAAAGAAGATGCAGCAAACAGACACAGAGAACAGACAACCGGGGTGGAGGAGGAGGGGAGATAAATAAATCTTTAAAAATATATATATAAGAGGTTCCCATACACCCCCAATCCCCATCCCCTCACTCCTCCCACATTGACAACCTCTTTTGTTAGTGTGGAACATTCATTTCGTTTAATGAATACATTTTGGAGTGCAGCCTCACCACATGGATTATAGTTTACGCTCTCTTCCAGTCCATTCAGTGGATTATGGCAGGATATATAATGTCCTGCATCTGTCCCTATAATATCATTCAGGACAACTCCAAGTCCCAAAACTGCCCCCACATCACATCTCTTCCTCCCTCTCCTTGCTTTCAGCAACTTCCATGGCCACTGTCTTCATATCAAGGATATAATTTCTCCCATTGCTAGAGTCACAATAATTCTAATCCGTATTAGTCCACTAACCCACTCTAATCCATATTTTATTCCTCCATCCTGTGGACCCTAGGATGGTGATGTCCATTCCACCTCTAACACAAGAGGGGGCTCAGACTTCACATGGATGATGGATGGAATTCTCCTGCTTGCAGCTACAGACTCTCTTGGTTCCCTGGTGTGGTGGTTGACCATCCTCCTCCCTGTTAGCTGACCTGGGTAAGTCCAATGAACTGGAGAGTAGGAGTTGCAACTCTGCTGAGGCTCAGGGCCCAGCTGGCACATGGACAGTCCAGAGATTCAAGTCTCCTGAGCATACACCAACTCCAGCACCAACCATGGGTTCAGTAAAAGTGACAGAAGAGGCTTACATAGAAAGGTTACATCTGAGTCCAACTCCATCACACTCAGGAGCACAAATTCCAAAGTAGGGCCCACTGACAAGACTTTCTTAATCATATTCTTCAATTAAAATAATGTGTTTTGATCAATAATTTAGCATGACTACTGTTGAACAGGATTTTGAATTTTTCTTTCTCATAAAATTATGAGTTGGCAAGTTGTTATCTGCTGTAATTCATTCTAATGAGATGTGAAGGATTCTGAAATAGGGATTTGATTATCTAGAAAAAATTATGGTCCAAATGGAAATTAAATAACTAAACCAATAATTAATTTCATTCCTAGAGATTATTTCCAATAGTTAGAGCTGTAATATAAAAATTAGAATTGTTATAATTTCTCTTATACTTGAATTATTATTTACATTTATAAAGGTTTGTTGCTATGCTATTTTTTATAATTGATTAAATCTAATCTGACTTTGCATTCTCTTTTAAAATTTGTAATTTCTTTCCACCTATTTTTCTATTTACTTTACAATTTTACAATAAAGGACGTTTTAACAGCAAAAAAAAGTCATTGATTATGCACTTTAGATAGAGCATATGGTATGTGAATATATCTCAACAAAACTGTTTAATAAACAAATAGATAATTGTGCAAGAATAGCCAGAAATAGGAGCTGTGTACAGCAGTGGAAACAGAGACTTAGAGGTGAGGAATTTTCTTGTCTATTATTATTATTTCAATAATGAAAATGCTTTAAAAATGATTGAAGTGATGAATGGTGATCATACAAAATACCACTGATTGTACACTTTGAATAAATTGTATGTTTATTAATATGTATCAATAAAATTGATGTTAAAAAATTTGTTAATGACTCAGTTTGATATATACAAACACAACTTTTCTTGATTTTAAACACCTAATAGCATGCAAAAGTATATAACTGATAGCACATAGGGATTTTTAGTTTACTACTTACCAGTTTTCCAGTGAGATATAATATGAAACATTTATCAGGACACATTTCTGAAACAGTTTTCTACAGGCAAGCTGGCCCAGTAGATCAGCTGCTATCATGGCTGAGCCATGATTGAATTGCAGGATTACAAAGTAGCCAGCATGTTTCTATTTCATTTCCTCTTTTATTTTCAGAGTTATCCAGTTCAAAAGTTACTAAACTTTAACAGCAGCAATTTTATCAATGCCCAATTACAATTCAATGGAAACAGAACAGAGAACATTAATGTTGCTAAGTTTTCCACTTCTCCAGCAGCTAGACAGTCACACCACCCAGGTGGCAGGAGGTGTGCAGAGTTGTTGCTGGAATATTTTCCCTATCTCAGTTAACTCTACAGCAGAGTATTTTCTTAGGAGCCCAGTTTCACTGACAAATGCCCTGTTAAGCATTCCTGTTTGTGTGGGATGTACCTGTGATCTAGCCTTCCTTTGCACAGGCATTCTCATTAAGATTTAAAGATTCTTCTTCTATAGTTGCTACATCTGAATCACTATCTTCTAAGTGGCATACAGAGGCCTTTGCCACTTTTCTGCCTCAGTACCTGCCCACAAGGCTCCTAACGCTATGGCTGCCTCTATCTGGCAGTCTCCCCTTTCCTTATTTAAACACAGCTGCTCTGCTACCTGCTGTAGCACAGCCAGTAAACGAGCTGGAACCTCCAGGGCATCTCCATATTCTCTCCGTGGTCCCCACTCACCCAGGAGGGCAGCCACCCCTCCCGGCATGGACGTTACACGTCAGCTCGGGATTTCCCCCGCTGACACTCCCTTCCTGGCCCTCATGTCGGCCACTGCTGGTTGTCCTTTGTTCTCCTGGCTGGTGGCTTGCCAATTGTTCCAACTGAACTCCTGAAGGACACGAGTTGGGACAGCTGAGAGGCCAAAGAACACACCAGGCACCGAGTCAGACATGCGCTTTACTGGGACTTAGGAACAGAAGAGACCTTCCAAAGCTGGCGGTTCAGAGAATCAAGATAGCGCTCTGCAAAGAGGTGAAAAAAGGAGGGGCAGTATAAGGGGTCTCAGAAGACATTCCATAGGGTATGAGACCAGAATTTCTGCCAAAGTTCCACAAAGTGCACAAACGGGGCACCTGGTGATGTTACTGCAGGAAGGGAGTATACAGCCTTGAGAAGATTAAAGTGTCATCTGTATATTCTTTTCCTCTGGAGAGGCTTGTTACTTTTTAAACTAAAGAGTCCCTGTTCTGGGCTGCATTTCCTTTAAGGAGGGGGAAGTCTGGCCCTGGGCTCCCACAACATGTGTGCTTTTTACTTTTTAATGCAGTTATTAATGAGGGAGGACACTCAAAGGGTAGAATTCAGTCCATTTGCTTCCTCCACCTCCAGGGTAAACCTTGCATTAACTTGAGGAAAGTAGGCCTTTTGCAAAAACAAGACATCTGGCCCTTCAGCCTATCCCTTCACGTCCCAGGCACTGGCCTTGCCTGGTAACCCCTAAAAATGACGTTAAAGTCCTCCAAACGGGTCTGCTTATTTCTTAAAGAGTCGTTAAGGAAACACAAGGTCAAGTAACAAACAGAAACCCCTCCTGCAGGGCTGGAGTCCTTAACTGCTGCAAGTATTTAGTTGACGCAGACGAAGCTTCCAATTTGGGTTCACCCTGTAAACCAACAACCCCAGAAAAACGGCGTTCGCTCCCGCGCACGTTCAGGGTGCGAGGCCTGGCTAAGGGAAGGGCTGCTGCCGCCGCCGCGGTGACAGCGCTGGCTGAGGCCTCAGGGGCCTCAGCCGCCCATCAGGCATCCGCCCAGACGCTCTTTCCAGAGTGTCCCGCTGACTCCAACCGGCGAGAAGTCACTTCTAGGAAACGCCCTCGCGAGCCAACAGCGGAGTTATCTGCTCCCTGGACGAGGACAACGTACCGCCACGGCCGGAAGCGCACCACCTCATTTCCGGCGCCACGGACCGCCTTCCCGGGCGCGGCCGGAAGTTACTTTACGCAGCCAGACGCCGCACCGCAGCGCCGTAAAGCAAGATGGCGGCGCACTCTCAGGCGCTGCTGCCTTTTCTCCGTTTACTTTATAGCACTTCCCTGCTCCCCCGGGACTTTCGATTTACATCACTAGCCTTGGATTTTCTCGGCACAACACGCTCACTGTTTGCCTTCATTCTATCCGGGGTGGAGGGTGCACTCCAGGCAACGTTAGCGAGCCTGAACTATAGGGGGGCACCATTTTGTACGGAGCCGAAGCGGGACTGGAGCGGACTCTCTCCTGCAAGGCAGTGGGAGGGAGGGGCGATTGGACGGCCGGTGATGATGTGTTTCCGCTTCCGCTCCGCCCTGTCTGCTGTGGTTGGACCGGGTTGTGGAGAGGGAGGGGGAAGATTGTTTGCAGCCGGAGAGCTCCGATCACGGGAAGGTAAACAGAGATTAGGCTGCGGCCGGAGGCTTTTGTGCCTGGCCGGGGGCGACGGCTCGCGGAGGGGCCCTCGCGGTTCAGGGAGAATGCGGTTGGAAGCGGGAGGCCAGTGGGGTGTGGCCGGGGGTTCCAAGGTGAATTGCACAGCCGGGCGGTGCTGAGGCGGACTGGGCGGAAGGGAAGGAAGAGCGGTGGGAGCACCGAGGACGTCGGGGTGGGGGGAGGGGGTGCGGGGGAGGGCTGGGCAAGGGGAGCCAGGACCGGGAAAGGAGGACAGAGTTCTTGAGGACGAAAACAGAAGTTGGGACGGGGGCTGCCTGGACTTGGGAGCATGGGGAGGAGGCTAGTTCAGTCATGATGCTGCCCTGACCCTGGCCTTTGTTTCCCCTTCAGCTTCCCGGAGACGCGCCTCGGGCAGTCTCTGCTCGGACCCAGCCTTCTCTCCCCAGCTGCCACTACCACCTGGAGGCGCCTGCCTCCACCCTCCCGAATGGTGCTCCTCCTCGCAGGCCTCGGCCGAGCATCCAGGCCCCCTTTGCCCCCTGCCTCGGAGCTGTTGCTCCAGATCTCTCCTGGTGGACTCCCTGCCTCAGGGAGGAAAGAATTTTTGCCCAGACAGGGCCATCTCTTTGGGAACCTCACTGACAACTTGAACCTCAGCCTCTGAGTGTGAAGTTTTTCTTGCGCCCCCTTTTCCACCCTCCGAAGAGAGGGAGCCTTCTCCCTTGCTGCCTCAAAGCCCAGGAAGCCTCAAGCTGGGGCCCTGGTCCCAGCATGTCAGTCTGCTCTTGTGCATAGGGCTCTGCCCTCTCCCGGTCAGCATGGCTGAGTTCAGGCAGGTTCCAGGGGGACGGGAGACCCCACAGGGGGAGCTGCGGCCAGAAGTTGTGGAGGATGAGGTCCCGAGGAGCCCAGTCACAGAAGAGCCTGGAGGTGGAGGAAACCACAGCAGTGATGCCAAATTGTCCCCAAGAGAGGAGGAAGAACTGGACCCCCGAATACAGGTGAGAAGACTGAGTTGGGGGAGAGATAGGGAACCCAGATTCCAAACGTCCTGTGGAGCTGTCAGAGGAATGGTAAGGGGTCAAACTTATTTTCTCTCTAGTGTGCTGGGGCAGGAAAGGAAATGCAAATTTGTCAACATACAGATGCAATATAGTGTAACAAGTGCAAAAGAATCTTGCATCTGAAGTGCTGATGGGAGTGCAGGGAGAGGCTGGGCTTGAGTGCCTGGGGTGTATGACTGAAGGCTTCACTGATATGGGGCAAAAGATTGGCAGCATATACAGGGTGGCACCCTTTAGGTCTGTTGAAGGAATAGTTTAGACTGTCGAACTCTTGTTCTTCTTTCCAGATAAGTAAGAGGGGGCGTTTACTCAGAGATGCGGGCATGAGCGGGATGGGAGAGCACATAAGACTGCACGGACTCTTTCTTCTTCTCCCACCTTATTCTCTGTGCTTCCCAGGGGTTTGCACATCTGAGGAGGGTGAGACTGTTGAGGTCGTATAAAGGTGGCATCAAGTTGAGCTATGAGGAAACAGCATGTTGTCCAGGGAGTTGTATTGATCATGGTCAGTCCTTAATGCACATTTCTCGGCTTTTAGGATGCTGTGTCGGCTACCAGAGGAACAGAAGAGTCAGTTTACTGCCTTGGAGTATTTATGCTCTCGTTGGTAGGGCAAGCAGATTTCTGTGAAGAGGATCTTGGGTCAGTGGGTGAGGAGGAGAGATGCATGGGTGTGCCTGCATTGGAGCTGGAAGCGGCTCCTGGGGAAGCTGGTGAGGGCCAGGATGCTTCCCAATGTTTGGGGTCTGAGGCTGCCACTTGGCCCAGGGACGTCTCCAAGATCCTGATGTAGACTTGACTCACCCCTCGGTGTAGGTGAGCAGGAGCATCCTGGGGCTGGACTACTCCAGTGAGTTGAGAAGTCAGAACCGTCCCTGGCATCACCCCTCCCCTCACTGTGAGGGTTCCCAGGGTGTGTGTGTGGGGAGGCCCCTCTAGAACTGTGTCCATGCTTATGATGGAGTAGTGGTGACCCTCTCATTTTTGTAATGAGTTAGTAATTTGCTTCTGCCGTGCCTCAGGGGTGTTGCATTAAAATCAGCTTAATTTCTCCTGCTAATGCTACAACTTTGTTGTCCACCAAAGAAGCAAGTTGCAGTGAAAAGAGACTTGGGCTGAGATTCCTGCAACCTCCCTCCAGCCCTGTGACTTCTGGTTTTTTAATCCAGGTACTTAAGCTCTCTTGAGCCTCACTTTTTTCATCTGTCAAGTGAGGGCTGGCGTAGCTCATCTGCATGACCCCTTCCCACCCTGCTCCACAGTCCTGTGACTTTCCTTTCACTGACTCTTTTTGCTTGTTCTCTGATGACAGTTTGTAGGTAGCCCTTTGAGGAAAAGACCCTGATCTGTTTCTTGGGGAGGAGGACTGTCACTGTTTCACCCCTCCCCTGCCTCCCTCTTTGTTCTTGCCCTTCTCTAGAGGAAGCTTTTCGAGAGGAGAATCCCCTGCAGTCTCTTTGCTTGGCCTCTCCTGCCCCCCACTTTTCTGATGCCTAAAAACGCGTGAAGCCAGTAGTTTTAAGTCTCTTTCATACTGTGCTGTCCAGTAAGATAGCTACCAGCTTCGTGTAGCTACATTAGTGAAGATCAATTAAAAGTAAATAAAATATGCATATCTCCAGCTGTGGTATTGACAGTACAGAAATAGAACATTTCCATCCTCACACGCAGTTTTCTTTTGGACCGGCTCTGCAAAGGTTGGGGTTATTGAGGAGGCATAAGATTTACTGGCCTCCAGTGCAAGAGGGGTAGATCTGACTCTTTTGTCTCCGGCTGAACTTGTGAATGTGTGGGGTGCAGTCGGGAGAGCAAGTCTTTCAGTGGCCTCCTTTGTTTGATGACAAATGTGTGGCTAGGCCAGTGCCCCAGCCTCAGTGGGAATTTAGCAGTCATCTTGGTTGCCCATTGCCCCTACTATGTGGGAGAGGACACCTGGTTGGCTGGGCAGCATTGAGCTCTTCTGGGTAAGATCGGGCCATGTCTCTTGAGGTCCCTTTTAATGGTGATGGTGTCCATGACCATGCTACCTTGGTACTGTGCTGCGGGGCTTTATTTATTTTCTTAGGTTCAGGACTAGGGATTGAACCCAGGACCTCGTTTGTGGAGGGCTGGTGCTCAACCACCGAGCCGCATCGGCTCCCAAGTTGGCTCCCCTGAGTTGGCTCCCTCTTCTGTTTGCTCGTTGTCTGCTCATGGTTTTGCTTGTTGTTTGTGTGTCTTCTTTAGGAGGCACTGGGAAATGAACACAGGACCTCCCATGTGGGAGGCAGGCGCCCAACTGCTTGAGCCACATCTATTCCCTGCTTCTTGTTTTTTTTAAAGATTTATTTATATTTATTTCTGCCCACCCCCCTCATTGTCTGCTCTCTGTTTTCCTTTGCTGTGTGTTCTTCTCTGTCTGCTTGTATTCTCATTAGGTGGCTCTGGGAAGCAATGCTGGGACCTTCTGGAGTGGGAAAGACGTGCTCAGTCTCTTGCACCACCTCAGCTTCCTGGTCTGCTGTGTCTCTTAATTGTCCCTCCTCTGGTCTCTTTTTGTTGCGTCATCTTGCTGTGCCAGCTCTCCACGTGGGCCAGCAATTCATGCATGCCAGCACTCCTGCCTGGGGCAGCACTCCATGTGGGCCAGCTCAATGCGCAGGGCAGCTTTCCTTCTCCAGGAGGCCCTGGGAATCAAACCCTGGACCTCCTGTATGACAGGTGGGAACCCAGTCGTTTGAGCCACATTTGCTCCCTGCTTGTTTGTTTTGCTCCTTCTTTAGGTGGCACTGGGAACTGGATTGGGACCTCCCTTGTGGGAGGCAGGTGCTCAACTGTTGAGCCACATGCAATCCTTGTTGCATCGCTTTAGGTGGGCCTTCCTTGTTCTGGGTTTTCTGTGCATGCAGTAGATCTCTATCACAGACTGATCAAAACCCACCGGAGTTTAAAAAACATCCATTCTTGAGCCTCTCCCAGATGCTGCCCTTAGAGCGAACCCCCTCCTGAGGGGGAGTGCTCCTTGTAGGCAGGGAGCTGCATCCTGCAGTGATTGGTGGAATTCCTCTGGGAGTTAAAGAGGGCAAGCGGGTAGCCTCCAGGGTGCCATTCTCTGATTCTGGTGTCCTCACTGCGGCACTTCAGGTGCCATCCTCTGATTCTGGGTCCTCACCATGGCACAGGTCTCCAGGTGCCGTCCTCTCTTTCCAGAGTCTTCTGATTCTGGGTCCTCCCCATGGCACTCCAGGTGCCGTCCTCTGATTCTGGGTCCTTACCACAGCACAGGTCTCCAGGTGCCGTCCTCTGTTTCCAGGGTCCTCTGATACTGGGGTCCCCACCACGGCACTCCAGGTGCCGTCCTCTGATACTGGGGTCCTCACCATGGCACTCCAGGTGCCGTCCTCTGATACTGGGGTCCTCACCATGGCACTCCAGGTGCCGTCCTCTGATTCTGGGATCCTCTGATTCTGGGTCCTCACTGCGGCACTTCAGGTGCCATCCTCTGAATCTGGGTCCTCACCATTGCACAGGTCTCCAGGTGCCGTCCTCTGTTTCCAGGGTCCTCTGATTCTGGGGTCCTCACTGCGGCACTTCAGGTGCCATCCTCTGATTCTGGGTCCTCACCATGGCACAGGTCTCCAGGTGCCGTCCTCTCTTTCCAAAGTCTTCTGATTCTGGGTCCTCCCCATGGCACTCCAGGTGCCGTCCTCTGATTCTGGGTCCTCACTGCAGCACTCCAGGTGCCATCCTCTGATTTTGGGTCCTCACCATGGCACAGGTCTCTAGGTACTGTCCTCTGTTTCCAGGGTCCTCTGATTCTGGGGTCCTCACCGTGGCACTCCAGTGCAGTCCTCTGATTCTGGGGTCCTCACCGCGGCACTCCAGTGCAGTCCTCTGATTCTGGGGTCCTCACCGTGGCACTCCAGTGCAGTCCTCTGATTCTGGGGTCCTCACCGCGGCACTCCAGTGCAGTCCTCTGATTCTGGGGTCCTCACCGCAGCACTCCAGGGTACTGTCCTTTGTTTCTGGTGTCCTTACTGCGGTACAGATTCCAGGGTCTCCAGTAGTGCCCTTGGCTGTTTGAGAGAGGGTCTGCGTGGAGGGAAGGAGGGAAGATGGTGGACTAGGAAGGACCTGTTTAACCTCTGCGTGTCCAGCCACGTTTGCCCGGGCACCCTCTTTCCTTCTGTGTGTCTGTATGCTTTGGGTGCTCTACAGTCTTACCTGTTCCCATCAACTTTCTCTGGGGCCACTGGAACCCCCTGAGTCCTCATCCAGAAGTGCCAGTTCACTTGCCATGGGATAAACTCACCAAGCTCTTGGCTCCAGTAGAGTCAGTTTGGGTGGGGCAGGCGTCGTCGGGGCCATACACTGTGCATCTGACTCAGGGACCTGGCATCCCGGGAATGGACCCAACCGGCTCTGGGAAGGCCACCTCCCTGGCTGGTATGTGCTGACTCAGACTCTGTCCTCCCAAATCCCGCTTCACCCCAGGGACAGGAGTCCGAGTAGAGCAGGCCAGATGGGAGTGTTGCTGATTCCTGAAGCGGCGCACGGTGGCTTCCTGCTTGGCCTTACCCTACGTCCATGCAGCCTGGGTATCCCTGCCTCTCCCTGTCCACCCTGCCCCTCGGCCGGCCATGCTCGGCAGCCGTTTCTTGGTTCTCTTAGGGAGAACTTGTGACTCTGAGGGGCAGACCTGCGGTCTCCCTGGAAGTCAGTCTCACTGTGCTCAATGAAGGCTTTCACGACCCGTTTCCCTGTCGGAAGAGGATGCCTGCCCCACCCTTGGTCAGTGGTAGAAGCCCTTCAGTGCGTTTTTCTGGTGGGGACGACTTGTGCTGAGCAGTTCGTCCCTCGGATGGGCTCTCAGCAGCGGGGCATTGAGCCCGTGCAGCCCAGGGGCACACTGTCTTCGACCTCGGGGTGTCCACGAGATCAGTGGACACCCGTGCAGACCAGTGTCACGGCTTTTTGCCTGCCCCCTCCTCCCCGCTGGCTTCTCCCCTTATCAGTGCTCATTGCGTTCCCAGGTCTTACCCGTTTCCTGCCAGGGCTGGGCTGCGGGTCTCCTGACTACAGCACTCCTGTGTTCTCCGCACAGTCCATCAGAGGCGTCGGAGCCCCGAGAGAGTGGTCCTGGTGGCAGGAGGGCAGGCCAGCAGTGGTCCTGGGAGTGGGCCCAACTCCTGTCAGTAATTACACACCTGTCCTTGGGCACCTCGCCCGCTGTTCCCATCTGCCGAGTGCAGGTGAGTTGGGAACGAGTATTCCGGAGGGGATGCCAAAGGCACGGGCAGTCACTGCTGCTGTCTGAAGCCCACTTGGGTTGAGTCGCAGCCATGGGCAGCTGGCGGGAATGGCCTTTCCTTCAGGCTCGAAGCTGATGAGAGTGGTCCTTGCTGAGACTGTTGTCAGGGCAGTGTTGGTGCCACCACCAGGGCCGCCTCCAGGCCCTCTGAGCAGGGTCGGGAGAGGCTGAGCCGCTCCCCAAAACTTGGTTTGTTTTTGTCTTAGGGATGCTGGGTTAGTCAGTCAAGTGGTGCTGGTGCAAAATACCAGAAGCCTGCTGGCTTTTATAAAGGGTATTTATTTTGGGTAGGAGCTTACAGATACCAGGCTATAAAGCATAAGTTACTTCCCTCACCAAAGTCAATTTTCACGTGTTGGAGCAAGATGGCTGCTGACGTCTGTGAGGGTTCAGGCTTCCTGGGTTCCTCTGGGCTCAGCTCCTCTGTTTTCTCCACAAGGCCAGCTATAGACTATGAGGCTCTCTAGGCTCTGCCTCTCTCCACAAGGTCAGCTGTAGACTACCAGGTGAACAGCTCCTCTGTCTTCCCAGGGCCTTCTCTCTTTCCTCATGGCCAAGCTCCTCTGTGTGTTCACTTCTCAGGGCTCCAGCTCAAGACTCCAGCATCAAACTCTCCACCCTGCCCTTTGCCATGTCTTTTATCTGTGAGTCCCCACCCACCAAGAGGTGGGGACTCAACAGCCTAATGACATGGCCCAATCAAAGCCCTGATCATAACTTAATCACGCCCAGGTACAGACCAGTTTACAAACATCATTCAGTATCTCTGTTTGGAATTCATGAACTATATCAAACTACTACAGCAATAATCAGGATGCTCGCATGTGCCAGTTCTAGTCCTGTGCAGGAGCCTTGTGCCATGTGCGGTGCCAAGTGCTGGGAACATGGGTGGTCCGAGTTGAGATGTACGGGAGGTTCAGGTACACCCAGGATTTCCAAGACTTAATACAAAAAAAATTTTTTTAACGTGGATTGCATGCAAAAATGGTGATATTTTGGGTTAAATGAAATACATTGTCACAACTTCACTTTTTGCTTTACTCTTAAAAACGTGGCTACCAGAAAAGTTACAATTACATCTATGGCTCATGTAGTGTTTCCGGCAGGCGGTTCCATCCTAGTAAGTAGAGTGCCAATCCCATGGCCCTCCTGAAGCGGGGTCTCCACTGGGTGTCCGTGGAGGCCCAGCCTGGGCGCGGGTCTCCTGGGCAGCCTCGTCCTCTGCTGCCCAGGTGTAACCCGCAGCCTCTCAGGCACTGCGCTCTCCTCGGCACAACTCTTTGCTCCACCGAGGGCCTCTGGCCTGCTCTTGGGGCTTCCTCGCTGGGCCCTTGGCGCTGGGCTGTGGTGAGTGTGCAGTGTACGTGCTGAGCGGGTGTCGCCTTTCTGGGCACAGGACGCATCCTCGCTCTGTGGGAGAGCATCTCCGGGAGTCTGCCGTAGGCGTCCTGGGAGGTGGATGGGACTGCCTTCTCTGAGCCATGGTCTCCTCACCTCTGAGAAGGGGGGTTCATGCCCAGGACGGGCAAGGCCGTGAGCATCACCTGAGATGTGGCCCGAACCATGCTATGGAGGCACCCGGCTCAGCGTCTTATCCAGGGTGCAGTCCGTGTGTGCCTGCCTGCTCGCAGGGAGACTGCTCACCCTGACTTCTCTTTTCCCTGCAGGAGGAGCTGGAGCATCTGAACCAGGCCAGCGAGGAGATCAACCAGGTGGAGCTGCAGCTGGATGTGAGTATGGCCCTTTACTGCCACCACTGCCCGGGTTCTAGGTCGTCCGACTCATCTGTCCCACTGTCTAGGTTTCCTACAACTGCAGTAATGAGGTACCACAAACAGAGTGGCTCAGAACCACAGAACTCTATCTTCTCACAGTCCCAGAGGCCAGAGGTCTTTAACCTTCCAGAGTGGGCATCTCCATCCCCCTGGTTATTCTATTATTTCATCATAGATGACTGTTATTCTAGCAGTGGAAGGACTTTAATGCTGATGTAAAGGCAGGGGCCCCCAGAGGTTCTGAGGGGAGGGAGAGGGAAGAGTAGGTGGAATGTGGGGCATTCTGGGGAAATTGCGGAGAGGATACAGGCTGTTATGCATTTACTCAACACCTGTAAGATTGTGTGGGGTAGAGAGTAAATCATAATGTAAAGTCTGGTCCATGGTTAGTGGCAATGTTTCAACATGTGCTCATAATTGTAAAAAGTGCAGCACATTCAGGAATGATGGTCATCAATGTGGGAAAGTGTGTGAGGGGGTGCCATATGGGAATCCCCTATATTTTTAGGTAACACTTATTAATCTAAAGATTCTTTAAAGATTAAAAAACATATTGATCTGCTGGCAGGACCTCTGCCCCTGGTCTGTAGGCCCTGCTCAGGGCCTGCGCTAACCCATCATCCATGGTGATGCTCACAGCTCCAGGGGTCCTTAGGGCCTCGGCCCCTAGTGGGTAGGCCCTGCTGGTCATCGTCCCCCTGTCACTTCAGTGCTTGCACTCATCCATCCTCCATGGTGAGCTCCCAACTCCAGAGGTCTGTCTGGATTTGCTCACAGTACACAGTTTACTGCACACTGTCTCCATGGTCACAGTTGGTTGTGGGGACGGGCGTGTGTGTGACCTGAGGTCCAGGACCCCTGCCTGTACCTCTTTCCACATCCCTCTCTGTCTAGGAGGCGCGGACCACCTACCGGAGGATTCTGCAGGAGTCAGCGAGGAAGCTCAACACGCAGGGCTCGCACCTGGGGAGCTGCATTGAGAAGGCCCGGCCCTACTATGAGGCGCGGAGGCTGGCGAAGGAGGTACAGTGGCCGGAGCCGGCTGGGGTGTGCTCAGCAGGTGTGAGCACCTGCTGGGACATCGGGTGTGCAGAGTGGGTGTGGCTGGCCCACTCAGGGCCAACTAGCAGGCAGGAGTGTGTGTCTGTTGCAGGCTTGGGCTCACCCTCTGTTAAACGGTGGGGTCCATCTGGACAGCTTGGTCCAGAAGCTGATGCTGAGGACTCCATACTTTCAGTTCCACTATCTTACTAGTCTCATCTTCCCCTCTCATCCCTTGGCTCAGGTCTCTTGTCTGCATCTTTTTTTTTTTTTCCTTCCCCATTTCTTTTCTTTACACAAATAATGTATGGTTATCATTGGATGACAGTTATAAAACAAAATATGGAGCAGATTTGGCTTATAGTTGAGCACCCGCCTCCCACACAGGAAGTCCTAGGTTCGGTTCCTGGAACCTCCTAAAAACAAAAAACAAAGAACAAGCAAAACAAATGAAAAAAACCAACTTCAGGTGGTTGATGCGGTTTGGTGGTTGAGCACTGGCTTCCCACATATGAGGTCCCAGGTTCAGTCCTGGCCCTGGCACCTCAAAAAAACAAAACAGAACAAAATAAAATAAAACTTAAATAAGATGTAAAGCAGGAGGAAGCATTAAGAGATTGAGAGGTGATTATTAAGGGGTAGAGCTTTTTTGATTTTTTTTTTCCTATTGGAATAATGAAAATGCTCTAATAATGATTGAAGTGTTGAATGCACAAATATTTACCAAATATTATTATTTGGTGACTATACCAAATACCTTTGATTATGCACTTTAGATAAATTGTATGCTATATTAACATGTATCAATAAAAGTGATTAAAAGAATAAAAAAAACCTAAAGTCACACCAAATCTTACCATCCCATGCCTAGATATCTTTTTTTTTTTTTAAATTTTGGTATATAGTCTACCAAATTGGAGTTAAAACAACATATGTTATTTGTTCCTTTATTTTACTTAGAATTATGACATGGTTTCATGGTAGCAAATCTACATCCATGCGTTCATTTTTAAGGGTTGCTTAATATTTCCTTATATTAAATGTACTGTTATTCATTTGGCCAATTCATTATAACTGAAAACTTGTCTTTTTAATTTTTATTCTGGTGGCGTATATACAACTTGATATTTTCCATTTTAATCATTTCCAAGTGTAGAGTACAGTGGTATTAATTATGTACACAGTGTTTTGCTATCCTCACCAGGAAACTTAGAAAGGTTTCCAGTTTTTTGTTTCAAAATCAAGGCTGTGATGAAAGTCTCTGTGCACCCATGACCATTTCCTTCAGCTAGATTCCCAGGTGAGGGTGGCAGGGGCTTGCTTTTGGTGAAACTCCATCTCTGGTGATGACTCCTTCCAAGCCGACTGCTGCTGACTTGTTGGTGTACTCTCTAGCAGGCAGCTTTTAGAATGTTGCATTTTGAACACCACCTTCCACTGGCATTATCATTATTTTAAATCTGTTTCTAAGTTTCTTTTTTCTTTCTGGTTTTCCTTTTAAAATAAGTCTTCGTGGAATGTTGTTTACAAGCATTTATCCATAGCGCAGATTGGGATGTGAAGTCAGTGTCACAGGGAGCGTTTATCCTTAGTGTAGTTGAGGATGTGAAGTCAATGTAAGAGGAGCATTTATCCTTAGTGCGGGTTAGTGTATGAAGCTGTGTCACAGGAGCATTCATCGTCAGTGCATGTGTGGGTTTGGGATGTGAAACCATGTCACGAGAACATTCATCATCAGTGCATTTGTGGGTTTGGGATGTGAAGCCGTGTCACGGGAGCATTCATCGTCAGTGCATGTGTGGGTTTGGGATGTGAAGCCGTGTCACGGGGAGCCCTCCTCTCTCTGTCCCTCGGACCCCCCGTGCCTGGGTCCTGACAGCTCGCTCCTCCGCAGGCCCAGCAGGAGACACAGAAGGCAGCGCTGAGGTACGAGCGGGCGGTGAGCATGCACAATGCTGCCCGGGAGATGGTGTTCGTGGCCGAGCAGGGCGTCATGGCTGACAAGAACCGGCTGGATCCTACGTGGCAGGAGATGCTCAACCATGCCACCGGCAAGGTGAGCTGGTGGGGCAGCCCTTGCCCACCTTACCCCCTTTACTCCTTCCTTCTTCCTCGTCTGTCCCTCCAGGTTTCCCTTCACTTTGATTCTGTTTCAGCCCAAACCTTTTCCTCATTCCCCTCCTGTTGGCTCAAGGCTTCCCACATCCTGTTTCCCTATAATTTGGAATGCCTTTTTAGACTATACTCCAAACTTTGCTCCAGACAGCATACCCCTGCTGGACGCCCCAGATTCAGCACTCACATTTTGCCACTTTCAGCTCTGACTTCTTGACTGTCCTGCTTTGGAGCTCTGCCACGCTCCTTGTTTTTAGCTGTTAATGTTTATTAATGTGTCATTTCCCAGCTTCTGAAAGGGGGACAGAGTGCAGGAGGCTCCCTAGCATCAGCCCAGTGTGCTGACGGACAGGCGTCAGCTCTTTGGTGGGGAAGTTGCATCTCCGCTTGCTCTTTGCATGCTCCTCAATGCAGCACACGCCTTGTGCAGAGCAGGGCGCTCTTTCTGCTCCAGAGCTCCTGTGGTCATGGACTAGCAGCTGTGTCCGACAGGGCAATAAAGTCGGTGGACGCCTGTGGGGCTGCACAGAGCCCAGGCCTCGGGGCTGCATCCTGGCTGTGCAGAGGAGCCCGGTGTGGCTCTAGACTGGGCATGCTTGAAGTGGGTCCTGCTGCGCGTGCATTCACAGACGGCAGTCCTGTGATGATCTTCATGGTTGAGGAGTTCTCTGAGCCCCCCTCTGCCAACCACGGAGCTGAATGTCCCGTAGTGCGGCTGACTGGTGGGCAGTAGCATGGGGAGAGGTGGCCACCTAGGTGTGTGCTCGAGAGGCCGTCCTTGTTCAGAGGTTTGCAGCACTGGGCGCTTAGCATGATCCCTGGGCAGAGGCCATCGGAGGGAGGCTGGATGGGGTCCCAGGTCAGCGGCGTGTGACTTCCTGCCCTTCCTGGACCCAGGTGAATGAGGCAGAGGAGGAGCGGCTCCGAGGTGAGCGGGAGCACCAGCGGGTGACGCGGCTGTGCCAGCAGGCCGAGGCCCGGGTCCAGGCCCTGCAGAAGACCCTCCGCCGGGCCATTGGCAAGAGCCGCCCCTACTTCGAGCTCAAGGCCCAGTTCAGCCAGATCCTAGAGGTATCGCGCCGGTGAGGGGAGGAAAGACCGGCAGAGTGAGAGCAGGGCAGGCAGGACATGAGGGATGGCAGAGGGGTCGCTGGTCCTCCTAGGGCATCCTGGGGTGGGCAGCATGAGGCCTTAGTGGCCTCTGCAGAACAACCTGTGTGGAGACTGGTGGTGGCACAAGGTGCTGTTATGGAGGCAGAGAACATAGCTGAAGAAAGGAGGCAAGGAAGAAAAAAACCAGGGGACGGGGAAGAGGGAGCGGTGGAGTACTGCAAAGAGGAGGAGGAGGGCAAGCAGTGGGGACAAAGGCACTGGGTGGTGGGGTCAGGTTAGGAGCAGGCAGCTGTTGACAGCAAGGTGGGAGTGCTGGGTGGACGCCTGTGTGCCCACAGGTGGGCAATGTGCAGGTGGGGGGGAGCAAAGGAGCAGGGGGAGGAGCACTGGAGCAGAGGGAGGAGCCCTGGAGCAGGGGAGGAGCAGTGGTAGATGGGGAGGAGCGTTGGAGCAGGTGAGCAGTGTGCAGGTAGGGGGAGCAAAGGAGCAGGGGGAGGAGCACTGGAACAGGGGGAGGAGCATTGGAGCAGGAGGGGGTGAGCATTGGAGCCGGGAGGAGCACTAGGGCAGAAGGGAAGGAGCATTGGAGCAGGAGGGAGGAGCTCCGTGGCAGGGGGAGGAGCTCCACAGCAGGGGAAGGAGCATTGCAGCTTCTTGGCCAGCACTGGGGGGGAGAGGGGGAGCTGCGAGGGTGGCATCTGTAGGTACTCAGGCCATCTGCCCTGCAGGAGCACAAGGCCAAGGTGACGGAGCTGGAGCAGCAGGTGGCCCAGGCCAAGACGCGCTACTCCGTGGCCCTGCGCAACCTGGAACAGATCAGCGAGCAGATTCACGCCCGCCGTCGGGGCCTGCCCGCCCACACCCCGGGCCTGCAGCGCTCCTCCCCGGTGGGCGCCGAGGACGAGGACAGCGGGATTGAGGGTGCCGAGGGCGGTGGCCCCGAGGAGGGCGGCAGCCTGGGGCCCGGGCTTGTGCCCGACACGGACACGCTGAGCCTCCTGAGCCTGCGCACCGTGGCCTCGGACCTGCAGAAGTGCGACTCGGTGGAGCACCTGCGCGGCCTGTCGGACCATGCCAGTCTGGATGGCCAGGAGCTGCGGCCCGGGGGCGGGGCCCGTGGGGGCCGCCACCAGCGCAGCGTTAGCCTCTAGGCTCTCCCAGTGCTTGGCTCTGGGCGCCGTCTGGTCCGTCCCTCCTGGCTTCCTCAGCCTCCCAGGGGCAGCTCTCACCTTGCCTTACTTCTGCAGAAGCCTTTCTGCTCCGCTCCTGCTGGTTCCTGGCCCTGTGCTCCACTCTTCCCTCCTAACCTTTCTCCTGCCATCCCTCAGGACACAGGCCCTGGAGGCCCAGGGAGGCCCTAGGCCTGAGGACCACAGGTGCCTGAACGGTGGTCCATGCCCTGCAGGCCTCCTGAGAGGCCCCGGGGGCTACCAAGGCCCCCTGGAAACACCATGCCGAGTTCCTGTCACAGACCACCCATGTACAACCTGTACGACCGCTGTCCTTGTCGAAGTACTCCCCTTCCCTTCAGGGCTCCCCCTCACCGTGACCTTGGCAGTTCCCCATGCCCCCAGCGCGACTCAGTGATGGTGTTTGCCAAGATGATACCAGCCCCAGCATCGACCCCAGCTGCTTGGGTTGTGGAGCGAAGCGAGTGTGTGGTGAGGAAACCCTGCTCCTGGCCCGGTGCTCCTGGTGCGGAGTGCCTGTACTTTTCTGCTGGGTCAGGGATGCTGAGCTGAGCACCCTTCTGCATCGCTGCGTTAGGGAGTTTGGTGCTCGGCTGCTCTCTGCTGTCCTCCAAACAACCCTGACTCCAGGATCCCTCAGGGTGTTGCCAGGCATGGCTGCCATGTTCCTTACTGCTGTGATGCTGGGTGGGGTCGCCTGGGGTGAGAGGCCTTCCAGAGAGCAGCCCCGGGTGCCTTGTCAGGGGGCAGGGCCGGGGAGGCCACCCTGGATCTGGGGCCGCCTTGGGGGAGCGGGTCCTTCCCTTTGTCCCACCCCAGGAAGGTGGCAAGCAGGCGCTAGACAGAGGAGAGTGGGCCTTGCCCTGCCTTCTGCCACGACTCAGGAGTGAGCGTCTGCAAGTCCTCTGGGGTGGAGGGAGGGTGGTCACAATGAGAACCATGGGGTTGGAGGTGGCCATCAGGTGGAGAGAAGGGATGAGGTCCCAGGCATGCATGTGTGGGTGTCTGGGGGTTAAAACCTGCCTCTGGTTTTATTTAAATAAAATAGTTTACATAACAGCATGTTTACTGTCCGTGTCCAGAGGGAAGAGGAGAAAGGGTGGGGCAAGAGGGGAAGAGCAGGGTAGACTGGGACGCTCTTTAGATTGGGTGGGTGGGGGAGACCAGAGACAGTCCTCAAGAGTTGTCACCTGAGTGAGAGCTGGCCAGGAGCAGGGGAGAATGGTTGGGGCAATTTAGTGCTCTTGAGTGGTGGGCAGGTATGCATAGGCCAGGGCAGCTGTGACCTGTACAGCTTTGTAAGGCGGTGGGTGCCGTGGTTGGGGAAGGATCTGAGCACAGGGCAGCAGTCACCTTCAACCACTGTGGTGTCCCAAAGGAGTGCCAGGCAGGTGGAATTCCAGGGTGTTGGGATGTATGTGTGAAGGGGAGGGTAAGAGTAGGATGGGCAGGTTTACCCAGCAAACACACCAGACACCCCGTTAAACTTGGATTTCCCATAAGAATACTGTTTGTCTCATGCTGTGTTAGAGATATACTAACAATTGGTCATTGTCCATCTGGAATGCAAACTTAATGGCATCCTGTATTTTACCTGGTGACCCTGGTTAAAAGGCGACTTCTGAACCAAGGTTCACCTGGTGGTGGGGCAGTTTGGGTTTGAGTTTGGCCATGTGATCAGAGGTACCTGTGAAATGTGAGCTGGAATCAGGCTTTGAGAGATGAGCACCTGAGCCTGTGGGTGGAGAGCAAGACTGGCCAGAGCTCCAGCTTTTAGAACCCACTGAAGAGGGAGTCAGCCAAGGAAGAGAGGATGAACTGCCAGGAAGGTAGGTGGAAAATCAGGGTGGGAAATGTGTTCTGGAGGCCAGGAGCTGAGGGCCAGCATCATGGGGAGGAGCAGGAGTGGGATGAGGGATTGGTCAGCGTCATGGGGAGGAGCTGGAGGGGGACAAGGGTTTGGCCAGTGTCATGAGGACCTGGAGGAGGATGAGGGCTTGGCCAGTATTGTGAGGAGAAGCTGGAAAGGAATGAGGGATTGGTTAGCGTCATGGGGAGGAGTGGAAGGGAGACGAGGACTTGACCAGCATTGTGAGGAGCTGGTGGGTGACGAGGGCTTGGACTGCATCATGAGGAGCTGTAGAGGGCTGAGGGCTTGGCAGGGTCATTGGGAGGATCTGGAGGGGATGAGGGCTTGGCCAGCATCGTGGAGAGGAGTTGGAGGGGGTTTAGGGCTTGGCCAGCGTCATGGGGAGGAGCAGCAAGGGAACGAGGGCTTTGTTGTCATGGGGAGCAGGGGGTGAGCCGGGTTTAGCCAGCATCATGAGCTGGAGGCAGATGAGGGCTTGACCAGCGTTGTGAGGAGCTGGAGGGGCAGAGGGCTTGGCCAGCATCATGAGGAGCTGGAGTGGGACGATGGCTTGACCAGCATTGGGGGGAGCTGGTGGGTGACAAGGGCTTGGCTAGCATCATGAGTAGGAGCTGGAGGGGGATGAGGGCTTGGCCAGCATCATGGGGACAAGCTTGAGGGTGCGAGGGCTTGGTCAGGATCATGAGGAAGAGCTGGAGGGGAACGAGGGCTTGGGAGCATCATGCAGAGCTGTAGTGGATGAGGCCTTGGCCAGCATCATGAGGTGCTGGAGGGAGACGAGGGCTTGGTCAGTGTCAAGGTGGGGAGCTGGAGGGGAAGAGGGCTTGGACAGCATCATTGGTAGGATTTGGAGGGGACGAGGGCTTGGCTAGCATGGGGAGGAATTGGAGGGGGTTTAGGGCTTGGCCAGCGTCATGGGGATGAGCTGGAGGGGCACGAGGGCTTGGTCAGCATCCTGGAGAGCAGCTTGAGGGGACTAGAGCTTGGCCAGCATCATGGGGAAATGGTGGAGTTTGACGTGGGCCTGGTCAACGTCATGGGGAGAATCTGGAGGGGACGAGAGCTTGTCCAACATCATGGGGATGAGCTGGAGGGGGATGAGTGCTTGATCAGCACCATGAGGCTCTGGAGGGGGACAAAGGGTTGGCCAGCATCATGGGGAGAAGCTGGAGGGGAGGAGGACTTTGTCAACGTCATGGGGAAGAGCTGAAGAGGGAAGAGGGCTTGGCCATCTTCATGGGGAGGAGCTGCAGGGAGATGAGGGCTTGGTCAGCATCACGAGGAGCTGGAGGGAACGAGGGCTTGGGCAGCATCATGTGGAGGAGCTGGAGGGGAACGAGCGCTTGGCCAGCATCGTCAGGAGCTAGAGGGAGATAAGGGCTTGGCTGGCATCGTAGGAGAACGAGGGCTTTGTCAGCATCTTGGGGAGGAGTTGGAGGTGTATGATGACTTGGTCAGCATAATGGGCAGGTGTTAGTGGACACCATTATGGCAAACAGGAACTATGATTCCTTGCATCCTCATCTTGCCCTTTGACACCATCAGGGTCACAGAACGAGCGCTTCCCTATGTGGGTTCTAATCATTGAGAAGTTCAATAAGGCATGGGTAGCTAGGTGCCAGTGGTTCCTTGATCCCTGGAAGGCTTGTAGAGCTTGTAGCTCATGTCTTCGAGTATATGTGCTTCCCACTGCATCCCTGGTAGGAAACAGTAGACCTGGCAGGCTCCTGGCAGGAGGAGCCCCAGATTGCTGCCCACCCGTTTCTCCTTGTAAAGTTTCCTCCAGGTAAGCCCCTTCACCTGCTTTGGGTGGGTAAAGAATGTGGGGGGAGAAAGATCAGGAGGGTTCAAGCTACTGGTGTTTCTTGGTGTGAAGGAAACGTGGCAAGTGTGCGCTCACCTCCTATGCTGCATTTCACAGGCAGTTGCCTTTGGTGCCCACAGTGCTTGTGGACATGCTTTCTGCCTAGGTAGCACCACAGCTCCTTCACAGATGGAAACGGAGAGTACTCAGCCTGCCCCTGTTTCAAGGAGGTGATGAGGGCAGAGTCCAAGCTTGTGAGCCCCTCAAGGAGGGCCTCCCAGTAGGGAAAGTGGGAGAGTGGAGAGAGTAGGTGCAGTCATCTTTTAGGAAGTAATGCTGGAAAGAGCTGGACAGTATCAGGAGATGGTCAAATACAGGGAGTGTGGGGCCACACACCCCTTCCTGTACCTTGTTTTAGTGGTAACGACCTTTTTAGGCTGAGTGCTCCCAGCTGAGGGTCTGTGGTTGTCGCCTTAGTCTGCCTGGCACCCAGCACACACCTGGCTCCTCATAGATGCTGAGTAGATGTGCTTTTGCTTCTCACCCTTCCCCCAATCCCAAACTAGTAGGTGACTACTAGGATAGCAGTTAGAAGGTCAAGTTCTAGAGAGACACCATCCAAAATCAGTCTCCAAGTTTCTAGGAGAATTATCCACTCTCTATGCCGCCATTTAGCACCTGTGAAGTGGGAAAATCTAGGTGTGAATGGATGAATATTATCTGCATTTCTCATTTTACCGATTCTCTGCAGCTTTGGAAAGCAGTGAACTTAGGGGGCTCTTCTTGTTGCGTGCTTGACAAGGAGACTTTGTAGAGTCCCCACTGAATGTTAGGTTTCTGTCCTGTGCTGGACGTGATTTAAAAAAAAATTTTTTTTAAATTGAATTGTCTTTTTTAAAAAGATACATAGATCACAAAAAATGTTACATTAAAAAATATAAGAGTTCCCACATACCCCACACCCCACACCCCCACTCCTCCCACATCAACAACCTCTTTTATCGTTGTGGCACATTCATTGCCACATTTGGTGAATATATTTTGAAGCACTGCTGCACCACATGGATTATAGTTTACATCGTAGTTTATACTCTCTTCCAGTCCATTCAGTGAGTTATGGCAGGATATATAATGTCCAGCACCTGTCCCTGCAATATCATTTAGGAGAACTCCAAGTCCCGAAAATGCCCCAACATCACATCTCTTCTTCCCTCTCCCTGCCCTCAGCAACCCCCATGGTGACTTTCTCCAGATCTATACAGTTTCTTGCATTACTAATCACAATTGTTCCTTAGTAGAACACCAGTAAGTCCACTCTAAACCATATTTTATTATTTTATTCCTCCATCCTGTGGACTCTGGAATGGTGATGTCCATTCCACCTCTATATCGAGAGGGACTTAGATCACACATGGATGATGGATGCGATTCTCCTGCTGTCAACCACCACACCAGGGAACCGAGAGTGCCTACAACTCCAAGCAGGAGAATCACATACGTCAACCATGTGGATGTGATTTTGAACAGCCAACAATCTTGCTCCCACGTTCCGTTGCCCTTATGAGGCTCTCAGGGACAGGAAGCCTCAGCCTGGCATGGGCCTGGGCTTCTCTGATTGTTATGGCCCTGCTTTGTCAGCAGGGGGCAGCATTCACCAGAAAGGAATCTGGGCTCACCATTCACCAGGTGCGGGCACACTTTGCCTCCTGTGTCCCCTGTCCTGCGGTGTTGCCTGGCAACAACTCCCGGCAGGCAGTGAGAGAATGTGCATGTAACCTGAATCAAACCCTTGTGTCTCCAGAGGGCTCTTGGACATAGCTGCCCTTGGAATTGCCTGCTGAGTGTAAGAGCTGGTTTGGAGAGAGGCACGTTCAGTGCCTGCTGGCCCATCCGCTTCCCTTCTGACCTCACCTCCTTCCTTGTCCTCCCTCTTCCTATCCCAGCTGCATGCCATATTCCTCCCTGGGAAAACCCACTTGGCTTCCCCCCACCTCCGCCCGCCCACCTTCCTGAGCCCCACATTGCACCACACCATGCTGCAGCATCCGAGGAGAGGACCAGGCGACCATTTCACAGCCTGGCAAATGGATATGTTTATTAAGAAATACCAGGAATTTTCAGGGTGCAAAGCCCAGTTAGGTCCTGTTTGGAATACTGGAAAGTATGGTCCTGTGGGTGGGGCTGCCAGATAAGGTAACAGGTGAGGCCAGGCAGTAAGAAATGGATGATTAAAGAGGAAAGTAGTCAAGAAGAGGTCTGGGAGGCTAGAAAAGAGAACTGAGAGCTTTCCAGCAAAGACTGCTCTCTGAGGTTCTCAACCAGAGGCTGTGGCCCTGTGCACCCCCCCAGCTTCCCTGACCCCAGACTCTCTGGAATCTCTGGAATCTGTCCTGAACTCCTGAGAACAGGGGCTGTGGCTTACCCATGTTGGCATTGTTAGAGCCTGGCACACACTCTCCACTAAACATGCTTGTGCTTCCCTTGGCTCAAGCTTTCCCCCATTTCAACCTTTTAATCTTCTGCCTGTTGTTTAGGCCTAGCTTATGTGGACATTTGACCGAAGGCCTTTCCTGTTTCCCCAGCTCTCCAGCTCAGTCTGAATTAATCCTCCACTAGTTCCCTCCTGGCTCATGTCCCCTAAACCCTTGGAAGAAGGACCACATAATATTGCTGCTCCATCTCACTCAGCATTTAGTGAATGACCATGTGTCATATGTCATCTCAACCATGACAGTCCAGAGTAGCCGGGGGTGTCCATAAACTGGGACTGTCTTAGGTGAGCTGGGATGTGTGGTGACCCTCATTCCAGGTACTCAGTAAATGCTGGTTGAGTCCAGAGCTGAAGTACGAGCACTACACAGGCTGCCCAGTGAGGACTGTCCTTGGCCTGTCTCAGCCAAGGGTGGCTGTGTGCACATTGAGTCACTTTGGAAAAAATGGGACCACACCAGGTAGATAACCTTATATCTTAAGGTAAAGCATTAAAATACAGCAAATGGAACTCAGGACCATGTGGAAGAGTGGTGGACAATGCCTGTGTACGGTTGGTGGCTAGAACGGGTTCTTGTAGAGGCGAGATGGTGGGTGTGTCTCCAGAGAAACTTTGGGGTGGGCATATGGAAACTTGGAGGCCTGGGTTGCTTAGGCTCAGCCAGAAGGCAGTGAAGACCGCTAGATATTCTTTTCTGAGGGTGCAGTGAAGATATCCACTGTGGTTGAGGAACTTAGAGTGCCAGGTGGGTGGTGGTGACCACACTGTGTGGTTAAAGCTATGGGCTTATTTGTCAATGTATGGAGGAAGAGGATATTGAAATGAGGATTTTTGTTTCTTTGTTTTTTACCATTTAGGAAACAGGAACATTCTAGGGTGAATTGGGGAAGAAAGGCATGGAGTTTGGCAAGAGAAAGTAAATGTCTTCCTCAGCTGCTGCTTTATTTCACATGCCCTTTCTAGGTTCTTCAAACCTTTTCAACTATAATGACTTCTGGGAAACACACACAGTCCTTAGGAGGATCATAAAGGAGAGGGGTAGTGTCCTCTCCACACCCAGCAGGAAGGAATTTCAGTTGTGCCAGGGCCTGGGCCTGGGCCCACATCCAGTGAAGCAGGAATTCTTATGGGGATTGTTGGAGGAAGGAGGGAATAATGGAAATGACTTCCTGGTGGAAGGCTCACGGAGCTCTTCTGTGCCTTTCCAGGAACTAGTCACTGTTTTCAGAGGTGGAGAGGCCATTGCTTAAATGTCACAAACACATCTTCTAACCCATCTTCCTGTGGTTTCAGTGTCCCACTCTTGGAGACAGAGGCCAGGAACCCACCTTGCCCTGACCCTGAGTGGTAGGGTCTTGACAGCTACCACTCTCCTCCCATCTGACCTTCCTTTAGCTGAACTTTGTTCCTTTCACCTGATCCTCTTCTGCTTTGGACAGGATTTCAGAGACCTCTGATCACAAACTCTGCCCTTTCTCTCAAACAATTGCATTTGAGCAGAAGGCCCCACAGGAAGGGACCTGTTAATGTGAAGGAGCCTTAGGATGGACTCCCTTAGAGAGGGAATCTGTATTTTCATGACACCAACAAAACTAACTCGAAATTTTAAAACATGAAACCAGATGTTTACTCTCCCTGCCCCCTTGCATATACTTGGATATGCCTTTTCTTTTTTCTGAATTTATTTACTTTTTAAATTATTTAAATGCATTGTGGAGACATTGTGACAGAGACAGACTGAAAGACATGCACATTGTTCTGGAAGCATAGATGGAAAGAGATGAAAGAAACCTCTCTGTAGCCAGAGAAACTGAAATTACTGGAGAAAGTGAAAGAAGTGGAACAGAGGAGCGGGAGAAGGCCATGAAGATAGCTGACCTCAGCTGGAGGGAGGGACCTGAGAGATAAAGAGAAAAGCACCTACAGGTGTCAAAAAGAGTAGTACGAATGGGCACTCCAAGGTGTGTGAACACTAATTGAACCTAGGTTCCATTTATAGCCCTCCCTTATCTCTATCTATCTCAAAGTTCTTAGGTGTGGGAATGTTCCTGAAGCTGCCTGAATTCTGTACTTTCTGCTGACCAGAGGTTTATGACTCTGATGTCAGGGAAACCACAGATAAATCTTGTTTCAGACATACCCCCACCCTATGTTGGCTCCAACAATGTTTGATGTCCAATAATAGTAAACTGGATCCTGTGAGCTAACTAAAGACATAGGCAGGGCCCATGTGGGGCATTGGAAAAAAGGGCTGACCTAAGAATTACTGGAAGCTGTCCTTGGGAAAAGCCATCCTAAAAAAAAAAAAGTCATCCTTATGCTAAGTACAAGAGGTCAAGGGGAACAAGACTTAGGACAAGCATGAAGGCCTATTGAGGATTCTACACCATTAATCCAATGAGGACCTGAACACTTTGAGCCCAGCAGAAGCTAAACAAACTCTTCTCATCAACAGTGTAGTTTTCTTAAGGACTCATGGGTTGTGAGAGTTGTATGCTTCTTTGGGAGATTTTTTTTTTTTTTTCTGTTAAAGCATTAGAATCCCACAGTGAAATGCCAGAAGAAAAGTTTGTCACTCATGCTACATGTTAAATATGGTTTAGTAGGGAGTCATTGCTCAAAAACCCAAGGCTAGAGAGTATCCTCTTAGAATCCTGGTTCCAGAGGGGCATTCTCTAAACCAGCAGCATAAGCATCACCTGGGAACTTCTTAGAAATGCAAATTCTCAGACCCTATCCCAGACACACTGTATCAGATATGCAGGTGGCAAGGCACATCCTAGTAATTCTGGTGTATGTTTGTTCTAGAGAGAGTCAGACTTCCACACCTTTGAGGCAGGGACATAGGGTATGGCAAGGGGCACATGGGCCTCCAAAGACACATGGCTCATCTTTCATTACCCAAAGCAAGTCACCTGGCCTAACTTCAAAGGGGTGGAAGTAAAAATCTAACATGAATTCTGGAGGAGGAGAGTCAAGATATTTGACTTCAAGGGGAAAAAACAATAGCCATGAACATTGTCAGAAGAGATGGCAGAATACTGTTTGCCCTTTATAGTTTCAGAATTATGTCTAAAAATAGGGACTTTCGAACCTAAGGACAGTGTCCTTATCATACCACACTAAATTAACAATAATTTCTTGATGTCATCTATTACTCTGGCTAAGGAAAAATTTCCACAATTGCCCCATAAGTGACCTTTTATATTGGATCTTCAGGCCCCAAACAGGGCCCATAGATTGTACTGGGTAACAAGATCAGCGCCTTCAAGACTGTGGGTTCATGAATCACTCTGGGACATGGTTAACACACAGATTCTCATTCACTGGGCCAGGGGCAGGGTTTGAGAAGCTGCATATCTCTGCTGCTGGTCCTTGGACCACATTTGAGTAGTAAGGTCTTAGTCTTAGGTTTACTTCAAAGAATATAACAGAACTCCTGCCTTCATGGAGCTTCCACCCAAGCATGTACCATACTACTTGATTTATGTGATATAGGAGACCCAGGTTTCTGGAATAAATTAAATTTGGGTTTATTCCTCCAAAATTTATATTTTGATTTAGAAGAAACCTAATATTTTTCAAAATAAATTATTAATAAAATTGTTGCAAACATATTGATTCATTAAATAAGTAAACAGAAAACAATCCCTTAAACCCATAGAAAAATACTGTTATTAAAATCCCATTGTAAGAGAATTCTGATTTCAACTCTGTCATGGGAAGAAATTGGAAGTTGTCACTCCCATCCTTACAACAAGAAAAACTTGACAAACTGAAAAGCAGTGACTGCTAGGACCCATCAGACAATGAGTTTCAGGGAAAATTACCAACCCATAATCTGGAGAGACAGGTGACTCCAGAGAGTCATAGCCAAGAACTGCTAACCTGGAACAGAAGTCAGAAGAGCCATAAACTGGTAGGAACACTTAAATGGTAGTTTGACTGAATTGCTGGAGGCTAAACATGGGCTAGTGTGTGAGTGAGAAACTCCTGGGGACCATAGCCTTGGGCTACCAACTCTTGGGGGCTTTACTTCCAGGAACTCTACCAGGTTCTCATGGTGAAGATCCAAGGAAGACCTTTCATGGCTGCTGGCAGCAGCAGAAGAGTAATCATGAAATATGCCCAGAGCATATTTCCATAGTTTGCTAATCTCCAGAGAAAAGTACTTATCAGTGCTTATTGCCAAGGGTGAGGGCATTTTCCCCAGGCCATGGAGCCTGAAGGGACAAGGGAGCTATAAAAGAAGAAACACTTCCGAAGTTCAGAGGCGGACTACAAGACAGATTTTGCTGGAAGATTATAGAATATATCTCCCCACACCTTACCACCACGTTATCAGTGCTCCATTGTAATAATGGATTACAGTTAAAAGAACTGCAAGATATAGATTCCCTGTGGAAAAGTACTTACAAAGGCCCAAAGTCAATAGAGCATACAAAAACAAGAACATTAATTGTTTTAGTTTCCTAGCGGTTAAGGCAAATACCATAAAATGAGTTGGCTTAATCACGGGAATGTTTTGGCATAGGATTTCAGTCTAGACAGCTTTCTTCCTCCTGGGGTTGGGATCTTCTATCTAACTGACAATCTTTGAGATTGTCCCATGGCAATGCACATGGCAGCATCTTCTTTCTCTTCTAGGTCGTTCTTTCTTGACTTTCAACTTTTGGATGCTTCTCTGCTTCCTCTTCAGTTTGCCTTATAAAGGATTCCAGTGATCTGAAAGCCCAACCTGATTCAGCTGGTCCACACTGTAGCTGAAATAACATTGTGAAGAGTTCTATTTACAATGGGTCTACATCCCCTAAAATGTGGGCAAGAATGTGGATCTGGAGAGGCTGTTTAGAATTGGTGCTTGCTCAAGGTAGAACTGCTGGTTTCTAACACTGAACTTGGAAGCTGTGGGATAGTAAATCCCTTCCCCCTAGGGCTAAGAGCCACAGCATTCACTGAGAACTGTCAGTCGTGGGGTGGGAGTTTCCAAGCCCCATGTTCTCCAAATGTGTGAACCCCAAGCCTGTGTCCCCTGAACTCCCATGGCCCACATTTCACAGACCTACATATCCCAAGTCAACATTCTCCTGGGCCTCTGTTTTCTGAACCCAGCACTTTCGGAAATCTGGCATTTCCCTCCCCCTCAGGTTTCAGATGAACTCTGGGAGTGAGAGGGTTTAGGTGGGAGGTGCAGAGGAGTCTAAGGAGTGCAGGTTCAATTTTCTGGACCTCCCCTTTTCCTGAGTTTGGAGGAGCATATCAGCTGATTTGAGGAGAGCCTAGGAAGAGAGGAGAGCCTAGGAAGAGATGAGAGGTGAATCTGCTGAGAGAGGCTGATTTACCTAAAAGCCCTGGGATAGGAAACTTGGCCTGGGAGAAGGTGGAATCAGAAAATTAACTAGCCCTCCTGTAGCACACCTAAGGGGAGGGACAGTAGGATGTGCGTTACAGGCTTCCAATATCATATTTAGTGTTCATGGCAAGGGGTGGGTGCTCTCTCAAGAAATTAAGAGACATTATTTTCTGAGGTGAGTTGGTTCACCAGGGACCCATTTGAATTTCCAAAGGAGCCCTCACGCAGCCTTTCTACTGCCTTGGGAGAGAGGGAAAGGTCAGACTCCTAAACAGTTTATTCAATTGCAAAGAGGATTCCTTGCCTGAGGACTTGTCTGGTCTTTTTTGTTGGTTTGTTTTCTTGTTTTTCCTTCCTCTATATACCCCCCACCCACCCACCCACTGCCCTTTTTTCTCTTTTTTTCCTTTCTCTTTTTCTTGCTTGCTTTTTTTCTTCTCTCTTTTCCTTTTTTTCCCCCTTTTTTTATATTAGGTGCTGTTGGCAACATTTTAAAAAAATATTTATTTATTTCTCACCCTCCCCCCCCAGTTGTCTGCTCTCTGTGTCCACTTGTTGTGTGTTCTTCTGTGACCACTTCTATCCTTATCAACAGCACTGGGAATCTGTGCTTTTTTCATTGCGTCATCTTCTTGTGCCAGCTCTCTGTGTGTGGCACCATTCTTGGGTAGGCTGCACTTTCTTTTGTGCTGGGTGGCTCTCCTTATGGGGTGCACTCCTTGCATGTGGGGCTACCCTATGTGGGGGACACCCCTGCAGGGCACAGCACTCCTTGCATGCATCAGCACTGCATATGGGCCAGCTCCACACAGGTCAAGGAGGCCTGGGGTTTGAACTGTGGACCTCCCATATGGTAAGCAGATACCCTATCCATTGGGCCAAGTCAGCTTCCCTGCAACATTTTTTATTTGCTTTGCTTCCTCATCCTCAATTTCCTCTTTTCTGTGTGTATTGATTTTGTCTACCAATGCTATTCCCTTTCCTTTACATTATTCTTTCCTCCATCATTTATTGTTTCTCTTACATTGCACCTCTCTTTGTTTAGCACCCAATATTTCTGACTTTTTATCTCTAATACCTCTATTCTGTTTTCTATCATTTATTCACTCTTTATATTAATGTCCTTTCTTTTCTTTTCCCCTCTCTCCTGACCACACTGGCCTTTTAATTCATACTATATTCCTCCCCATATTTAGTTTAATATCTCATTATAGGTATTCCACTTTTTTACAGTTATAACTATACACAGCTTCCATGAGTTCAATATCCATCCTTCTAGATCTCATATGGTTCTTCTGCTAACATTCACTATCAATGCTATTATATTTCATTTTCTTACCCCTTTTGCTTTCTCTGGCCCTAATATTTTCCTTCAGGGGAACTTAGCCAAAAACAAGGAAATAGAATAAGAAGAACTAAGTGACAAAGAGAAGACTTAACGTGCACACAAAAACAACTAATTAAACCCTGAGATGAAGAAGGTAATCAACTGAATAAAACCAACAAAATAAAATGATGACCAGAGAGTAACAAAAAACCACAGACTGTACCAATAATCAGGAAAACATGGCCCAAATCCATGAACAAACTAAATCCAGGAAGAGAAATGGAACATCGAACAAGTAATTAAAGCTCTCAAAACATGTATCATGGACCAATTCAATGAAGTGAAGGAAGAGATTAAGCATATTAAGAGAACATTTGGAGAACATACAGCAGAAATTGTGATCATGCACAAAAAGATAATGGATATGATGGGGATCAATAGCACAATCCAAGAAATCAAAAATACACTCTCAGCAAATAATAGCAGATTTGAAGAGACAGAGGAAAACATTGATGTGGGAGACAGTACATCTGAAATAAAACAGATAGTAGAATTAATTGATAAAAAGATAGAAAAAAATCCAGCAGGGACTTAGGGACTTGAATGACAATGCAAAATTCATTATAGGCATCCCAGAAGGAGAAGAGAAGGGAAAGGGGACAGAAGGGGTGTTGGAGGAAATAATGGGTGAAAAGTTCCCAAATCTATTGAGGGAGATGGATGTACATTTCCAGGAGGCACATACCCCAAACTACATAAATCTCAACAGGCCTACTGCAGGACATATACTTGTCAAATTATCCAATGCTCAAGATAAAGAGAAAATAACTAAAAGCAGCAAGAGAAAAGAGAACTATCACACACAAAGGAGGCTCCATAAGGTTAAATGCTGATTTCTCATGTGAAACCATGGAGGCAAGAAGGCAGTGGTATGACATAGTCAAGGTACTAAAGGAAAAAAAAAATTTCCAACCAAGAATACTCTATCCAGCTAAGCTGGCATTCAAAAATGATGGAGAGTTCAAAATATTCACAGATAAACAGAAACTAAGAGAGTATGCAACAAGAATCCTGCCCTTCAAGAAATTCTAAAGGGAGTTCTGTAGGAAGAAAGACAAAAACAAGAGAGACAGAGTTGGAGGAGAGTGTAAGAACAACTAAAAAGACAAAAAGAGAAAAAAATCAAAATATGACAAACACAAATCCTAGAAAATATGACTAATATAAGTAATTTCTTGAAAGTAAGAACACTGAATGTCAATGGATTAAACTCACCTGTCAAGACCCTCAGACTGGAAGATACTGGATAAGGAAATATTACTAATCTATATGCTGTCTACAAGAAATGCATCTTAGACCCAGGGATTCAAGGAGGTTGAAAGTGAATGGCTGGAAAACAATCTTTTAGGCAAACAATAAACAAAAAAGGGCAGGTGTAGCTATATTAATATTGGACAAAATAGACTTTAAATGCAAAACTGTTGTGAAGACAAAGATGGACACTACATATTAGTGAAAGGGATAATCTTTCAAGAAGAAAGAACAATCATAAACTTTTATATCCCTACCATGGGAGCCTCCAAATACATGAGGCAAACACTGGAGAAACTAAGAGAAGGAACAGATGTCTCTACAATTACAGTGGGGGACTTTAACACACCAGTGTCACCATTGGACAGAATATCTCAAAAGAGAATCAATATAAAGGAACAAAGACTTTGAACAATGTATTAGAGGAGCTGTATATTAGACATATACAGGACATTACACCCAAATACAGCAGGATATATATTTTTCTCAAGTGCACATGGATCATTCTCCAAGATAGAACACATGCTAGGCCACAGAGAAAGTCTCAGTGAATTCAGAAAGATTGAAATCATACAAAACAATTTCTCTGACCACAGTGGAAAGAAGCTGGAAATCTGCAAGGGCCAGAGAACCAGATTTGGCAGCAAGATATGGAAGTTAAAAAACACACTCTTAGAAAAACAGTGGGTCAAGGAGGAAATCTCAAGAGAAATCAATAACTACCTTGAAACTAATGAAAATGATAACACAACATGGCAAAACTTATGGAATGCAGCAAAAGCAGTACTGAGAGGGAAATTTATAGCCATAAATTCATACATCAAAGGAGAAGAAACTGCTAAAATTGAAGAACTAACTGAACAATTGGAGGAATTAGTAAAAAAACAACAAACTAACCCCAAAGAAAGAAGAAAGAAAGAAATAACAAAGATCAGAGCAGAACTCAATGAAAGAGAATATAGGAAAGCACTCAAAAAAAAAAAAAAATCAAGAGCTGGTTCTTTGAGAAGATCCATAAATTTGACAAACCCTTAGCTAGACTAACAAAGAAAAAGAGAAGGTAGAAATACACAAAATAAGCAATGAGAAGGGTGATATCACCATGGACCCCACTGAAATAAAGGCTATCATAAGAAGATACTTTGAAAAACTATATTCCAACAAGAAATGCAATTTAGAGGAAATGGACAAATTCCTAGAAACACATAAACATCCTACATTGACAAAAGAAGAAATCAATGATCTCAACAACCAATCACAGGTAAAGTGATAGAAAAAGTCATTAAAAACCTCCCAACTAAGAAGAGCCCTGGGCCAGAGAACTTCACAGGGGAGTTTTACCAAACATTCTGGAAAGAACTAACACCAATCTTGCTGAAACTCTTCCAAAAAATTGAAATAGAAGAAACATTGTCTAACTAATTTTATGATGTCAGCATTACCCTAATGCCAAAGCCAAACCAAGACACAAGAAAGGAAAATTACAGACCAATCTCTCTAATGAACCTAGATGCAAAAATCCTCAACAAAATACTTGCTAATCATATTCAACAACACATTAAACAAATTATACACCACAACCAAGTGGGTTTCATTCCTGGTAAGCAAGAATGGTTCAACATAAGAAAATCAATAATGTAATACACCACACAAACAGATTGAAGGAAAAAAATCACATGATTATATCTATGGATGCAGAAAAAGCATTTGACAAAATACAGCACCCTTTCTTGATAAAAACACTGCAAAAGAGAAATAGAAGGAAACTTTCTGAACATGATAAAGAGTATATATGAAAAACTCACAGCTAACATCATTTACAATGGTGAAATCCTAAACTCTTTCCCTCTAAGATCAGGAACAAGACAAGGTGCCCACTATCACCTCTTCTATTTAACACTGTCTGAGAAGTACTTGCTGGAGCACTGAGGCAAGAACCAGATATAAAAGGTATTCAGATTGGAAAGGAAGAAGTCAAAATTTCATTATTTGCAGATGACATGATCCTATACATAGAAAACCCTGAGACTTCTACAAGAAAGCTTCTAGAACTCATAAATGAGTTTAGTAAAGTCGTAGGTTATAAGACCAATGCACAAAATTCAGTAGCATTTCTGTACACCAATAATGAGCAAGCTCAGGAGGAAATCAAGAAACAAATACCATTTACAATAGTCAATAAAAAAATCAAATACCTAGGAATAAATTTAACTAAAGATGTAAATATTTGTGATTGTTCATTCTTCTTGAAAGTTTATCCCTTTCACTAATATGTAGTGTCCATTTTTGTCTCTCACAATTGTTTTGCATTTAAAGTCTATTTTTTTCTGACATTAATATAATTACCTCTGCCCTTTTTTGATTATTGTTTGCTTGTAAGATTGTTTTCCAGCCATTCACTTTCAACCTCCTTGAATCCCTGGGTCTAAGATGTGTTTCTTGTAGACAGCATATAGATGGGTCTAATTTCCTTATCTAATCTTCCAGTCTGCATCTTTTGACAGGTGAGTTTAATCCGTTGACATACAGTGTTATTACTTTCAAGGAATTATTTATATTAGCCATGTTTTGTTTGGACTTGTGTTTGTCATATTTTCTTTGTTTTTTTCCCTTCTCTTTTTGTCTTTTTTGTTGCTCTTACACTCTCCTCCAACTCTGCCTCTCCTGTTTTTTCCTTTCTTCCTGCAGAACTCCCTTTAGTATTTCTTAAAGGGCAGCATTCTTGTTGGTATACTCTTTTAATTTCTGTTTATCTGTGAATATTTTGAACTCCCCACCATTTTTGTATGGTAGCTTAGCCAGGTAGAATATTCTTGGTTGGAAATTTCTTTCTTTTAGTTCCTTGACTATATCATACCATTGCTTTCTTGCCTCCATGGTTTCAGATGAGAAATCCCCACTTAATCTTATAGAGCCTCCCTTGTATGTGATGGTTTTCTTTTCTCTTGTTTTTTAAGAATTTTCTCTTTGTCTTGAGCATTGGATAATTTGTCAAGTGTATGTCTTGGGGTGGGCCTGTTGAGATTTATGGTTTTGGGGTGATTCCTGGACATGTACATCCATCTCTCTCAATAGATTTGGGAAGTTTTCAGCCATTATTTCCTTCAACACCATCTCTGTCCCCTTTCCCTTCTCTTTTCCTTCTAGAATGCCTATAATATGTATGTTTGTGTGTTTTGCATTGTCATTCAGGTCCCTAAGTCCCAGCTGGGCTTTTTCTATCTTTTTATCTGTCAGTTCTACTATCTGTTTGATTTCAGATGTACTGTCTTCTGCATCACTAATTGTCTCCTCTGCCTCTTCTAATCTGCTGCTATTTGCTGAGAGTGTATTTTTGATTTCTTGAACTGTGGTGTTCAGTAACATCATATCTGTTATTTTTTTGTGTATGTCTGCAATTTACTCTCCAAGTGTTTTCTTCATATTGTTAATCTGTTTCTTTACTTCATTAAGTTGGACTCTAATATATGTTTTGAGATCTTTAATTACCTGTCTGATGTTCTGCTCCTCTTCCTGGTTTTTAGTTTGTTCACTGGATTGGGCCATGTTTTCCTGTTTATTGGTTTGGTTTGTAGTTTTTTGTTGCTGTCTGGTCATCATTTTATCTTGATGGGTTTAATCAGTTCCTTAGCTTCTTTGTCTAGTCTTGGGGATTAATTAGTTGTTTGTGTGTAAGTGTTATGTCTTCTCTTTGTCACTTTATTCTTCTTACTCTATTTTCTTGTTGCTGGCTAAGTTCACTTTGAAGGAAAATATTAGAGCCAGTGAAAGCAAAATGAGAAAGAAAAGAAAATGTTTAAAGTAATATTAGTAATAAATGTTAACAGAGCAACAATGTGAGATCTAGGAGAATGGATATTAGACTCATGTAAGTTGTGTAGAGTAATAGCAGTAAGCAGAGTACCTATAATGAGGCAGTCAACTGAATATGGGGAGAAGTATAGTATTAATTAAAAGGCCAGTGTTTTCCTGAAAGAGGGAAAGAGAAAAGAAAGACAATAATATCAAGAGTGGATAGAAGACAAAAATCAGAACAAAGGTATTAGAAATAAAAATTCAGACAATTTGGGGGCCAATGAAAGGGAGGTGTAATGTAAGAGAAACAGTAGATGATGGAGGATAGAAAGATGTAGGGGAAAGGGGATAGTGTAGGTGGCCAAAATCAATACACACAGAAAAGAGGAAATGGAGGATGAGGAAACACAGCAAATGTGAAGCGCTCCCTGCTGCACCTATTATGTAAAGAAAATAAAATAAAAAAGAAGAAAAAGAGATAAAAGAAAATAGAAGAGAAAAAGGGAGGGCAAAGAGAAAGGGGGGGGGGAAACAAGCAAGAAAAAGAAAAAGAGAAAAAACTAAATAAATGAAAAAGGACCTTGGGGGATAAACAGGAGAAAAGTCCAGGAGACAATGTAATATTAGCAACCACGAGAAGAAGAAAAAAAATGAACCAACGTTTCAAGCTAGGGATCCTCTTTGCAGTTAAATAAAATGCTTAGGGACCTTACCTTCCCCCTTTCTCCCTTCCTCACTTCTCTCTCTCCCAGGGCAGCATGAAAGCTGCCTGAGAGGTCCAGAAGGAGATTCAAGTAGGTCCTTGTTGAACCAAGTCAACACAGAAGAGTATGACTCTTTATTTCCAGTGTGAGAGCACCTGCACCTCACCAGAAACCCCAAATATGCTATTGGAAGCTTGGATAGCACCTCCTACAGTCCCTCCCTCTTAAGTGTGCTAGGGGAGGTCTAATTGATTTTCTGACTCCACCTTCTCCCAGACTAAGTTTCCTATCCCAGTACATTTAGGTAAATTGGGCTTTCTCAGCAGATTCACCTCTCCTTTCTTCCCAGACTCTCCCCAAGTCAGCTTGTACACTCCTCCAAGCTCAAGAAGAGAGAAAGAGAGAAAAAGGCAACAAGAAAAAACACGGAGGGATAGGGTAATCAAGGACCTCAGACGGACCTCAGAGTGCAGTGGATTCTGGGATGGGAAGTCCGTGATATTGCAAACTCAAGGTGTGTGAGTCTTTGGAGCATGGGCCACCAGGGTTTAGGGGACACAGACCTGGGAACCATGCATCTGGTTAACATGGGGTTTGGGAACACTGCAGCACAACAAAGCCTTTAGCGTTCACTGCGGCTGGCCCGCCAACCCCAGGGGGAAGTGTCCTGCCCACAACCTCCAACCTCCATGCAAGAGACCCAAAATTCTACCTTTTGCAAGAATCTCCTCTGTCACCATCCCACCAAATCAATGTCCAGACACCTCCTGCCCTGCAAACACCCAAAACATCCTGGTCCAGCAGGACTCCGACCCTACTCAGCTGCTTCTTTGCAGGAGATGCCATCTTGCCCCACCCTCCTGGAGTGCTCTATTGATCTCTATTAGAGCTAGCTGTTTTATAGTGTTCATGTTTTCCACTTCCTTTTATTTTCTTCTTTATTTTCTTTTAAATGTTACATTAAAAAAATATGAGGTCCCTGTATGCCCACCACCCCACCCACCCCACTCCTTCCACATCAACAACCTCTTCCATGATCATGGCACATCCACTGCACCTGTTGGATACATTCTGGAGCACCACTGCACCACATGGACAGTTGTCCACATTGTAGTCCACACTGTCCCCCAGTCCACCCAGTGGTCCACGGCAGGGCACACAACATCCAGCATCCATCCTTGCAGCACCACCCAGGACAACTTCAAATCCTGAAATGCCCCCATGCCATATCTCTTCTTCCATCTCCCTACCATCAACAGCCACTGTGGCCACCCTCTCCACATCACTACTACTACAATTTCTTCACTTATTAATCACAATAGTTCCCCAGCAGAACATCAGTAAGTCCACTCTAATCTATACTCTATTCCTCCATCCTGTGGACTCTGGGATGGTTATGTACAGTCCCCTCTACATCAAGAGCAGGCTTCGATTCTACATGGATGATGGATGCAATTCTCCTGCTGGCAGCTGTAGGCACTCTTGGCTCCCTGATGTGGTGGTCGACTCTCTTCACCTCCCTGTCAGCTGTCCAGGGTAACTCCAACAAAGCATAGGGTAGGAGCTGCAAGTCTGCTGAGGCCCAGGACCTGGCCATCACATGGACAGTTCAGAGATTCAGGTCTCCTGAGTATACACCAACCCAAATGCCAACCACAGGTCTGGTAAAAGTAACAGAAGAGGCATGTGTAAAAAGTACATATCTGAGTCCAACTCCATCACACTCAGGAACACAAGCACCAAAGTAGGGCAAACTGACATGTCCCTGAACTCCAGAGCCATCTGCCATGACCATAGAACCTGTGGGTCACTGCAGCCCTCAGGGGAACCACCACCTGTGTTTCCATCTACCATGGCTGACTCTGGTACCCTGCTGAGGCATGCATAAGCATCACCCCTCTGATGACCTCCTGACTCTTTTTTGGAGACTCATAGCTATATAAACTCACTTGTCCTTTCTATTCCCCCCCCCTTTTTTTTTTTTAAAGATTTATTTATTTATTTAATCCCCCCCCCCCCCCGGGTTGTCTGTTCTTGGTGTCTATTTGCTGCGTCTTGTTTCTTTGTCCGCTTCTGTTGTTGTCAGCAGCACGGGAAGTGTGGGTGGCGCCATTCCTGGGCAGGCTGCTCTTTCTTTTCACACTGGGCGGCTTTCCTCACGGGCGCACTCCTTGCGCGTGGGGCTCCCCCACGCGGGGGACACCCTTGCGTGGCACGGCACTCCTTGCGCGCATCAGCACTGCGCATGGCCAGCTCCACACGGGTCAAGGAGGCCTGGGGTTTGAACCGCGGACCTCCCATATGGTAGACGGACGCCCTAACCACTGGGCCAAAGTCCGTTTCCCTATTTCCCCCTTTTATTCAAAGTCAAAAAGCAGTTTTTAACACCTGATATTACATGTAGGCTGAGATATTCTGCTGGTCCGAGTTGAACTCTTTATTCAAGGTCTTTTTCTTGTTACACCATCAGCTGGTGCTTGGTAGTAATCCCTCAGCACCAGGTAGGCTCATTCCCCAGAGTCATTTCCCATGCTGGGGGGAAGGTAATGCATCTACATGCTGAGTTTGGCTTAGAGAGTGGCCACATTTGAGCAAATGGAGGCTCTCAGGTGGTAACTCTTAGGCACCCTGTAGCGCTAGGCCTAGTTCATATTTCAGGCACACAGGCTCATAATCAGAGCCATCCATATCAGGAGGCCATATTGAATTCTCAACTATCATTATTGAATTTTCTATTTTTCCTTTATTTTCTGTCAGTTTTTGCTTCCTCCATTTTGATGTTCTGTGGTTGGGTGCATATATCTTTATAGCTTTAATATTTTCCTTGACTGACCATTTTATCATTTAAAAATTTCTCTTCTTAATTCTGGTTACCTTTTTTTTTTCTGTTTTCAAAAATTTCTCTTTTTATGACATCATTATAGCCACTTTCGCTTTCATGTGGTTGCAGTTTGTGTGATACAAAATTCCCATTTTCCTTTCAATATATTTGTATTTTTGATGTGTGTCTCCTGTAGACAGCATACTGTTTGATTTGTTTATTTTAATGAAGGTTGACAATCTCTGCATCTTGATTGTAATGTTTCATCCAGTCACATTTAATGTTATTATTGATATAGATTTATGTATGCCATCTTACTGTTTGGTTTCTAATTTGTCTCAAGTCTCTTTTTTTGTTCTTCTGTTCTTTGTTTACTGCTGCTTTTTGCATTAAGTGAATATTTTCTAATGCAGTATTTTAATTTTTTAATGTGTTTTTTTACTATATTTTTTGAGTTATCTCTTTTGTGGTTTCTCTAGGGCTTACCATATGCACCTTAAATTATAAAAACCAACTTCAGGTTAATGCCAATTTCCAGTGAAATATAGAAATATTACTCCAACATAGATCTATTCCCTCCCCACCTCATCAATTTTGTGGTGTTATTATTTTACATATTACATCCATAAATGCTATAAACCAAATATTACAGTATTATAGCTATTACTTTATATACTTTTTATTACTTTTAAAGTAAAGCGGACTTCCGGCAAGATGGTGGCTGAGTGAGCTTGCCTTGCCGTCTCTCCTGGGAAGAGGCAGCTGGGCACCGCTGGAGGTTCTCCGGGACCAGGCTTTTTCAGGATTTTTTCAGGGCAGGAAGTGTCTGGACATCGATTTGGTGGGAAGGTAACGGAAAGGACTGGTCTATAAGATATAAATTGGGACTTTTCAGGAGGGGGAGGCAAGATGGCGGCTGAGTGAACTTCCCGGTTACTAGCTCCTGGGGGGAATTGGCTGGGAGGCGTCGGAGACTCTTTGGGACCAGCTGTTTCGGGATTTTTCCTGGTCCGGAGGTGTCTGGACATCAATTTGGAGGGAAGGTAACAGAGAGGATCCATCTGTGAAATATACACGGAGATCCCAGCTACGTGTGGAGGATTCCCTCCTTGGGTAGGTGGAGCCGAGGCAGCTAGCACCGCGCGGAGCCCCGGCGGGTGGCGGCCAGGGTAGCCGAGTCCGGCCGAGCCCGGCTGAGCCGCGGCAGGTGGGGGGGTGGAGTCCAGCTGAGCTTGGCCGAGCCCAGCCTCGCCGCGCCGGGCGGCGAGCGGGAGAGCCGAGCCGCGCTGCGCCGTGCTGGGCGGCGGGCGGGAAAGCCGGGCCCGGCTGAGCTCAGCCGAGCCCAGCCGAGCCGTGGCGGGCGGCGGGCGGGGGACCGGAGCCCAGCTGAGCCCAGCCGAGCCTGGCGGCGGGGTTTATGTTCTTTGGTTTTTGTTTTTTTTATTTTTTGTTGTTGTTGTTCTTGTTGTTCTTTTTTTTTTTTTTTCAATCCTCTCTTTCTTGTCCCCAATATTCTTCTTATACTATTTTACCTTAACAATACAATAGGTCCTACAGGAAATACCTCACATTTGCTGGGTTTCCTCACCCTCCACTGCCTCATTTCTCTGTGAATAGATTTAGCCTATCTACACTATCCCCTTTCCCCTACAACTTGATATCCTCCACCATCTGCTATCTCTCCTATATTCCATCTCCCTTTCTTTGATCCACAAAGTGTCTAACTCTTAATTTCTAATACCTTTGTTTAGTTTTCCATCTGGTATTCGTCCCTGAAACTATTACCTTTCTTTTCTCTTTCCCTCTCTCACGAAAACAATAGCCTCTTAGTACGTACCACATTCCTCCCATATTCAGTCGTCTACCTCATTATAGGTACTTTCCTACTACTATAACTCTACACAATTTACATGATCTAACCTCCATCCTCCCAGAACTCATATTGTTGCTTTGTAAGCATATATCACCAATACTACTTCACACTTTTTCCTTCCTTACACAATTGACTTTCCCCAGCACTAATACTTTCCTTTAAAGTGAGCTTAACTAGCAATAAGAAATTGGAATAAGAAGAACAAAGTGACAAAGAGAAGATATAACACTTACACAAAAACAACAGCTAATTAATCTCCAAGACTAGACAAAGAAGCTAAGGAACTGATTAAACCCGTCAAGAAAAAATGTTGACAAGACAGCAACAAAAATCTACAAACCAAACCAGTAATCAGGAAAACATGGCTGAATCCAATCAACAAACTGAAAATCAGGAAGGGGGGCAGGACTTCGCACAAGCAATGAAAGATCTCAGAACATTTATCACCGACAAATTTGATGAAGTAATGAAAGAGGTTAACAGCGTGAAGACAACACTTGGAGGGGAAATTGCAGACATGCGCAAAAAAATAACAGATATGATGGGAATGAACACCACAGTTCAAGAAATCAAAAATACACTTGCAGCAAATATCAGCAGACTAGAAGAGGCAGAGCAGAGAATTAGTGATGTGGAAGACAGTGCATTGGAAATCAAACAGATAGTAGAAGTAGTCAATAAAAAGGTAGAAAAAATCCAGATAGGACTTAGGGACCTGAATGATAACGCAAAACGCTCAAACATATGTATTATAGGCATTCCAGAAGGAGAAGAGAAGGGAAAGGGGTCAGAAGGAGTGTTGCAGGAAATAATGAATGAAAACTTCCCAAATCTACTGAAAGAGACAGATGTACATATCCAAGAAGCACAGCGCACTCCACTGGTCATAAACCCCAACAGGCCCACCCCAAGACATATACTTGTCAAATTATCCAATGTTCAAGACAAAGAAAAAATTCTAAAAGCAGCAAGAGAAAAGAAAACCATCACATACAAGGGAAACTCCATAAGATTAAGTGCTGATTTTTCATCTGAAACGATGGAGGCAAGAAGGCAGTGGTATGATATAGTCAAGGTACTAAAGGAAAAAAATTTCCAACCAAGAATACTCTATCCAGCTAAACTAGCATTCAAAAATGATGGAGAATTCAAAATATTCACAGATAAACAAAAACTGAAAGAGTATATCAACAAGAAACCTCCCCTTCAAGAAATTCTTAAGGGAATTCTGCAGGAAGAAAGGAAAAAACAGGACAGTCAGAGATGGAGGAGAGTGTAAAAGCAACAAGAAAGACAAAAATAGAAGGGGAAAATAAAATAATACAAACAAAATATAACAAACACAAATCCAACCAAAATATGGCTACCATAAATAACTCTCTAAACGTAATAACACTGAATGTCAACGGATTAAACTCACCTATCAAAAGATTCAGACTGGGACACTGGATAAGGAAATATAACCCATCTATATGCTGCCTACAAGAGACACATCTTAGACCCAGAGACTCATGGAGGTTGAAAGTGAATGGCTGTAAAACAATAATACAAGCAAACAACAACCAAAAAAAGGCAGGAGTAGCTATATTAATATCAAACAAAATAGACTTTAAATGCGAAACAATTGTGAGAGACAAAGAAGGATACTATATTTTAGTGAAAGGGACAATTTGTCAAGAAGATCGAACAATCATAAATATTTATGCTCCTAACAAGGGCGCCTCTAAATATGTGAGGCAAACGCTGGAAAAACTAAGTGAAAGAATAGATGCATCTACAATTATAGTGGGGGATTTTAATACACCACTATCAACTCTGGACAGAACATCTCAAAAGAGAATCACTAAAGAAACAAAACATTTGAACAGTATATTAGAAGAGCTGGATCTAATAGACATATATAGATCATTACACCCAAACACAGCAGGATATACATTTTTCTCAAGCGCACATGGAACATTCTCCAAGATTGACCATATGCTAGGCCACAAAGAAAGGCTTAATGAATTCAGAAAGATCGAAATCATACAAAACAATATCTCTGACCACAGTGGAGTCAAGCTGGAAATTTGCAAGGGACAGAGACCCAGACTTCACACGACAATTTGGAAATTAAACAGCACACTCTTAGAAAAACAGTGGGTCAAAGAGGAAATCTCAAAAGAAATCAATGACTACCTTGAAACAAATGATAATGATAACACAACATACCAAAATTTATGGGATGCAGCAAAAGCGGTACTGAGAGGGAAATTTATAGCCATAAATTCATATATCAAAAAAGAAGAAAGAGCAGAAATTGAAGAATTAACTGCACATTTGAAGGAATTAGAAAAACAACAACAAAGTAACCCAACAGGAAGAAGAAGGAAGGAAATAACAAAGATAAGAGCAGAACTAAATGAAATAGAAAATAAGAAAGCACTTGAAAAAATAAACAAGACCAAGAGCTGGTTTTTTGAGAAGATCAACAAAATTGACAAACCTTTAGCGAGACTAACAAAGAAAAAAAGAGAAAAGATGCAAATACACAAAATAAGAAATGAGAAAGGTGATATCACCACTGACCCCACAGAAATAAAGACTATCATAAGCGGATACTTTGAAAAACTATATTCCAACAAAAATGACAATTTAGAGGAAATGGACAAATTCCTAGAAATACATAAGCAGCCCATACTGACGAAAGAAGAAATTGATGATCTTAACAAACCAATCACAAGCAAAGAGATAGAATCAGTCATTAAAAATCTCCCAACTAAGAAGAGCCCAGGGCCAGACGGCTTCACAGGTGAATTCTACAAAACATTCCGGAAAGAACTAACACCAATCCTGTTGAAACTATTCCAAAAAATCGGAACAGAAGGAACACTGCCTAATTCCTTCTATGATGCCAACATTACCCTAGTACCAAAGCCAAACAAAGACACCACAAGAAAGGAAAATTACAGACCAATTTCTCTAATGAACCTAGACGCAAAAATACTTAACAAAATACTTGCTAATCATATTCAACAACACATTAAACGAATTATACACCATGACCAAGTGGGATTTATTCCAGGTATGCAAGGATGGTTCAACATAAGAAAATCAATCAATGTAATACACCATATAAACAGATTGAGAGAAAAAAACCCACATGATTATATCTATAGATGCAGAAAAGGCATTTGACAAAATACAGCACCCCTTCCTGATAAAAACACTCCAAAAGATCGGAATACAAGGAAACTTTTTGAACATGATAAAGAGTATATATGAAAAACCTAAAGCCAACATTGTTTACAATGGCGAAATCCTGAAATCCTTCCCTCTAAAATCAGGAACAAGACAAGGATGCCCATTGTCTCCGCTCCTATTTAACATTGTCTTGGAAGTACTGGCTCGAGCACTGAGACAAGAACCAGATATAAAAGGCATTCAAATTGGAAGGGAAGAAGTCAAAATTTCATTATTTGCAGATGACATGATCCTATATATAGAAAACCCTGAGAGATCTACAACAAAGCTCCTAGAACTCATAAATGAGTTTAGCAAAGTTGCAGGTTATAAGATCAATGCGCAAAAATCAGTAGTATTTATATACACCAATAATGAGCAAGATCAGGAGGAAATCAAGAAACAAATACCATTCACAATAGTAAATAAAAAAATCAAATACTTAGGAATAAATTTAACTAAAGAGGTAAAAAACTTATACATCGAGAACTATACAAGATTGTTCAAGGAAATCAAAGAAGACCTAAATAAATGGAAGAATATTCCCTGTTCATGGATAGGAAGACTGAATATTATTATGATGTCTATCCTACCAAAACTGATCTACACATTCAATGCAATCCCAATAAAAATCAACACAGCCTTCTTTAAGGAACTAGAAAAACTAACTATGAAATTTATTTGGAATAAAAAGAGGCCCCAAATAGCCAAAGACATATTGAAAAAGAAAAATGAAATAGGAGGAATCACACTTCCTTACTTCAAAACATACTACAAAGCTACAGTAGTGAAAACAGCATGGTACTGGCATAAGGAGAGACACACAGACCAATGGAATCGAATTGAAAGTTCAGATATAGAACCTCATGTATATAGCCATATAATATTCGATAAAGCCACCAAACCCTCACAACTGGGAGAGAATGGCCTATTCAACAAATGGTGCCTGGAGAACTGGATAGCTATATGTAGAAGAATGAAAGAGGATTACCATCTCACACCTTATACAAAGATCAACTCAAGATGGATCAAAGACCTAAATATAAGAGCCAAGACCATAAAGACCTTAGAAAGCAGTGTAGGGAAACATCTACAGGACCTTGTAATAGGAAATGGCTTCATGAATATCACACCAAAAGCACGAGCAGCAAAAGAACAAATAGATAAATGGGACTACCTCAAAATTAAAGCCTTCTGCACCTCAAAGGAGTTTGTCAAGAAAGTAAAAAGGGAACCCACACAATGGGAGAAAATATTTGGCAACCATATATCTGATAAGAGACTTATAACTTGCACATATAAAGAACTCATAGATCTCGAAAACAAAAAGATAAACAACCCATTTAAAAAATGGGAAAAAGATTTAAACAGACACTTCTCCAAAGAAGAAATACAAATGGCTAAAAAGCACATGAAAAAATGCTCCAAATCCCTAGCTATCAGGTAAATGCAAATCAAAACTACAATGAGATACCATCTTACTCCCATAAGATTGGCAGTCATGAAAAAAACAGTAGAATACAAATGCTGGAGAGGATGTGAAGAAAGGGGAACACTCATCCATTGCTGGTGGGAATGCAGAAGGATCCAACCATTCTGGAGGACAGTTTGGTGGTTTCTCAAAAAATTATCCATAGATTTGCCATATGACCCAGCAATACCACTGCTGGGTATATACCCATCAGATCTGAAAACAAGGACACAAACCGATATATGTACACCAATGTTCATAGCAGCATTGTTCACCATTGCGAAAAGTTGGAATCAATCCAAAAGTCCATCAACAGATGAGTGGATCAATAAAATGTGGTATATACACACAATGGAATACTACTCAGCTGTAAGAACCAATACACTACAATCGCACGTGATAACATGGATGAACCTTGAGAATCTTATGTTGAGTGAAGCAACCCAGGCATTGAAGGACAAATACTATATGACCTCAATGATATGAAATAAGTTAACTGCCTCAGAGAGCTAGAGTCTGGAAAAGTGGCTTACTGGAAATCAGGGGGTGGAGGAAGGCTGTGAGTTAATGTCTGTAGGGGTGGAATCTGTGATGAGCTGGGGGTAAGTATGAGCACAAAGAAGGGACAAAATGGGGGCAAGGGGTTACCTTCGGGTGGGGTTTTCTGGGTTTGAGGGGGGCTGGGGATGGGAAGAGGGGTAATATGGTCCAAGAAATAGGTGGGAGGGAGGGGCAACATACAAACATGGGAGAGTGCCAGAAGTTCATTGAGAACTAAATGTTGAGTAAAACATATCAAAGTATCAGTAGGAGGGTTACCTGGTTAGGACGCTCAGGGGGTATGGTCTGATGCAGGATGGACTCTGGAGGGAATAGCTGAAGGCTCATTTTGCCAAGGTGGGTTCTACCATTGGGTGGGGTGGACCCATATCCTGGGGAAGACTAATGCCGTCGAATAGAGAGAACTGTATCTCTCGTGAGAAAGGACGGCTCCCAGGGCATTAGATTGGCAGGTGTTGTGGGCCCTAAGGGGAGGGGAAAATGGATGTGCAATGGATGGAACAAAGGTAAATAAGGGGGCAAAAGAGGAGTTATGTGAGAGTACACGAGGATGAATATAAAACAGCTAATATTACACCAAAAACATATAGGGGACGACAGACTAATAATGAAAACCATAAGACAAAACATAGGATAACTAAAAAATTTAGAAAACTGTACAACCTAAAGTATGGACCACATAGTAAGCACAAATGTTACCTTGTTTGAAAACTATAGTTTTGGAATCTGTACATCAGTTTCAGGAAATATGATATGAATAAGTTAAAAGATTATTGCTGTGGAAGGGAAAAGGTTTTATGGTGGATCTGGGGAAATACTGTATATTGTATATATGAATTTTGGTGATCTAAGACTCTTCTGAAGCTGACATTATGTTGGGATTCACTTTACGGGAAGTTTTGGATCACAGAGTGGTTCAACAATGGCAGCAGAGGAATACTGATATGGGATGTTATTGACAGGATATATATGGTTGACAGGGAGTTATACAGGGCATATGCCCAAGGTATATGGTAATGTCTATATATACTCATAGTGGAAACAATTAAAAACAACAGCTGGGGGGGGTACTGGGCTCCTGGCCGGGGGGTCACTGTTGTGGGCCCTGGGAGAGCAGCGGCAATCCTCCAGGTGCAACGGCAAGAACCAGGAAGGAAGGAGGGCCCAACAGTGGGCTCTTGATACTAATGGCTACACATTTGAGCCTATGCACCTGCAATAAGAACAAGGCCTAGAGTAGCATTGTGCCTGGGGGTTTCCTCCTGACAGCCTTCATGTTACTCAAATGTGGCCACTCTCACAGCCAAACTCAGCGTGTAGATGTGATGCATTCCCCCCAGCATGGGACACAACACCCGGGGATGAGCCTCCCTGGCACCGAGGGATCACTACCACATACCAGCTGAAGAAGCAACTAGAAAATGACCTTGAATTAAAGATTCAATGCGGAACAGCAGAATATACCTGTCTACATATAATAACATGACTTCGGGAAGCGGTTTGACCTAATGTAAGGGGGAAATGGAAAGGAGAAATGAGATTATAAGGCTGTGAGTCTCTAAAAAAGAGTCTGGAGGTTGTCAGAAGGAATACCCCTATGTACAACTGAACAGAGTCTAAGAGACAGATAAGGTAGATACAACCCCAGGCATTGGTTCTTTTGAGGGATAAAGAGACCCACGGGTTCTATGGTCATGGCAGAAGGGGTTCACTGCCATGACAGATGGCCCTTCTTTGGAGCTGGTGTTTCTGCGTGATGGAAATGGACTCAGAGGGGATCTCTTTTCACAAGAATTGCATGCTACTTTATTGGAATTGTAGTTGGTGCTGGGTTTAAGATATATGTAGGGGATTTGAATCTCTGGACTGATAATATGACACCCAGGCCCAGAGCCTCAACAGACTTCAGCTCCTACACTTTGACTTATTGGACTTACTCCACTCAGCTAACATGGAGTTGAAGAAGGTCAACCACCACAACATGGAGCCTAGAGTGTCTACAACTAGAAGCGGGAAGAGTGCATCCAGTACCCATGTGCAATCTAAGCCCTCACTTGACATAGGTGTGCAATGGACACAACCAATCCAATGTCCACAGAGAAAATGTGGAATGGGTGTGGGAACGGTAGCCATGGGGGCTGCTGGGTGTGGGGAACGGGAGGAAGAGATGAGATGTGGAGGCGTTTTCGGGACATGGAGTTGTCCTGGATAGTGCTTCACGGACAATTACGGGACACTGTAGATCATCCCCCCAGGGCCCACTGGATGGAACGTGAGAGAGTCTGGGCTATGATGTGGACCATTGACTATGGGGTGCAGTGATGCTCAGAGATGAACTTACCAGGTGCAATGGATGTATCACAATGATGGGAGAGAGTGTTGCTGTGGGGGGAGTGGGGGGTGGGGGCGGTGGGGTTGAATGGGACCTCGTATATATTTTTTAATGTAATTAAAAAAATAAATAAATAAATATTTAAAAAAAAATAAAGTAAAGCTATCTTGGTTGATAGTTTTTTTGAGGACTTTGAATAAGTTATTCCATTGTCTTCTTGACTTCATTGTTTCTGGTCAGAAATCAACAGTTAATATTATTGGGATTCTTTTCTAAGTGATGAGTTGTTCTCTCCTGCTCTTGTTGGATATTCTCTTTGTCTTTTGTTTTAAAAATTATTACTATTATGTGTCTATTATATTGTAGATTTCTTTTTATTTATGTTATTTAGAGTTCATTGAGCTTAATATTATTCAAGAAATCTGGGAAGTTTGCAGCTACTTTGTCTTCGAAAATTTCTTCTATTTTTCTCTCTCGTCTCCATCTGTTACTCCCATTAAATATATGTTGGCACACTTAATGGTGTCCCACATTTCTGTGAGGCTCTGTTCATTTTTCTTCATTCTTTATCCCTCCTTCTTCAGGTTGCATAATATGTATTGATCTTATCTTTAAGTTTGCTAATTCTTTATTTGGCCAGTTCAAATCTACAGTTGAACCCCTCTAATGAATTTCTCAATACAGTTATTGTACTTTTCAATTCCAGAATTTCCATTTGGTCCTTTAAAATTATCTTTGGAGCAGATGTGGCTTAAGCAGTTGAGCACCCACCTCCCATGTGGGAGACCCTGCATTTCATTCCCAGTACCTCCTGAGAAAAGAAAAACAAACAAGAAGCAAAACAAATAAAAAACCCAACTCAGGGAAGCAAATGTGGCTCAGTGGTTGAGCACCAGCTTCCTGCATACAAGGTCCTGAGTTCAATTCCTTGTACTCAGTAACTAAAAAAAGTAATCTTTATCTATTTAATGATAGTCTCTATTTGATGTAACATGGTTATTATAACTTCTTTTACTTTTTAAATTATGATATCCTTTAATTCTTTAAGTATGTTTATAATGACTAGTTTGAAGAGACTTTGTATGTTAAGTCCAATATACATTCATTCTCATAGTTCATTTCTGTTGCCTGCTGTTTCTCCAGTATATGGGTCATACTTTCCTCTTAGCTTGTCTAATTTTTTTGTTGTTGAAAACAAGATCTTTTAGATAATGTATTCTAGCAACTCTGAATTTTAGTACTCCTCACTTCCAGGATTTATTATTGTTATTTGTGTGTTTGTTTAGTGTTTATTTCCACCCCAACCCTTCATCCTCACAGTGTGAAGCCTCTAACGTTGCCCCTCAGGGAACACAGCTTTGGGTATGTCCACAATAATCCTTGGAGATAGTGGTTTTGGCAGAGCTCTTTCTCTTTTTTTTTTTGTAGAAATTTTTATTTATCAATTCATATTACCATCCAGAGATATTAAAATATATACTGACATTGAACAAACACAAAAACAATTACATACAACACACCAACAGAAATATAAAATTTACAATTTGACTCATAATTCTTACTTTTTTGGTGTAATAGTTTATGATTTCACATCTTAGATTTTACTGCTTTTAAGGTTTCTTCTGGAATCTTGTTGCCTGTAACATGCAAGCTTATTCTTTTTTTTTAAAATTGATTTTGTAAAAATATTACATTAAAAAAAATATATGAGGACCCCTTCAACCCCACCGCCCCCACCCCACCACTCCCCCCCAGGCAACACTCATTCCCATCATCATGACACATCCATTGCATTTGGTAAGTACATCTCTGGGCACCTCTGCACCTCATGGTCAATGGTCCACATCATGGCCCATACTCTCCCCCATTCCATCCAGTGGGCCCTGTGAGGATTTACAATGTCCGGTGATTGCCCCTGAAGCACCATCCAGGGCAGCTCCAAGTCCCTAAGACGCCTCCACATCTCGTCTCTTCCTGCCATTCCCCATACCCATTAGCCACCATGTCCACTTTTCCCACTCCAATGCCACCTCTTCTATGTGGACATTGGATTGGTTGTGTCCATTGCACCTCTATGTCAAGAGGAGGCTCAGATTCCATATGGATACTGGATGCAATCCTCCCGCTTTCAGTTGTAGGCACTCCAGGCTCCATGGTGTGGTGGTTGTCCTTCTTCAACTCCATCTTAGCTGAGTGAGGTGAGTCCAATAAATCAGATTGTAGGTGCTGGAGTCTGTTGAGGCTCAGGGCCTGGCTATCACATTGTCAGTCCAGAGATTCAGATCCCCTAAATATATCTTAAAGCCCAACACCAACTACAACTCCAGCACAGTAGCATGAAAGTCTTATGAAGAGAGATCCCATCTGAGTCTAGATTTGGCAGAGCTCTCTTTGAATCTTTTCCCTGACCACGTCCAGCTGTTAAACTCCCTTAATTGTAGGCTGATTTCTCCATTGTTTTCAAAAATGTCCTCAGCATTGATTTATTTCCAGGTTTATTCAATTAAATCCAGGATTCTTAGAAGGGATAGTTTCCAAGGCCACTACTGAGATTTCTTCTGATTCTGGGAGTGCTATTCACAGATGTCTCTTTTTCTCTCCTGCAAACTAGCTGGCCTTTGGTTTAGCTTATATCACCAGTGAATCTATTTGTCTCTCAAGTCCCTTACACTACAACCTCCAATGTTTTTCCATCAGGCTGGAAGCTCCAAGGGTATAGGGATACACATGCTGCTCCTTGCCTCCCAGGTGAAGACTTCCTGTTGATAGAGATCCTTGAGTGGTCAGGAATGGAACATGCAGTCTCCTTGAACTTTGATGCCCTTCTCCACCTGTTATCTTAGAAGAAGGGCAACAACCAAATCTCCATTCATTTCTGCCCACAGAACCCAGTCTGAGCCCTATGTCTATCCATCAGTTTCAGTTTAGAATATTCCCCTCACAGTACATAGACCCTGAATCAGGGACAGCACTTAACACCCCAATCAGAGATGTCCAGAAGCCCCCCTCTCCTGTTAAACTCCATAGGTGAATAGCTTTTGTGACAGAAAAGAGCCAGGGCTTCATGGGGTTGAAAAGAGGGTGGGGTCAGGGTTAGAAGGTAGAGGCAATTGGCTCCTTCCAGCCCTGCCACTCCCAACTGTGGGGCCCTGGGCACAAAATCTTCTTAGACTGTCTCCTTATCTTGAAAAGAATAAAGTTGGATGGGATAATTTCATAGATTCTGTTCAGCTCAGAAATTGTCTTCAACATGTATTTGTTTAATGCCTGCTTTCCCAAGACACCATGGATAAGTAGTAGACAAGAGGTCATAAACCCACATTTATGGAGCTCACCATTCCTGGTGGAAACCTAGGTATGCAATTCTTCACTTTTCTCCTTCTGCTTGTACCTTCCTAGCAGTCCTTCTTCCCATGTCCTGAATTTGGGACATTCCCTCCCCCCTGTATCCACCCCACATACTTTTGCCCCAGGAGTCTAAGGACTATGAACTATGGGTCCACATTCTCCAGCCAGATAATTGGACCTGTGATTTCTCTCCTCCATAAATGTCCACTTTCACACCTGTGTGGGCTGCTCTGCCTCTAGTTCTTACTGTTGGACCCCTCCTTATTCTTATATACCTCCCACAATCTGGAGCTGTTGTGTGTGAATTTGAGTGTAGGATAAAGATACTCTGATCCTATGTAGACCACTTGTATCTAGGGGGTCTTAACACTGGATATTCAGTGTCTATGAAAAGAATTCAGGGATCTGGGTAAAAATGATTGTTTTTCCTAAATTTTATAAGAAATGCAGCCTTTTCTGCCATGATGAATGGAGATAGCCAAATACAGTTGGGTTAGCAGGACCTGGAGCTTGGTTGCCAGTAGAGTCCCCAGATCCTGTCACATCCTTGTTGTTACAGACAACTCAAAATTTCATTTACCCTACCCATGTCTTCAAAATTACTGTAGTTATGATATCCTCTTCTAGATATTATTGTTCAATGAGTTAATAAGTAACTATATATATTATTTATCACAAGATTTCTTTACCATCTTGATAATTTTATAATATAAATTGGTTATAAACCATATAATTGATTTCCTTTTGAGCTTATATCACTTATTTTATGCTTACCCAGGTCAGCTAACAGGGAGGTGAAGATGGTCAACCACCACACCAGGGAATTGAGAGTGCCTACAACTGGAAACAGGAGAATCATATCCATCAACCACCTGGGATCTAAGCCCCCTCTCAATTTAGAGGTGGAGTGGATATCACCATCTCAGGGTCCACAGGATGAAGGAATAAAATATGGATTAGAGTGGACTTACTGGTATTCAACTATAGAACTACTGTGACTATTAATAGAAGAAATTGTAGCATTGATGTGGAGAAGTTGGCCACAGTAGTTGCTGAGGGCAGGAAGAGGGAAGAAGAGATGTGATGTGAGGGCATTTTTGGGACTTGAGGTTGTCCTGAATGATACTGTAGGGACAGATGCTGGACATTTTATATCCTGTCATAACCCACTGAATGTACAGGAGGAGCATGTAAACTACAGTGTAAACTATTACCCATACAGAGCAGCAGTGCTCCAAACTGTATTCACCAAATGCAATGAATGTGCCACAATGATGAAAGAGGTTGTTGATGTGGGAGGATTTGAGTGGGGTGGGGTGTGTGGTATGTGGGAACCTCTTATATTTTTTAGTAAAACATTTTTTTTGTGATCTATGTATCTTCAAAAAACTACAATTACAATGGTGTTTATGTGTGATGAATCTGGACTCAGATGGGATCTCCCTTCATAAGACTTTCATGCTAATGTGCTGGAGGTGCAGTTAATGTTGGGGTTTAAGATATATTTAGGGGATTTGAATCTCTGGACTGACAATGTGATAGCCAGATCCTGAGCCTCAACAGACTCCAGCACATACAATCTGATTTATTGGACCTACCACACTCAGCTAAGATGGAGTTGAAGAAGGACAACCACCACACCATGGAGCCTAGAGTGATTACAACTGAAAATGGGAGGATTGCATCCAGCATCCAGGTGGAATCTGACCCTCCTCTTGACATAGAGGTGCAATGGACACAACCAATCCAATGTCCACATAGAAGAGGTGGCATTGGATTGGGAAAAGTGGACATAATGGACAAAGGGTATGGGGAAAGGCAGGAAGAGATGAGAGGTGGAGGCGTCTTTGGGACATGGAGCTGCCCTGGATGGTGCTTCAGAGGTAATCACCGGACATTGTAAATCCTCACAGGGCCCACTTGATGGAATAGAGGAGAGTATGGGCCATGATGTGAACCAATGTATATGAGGTGCAGAGGTGCCCAAAGATGTACTTACCAAATCTAATGGATGTGTCATGATGATGGGAACGAGTGTTGTTGGGGGGGGGGAGAGGGGGGGTGGGGGGTGGGGTTGAATGGGACCTCACATATATATTTTTAATGTAATATTATTACAAAGTCAATAAAAAATAAAAAAATTAAAAAAAAAAAAGAAAATTAAGTGAGATAGAGTATAAAGCATAAAAGTGATGTTTATAAATACTTGCTATTATTATGGTATTGATATTATTGTTCTTTCACTGATTCATTTCCCATTTTCCTTGACTGAAAAATGAACTGCATTAAAAGTAATTAAAGATAAAAAAAAAAAAAACTACAATTACAAAAATAAATTAAAAACAAAAAACCAAAACCCTATTTCCAAAAAGGTCTACAGGCTTCACCAAATGTCAGAGGTGTCCATGACCCAGAAATGGTTAAGAAGGCCTATAAAGTTATAGCTATATTTCTCAGCAATCTTGGCCTACTTTGCTCAGGGACTCAAACCCTCATCTTGGCTTCATGCTGAAAATATGCTCCTGTCACTTGCTTGGACTCCAGCTCAGAGATTTAATCTGGAGGCTTTCTTCAGCAAGGTTGTGTACTCACATTTTTATCCTCCTAGTAACTCTCAGAATCCTGTTTTCAATTTAAGCATCCCACTCACTTGGTGCCAGCTCTTGGATCTCTAACACTCCTGTGGTCTGAGAGTCTTATTATCTCGGTGGAGTCACTAAAATAAGTCACATACCTCTCTTCCTCTTCAATGAAAGGCCATAGGCTTTTAGACCCACAGATTAACCGGTGGCATTTCCTCCAGTTTTCAATAGAGTCAAGACAGAACATTCAGCATATTACAAATCTTAAAACTATCAAGGATTTTAGACAAAATATCTCACATCATGGGTTGAGGCCAACTCTGACTGCTGGTAGTGGGTGGCTGGTTACTGGTGGTGGAGGGTGTGGGGTCCATTGTATGATCAGAGAAAGAGTGCCTAGTGCATTGAGAATGGACACCACATATTTATTCACATACCTAACATCAGCTCAGTCTGCTTCATCATTGTAAAAGCTCATACTATCTGGTTCTTATCTGGTTCTTCCACTCTTCTGGAAACTGCTCTTCCAGCACCCCTTGCAGTGAGGTGGAGCCATGTGGCTAGTTGGGACCAATGGCCTGAGAGTGGAAGTGACATTGATTTTTTTCAGGTTGAAGCATAGAAGAGTGGGTGCGAGAATTCTGTGTGCTCTATTTCTCTTTCTGGGCAATCATGAAGCCTCTTGTTCTGAAGGTCAAGCAAAGGGAGGTGGGTTTCCATAAACAGGGTTTCCTGAGTTTGTGGAGAAGATTCCCTCAGTCCACCTCCCATCAAACCCCATTTGATATGTACCTTTATTTGTCAAGCCAATGAAATGTTGAGTTTTGTAACTACAGCATAACCTATCTTACCCTAACTAAGGGCTATTAAAAGAGAGGAGGAGGAATAATTTTTTGTGTGTCTTTGGGATTTTATTAGGTCAGGGTTTAGCAGACATTTTTTTAAAAGTTCAGCTAATAAATATTTTAGACTTGTGGTTCATACTGTGTCTGTGCAACTGCTCAACTCTGCAGTTTTGTTTTTTTTTTAAAGATTTTATTTATTTATTTAATCCCCCCCCCGCCCCCGGTTGTCTGTTCTCGGTGTCTAATTGCTGCGTCTTGTTTCTTTGTCCGCTTCTGTTGTCGTCAGCGGCACGCGAAGTGTGGGTGGCGCCATTCCTGGGCAGGCTGCACTTTCTTTTTCACGCTGGGCGGCTTTCCTCACGGGCGCACTCCTTGCACGTGGGGCTCCTCCACGCGGGGGACATGCCTGCGTGGCACGGCACTCCTTGCGCGCGTCAGCACTGCGCATGGGCCAGCTCCACACGGGTCAAGGAGGCCCGTGGTTTGAACCGCGGACCTCCCATATGGTAGACGGACGCCCTAACCACTGGGCCAAAGTCCGTTTCCCCCAACTCTGCAGTTTTTAGAGCAAAAGCAGTCATAATTCATAAGTGAATAGATGGGCATGGCTGTATCCCAATAAAGCTTTGTTTATAAAAACAGATGCTGACCATGGCTCTTAGTTTGCTGACCCCTTTAGTAGGTGATTTTTGAGTCCTCTGGGCCTTAACACTAATGGTTTTCAACTGTGAGGTCACATTAACTTCTTTTGGGGGAAAATTTAAGAATTTAAAGGATGATTAGGCCTCTCTGGCTAACTAGATCAGAATTTTTGAGGATAACCTGAGCATGGGTATATGTTTAAAGTTCCCCAGATGATTTTGATTCATACTGAGGACTGATACCTAAGACTATGGGCATAGATAACTAATTCTAAAAAGACCTCAGATCAATAAACTTACTATTCTAAGCTGAGAGGGAAGGCAGGCTCTTCAGAGAGGGCTGTCAAAACCTGCCATGCAGGTTTGAGAAGGCAATACAAACCTTTGTCCCTGGGCTGGTCTTCAACCTGCTGGGCCCACCCAGTCTGACACTCTGTGTTTATCCTCTTCCCTGCCCTGGGACACTTTGGACCTGCATGCTAAGCCCCTTTCTGAGGCCCCACTGCCATTCAGGCTTTTAGTTTCACAGAGATTTCAGGATCATAACCAAACATTCTCTTTCGGTTTCCTTGCTTGAGTTGATTTCCTTAATTTGCAGTCAAAAGAATATTAACGAAGGCCCTTGGTCACCCCACCTGCATCTGTTAATATATGATTATTCTCTCAGACATACAAGCTCAATGACATGAAATCACTCACCAAGGTTTACTGCTGCCACTCTAAATGACAATCTACTCACCTCAAAACCTAAATCAAGAGAGAGCAAAAGACCTTTGCACTTGACTTTTTGTCTTTTTTTTAAAAAGATACATAGATCACAAAAAATGTTACAACAAAAAATATAAGAGGTTCCCATATATCCCCCAGCCCCCACTCCTCCCAAATCAACAACCTCTTTCATCATTGTGGCACATTCATTGCATTTGGTGAATACATTTTGGAGCATTGCTGCAGCACATGGATTATAGATTATATTGCAGTTTAGACTCTCCCAGTCCATTCAGTGGGTTATGGCAGGATATATAATGTCCAGCATCTGTCCCTGCAATATCATTTAGGACAACTCCAAGTCCCCAAAATGCCTCCACATCACATCTCTTCTTTCCTCTCCCTGCCCTCAACAACTACCATGGCCACTGTCTCCACATCAATGATACAATTTCTTCCATTGTTATAGTCACAATAGTTCTCTAGTAGAATACCACCAAGTCCTCTCTAATACATATTTTATTCCTCCATCCTCTGGACCTTGGAATTGTGATGCCCACTCCACCTCTATATCAAGAGGGGCTTAGATCCCACATTGCTGATGTATGCAATTCTCCTGCTTGCAGTTGTAGGCTCTCAGTTTCCTCACGTGCTGGTTGACCATCCTCACCTCCTTGTTGGCTGACCTGGGTAAGTCCAATGAACTGGAGAGTAGGAGTTGCAACTCTGCTGAGGCTCAGGGCCCAGCTGGTGCATGGGCAGTCCAGAGATTCAAGTCTCCTGGGTATACACCAACCCCAGTGCCAATCATAGGATCAGTAAAAGTGAGAGATGAAGCATGTGTAGAGAGGTCAAATCTGAGTCCAAAAAGACAATTTTAAAAAAGGGAGAAGGCCTTTTGTTCTCTCTTGCCTTTTCCCTGTCCTTTTGCCTACTCATGCTCTATTCTGGCCTTCTTTACCCCTACCTGGATCAATATGCAAGTAAAACCTGTGCATTTATAATTTATAATGGGTAATCGTATTCTATAAATTGGACATCTTTATCTCTTTTTAGTCCTTTCATCTCTATCTGGGACCCATTATTTTTCCCCTCCCATTTCTCTTCCTCCCTACCTTAATAAATTACTGGCCTAATCAACATGACTTGCTCTTGAAATTAATTTCCTGCACTTTATCCGAGAGCCTAGACAAAATTGGCAACATTTCCAAGATCTTTTTGGTAACCTAAGCTGTGCAAGTATATAAAGTATGCAGGATGTGCTTTCTTAAGGAATAGAGTGTAATTTTGTTTTAAAGTAAAATGAATGTTTTTTCACAGAATGAAAAGCAGGAATGTGTAGTACAAGGCTTTGGTGAATATGGAAAGTTGTGGAGGGTTTGTGGGAATGAATTCTCCTTGTTAAAATAATGAAATTTTCTCAGATTATTGGTTAACTCTTAATGAGAGGTTATAAAGAGTATTCTTTAAAAAAAAACAAAACAAAAAATTCCTAAACCAGCATTGTCAAGATGGTCTCAGGGAAAAAAACAAATATATATGACAAATACCTATCCTTGAAAACCATCCACCTGATGAGAAACTTACTGACACTTATCTACATTATTGGCTTTCTTTTATAACAAGTTGTTGGTTTTTAAGCATTGTTTTTTTTTTGAAATTTGCATCCACATCATTGAAAAAGAAATTTACAAAACTACAAAAGTTACATGGCACTCAATTTCTTTGACTACTTGCTTCATGAATTATCTAAGATATTATCCACACCTGCTTTTTAAAATTTTTATTTTTATTTTTGAAGAAGTTTTAGATTGCACAAATGTTACATCAAAAATATAGGGTGATTCCCATATATCTCACCCCCTCACCTTCCCACACTTTTCTCCATTAACATCTCTCATTAGTGTGGTACATTTGTTACAGTTGATGAACACATATTGAAGTATTGCTACTAACCATGGCCTATAGTTTATATTGTTGTTTACAGTTTGCACCACACAATTTTATAGGTTATGGCAAAACATATAATTGTCTGTATCCATCATTGCAATCTCATGCAGAACAACTCCAATGTCTCCCAAGCACCCATGTTGTACCTATTCTTCCTTCTCCCTCCCCTCAGAACCTCTGGTTGCCACTGCTTTTATGTCAGTGTTACAAGTTCTTTCATTACTAGAAAAATAATAATCATACTTTAGTTCATAGTTGCATGGGGATCCTTATGTTTGTTCATTCCCCAATATTGAGGATTTTGGGTTGGTTATACCCACTCTGCTTCTGATTGAGAGGGGGCTTAGATCCCATGGGACAGATGGATGGAACTATCTTGCTTGCAGTTGTGGATACTCTGTTTCAGGTATGGGCATTCTGTAACATCATCCTTTTATTAGTTTGTCCTGAGTAGGTCTAATGAATTAGAGAGTAGGTATTGATTGCAACTGTGCTGAGAACTTAGGGCTCAATAGGCATATTAACAGCCAGAAGAGTTAAGTCTCTGGGGGCACATTATTAATGGGTATAGTGCTAATTATAGGCTAAAATAAAAGGAGCATAGGAACAATGTGTAGGAAAATTATAAATGAATCCAACTCCAATAGATTGGGAGATAGGTTATCATATATTCCAACGTAAGGCCCACTGACCAGGGTGCTAAATTCTTGGGATTCTCTGCCCTGCCTATATGTCTAGATGACTCTAGATCCTTCATGAGCTCTCCTTTCTCTCATTTCTCCCTATTACTGCAGCAGCCAGGGAGATCCTTCTGAGATGTGCACAAACATATCCATTGGAATGAGCTCCTAACTCACTTTGAAATCTCTTAGCCATAAAAACTCATTTGGATTTAATATTTCCTCCTTTTGGTCAAAGTCTTTTTCTATATGCATCATTGCTTGGCACTTGGTAATAATTCCTCATTGCCAAGGATGCTTATCCTTGGGAGTCATGCCCAATGCCCTGGTAAAGGTAGCAAATGTATATGCTGAATTTGGTTTAGAGAGAGGCCACCTTTGAACAACAAGGAGGCTTTCAGGAGGTAACTTAGGCAATATATAATACTAGGCTAAGTTTCAATTTCATGAGAAAAGGGTCATAAGTACAAGCATCAAGGGCCTTGCATGTTGGGCTGTCTTCCCTTGCTAGGCACTGAGCATGTACTCTTGAGATTCTTGCCCCTCTATTAGAGAATGTGGCAGGACTCCCCAGAATGGGAATTCAATATTCTTTTGGTTATTGTGTGGGTCTCACCCACCAGGACAATGCCCCAAGACCATTTGCAGAGTGAGTGCATTCTCATCTTCTCTCCTGCAAAAAACCAGCTGAGTGGGGGCCAAATCCTGGCTGAGCTAGCAGTTTTTGGAACCTACAAAGCAGGACGTATCTGGACATTGATCTGGAGAGACAGTGACAAAAGGAGTGCCTGCTCAAGGTAAAACTGCGGGTTTCTGGCACTGGAACCTGAAGCTGTGGGAAGGCTAAACACTCCCCCTAGGGCTGATAGCTGCAGCATTCCCTGAACACCCTTGGTCACATGGCAGCTTTCCTGAGCTCTGTGTTTCCCCAAACATGTGACCCCCAAACCCATGTTCCCTGAACCTCGTGTTCCCCAAACCCTGCTTTCCCTGTAACCCATGTTCCTGAAACCAACGTGCCCTGAGCCTGCATTCTCCTAAGCCTGCACCCTCCAAACCCAGCACTCTGTGAACTCCAGAATTCCCCTAGTCCTCCAGTCTCAGACAAACTCCAAGAGTGTGAGGGTTCTGGTGAGGGGTTCAGAGAGACCTAAGGGGTGCAGGTTTAATTGTCTGGTCCCCCTTTTTTTCAAGCTTGGAGGAGCATGCCAGCTGGCTTGGGGAGAGGCTAGGAAGAAAGAAGAGGTGAATCTGCTGAGAGCCTGGTTTACCTAAAAGCCCTGGGATAGGGAAACTTGGTCTGGGAGAAGGTGCAGTCAGACAATTGGCTAGTCCTCTATAGCACACCTAAAGGTGGGGAACAGTAGGACATGCTTTGTAGGCTTCCAATAGCATATTTAGGATTCCTGGCAAGATGTGGGTGCTCTCTCTCAAAGAGACTAAGAATCATTGTTTTCTGTGGTGAGTTGGTACACCAGGAACCCATTTGAATCTCCAAGGGGAGCCTTCACACAGCCTTTCTACTGCACTGGGAGAGAGGGTAGTGAGGAAGGGAGAGAGGGGGAAGGATAGACTCCTAAGCAGTTTATTCAATAAAAGAGGATTCCTTGCTTGAAGCCTTGTTGATCTTTTTGTTGGTTTGTTTTCTTGTCTTTCCTTGCTCTTTGTACCCCCATGGCCTCACCCCTTTTTTTCCTTGCTTGCTTTTTTCCTCTTCCCCCCCCTTTTCTTTCTTCTTTTTTTCTTTTTTCTTCTATTAGGTGCTGCAGGCAGTGTTTCTTATTAGTTGTGCTTCCTCATCCTTGATTTCCCCTTTTCTGTGTGTACTGATTTTGGCTACCAATGCTATCCCATTTCCTTTACATCTTTCTCTCTTCCATCATCTATTGTTTCTCTTACATTCCACTCTCTTTGTCTAGTCCCTGATTTTTTTGACTTTTTATTTCTAAAACCTGTATTCTATTTTCTATCTTCTATTCACTCTTTATATTATTTATATTATTGTCCTTTCTTTTCTCTTTCCCTCTCTTCTGACCACACTGATCTTTTAATTCATACTATATTCTTCTCCAAATTCAGTTTACCATCTCATTGTAGGCACTCTACTTTTTTACTTTTATAACTCTACATGTCTTATGAGTTTAATATACAGTCTCCTAGATCTCACATGGTTCTTCTGCTAACATTTACTACCAATGCTACTATTATACTTTTTCTTTTCTTACCCTTTTTGCTTTCCCTGGCCCTAATATTTCATTCAAAGGAACTTAGACAACAACAAGGAAATAGAATAAGAAGAAAGTGCCAAAGAGAAGATGAAAATGCACATAAAAACAACACCTAAATAAACCCCGAGACTAGAGGGAGAAGCCAATCAACTGAATAAACCCATTAAGATAAAATGATGGCCAGACAGCAACAAAATATTACAAACCATACCAATAATCAGGAAAACATGCCCCAATCCAATGAACAAACTAAAAACAAGAAGAGGAGCACAACATCAAACAACTAATCAAAACTCTCAAAACATATATTGTGGACCAATTTAATGATGTGAAGGAAAAGATTCAGGATATTAAGAAAACACTTGGAGAGCATAGAGAAGAAATTATAAACATACACAAAAAGATAACAGATATGATGGTGATAAACAGCACAATCCAAGAAATAAAAAATATACTCTCAGCAAATAACAGATTTGAAGAGGCAGAGGAAACAATTAGTGATGTGGAAGGCAGTACATCTGAAATCAAATGGATAGTAGAAGTGATCAACAAAAAGATAGAAAAAAATCCAACAGGGACTTAGGGACCTGAATGACAACTCAAAATGCACAAAATATGCATTATAGGCTCCCAGTAGGAGAAGAGAAGGGAAAGGGCACAGAAGGGGTGTTGGAGGCAATAATGGCTGAAAACTTTCCAAATCTATTGAGGGAGATGGATGTACATGTCCAGGAAGCACAACACACCCCAAACAGCATAAATCCCAACAGGCCTACCCCAAGACATATACTTGTCAAATAATCCAATGCACAAGACAAAGAGAAAATACTAAAAACAGCAAGAGAAAAGAGAACCATCATGTAAAAGGGAGGCTCCATAAGATTAATTGCTGATTTCTCATGTGAAACCAAGGAGGCAAGAAGGCAGTGGTATGACATAGTCAAGGTACTAAAAGAAAAAAAAATGCAACCAAGAATACTCTGTCCAGCAAAGCTGGCATTAAAAAATGATGGAGAGTTCAAAATATTCACAGATAAACTGAAACTAAGAGAGTATGCCAACAAGAAAACCTGCCCTTCAAGAAATGCTAAAGGGAGTTCTCCAGGATGAGAGAAAAAACAAGAGAGACAGAGTTGAAGGAGATTGTAAGAACAACTAAAAGGACAAGAACAGGAAAGTAAAACAACATATGACAAACACAAATCCAAGAAAAAATATGGCTAATATAATTCCTCAAGAGTAATATCACTGACTGTCAATGGATTAAACTCACCTGTCAAGAGACACAGATAGGCAGAATGGATAAGGAAATATGATCAATCTATAAACTGTCCACAAGAAACACATCTTAGACCCGGGGATTCAGGTGGTTAAAAGTGTTTGGCTGGAAAACAAACTTAGAGGCAAACGATACTCAAAAAAAAAAAAAAAAAAAAAAGGGCAGGCGAAGCTATATTATCAGAAAAAATAGACTTTAAATACAAAACTATTGTGAGAGACAAAGATGGACACTACATATTAGTGAAAGGGATAATCTTTCAAGAAGAAAGAACGATCATAAACATTTATACTACTAACAAGGTTGCCTCTAAATATATGAGGCAAACACTGGAAAAACTAAGGGAAGGCATAGATACCTCTATAATTACATTGGTGGACTTTAATACACCACTATCACCATTGGACAGAACATCTCAATAGGGAATCAGTAAAGAAACAAAGATCTATCTGGTCATAATAGACATAAACAGAACATTACACCAAAATACAGCAGGATATACATTCTTCTCAAGCACCCATGGAACATTCTCCAAGATAGACCACAAACTAGACCACAGAGAATGACTCATTGAATTCAGAAAGATTGAAATTGTACAAAATAAGTTCCCTTACCACAGTGGAATGAAGCTGGAAATCTGCAAGGGCCAGAGACCCAGATTTGGCAACGAGATATGGAAGTTAAACAACATACTCTTAGACAAACAGTGGGTCAAGGAGGAAATCTCAAGAGAAATCAATAACTACCTTGAAACTAATGAAAATGATAACACAACATGGCAAAACTTATGGAATGCAGCAAAAGCTGTATGGACAGGGAAATTGATAGGCATAAATTCATGCATCAAAAAAGAAGAAACATAAGAAAATCAATCAACGTAATACACCATATAAACAGATTGAAGTGAAAAAATCACATGATTATATCTATAGATACAGGAAAAGCATTTAACAAGATACAGCACACTTTCTTGATAAAAACACTGCAAAAGATTGGAATACAAAGACATTTTCTGAACATGATAAAGGGTATATATGAAAACCCCACAGCCAACATCATTTACAATGGTGAAATCCTAAAATCTTTCCCTCTAAGATCAGGAACAAGACAAGGATGCCCACTATCACCTCTTCTATTTAACACTGTCTGAGAAGTACTTGCTGCAGCACTGAGGCAAGAACCAGATATAAAAGGCATTCAGATGGGAAAGGAAGAAGTAAAAATTTCAGTACTTGCAGATGACATGATCCTATATATAGAAAACCCTGAGAAGTCTACAAGAATGCTTCTAGAACTCATAAATGAGTTTAGTCAAGTCGCAGGTTATAAGATCAGTGCACAAAAATCAGTAGCATTTCTGTACACCAATAATGAACAAGCTCAGGAAGAAATCAAGAAACAAATATCATTTACAATAGTAAATAAAAAATCAAATACCTAGGAATAAATTTAACTAAAGGTGTAAAAAACTTATACTCAGAGAATTACACAACACTGTTCAAGGAAATCAAAGAATATCTAAATAAATGGAAGAATATTCCCTGTTCATGGATAGGAAGACTAAATATTTTTAAGCTGTCTATCCTACCAAAACTGATCTACACATTCAATGCAATCCCAATAAAAATCAACACAGCATTCTTTAATGAACTAGAAAAACTAGCTATGAAATTTATGTGGAAAAGAAAGAGGTCCCAAATAGCTAAAGACCTATTGAAAAAGAAAAATGAAATTGGAGGAATCACACTACTGACTTCAAAACATACTACAAAGCTACAGTAGTGAAAACAGCATGGTATTGGCACAAGGAGAGACACACAGACCAATGGAACCAAACTGAGAGTCCTGATATAGATCCTCATATATACAGTCATATAATATTCAATAAAGTCAACAAACCCTCCCAAATGGGAGAGAATGGCCTCTTCAACAAAAGGTGCCTGGAGAACTGGATATCCATATGTAAAAGAATGAAAGAGGATTACCAACTCACACCTGATACAAAAATCAACTCAAGATGGATCAAAGACCTAAATATAAGAGCCAAGACCATAAAGACTTTGGAAAGCAGTGTAGAGAACCATCTACAGGACTTTGTAATAGGAAATGGCTCCATGAATTTCACACCAAAAGCATGAGCAACAAAAGAACGAATAGATAAATGGGACTTCCTCAAAATTAAAGCCTTCAGCACCTCAAAGGAGTTTGTCAAGAAAGTGAAAAGAGAGCTTATACAATGGGAGAAAATATTTGGTAATCATATATCTGATAGGAGACTTATAGCCTGAATATATAAAAAACTCCTATAACTTCAAAATAAAAAGACAAACAACCCATTTAAAAAATGGGGAAAAGATTTGAACAGACACGTCTCCAAAGAAAAAATACAAATGGCTAAAAAGCACATGAAAAAATGCTCCAAATCTGTAGCTATTAGGGAAATGCAAATCAAAACTACAATGAGATACCATCTTACTCCCATAAGATTAGCAGCTATGAAGAAAACAGAAGACTACAAATGCTGGAGAGGATGTGGAGGAATGGGAACTCTCATTCACTTTGGTGGGAATGCAGAAAGATCCAGCCATTCTGGAGTACAGTTTGGCTGTTTCTCAAAAAACTAACCATAGATTTGCCATATGACCCAGTAATTCCACTGCTGGGTATATACACAGTAGAACTGAAAACAAGCACACAAACCAATATATGCACACCAATGTTCACAGTAGCATCGTTCACTATTGCCAAAAGATGGAATCAACACAAATGCCCATCAACAGATGAATGGATAAATAAAATGTGGTATATACATGCAGTGGATACTACTCAGCTTTAAGAACTAATACAGTACAAACACATGTGGTAACATGGATGAATCTTGAGAACCTTATGTTGAGTGAAGCAACCCAGGCATTGAAGGTCAAATACTACATGACCTCAATGACATGAAATAAGTAAACAAAGCTGCCTCAGAGAGCTAGAGACTGGATGATAGTCTTAAAGGAATTTGGGGGGTAGAGGAAGTTTGTGAGCCGACACCTACATGGGTGAAATTGATGATAAGCTGGAGGTAAGTATTTGTATAAGGAAGGGATAAAATGGGGGCATAAGGATAACTTTGGGTGGGACTTTGTGGGCTTGAGGGCTGCTAGGATAGGAGGATGGGTAGTATTGCCCAAGATTGGGAGAGGGTGGGGCAACATATGAACATAGGAGATTGTCAGGCATTTTTTTGAGAGTATAATGTTGGGAAAACTTTTTCAAAATATAATAAGGAAGGTTACCTGTTTAAGATGCTTAAAGGGGAGAATCTGAAGCAGGGCAGGCTTCTAGGGAGTGTGTGAGTACTCATTTTGTATAGTGGTTTATGTCATTGGATGGAGACCCATACAATGAGAGTGAAGGTATACCCACATCCTGGGGAGGACTGATGCTCTCAAATAGAGGGAATTGTATTTCTCGAGAGAAATGGTGGCTCCTAATGCATTAGGGCAGTTGAGCATGTCAAACCCTCAACATTGTGGCAAGTATATCTGAACATGGCCTTTCAAGCAATGAATATTAATTGTCACTCTCAACCCTGAGGGGAGGGGGAAAGAGGTATTGAATAGATGGAATCAATGTAACAGTGGGGCAATGGAAGTGTTTCACAAGGTTATGCATGGATGGATATAGGACATGTTATATTACACCAAAAAATGTATAGGGGCCTATAGGCTAAAATGTAAATCATAATTTAAAACATAAGATAACTAAAAATATAGAAAATTGTATATTCTAAAATATAAACCACAATGTAAGCCCAAGTGTTACCTTGTTTGAAAGCTATTGTCTCAATATCTACATCAGTTGCAGTAAATATAGTATGAACGTGTAAAAAGATTATTGCCAGGGAAGGGAAAAGGTTTTATGTTGGATATGTGGGAGTACTGTATATTGTATATACAAATTACTGTGATCTAAAACTTTTGTTAAGACAAGCTTAATATTTAGGAAAAAGAAAAAGAAAAAGAAAGGACATAGACACTGAGGAAAAGATGGAAGAAGTTGCCTTGCCACTGTGCATACAGGACAACACTTATTGCAGTAATGGAAGGCAAAACATCAAAAATAAAGCTTTTCCATTTTAAAAAATTTTTGATACCCCAATTTGTGTTTACCTTAATTTTTCTAAATTAGTATGTATTCTATATCTAACCTTTAAAATCACCACTATATTCCATTTTACTGTTAATGGAACATGGCAATATATTAGGCTTCATTTTTGAAGAAATTTTGGATCACAGAGAGGTTCAACAATGGTAGGGGGGGAATACTGGTGTGGGATGTTATTGACAGGGGACACATGGTTGGCAGGGAGTTCTCCAGGGCTTATATCCAGGGTACATAAAAATGTTTGGATATTTTCAAAGCAGTTACAGGTAAAAATGACAGCTTAGGGAGTGCTGAGTTCCTAGCCAAGGGAGCTCTATCACATTCCCTCATGGAAGAGCAACAATCCCCCGAGTGCAACGATAAAGACCAGAAAAGAAGGATGGTCCAACAATGAGCCCTTGATACTAATGACTATGCTTGTGAGCCTGTGCGCCTGAAATAAGAACTAGGCCTAGAGCTGCAGCGTGCGTAAGAGTTAGTTCCTGAGAGCCTCTGTGTTGCTCAATATGGCCAGTCTCAAAGCCAAATTCAGCATGTAAATGCATTGCCTTCCCCCCAGTGTGGGATATGACTCCTGGGGATGAGCCTCCCTGGCACTGAGGGATTACTACCAAGTACCTGCTGATGATGTAACTAGAAAATGACCTTGAAAAAAGGGTCAACTCAGACCAGCAGAATATCTTAGCCTATATATAATATTAAGAGTTAAAAATACTTTTTGACCTCAATGAAAAGGGGAAATGGAAAGGACAAATGCGTTTATATGGCTATCAGTCTCCAAAAAAGAGCCAGGAGGTTATCAGAGGGGTCGCCCTTACACACACCTCAGCAGTCCTAGAGACAGATAAAGTAGATACAACCCCAGGTATTGGTTCTTCTTTTTTTTAATTTTTTTATTGATTTTGTAAAAATATTACATTAAAAAAATATGAGGTCCCATTCAACCCTACCCCCACCACCACTCCCCCCCCCCCCCAGCAACCCTCACTCCCATCATCATGACACATCCATTGCACCTGGTAAGTACATCTCTGGGCATCTCTGCACCCCATGGTCAATGGTCCACATCATGGCCCATACTCTCCCCCATTCCATCTAGTGGGCCCTGGGTGGATTTACAATGTCCGGTGATTGCCCCTGAAGCACCATCCAGGGCAACTCTAAGTCCCAAAGGCGCCTTCACCTCTCATCTCTTCCTCCCATTCCCCATACCCATCAGCCACCATGTCCACTTTTCCCACTCCAATGCCACCTTTTCTCTGTGGACCTTGGATTGGTTGTGTCCGTTGCACCTCTTTGTCAAGAGGAGGCTCAGATTCCACATGGATACTGGATGCAATCCTCTTGCTTTCAGTTGTAGGCCCTCTAGACTCCATGGTGTGGTGGTTTTCCTTCTTCAACTCCAGCTTAGCTGAGTGAGGTGAGTCCAATAAATCAGATTGTAAGTTATTGGTTCTTCTGAGGGCTACAGAGACCCACAAGTTCTATGGTCATGGCAGATGGAATTCAGTGCTATGTCAGTTGGCCCTACTTTGGAGTTTGTGTTCTTGTGTGATGGATGTGGACTCAGATATGATCTTTGTTCACAACCCTCTCATGTTACTTTTACTGGATCTGTGGTTGGTGCTGGTTTTAGTGTATACTCAGAGGACCTGAAACTCTGGACTGTCCATGTGATAGCCAGACCCTGAGCCTCAACAGACTTGCAACTCCTACCCTCTGGTTTATTGGACTTACTCCACTCAGCTAACATGGAGGGGAAGAAGATCAACCACCGCACCAGAGAGCCAAGAGTGCCTACAACTGAAAGCAGGAGAATTGCATCCAGCATCCATGTGGAATCTAAGCCCCCTCTTGATATAGATGTGGAGTGGACACAACCATTCTAAGGTCCACAGGATGGAGGAATAGAGAATGGATTAGAGTGGACTTACTGATGTTCTATTCATGAACTATTGTGATTAGTAATCAAAGAAAATGTAGCATTGATGTGGAGAAAGTGGCCATGGTAGCTGCAGAGGGTAGGGAGTGGGAAGAAGAGATGTGATGTGGGGTATTTTCAGGACTTGGAGGTGTCCTGGGTGGTACTGCAGGGACAGTTACTGGACATTGTATGTCCTCCCATGGTCTACTGGGTGGACAGGGGGAGAGTGTAAACTATAATGTGGACCATTGACCATGTGGTACAGCAGTGCTCAGAGATGTAGTCACAAAGTGCAATGAATGTCCCATGATGATAGAGGAGGTTGTTATGGGAGGAGTGGGGTGAAAGGGGTGGGGGGCATATGTGGACCTCTTATATTTTGAATGTAACATTAAAAAATAAATAAAGACAAAAAAGGGGGAAAGAAAACAGCTAAAATTGAAGTCTTAACTGCACAATTGGAGGAATTAGTAAAAAAGCAACAAACTAACCCCAAATGAAGAAGAAAGAAAGAAATAACAAAGATCAGAACAGAACTCAATGAAATAGAAAATAAAAAAGTGCTAGAAAAAATCAGGAAAACAAAGCTGGTTTTTTGAGAAGATCACTAAAATGGATAAACCCTTAGCTAGACAGAAAAAAAGAGAGAAGATGCAAATACACGAAATAAGAAATGAGAAAGGGCATATCACCATTGACCCCACTGAAAGTAAGACTACCATATGAGGGTATTTTGGAAAACTATATGCACCAAGAAGGACAATTTAAAGGAAATGGAAAAATTCCTAGAAACACATAAGCAGCCTACTTTGATGAAGGAAGAAATTGATAATCTCAACAAACCAATCCCAAGTAATGAGATAGAATCAGTCATTAAAAATCTCCCAAATAAAAAGAGTCCTGGGACAGATGGCTCCACAGGTGAATACTACCAAACATTCTTAGAAAGAACGAACACCAATCTTGCTTGAACAGTTCCAAAAAAATCAAGAATGAAGGAACATTGCCTAACTCATTCTATGATACCAACATTACCCTAATACCAAAGCCAAAAAAAGACACCACAAGAAAGGAAAATTACAGACCAATCTCCCTAATGAAACTAGATGCAAAAATCCTAAACAAAATACTTGCTAAACATATTCAGGGGTACTTTAAATGAATTATACATCATGACCAAGTGGGTTTCATTCCTGGTATGCAAGGATGGTTCAACATAAGAAAATTAATTAGTGTAATACACTATATAAACAGATTGAAGGAAAAAAATGACATGATCATATCTATAGATGCAGAAAAACATTTGACAAAATAGAGTACCATTTATTGATGAAATCCCTGCAAAAGATCAGAATAGAAGGAAACTTTATGAACATGATACAGAGTATATATGAAAAACCCACAGCTAACATAATTTATGATGGTGAAATCCAAAAATCTTTCTCTCTAAGATCAGGAACAAGACAAGGATATCCAGTATAACACCACTTATTTAACATTGTGTTAGAAGTACTTGCTCAATAACTGAGGTAAGAACCAGATACAAAATGCATCCAAATTAGAAAGGAAGAAGTCAAAATTTCATTAAATGCAGATGACATGATCCTATACATAGAAAGCCTTGAGAAGTCTACCAGAAAGCTTCTAGAACTTATAAATGAGTTCATTAATATCACAGGTTATAAGATCAATGCACAAAAATCAGTAGCTTTTCTGAACTTAGAAGGAAATCGAGAAACAAATATCATTTAAAACAGTAATTAAAAAAATCAAATACCTAGGTATAAATTTAACTAAAGGTGTAAAAGACCTATACAAAGAAAACTACACAACACTTTTGAAGGAAATCAAAGAAGACTTAAGTAAATGGAAGAATATTCCCTGTTCATGAATAGGAAGAATAAATATCATGAAGATGTCAATCCTATCCAAACTGATCTACGGATTCAATGTAATCCCAGTAAAAATCAACACAGCATTTTTTAGTGAGTTAGAAAAACTTCCTATGAAATTTATTTGGAAAGGAAAGAGACTGCGAATAGCCAAAGACATATAGAAAAAGAAAACTGATTGAAGGAATCATACTACCTGAATTCAAAACATACTACAAAGCTAGAGCTGTGAAAATGGCATGGTATTGGCACAAGGATAGACACACTGACAAATGGAATGGAATTGAGAGTTCTGATATAGATCCTTATATATGCAGTCATCTGATATTCGACAAGGCCACCAAGCCCACTCAATTGTGAGAGAATGGCCTCTTCAACAAATGGTGCTTGGAGAAATGGATGCCCATATGCAAAAGAATGAAAGAGGATTACCATCTCACACCTTATACAAAAATCAATTTAAGATGCATCAAAAACCTAAGTATAAGAACTAAGACAATAAAGACCTTGGAAAACAATGTAGGGAAGCATCTACAGGACCTTGTAATAGGAAATGGCTTCATGAAGTTCACACCAAAAGCACAAGCAGCAAAAGAACAAATAGATAATGGGACTTCCTCAAAAATAAAGCATTAAAGCACCTCAAAGGAGTTTGTCAAGAAAGTGTAAAGAGAGCCTACTCAATGAGAGAAAATATTTGGTAACCATATATCTGAAAGGAGACTAATATCCTGCATAGATAAAGAACTCCTATATCTTGAAAATAAAAAGACAAACAATCCATTAAAAAATGGGCAAGAGATTTGAACAGATGTTTCTCCAAAGAGGAAATACAAATGGTTACAAAGAACAAGAAAATATGCTCAAAATCAGTAGCTACTAGGCAATGCAAATCAAAACTACAATGAAATACCATCTTACTGCTATAAGACTGGTGCCTATCAAATAAACAGAAGACTACGAGTGCTGAAGAGGATGTGGAGGAATGGGAACACAAATTCACTGCTGCTGGGAATGCAGAAGGATCCAGCCATTCTGGAGGACAGTTGGCAGTTTCTCAAAAAACCAGGTATAACTTTTCCATATGACCCAGTAATTCCACTGCTGGGTATATACCCAGAAGAACTGAAAATAAGAACACGAAAAGATATGTGCACACCAATGTTCATAGCGATATTATTCACTATTGCTAAAAGTTGGAATCAACTCAAATGCCCATCAACAGATGATGGATAAACAAAATGTGATATATACATATAATGGAATACTACTCAGTTGTAAGAAAAAATACAGTACTAACACAGCAGAGTTGCAATTCCTACTCTCTGGTTTGTTGGATTTACCCAGGTCAGTTAACAGGGAGGTGAAGGTGGTCAACCACCACTCCAGGGAACCAAGAGTGCCTACAACTTCAAGAAGAATTGCATCCATCATCCATGTGGAATTTAAGTCCCCTCTCAATATAGAGGTGGAGTGGACATCACCATCCCAGGGTCCACAGGATGGAGGAATAAAATATGGATTAGAGTGGACTTACTGGTATTCTACTATAGAACTATTGTTACTAGTAATGGAAGAAACTGCAGCATCAATGTGGAGAAAATGGCCATGGTAATTGCTGAGGGTAGGGAGAGGGAAGAAGAGATGAGACGTGAGGGAATTCTGGGGACTTGGAGTTGTCCTAAATGATATTGCAGGGACAGATGCTGGACATTATATATCCTGCCATAACTCACTGAATGTACTGTGGAAGAGTGTAAACTACAATGTAAACTATAATTCATGCAGTGGAGCAGTGCTCCAAAATGTATTCATCAAATGCGATGAATGTGCCACAACAATGAAAGAAGTTGTTGATGTGGGAGGAGTGGGGTTTGTGGTGTGGGTCATGTGGGAATCTCTTACTTTTTAATATAACATTCTTTTGTAATCTTTGTATCTTCAAAAAAAAAAAGGACCACTTGAACATATTCATATTCCATAGAGGCATGCCCCAGGTGCACCCCTCCCCACCCATTCCCACTCTACTGACATCCTGTACTGTGATCCTCTCCTGCCACAATTGTAACTCTCTTGTAATCCAAAACCTTCCCCAAAGCAAAGCCAAAAAATATATAGTTTTTGCCTTGTGTCTTTCATCCCCATAAGATCTGTTATCTTTTATATACCATGCCAATTTCTCCTGTATGTTTCCCCAATGTTTTTTTTTTTAAAGAAGTTTAGGTTATAGAAAATCAAATAGAAAATATGGGAGATTCCCATATACTCCACCCTCTCCTTTCACATTTTCCCCTATTAATTACACTTTACATGAGTATGGTATATTTGTTATAATCGATGAATAAATGTTGAAACATTGCCACTAGCCTTGGTCAAAGGTTTACATTATGGTTCACATTCTGTACCGTACACTGTTATAGGTTCTACCAAAATGTATAATGGCATGTATCTGTTATTGCAAGACCATGCACAATTCCGATGCCCTAAAGTGCCCCATGCCCCATCCATTCTTCCCTCCCCCTCCTCTTGGAACCCATGGTAGCCACTAAATTGCAATTTTTGAAGAATAACATTCATAGTTACATGCATTTATATTGAGGGCTTGACATATTGGTCTTTCTTCTTTATTTAGGCACTGCCAGTGTTCTCTAGAGTCCCTTCCCCCTCTATTTGAGAATGTAGAAAGACTCCCCAGGATGGGAGTTTAACATTTTTTTGTTTATTTTGTGGGTCTCCACCCACTGCAATAACACCCTATGATAAGATGAGCACTTTCATATTCCATAGAAACATGCCCCAGGTGTGCCCTTTCCCACATATGCCCCCACCCCTGATGCTCTGCTAAAAGAACATTACCACCACTGTAGCTTTTTAAAATAATGATTTCCACTATCTGAGGGGGCTCCCTTTTCTCTTTGCTTATTGTTTATTGCGTGTTGTCTGCTTGTTGGGTTTTTTGTTTTTTATTTTTGCTCTTTTTTTTGGTTTATTTTTTGCTCATTGTTTTGTTTTTTCTTTAGGAGGCACTGGGAACTGGACCCAGCACCTCCCATGTGGGAGGCTTGTGCTCAACTGCTTGAGCCACATCTGCTCCCCACACCATTGCAGTTTTTTTTAAAAAAGATTTATTTATTTATTTAATTCCCTCCTCCCCCGGTTGTCTGTTCTCTGTGTCTATTTGCTGCGTCTTATTTCTTTGTCCGCTCCTGTTGTCCTCAGCAGCATGGGAAGTGTGGGCGGCGCCATTCCTGGGCAGGCTGCACTTTTCTTTCGCGCTGGGCGGCTCTCCTTATGGGCGCACTCCTTGCGTGTGGGGCTCCCCTACGCGGGGAACACCCCTGCGTGGCAGGGCACTCCTTGTGTACATCAGCACTGCACTTGGGCCAGCTCGACACGGGTCAAGGAGGCCCGGGGTTTGAACCGCAGACCTCCCATGTGGTAGACGGACGCCCTAACCACTGGGCCAAGTCCGTTTCCCCACCATTGTATTTTAATCACAGACCTACAAATCCCAAGTTCACCTGTTTCTTCCTCCAGCCTTCCCCCAGTTCCATGGATAGTGCAACCTAATCCCCCAACCCTGCTCACCCTCATATTCCAGACCTGTTGATGCCACTCACATCCCTACACTACTCCTACCTCCATCCACTGCCAAACCACCCCCTTTTGGCTTATCATATTTAGCTTCAGCTCACCACCCTTTACTCCCTGTCTCCTGATAATCTATATTTTAGACTCTAGCTTTGTGTCTGCTCAATTTTCATGTAGTATTTGTCCTTTAGTGAATGACTTACTTCACTTACTGTAAGATCTTCAAGAATCATCCATGTTGTCTTGTGTATCAATAAGTCACTTTGTTTTACATTTGAATAATATTTCATTGTACATATATACTACAGATTGTCTCTCCATTCATCTGTTAATGAACACTTGGGTTGCTTCCACATTCTGGCAATATTGATTAATGCTGCTATGAACATTGGTGTGCATCTATCAGTTCATGTCCCTGCTTTCAATTCTTTTCTGTGTATGCCCAGTAGTGGGATTGGAGGATCATATGGCAATTCTATGGTTAGCTTTCTGAGGAACTGTCAAACTTCCACAATGGCTGCGCCATTCTACTTTCCCACCAGCAGTGGGTGAGCGTTCTCATTCCTCCACATCCTCTCCCACACTAGTAGTTTTTTTTTTAATAGCCACCAGTCTGTTGGGTGTAAGATGATATCTCATTGTAGTTTTTTCTTTCTTTCTTTTTTCTTTAGTTAGGTCAGTAATTTATAAAGGTTGGGAGGGAAGAGAAATGGGAGAAAATAGCAGATTGTGGGCACCAGGTAGAGAGGAAGGGGCTGAAAAGTGACAAAGTGGGCTAATTTAAAAATTGCAATTCCCCATTATAGATTATAAATGCCCAGGTTTCACTTGCATGTTGATCCATGCAGGGCACACGATGTGACCAGGGTGCAGAAGGCAGGACAGGCTCATGGACCGGCACTGGTCCAGCACTGGGACAGGGTCAAGGCAAGAGAGCAAGAGGTCTACATTCTTGCTTTTTAAACCATGAATTATTCCACCCCTTTGCTAATGGAAAGGGAGGAGTACCCACTGTTTTCTGTTTTGATTGATTACCCCATCCATCAATTCCTCATTGTAGTTTTATTTGCATTTTCCTAGTAGCTAATGATGTTCAGCATCTTTTAATGTGCTTTTTAGTCATTTGTATTTCTTCTTTGAAGAAATGTCTTTTCAAATCTCTTGCTCATTTTAAAAATGCGTTGCTTGTCTTTTTATTTTTGAGATGTAGGATTTCTTTATGTATGCTAGATATTAAGCTTTTATCAGATAAATGATTAACAAATATTTTCTCTCATTGAGTAAGGAGCCTTTTCACTTTCTTTTTTAAAAAATTTTTAATTGTTTTTTTGAAGATACATAGATCACAAAAAACATTATATTAAAAAATATGAGGTTCCCATAATTGCACCTCCCACACCCCCACTCCTCCCACATCAAAAACTTCTTTTATCATTGTGGCACATTCATTGCATTTGGTGAATACATTTTGGAGCACTGCTTACTGCATCGATTATAGTTTACATTGTAGTTTACACTCTCCCCCAGTACTTTCAGTGGGTTATGTCAGGATATATAATGTCCAGCATTTGTCCCTACAGTATCATTTAGGACAACTCCAAGTCCCCAAAATGCCCCCACATCACATCTCATCTTCCCTCTCCCTGCCCTCAGCAACTACCATGGCCTCTTTCTCCACATCAATGCTACAATTTCTTCCATTACTAGTCACAATTGTTCCATAGTAGAATATCAGTAAGTCCACTCTAATCCATATTTTATTACTCCATCCTGTGGGACCCTGGGATGGTGATGTCCACTCCACCTCTATATTGAGAGGGGGCTTAGATTCCACATGGATGATGGATGTGATTCTTCAAACTCCTATGAAGCACAAAAGTTTTTGATTTTGAGGAAGTCCCATTTATGTATTTTTTTTCTTTCATTGCTTGTGCTTTCAGTGTAAAGTTTATGAAACCATTTCTTATTACAAAATCTCATAGATACTTCTTCCCTACATTATCTTCTAGGAGCTTCATGGTTTTGGGTCTTATATTTAGATCTTTGTTCCACCTTGAGTCAATTTTTATATAGGACATGAGATGGTGTTCCTCTCATTCTTTTGGATATGGATATTCCATTCTCCCAGTACCATTTATTGAAGAGGCCATTCTCTCCCAGTTGAATGGGCTGGTTGGTCTTGTTAAATATCAGATGACTGTATATGTGAGGATCTATATGAGAACTCTCAGTTTGGTTTCATTGGTCAATATGTCTATCCTTGTGCTAATACCATACAGTTTTGAGGACTGTAGCCTTGTTGTATGCTTTAAAGTCATGTAGCATGATTCTTTATTTTTAATTTTTTTTCATTAGGGAAGTTGTGAGTTTACAAAACAATCATGTGTGCCCTACAGGATTCCCATACACCATCCTGCCACCAATTCCTTGCATTGTTATGGAATATTTGTTACAAATGATGAAAGAACTTCATCAAAATATTGGTAACCATAATCCACATCTTACATTTGGTGTATTTTCTCCACTATATGTCAGTATTGTGGATTTATTATAGTTCAAGAGAGAACATTTTCATATTTGTATTGTTAAGCACTGTCCATCTTCTACTACAAGATCCCCTGTGGTATACAGTCCCATATTTTGTACAATCCATTCAAAGTGTGCACTCTGTGACTCTCATATTCATCACAGAGTTGTGCTGTCATCACCTCAGTCAATTTTAGAATGTTTTCTTTACTCCAAAAGAAAAAATCCCATAGCCCCTTAGAATTGATTGACCCTTAGAATTGACCCTTAGAATTGATATAGTATCTTCTTAATCATTGCAGCAAAAATATTACAATATTACTGTTAACTATAGCCCATAAATTACATTAATTATTTTTCCCATCTATAACCATATTCTTAACATCTTGTAATAGAAGAGCTTTCTTGTATTTATACTATTGACCACAATTGGAATCCACCACTGAAAGCACTGTTTTACAGTCCCTAGATTATCCTTTATCATTCTTTTGATTGACATTTATGCCTCTAGACTATCTCTTTCAGCCACAATCACATTTATAAACCAGAAGTGTTAGTTCTACTCACTATAATGTGTTACCATCACCTCCATCCATTACCACACATTTACAATTAACCTTATTAAATTCAGCATGCATTAAGAACCAGACCTCCCTTCCTAACCCACATTCTATCTCCTGCTAACTTATACTCAAGAGTTTAACTCCATGAGTTTACTCATATTATTTATTTATTTATTTATTTTTTTAATTGATTTTGTAAAAATATTACATTAAAAAAATATATGAGATCCCATTCAACCCCACCCCCCCCACCCCACCACTCCCCCCCCAGCCACATTCACTCCCATCATGACACATCCATTGCATTTGGTAAGTACATCTCTGGGCATCTCTGCACCTCATGGTCAATGGTCCACATCATGGCCCATACTCTCCCCCATTCCATCCAGTGGGCCCTGGGTGGATTTACAATGTCCGGTGATTGCCCCTGAAGCACCGTCCAGGGCAACTCCAAGTCCCAAAGGCACCTCCACATCTCATCTCTTCCTGCCATTCCCCATACCCATCAGCCACCATGTCCACTTTTCCCACTCCAATGCCACCTTTTCTCTGTGGACCTTGGATTGGTTGTGTCCATCGCACCTCTATGTCAAGAAGAGGCTCAGATTCCACATGGATACTGGAACTCATATTATTTAGTTCATATCAGTAAGACCATGCAATATTTGTCCTTTTGTGTCTGGCTTATTTCACTCAGTATATTGTCCTCAAGGTTCATCCATATTGTCCTATGTATTCTGACTTCATTTCTTCTTAAAGCCGAGTAGTATTCCAATGTATGTAGGAAGTTCTTCCAATATATGTAGGGACTTCTTTTTTAGGTGGGTAGGTAGGAAGTTCTTTAAAATCACCCCACAGAAGGGGGGCCCTGGAGTGGGTATACATTCAAGGCTCAGAGAGAAAACTATTGACCATAACGTTTAAAAAGTCATTCCACAATGGGAAGGCAATGTTTATTCTAATATTATGTTTTTATTTTTAAAGATTTATTTATTTATTTTATTTCTTCCCCCTCCCTCCATTTTCTGTTCTTTCTGTTGATTTGCTGCGTGCTCTTCTGTGTCTGCTTGTATTCTCATTAGGCAGCTCTGGGAACTGATCCTGGACCTTCTGGAGTGAGAGAGAGGCAATCATTCTCTTATACCACCTCAGTTCCCTGATCTGCTGTTGTCCCCTGCTCCCCCCCTGCTTTTCGCTTCCTTGTACTTTACCCGCCTGTCCTTCGAAATTTCTCTGTATTATGGCCCTTCTCAGCAGCAGCTTATGCTGCTGCTTCCCTCCGCCCCTCCTCCCAGCCACTGTTATCTTCCCCCTCCCAGCCGATCGCTGTTCTCCCCGCCTCATTTCAACTGCCCTCATCCCGTATCCACCCCGGCACAACCTCTGAAACAACCCCCCCTGCCATCAATGGCTTACGCCCTAAACCGCAGGTCCGCCCTTGCCTCGGCAGCCAATCCTCAGCTGCCCCGCGGACATGCCCCTCCCACAACCTCCCCGCCTCCACGAGACTATAAAACCCCATGTACTTCCCTAATAAAATCAGACCTGCGCATAGACCTCGTCTCCGTGGTTCTTCTTCCATCGAACCGCGCATCCCCACCAAGCCTTGAGCCGCCCGCTGCCGCCCCAGTCCGGCCGTGGGCTCGGCCTGACTCCCGGCAGCGACCCACCCGCGCGGCAGCAACCCGCCCGCGGTACCCCAGCGACGGCCACATGCTGTGTCTCTTATTGGCTCTCCTCTCTGTCTCTTTTTGTTGCATCATCTTAATGTGCCAGCTCTCTGCATGGGCCAGCATTCCTGTGTAGGGCAGTACTCCATGCAGGCCAGCACTCTGCACGGGCTAACTCATCACACAGGCCAACTTGCCTTCACCAGGAGGCCCTGGGCATTGAACCTTGGACCTCTTCTATGGTAGACAGGAGCCCAATTGCTTGAGCCACATCCACTTCCCTATTATGTTTTAACATGAAAAGTTGGCATTAAGTAAAATCTAAAAATTCTGCATTAATGAAGACTGAGTTTATGGTTAAAGCTGCTGAATGTCCCCTTATTTAGAGAGCACCATGTATAAAGAAGGATTCAAGGATAACTCTTGGGAGATGATGTGTTTAGACAGGAAAAATTCAGAAGTGCTACTCGTAGGTAGTTTCTGTGCTTTTCTTCTGCTTTTTAGACTTTGTCAGGTCAGTTCAGCCCCTGGCTGGAGTAACCAGGGCATGGCTAGCCCCACCCCCACCTGCTTATCCTGCCCTCACACCCTACACTGAGCAGCCTTTCTTCATGCCACTTTCCTCCTCAAGGACCTTACACTGACCATGGTAGTTTAATGTAGTGTTCAATTCATGTTTGGGCAATTCAAGGCTAATGGATGCAAAGTTAATAGTTGAGTGTTACCTTAAGGTTTAATATTAATGCTAACAAAATCTTTTGCTTAGTTTTGGGATCTTGGGACTGAATTTCTTTCTTTCTCTTTTAGAATGTTTTCCTTCTCAGTCTTTTGAAATACCACCTTTATTAGTAAAGAATATTTTTGAGTGAAAAACTGAAAAAGTACAGAAGTATAAAAAGTAAAATGTGGAAGTCCCTTTTTTCTGTGGTGACTTCTGTATCCTGTGATTGGTGTCTGAGCTGAATTGTTCAAGTGGTTTAGCTTTCCTGGGGAAACAGCTACCCTTAAAAGCTGCTGGGAAATAGTTTACTGTGGGCATCAACTTGAATTATTCCAGGAATAATTCAAAGTTTATTCATAACCTGCATTCAACAAAACATGATATATTGACAATAGGGTAATATTTCTCTATAAAGAACATTCCTCCAGAGTGCAGACAGCTTAGCTCTCTATCTGGTAGGTGATGGGTCCACTGATGGACCCGAAGCTGAGGGGGAACTTCCCCATTGGCTGTGCTTCTCTAGAACAGACCAGCCCTGTGGCCACCACCCCATGCTCAACCCAGCCCTTCCACTTCAAGCCCTTCTTGCAGCTCTCCTGGTTCCTCATACCTTGACCCAATAGACTTTGCACCCATTTTACATGGTAAGGTATAATGGAAGTTTGATCAGGTGGACTGCTGCCAATTACATAAATTAGTGCCATAAAGAGGGTTGGAGTATATTTGTAGGGTCTTTATTTCCTGCTCCACCCTCCCATGACACGGGCATGTCCTTGAGAGATATGCAAACACCATCTGTCCCTTGTCAATATGATGAGAGCCTCTGCTGTATCAAGGGCCCTGCTGTACTGGTGGCAGGTGGCCAGGGGCTGGGAAAGAGCTACGTGAGCCCAGCCAGGAGCCAGACAACCAAACACTCTCCCCCTCTAACCTGTGTAGGCATAAAATCACTTATCTAGGATGATAAGTAAAGGATTAAGGGTCAGCTACAGCTTTTCCCTTTTCTTTTATTCTTTTTCTCCTTGCCTTTTATGTGTTGAACTGTTTCCCAAAGAGACATGTTCTAGTACTAACCCCTGTCCTGGGAATGTGACTTTCTTTGGAAATAAAGTCAATGAAGGAGGACTAAAATATGGATGAGAGTAGACTTACTGATATTTTACTATAAAACTATTGTGATTAGTAATGAAAGAAATTGTAGCATTGATGTGGAGAAAGTGGGCATGGGGGATGCTGAGGGCAGGGAGAGGGAAGAAGAGATGTGACATGTGGGCATTTTCAGGACTTGGGGTTGTCCTAAGTGATATTGTAGGAACAGATGCTCTAGATTATATATCCTACCTTAATCCACTGAATGTACTGGAAAAGAGTGTAAACTACAAGGTAAACTGTAAACCATGCAGTGCAGCAGTGTTCCAAAATGTATTCACCAAATGCAATGAATGTGCCACAGTGATGAAAGAACTTGTTGATGTGGGGAGGAGTGGGGTGGGCTGGGGTGTGGGGTATATGGAAACCTCTCATATTTTTTATGTAACATTTTTTGTGATCTATGTATCTTCAAAAAATACAATAAAAATTAAAAATAAAATGAGACCAAATGGGATTAGGGTGGGGCCCTAATCCAATATAACTGGTGCCCTATAAAAAGGGGAGAGTTGGACATAGCTAGACTAGGGAGTACTATGTGATGGCTGAGGCAGAGCCACTGACTGAAGACAGAATAGAGTTCTGGGATAGATTCTTCCCTGCACACTTCAAAGGAAGCATGGCTCTGGGGATTTAGTGTCTAGAACTGTGAGACAATAAATTTCTGTTAAGTCACTGAGTTTGTGGCATTTTGTTATGACAGTTCCAAGAAAGTAAGACACTGTCCTTCTCTTTAGAATCAGAAAATTGGATATGATACAATTCACTACTCCGAACTCTCTCAATAAACCTCCTTCCTTGGGAAATCTTTCTCCAGCATCCCAGGAGGTCAAGTCACTCGAACATGCACATACTGATGAATGCATCTGTTCAGTTGTACATTCCTGATCTGTGTCCTGCATCTTGAGATTTTGGAAGGTAGAAAACAGTATCTTCTTCTTCTGTAATAGAGAGATGCTCTAGCATAGAACCATAGTGGTTTTGCTTTAGCCAGCAAGTGGATTGCAAGTGTATCTCTTATCAGTCAGAATGAACTAGGTAGCGCTGCTGTAAAATACCACCCTGAGGTACTAGAAGCTATAAAATCAAATCTTTATTTCTTCCTTATGTTATCTTCATCAACTGTATTTTGTTCCATGTCTCTTAACCTGAAACATTGCTGGGCTGTCATGGAAGAGGGAAAAGAGCATGGCAAGCCACACACAAATCATTAAAGCTTCTATCAAGAAGTGACACACATCATTTTGGCTCACATTTCTTCAATCAGAGCAAGTCAGACAAGCAAGTCTGGTCTAAATGAGACAGAGAATTATAATTTACCCCAGGGAGGACCAGTGACTATTTGGAAGCAATAATATATTCTATTAGACCCTGCTTGGATGCAAGGGCAAGTTTGGTTGATAGTCCTCTCAGAACTGGGCAGGTGGGGCAGCAGAAAGATAATGTCAAGCCTTCACTGGCTTCCCTGATGTTGATGGCCATTGGTGATGGAAAACAGGCACTAGAGGGAATCAGGAGACCTGAATTAGCTCTCATTCAGTTTCAACCAAATTTGTATCTTCTCTGAGTCTCACTTTCCTTGTCTGAAAAAGAAAGGATTGGATTATACACACATTAAAGTTGGCACTAATTGGAATTGCTACGGCTAAGTGGAAAGCCCAGATCCATCAGGAAAATGACTCTTGGAGTGTGTCCCGAGATAGCAGAGCATGGCTGTGAAATAAGGGTAAATCTTCTAAGCCTCCCCCTCAACATCTGACTTCAAGGCTCCTATCCCCAGACCCTGGCATCTCACTGTGTTTCCATACGTCAGCTTACTCTTCACCCTTTCCTCAAACTCCCTCTTCTTTCTTCTCTGCTTCCTTGCAACATGATATTATTCCTCCTCAGAATTTATACAGCAAGGAGAGTGCCTCACAGTTTTCTGGTTCATGTCCCCACATCTTATCTTCCCAATAGCTTATAACCTTCCTGAAGATAATGACTGTCTTCTTTCTTTTTTTTCTGGCACCAATAAGTCTTTGTTTATTCATTGTATTATCCCAGGGTAAAGAGGGAAAGGGGAAAGGATCAGCATGTGCTACAAAATGATATTAGATCCCTATGCCCCCATCTTACATGATAAAGTGGAGGTAAGGATATATACATTTTTCACCCATGTAGGCATCAGCTCACAACCAGTTGCTGAGGACAGGGAGAGTGAAGAACAGATTGATGTGGGGGCATTTTCAGGACTTTGAGTTGTCCTAAATGATGTTGCAGGGACAGATGTTGGACATTATATATCCTGCCACAACCCACTGAATGTAATGGGGGAGAGTGTAAACTACAATGTAAACTATAATCCATGCTCCAAAATGTATTCACCAAATGCATGAATGTGCCACAATGATGAAAGAGGCTGTTGATGTGAGAGGAGTGGGAAAGGGGTGGGGAGTGGGATATATGGAAACCTCTTATATTTTATTTATTTATTTATTTATTTATTTATTTATTTTTATTTTTTAAAATTTTATTCATTTTGTAAAAATATTACATTAAAAAAATATGAGGTCCCATTCAACCCCACCACCCCCACCCCACCACTCCCCCCCCAGCAACACTCACTCCCTTCATCATGACACATCCATTGCATTTGGTAAGTACATCTCTGGGCATCTCTGCACCTCATGGTCAATGGTCCACATCATAGCCCATACTCTCCCACGTTCCATCCAGTGGGCCCTGGGACGATTTACAATGACTGGTGATTGTCCCTGAAGCACCATCCAGGGCAACTCCAAGTCCCAAAAACGCCTCCACATCTCATCTCTTCCTCCCATTCCCCATACCGATCAGCCACCATGGCCACTTTTCCCACACCAATGCCACCTTTTCTCTGTGGACCTTGGATTGGTTGTGTCCGTTGCACCTCTCTGTCAAGAGGAGGCTCAGATTCCACATGGATACTGGATGCAATCCTCCTGCTTTCAGTTGTAGGCAAAAAATACAATTAAAATGAATTTATAAGAAAAAATAAAAATAAAAATAAAAGTGAAAATAAAAGTTTATGGTCTAAATGTTAGAAAAAAAAAGATATTAGAAAGAAAGGAAGTACCCAGTACAAAATCAACCATCAAAAAATCATATCCCTGAGGTGGGCTTAGCCTCCTGCAGTTTAGGAATGGAGAGAAAGGAAAGGGAAAGAAGACAGAGGTCCACATTTGCCTACCCTCCTTTGATCCTCATAAATTCAAGATTCCACACAAAGCTTTGGCTTCTAGAAGTAAACAGAGTTACATTCTTCTGTCTCCTATTGAACAATCTTGTGGTCACTTTGACATGCATTTCTTGCCCCTGCATAAAATCTCCTGAGTGACTCAGATGCACATTCATCTTTCCTTTCTTGATCTCTCACCCCTACTTTCTACATGGAAACCAGCCCCTCCCATTGTTTCCCTCTATCCTAGGATTGATGATGAAGTATATTTGGTAAATCCAAATACAGCAATGTTAATCTTTTGACATGACTCATATCAAGGAATGGTTTTTACTCAGAAAGGTGGGAATGCGTGATGGAGATTATTTAGTTTTTTTTGTACAAGTCATTATAGAGTTACAGATACAACTCCCACGTTAAATGTGTATGGAGTATGGGGGGAGGGGTGCTGGAGTGGGTCTGTGGAGTAAGTTTTCAGGACAGAAGATCAAGTTCAAAATAGGAAATAGGGGAAGGGGAACACAAAAGAAAGGATGGCTTGAGACACCACTTCAAGAGGGGACCCCAAGCATATATATATATATATGTAGGTATACACACACACACACACACACACACACACACAGTTACTTTTACCTGGTACAAAATCTTCTATCAGAGATGTTTTGGCTATTTTTCTTTCAACATAAAAAATAAATTTGTAAACAATAAAACTCCAAAAGAACACAGAGAAAGCCAACATATATTTATACCAACTAGACCACCTGGCAATCAATAAATCAGTGAGTTGTGAAGTTCTACTATGCCCAGACAAATACAATAATTAGAGGGGGGTAGCATTTGGGGGAGACAAGAACCCAGGATCAGACACATATCATCCAATGCGTTGTCTTGCATTTGCCATTTTAACACAGTGAGGTAGATTTGCAGTGATTCCACAGCACATAAGTGAAACCTCCTTTCACCTTTAGTTACCACGGCACTAGTCATTACTGCAGCAGTGTTGGACATTGGCTCTGGGCACCACAAAGTAGCCTTCACTTATGATCTCTCTGGAAGCCAGTGTTTTAGGACCATTACAGCTATTGGAGGTGATGGTGGGGCTCATGCCATTTAGTGTCCAGGGAATAGGGATGGCACTCACCTGCATTTTTGAGATAGTCCTGGACAACAGTGAATTGCCCCATGTGGCTTGCAACTCCAAAGGGAAACTCCTGTGACTCAGAAGTTTATAATTACTGGGGCCTAGGATCCAACTCAGTTTTACATATTAATACAAAGCCCCTTTGGGGGGCATAGATTCTAGTCCATGAACTTCTCAAGAATGCAACTATTGTGTATATAGCTCAGACCTTACCAAAGCCATTCACTGTGGAATGTCATGTCATTATACAGCAAAGACATGTATGGTAATCTTAGACCTGCTACAGTCTGCCTTTGCCACTCATAAATTCATAGTGATTCTTTTTATATTCACAACGATACATATTTAGGCCTTATTTTTAAGAATGCCAAAATAGAATAGTTTTAAATCCACTCTCTTACATCCAGTCATCTAACTTCTCTGCTATATTTTCCCTAGAGTCAGTTTCTCCAAAGCCTTTCCATATTTAAAGACTCATTATTTTATTATAAATTACCTTTCTCTTGTTTCTTTCTTACATAAAGTTTCAGGGAATTGAGTTGTTTGAATTTATTATGGTTAGAAGAGGGTGATAGTATCATGAATTGCATCTCCAGGCAGTGATGTGTATCAGGTATTTGGCAGTAACAGGACCCTTTTGGCCTGAGATGGTCATGCACTATGAGCCCTGGTTGATCTACAAATGGACCTTTGATAAGGACACCTGCCATATTGGATTAGGGCCCCCCAATCCAATTGGTCTCCTTTTAGCTAACCATATTTTCAAGGGACTTGGGGTTAGGATTTGAACACAACCTTTTGGGGGATACAATTCAAACCATAACAAGGTGTATGCCAGAGACCTAGGAAAGTAAGGTTGCACTTACAGGCAGTTACTAATTATAACTCTCAGAGATGAGGAAGTAGGAACTCATGGGGGGATAACATCAACACTGGGACATCTTGCTAAACTGTCCCTCCTGTTTGCATGGTTCTCCATTGTGCACAACACAAATGGACATCACATGTTGTCCTGTTTACTCTGAACTAGATGTTGCTTTCCTTAGGGCTAAGCTCCTGGCCCTGCCTAATGGTCAGGTGAGATGCTGTGTGCCCAGGTCCTCTGCTTATTGGCTGGTCAAGCTTAATGCACCACTACTGACTTACCTAGACAATGTGGACATGATCTCTTCTATGGTGGCTTTTGCCTGCCACCCACCCTCTTGGAAATGTCCAAAATGGAAGTCACAGACAGGTGAAGTATTTCTACATGAAAATTCTCCTACTGCAGGTAACTCGGGGGTTCCAAGAAAGGTGTGAGTGGAGATCTCAAATTGCTCTCAAACCAGTTTGGGCAGAAGAGAGGGGTTGTGGAGAGCTTACATGGTGTGAGATTCCTGCATGGTGACGGGTGTGGAGAACCTAAAAGTTGTGAGAGCCCTCTGTTGTGAGTGGTAGTGGAAAGATTACATGGTACTTAGCATCCTGTAGGGTGAGAGGGTGTGGAGAGCTCATGTGGTATGAGAGCCTTGTGTGGTGAGAGGTGTGGAGAACTTACATGGTGTGAAAGCCATTTGTTGTGCATGGGAGTGGAGAGCTTATGTGGTGTTTAGTGTCCTGTGTGATGAAGGGGTGTGGAGAGCTTACAAGGTGTGAGAGACCAGTGTGGTGAAGGTATGTGATGTGCTTACATGGTGTGAGAGAACTGGGTGGTGAGTGGGTGTGGAGATCCTATGTGGTGTGAGAGCCCTGTGTGGTGAGGATGTGTGGAGAGCTTTCATGGTATGAGAGCCCTGTGTGGTGAGGGGGTATGGAGAGCTTACATGGTGTGACACACTGTGTGGTAAGGGGTGTGGAGAGCTTACATGGTGTAAGAGCCCTGTATGGTGAGAGGGTGTGGAGATCCTATGTAGTGTGAGAGCCCTGTGAGGAGAGGGTGTGTGAAGAGGTCATGTGGTGGGGGAGCCCTCTATGGTGAGGGGGTGTCAAGTGCTTACATGGTATGTGAGCCCTGTGTGGTGAGGGGGTGTCAAGCGCTTACATGGTTTGACATTCCTGTGAGGTAAGGAGTGTGGAGATCTTACATGTTGTGGGAGCCCTGTGTGGTGACTGGGTGGGGACTCAACACCCTAATGTCATGGCCCAATCAAAGTCCTAATCATAACTTAATCATGTCCAGGTTCAGACCAGTTTACAATCTTAATCCAATATCTATTTTTGGAATTCATAATTATGTCAAACTGCTACACTCCACCCCCTGAATTCCAAAAAGACATAACAATAGTTGAAAAATCCTTAAATCAGTAACAGTGCAAGTACTAAATCATATCACAATCAATGTAAAGAAATACAGTTTGTCTGTGGGCAAAGTTCCATCTATTATAGCCCTCTGAAACTTACAAAATAATTTATCTGCCCTCAGTACACAAATGGACAGACAAAGGATAAACATTTTCATTACTATAAGGAGAAATTGGGAGGGAAACATGAGTCTCAGGTCCTCTACAGTTCAGTAAACCTGCAAGGCATCCTCCATTTGATTTCAGTCTGAGATGATGGTTTCTTCTCCTTGGTGCCTTATGGGAAACTTCCCTTTCCACATTCTTGCCAAAGAGCCATTTTATTGGTTTCACCCTCATCAAGCATCTGGGAGTTGACTAAGCTCCAAACCTCACTCTCAAAGAATGTTCGGGTGACTGCCACACCTTACCCAATCTTTGAGTTAGAGTTTTAACATCCCTAGTAAAGTTATGTGAAGACAACACCTCCCCTAACCTTTTGCATACAGGCTCAACCTTCTCAGAGCAACGAGTTGATCACCTGGCCTTCCCTAACCTTCAGCCTCAGCTTCCATGGTTTTCCTCTTAAAGCTGTTTCTCCTTCAATCTCTCCTTTCCATGTCCCTTTTAGTCCAAGCTGACAGTGACTTTGCTCATACACTTCTCTCAAAAACCTTGTTAGTTTAGCATGTAGGAAGCAGGGGTCCAAGCCATCAGACAGTAAGACTTTCCAGACAAATCTTTCCAAGATAACTGCATCATCAATCTTGAATTACCAGTTCCAAGTTTAGTTAAATCCTCTAACTAACACTTTCATCCAGGAGCTTGATTTCTAGGGGCTTGGAATTTCCAGAATCAGTTTCTATTTTCTTTGAGTCCAGCAGTTCAGTTCTCAGCATATCTCTCTCATCCAGTATTTTGCTATAAGCTGCATTCTCTGGATTTACTTTGGAAATTTCTTCAGCTGAATGCCCAGGCTCACCATTTTCAAATTCTTCCTTCCATAAAACACCAGGAGTTAATCTTGCTACATTCTTTGCAACCTTAAAACATGGATTGCCTTTCCTCCAGATTCTAATAATAGTTTCATCATTTACTTCTAAGGCATCATAAAAAGTCTCTTTAGCATCCAAATTGCTATCAACAGTCTTTTCAAAGTGATCTAGGCCTTTTCCATCAAACATCTCACAATTCCTCCAAAAAACATGCCTTATGCATTGATAAAACCGTTTCAGCATTTCAGTAATTGCAAATGCACTTCCCCACTACTTGGTACCAAATTCTGTATTAGTCAGTCAAAGGGGTGCTGATGCAAAGCACCAGAAATTGGTTGATTTTTATAAAGGGTATTTATTTGGGGTAGGAGCTTACAGATACCAGGTCATAAAACCTATTTGCTTTACTCACCAAAGTCTATTTTCACCTGGAGCAAGATGTCTGCTGATGACTGTGAGGATTCAGGCTTCCTGGGTTCCTCTGGTCTCAGTCCTCTCTTTTCTCAACAAGGTCAGCTGTAGACTATGAGGCTCTCTAGACTTTGCCTCTCTCCACAAGGCCAGCTGTAGACTATCAGGTGATTGGCTCTGTCTTTCTCCCTGGGGTTTCTCCTATGTCTAGAGGGCTGTCTCTACTCCTCTGTGTTCTCCTGGCTCAGGTCCTCTCTTCTCGGGGCTTGCTTTTCTTTCCTCTGTGTGCTGACTTCCTGGGGTTCCAGTTTAAGACTTCAACATCAAACTCCAACATCAAAACTCCAACAGCAGAAACCCTCAACTCTGTCTTTTGCCATGCCTTCTACCTATGAGTTCTCACCCTTGGGGACTCAATGCCCTAATGACATAACTCAATCAAAGTCCTAATCATAACTTAATCATGCCTAGGTTCAGACCAGTTTACAAACTTAACCTAATATCTATTGTTGGAATTCATAACTATGTCAAACTGCTACAGGGGATGTGGTGGGTTTACGTGGTGTGAGAACCTGGTGTGGGGAGGGGTGTGGAGAACACACATGGTGTGAGAGCCCTATGTGTTGAGGGATTTGGAGGGCTTATGTGGTGTGAAAGCTCTGTGTGGTGAGGTGTGTGGAAAGCTTATTTATGTGGTGTAAGGGCCCTGTGTGCGAGTAAGTATGGAGAGCTTACATGCTATGAGTGCCATTTGTAAAGACGCGGTGTGGAGAGCTTATGTGGTTTGAGAGTCACTCTGTGGTAAGGGGATGTGGAGAGCTTATGGAGTGTGAGTTCCCTATGTAATGAGGTGATCTGGAGAGTTTAAGTAGTGGGAGAACCATGTTTAGTGAGGGGGTGTGGAGACCTTATGTGGTGTGTGAGCCCTGTGTGGTGAGGGGGTGTGGAGAGTTTACTTGGTGTGAAAGACCTGTGTCATGAGGGGATTAGAAGAGATTATGTGGTGTGAGAGCACTGTGTGGTGAGGGGTTATAGAGAGCTTATGTGTTGTGAGTGCCCTGACTGGTGAGTGTGCAGACAGCTTACATGGTGTGAGTGCCTTTGTGTGGTGAAGGGTAGTGGAGAGAATATGTGGTGTGTGAACTCTGTATGTTGAGGTGTGTGGAGAATTTAGGATGTGTGAAATCCTTGTGTGGTCAGGGGTTTGGAGAGCTTACGTGGTGTGAGAGCCCCGTGTGGTGTTACAGTGCGGATAGCTTTCATGGAGTGAGATCCCTGTGTGGTGAGGGGTGTGGATATTATTTATTTATTTCACTCCCCTTCCCCTCCACCCCCAGTTGTCTGCTCTCTGTGTCCATTCGCTGCATGTTCTTCTGTGACCACTTCTATCCTTATCAGCAGCACTGGGAGCCTGTGTTTCTTTCTTTTTTTTTCATTTTTTTCTTTTAAAGGTTACATAAAAAAAAATGAGGTCCCCATATAACCCCCAACCCACCCACGCCACCCCTCCCCCATCAACAAACTCTCCCATCATTGTGGCACATCCACTGCACCCGGCAAATACATTCTGGAGAACTGCTGCAGCACATGGACAGTGGTCCACATTGTAGTCCACACTCTCCCCCAGTCCAGCCAGTGGTCCATGACAGGACACACAACGTCCAGCATCCGTCCCTGCAGCACCACCTAGGACAACTCCAAATCCTGAAAATGGCCCCCACACCATATCTCTTCTTTCCTCTCCCGACCATCAGCAGCCACGAAACACATCACTGTTGGGGAAGGGACAAAGGGTTTGATGTGTTCCTTTTTGTTGTGTCACCTGGTTGTGTCAGCTCTCCCTGTGTGTGGCGCCATTCTTGGGCAGGCTGCACTTTCTTTCTTACTGGGTGGCTCTCCTTACAGGCACACTCCTTGCGCATGGGGCTCCCCTATGTGGGGGACCCCTGCGTGGCAGGGCACTCCTTGTGTGCATTAGCACTGTGCATGGGCCAGCTCCACATGGGTCAAGGAGGCCCGGGGTTTGAACTGTGGACCTCCCATGTGTTAGGCGGATGTCCTATCCATTGGGCCAAGTCTGCTTCCCAGGGGTGTGTGTATCTTATGTAGTTTGAGATCCCTGTATGGTGTTGCAATGTGGTTAGCTTTCATGGTGTGAGAGCCTGGTGTGGTGAGGGGGTGACAAGAGCTTACGTGGTGAGAGAGGCTGGTGTGGTGAGATGTTGGAGAGCTTATATCTTGTGAGAGCCTTCTGTGTTGAGGTGTGTGGAAAGCTTACTTTCTGTGAGAGCTCTGTGTTTTGATTTGGAGTGGAGCACTTAGGTGGTATGAGAGCTCTGTGTGGTAAGAGGGTATGGGGAGTTTACAGGGGGTGAGTGCCTATTTGGTGCAGGTGCGGAGAGTTTACATGGTGTGACTGCCCTTTGTGGTGAGGTTGTGGAGATCTTAAGTGGTGTGAGAGCCCTGTGAGGTAAAGTGGTGTGGAGAACTCATGTGGTGTGAGAGTCTAGTGTGATAAGGTGCTGGAGAGCTTACATGGTTCAGAGAACTATGTGTTGAGGTGTGTGGAGAGCTTACATGGTGTGAGTGCCCTGTTTGGTTAGGGGGTGTGGAGAGCTGATATGGGGTGAGAGACCTGTTTAGTGAGTGGGTGTGAAGAGATACCATGGTGTGAGAGCCCTGTGTAGTGAGAGGTTGTGGAGATCATACATGGTGTGAGAGCCCTCAGCAAAGAGGGTGTATGGAGAGCTCACAAGGTGTGAGAGCCTTGTGTTGAGTGAGTGTATGGAGATATCATGTGGTGTGAGAGCCCTGTGTGGTTAGGGGTTGTGGAGAGATTATATGGTGTAAGATCCCTTTGTGGTCACTGGTTTGGAGAACTTATGTTGTGTCAGAGCCCTGTGTTTTGATGGGGTTTGGAGAAATTATGTGGTTTGAGAGCCCTGTGTGATGAGTGGGTGTGGAGAGCTTATGTCTTGTGAGAACCTTGTGTGGTGAGGGTGTTTGAAGAGGTTGTATCTTGTGTATGCCCTCTTTGTTGAGGGTTTGGAGAGTTTACATGATGTGACTGCCCTTTGAGGTGAGGTGGCATGGAGAGCTCATATTGTATGAGAGCACTATGTGGTGATGGATGTGGAGGGCTTCTATGGTGTGACAGCCCTATATAGTGAGGGTGTGTGGAAAGCTTATATGGTGTGAGATCCCTGTGTGGAGAGGTTTGGAGATATTAGGGGGTGTGGGTGCCCTCTTTGATGAGGATGTGGAGATCTTACCTGGTGTGAAAGTCCTGTGAGATGGTTTGGAGAGCTCATGTGGTGTGAAAGCCCTGTGTGGTCAGGTGGTGTGGAGAGCTTATGTGGTGTGTGAGCTTTATGTTGTGATGGTGCAGTTAGTTTACCTGGTGTGAGTGCCCTGTGTGGTGAAGGGTTGTAGAGAGCTCATGTGGTTTGAGAGCCCAGTGTTGTGAGGTGTGTGAAGAGTTATGTGGTGTGAGAGCCCCATGTGGTGAGGTGTGTGGAGATTTTACTTTTGTGTTGTGTGAGATCCCTTTGTAGTTAGGGATTGTGGAGTGATTATATGGTATGAGATCCCTGTCTGGTGAGTGGTGTGGACAGATTATGTGGTTTGAGAGCCCTGTATGGTGAGGGGTTGGGGAGTGCTTATATGTTGTGAGAGCCGAGTGTGGTGAGGGGGTATTGAGAGCTTACTTGATGTGAGTGCCCTGTAGGGTTTGGAGTGCTTATGTGGTATGAGTGCCCTGTGTGATGAGGGGCTGTGGAGAGTTTATGTGGTTTGGGATCACTCTGGTGGTGGGTGTGGAGAGCTTACATGGTGTGGGAGCACTGTGTGGTGAGTGGGTGTGGAGATCTTACATGGTATGAGAGCCCTCAGTTGGAGGGTGTATGGAGAGCTCATATAGTGTGAGAGACTTGTGTTGAGAGGGTGTATGGAGAGATCATGTGGTGTGAGAGCCTGTGTGATGAAGGGGTGTGGAGAGCTTACATGGTGTGAGATCCCTCTGTGGTCAGGGGTTTGGAGAACTTACACTAAGTTTTTTGAGAGCCTCTCTGTGGTGAGGTCACTTTGGAGAGCTTAGGGGATGTGATTACATCGTGTAGAGGCCTGTGTGGTGAGGGAGTTTTGAGAGCTTATGTGGTGTGAGTGCCCTATGTGGTGAGGGTGTGGGTGGGGAGCTTACATGGTGTTTGAACCCTGTTTGTTGATGGTATGGAGAGTTTACAGGGTGTGAGTGCCCTGTGTGGTGAGGTAGTGTGGAGTCCTTACATGATGTGTGAGCCCTGTGTGTGGTGGAGTTGCAGAGAGCTCATGTGGTGTGAGAGCCCTGTGTGGTGAGTCGTGTGGAGAGCTTATGTGGTGTCAGCACTGTGAAGTGAGGTGGGTGGAGAGTTCATGTTGTGTGAGGTTAGCAGATGTTGAGAGCTTACATTGTGTGAGATCCCTGTGTGTTGATGGGTGTGGAAAGTGCATGTGGTGTCAGAGCCCTGTGCTGTGAGGTGGTATGGAGTGTTTATGTGTTGTGAGAGACCGGTGTGGTGAGGTGTTGGAGAGCTTATATAATGTCAGAGCCCTGTGTGTTGTGGTGTGTGGAGAGCTGATTTTGTGTGAAGGCCCTGTGTGGTGAGTGGGTGTAGAGAGCTTATGTGGTGAGAGAGGATGGGGTGGTGAGGTGTTGGAGAGCTTCTTTTTTGTCACAGCCCTGTGGTGGTGATTTGGTGTGGAGCACTTAGGTGGTGTGAGAACCCTGTGTGGAGAGGGCATATGGTGAGCTCACATGGAGTGAGAGCCCTGTGTGGAGATGGTGAATGGATAGCTCATGTGGTGTGATAGACCTGTACTGTGAGATTGTGTGGAGAGCTCAAACTGTGTGAGAGCCTGGTGTGGTAAGTTCTTGGAGAGCTTACATGGTGTAACATCCCTGTGTGGTGAGGTGGTGAGGAGAGCTTATGTGGTGTGAGAGACTTGTGTGTTGAGGTGTGTGGAGAGTTTACGTTGTGTGAGGTTAGTGGGTGTTGAGGGCTTACATGGTGTGAGATTCCTTTGTGGCGACGGGTGTGGAGAGCTTACGTGGTGTGAGAGCCTTGTGTGGCGAGGGTGGTGTGTGGAGAGCTTAAATGGTTTGAGTGTCCTGTTCATTGAGGGTGTGGAGAGTTTACATGGTGTGAGTGCCCTCTGTGGTCAGGGAGTGTGGAGAGCTTATGTGGCATATGAGTCCTGTGTGTTGAGGGGTTGTGGAAAGCTCATGTGGTGTGAGAGCCCTGGGTGGTGAAGTGTGTGGAGTTTAAGTTGTGTGAGGTTAGAGGATCCACATGGGAGGTCTGCGGTTCAAACCCCGGACCTTCTTGACCCATGTGGAGCTGGCCCATGCACAGTGCTGATGCATGCAAGGAGTGCCGTGCCACTCAGGGATGTCCCCCGCATACGGGAGCCCCATGCACAAGGAGTGCACCCTGTAAGGAGAGCTGCCCAGCGCAAAGGAAAGTGCAGCCTGCTCAGGAATGGCACTGCACACACGGAGAGCTGACACAATGAGATGACGCAACAAAAAGAAACAGATTCCCGGTGCCGCTGATAAGGATAGAAGCAGTTACAGAAGAACACACAGCGAATGGACACAGAGAGCAGACAGCTGGGGGGAGGGGGAGGGAGAGAAATAAATGAAAACATAATTTTTTTTTTTTAAAGAAAGCTTACATGGTGTGAGATCCCTGTGTGGTCAGTGGGTTTGGAGAGATTTCATGGTATGAGAGCCCTGTGTGGTGAGGTGTTTTGAGAGCTTCCGTGGTGTGAGATATCTGTGTGGTGAGGTGTGTAGAGAGCTTACATTGTGTGAGATTCTTGTGTAGTTATGGGTTATAGAGAGCTTATGTGTTTTGAGATCCTTCTGTGATGATGGCTGTGGAGAGCTTACATAGTATGAGAGCCCTGTGTAGTGAGGGTGTGTGGAGAACTTACTTGGTGTGAGATCCTTCTGTGGTCAGGTGTTTGGAGAGCTTACATTGTGTGAGAACCCTGCGTGGTGAGGGTGGTTGGAGAGCTTACATGGTATGAGTGCCCTGTGTGTTGAGTGGGTGTGGAGACCTTACGTGGTGTGAGAGCCTTGTGTGATGAGGGTGTGTGGAGAGGCTAAGTGGTGTGAGTGCCCTGTTTGTTGAGGGTGCAGAAAGTTTACATGCTGTGACTGCCCTTTGTGGTGGTGGAGTGTGGAGTGCTAAGGTAATGTGCAATCCCTTTATGGTGAGGGGGTTTGGAGAGCTTATGTGGTTCGGGAGTCCTTCTGTTGTGAGGGGGCTGTGGAGAGCTTACATTGTGTGAGATCCTGTTTGGTGAGTAGTGTGAATAGCTTTCATGCTTTGAGAATGCTGTGTGGTGAGGACATGTGGAGAGCTTACATGATGTGAGAGCCCTGGATGTGAGGGGCTGTGGAGAGCTCATGTAGTGTGAGATTCCTGTGTGGTGAAAGGGTATGGACACCTTATATGGTGTTAGAACCTTTTATGGTGAGGGGATGTGGAGAGGTTTCATGGTGTGAGAGCCATTTGTGGTGACAGGGTGTAGAAAGCTTAAATGGCTTGAGAGTCCTTCTATGGTGAAAGCATTTTGGAGAGCTTATGGGATGTTATATCCCTGTATGGTGAGAGTGTTTGGAGATCTTAAGTGGTGTGAGATCCTTCTGTGATTAGGGATTTGGAGAGCTTACCTTGTGTGACAGCTCTGTGTGCTCAGGTGGTGTGGAAAGTTTATGTGGTGTGTGAGCCTTATGTGGTAATGGTAGGGAGAGTTTACTTGGTATGAGTGCCTCGTGTGTTGAGGGGCTGTGGAGAGCTCACGTGGTGTGAGAATATGGAGTCATGAGGTGTGTGAAGACTTATGTGGTGTGAAATCCCTGTGTGGTCAGATGTGTGGAGAGCATACATTGTGTGCTATGTGATATCCCTGTGTGCTTATGGGCTATGGAGAGATTATGTGGCATGAGATCCCTGTTTGGTGAGTGGTGTGGACTGCTTACATGGTTTGGGAGCCCTATGTGGTGAAGTGTGTGGAGATCTTATATGGTGTGAGATCTCTGTCTGGTGGTGGGTGTGGAAAACTTGTGGTGTGAGATCCCTGTGTAGTGATGTGTGTGTAGAACTTACATTATATGAGAGCCCTAGTTGGTGAGGGGGTGGGAAGAACTCACGTGGTGTGTGAGCCCTGTGTGTTGAGAGCTTATGTGTTGTGAGAACCCTTGTTTTTGAAGTGTTTGGAGAGTTTATGTGGTGTGGGAGCCCTGTGTGGTGAGGTGTGTGGAGGGATGACAAGTTGTGAGATCCTTGTGTAGTGATGGGTGTGGAGAACTTAGATGATATGAGAGAACTGTGCGGTGAGGGGGTATGGAGAGTTTATGTGGTCTGAGATCGCTGTGTGGTCACGTGTTGGAATAACTTGTGTGAGAGCGCTGTGTGGAGAGGGGTTTTGGAGAGCTTACATGGTGTAAGAATGCTGTGGTGAGTGGATGTGGAAAGTGGACATGGTTTGAGGGTCTTGTGTGGTGACGGTGTCTGAAGAGCTTACCTGGTGTGAGTGCCTTGTTTTTTGAGTGTGTGGAGAGTTTACGTGGTGTGACGACCTTGTGTGGTGAGGTTGTGGAAAGCTTACATCATGTGAGAGCTCTGTGTGTTGGGGTGTGTGGAGAGCTTTCTTTGTGTGAGAGCCCTGTGTGGTGATGGGTGTGGAAAGCTTATGTGGTAGGAGACCCCTGTGTGGTGAGGGAGTGTGGAGAGCTTATATGGTATGAGATCTGAGATCACTGTGTGTTGATGGGTGAGGAAAGCTTTCATGGTGTGAGATCCCTGTGTGGCCAGGCATTTGGAGATCTTACATGGTGTGAGAGCCCTGTGTAGTGAGTGGGTGTGGAGAGCTTATGTGGTATGAGAGCCCTGTGTGGTCAGGGGCATGGAGATAGTGTATTGTTTGAGTATCCTCTTCAGTGAGGCTGCAAAGAGTTTATGATGTGACTGCTCTTTTTGGTGAGGTTGTGGAGATCTTATATGGTGTGCGAGCCCTGTGTGGCAAGGTGGTTTGGAGAGCCCATGTTTGAAATCTCTGTGTGGTGAGGTGGTATGTAGAGCTTTATGTGGTGTGAAAGCCCAGTGTGGTGAGGTGTTGGAGAGCTTACATCGTGTGAAGCCCTGTGTCATGAGTGGTCTGGAGAGCCTATGGAGTGTGAGAGTGCTGTTTGGTGAGACTGTGGAGAGATCACGTGTCGTGTGCAATACCTGTGTGGTGAGGGTGCAGAGAATTTATATGGCATAAGTGCCCTGTGTGTTGAGGGGTTATGGAGAGCTCAACCCCTATGTGGTGAGGTTATGTGGAGAGCTTATGTGGTATGAAAGCCCTATGTTGTCAGGTGTTTGGAGAACTTGTATTGTGTGAGACCTCTGTGTGGTGAGAGGTTGTTTTGAGCTTATGTGGTGTGAGAGCCCTGTGTGGTGAGGGGGTTTGGAGTGCTTGTGTCATGTGAAAGCCTTGTGTCATGAGGTTGTGTGGAGAGCTTATGCTGTGTGAGTGTCCTGTTTGTTGAGGGTACAGAGAGTTTACATTGTGTGTCTGCCCTGTGTGGTGAGGTTATGGAGATCATGTGAGAGCCCTGTGTGGTGAGATGGTGTCAAGAGCTCATGTGGTGTGAGAGCTCTGTGTGAAGATGCATTGAGGAGAGCTCATGTGATGTGAGATCCCTATGTTGTGAGTGGATTAGGAGAGCTTGCATGGTGTGAAAGTACTATGTGGTGAGGTATTTGGAGAACTTACATGATGTGAGAGCCCTGTGTGCTGAGCATGCATGGAGAGCTTAAGTGGTGTGAGAGCCCTGTGTGGTGAGGGGGTGTGGAGAGCTTACATGGTGTGAGTGCCCTATTTTGTGAGGGTGTGGACAGTATACATGGTGTGACTGCCCTTTGTGGTGAAGTTGTGGAGATCTTATGTGGTGACAGCCCTGTGAGTTGAGGGGTTGTGGAGAGCTTATGTGTTGTTGTGAGATCCCTTATGTTGATGGTGTGGAAAGCTTATGTGGTATGAGAGTCCTGTGTGGTGAGGGGTCGTGGAGAGCTTATGTGGTGTGAAAGTTTTGTGTGGAGAGGTGGTTTGGAGAGTTCACATGGTGTTGGAGCCCTGCATCATGAGGGGATTAGGAGAGCTTAATGGTGTGTGAACACTGTGGTGAGGTGTTTGGAGAACTTACATGGTATGAGATCCCTGTGTGGTCAGATGTTTGGAGATCTTATGTGGTGTGATACCATGTATGGTGAGGAGGTGTGGAGAGCTTACGTGGTGTGAATGTCATGTGTGGTGAGGGGGTATGGAGAGTTATGTTGTGTGAGTGCCCTGTTTGGTGAGGGTGTGGAGAGTTTACATGGTGTGACTGCCCTTCATGGTGGGAGATCTCACATGGTGTGAGAGCCCTGTGAGGTATGCTTGTGTGGAGAGTTCATGTGGTGTGTGAACCCTGTGTGGTGAGGGTGCAGAGAGTTTACGTGGCATGAGTGCCCTGGGTGTTGAAGGGTATGGAGAGCTCATTGGTGTGAGTCCTGTGTGGGGAGGTGTGTGGAAAGCTTACTTTGTGTGAGATCCCTGTGTGGTTAGCGGGTGTTGAGATCTTATGTGGTGTGAATTGCCTGTGTGGTGATGTGTTAGGAGAGCTTTTGTGATATGAGAGCCCTGTCTTGTGCGAGTGTGTGGAGAGCTTATGTGGTGTGAGAGCCCTGTGTGTGAAGGATTATGGAGAGCTTATATGGTGTTAGAGCCTTGTGTGGTGAGGGGGTGTGGAAAGCTTACATGGTATGGGAGCCCTTTGTGAGGACAGGGTGTAGAGAGCTTACATGGTTTGTGAGCCCTCCTGTGGTGAGGAGGATTGTGGAGAGCTTATGGGATGTGAAATCCCTGCATATGAGTGTGTCTGGAGAGCTTACGTGGTGGGAGAACCATATGTGGTGAGAGATTGTGGAGCGCTTACTTGATGTGAATGCCGTATGTGGTGAAGGGCTGTGGAAAAATTACATAGTGTGAGATTCCTGTGTGGTGAGTGGGTGTGGAGCGATTACATGGCGTGAGAGTCCTGTGTGGAGAGATTGTATGGAAAGCTCACATAGTGCGAGAGCCCTATGTGGTGAGTGGGTGTGGAGAGCTTATATGTCATGAGGAGGAAGTAAAGGAGGGAAAGAGACAGAGAAAGGGAGAACAGACAGGAGCTTCAGAGTGAGATGTGCCCACTTCACAGCTTATTTGGAACTTGTAGAAGCCAGCACAGTTGAGGTGGCTGCTCGGGGAGGAGTTCTAGCTTTCTGGACTGTGTTCCTGTGTGAGGGTTTGTTGGTGATACAGATTTCAAATGTCCATCCAATGCCAGTTGAGAACAGCAGTCTTCCAGAAGAAGCTGTGAGGGCTGGCAAGCTTCCCCTTCCTGCTGAGGAGTGGCATTCACTGATCACATGGCTTGTTGCCCGGAGTTCTCTGGGGGTGGCTTTCATGTGCTGGGGCTTCTGCTACTTTATAGCAGCTCCATTATAAATGTACAGGAACAGCTATTAATGATTAACCTATCCCTAGCTTGTCCTTGAGAGGAACGGTGAGCTGATGACACCCATATGGAAATCCCGGGGGAGGGGAAGGGGGGCTGGATGGAAACTGGTGTGCCCATCAGATCTCCAGGGTGACCTCGGAGCTGTGGCAAGTGTGGAGGGCATGTGTGCTGGGGCCACTGGGGAAACTTCTGGGGGTCCAGCCTGAGACTGCGAAGTGACCAGGACCCACACAGAGGGAAGAGGGGGTGCGGTCATGATCTGAGGGAAGGTTTGGGGTCAGAAGGTGTGAATTTGAGTCCTAGTTCTGCCACCTTCGAGACCCTGAGCTCCCCTTTTTTAAGGGGCATTGGCCTCACACCTCTGTGGGACTGGCAAGGAGACCCTCACCAAGTGAAGGAATGGGAGAGCTGGCCGAATTCATGCCTCCTTTCAGATGTCCATGTCAAATCTAGAGGGGCATTTTCAGAGACTGAGATCTTTGTTCCCAGGCCTGGTATTCAGGCTGGTATAGTGGGGTCATGCCCCAAGTTCTGCAGCCCCACTCCCATGCTGCCTTGTCATTTGTTTTCTGATGACGTGATTCCTTTTTCATCCCAGTTCCTTATGTGCCAGGAAAAACACATCCTGGAGAAAGTGCCAACTGGGGATTAAAGCTAGGGGCCATGGAGGAGGAACGGTGCCTGAGAACTTTGAACCTCTTCCCATTTGCTCCTCCCTGAAAGAAATAAGTTAATATTCCTTCCTGCTACCCCACCCAAGGACCAGGGCAGTGCAGGCTCTGGACCTTTCTTCTCCCTCACCACAGAAGCCTTTGCCCATCTTGGGGTGCCCTAAGCATGGAGGTTCCTCCTTCTCCCCTCCAACCACCACCAATCTGTTCCTTTAAGGACCTTGTCTCTGATGGAAGCCTTCTGGAAACTCCCTTCCTCCTTGTTGCACTCTCTTCCTGTAAAGGAGAAAGTAAAGTTATGTTTCCCACCTCGCAGCTACTAGACTTCATCATTGGTGACACATTCCATTTAATGCCCATTTTACTAATTCTGGCACCAAACAATAAACTTTTTTTTAACATAGTAAACAATTAACAGTCCTCTAAATATTTGCACATGGATTTATCAAATTAAATATCCCCAACTATGATTGTAAAATTGATTTAAAAACCTCTATTTAATTAAAATTACATCAGTTTAGATCAGTTTTAGATCAGTTTCTTATTAAATAGTTAACCCCTTTCAAAGAACATAGAAAGCACACATAGTTTTGCCATCGTTACAAAATCCATTCATGGTAGGACACTAGAACTGCTTCTTAAAACCCTAATGCCACAGATTTGCTATCACTTCTCTTCTCTTCTCTTCTTGTAAGTTGTGCCTTTTCATAGGGTTTGTCTCCCTAGGATCTCAGGAAGCAAAGGGTAGTATTACTAGATCCTTTAAAACAGAAAACACATCTTCCATCTATAGTCCAGCGCATGTAAAGGGTGTGGAGCAAAGGGTAGTATTACTAGATCCTTTAAAACAGAAAACACATCTTCCATCTATAGTCCAGCGCATGTAGCTCTTGGCTGGGTTCTGGCATAGGTCTGGGCTCCAGGTTCCAAGGAGTCAAAACAGCCCCACACCTCTCTTTTCTTAGTTAATTTCTCATTTTATTGGTGAAACATAAAGTCCACACTGTTCTTGTAGGTTTTTTTTTTTTTTTTTACAACTTCTTGCCTTCCTTCAAATGGTATTTTTTCCATGTTTGACTTAGTCAGCATTGTGAACCTCAAAGCCTGAAGAATGTGCTATGTAGACCTGACTCATCTGCACTATTAGAAGTCTTGGAGTCCTTGCCAGTATTTTATTAATATAATCAGTACAAGCTCCAGAGGATCTGACTCCCAGGAGGTGGGTGTCGAGCCTGGTGGTGGACTTCCCCTTTAGACCTTGGCTCATTCTTAACCAGTCCTCCTCTTGCTTCAGGTTCTTGAAGAGTCTTTGCTTTTTATTTTTCTGCATATGCAGGAAAGGTTCATATCTAACAGTTTATAAGTATATACTTAGTAGAAGAAAGAAAACATCCATTTTATATCAGCACTTTCTGTCTTCTTTTCCTATGGCTGCTGTACAAATCACCACAAACTTGGTGGTTCACAATAACAGAAATTTATTCACCCCAGTTCTGGAGGCCAGAAGTCTGAAATGAATTCTTCTGAACCAAAATCAAGGTGTCTGCAGGGTTATGCTCCCTGTGGAAGCTCTAATGGGGAATCGTGGCTCTTTTGACTTTCCAGAGCTTCCAGGATTCACTGACTTATGGCTACATCTTTCCAGTGAATCCTCTGAGGCCATGTTGCCTTCCCTCTGTGCCAAATACCCTTGCTTCTCTCTTATAAGTACACTTGTGAATTCATTGAGGACCACCAGGATGATCCAGGATGATCTCCTCATCTTGAAAGCCTTAATTTAACCACACCTGCAAAACCTTTGCCAAGCAAGGTAACATCCATAGGTTCCAGCGGTTAGGACCTGATATGTCTGGGGGCCATTATTCAGTCTTCTTTATTTCCCTACATAGTTAAATTAACAGAAATCAGATGCATTTCATTATATTGACCTTTCTTATGTACCACAACTGGCTTTTAGTACATCAATATGAACTTTCTGCCTTTGCCATTATGAACTCAAGTTCTTTCAGACCCTTGTTTAAATACTCAGAATTCATTGCTCCAATGATCACATTATGGCCAGGGGGTGGCCTTGTAGTTTGAACCCTGGGCTCTTTCTACATTGCTCCAGATATCTGAGAAGGAATTCTTGATTTCTGGTACAACAGGAGTGCCCAATCTCATCTTGATCTCTCTGGCCCTCCAAGGACTCATGCTCCTTCTAGGTTGAGACCAACATCAGATTCCAGCACCTGGGCGCTGGAACATGTGAGAGTCAGTGGTGTGCAAAGTGCTAATGCCATGGCCACATGGCCATTTATAGGATTTCAAAGGTGGAGAAGGTGAATCTTTTTAAGGTTTTGAGTTCCTACTCGCTTCTCCATCATAACATACAGTGATCCTAAGGCTTACATTGCTCACAGTGTGAGATTTCCTCAGTATTATGACTTTCTCTGGTGCTGATAGTCAGCAGTGGTCCTTCACAGGGGTCCCCCGAGGGGATGGCTATCTGTGGTCCCTATTCATTTCCATCCTGTTGAAGCATTTCACCTGACCTCTCCTTCTCTGTCTATAGGCTTGAACCTCCCTGCATCTGGCCCTACCTGGTAGAAGATCTTGGCATCTACATATGCCCCCATAACAACGCCCCCCATAACAACAATCTCCTCCATCATCATGAGACATTCATTGCATTTGGTGAATACATCTCTGAGCACTGCTGCACCTCGTGGTCAGTGGTCCACATCATAGCCCACACTCTCCTACATTCCACCCAGTGGGCCATGGGAGGACATATAATATTTGGTAACTGTCCCTGCATCACATTTTATCATAAGGAACAGCTTATCCTTCACCAATGCAGCCTCTCTATTCTTGGTGGAAGAAGAAGAACTTGGCATCTATATATTCTTCCTTTTATCATAAGGAGTAGCTTATCCTTTACTCCTTTCTAGAATGGATTCTTTATGGGCAAGCTCTAAGAGAAAGCAGATGGTCTGAGAGTGTCCTGGTGAGCTGTGAATGAGAGGGGAGAGTGGCAAGACGTGACGACCCAGCCAGTCTAATGTTACCATCAGGGAAGTGTGGGGGACCTGCCCACCCTGGACGCAGGCATTCCCTTCTTGTGTATTTCTGTGGCTGGACAGCCTCCATGATCTGAAGGACTCAGTTCACACTTGTTGGAGATTGAATTATGTCCCCCACAGAAGGCATGTTCAAGTCCCAACCCCTGGCCTTTTTGTGCGAACCCATTTGAATACCTTTGAAGGTTATTAGTTAAGATGAGGCCATCCTCCAATATCTGTGAATGTGACTTAATTTGGAAATAGAGTTATTGACAACGGAATTAGTTATGTTAAAATGAGGTCATAATCTCAAGGAACAGAGAGAATCTACAACTGCAAGCAAGAAACTCCCATCCATCTGCTCCATGGGATCTAAACATCCTCTCAAGTAGAGGTGGAGTGGGTATCACAATCCCTGAATCCTCAAGATTGGGGAATGAACAATGGACCAGAGTAGACTTACAGTTGTTCTACTATAGACTTGTTGCAATATTTGCAATGGAAGAACTTTTATTATTATTATTATTTTTTCCAAATTCTACTCAATTTATTCATTTTTAAAAAGATATTACATTAAAAAAATATGAGGTCCACATTTACCCCCACCGCTCCCACCCCACCACTCCCCCCACAGTAACACTCTCCCCCATTATCATGACACATCCATTGTGTCTGGTGAGTACATCTCCGGGCATCGCTGTACCCCATGTCCCGTGTTCCACACCATAGCCCACACTCTCCCACGTTCCATCCAGTGGGCCATGGGAGGACATACAACATCTGGTAATTGTCCCTGGAGCACCACCCAGGACAACTCCAAGTCCTGAGAATGCCTCCACATCTCATCTCTTCCTCCCATTCCCTGCACCCAGCAGCCACCATAGCCACTTTTTCCATACCAATGCCACATTTTCTCGATTATTAACTACAATAGTTCATGAATAGGATATCATTAAGTCCACTCTGATCCTTACTGTATTCCTCCTTCCTGTGGACCTTGGCTTGGTTGTGTCCATTCCACATCTATGTCAAGAGGGGGTTTAGATTCCACATGGATATTGGATGCAATCTTCCTGCTTTCAGTTGTAGGCACTCTAGGCTCCATGGTGTGGTGGTTGACATTCTTCAACTCCATGTTAGCTGAGTGGGGTAAGTCCAATAAATCAGTGTAGGAGCTGAAGTCTGTTGAGGCTCAGGGCCTGGCTATCATATTGTCAGTCCAGAGATTCAAATCCCCTAGATATATCTTAAGTCCCAGCACCAACTACAATTCCAGTAAAGTAGCATGAAAGGCTTGTGAAAAGAGATCCCGTCTGAGTCCAACTCCATCATGCAGAAACACCAGCTCCAAAGAAGAGCCAACTGGCATGGCAGTGAACTCCATCTGCCATGACCATAGAACCTGTGGGTCTCTTTAGCCCTCAAAAGGACCAATATCTGGGGTTGTATCTACTTTATCTGTCTCTGAGACTCTGCTCAGGTGTGCATAAGGGCAATCCTTCTGACAACCTCCAGACTGTTTTTTAGAGACTCATAGCCATATGAACTCATTTGTCCTTTCCATTTCCCCCTTACTTTAGGTCAAACAGCATTTTTAACTCCTGTTATTATATGTAGACAGGGATATTCTGCTGGTCTGTGTTGACCCTTTAATTCAAGGTCATTTTCTAATTACATCATCAGCTGGTACTTGGTAGTGATCTCTCGGTGCCAGGGAGGCTCATCCCCAGGTGTCACGTCCCACGCTGGGGGGAAGGCATTGCATTTACATGCTGAATTTGGCTTCAAGACTGGCCACATTTGAGTAACACGGAGGCTGTCAGGAGGGAACTCTTAGGCACAGTGCTGCTCTAGGCCTTGTTCTTATTTCAGGTGTATAGGCTCACAAGCATAGTCTTTAGTATCAGGGGCTCACTGTTGGACCCTCATTCTTTCCTGGTCCTTACTGTTGCACCTGGAGGACTGCCGCTGCTCCCCTAGGGACCACGACAGAGACCCCCAGCCAGGAACCCAGTACCCCCCCAGCTGTTGTTTTTAATTGTTTCCACTATGAGTATATCTAAACATTTCCATGCCCCCTGGACACATGCCCTGTATAACTCCCTGTCAACCATATATCGCCTGTCAATAACATCCCATACCAGTATTCCTCCGCTGCCACTGTTGAACCACTCTGTGATCCAAAACTTCCTGAAAAGTGAAGCCCAATATAATGTCAGGTTCTCTTATTAGTAAAATGGAATATAGCGATGAGTTTAAAGGTTAGATATAGAGTACATATTGATTTGGAAAAATTCTACATCCTGTCTTTTTCTTTTCTTTTTGGAAGAACTTTTATCATGGATATGGAGGCAGTGGCCACTGGAGGTTCTGAGGGGAGGGAGAGGAAAAAAATGGGTGTAATTTAGAAGCATTTTTGGGACTTGGGAATTATTTTAGAATGACATTGCAATGACAGATACAGGCCATTGTATATCTTGTTATAACTTGCAAAATTGTGTGGGAGAGAGTGTAAACTACAATGTAAACTATAATCATCACTTAGTGGCAATGCTCCAAGATGTGTTCATCAGTTGTGACAAATGCACCACACTAGTGAAGGATGTTGTTGATGTGGAAAAATGTGGGAGGGCTAAAAAGCAGGGCATATGGGAATCCCCTATATTTTTTTGTGTAACATTTATGCAATCTAAGTTTCTTTAAAAAAATAAAAAGGTATATTAAAAAAATGAGTTCATAGAAAACATTTTGGCACAGACTCTGACAGACACAGGAAGGGAGAAAGCCATGTCAAGAGACACACAGAGAAAGAAGATGGCCTTGTGATGATGGAGGGGCAGAGACTGATTTAAATTGCAAGACAAGGGACATTGAGGATTGCTGACCACTGCCAAGTGAGAGGCGTGGAACAGATTTCAGAGGGCACAAGGCCTTTCTGAAACCTTGGTTTTGACTTCTACCTCCAAATCTGAGACAATCCACTTCTGTTGCTTAGGCCATCCAGGTGGTGGTGTTTTGTTATAGCAGCCCTAGAAGACTAACACAATGGGTCACAGAATCAATCTAGTGGGTCTTGACTAGTTTTGAAAAATAATTATTATGACAAACACATAAACATTCCCCATTGTCATTATTCATTTAATCTTCATTGTCTCTTCTATGAATAGGTGCTATCATTAGCCTCAGTTTACAGAAAGGGAAAATTTTTTTTCATTGCTAAATCATTTTTTAAAATTTATTTTTTCATTTTTTATTGTCTTTTTTAAAAAAAGATACATAGATCACAAAAAATGATACATTAAAAAATACAGCAGGAGAATTGCATCCATCAACCATGAGGGATTTAAGCCCCCTCTCAATAGAGGTGGAGTGGACATCATCGACCCTGGGTCCACAGGATGGAGGAATAAAATACAGATTAGAGTGAATTTACTGGTATTCTACTATAGAACTAATATGACTAGTAATGGAAGAAACTGTAGCTTTGTTCTGGAGAAAGTAGCAACAGTAACTGCAGAGGGCAAGGAGAGGGAAGAAGAGATGAGATGTAGGGGCACTTTCAGGACTTGGGGTTGTCCTGAATGATATTGCAGGGACAGATGCTGGACATTATATATCCTGTCATAACCCACTGAATGGACTTGGGGACAGTATAAACTATGATGTAAACTATCATCCATGCAGTGCAACAGTGCTCCAAGGTGTAGTCACCAAATGCAATGAATATGTTTCCTTGTATTCCTAGTTTGCTGATAGTTATATTGGTGAATGAATGTTGAATTTCTCAAATGTTTTTCTGCTTCAATTCCTATGATCTTATTAGTTTTTCTTATTTAGATTTAATAAACGGAAACCATTGAAGTTTTTCAAACAAACAAACAAAAACAAAAAACAAATGCAATGAATGAGCCACAATGCTGAAAGAGGTTGTTAATGTGGGAGGAATGGGGTGGGGTGGACTGTGAGGTATATGGGAACCTCTTATATTTTTTAATGTAACATTTTGTGTGACCTATGTATCTTTAAAAAAAAGACAATAAAATTAATTTAAAAAAAACCCAAAAAACAAAATAGGCTTTTCCCAGTTTCACCCTTTGAAAACTCATTTAGTATTTCTTTAACAACATGATATTCCCTAAAGGAGCATGCCATTTGATTGAGTAATACATTTATAGGAAGCCTGTCCCTATGCTTGTGAGCATATAGACTTATCCTTGGAAGGAGAACAGAAGAGATACCCCCATGTGTTGTCTTTATTTCTTGTTTTGCTTCCTTTAGTAAAGCCTGTCCTCTTTAACCCTTTCCAAGTTACAACAGGTGAAGAAAAGGCTACCATCTATTGCCATCATCAGAGTAATTGTCACACGCTTCTGAAATATGCCAATCTGGCTTGCTGGCCTCTGGACCAAACACACAGAGGATTTGGGGGCAGTTCACTCAGTGACAGGCCAGGTGAATGCAATAGAGCAATAATTCCAGAAAGAGCAGGAATTCAGCCTTAGTCGACTCCCTTTCCTGTGGCTCACAGAGGAGAAGAGAAGGAGGCCCTGGATGACCCTTCTTTCTCCTAATTCTCCACCTTTCCTTGCTTTTCCCAGTTCTCCTCCATCTGTCTCCTTCTCTGAAACTTTAAGCTCCCGTCTCTATCCTTTCTTCCAATCTCAGGGAAACCCCACCTCTTCTCAAGAGGCCCAGAGTTCCACCCCTCACTCCCTCTGGAGTCTCATTAAGCCTATCTTCACAGCCTCTAGCCAGTTGCTAAGGGAGGCTGCCCTCTTCCCAGGGCTATTTGCTCTAAGTGTGAAAGGGTTCCTGGAAGGTAACTGGGTAGAGTTCAGGTTCCTCAACAGTGGAGTGACTGCGGCTGATGACCTCCTAATTACCTAAAGAGAAAAATCAGTATCAATGTTTTTCTCAAGACAATGTAATTCAGTCATATTAAAAAAAAAGCATATTCTTCCTCTAAACATTAATTTGGCTCTGCTCCACATGGAAACGATAATAGCATGACTGGTAGAAGATATCTGACTTATTGCTTAGTCTGGTTCACATACCACACAGCAGTGGCAGATTTCCCATCCCATTTTATAGATGATGGGGAGGGAGCCACCATTCATTTTCCTCCTAGTGGGTGTTACTAATCCTATGTTACAGATAAGGAAATTGTAACTCATGGAGAAAAATTAACACAGAGGTAGTTATTTGCATGACTAGGTATCAGACACCCGTCTTCTGCCACCAAGCCCAGTAGTCTTTGTACTTCATCTCAGCTGCTTGTGAGAAGAACTGGCATAAAATGTTGAAATGAGCTCAGAGTAAGGGTATGAACACTGACGTTTTAATTCTTCAATAAATGGGTGTTTTCTTGTTCATTTACTTGAGTAAGTCATGTTCTTTCTCACCATTGGACCTCTTTGGCTTATGTTTTGTTTTTGTAATAATAAACTTTATTTTTAGAGGGGTTTTAGATACACAAAAAATTACACCAAAAGTATAGGGGGGAATGGGTGTGGCTCAACCAATTGGGCTTCCATCTACCATATAGGAGGTGCAGAATTCAATGCCCAGGGCCTCCTGGTGAGGTCAAGCTGGCACACATGGTGAGCTGGCCCATGCAGAGTGTCGGCCCATGTGGGAATGCTGCCCCATGCAGGAGTGCCACCCTGCATGGAAATGCTGCCCAGCTTGGGAAAGCCACCTCATGCAGGAGTGCCAGCTAATGAGGAGAGCTGGTGCAGCAAGATGATGCAACAAGAGATACGGGGGAGAGAAAATAAGAAAATGTAGTAGAACAGGGAGTTGAGGTGGTGGAAGAGAGTAATCGCTTCTTTCCCACTCCAGAAGGTCCCAGGATTGGTTCCCAGAGCCTGCTAATGAGAATACAAGCAGACACAGAAGAACACACAGTGAATGGACACAGAGAGCAGACAATGGGAGGAACGGGAGGTGGGAGGAGAGAAATAAAAAAATAAATCTTAAAAAAAAACAAGTGTAGGGAATTTCCATATTGTCCCCCCGTGCATAGTTTCCTCTATTATTAACATCCTATACTAGTGTGTTACATTTGTTACAATTGAAGAACCAATACTGAAGCATTGCTACTAACTAAAGTCTATAGTTTGCCAGATGGTTTACACTTTGTGCTGTACAGTTTTATGGACTTTGACAAATGTATAGTGTCATGTTTCTGTCATTGCAGTATTGTACAGAACAATTTCACTGCCTTAAAAGTATCCTGTTCATCCCTCCCCTTCTCTTCTGAACCCCTGGCAACTCCATCTTTATATCAATGTTTCGGGTTCTTCCATTAACACAAGATAGTAACTACAATATCAATAAATCTGCTTGGTCTGTGGTTACACTCCCCCTTATGCTTGTTCATTCCTGTTTTAAGGGATTTGGGGTGATGTCTGCTTGGACTGCTTCTGACTGAGAGGGGACTTACATATTATGGGGCAGAAGAAAGGAATTGTTTTGCTTGGAGTTGTAGATACTCCTTGCTTTTTTGGGGGATAGGACTAGTTTTGTCAGTTGTCCAGGGCAAGCCTGAAGAAGTGGCAAGTGGGAGTTGACTGCAATGCTCCTAGGATTTAGAACTCAACTGGTATATGAACAATCCAAAGATTTAAGTTCCTGAGAGATATATTTAATGGGTATATTGAGACTTATAAGTTCAAATAAAGGAGTAGAAGAAGCATGAGTAGGGGAATTATAAATGAGTATAACTATGTTATATTGGGGAAATAGATTATCATATATTCCCAAATAGGGTCTGCTGAGTAAGTGTTGATATTTTGAGGCTATGTGTCTTTCCTCTGGTATTCAGATATCCCTAGAGCCCTCAGGAGCACTTTTGCTTGAGGTTTTATTTACTGTGGCTGTTAGTGAAATCTGCTTGAGACCTGTATAAGCATAACCTTTGAAATGACCTCCTGACTCACTTTGAAATCTCTTCATCATAAAAACTCTTTTTACTTAATGTTTCCTCCTTTTGGTCTAGTATTTTTTCAAATGCATCTCTGGTTAGCACTTGGTAATAATCCCTCAGTGTCAGGAAGGCTCATCCCTAGGAGTCATGTCCCAAGTTGGGAGGAAGGTAGTGTGTTCATTTGCTGAGTTTGGCTTAGAGAGAGGCCACATTTGTATAACAAAGAGGTTTTTGGAAGGTAACTCTTAGGCATTAATTATAATTAGACTAGGTTTCATTTTTACATGAATAAGGTTCATAAGTACAAGCATTAATAATTGAGGGCTTGGCATATTTGCCTGTTTTCATTTGTTAGGCATGGCTTACATATTCCAAAGATTTTTGCCATTTCATTTAAGAAAGTAGCAGAATATCCCCAGGATGGAAGTTTATTATTTTCTTAGCTACTGTGTGGGTCTCTATGTATCAAGAAAACATAATTATGACAACACAAATACGTTCATATTCCATAGAAGTATGCTTTAGGTTTGGCTTATGTTTTTTGTTATCATTCTGTAGCCATCTCATCCTCTATTTTGTTTTATTTTTTCTTGGTTCTGTCTCATCTCTCAGAGAGAACTTCCCTTTAAATGTACCTTCCCCTCCTCCAATACTCTTATGTCCTATCTCAGCTTCCATTTTGTTTCCATCATAATACCTTAATTTGCAATTATCTTTGTCTCTTTACTTTTTAAAAATCTTTTTACTTGTTTGTTTTAATTGTTAATGGCTTAAAACCTCATATGGCTTGAATTGTTCTCCCCTGGAAACACAGGTTCAATTACCAAACTTCCGGTCCTGTGAATATGAACTTATTTGTAAATGGAACCTTTGAAAATGCTATTGGTTAAGATGAGGTCAAACTAGATTAGGGCGGGCCCTGAACCTATATTGCTAGTGTCCTTATAAGGAGAGGAAGTTTAGACACAGACAGAGAGATGGCCATGTGACAGAGGCAAAGATTGAGTTATGCTGCCTGCCACAAGCCAAGGAAGGACATGAACTTCTGGCCACCCACCAGAAGCCAGGGCAGAGGCATGGAATGGATTCTCCCCTCTAAGAAGAATTATGGCCTTGTGGACACCTTGATTTCAGACTTCCATTCTCCAGAACAGGGAAATGAATTTCTGTTGCCTAGGTCAACTAGTCTCTGGTACTTTTTTATGGATGCCCTAGAAACAAAGACAAAATTTTAGGGAGGGTGAGGAACTCTTCTGTCAATTTCAACTTTGTATCTGCAGGACACACAGTGCCTGGCATAGAGTAAGGGCACAAAACACATTTGTTGAATAAAAGAGTAAATTTGAGGTTGAACTATCAGAAGAAGGGCCAGGGAGAAGGGAGCAGCTAATTTTACTGAGTGTTCTTTATGTGGAAGTCACTATGTTTGGCAGTTTAAAAACATTAATTTAGTCAGTCCTTACAAAATCCATGTGAAATATGCATTATGGTTCTTTTGTATTGACAGATAACTGAAAATCTTAACCAAGATCATGTAGCTAATAACAGGTGTAGATAGGAATCAAGCCAAGCCATTCCGTTGTTTTTTTGTCCCTCCTTAACATCTCAAGAGTTCATGTTAGTACACAATATACCAATACTTGATTTTTTTTCTGCCCCCGAACTCATCAACATGGAAGAGACTTTAGGAACTGTGGAGTTCACTACTTAGAAGGAGAAACAAACAAGGACATAACTCATTATAATACAAAACATACTGTTAATGAAGGGACAAAAAACATGCAATGGATATCTCAAGAAACCTGTGGTTGGTGCTGGGGTTGGCATATGCCCAGGAGACTTGAATCTCTGGCTGTCCATGTACTAACTGGGCCCTGAGCCTCAGCAGTGCTGCAACACCTACTCTCCAGTTCATTGGACTTACCCAGGCCAGCTAACAGGGAGGTAAGGATGGTCAACCACCACATCAAGGAACCAAGAGAGTCTACAGCTTCAGGAACAAGAATCCCATCTACCAGCCATGTGGGATTGAAGCCCCCTCTCAATTGAGAGGTGGAGTGGGCATTGCATTCCAGGGTCCTCAGGATGGAGGAATAAAATATGGATTAGAGTTGACTTACTGGTATTCTACTATAGAATTATTGTGACTCTAGCAATGAAAGAAATTTAATCATTGTTGTGGAGACAGTGGCCATGGGAGTTGCTGAGGGCAGAGAGAGGAAAGAAGAGGTGTGATATTGGGGCATTTGTGGGACTTGGCATTGTCTTGAATGATATTGCAGGGACAGATGTAGGACATTATATATCCTACCATAACTCACTGAATGGACTGGGAGAGAGTGTAATCTACAACGTGAACTATAACCCATGCTGTGTAGCAATGCTCTAAAATATACTCATCAAATGCAATGAATGTACTATACTAATGAAAAAATTGTTGATGTGGTAGGAGTGGGGGTGTGGGGAGTGGGGTATACGGGAACCTCCTATATTTTTTAATGTAACATTTTATGTGATTGATGTATCTTTTAAAAATAAATTAAAAATACATTAAATAAAAAGAAACAGGTGGAGTTTGAGAAGAGCGTTGAAGGATAGGCAGGACTTGGGATTTTCATAGTTGGCAATTGGGAAGAGGATGTTCCAAGCAGAAGGAACAGATTGAAAGGAGGCAAGAAAGTGAGAAGTTGAATTGGACTGATATAGTTAAATGAGGGACAGAGGAGGAGATATTAGCAGGAAGGTAGCTGTGGACATGGTGTGAACATTTTACTGCCAAGCTGGGAAGTCTGGGATTTATTCTCTACATGTTGGGGAGCCAGAGAAGATTTTTGGAGGAGGAGTGAGCTGAAAGGACTGATTGAATGTGTTGCATTTTAGTGTCCATTGTGGAAGGAGAAGAAAAAGGAAACAGTCATGGATCCCAAAGATGTACTCTTTGGAAGATAAATCCCTTAAAAATTCCCTAGTGGTAGCAGCAGGAGGTGACCCAAGCCTAAAAACCCAAGCACACACACCAACATGCATCTGTGCAGAGTATGACTTGGTTTAGAACTGGAGCCCCCCGGGGATTAGAGGGAACAGAGCTGTGGTGGAGTCTGTTGAACCAGTGCTGGGAGCTGAGTAACAGGGCATCAGGCCAAAGGGAGCCTCCCAGGAAGTTGTGGGCATGTCCCTGTCCCCTGGTCCATTGGCCTTTACCACTGGTTGGGTACTGCTTGGTTATCCCAAGAGCAGCTGGGACCAGCCTAAGCTGCTCCTGTCAGAACTGCAGGGTTTGGAGTGGGGAATGGCTGGCAGGGACAAGCCTGTCTTCATAGGTAGGTCCAGATAAGTAAAAGGTTCTCAAATATGAAGACTAAGAAGACTTGATTCTTTAAACTCAGGGTGAGCAGCCCTGGTCAGCCCCTTCTTGCCCATCCCAGCCCTGTGATGAGTGTGGTAACTGTGAGTGGGGGTGATAAGTACTGGCATCACCCTTGGGTCTCTTGGCATAGATAGGGTCCATTTGAAGATGCCAGGGAATAGGACAAGATTCAGAGCAGGTGAGGAGGTGCTCATTGTCCCCACAGGTACCTGGGAGCTGGGTGTCCTCTTCTCTGAGCATCTCTGACTGTGGGTCTGGTCCAATTCTTGTTTTCCTTTCCTGTTTTGTCTATTCATTGAATGACCTTGTGTGTATCCTGATTTTTTGTTTTGTAAAAAAATATATATATATTTTTCTTACTAAAAAGTAATATGTGCTTATTGTAGAAAATTTAGAAAATGGGAATAAGCAAATTGAAGAAATTGAAACAATCATCCAGAGATAACACTATTAAGCCTGCAATGTAGTTCCTGATGACATGTATTTTCCAATGGGTATATACTGAATTTTAAAAGTTGGATTAAGATGTGTGCTGTTTCTTAACCTGCCTTTTCCACTGAACAATGTATCCCAGAGATCTTTCCATGTCATGTAATGTAAGTCTACACAATCATGCTTAGTATTCCAATTGCTTATGTGCACAAATCTCTTGATATGGACATCAAGGTTCTTGATTTTTTAAAATAAACACTATACAGTTATTATAAAATTCCTTGGATTTTCTGTGCCTTTATCTATGATTTTTTATTTATTTATATTTTTGGTTTTTGTTTATTTTTGAAAATTATCAGTCATTATTACTGAAAGAGTTGCTTCTGTTCCTTTCTCTCTTTCTTCTCCTGGTATTCCCATTATACTTATGTTACATTGCAGATTATGTCAATGGAAACTTCCCAAATTGAAAAGCAAAAAGAAAAATGACTGAAAAAAGGGACAGAATATCCAGGAACTGTGGGATAATTACAAAAGCTGTAATATATGTGTAGTGGGAACATCAAACTGTTTTTTTTAAATATACTTTTTTATTTTTATTTTTAAAAGAAACTTAGATTACATAAATGTTACACAAAAAATATAGGGGATTCCCATATGCCCTGCTCCATAGCCTTCCCACATTTTCCCACATCAACAACATCCCTCATTAGAGTGGTACATTTGCCACAATTGATAAACACAAGTGAGGATTATACTTTCCATTGTAGTTTACACTCTCTCCCACACATTTTTGCAAGTTATCACAAGATACACAATGGCCTGTGTCTGTCTGATTGGGAGGTCATCCCAGAAGTTAAGCTTTTGAACATATTAGCAGAATTCATTGACAGCCGAAGTAAATATTGCCTCAAATAGCAGGGCTCCTGAGGACTCTGGAGACATCCAGACACTATAGGCAGGGCAGATAACTCAGGAGTTTGGCCTTGACAGTGAGAACTGCTTTGGAATTTACACTCCACAGTGTAAAAGAGTTGGACTCAGTTTTGTTTTCCTGACACATAGCTCTTCTGTCCTCTAATTTGAACTTATAATTAGTACTAATTTGGTAGGTGTACATCCAAGATACTTAAGTCTTTGGGCTGTCCATGTGCAAGCTGGGCCCTGAATCTCAATGGACTTGAAACACTTACTCTCCAAACTGGTTTTTAAATGTTGGATTCAACAGTTCTTCAAATATACCTTATGTTAAAGGCTGAAATTTTAGGAAAATAGTCATATAGAAAATTTCCTGAGATGATTAGCTGATCCAATCCCAGACACATTGCCTGCCATAAAGTAAGTCCAATGACCATGTTAATGATAATAATAGCAAACTTCCCTGGGTCAAATTTATAATATTCTATGCCCTATGCAAAGAGTATATTGTGTTTTCTCTCTTTTTAATTTTTGCAATAAGTTAGGTATTATGGCTGTACTTTTCCTCAGTTGCAGAAACCAAGTCTCAGAGTACATGCAAACTCTCCAAGCTCATTCAAATGGTAAGTGACTGAAGTGGATTCTAAGCCACAGCCTCTTCTTTGGCTATAGCCATATCCAGCCTCATGCACTGCCACGAGGCTGTAGTGTCACTATGAGCTCAAGGATTTGTAACAGCAGTGTGGGCTGTTGTTTTTGGTATTCCTATTGTGTGATAGGTACATGCTAAATGTTCACATGCATGATTTCTTTTGATTCTCAGGACATCTCTTAAGGAATGGCTGCTTTTGCTTTTCCCATTTTACTGAGGAGGAACCTGAGCCTCAGGGATATGATAATTTTGCACAAGATCATGGACTGTTAGAAAAGTGTATCTCTCAGGGCATACCCATTTCTTCTGTATGGCTGCTGGGGTCAAGAATATCAGAGATAGTAATTTCAGTGTTTTTAGCCTCGTCTCATAGTTCCAGGCTGGAGGGATAAACCAGTCGATGAGATTTCCCAGAAGTGAAAACTGATGGGGAGCAGGTGGGGCAGGTGTGGAGGTTCTCAGCCAGAGCTTCCCTGAGGTCTTGCTTTGGACTCTGTTAGAGATGAATTTCTTGATCTGGCCCTGAGCCTGCATGATTATTCCAAAACAGAATGGTATCCTCTGGGAAGTCAACCACAAGTTTTGCTGTTAGCTGAGGGAATCCTTGGGAAGAAGCCCATTGCCCACAGGGGTCAACTCCATGGTCTTTTGGTCTTACTTCTCCTAAATTTCCAGATTCACACTTGATGATGGCTTTCTGGTGATCTTTGTGAGTCCAAGGTTTACCCAGGTGAGCCAGTGACAAGGAAAGGCAAACTTGCCCTCTTTTAAGCAGACAATGGAGCCAGGTAGGTGTTCTTAAGGGGTTGTGCCCAGCACATCTTAGCTTAAGATAGAAAGTTTGGCTGCTTGGAGGAGGGGTTGGCAAAAAGATCTGTGCTGAGAGGGGCCATTTGTTGAAATATGGCTTTTGTCGGATCCTTTGGTCTTGGCTAGTCAAAAAGAGTATCTTCTTTGGGGGTGCTTTCTTTTTTTAAAAAAATATCTTTCTCTATTTTTAAAGGAGCTTTAATATTATTTATTTATTTATTTATTTCCTTTTTTCCCATTTCCTTTATTCTGAATTCCTGAGGAAAAGTCATATATTGGCACTAATGGAGATATTTTATTTGGGATAAATGGAGGTTTTCTCCATTTAGATTTTATTATATTTTATCATATATTACTTTTTTTCTTTTTTTATTTCTTTTAATGTTACATTAAAAAAATATGAGGTCCCCACATGCTCCCCCCACTCCCCTCACGCCACTTCTCCAATAACAACAACCTCCCCCATCATCATGGGACACTGGATTACACAATTGTTATATCAAAATTATAGGGAATTCCCATATACTTCCCCTCCCCTTCCACACTTTCCCCCAAAAGCAACATCTTTCATTAGTGTGATGCATTTGTTATAATTGATGAACCCAAATTGAAGCATTTCTACTAAGCATGGTCTGTAGTTTACATTATAGTTTATGCTTTCCACTGCACAATTTTATAAGTTTTGACAAAATAGATAATGACTTGTATCCATCATTGTAATGTCATGCATAATGACACCAATGTCTCAAAAAATGCCCCATGTTTCACCTATTCTTTCCTCTCTCTACCCTGAGACCCTCTGGTGACCACTGCCTTTATATCAATGTAACAAGTTCTTCCTTTAATAGAATAATAATATCTACTTTAGTCCATAGTTGCATTCTCCCTTTATGTTTGTTCATTCCTCAATCTTGAGGATTTGGGGCAGGTGATGCCCACTCTGCGTCTGATTGAGAGGGTGCTTAGAGCCCATGGGCAGATGGGTGGAACTGTCTTGCTTGCAGTTTGGGGGTGCTTTCTTATAACACCTTTGACCGATGTAAGGCCCTCAGACCCTGAGAGTGCCAGGATGATAACACAGAGGTGACCCTGGAATGGAATTAAGGTAAGTCAGGCCAATGTCCACGGCTTCACAAGCAGAAGCTGTGACTCATCTCAGCTGTGCCATTATGGAAGGATTGTTGGCCTTGGCATCTGAAGGTCGGGAGTGGCCCTCCAAGTTGGAGCTCAGGGAAGGACTTTCTGGACCTCAGTTTCCTCCTCTGTGAGGGGGGATAATGATACCCATATACACACTACCTAGGGCCTCAGCAGCACAGCTCAGGGGCTGCAATTCACAGACACCATGAAGCCAATTGTTGGGCAGCTCTGAATGCTGTGCTGTGCAGCTTATAATTCCCATATGAGCACCCCATTCCATTATTACATGTCTTTGAAGAACACAGTGGAATGGGGTGAGAATTCCAAGAGCGAATGATCAGCAGACCTTTCTTTAGGAGCTGATCCTTTTGTAGAAAGTGCTCAGGCCTGGGACTGAGTCTGAAAAGGCACTTCCTCCTGATGAGAGGGGCAAAGTCTTGTTCAGCCCAGACCTTCCTGACAACCTCTGGCCCATTGACCTTGGTGTGGTACCTGGTGCCTGAGAAGAATTAATGTTGATTATCCCAATTTTCCTGTGTTAGTCATTGGCCTAACAGTGGAGTGGGCCCTCCTAGGGCTGTTATCTCAGAGGTGGCATGTGTACGTGCACGTGTGTTCAACCTCTCCACCTTTGCCTCTGGGAGGCTGGGTGCCCACGACCGACTTCCCACACCCATTCCTGTCGACTGCCTGAGCCCAGGTCCCCCATGTGCCCTGAGTAAAGAGGCATGAAACAACAGGATTCCCTTAGGGAGGAAGCTACCTTTATTTAGGAAACTGCAGCAGGAAGGGGCAGTAGTAGAGAAAAGGAGAAGAGAGAAGGTCAAAGGCTCTGCTTATAAAATGACTCAAATTCACCTCCACGAGGTTAATCCAGACTTCCCTATTTAAAACGGAAACGGGCCCCTCCTCAGCCAAGTAAATGTCCCTTCCTCTTCGCTTTTTGCCACAGCAGTCTCCACAGTCAAATCTACCTACAATTTGTGTATTTATTATGTTTACTTGGGCTGTCTGTTTCCCCATCTGGACTCCAGGAAGGCAAATGTCTCAGAGTCTTTGCTCACAGATACATTTCAGAGGCTTAGAGCAGACCTGCTAGGGGCTCAGAAATAATTGTCGATTAAATGAATGAATTTAGAGGGAGGGAGAGAGACTGAGCCAGCCTGAGGCAGATTGGGCAGCAAATGGCCAAGGAAGAGTTAAAAAAAGCAAAGAACTAGAATTCTCAACTGCAGGCCTGATGGTGCTGGTGTGATAGCACATCCCAATTCCCTGCATCCTCAGCAGAAGGCGGCCCCGTGTGTGCATGTGAGTGTGTGTGCATGTGAACATGTGAATGTGTGCATGTGTGAGTGTGCACATGTAAGTATGACTGTGTGCAAGTGTGCATATGAGGGTGTGTGTCTGTGAGAGTGGGAGTGTGCATGTGTGATGCAAGTGTGTGCACTTGGGAGTATGCATGGGTGAGTATGAGTGTGTGTGTGCATGAGTGTATATGTGTGAGTGTGCATGTGAGCATGTGTGCATGTGAGCATGTGTGCCTGTGAGGGTGTGTTTGAGTGTGCATGTGAGTGTGTGTGAGCATAAGCATGTGTGAGGGTGTGTGTAAGGGTCTGCATGCGAGTGTGTGCACATAAGGGTATGTGTGCTTGTGTGAGCATGTGCGTGTGAGTGCATGCGTATGTGCGAGTATGTCTGTATGCGTCTGTGAGTGCATGCGTGTGTCAGGGTGTGCACATGAGGATATGTATGTATGTGTGTGCATGTGAGTACATGTGTGGATGTGTGCGTGAGTGTATGTTGTTTGTACATGCGTGTGCTTGTGTGAGGGTGTGCATGTGTGAGAGTGTCTGAGCTGGCAGGGACTGGCGTCTACACTCAGCCAGCAGAACCTGTGTACAAGGAGGAGACTCGGGAGGATGAGGAGGAGAGCTGACCTGACCTTTCACACCAGGGTGGGATGAGGTGCCCCAGGGGCCCTGTTAGTGGGAGAGGCTGGCAGCCCCTCACCTTGGGGCGCAGTGTACTTTGCAGCCAGGGCCTGCACAGTCCACAGCATGCTGCTGCACTGTGGATACCCCATCATCCTGGCTGGAGGACCTGAGGCTTGGGGGCCTGGGACCCTTCCCCTGAGCTCCAAAGACAGGAGCCCAGGCAGGGCACTGGCCACCAGAACGGCCTTACTCTGAGCTCTGATTCTGCCTGGCTGCACGACCTTGGGCAATCTCTTACATTCCTCTTCGGTGCCTCAGTTTCCTCGTTTTTAAGGTAGGGCTAATGGTGTTTATTCTACAAGGCCAATATAAGCGATATTTGTAGCTCGATGGCCATGACCAACCCTGGACGATCCCAGAGATACACATGCTCCCCAGCACACTTTGCCAAATGCAGGACTCGAGCAAAGCTGCTCCCACTTCTGGGTGCCTCAGAGAGGATGCCTTGGGCGCCCTGGCACAGCTACCAAAGAGTTAAGCTGGCTGTGACCCCAGCGTTGGGTAGGGCAGGTGTGGCAGCCAGAAGCCTGCGGAGGGGCCCACGTGATCAGAAACCTTTCCCGGTAGGTGGCTTCTCCCGAGTGCACAGCCACCTGCTATTTAAGGCCCTTCACGCTCCCTCCCCAGCTCTCTCTGCCAGCTCACCTTCTGCAGGGACGTCTCCAAGCCAGGCCCAGAAGGTGAGGCAAGGGGCCTGTGGTGGGAGGCTGGTACCGGAGAACTGGGAGACAGGGAAGGTGCTCAGGTGGCTCAGGCTCTGCCCACCTGCAGTCCTGCTCTTCCTCCCATTGGCCTTGCTTCTGGTGTTACACGCACAGGAGGGGGTCTGTCCTGGTGGGAGGGCATGGGCTTGGGGTGTGGTCTGCTACTCTCTCTGTGTCACCCTGTGTCCTCAGCCTCTCTGAGCACTGGTTTCCCTGGGGATGAGATGGAAAGAGAGCACAAGTGGCAAGAAAATTGCAAAGGGAGGTACAGAAGTCACTTGTTCTCATTCTCCACGAGGGGACTCTGCTCTATCCTTCTCCATAGAGGGAGTATCCATAGCAGTGGCAAGCAGAGGACGTGGATCCTCTTGCAGAATCTGCTAGGTGCTGTGTGTCTCCAGACAAGTTCCTGGCCTCTCTGGGCCTCCATTATTTCCCTGTGAAAATAAGGACAACAATCAGATCTATAGCATAAGGCTGAGGCAATTTCTGCACTTGATGCCAGCTGTGTGGTTTCTAGCCTCTTTTTTCTCCCTTCTTCCTTTTTTCCACCAAGAATGCTTGAGGGTCCCTTCCCCAGGAGGTCCAACTCTGAAAATCTCTTCTCCCTGCATAGAGAGGCAAACAGCCCAGATGTTCCAGACCTGGGAACGTGACCAGCCATGGGGGATGCGGAGTCCAGGGTATAGAGTGTCTGCTGCCAGCTGTGGGTGGGGTGTGTGTGGGTGTGGGTGCCATGCAGTGAGGTGTGTGAACATGGAGAGGGCTGCAACGCTCAGATGAAGTGGCAGCTCTCAGAGTGCTGTGTGGCTTTAGAGAGGGAAGGGACAGGATTGGAGTCCCAGGTGTGGGCTTTCACGATGGGCGACTTGGCCAGCTTTGGTGTCCTTCCCTTTATGGTAGCTCTGTACAGTAGAACTTTCTGCAATGATGAAAGCCTTCTATACATGCACTGCCCAAACACAACAGCCGCTTGCCACATGGGTTATCGAGCACTTGGTAACTGTGGCTAGTGCAACTGAGGAATAGAATTTTTCATTTTCTCTAACGCAGTTGTTTAAGCTTAAATGGTCACATGTGGCTTGTGGCTGGGAGGATGGCATGAAATAATGGTTAGGAAGGACTCACTGTAGAGCAAAATACTTTGCTTTCCTCCTGCTTTGATATGCAGGCAAGTTGAAATTCCGACATAGGATCCTACTGATTATCACTACACCTTAGGAGAGTGAATGTGGTTCAAGTGGTTAAGTGCCTGCTTCCCACCTGGGGGATCCTGGGTTCGGTTTCTCATGCCTCCTAAAAACAACAATGACAACAATAAAACAAGCAAGCAAACAAATGAAATAATAAACTCGGGGAGCTGATGTGGCTCAGTGGTTGAGCGCCGGCTTCCCACGTATGAGGTCCTGGGTTTGAACAGATTTCAGAGCGCAGATGGCCTTTCTGAAACCATGATTTTGGGTATCTACCTACAAATCTGAGACAATCCATTTCAGTGTTTTAGGCCATCAAGGCTGTGGTATTTTGTTAGGGCAGACCTAGGAGGCTAACACAGTGGGTCACAGAATCAGTCTAGTGGGTCTTGACTAAACAAAAACAAAACAAAACAACAAAATAACTAGACCTTATATAACGTCAAGGGTCTAACTTCAACAATTTACAGACGAGGAAAGTGAGGCACCAAGAGGCAATGTGATACCAAATATAATGAGATAAAAGCTGGAGGATGGAGATCTTGCTCCTGGGAGAAGAGAAGAGGGAGCAAAATCCAGATGGGCTGTCTTCCTAGACCACATACCTGAATGGGGCTGGCAATTGGCCAGGCTTCCCATTTTGTACATTATGTGGCTACCCTGGAAATGCAGCCTGGGTTGTGTGTCATATCTGTGTGCAGGGATTCAGGATTAAGGGAGCCTGGCTGGTAGGAGGGCATCTGCTAGAATCTGCTCCACAGTTCTATGTTATGAGCTGAGGATCCTACCTACTGACTGAGCACATGGGATTAACTTTCCTTGGAGATGGCTATTTTTTTTTGTGTTTCTTCAGGCTTGAGGCTCTGTGGCCACCATCCGTGGAAGAAGCCGGATCCATTGCCATGAAGCAAATCCTCATTGCTGGTGTCATCATCGCAGCCCTCACCATTGAGGCTGTAGGTGAGGGAGGCCACATGGACTGTTTCGGGGATGGAGACCCCTTAGCTCTTCTCACCAGAGTATTCTCACTGTTGGTGGTCTGGGAAACTGCCTCTCTTGTGAAGGCACAGTCAGTGGAGACAATGAGCACTTTCTGGTGCAGACCTTCTCCGAGGTTCAAAATGGAATATTCCCACTGGAGAATGGTGATGTTGGCAGTGAAAGCAAGGATGAATAGTTGGGAGAAACTAAGTGGGTGGCTTCATTCCACAGCATCAAGTTTGGAGAAGTTCCAGAGAGCAAGGATGCCATCCTATCTATCTCCAAGGTGGACATGGGTCCTTGCCCAGAGCATTAATCTATAGATGTCTACTGAATGTTGACTGATGGTGCACATCTTGTCTCCCCAGAATCTTTGAATTGTGTGCAGTGTAGTTGGACAAATTCCTGTACTGCCGCTTCTTCTTCGTGCTCCCCAGATGTCCAAAACAGCTGTATCAGCTCCTTTGTAAACTTCACTCTAGGTGAGCTTGGGAGGCACCCGGGGCAGGGACAGGAGAGGGTGGCCAGGGAGGAAAGAAAGGCTAAGGAAGTGTTGAGGCTGTGCAAGGAGAAAGGGAGTCATGGAAGTGGACTCCCAGGAGAAGCAGCACAGAAGCTGAGACACAGAGGAGTCAGATGTGAAATGCAGGGGTAGAGCACTGGGCAAGCAGACAAGCTCTTCTGGCTTCTTGGATTGCTGCCCCTGATTGAAGCCTTGCTCTAAATTAATGTTCCTGGAGTGGGAAGTGAAGCAGCGATTCAGTTACAAAGCTGATCCTCCTCCAGCACATACTTTTCTTCCCCTCAGTGTTGCTTCCTGCTCCAGATCAATCATACTTTCAGTCAAGACTTTTTGTGGGTCCTATTGGCTGGCCTGAGTGTAACCTCTTCCTCAAGGCACTGATTTTATTTTAATTTTATTCATTTATTTATTTTAGCCTTTTAATTTCAAACATGCACAAAAGCAGGAAGATGAGTGTAATGAACTGCCCTGTAACAACCTGTGTCAACAACTACCTACATTTTCCTCTAGTATTTTAAAGCAAGCCTAGATTTCATGTCATTTCCCCATAAACAGTTAAATAATTTACTACCCACATGTGAAAAGATTTTTTTATGTAACTTTCATGCCATTATTATTCTTAAGAAAATTAAGTTTAATTCTTTGATTTCTTTTCATTCCCAGTCCACCTTAAAAAGTTTCCAGTGAACTCAAAGATGTTATTTTACAGTTAATATGTTGGAATTAGGATACAGACAAGATCCCTGCATTGCATTTTACTGTTACAGCTGTTAATTCTAACTTATTTTATAACAGTTAAAAATACTAATCTCAGCCCCCTTTTTTCCCCCAACAAAGCAATTTATTGGAAAAAGTTGGTCCATTTGTCCTGTAGATGGTCCCATATTCTGGCTTTGGTTGATTGCTTCCTTGTGGTGTCATTTAGCTTGTTCTCCTATTCCCAGTACTTCCTATGAACTGTAAGTTAGAACTAGAGCAGCAGAACTTTCTTCAGTGATGAACGTATCTCTTTCAGTGCTGTTCACTATGGTAACCACTAGCCACATGGAATCATTACTGAGAACTTGAAATCTGGCTAGTGTGTCTGAGGACCTAAATTTAAACTTTTTTTTTCTCAGTGAACATACATTTTTAAAATTAAAAAACAAATATTTCTCCCTCCCAAAAGTGATAACAGGATAGGGAGAGATAACAACTGAGAAATACCATAAAATGCATGCAAAGGTTTACTTTTAAGGCAAGCAGTTGAGGTGGCAGGCAAGGGGACCAATTTGGTCTGAGCACAACTTGGCTTTTTTTTTTTATCATTCTTTTTTTTCTTTATTTTTTAAAGAAATTTTGGATTACACAAAAGTTACATAAAAAATATAGGGGATTCCCATATACCCACCCTTCCCCTCTCACATTTTCCCACATTAACAACATCTTTCATTAGTGTGGTACACTTGTTACATTTAATGAACAAATATTGAAGCATTGCTACTAACCATGGTCTATAGTTTACAATATGGTTTAAATTTGCACTGCACAATTTTAGAGGTTTTGACAGAATGTAAAATGGCCTGTATCTATCATTGCAATGTCATGCAGAACTATTCCAATGTCTCCCAAATGCCCCATGTTCTACCTATTCTTCCCTCTCCCTCCCCTCAGAACCTCTTGTAACCACTGCCTTTATATCTAAGTGTGACTTATATTCTGCCCATCTCTCAAGCTCTATCCTTATCAGTTCACAGGCAGAGAGCAGGAATTTCTCAGCCCCATCCCCCATGGGTGTGACTGGGATGCCCACTTCCACTGCAGGGCATGACCTCTAAGGGCCACAGGCTTCATGTCTTATATCTTCCTTGGCAAGTAGCCCTGGTTGTTGACACTCTTGGTTATTGCTTTGCAAAACCATGGAATTTTACTTTTTAGAAATTTTTAGTTTAGATTTACATTTAAGTGGCCACAATTAGCTAATTGCTGCCATATTGGATAGCACTAGTCTAGAAGCTCGACTAGATTCAGGTTCTATTTTTAGTCCAGGACATGTCACAGATGGTGCACATAAGAGCCATCTGTCTACTTGACTACTTTTAGTTATGCTAAGACTGGTCAGCCTGACATACCCATTACTAGGTTCTCTATCAGTCTTTCTTCTTTGATAGTCTCCTGCTGATGGAAGGGGCTACCTGGTACAGAAAGCCTCTCCTTGTCTTGAATCACTTTTCCTGCCCTTGCCTGAAGCAATTGCCATTCAGAATCCCAGCCCTCCCCACTGCTCCTCCTCATCTGGGGTTGACCTTCTGGTTTTAACTCTATGTAGGCGAAACCAACAACTCGTACTCTGAAAGGTCCTGCTCTGGAGACCAGTGTGATGCAGAGGGGAAAATGTTGGTGAACTTCACTGTCCAAGTGTCTGACAAAGACTACGTCCAGTTTGCAAGCCATTGCTGCAAAACAGAAGGATGCAACACCAAAAATCCTGAGGGTGGGTGCCGACAATGCCGCCTCTCCCCTGGGTCCTCCCAGCGCCTGCCTTTCCTCTACCACCTGTGCTTACCTTGGGTGGTCAGCACAAGCCCAGACACTTAAGGGCATATCTGGATAACATTATAGTATGAGTTGCAATAGTTATTTGAGAAACAACTTTGAAAACAACACCACTACCATAGATAGTCATTTTTCTAGAAATGACAGAATTTATAAGCACACCAAGTTCTGCGGGTGTCTTCTGGAAGGGACATTAGATGCTCATCAACAGTTCTCAACCATTTTGGTCTCAGGACTATTTTAAAAATTAGTAGGCACTATGAAGAACTTTTGCTTATATAGGCTATGTCTATCGATATTTACTGTATTAGAAATTAAAGTTAATAAATTTTAAAAACATTATTTAATTCAAAATAATGTTTTATTAACACTATCTTAATGCAATAGTGGTAGTATCATTATATTAATAGAAAATTATATACATTATCACACAACATAAATGATATTGGATTGTTAATGCTAATAATTCATACTATAAGTAAATCAATATATTAATATTATAACACATGTTAACATTAATAACATTTAAAAAATAGCTATTTTCTCAACAAATATAATTAGTGTGAAGAGTGGCATTATAATATATTTTTACAAAGCTTTTCAGTTTCTGGCTTATAGAAGACAGCTAGATTTTCATATTTGCTTGTGCATTTAGTCTGTTGTAATATCATGTCATGGAGCCTCTGGAAAACTGCACTACATGCTCATGAGAAAATGAAAGTGAAAAGGTTATGTCTTAGTATAATTATGAAAGTAGTTTAGACCTTGTGGATCCCTTGAAAGCGTTTCAGGGACTCCTAGGGGTCCCTGACCACAATTTGAGAACTGCTGATCTAAAACAAAGCCCTTTTTTTGAAGAGGAGAAAATGAGACCAAAAGGCGATGTTAATTGGCCACAGTCATTAACTAAATTAATTAAGAGCAGAGATGGTGTCAGTATAATTTTTTTCCCTCTGGGTGACAATGTTATATAACAGCCTGTGCTCATTTGTTTAGGGTGATGTTTATTAATAGTCATATACCTGTTGTCTAATGTTCAGAATAGATGACAAATGTTGACAATGGCCAGAGATGGCTTTTAGCTAGAAAATATATCTTTCCATTCTCAGCCCAGCACACTGATGGGTCACAGTTCTTGAAGACTGGGTGGTCTGTAAGGGCAAGCCCAGGTGGGCACATGCAGGTAATGGGGTGATTGGTGTCTTCAAGGCAGGATCTGAAGTTCTGAGTATGCAGTTAGAAGCCACCCCACTGTTCCATTCTCAGGATCTCTCTGGCAGGTTTCTTTGCCTGACTGCCCCTTTTCTGGCCAGGACACAATCAAGTGTGTGATAACACTCTCCCATGCAATGCCTCTTACTCTACCCAGCCCCTTCCCTGGACAGAATAAACGGAACCAAGGAATGCCCTGCTTGTTATGGATTTAATGAATCTTCCTGTAGAGTGAACACCACCCAGAAATGTAATGCAGAAGGAACGTGTGTCGATCTACTTGCAGAATACATAAATGGTATGTCTTGGAGTTCCAATTCTTTTATGCAACAGGAGTTGAAATTGTCAAGTCTTGGGTCATAAATTCTGAGTTTGCAAAGAAGTGCTAGAAAGGGTAGTGGGATAAAGGGATGATGGTCAGAACACCTTTGAGATGGAGAGACTGTTAATCTACTCATAAACTGGTTGGTATGTCTTCCTTCTCAATCTAAGACAGAATCCTCCTGGCCTGCACCTTTCTTCTCTACCTGCTCCTGGAGATGTTGGCATATGGTAGCTTGGGTCCCCTGGCAGAAACAATCAAATTTGGCTTTAACATACAACCAATTATGCTTTTCTATAAAATCAATGTGATATTAACCATTACAAAATACAAATTTCTAATATTTGCCTGCATATTTAAAGAATGGTACATTTATTAGATAGGGTAAGCTATTTGCTATGAAAAGAAACCTCAAAATCCTGTGGCTCAAGACAGAAAACATTTATTTCTTGTTTATATAAAGAATCCTGGGACCTGGGGTACTTTCATCTTCCATTTGTTCTGGCCCCCACCAGCCCACAACTTTGCAGCTCTCTGCTGCATCCTTTGAATCTTCCGCTCTTGAGGAAAGAGAGGGAGTGGAGGCTGGTAGGAAAATTTTTACTTGCTAGACCTGGAAGTGAGCACATTACTCCATCACACATCCATTGGCTGGGACCCAGTCACATGGCTATCCTGATTGCAAGGAAAGCTGGAAATATGGTCCAGTGGTGGCCCAAAGGAAAGGGGTTTAAGCTAAAATGAACAAAAAGTCAGTTTCTGCCTCAGGATGGTGCAGAGCACCATGGCCAGGTGTGATGTAATTTCAAATTTTGTTAAATATCAGTTGTAGTATTGGAAATCAGTGCACTGTGTGATTGATTAAGTGGGGCTAAGCATGTTTCTCTGGAGCCACTTTTTACTTTTATACTGCTCTGATTCTTAGCTGTAAAGCTTTGTCTCAGGGCATCAGAAGGACTTCCTCTTTCTGTTCCCATTCCCATGTGTCTTCTGAAAACAGGATGCATTTTTCCCCTAATTTATAGTTTGACTTAAGCTGAAAGCCAAATATCTCAAAGCCACCTTGAATGTAGTTTTGTTTTGCCCAAGACCACTTTTATTAATACTGTAGAGATGTGCCAAACACCATGTCTTCCCAACTCACTCTAGCTCCATTTCCAGTCCCAATATTTGCCAAAACAGCAATGAATTGCTTTCTTCACTCGAATTTGGAGGTTTCTCCCTCCCCTCTGTTTTAGTTTCCCAAGACTGCCATAACAAATTATCACAAACTGAGTGGCTTAGCACAACAGAAATTGTCTCATAGTTCTGGAGGCCAGAAAATGGCCAGGTCATGCTCCCTGAAGGAGAGAATCCTTCATTGCCTCTCCTGGATTCTGGTGGGTACCCACAACCCTTGACCTTCTTTGACTTGTAGATGCATCACTCCAATTTCTGCCTTCATCTTCCCTCTGTGCCTCCATGTCTCTCTCTCCATGTAAGGAAAGCAGTCATTGGATTTAGGGCCACCCTAATCCACTCGAATATTATCTTATCTTGATTGCATCTGCAAAGACCCTATTTCTAAATAACGTGCACTCACAGGGACTGGGTGTTAGGACTTCCATGTCTTTCTGGGGACACAACAATTTCTCAGCAAATTTAGAGTCTGACAGTCCTGAACTCAAATTGCAGCCCTTCCTCTGAAAAGTGGTGAGCTCAGCTACTTCACTTCCTGGAGCCATTGCTCGTCTTTGAGGATTTGGGTTCTAGAGGGCAGGGCAATACAGGCACAGAGTAAATGCTCAATAAAAGGTAGCTGCTGTCATAACCAGAAGCCCTTAGTTAAAGTCCTTGGCCTTTTTCTAGCACCTGCATCTAAAAACATGGTTGAACACAGCACAACTCAGCTTTAGAGTAGAGGCTCACGGTGCTCTCTTTGCATGCCCTCTGGCTGTTCTTTTTAAAATTTTATTGAAGTATATCATGCCTACATGAACAAACATAATCACTAAGTACATAGTAAAAGTTGTGAATTTGCAAAACAAACATGCATAGCATACAGCACTCCCACCAGCAATACCTGAGACTGGCCTTACAAGGGTTCCTCTAGCTGTTCTTCTTTTCTCAGGGCAGGGAATTTAGGTCTAGAGAGGAATGGAGACTGAAAGCAGAGCCTGTGAGGATGGAAGCCAGGGGATGGGGGTTGCTATCTGATGTGCTGACTTCCCTCCTGGATTGGAATCAGAGGGTGATGCTCTGGTTTTGCCATGTAGGACACAGGATATCTGAATGCTAGGTCCAGCTCTGGCTCTCACTTATGGGCTTGGGCTCATGCTCCACCTGTTTTATGGGCCTCAGTTCCCTCCAGGGTTAGGTAGGGAAGAGGTCTGGTCAACTGACCGCTGCGGTCCCTCTGGCATTATTATTTGATTTACTGTGCCCATGCCTGGAACAGACCAGTTCTCACAGCTTTCTAAGCCACCATGCTGAAGGCTTGGAAAGAAATGCTATGAGGGAAAGATGGACAGTGGAGAGAGGAAGGAGTGACTGTGAGTCCTTACTTACTGTCTCCTCTGCATTTACAGGGAGCACGACGGAGACCCTTTGGCTGAAAGGCTGTGCGAAAATCGATAACTCCACCTGTCAGTTCCTGTCAGCTGGAAACAAGACTGTTGGAGGAGTTATCTTCCGCAAATTTTTATGCCCCCAGAATGACCCAACTCCGGTACCACCAACTAACCAGACCACCACCACTCCCAACGCCAGTTCTAAAGTCTCCTTCACCCCCTTGGCCCTTGCCAGCCTCCTTCTGCTGGGGCTGCTGCTCTGAGAGCCTGAACCTCTCCCCTACCCAGTGTCCAGTTCCACCACCATTTCTGTCTGTGGCCTGCTCTAGCTGCTTGGTTAGCAGGCATAAGAGGGCCTCCAAAGGGCTGACACCCCATGTTGTTCTTCATTATTAAAACTTGGGTTTGCATATGGCCAAATCTGTCCTAATAAGTTCCAGAGTGTACCCAGGGTAGAATCTGTTCCTCAGAAATCTGTACACAATTGTGTCTGGGTTCCAAGGTTCTCCATGCTCCCTGCCCACCTTTGACCTTGCTGGCATCTTCTGCTTCCAGCCCTTCATCTCTGGGGACCAGCATGCCCCTCTTGCCCTCTTCCACAACACACTTGAGGTGTCCTTTTTTTCCAGCTTTGATGCCCCAGCAATACCCCATAATGCCCTGTTTTGACTCCAGTGCTGACACAGACACTGCAGTTACCCTTCAGTCTTGGCATATTGATATCCAGTTCTTCAACAGCTGTCCTGGCTCTTCAACAATTACAACAGCTGTGGGCTATTTTAAGAGGCCCACATTGAGTGAAAATGACTGGAGTAAAAGAACTCCAATACATTCCAATCATCCCATGGTCTTATCACCAAGTAAGACCAACAGGGTATGCAGAGGGGTTGCTAAAACCTGTCAGACTCTCACTGCCTACCCTCTCCAGGTGGGAACTCAAATAGGAAACCAGAAACACTTGGCTCAGTGCTCTGGCTGACAAGATTTCCAGTAGCCTGGCCCTGAATAGAATGTGACTAATGAATGCCAGTCCTTCTCCTCAAAGAACCTACAATCAAGTCCAGAGTTGTCTCAATATCAGATACCTAGGAAGCAAGGAAACTACTCAATGAAATATGCACAGAGGTAAAAAAAAAAGTTTTAGTAAATAAGATGGGGATTTCAGTAACAAAGAAATTTCAAGGTATAAACACATGTGGGTCTTTATTGTCCAGGGTTGGTGACAATGCATCAAAGAGCAAAGCAAAGAGAGGCCATTGACAGTAGTATCTCATCACCACATTTACTTTTAAATTTTCTTTTAGCTTTTAATTGCAAAATAATTTTAGGTTTAACTAAAAGTTGTAAAAAATTGTAGGAAGAATTCTGGAGTAACACTTACTGGGCCTCTCCACATGTTATATAACCATAGAAAAACTATTGAAATCAGGAAAAATTAGTACTGAAACAATATTATTAACTAATTTACAGACCTCATTTGCATTTTATCAATTTTCACTAATGTTCTTTCTCTGGCTCAGTATACAATTCTTTGATTTAAAAAAAAATTTTTTTTTATTTTTAAAAGGTACATATATCACACAAAATGTTACATTAAAAAATATAAGAGGTTCCCATATAACCCACTCCCTATACCCACCACCTTTCCCACATCAACAACTTCTTTCATTAGTGTGGTACATTCATTACATTCGATGAATACATTTTGGAGCACTGCTACATAGCATGGATTATAGTTTACATTGTAGTTTACACTCTCTCCCTGTCCATTCAGTGGGTTGGCAAGATGTATAGAGTCCTGCATCTGTCCCTGCAATACCATTCTGGACAACTCCAAGTCCCCAAAATGCTCCCATATCACACCTCTTTTTACCTTTCCCTGCTTTGAGGAACTCCCATGATCACCATCTCCACATCAATGATATAATTTCTTGCAATGCTAGAGTCACAAAAATTCTATAGAAGAAGATCAGAAAGTCCACTCTAGTCCATAATTTATTCCCCAATCCTGAGGACTCTAAGGTGGTGATGCCCACGCCACCTCTTAATTGAGAGGGGGTTTAGATTCCACATGACTGATGCATGGGATTCTCCTGCTTGCATTTGTAGACTCTCATAGTTCCTTGGTGTGGTGGTTGACCATTCTCACCTCCTTGTTAGCTGACCTGAGTAAGTCCAACAAAGTGGAGAGTAGGTGTTCCAACTCTGCTGAGACTCAGGGCCAAGCTGGCACATGGACACTCAGAGATTCTCCCGGGGAGACATCAACCCCCAGTGTCAACCACAGGTTAAGTAAAAGGGATAGAAGAAGTCACACCTGAGTCCAATTCCATCACACTCAAGAGCACAAACTTGAAAGTACTACCCAATGGCATGGCACCAAACTCCAGAGCCATCTTCCATGACCATAGGACTTGGGTGTCTCTGTAGCCCTCAGGAGCATCACTTCTTGGGGTTGTATCTACTTTGGCTATCTCTGACATCCTGATGAGATGTGACTAAGTATGACCCTTCTGCTGACCTCCTGACTCATTTTGACATCATATAAACTCATTTGTCTTTGCCAATTCCCCCTTCTATCCAAGGTCTTTTTCTAGTTGCATCACCAGTTGGTGCTTGGTAGTAATCCCTTGGTGCCAGGGAGTCTTATCCCTGAGAGTCATGTCCCACACTGGGGGGAAGGTAATGCATTTATATGCTGGCTTTCTCCATTGTAAAGTTACTATATATTCCTTTGTCATTAAGAATAAAGTAGGCTATGCAACTGTAATAAATAACTCAAAACTTTTAGGGTTTAACAGTATTTTAGTTTGTTAAATTCTGCTAAATCAATATACCAAAAATAGGCTGGCTTTTACAAAGGGAATTTTTTAGGTTAAAACCTTACAGTTCTGAGGCTGTGAAAAAGTCCAAATCAAGGCATCAACTGAGATATTTTCTCACTGAGATGCAGTGTGATCAGGTCCATGGCAGCATCCACTCCCATCTCCCTTGGGCCTCCTTGCCTTCAGCTTCTGGGTTCCTGTGTCTGTGGCTTTTATCTCTCCTGGGTTTGTTGATTTCAACTTCTGGAGGCTTCTGTATGTTCTGCAGTTTTTTTCTGTATCTGTGGCTTTTTGTTCCTCTGTTTATAAAGGACTCCAGTAAGAGGATTAAGACCTACCCTAGGTCATGCCCTTCTGAAGGGATTGAATCAAAAGGAAGTTCCCTTAACAAAAGGTCGCATCTACAATAGGTTTATGTGCACAGGAATGGATTAGCTGTAGGAATAGGATTTTCTGGGGTTCACCCAGCTTCAAAGTCATTTCTCACTTATGCAAACCTCATATAATGTTCCTTGCTGTTGCTATCCAGGATTGCTCTTCTCTAGGAGTGATGAAGGGGTCAGGACCCCTATTTGTCTTGGTTTTATCATCCCCTGGACATGCTGAGAATACCTTTTTGACTGCTCTGCATTCAATTCGCTGACCACTAGGCACAGAGAGCTAGAGGACCCCCCATTATGCTTTAGGGATGAAGCCTGGAAATGACATACAACCCTGATGCTAACTTCTCTTTGGGACAGAACCCAATAACACAGTCTCACCAAATAGGAAGGGAGCCTGGGGGATAAGATAATCCATGGGCCCCTTGGCAGACTCTTCCTCAGAGGGACAGTGTCTAAGTGGTCATAAGCATGGCCTCTACAGCAAGATAGTGTGGTTTCAAATGCCACTATGGGACCTTGGACAAGAGACTTAACCTCTCTGTGGCTCCATTTTCCCATCTGTACAAGGGAGATAGTAATAACACCTACCTCATGTGGTCATTGACAGTTTATAAATATGATTCTCTGTATAAAGTACTTAGCACAGTGCACAGCAAGCAGTAAATGTTAGGAGTCAGAAGAGTCCAGTTTGCCAGCATTCTCCATACTGCACTAGGGAAAGGGAAACTGCTATAAATAGTTACGTATTTATTTTTTATTTAAAATAAAAGATTTATTTAAAATAAAAGTTATGCTTTTTTAAAATTTAAAATAAAAGGCTTTAGTAATTTACATGATGTAACCCACAAACCATCCTTCTGATTTTCAATTGATTTTCCAGAGCCTCAAATTCTTCATGTTATTTACTTTATGGACTATTTTGAGGATAGTTTAGACAATATATACTGAAAGACCTACAAAATTTATACATGAAGTATTTGATGGGATCATATAAAAATAAAGCTCAACATTAACATGTTTGTTTATAATATTTATTTCATGTTGGTAGATTGGGCCAGGATCCCAGGAATGATATTAGAAATAACACATTATTGCTATCCTAAAATAAAACTCACATTGCTGTTATTTAGTTTATAAAAGAGTTACGTAAAAGGCACAGTCCTGGCTCATTTCTCTTAGGCAATGCTGACCTAATTGAGGTTATAACAACTTTTTTCCTTAAGATTCCTTTTTCACCCTCTCCCCAGACCTTCTGTTGTTGCTGCCATCCCTGCCCCCAAGACCACAGCATGGTTTTCTTCTGTGGGTTGGTGCTGAGGCCAAGCACCCAGGGGCATGGCTGCAGATAGTCACAGAGGTGTGGTATCTACAGTGCCAAGGATTGGAAGGGCCAGCTAGAGGCTGAGTAGATCCATATACCACAAGGTCTCTACATCTTTGCTGGTGACTCAGGCTTTAGGCTGAAGGCTCTGGGGAGATAGGACAGAAGTAAGGGAGACAGTAGGGATGGCACTGGATTTTCATTCCAGGAGGATTTTCCAGACTATGGTGTGCTGGTGGATGAGATTACAGAATGATGGGACAGGGAGGGAGTTAAATAAAGAATTGGGGGGCTTGCCCAGAGCAGATATCCTATCTTCCTGCTGTAATCAAGAGGAACTGGTTCCTGTAGAAACATACCTCTCTTTGCAATGCTGGCAACTGCCTCCTCACTCATTCAAGTAGAGAAGAGGGCAAAGCACCACTACTGCTCAAGGCTTACCTTCTTTTCCCTGGCTACTCATCCTTAAAAATACGGACTTCTGCTGTCTGAAATTCTGACTTCTCAGCCAGGTTAAAACCATTTGCTCTCAATTCTTCCTTGGTCCCAACCGGGGCACTTAAAACAAGCCCTCAAGTCAGAGAAGACTCAGAATCCTATACTCACACTGGATGGCTGGACTAACAAAAAGCACTGCCTTGTCTTTCTGCAGCATTTTACAGATGATAAAACCCTTTGCTCAGGTTATTTCATTTAAAAATCAAGTTTATTCCTCACAATGCAATGCACTCATTTAAGAGTATGTTACACACGCACTAAACCACAGTACCATCCCCCCCTCCCAACATACAGAAGTTCTCCTAGGTTCCCTTGCAACCCACTCCCTCTCACTCACCAGGCATCTACCTCTACCTTAGCTGCTCTTCCAGGAAGAAACAGGCAGACCTTCTGCTCCCTTCTGTCTCATTCCATGGCACAATGCGGCCACATGTTACCCCCTGGGATCAAGATAGACTGGAAAACATTGTCTCTTGGGATTGGCTGCTTCCCACCAACAGCTCTGCCCCATGGAAAGGAGTGTATGAATCCTGGTTCCCAAAAGTACTCCAACTAGCTGATTTACAGAGAGAAGTAGATGTATCAGTCAGGATTCTCCAGAGAAACAGAATAGGATATATATGTATGTGTATATGTATAAATCATATATTTAGAAATAACTTATTTATTTATTTAGAGTAATTTGTTCATATGATTGTGGAGGTCATCTTGAGTCCAAAATCTGAAGGACAGGCCAACAGGGCAGGAATTTATGTCATAGACTTGGGGAAAGAATTTCTTCTTTTGTTTTTAAGATCTTGTTAAATAATATAAAATGGCTGCCTATGTAGGGCTTTACCTGGAGAAAATCCCCTTTCCAAGAAGGGCTTATCCAGATGACAAAAACAATTGATTTGCAGGGGTTTTCTGAGAAAATGGAACACACCCTACAGGGCTGCTGATAAGAAACACCTGATGATAAATCTAGTTTCAGTCAAGTAGAGAGAGCTTACCAGAATGGAAAAGTGTACCACACTAACCAATGTATATATGCTTCCCACTTTGTAATACACCTCTATGTAAAACGGAAAGTTAAGGTCAATCAGAAAATTTCCTTACTTCCTTCTGCATTTATCCTTATAAGCTTCCCATTTCCCCTCCCTCCATGGAGTTCCCTTCTACTTTCTGAATGCATAAGTTACCTGATTCATAAATTGCTCATTATAGCTGTGAGGTACTAAATTTCATGACAATTTTTTCTTTAACCAACCTTCAAATGATTGGATGAGGCCCACTCAAATTATTGAGGGTAATCTCCTTTACTTAAAGTCAACTGATTATAGGTGCTAATCACATCTATGAAATATCTTCACAGCAACATTTAGCTTAGTGTTGGCCAAACCAGTGGGTACTACAGCCTAGTCAAGTTACACATAAAATTAACATTTGGTAGTAGAAGGCTCTGGGTTCTGGGTTTCTAGGTTCTTGGCTTATGTTACATAACAGAACTTAAGGACACAACATAGGGTAGGCAAGGGAGTAAAGAGTTTATTAAGAAACAAGTAAATGAGAAAAAATCAATGGTTCAAGGCATGAATCAGGGATGCGCTGCAGAATGAGGCATGTGTGGGGAGCCCCAGGTCAGGTCTTTTTCACCTTTCCTCCTCTCCCTCCATAGTGTTGGAGAGGGGTTCCAGTTGCTTGCTGTTCTGATTGGTTGTTCCACCTGTCCATTCTCAGAGGACCAATGGTGAGGTCTTTTAAGGGTATCCAGGGTTTTCCCTTTACCCCAAATGGAATTCTTGTTCCAAATGGGATTCTGATGGCTGGGGTCTCATGGGATCCCTCAGGAGGTTTCAGGGTGCGGTCTCATGGCCATGTGGTCTACTGGTCATGCTGTCTGTCGGCCATGTTATCTGTCAGGTCTTCCCTTTCCCTATACTAATCTGCCTCAACTCTCTCCTTAGAGAGTGTACAGCCTTATTTAAAAAAAAAAAAAGTACTGCTTTTCAAAATTATAGAATTTGTAGATTTTTATAGAAATATCATGTAAAAACACAGCATTACCATATACTTCCCAATTGTTGGCATTTTGCATTAGTATGATACCTTTGTTACAACTGATGAAAAAATATTAAAAATGTACTTCATTCCTTTTGGAACTTCTTATAAGTCCCATCTCTTGGCGACAAACTCTGTTTCTTTTTATCTGTGACAGCTTTAAACTCACCATTAATTCTGAAAGACAATTTAGTTAGAAAAGAATTCTTCATTGGAGTTTTTTTCTTTCAGTATCTTATATATTTCATGCCACTGCCTACCTACCTCTATGGTTTCTGATGAGAAATCAGCACTGTCTTATTAAGGATCACATGTATGTGGTGAATTGATTTTTTCTTGATGCTTTCAGAATTCTATTGTTGACATTTGATATTCTGAATAGTAGATGTCTCAGAATAGTTCTTTTTGGATTTATTCTATTTGGAGTCCAGTGTTCTTGGATATTAATATTTATGTTTTTCATAAGGGTTTAGAAATTCTCAGCCATTATTTCCTCAAATATCTTTTCTGCCCCTTTTCCATTATCTTCTTTTTCTGTGACACACATAATCTGTATGTTTGTACATTTCACATTGCCATTCAATTCTCTAAGACCCTGTTCAATTTTCCCATTCTTTTCTCTGACCATTTTCACATCGTTTCAAGATCATATGCTTTGTCCTTCATTTCATTTCTTCATTCTTCAGCCACTTCAAATCTGCTGTTATATGCCTCTAATGTATTTTTTAAATAATTTATTGAAGCATATCACTCATACATAAACATACATAAACAATCAATGTATAATAGTTGTGAACTTACAAAACAAACATATATAACACCATACAGGACTCTCATAACTCACCACAAATAACCTGCACTGTTGTTAAACCTTTTTAACTAATGATTAAAGAGCATTATCAAAATATTACTACTGGCCAAAGTATTTTTCCCCCAACCAATCCTATCATTATTATCTTTATATCATTTATATATAAACATACATAAACCATTAAACAATTAAATGTGTAGTAAAAGTTGTGAACTTACAAAGCAAACATGCATAGCATCATACATGTGTCCCATACATTAACCCTCCACCAACACCTTGCATTGTTGTGAGACATTTGTTACAAATTATGAAAGAATATTGTCAAAATCTTACTACTAATCAGAGTTCCTAGCTTACATTTGGTGTGTTTTCCCCCCAATACATCCTATTATTATTTTTTAAATATATTTTTTAGGACAGAAGTTGTAAACTTATAAAACAATCATGCATATGCACAGAATTCCCAAATAACCCCCTCCACCAACACACCACACTGTGGTGGAACATTTGCTACAGATAAGGTAATATCATGTGATTGTTACCACATCCACAGTGGACATTTGGCTCACATTTTCCATACAGCTTCATTATCAACACAGTACATATTTTGCATATAGATATAGATGCAAGAATTTTATATTATTACTACTAATCACAGCCCATAGGTCACTCCAGCTGTAATTTTCCATGCTTCTCCACATTCCCAGTACCCTGCAGTAGTGACGTACATTTGCTATAACTCACAAAGCAAACTCTTGTGTCTGTACCACCAAACAAAATTCTCATCCACCTCTTGGTTTACTGTGCTATTGAGTTCCTAGATTATTCTCTAGCATTCTGTCAACTGGCATTTACATAACTAGACTACCATTTTCAGCCACATCCCCATTTATAAACTAGCTGTTACTCACTATGTGTTACCATCCACTCTATACATTTCCACACTTTTACAGTAAAGCTAATTAAAACTTCTACATACATTAAACATCAGTAGTCCATCTCAGTCCTACTCTTATCTCCTTTAAGAATTCACCACATATCACCAGGTCTTGAAGATATTTTCCTAAAATTTCTTCTAGAAGTTTAATGTTTCTTGGTTTTATTTTTAGGTTTTTGATACATTTTGAGTTAATTTTTGGATAAGATATGAGATAGGGGTCCTCTTTTCTTCTTTTGGCTATGGATATCCAATTCTTTCAACACCATTTGTTGAATGGACTGTTCTGCCCATGCTGTGTGGGTTTGACAGGCTAATCAAAACTCACTTGACCATACATGTGAGGGTCTGTTTCAGAACCATAAATTTGGCTCCATTGGTCTATGTGTCTGTCTTTATGCCAGTACCATGCTGTTTTTACCACAATAGCTAGGTAATATGATTTAAATTCTGGAGATGATGGTTTGCTTTTCCTTTTGTGGTATTTCTGGCTATTCAGGACCCCTTACCCTTCCAAATAATTTGATGATCGTGTTTTCAAGTTTTTTAAATGTGATCATGTTTTCAAAATTTTTAAATTTTTGTTGGGATTACACTGACCCTGTATATCAATTTGAGTAGAATTGACATCTTAGTGATATTTAGTCTTCCAATTCATGAGCATAGAATGTTTTTCCAGTTATTTAGGCCTTTTTTATTTCTTTTAATATTGAGTTGCAGTTTTCTGAACACAAGTGCTTTATATCATTGGTTAAGTTTATTCCTGACTATCTGAGTTTTATCTGTCATATTTTATTTTCATCGCTCTTTTGACACTTTTAGTTATTTTATTGCTATAATCTTCATTTCTAGACTCTCTTCCAGGCCTCTCTCTCCTGTTTTTTCTTTTCAGGCTCTATCATACCCTTTAGTATTTCCTGAAAATCTGGTTTCTTGCTTAGAAATTCTCTCAGTTTCTGTTTATCTGTGAATATTCTAATTTCGCCCTCATTTTTGAAAGACAGTCTTGCTGGATATAAGATTCTTGGCTGGAAGTTTTTCTCTTGTAGTATGTTAAGTATATCGTACCACTGTCTTCTTGTCTCTATGGTTTCTGGTGAGAAATCAGCACTTCATTTTATTGGGTATCCATATGTTATGCATTGCTTTTCTCTTGCTGTTCTCAGAATTCTCTCTTTTCTTTGGCATTTGACATTCTGATAAGTATGTGTATATCCTTATTTTTAAGGGGTGCTGAAGGGTGATGGCTATTCTTCTGTAGCTACTTCTTGCTGGTTAGGTGCAGTAGGCCCTACCTGACAAGGTGTAAAACTCTCTGGCTATTCTATTAATATTGAGAGAAGATGAATCTGGCACAAGGTTGGACTGGATGAAATCCCCTCATGACTAATAAGGCATTGATTTTGGAAGAAATAAACTTAATTAGAATTTAAGATACTTGGTCTTATTAAAAGGATACAGAAGGCTGTGGTATGCAGGTCCCAAAAGGAGGCCAGCCATGACACACTAGACCATGAGAGTGAGAAAAGCCAGGTAATTTCAGAGGCGATATCCTCCCAAAGTTGATGGGAAACATCATTCTTCCTGGAGTTCTTTTATGCTTTTGGTTAATCCCTCAGTGCAAGGGAGGCTTAACTCCAGGAGTCATGTCCCACATGGAGGTTGAGGTAGTGTATTTATTTGCTGAGTTTGACTTAGAAAGAGGTAATATTTACTAGGCCTAGAGTTGCAGGGTGCCCAAGAGTTACCTCTTGAGAGCCTCCATGTTGCTCAAATGTGGCCACTCTTTAAGCCAAACTCAGCATGTAAATGCATTACCTTCCCCACAGTGTGGGACATGACTTCCAGGGATAAGCCTCCCTGGGACTGAGGGATTACTACCAAGCACCAGCTGATGATGTAACTAGAAAAAGACCTTGAATGAAAGGGTCAACTCAGACCAGCAGAATATCTCAGCCGACATGTAATATCAGATGTTAAAAATTGCTTTTTGACCTTGAACAAAATGGGAGAATGGAAAGGACAAATGAGTTTACACAGCTATGAGTCTCCATAAAAGAGTCAGGAGGTCATCAGAAGAAGAGTCATGCTTATGCATGCCTCAGCAGGGTCCCTGAAACAGCCAAAGTAAAGACAAGTCCAGGTACTGATTCTCCTGAGGACTACAGAGACCCACAAGTTCTATGGTCATGGCAGATGGCTCTGGAGTTCAGGGCCATGTTAGTTGGCCCTTCTTTGGAGTTTGTGTTCCTGAGTGTGATGGAGTTGGACTCAGATGTGACCTTTACATATGCCTCTTCTGTTACTTTTACTGGACCTGTGATTGGCACTGGGGTTGGTGTATACTCAGGAGACCTGAAACTCTGGACTGCCCGTGTGACAGCCAGGCCCTGAGCCTCTGCAAACTTGCAATTCTTACCCTCTGGTATATTGGACTTACCCTGGCCAGCTAACAGAGAGGTGAAGAAGGTCAGTCACCACATCAGGGACCCAAGTGTGCCTACAACTGCAAGAACTGCATCCATCATCCATGTGGAATCTAAGCCCCCTTTCAATATAGAGGTGGAGTGGACATAACCATCCCAGGATCCACAGGATGGATGAATAGAGTATGTATTGGAGTGGACTTACTGATATTCTACTATGGGTCTATAGTGATAAGTAATGGAAGAAATTGTAGAATTGATGGGGAGAAAGTGGCCATGGTAGCTGCTGAGGATAGAGGGAAGAAGAGATATGATGTGGGGGCATTTTCAGGACTTGGAGTTGTCCTGGGTGGTATTGTAGGGATAGATGCTAGACATTGTATGTCCTGCCATGGCCCACTGGGTGAACTGGGGGAGAGTGTAAACTACAGTGTAAACCATTGTCCATGTGGTGCAGCAATTTTCCAAACTGTATTCACCAAATGTGGTGGATGTCCCATGATGATGACGGAAGTTGTTGATGTGGGAAAAGTGGGTGGGGAGTTTATGAGGACCTCATATTTTTTTAATGTAACATTTAAAAAAATGAGATAGAAAAAAAGAAAGAGGCCATATCTGAGTAACAAGGAAGTTTTTGGGAGGTAATTCTTAGGCAATAGTTATTTTTAGGCTGTTTCAACTTTACAAGAATAAGGTTCATAATTACATGCATTGATATTGAGGGATTGACATATCGATCTGTTTTCTTTTGTTAGGCACCACCTATGTATCTGAAAGATTCTTGCCCCTTTATTTAAGAGTGTAGCAGTGCTTCCTAGGATGGGAGTTTAATATTTTCTTGTTTTTTGTGTGTGTGGGTTTCCACCCACTGAGATAATACACTATGACAAGATGAACACTTTCATATTCCACAGAAGCATGCTCCAAGTGAACCCTTTCCCACACATCCCCCCCACCATCAACCTGCACCAGTGACCCTCCCCTGCCATATTTGTCAAAAGAATATTCTCACAACTATATTTTCAACCACAGACCTTCACCTCCCCAGAGTTCACTTGTTCTTTCCCCCAGCCCTTCCCTCAGTTCCATGGATAGTCCAAACCACCTTCCAACACTACTCACCTCCACATTCCAGCAACATTGACCCCATTCACATCCCTGAACCACCATCACCACATCCACTGCAAAATCATTCCCTTCCACCTTATCATAGGTTCTGTCCAGATTGAGCATCCAATCGCTCCTCTCTATACCCTTTCTGTCTCCTGATAACCTATCTTCCAGAGAAATTCTGTGAGTCTGCTCAATATGCATAGGTCATATCAGTGAGGTCATGCAATATTTTTCCCTTAGTGATTGGCTAACTTCACTCAGAATAAGGTCTTCAAGATTCCTCTGTGCTGTTGCATGTGTCAAAACTTTCTTCCTTCTTACAGCTGATTAATATTCCATTGTATGTATATATCACATTTTGATTATCCATACAAAGGGAATTTTATTTGGGGTAAAATCTTATAGCTGCAAGGCCATAAAATGCCCAAATCAAGGCACCATCAGAGATAATTTCTCATTAAAATCAGCTTCTGGTGATCCTGGCATGCTGCCATATGGTGAACCAAGATGGTGGGTGATCTCTGCTGAGGTCCTTGCATTCTTCTCCAGGATCACCATTTCCTGGAGCCCAGCTCTCAGAGCTCATCTTTGCAACCTTCAGCTGCTGCATGGGTCCAGCCTCTTGGTAGCTTCTTGCTTCAGCTTTGACTGCTAGCTATCCTAGAGTCCTCTCTCACACATTGCAGGGTAAATATGATGGTGGTTCTCTTTTCTGTGTGTCTCTGTCTCTCTCTGTCTCTGTTTATATTGGACTCAACATGAGGGTGGAGACCCAAACCTAGTCATGCCTCATTGACCTAATCCAATCAAAAGGGTCCCCCACCCACAAGAATGCATTAATCCAGAACATAAACGTTTTTGATTCACCAAATTAAAACTTTCATACCTATATCCTATATATTTTTTAATAAATATATATTTTTAATTTTTAAAGATACATAGATCATACAAACTGTTACATTAAAAAACATAAGAGGATCCCATCTACTCCCACTCCCCACCCACCCCACTCCACCCACATCACCAAATCCTTACATCAGTGTGGCACATTCATTGCATTTGATGCCTATATTTTGGAGCACTGCTACACAGCATGGATTATAGTTTACATTGTATTTTACACTCTCTCCAAGTACATTCAGTGGGTTATGGCAGGATATATGATGTCCAGAATCTGTTCCTGCAATACCATTCAGGACAACTCCAAGTTCTGAAAATGCCCCTACATCACACCTCTTCTTCCCTCTCCCTGCCCTTAGCAACTCCCATGGCCACTGTCTCCACATCAGTGATACAGTTTCTTCCATTGATAGAGTCAAGATAATTCCATAGTAGAATACCAACAAGTCCACTCTAATCCATATTTCATTCCTCTATCCTGAGGACCCTGGGATGGCAATGCCCATTTTACCCTAATTCCAAGAGGGGGCTTAGATCCCACATGGCTGATGGATGAATTCTTCAACTTGCTATGACAGATCCCCTCAGTTCTCTGGTGTGGTGGTTGATTCTTCCCATCTCCCAGATAGATGACATGAGCCAGTGTAATGAACTGGAGAGTAGTTGCTACAACTCTGCTGAGTCTAGGGGACCAGGTGGCACATAGTCAATCCAGAGATTCAAGGCTTCCAAGCATACACCAACCCCAGTACCAATTACAAGTTCAGTAAAAGTGACAGAAGAGATATATGTAGAGAAGTCACATCTGAATCCCACTCCATCACTCTCAGGAGCACAAATTCCAAAGTAGGGTCCATAGGCAAGGCACTGAACTCCAGAACTATTTGTCATGACTATAGGACCTGGGTTTCTCTGTAGCCCTCAGGAGCACCCCAACTTGGGGTTGTATCTATTTTGGCTGTCTCTGAGATTCTGCTGAGAGTTGCATAAGTGTAACCCCTCTAGAGACCGCCCAACTCACTTTGAAGTCTCTTAGCTATTTAAACTCATTTATCTTTACTGTTTCCCCCTTTTATTCATTATCTTTTCTAGTTGCATCACCAGCTGGTGCTTTGTAGAAATCCCTCAGCACCAGGGAAGCTCATCTCTGGGAGTCATGTCCCATGCTGGGGGGAAGGTAAGGCATTTAAATGCTGAGTTTGGCTTAGAGAGTGGCCACATTTGAGCATCAAGGAGGATCTCAGGTGGTAACTCTTAGGCACCCTGCCACTCTAGGCCTAGTTGAAATTTCAAGCACACAGGCTCATAAGTATAGTCATCAGTATCAAGGGTCCATCACTGAACCATCCTTCCACACTGGTCTTTGTCCTTGGATGAAGGTTGCTGCTCCACTGGGGAGTGCAACAGAGTTCCCTAGAATGGTAACTTAGCACTCTCTCAGTTGTCATGTGAAAATCTACCCATTATGTCAATATCTAACAAACATCTGAATGTGTCTATATACCTTATAGGCACGCCTTGGAGAACACCCTCACTCCCATGCATCCCCCATCAATGACACCCACATCAGTGCTCCTCCCTTGCCATAGTTGAAACCCTCTGTTATCCAAAACTTCTTCAAAAATGAAGTCTAATATATTGCTGCATTTAATTGATAGGAAAATGCAATAGTAATGACAGGTTTAAAGATTAGAAAGAGAATACATAACAATTTAGAAAAACAAAATAAGTTTAAAAATTGTGGTATTAAAAAATGAAAAATATTGTAAAACATTTTTTGAATGTTCTGTCTTTCATCACTCTAATAGATATTGCCCTGTATGTACAGTGGCAAGGCAATCTCTTCCATTTCTTCCTCAGGGTCTACATTCTTTTTTGTAATGCCTTCAAAACAGCTTTAGGTCACAGTGAAGTCACATACAGGATATAGTGGACTCCCATGTACCCAACATCAAACCATTTTCTCACTTCCCCAGCAATGATCTTTTTGTGTGTGGTTGTTACATTTGTTGCAACTGAGGTATAGATAATAAAACATAGCTACCAACCATGGTTCAATTATGGTTTACATTATGGTTTACATTTTAGTCTGTACACTTTTCTAAATTTTTGGTTACATTATTGTTTACATTATGGTTTACATTTTAAAATATACACTTTTATAAATTTTTGGTGAAGTTTAACAAGGCCTGTATCCATATTGCAGGATCATGTAGAACACCTCCATTGCCCCCGGTTACCGGTTACCTCTTCTTCCAACAATTCTATTCCTCTCACCCTCTCCCCTCAGGGTCCACAGTGATGACTATGCTTCACTGCTTGAAGGACAAGATTGCTAAATACTTGTAACAATGCTGAGGAGGTAAGACACTAGTCTATCTTCCTTGATTGGGAGCCACCCATACTCTGAAGAGACACCCTCCCCTCTGTTTGGGAATATCAGTTCTCCCCAAGATGGTGGTACAACACCTTCCCACGCATGGCATTGGGTGACTCCACCTACTGATATACTACACTAGACATGATGAGCACTCACAAACTCCCTAGAAGTCTGCCCCATTAGTTTCAAGGTAGTTACTGATTTCCTTTGAGATTTCCTCCTTGACCCACTGTTTGTCTAAGATTGTGTTCCTTAACATCAATATCTTGGTGCTTTTTTGGGTCTGTGGCCCTTGCAGATTTCTAGCTTCATTCCACTGTGGTAAGAGAAATTATTTTGTATGATTTCAAACTTTCTGAATTTATTGAGACTTTCCCTGTGGCCTAGCATGTGGTCTATCTTGGAGAATGATCCATGTGCATTTGAGAAGAATGTATAACCTGCTGTATTTTGGTGTAGTGTTCTGTATATGTCTATTAGGCCCAGATCCTCTAATATATTATTCACAGTCTTTGCTTCTTTATTTATTCTCTGGTAAGATGCTCTGTCTAATGGTGATAATAGTGTATTAAAGTCCACTACTGTAATTGTGGAGGCATCTATTCTTCCACTGCTTCTGCATTTGTCTGGACAAGGTTGAAATAGTGGCTGCCCTCAGAGCCAGAACCCAGTGATCCTAACTCACTAATCAAATGGCAGGGTTAGTGATTGGCTGTACACACCTTTGTTCTTGGGGAAGAGGATTTTTATGTCCCTTTCTGTCACCAGCTGCTAGCCAGTTGTTGGACCCCACAGAGACAGACCACTTGAGTCAGGTAGTGCACAGAGAAAGTAATTTACAGTTGTTTACTATACTTTATCAGCTTCCTCATCCAGCTCTTCTCTGGATGATTTACAGTGTTCTGGCTTCTGGAGTTTCAAAAGAGTCATTTCAGACAGTTTCTACCTATTAATAGTTGTTTTAGTGGAATAGCTGAACCCTGGAGCTCCTTACTCTGCCATCTTACCCAGAAGTCCCTTGACTTGAATCTTCTTTTAATTTGTAAAATTAACTTTATTGAGGAATTGTTTACATACAATAAATGCTCCCATTTTAAGTATATATATATATATATATATATTTATATATTTATTTATTTATTTCTCTCCCCTTCCTGCCTGACCCCCCCCCCCCCCGCCCGCGGTTGTCTGTTCTCTGTGTCCATTCGGTGTGTTCTTCTGTGACCACTTCTATCCTTATCAGCGGCACTGGGAATCTGTTTCTTTCTTTCTTTCTTTTTTTAAATTTTACTTTATTCATTAAAAAAAATTACATTAAAAAAAATGAGGCCCCCATTCACCCCCATCGCCCCCACCCCACCACTCCCCCCACAGTAACACTCTCCCCCATCATCATGACACATCCATTGCATCTGGTGAGTACATCTCTGGGCATCACTGCACCCCATGGCCAGTGGTCAACACCATAGCCCACACTCTCCCACATTCCATCCAGTGGGCCATGGGAGGACATACAATGTCCAGTAATTGTCCCTGCAGCACCACCCAGGGCAATTCCAAGTCCCGAAAATGCTTCCACATCTCATCTCTTCCTCCCAATCCCCGCACCCAGCAGCCACCATGGCCACTTTTTCCACACCAATGCCACATTTTCTCAATTATTAACCACAAGAGTTCATGAATAGAATATCATTAAGTTCACTCTAATCCTTACTGTATTCCTCTTTCCTGTGGACCTTGGCTTGGTTGTGTCCATTCCACATCTATGTCAAGAGGGGGCTTAGATTCCACATGGATACTGGTTGTGTCATCTTGCTGTGTCAGCTCTCCATGTGTGTGGCGCCATTCTTGGGCAGGCTGCACTCTCTTTTGCACTGGGCAGCTCTCCTTATGGGGTGCACTCCTTGTGCGTGGGGCTCCCCTACATGGGGGGTACCGCTGTATGGCACTGCACTCATTGTGTGCATCAGCACTGCACATGGACCAGCTGTAAATGGGTCAAGGAAGCCTGGGGTTTGAACCACAGACCTCCCATGTGGTTTGTGGATGCTCTATCCATTGGGTCAAGTCCACTTGCCTTAAGTATATATTTTGATGGGTTCTGACAATAAAACTTTTCCTTTAGAACCAACTTCTGACTTGATCAGATGACAGGTTCAGACATCTTGCCAGCACTTGCACCTGCCAGGCACCAACAGTTTTGGTGCCTAAAATGAATCCACAGTGACACCAGGAGGGGTTTGCTACTGGACTGTCTCACTCTCCTAGGAAATTTCTCTCTTTTGGTCAAATTCTCTCATTCTCCAGATCTTTCCTTTTTAGGCATCAAGCTATGCTCTTCAATTGTAATCATCTACAGCTGCTTTGTGGAGATTCTCCATTCTCTTAGAAATACTAAGAATATAGTGCCTGGTATGGGACTTTCTGATCCTTCCAACAAAAGGTTTTGGATGAACAGAAGTATTTACCCCTTTGACTTGCATCCTAACTCTGCTTCTTACTCACTGCTCATCATAGGCAGGTTGATAAAACTCTCTATGCCTCAATTTCCTCACCATCCAAATCCAACCAATAATACTGGACAATGAGAAAAATCAGTATGTGGTAGTGGATTTCCAGGTAGATGGCATTGGATTAGGCAGGCAGGGGTCACCTATCTCACAAAAACAATGGAAAAAGAGCCAAAAGCTGTCCTAGGGACCTGATTTGGGGGTCATCAGATCAGGACAGTGCTGTGCAGCTCACGCTAGTGTGAGGAACAGAGAGAGGAAGAACCTGAAACAACAAATATGAGTTATCAAACCCCATGGTGACTGGGAAGGGCTTCAATCCCCCACTCCCAAGATAATAAGCCTGGATTAAAGCACTGCCTCACTCAGGCTGACTGAGAGGAGATCAGACATCTTCCTTGGCTTTTACAAGGGAAGAGGGAGGGAGAGTTGGAGGGCTCCTTTTCAGTCAATTTGGCCAGCACAGTCTACCTTAAAACTTGGCTCTAGCCAGACCAGAAACACGGGCAAGCAAAAGGTGAAAGAAACAACTCCATCTGACGGTTCACGAAAGAGCGCCATCTGCTGGCAGGTCAGGAAATTGCAAGGAGGAAAACTACTACACCCTGGGAGAAAATCTGCAGCCCACTAGTGAGCTTCTGACCTGATTTTGATAAATTAAGCTGGGTAATTTAAAAAACTCAGAACAAATTGAACCAAAATAGAAGAGGGGAGTGGGTGTAGCTCAGTGGTTGAGCACCTGCTTCCCTTGTAGGAGGTCCCAGGTTCAATCTCCAGTGCCTCTAGAAAAAAAAAATCAAATAAGAGCAGGGGAAAAAAAAGTAAGCAAGAGAGAGAAATTGACCATCATAGTAAATTCACCAACATATTCAGATGCTTAGACATTAGCAAAGAATTACAAGACAGACTAAGAAACAGGAAGAGATGATTCAGCCAAAGGGACAAAACAACTATCCTAAAGAGACATAGGATTTAAGACAACTAGTCAATGATAATCATGCAAGTCTCCTAAATAAATTAAAAGAATTGAGGGAAAATATGACTAAACAGATAAAGGATATTAAGAAGACACTGAATGAACAGTGAACATAAAGAACAATTTGAAAGCCTGCAAAGAAAAGTAACAGAGCTCATCAAAATGAAAGTAATGATAGATGAGATTAAAAAATACATTAGAGGAAGATAACAGCAGATTTGAGTTGTTTGAAGATAGAATTAATGATTTCAAGAACAGATAATCTCAAATGGAGAAGATGGGAGAACAGAAAGAGAAAAGAATGGAAGAAATTGAACAGGGTCTCAGGGAATTGAATGACAACATGAAATGCACAAACATATACATTATGGGTGTCCAAGAAGGAAAACAGAATGGAAAAGGGACAGAAAGACTATTTGAGGAAATAATGACTGAAAACTTCCCAACCCTTATGAAAGACATAAGTAGGAATATTCAAGAAGGACAATGCACCCCAAACAATAAACCTGAATAGATCTACTCTGAAAAACCTATTCAGAATGAAGACTATCAGAGGTAGAGGATTCTGAAAGCAGCAAGAGAAAAAGCAACATATACAAGAATACCCCAGTAAGATTAAGTGCTGACCACTTATTAGAAACCAAGTAGGGGAGATGAAAGTTGTATGATGTGTTTAAGGTACAGAAAGAGAAAAAAAAAAACCCTGCCAACCAAGAATTCTGTATCCAGCAAAAATTATCCTTCAAAAGTGAGGGTGAGTTTATAGTCTTTACAAAAAAGCAAAAACTGACTGAATATGTGTAGCAGTTTGGCATTGTTTATGAATTCCAAAAATAGATATTGGATCATGTTTGTAAACTGGTCTGTTCCTCTGGATGTGTTCTCATTTGGTTGTATTAGATTAAGTTTCACTTTTACTTGATTAAGTTATGATTAGGACTTCGATTGGGCCACATCAATAGGATGTCGAGTCCCTGCCCCCTTGGAGGATGCAGACTCACAGAGAAAACTATAAAGCAGAGAAAAGAGTTGCAGTTTTTATGCTGGAACTCCAGGAATTAAACACACAGCAGAATAACAGAAGAATAGAGACAGCTCCATACACATGATAGAGGTCCTGGGCAGAGAGAGACCCTGACAATGTACAGCTGACCTTGTGGAGAGAATAGAGCAGCAGAGCCCAGAGAGGAATGAACCCTTGGAGAGAGACAAGACTTATCCCAGCCTACAGCTAAGATTGGAAGAAGCTGGGACCACAGAGCCTTAAGAGGAAGAGGAAGGCTGAACCCTTGTGAACATTGGCATCCATCTTGCTCCAACACATGGCAATACATTTGGTGATGGAAGTATCTTATGCTTTATGGCCTGGTAACTATAAGCTTCTACCCCAAATAAATACACTTTATAAAAGCCAACAGATTTCTGGTATTTTGCATCAGCATCCCTTTGGCTAACAATACAGTATGTTACCAAAAGACCAGAATTAAAAGAGATATTAAGGGAATGCTGCAGCCTGAAAGGAAAAAAACAAAACAAAACAAAGATGAGAGATGTGGAGAAGACTGGAGAAATGAAGATTAAGAAGGATAAATTAAAACGATAAAAAGACAGACAATAATAAGATATGACAATGGAAAGCAAAGAAAAAAATGAACAGAGTAATGCATTTAGAGTAAAAAAATTGAAAGTGAATAACTTGATCTACCCAATCAAAAGATATAGACTGATAAGATGGATAAAAAATATGAGGCATTCATGTGCTGTCTACAAGAGACTCACATCAGATGGAAGAGTTAGTCCCCAAAGGCCCAGCTTTGGGGATAACCAGAGGTATAGAGAAAAGAAACTTTAACACAAGAATTAGGAACAACCTACATTATGTATGTCTGCAGACAGGAGCCAAGGTTAGTCAAACACCAGTATTCATAGTGGCATTATTCACTATTGCCGAAAGTTGGAATCAACCCAAATGCCCATCAACAGGTGAATGGACAAACTAAAATGTGTTTTATACATACAATAGAATACTACTCAGCTATAAGAAGGAATACAGTACTAATACATGGGATAACTTGGGTGAATCTTGAGGATCTTATGTTAAGCGAAGCAATCCAGGCACTGAAGGAAAAATACTTCATGACCTCTCCTTTATGAATTAAGCAAATTAAGCTGTCTCAGAAAGGTAGAGACTGGAAGATACACTTATAGGAAATAGGGGGAGAGGAAGGTTGTGAGCCAATGTCCACATGGGCAAAATCTATGATAAAGTGGAGTTAAGTAGTTATGCAGTGAAGGGATAAGATGGGGGCATAGGGATACTAGTGGATTGGGCTTTGCAGAGTTGAGGGGGGCTAGGGTTGGGAGGATGTGTCAGATGGTCCAAAGAATTCGGGAGAGTGTTGGGGAGGAACAAGTGAACGCAGGAAATTGTTGGATATGTGGTTAAAACTATAATGTTGAGAAAACTCTTTAGAAAATATAAGAAAAGGTTACTCATTTATGATCTTTGAAGGGGAACTTCTGGCAAAGGGTGCCCCTGGGGCAGGCTTGTAGGGAGTGTGTGAGTGCTCATCTTGTCATAGTGTGTTCTCTCTTTGGGTGGGGACACATACAATGAGAGTGAAGGTGTTGTACCCCCATCCTAGGGAGGCCTGATTTTCTCAAACAGAGGGGAGGGTGTCTCTTAAGAGCATGGGTGTCTCCCAATGGGACAGGACAGACTATTGTGTCAAGCCCTCAGCACTGTTGAAAGTATATATGAACCTTGTCCTTCAAGCAGTGAAGGTTGGTTGTCACTGTGGGCCCTGAGGGGAGAGGGTGAGAGGAATGGAATAGATGGGAAAAGGGGTAACTTGGGGGGGGGCAATGGAAGTGTTCTGCATGATCGTGCCATGATGGAAACAGGCTATGTTAAATTTCATCAAAAATTTATAAAATTGTATAGTCTAAAATGTAAATCATAATGGAACCATGGTTAGTAGTTATGTTTCAATATCTGTACATCAGGGAAGCAGACTTGACCCAGTGGTTAGGGCATCCAACTACCACATGGGAGGTGCATGGTTCAAACCCTGGGTCTCCTTGACCCATGTGGAACTGGTCCATGTGCAGTGCTGATGCACACAAGGAGTGCCCTGCCACGCAGGGTTATCCCCCACATAGGGAAGCCCCACGTGTGAGGAGTGCACCCTGTAAGGAGAGCCACCCAGCATGAAAGAAAGTGCAGCCTGCCCAAGAATGGCGCCGCACATACGGAGAGCTGACTCAACAAGATGACACAACAAAAAGAAACACAGATCCCTGGTGCTACTGATAAGTATAGAAGTGGTCACAGAAGAACACACAGTGAATGGACACAGAGAGCAGACAACTTGGGGGGGGGGGAGGGAGAGAATAAATAAAAAATAAATCTTAAAAAAAATCTGTACATCTGCTGTAGCAAATATAACATCCACATGTAAAAGATAATTGCAGGGAATGGGGAGGAAAGGTTGGGTGTTGGGTATATGGGAGTTCCCTAGATTCTATATGTGACTTTACTGTGAGTTAAAATTTTGGGGGGGACACAATAAAAAAAAAGGATGTAGACACCGAGGAAAAAAGGAAAAGATTACCTAGTCACTGTACATACAGGACAACACCTATTACAGTGATGAAAGGCAAAGTGTCAAATAAATTTTTTTGTGATATTATTCATTTCTCAATACCCCACTTTATTTTTGACTTTATTTTAGTTTCCCTAAATTATTATGTATTCTATTTCCAATCTTTAAACCTGTCATTACTCTTTCATTTTCCTATTAATTGAATTTGGCAATATATTATGCTGAGACCAGCTCAGCAATAGGTCTAGCATGAAGGGAAGGTGATGCAGAACTGAAGAAATAACAGGACAGAAAGAAAGACACAAGAGAGGAAACAAAGATAGGACCAGGGGGCTTCACAGCTTTTGAAACTTAGAGCCTCAACCCTAGTTTCCATATCGTATTTATTTGAAAGCTAAAAAGCAGCTATTTAGTATAGGAAGCAACTTGCAACATTTTCTACAATAGCAGGAAGCAACTTGCAACATCTTTTACAATGGAAGGAAGCAACTGCAACATTTACAATAACAGGAAGTAACTGCAACATCTACAATAAGGTAACATTTACAATAACAGGAAGCAATTGCAACATCATCTACAATAACAGGAAGCAACAAATAGGTAAGCCAGTTTCCCACAACAATATTAGGCTTCTTTTTTGAAGATGTTTTGGATCACATTGGGGTTCAACTATGGCATGGAAGGAGCTCTGATATTGGGTGTCATTGATGGGGGACATATGGATGGGAGGGAGTTCTCCATGGCATGCATATAAGGCATATAGATATGTTTGGATGTTCTTTAGGTATTGAGTTAGTGGGTAGAGTTTCACACAACTGAGGGAGTGCTGAGTTCCCATTCTGGGTAACTCTGTTGCACTTCCCAATGGAGCAGCAACAACCCCCAAGTTCAAGGGCAAAGACAAGTGAAAAAGGATGATCCAATAAAAGGTCCTTGATACTGATGACTATGCTTATGAACCTGTGTGCTTGAAATTTCAGCTAGGCCTAAAGCTGCAGGGTGCCTAAGAGTTACGTCTTCAGAGTCTCCATGTTGCTCAAAAGCGACCACTCTCTAAGCCAAACTCAACATGTAAATGCATTACCATCCCCCCAGCTTGTGACATGACTTCCAGGGAGGAGTTTCCCTGGTGCTGAGGGATTACTTTCAAGCACCAGCTGGTGATGCAACTAGAAAAAGACCTTGAATAAAAGATGAAATGCTAAAGACAAATGAGTTTATATGGCTAAGAGACTTCAAAAAGTGTCAGGAGGTCATCAGAGGGTTTGTGCTTATGCACATCTCAGCAAGATCTCAGAGACAGCCAAAGTAGCTACAACCCCAGGTAGTGGTGCTCCTGAGGGCTACAGAGCCACACAGGTTCTATGGTCATGGCAGATGGCTCTGGAGTTCAGTGCCTTACTCCAGTGCCCTACTTTGGAATTTGTGTTCCTGAGTGTGATGGAGTTGGACTCAAATGTGACTTTTCTATGCATGCCTCTTCTGTCACTTTTCCTGAACCTGTGGTTGGCACTGGGGTTGGTGTATGCTCAGGAGACTTGAATCTCTGAACCGTCCATGTGCCACCTCAGTTGTGAGCCTCAGCAGAGTTGCAACACCTACTTTCCGGTTCGTTGGACTTACACAGGTCAACTTACAGGGAGTTGAGGATGGTCCATTACACCAGGGAACCAAGAGTCTACAACTGCAAGCAGGAGAATCTCATCCATCAGTCATATGGTTTTCTAAGCCCCCTCTCAATTTAGAGGTGGAGTAGACATTGCCATCCTGGGTCCTCAGGATAGAGGAATAAAATATGGGTTAGAGTGGATTTATTGGTATTCTATTATAGAATAATTGTGACTTTAGCAATGGAGGAACCTGTATCACTGTTGTGGAGAGAGTGGCCACAGGAGTTGCTGAGGGCAGGGAGAGGGAAGTAGATGTGTGATTTGGGGGCATTTTTGGACTTGGAGTTGTCCTGAATGATAATGCAGGGACAGATGCTGGACATTGTATGTTCTTCCATGGTCCACTGGATCGACTAGGGGTCAATGTAAACTACAACGTAAATCATTATCCATGTGGTGTAGCAGTGCTCCAAAATGTATTCACCAAATGCAATGAATGTCCCATGATAATGAAAGAGAATGTTGATGTGGGAGGAGTGGGGTGATGTAGGGGTGGGGTGTGTATGGGGACTTCATTTTTTTAAATGTAACATTTGAAAAAATAAAGAGAAAGGAAAAAAAAAGAAATACTCATCTGTGAGACATGCTGGAAAAAAGTAACCTTTCCTTTGGAATCACGACTTGATGTTGGTGATACAATACAGGTAAAGTACATGAAAGTTTATGCCAAAATGCAATAATTAATTTGCCAATCTTCAAAAGAAATTTAAGCATCTTGAAAAAAACACTGCTGTTGAAATGTAATTATTTTGTGGTCTCATGTGACCTGAAAATTAAAAGTCTAGGCAATGGTTACCCAGGACCAGATGAAATACCCAGGATGAGAAATTCTCTGTGTCTCTTGCCTCTTTATGGCTTCCATCTGGGATACTTGGCTTATTGTTCTGAATTTTTCTCCCATCTTTCCACTGCCTAGGTAGGACTATAGAAATTGATTTGGCAATTATTGTTTGTCACCTAGTTACATCCAGGTCTCTGGAATTTGAAAGTCATGTAGAAAAGAAAAATTGCATTTAGAATACCACATGAGCATAATTAACACTATTTGGTAGTGAAAGGATGCTAAGTATGAAAGGAAATTCTTTAAAATGCTAGACCCTTTTAAAGAGAATAAAATATACCCATTTTTTTTATCAATTCTCATCTACTTAAAGCAAATGTCAATAAAATCATATTAGTAAAGTTATACCTTGTGTCAAGAGTAAAAGCTATGGAATTTATGTGAAAGCATCAATACTATTACTAAGTTTTTATGCTAAATATTCTATTGATTAATATTTCCCATTGCCTTTTCTACATCTACTTAATAAAGGATGCATGAGTCCTTTTCCAGTGAAATGAGTTTATTTTTTTATATTTATTTTAAAAAATACTTCAGATTACATACATGTTGCATAAAAAATATAGAGGATTCCCATATGCCTACCCTCTACCCCTGCCACACTTGACATCCTTTTATGCTTAGATGTTTCATAGAACCAGAAGGGGAGCAAGGTCTTTTTTCTTGTGTTCAAAAATGGATTGCTAGAATCTGAGACTTTTCTACTAGTTAGTCCTCTGCAAGGACTTTCCATCTTATACATCTTCATGAGCAGTGACACAGGACTCTCAGCTCTGTATCACCTTTGCTTGATATTTTAATGTTTCTATTCACTTAAAGAAACTGGAAAAAATCTTGGCAGAAGCAACCAGAAGAAACTCTTGTTATATTTGAATTTCGGGACTCTTCTAAAATCTTCAGCTGGGATTTCCATGAAGCAAACCAGAAAGTCACCCTATCATTAAGAATGCAAAAATCTTATTGGGGAAGTAATTCCTGGAGAGAAAGCAGAAATGGGGCAAGGGGAATCATCAGACTATTATGCTGACTTGAAAAAGCTGCATCTATTCTATAGAGTCATGGAGCAAAGACTACATGATAAAGGAGTCCTGTGTTGGGTGAAGGTGGTCATGCTCTTGGCTACCACCATCTCACACAGCCACTGGCTGGGGGCTCTGGGAAGAGCATCACTGTGGCTGGAATGCTGAGATGCATGAACCTTGATGACACCCACCTGGGAAGCCCCAGCCATAGTCACACTGCTCAGGGTTGGGCAGTGAAGCTTCCTTGTGGGACAGCTGGGTGGCATGTTTCATATTGACCACAATGATTAGTTGGAAGATGAATCCTCCATCTTTCCACCACTGGAACATACATGACAACATCCCATCAGGCGTTTCTCCAGAATATTCCTGAAAACTCCCAGGATGATCACTCCATCCTTGGCATTCCTTCTGAGAAGGTCTTTTGTGTGCCAAGTCTGGTCTGCCTTTTTGCAGCTATCAAGCTGTTATGGCTTTCTCAGGATAACCTACCCTTCAGAGTGTAGCCCACTATAAGGTCCCTTTCACAGGACCTAAATTTAAACTCCAGGAACCCCCCCCCCGGGAATCCCATAAAGCCAAAACCTCAAGAAACACACTATAACGTGGCCTGTGAAACTCGGCCAACTGTGGAGTTTCCTTGAGTTCTTGAGTGTGAGTGGGATCTTGTAGACCCCTTTCCCCTTTTTTCTCTTTCTAGAGCTTGCTAATGAATGCCTAGTATCAAAACAGACCAGACCATACAGGGTACAGACTTGGGATATGATCTCTTGGCTTGGCTTGGAATAGAACCCCATGTACCAGATTCAGGAACCCGAAGCAGGTTTCTGACCTCTGGTCCCAGAGAAGGAAGCCACAGACACAGCTTAATAGTGGTAGTCAGTTTGGACAGCACAGAGAAAACATGGGTCCGCTGACCAACATAATTTCCCCAGGTCCTATGCTGCCTGAAATCTCACTACATTTTTTTGCCTCTTGAGGAGCATCCATTTCCCACAGAATAATTCCTAATAGGGGTCATTCTTGAAGTATTGCCAGCTGGTATCTTATGGGAATAGTTGCTGTCTAGAGGGAAGGCTCTTGAGGCTAAACCAGAAGGTGGGTGAGAAAGAAAAGAAAGGGTGCATGAAGGTGAAGGTGGAGGATGGGGAAACTGGATCAGTGGTGAATGACCTCTAAGCATATATCTACAAACTCACCCAGTTCCCATCCTTGTGTGATATGGAGTCATTCCCCATATCAGTACAGTAAGGAAAGGGTTAAGTTTCCCTTTCACATAAAAAACGACATGGAAAGCCCCCGGAGCAGACTAGTAGTCTATTATCTCAGACAAGTTCAAAACTAACTCAAACCAGCTGTTATTAGAAAAGGGGAGGAGGAAAAGTTCTCTAAAGTAAGCCTAACCCTTCTTTGGAGTTGGTGTTTCTGTGTGATGGAGCTGGACTCAATGTGATCTCTTTTCACAAGCCTTTCCTGTTACTTTACCAGAATTGTAGTTGGTACTGGGGTTTAAGATATATCTAGGGATCTGAATCTCTGGACTGACCCATATGATAGCCAGGCCCTGAGCTTCCACAGACTTCAGCTCCTACACTCTGGTTTATTGGACTTACCCACTCAGCTAACATGGAGTTGAAGAATGTCAACCACTACACCATGGAGCCAAGAGTGCCTACAGTTGAAAGCAGGAGGATTGCATACAGCATACATGTGGAATCTAAGCCCCCTCTTGATATAGATGTGGAATGGACACAACCAATCTAAGGTCCACAGAATGGAGGAATAGAATAAGGATTAGAGTGGACTTACTGATATTCCTATTCATGAACTATTGTGGTTAGTAATTGAAGAAAATGTGGCATTGGTGTGGAGAAAGTGGCCATGGCGGCTGCTGGTTGTGGGGAATGGGAAGAAGAGATGAGATATGGAGGTATTTTTGGGACTTGGAGTTGTCCTGGGTGGTGCTGGAGGGACAATTACTGGACATTGTAGATCCTCCCATGGCCCACTGGATGGAACGTGGGAGAGTGTGGGCTATGATGTGGACCATTGACCATGAGGTGCAGCGGTGCTCAGAGATGTATTTGCCAAATGCAATGAATATGTCATGATGATGGAGGAGAATGTTGCTATGGGGGGAGTAGTGGGGTGAGGGGGATGGGGGGTACATGGGGACATCATATTTTTTGAATGTAATATTTTAAAAATGAATAAAATAAAAAAATAAAAAAATAAAGTAAGCCTAATATTGACACCAATCCTTTAAAGGAGGAAAGGCCAGGGTCTCCAGAATATGGGGAGTGGGACTCACGTGGGTTAGTTAGACCTTTTGCATAGGCTGTAATCTCTGGAGTACCCAGTCAATGGGAAAATGGGAGTGATCTGCAAGCTAGGCTTAGGGAATAAATTTTGCTGTGTTCTGCTGTTTGGCACACCAGCCAGCCACCGTGCTTTGGCTGTACACCCATTCTTGCAAGATTTTAAATAATTTTTTTCTCCACAATCATGAATGTTTATTCTCTTTCAGGTACAGGTTTCTTTCTAACAACTTTCAGAGTTTTTCCAGGATCCAAAGCTTTAGAGGGGGACCCCCAGGGTGGATGAGGGACAGGAACACCCTGCTGATTGAGCAGTCTTGGGCTCTTCCATTGGGGGACTGCCTCTGACAGCTGGAAGGACCTGAGACCAGATGTTTAGATCTCCTGATTGTGGACAAGTAAAGGTGAAGCGAAAAACCTGCCTTTCACTGACCAGGCAACTCTGTGCATGGGCCAAGTTAAGAAAAAGGACTATTAAGTATTGCCTTAGTGGCCAGAAATTCTGATGAGTCTGAGTTTGGTTGTATGTGTATGAGATGCACAACACACTACATGAAGCAAGTGTGGAGTCCTGATTCATGTTTCCCTTCTACAGGGAAAAGGGCTGAAGATGGAGGAAGGAAAACGATCTGAAAGAAAGAAACCCAGACAAGACACTGAATGGGGAATAGGGACAGTCAGCCAGCTGGGAAAAGAGGAAAGATAGTATCTGTTGGGTCCGCCAGGGACATTCCCCTGGATAGTCCATTAGGGAGGATGTTGAAACATTGGACTGATAATGATTGGTCTAAGGGAAAGGAAAAAAAAAAAAGATTAAATATTGCTGTTACATTTGGGCCAAAGAAAGCATTTTACTGCCCAGTGTATTTTGGCCAAGAAATGGGGTGGATGAAGATAGGCTGTGGGAGGAGGGGCACCCGGCTCGCCTCAGTGGCAAACAGTGCGGCAAGAGGTGACACCGCCTCTGCCCACTGGGCCTAGATGAGGTGACCACGCCTGACTAGGCCTTTGCTGCTAATGGCTAGCCGGCACCCGCCCTCCCCCTTCCTATCTCCCCGCCTAGCCCAGCTCTCACTTCCCCTCCCCCCTCCCTTAAACCTAATCTCTTAGTATGCTGTTTGCCCAGCAACAGCTTACAACCACCTATCAGCTTAGTAACAGTGTCAGCCTATCAAGAGTTAGCACATACTCTACTGGCCAATCACTAGCCCAATGCCAGAACATTGCCTTATATGGAAACAGCATTTGCCCTAGCCAATCAGAACCCGCCACACCACTCCCCAATCCTATAAATCTGCATCCCCTTCCGCAATAAACCAGACCTGTGCCATCAGCCTGTCTCCGCGACTCCTTCCTGGGTCGTGTGCCCTCCACGCCTTCGGAGCCCCCGAGGGAAGCCTCAGTGGCCGTACGAGGCTTTCTTCCCCGCACCAGGGACCCCTCTCATCCCACAATGGGACCCCACTCATCCCTTAACAGGGACCCCGCTCGTCCCACAACGGGACCCCACTCGTCCCGCAACAGGGACCCCGCTCGTCCCATAACAGGGACCCCGTTTCGTCCCTCAATTGGCACCCAACGTGGGGCTGAGCAACCCCACCACAGCACAACGTGGGGCCAAAGCAACCCCACCACTGCACCGCTCTGAGGGTAAGGGCCCCGAGAACCTCCACTGCCTCACTCCATAACCTGGCACCCCCCCCCTCTCTTCTCACCCCCTATCTTTTTGCTCTGCATTGCTGCTCCTGAACCTTGGCGACCTCATACGATCCACGGCGGTCTAGGAGAATCGCTGGATGGCTTTCTCCTTCCATGTCGGGGGCTTATACCGACCCGCTATGATCAAGAGGCACCAATAAAACTCTCAGGAGCGCGTGCCTGAGCACCTCCACCCCTGCCTCCACCTCTGCCTTCTCCCCTGTTCTTGTCACCTTTGTGTTCGTAGTCCTACTCTCTGCCTTTTGCCTTGCCGCTACTGCTCTGCCGCGGGACGCTCATGAGCCCCAGCAACCTTTTCCCTTGCCTCCTCCTTTCGCCCCTTTGCGCCCTTCTCCTCGCTTCCCTCCTCTGGCAGGTAAGGACTCTCATTCACTGGACTCTCGTCCATCCCTGGGACCTCTAATCGCCCGGGGCAGGACTCTTGCCGTCCGACCCTTTCAGGCCGGACTCGCGTCCCCCTCTCGCTGAGGTGCGGACTCTCGCCGTCCGATTCTAGGAACCGGACTCTTCGCGTCTGCCCTCTGGGCTGGACTATGGCACGTCTTCCCCCTTCCCCTAGTCCTTACCTATCTCCGCTCCCGGCATGGGGTCCTCCCTTTCCCATAGCCTCTATGGCTCCGCTCTGCCTGGTTCCGCACCCCCCCCCCAGCTACTGCTTACGCTTGCGAGAAGGACGGCTCCACTGCTCCTGACGATGACGAGGTCTCCCTCGTGTCGCAGGTTGACAGCCTCCTAGAAGAGACGCCCCCCACACCCGGTCGCCCCTGCCAGCTCCTAGCTCCCCTCCTTACACACCTTCTGCACCATCTGCCCCTGCTACTCAAGATGGCGGGCTTCCGCCTTCTTCGTGGTCTGCTCCTGCACCCCGAAATGGCGGATTTCCTCCTTCCTCTTGGCCTGAGCAGACCGCCGCCAAAAATGGCGAGCTTCCGCCCTCCGCTGCTGCCGCGCCCCCGGCTGCCGGGCGTGAGCCCGCCCCCTGGCCCGGATTTGGGCCTCCTGGCCCTCCTCCCCCTCCTCCTCCGGCATATAACTCGCTGCAACTGCCAATGCAGGCTCGGCCTGGGGGCTACCTAGTGCCCCTTGGACTTCGCACCCCCCCCCCGCTAGTTCCCTCCCGGCCCCTCCTACCGACCTCCCAGTCACCCTCATTTGCATGCAATGCCAGCAGATCTCTCGCAGAGCCCCCGCGCCTGGCACGACCCCCCAGTTATACCCGCTTAATCTTGACCCCTCTCTGCAACGACCTCTTGCCTGGTACCAGCATGACGCCGATGATATTAAACGCCTCTGGAAGGCTATTAAGGAGGACGGTCTGAATAGCCCATACGCTCGACAGTTGATAGATGATCTGTCCGGTCACCTGAATCTTCCTACGACTGGTTCTCGATGGCCCGCCGCCATCCTTACTCCCTGCCAGTTCATAGATTGGCGAGCACACTACCAGGATCAGGCTGAGCAGCAGGCCGCCGCCAACAGGCGGCTTAATATTCCCTACCCGCTTGAGAGTTTCCTAAGCGCCGGCCTTACGCCGACCCTGCGGCATACTATCAGGCCCCGCCCCAGTTCTGGGAACAAATCCGCTCAGTCGCTTTGCGTGCCTTCCACAATTGTTCAGCCAGCAAGGCTGACAGCCTTGCCAAACTTATTCAGAAGGGGGATGAGGATTTCGCCTCCTTTGTCTCGTGGGTCCAAGAGGCTTGCGAGCGCAGGGTTGAGGACAGTCAGGCCCGGCGCGCCCTGGCCAGGGAGCTTATCCTTGAGGGGCCAACTCAGTCTGTAAGCAGGCCCTGCTGCCCATCTGGGACAAGGAGCTCCACAACTGGATACTGGCATGCAGAGACTTAAACCCCTCTTCCCAGGCCCTGTCTGCCTCCTTAGGTCAGTCCCTTGCAACAGCCCTCGCCCTCAACACTGGCTGCTTCAAGTGCGGTGAGTCGGGACATTTTGCACGCGACTGCACTAGCGGCCCCCCGCCTCCTGGCGGTGGCTGCAGGCCAGACAGGCCCGCCATGCCCTGCCCTAGATGCGGGCACGGCTATCATTGGGCCAGAGATTGCCAGGTGCACCCCAGCAAGACAGGGAGGCCTTTAAACTTCCAAGGGGCAAGCCTCAGCCCCGCCACCAAGAGGTCACCCGCCCACTGCCAAAACCCTGATGTGGACGCTTCCAATAAGCAAGGACTGACCCTCCCTGGCATTAAGAATAGATGGGCATTGGTTTCGTGGTACATTGGACTCGGGGGCAGAAGTCTCCTGCTTCCCCATCTACTATGAAAGATACTGGAATCTGGTCGAGGGCCCCCCAGTGCAGGGTGCCACGGGAGCAGCATCCTCCCAGCAGGTCAGGGACCCCCTAACTTGGGAAGATGAGGAAGGGCACACGGGCAGTTTCCGGCCCCTTCTCCTCCCTAACTTGCCCACCATCCTTTGGGGAAGAGATGTCCTCTCACAGAGTGGAGCTTTCATTGCCACGGCTCCCCCCCCAATAGGATGGGCCATTGCTCGCGGCACTCAGCCAAAACCCGCTCCCCTGCAGTGGGACACAGAGGAGCCCATATGGGTTGAGCAATGGCCTTTACTGCCCCACAAATGCGAGGCCTTGTTGTTACTGGTACAGGAACAATTGGAAAAGGGACATATGGAGCCTTCCACCAGCCCCTACAATTCGCCTGTCTTTGTCATTCACAAAAAATCCACAGGCAAATACCGGCTTTTACACGACCTCAGGGAAATTAACAAACACATTATTCCCATGGGCTCGGCACAGCCCGGCCTACCCCACCCATCGGCCATTCCTGTGCACTATCATATACTCATCTTAGACATCAAGGACTGTTTCTTTTCTATTCCTTTGCACCCTAGGGACAAGCACAGGTTTGCCTTCACTGTACCCCTAGGCAATCACAAAGGGGCTAACCCCTGGTATCAATGGCGCGTCCTCCCACAGGGCATGTGCAACAGTCCCACCATCTGCCAAAACTTTGTCAATCTGGCCATTGAACCATTGAGGCAGGAGGCATATATCATCCATTACATGGATGATATCCTCCTGGCCCATCCAGATGCATAGCATCTACAAGACACCATGACCAAACTCCTCACAGGCTTGCTGGCTCTCGGCCTAACCGTTAGCAGAGAGAAGGTGAAACATGCACCCCCATTCACCTTTCTCGGGTTCCATATCACATCTCACGTGCAGCCCGTGGCCCCACAGTCAAACATTCCCAACAGCCTAACCCTGGCCGAGCTGCAGCAGCTATGCGGAAACATTAACTGGGTACGCACGGCTATCCCTGTCACCACTGCGCAGCTTGAGCCGCTGTTCTCCCTCTTATAAGAGCCATGCCAACCAACATCCATGGCAGCTCGGCGCATAAAGGTTACTCCAGAGGCCCGGGCTGCCCTAGAGCGGGTCAACAGAGCCATAGCTACCATGTCACTGCAGAGACACGATCCAGAAAAACCTATCCTTGCCCTCGTCCTCCATACCCCTAAGACGCCTACCGGCGTCCTCTGGCAAGAGGGCCCTCTCCAATGGCTACACTTATCCAAAAGCCGGATCCCCAAAATCTGCCCGATCTTCCAGGCCTTCACCAGCCTGGCGCATGACCTCCTAACACTCTGCCTTCACACCTACAACACACAACCGGCTTCCATTATCTGGCCACTCTCTACAGGGACCATTGATTACCTCATACAAGAAAACATATCCATGCAGGTGCTGCTGGAGCGTTACTCGGGGACCTTTGACAACCACTACCCCAGTCATAAGCTTCTCCAAGGGCTGATCCATATGCCCTTGGCCAGCCAACATCACCCTTTTCCTAGCTCCACACTGCTGCCACACTGCACCACCGCATTCATGGATGCCTCCAAAACTAAGTTTGCATTTATTGCTTACGTCAAACACCAAAAGCAGCCCGTACGGCGAGTCTTTAAAAACCCTAACTCGGTACAAGCAGGCGAGCTTTCAGCCGTCATCGCCTGCCTCCACGCTTTTGCAGACCAGCCCATAAACATCTTTACGGACAGCCTATACACCATACAGGTCTGTAAAGCTCTCGCCTACGCCACCTTCTTCCCCAAGGATACGCCGCTCGATCTAGCACTCACTGCGCTGCAGCGGCCTTCTTGAGGGAAGGTTCCACCCATGGTATATTGCACACATTTGGAGCCACACGTCCCTACAGGGACCCCTGGCTGCTGGTAATGATCTAGCAGACCGTGCTGTCTCCGCTCATGCCCTTAACATGGCGGGAGACCACATAAATCAAGCAAAGTCCTTGCATGCCAGGTTTCACTTCTCGGCCGCCTCGCTGAAACACCCACTACCAGACTTGCCCATAGAAACCTGTAAACACCTCGTGCGCTCTTGCCAAACCTGTGCGCCAGTCCTCCCACTTGGGCCCCCTGCAGCCCCAAGGGGTGAACCCCCGAGGGCTCAAGCCCAACTCCTGGTGGCAAATGGACGTAAACTCACATCCCCTCATTTGGGAGGCTTAAGTATGTCCACGTCGTTATCGACACCTACTCCCATCTCACTTATGCGGCCGCCCTCCCGGGGGAATCTGCAAAGTATTCCATCAAAACCTTGAGACAGGCCATTCTGTTCATGGGCATCCCCTGGGACTTAAAAACTGACAACGGGCCCGCATATCGTAGTAAAAGCTTCCAGCTCTTCCTTCAGAACTATAATATCACACACCACTTTGGCATCCCTTACAATCCACAGGGACAGGCCATGGTGGAGAAAACCCACCACTGCCTAAAGGCATTAATACAAAAGGAGAGGGGTATACACCCCCAAAACTCTGCAGATGAGGTCATTACGGCATGTCTCATCCATCTTAACCTCCTCACATTTGACAGCAAGGCCTCTCGGCCACGTATAAACACTGGGGACCATCATACTTACCTACACCTATGCCTATGGTCTACTGGAAAGACCCAGAAACTAATGCCTGGAAAGGGCCCAGTCCCCCTCCTCACCCAAGGGAGAGGGTTTGCTTGTGTCTTCCAGAAAACGCCTCACAACCATTCTGGATCCCAGGCCGAAACATCAAACCTGCCACCACAGCCGAAACTAGGGAGGAGAAGCGCCACCGCCTGAAGGCCCTACAGCGTCGGGAACCCCACAAAATGCCTCCCAGCTGCTCTGGATCCCCAGGAGAAACATCAAATCTGCCACCGGCCAGCAGCAGGTCCCAACGACGGATGATGAGAGCACTCGCCTATCGGATGGAGAGGCTGAACGTGGCTGCAGATCCAGTTCATGACACCCTCCTCCTTGGACAGCTAGTACAACTTGCTGTCCGCACCTTGGCTTCAAACAAGAAACCTAAAAATCTACGCTCTCTCCTGCTTTTCATGTTAGCCCTGTTCCCCTCTGCGTCCTCCCCCCCAACGTCGAGAGCCCCGGCATATTAAAAACAAAGGGGGAAATGTGGGAGGAGGGGCACTGGCAAACAGTGCGGCAAGAGGTGACACCGCCTCTGCCCACTGGGCCTAGATGAGGTGACCACGGCCTGGACTAGGCCTTTGCTGCTAATGGCTAGCCGGCACCGCCCTCCCCCTTCCTATCTCCCGCCTAGCCCAGCTCTCACTTCCCCTCCCCCCTCCCTTAAACCTAATCTCTTAGTATGCTGTTTGCCCAGCAACAGCTTACAAACCACCTATCAGCTTAGTAACAGTGTCAGCCTATCAAGAGTTAGCACATACTCTACTGGCCAATCACTAGCCCAATGCCAGAACATTGCCTTATATGGAAACAGCATTTGCCCTAGCCAATCAGAACCCGCCACACCACTCCCCAATCCTATAAATCTGCATCCCCTTCCGCAATAAACCAGACCTGTGCCATCAGCCTGTCTCCGCGACTCCTTCCTGGGTCGTGCGCCCCTCCACGCCTTCGGAGCCCCCGAGGGAAGCTTCAGTGGCCGTACGAGGCTTTCTTCCCCACGCCAGGGACCCCTCTCATCCCACAATAGGACCCCACTTGTCCCTTAACAGGGACCCCGCTCGTCCCACAACGGGACCCCACTCGTCCCGCAACAGGGACCCCCGCTCGTCCCATAACAGGGACCCCGTTTCGTCCCTCAATAGGCTCTGTGTTGACCTTGTACTTTATGTTAATGAAAGGAAACCCTTTTACAAGGAGGAGTCTGACTATGCTGTGTACTGGTTAAAGGGGAAAGAGAACCATTCTTTAGCCTTTGAAAGCCAAGACTCCAGACTCAGAAACTAAATCTGTAAAAGCTAAACCCTGGGACTCTCTATTGAGCCTTCCTCCTCCCTATGTTTCCCTTCTCCTCCCAGGGCAGGGACTGGTGGATTTGGAAGGTACAAAAGGGACCCACCCAAGCATCCAGGGACCCACAGGGTCAATCCATACCCACTGCCCCATTGGTTATGACCCACCAGCAGTTAAGGAAGGAATTGGAACAAGGTAGGAAGAATATATAGAACTTTCCCCTTCTCCAAGTCCTCCAAAGAAAAGAGGGTGAGGAAACATACCTCCATTGAGCTTCTTTACTCCTTGAGGAGAAGTACCAATTGGGCCAGGAGAGATCAGTTATATAAATGCCCCACGGACAAGTATGGAAGTAAAAAACGTTAAAAAGGAGATGAAGTCATTCATGCAAGATCCAGTGGGGCTAGCTGAGTAAGTGGATTAATTCCTGGGCCCAAGTCTGTATATGTGGTCTGAACTCATGTCTATACTGAGTATCCTCTTTATGAGAGAAGAAAAGGGAAATGGGTAAGGAGGGGTGGCTATGAAGGAATAAGAAAAGCAGCACCCATCTGGACAAGGAGTAATGGCAGCAGAGCAGAAGTTCCCCAATGTAGACCCTAACTGGAACAATAATGATTGGGGGATAGAGCACAAATGAAATATCTTAGAGACCTCACTATACAAGGGATCAACTTGGCCATGCCTCAATCCCAAAATTTAATTAAGGCCTTTGAGGTGAATCAAGAAATAGATGAGACTCCTCTGCTTACCCGCAAAGTTGAGAGACCAGTGAGGAAATACTCAGAAATGGACCCTGATGACCTGACACCCAGGGAATGCTAAAGGTCAACTACATAAAAGGGGTCTTGGCCTGACATTTGGAAAAAGATCCAGAAAATGGATGGATAGATGGATGGATGGATAAACCACTAGAAGACTTAATGAGAAAGTCTCAGAAATGGTTCGTGAGAAGGGAGGAAGAAAAGGAGAAGCAAAAAGCTAAGATAATGATGAGAACGGTTGACCATATGTCAGAAAAGATTACAGACAAGGCAGGGAGGGGGCAGGCAGAGACCAGACTAGATAAGGGAGCAGGCTGGCTAGCTTGGATAAAGGGGCTAAGAGAGTGCAGGACTCCATTATCACTGTTGAAAACCTGGTCGATTTAAAAGAGAGTGCCTGAAACACACCAAATGTAAAATAAAAGCTATGACTAGCAGCAAGATTTTTACAGTGTTCTTTCTTTCTTTTTTTGTCTTTATTCATTCTTTTAAAAAAATATGAGGTCCGCATATACCCCACAGCCCCCTCACTCCACTCCTCCCCCATAACAACAATCTCCTTCATCATCATGAGACATTCATTGCATTTGGTGACTACATCTCTGAGCACCACTGTGCCTCATGGTTAATGGTCCACATCATAGCCCACACTCTCCCACAGTCCACCCAATGGGCCATGGGAGGACATACAGTGTCCGATAACTGTCCCTGCAGCACCACCCAGGACAACTCCAAGTCCCTCCCACACCCTACCCCCAGCAGGCACCATGGCCAATTTCTCCACATCAATGCCACATTTTCTTTGATTATGAATCACAATAGTTCATGAATAGATAAGGGCAACCCCTCTGAAGACCTCCCAGCTCTTTTTGGAGACTCATAGCCATATAAACTCATTTGTCCTTTCCATTTCCCCTTTATATTCAGGTCAAAAAGCATTTTTAACTCCTGGTATTATATGTAGATTGAGATATTCTGCTGGTCCGAGTTGACTGTTTTATTCAAGGCCATTTTCTAGTTACCTCATCATCTGGTACTTGGTAGTAATCCCTTGGCACCAGCGAGGCTCATCCCCAGGAGTCATGTTCCACACTGGGGGGACAGTGTTCTTTCATAATTTGTAACAAACGTCTCATGACAATACAAGGTGATGGTCGAGGGTTGATGTATGGGACCACAGTATGATGTTATGCATGTTTGCTTTGTAAGTTCACAACTTTTACTATACACTTAATTTTTTATGTATGTTCATATATAAATGGTATAAAGATAATAACAATTGGATTGGTTGGGGGAAAATACTTTGCTTAGTAGTATTTTGACAATGCTCTTTAATCATTAGTTAAAAAGGTTTAAAAACAATGCAAGTTATTGGTGGTAGGATGAGATGTATATATGTTTGTTTGATGTTATATATGTTTGTTTTGTAAGTTCACAACTATTATACACTTATTGTTTATGTATGTTTATGTATGAGTGATATATTTCAATAAAATTTTAAAAGTGCAAAAAAAAAAAAAATAGTGTGCCCATGTTTAAAGAAAGAAGGTCAGGTTATACCCCTGGTGAATTTTGAGGATGAGTTGGGTTGGAGCCTCCTAATATCAAGACCTCACCTGGTGACTTTTGCAAATCTAATGATGGGCTTATATCAGAAAGAAATTACATTTTTGGTGGACACCAGAAGCTCAATCCTTTGTAAGCCACCTCTCAAAGGGGACCAAGTAATTTGGCAGCTCCCTCACAATCTTGGTGGTAAAAGTGGAGGGACTTAAATTTCCCTCTCTTGAGCCTACTGACATTCATTGGGAGGTATTAGTCAGGGTTCTCTAGGGAAACAGAATCAACAAGAGATATCTCTCAATAGTAAAAGATTTTTATAAGTCTTTCACACGACTGTGGGGATGCACAAGTAAGTCCAGATTCTGCAGGCAGGCTGCAACCAAGGGTTCCAATGAAAGTCCAATGAAGGTCCTTGATGAATTAAGACATTGGATGTTCAAAGATGAGCTGGGAAATTCTCATTCAATGCTTGAATCACTTCCCCTTTTAACGCATTCAACTGATTGGATAAAGCATCACTCATTGCTGATGACAATGTCCCTGATTGTTGTAATAGTAATCAGTTATATATGCAGTAAATTCAGTGGTGACTAAAGTCCATACATGTCCTTGTATTACAGTTAGCCCAGCGATTGCTTGACCAAACAACTGGTCATAATTACCTGGGCGAGATGACACATTAACCTGATCAACACAGTCCACCCCTTGTCAAATCCACAACCATACACATTACTTTAAACCATACTTGGTCTCTAAGTAAAAACAATAACAGACATTTATATATATATATATATATATATATATATTTCTGCCTAACAGTGTTCAGATCCTCTGTGTACAACTGGAAATGCATTCATTCCATACAGAATGGGTACAAGTTCTTGGATAATATTCACTCTTAAACTTGACATCCTCAAATCTTATGACATGAAACTGATACAACTTAGTATATGGTAAGAGAAAGGTTGGGGAAAAAGACAAAGAAATTCATTTTGTGTACATATACAATCATAATCATAATGAAACAAGGAAGAAAGATTCATGACCTTTACATACCTCATTTTTTGCAACTGGTCATGTAGTTGAAGTTCATATTTATCACTACCTTCTTCCACTACCCATTCCATGTTTCTTTTACCCTCAGGAAGTACTTCATCTGCCCATGGTTTTTGCCTGTTGGGGTGAACCAAACTTCTAATCCTGAAGATTCTGGGCCATTGTTAGTCCTCCTTGGATTGGGTTGTGGCAATTTTCCTTTGACTTTAATCATAGGGCATGGCAGTACTAGGGGACAAGATTTTATTTCAGTGTACACATAGAAATGTTTGCATCATTCATGCAATGGTTAAATTTCAAATTTGAAGACTTTAACTCATCTCCTTCTTTTGTAACAGTATCCAGAATATCTGGGAGGAACCAGTCAACATCATTATACTTTTTGGCTCCACAAACTATGTTAAAGTGTTGAAAACACTCTCACCCAGATCCTTGCTTCTTATAAGCATGGAAGTGGGGGAATCCAGTGATGATATTTTGTGTATCTCGATTGTCAACTCATGCCATGGACTGTTAGCAGCCTCTTGATTATTGGAAATGGAGTCATTAATACCTTTGTGTCCAATTAGAGTAGAAAGCCAATTGCATGATGGATATAGGTTATATTAAATTTCACCAAAAATTTATAGAAGTGTGTGATCTAAAGTGTAAACCATAATGTAAACTACTGACCATGGTTAGTAGTTATGTTTCAATATTTGTACAACTGTTGTAGCAAATGTAACATCTACGTGTAAAAAGATCATTGTTGGGGAAGGAGGAAAAAGGGGAGGATATTGGGTATACGGGAGTCCCCTATATTCCGTATGTGACATAAAACGTCTTTGAAGACATAATAAAAAAAGATGTAAGACACTGAGGAAGAAATGGAAGAATTGCCTGGCCACTGTACAAACAGGACAACAGTTATTACAGTGATGAAAGGCGAAATGCACAAAAATTTTCTTCAATATTCTTCACCTTCTTTTTACACTTTTTAAATTAAAGTTAATAGAACACAAAGAACGTTAGATTAAAAATATTAAAAAGAAGGTTCGGCGGGGCTGCCGGTGGCTCCTCGGTTTCCCGCGTTCCATCGTTCGAGGTACAGCAGTGCGGCTATGGCAGAACCTCAGCTCGCGGCCGGCAGCCTTACCGACGAGGCTGCAGTCAATTGCTGCTCCAATGCGGACCCCAGCACCAAGGATTTTCTATTGCAGCAGACCATGTTACGAATTAAAGATCCTAAGACGTCATTGGATTTTGATACTAGAATTCTTGGAATGACGCTAATTGAAGAATTAGATTTTCCCACTATGAAATGTTCACTCTATTTTTTGGCTTATGAGGATAAAAATGACATCCCCAAAGATTAAAATGAAAAAGTGGCATGGTTTTTCTCCAGAAAAGGTACTCTTTTTTTTTTCCTTTTATTTTTTTTGTTTCATTTATATTTTTAATATTACATTCAAAAAATATGAAGTTCCCATATACCCCCTACCCCCCTCACCCCACTCCTCCCCCCATAACAACAAACTCCTCCATCATCATGAGATATTCATTGCATTTGGTGAATACATCTCTGAGCACCACTGCACCTCATGGTCAATGGTCCACATCATAGCCCACACTCTTCCACATTCCACCCACTGGACCATGGGAGGACATACAATGTCCAGTAACTGTCCCTGCAGCACCACTCAGGACAACTCCAAGTCCTGAAAATGTCCCCACATCTCTTCCTCCCACTGCCTACCCACAGCAGCTGCCATGGCCACTTTCTCCACACCAATGCCACATTTTCTTTGATTACTAATCACAATAGTTCATGAATAGAATATCAGTAATTCCACTCTAATCCATACTCTATTCCTCCATCCTGTGGACCTTATGGTTGTGTCCACTCCACATCTATATCAAGAGGGGACTTTGATTCCACATGGATGCTGGATGCAATCCTCCTGCTTTCAGTTGTAGGCACTCTTGGCTCCCTGGTGTGGTGGTTGACCCTCCTCACCTCCATGTTAGCTGAGTGGGTTAAGTCCAATAAACCAGAGTGTAGGAGCTGAAGTCTGTTGAGGTTCAGGGCCTGGTTATCACATGGTCATTCCAGAGATTCAGGCCCCCTGAGTATACATTAAACCCCAGCTCCAACTACAGTTCCAGTAAAAGTAACAGGAGGGACTTGTGAACAAAGATCACATCTGAGTCCAGCTCCATCACACAGAAACACAAACTCCAAAGTAGGGCCAACTGATGTGGCACTGAACTCCATCTGCCATGACCATAGAACCTGTGGGTCTCTGTAGTCCTCAGAAGAACCAATACCTGGGGTTATATCTACTTTATCTGTCTCTGGGACTCTGCTGAGGTGTGCATAAGGGAGACCCCTCTGATAACCTCCCAGCTCTTTTTGGAGACTCATAGCCATATAAACTCATTTGTCCTTTCCATTTCCCCCTTTTATTCAGGTCAAAAGCATTTTTAACTACTGGTATTGTATGTAGATTGAGATATTCGGCTGGTCTGTGTTGACCGTTTTATTCAAGGTCATTTTCTAGTTACCTCATCATCTGGTACTTGGTAGTAATCCCTCGGCACCAGGGAGGCTCATCTCTGGGAGACATGTCCCATGCTGGGGGGAAGGCAACACATTTACATGTTGAGTTTGCCTTTGAGACTGGCCACATTTGAGTAACACAGAGGCTCTCAGGAGGTAGCTCTTAGGCACCCTGCAGCTCTAGGCCTTATTCTTTTTTTTTTTATTTTTTATTTTTATTTTTATTTTTTATTTTTTTTTTTAATTTTTTTAATTTTTATTGACTTTGTAATAATATTACATTAAAAATATATATGTGAGGTCCCATTCAACCCCACCCCCCCCACCCCCCCCTCTCCCCCCCCCCCAACAACACTCGTTCCCATCATCATGACACATCCATTGGATTTGGTAAGTACATCTTTGGGCACCTCTGCACCTCATATACATTGGTTCACATCATGGCCTATACTCTCCTCTATTCCATCATGTAGGCCCTGTGAGGATTTACAATGTCCGGTGATTACCTCTGAAGCACCATCCAGGGCAGCTCCATGTCCCGAAGACACCTCCACCTCTCATCTCTTCCTGCCTTTCCCCATACCCTTTGTCCATTATGTCCACTTTTCCCAATCCAATGCCACCTCTTCTATGTGGACACTGGATTGGTTGTGTCCATTGCACCTTTATGTCAAGAGGAGGCTCAGATTCCACCTGGATGCTGGATGCAATCCTCCCATTTTCAGTTGTAATCACTCTAGGCTCCATGGTGTGGTGGTTGTCCTTCTTCACCTCCATCTTAGCTGAGTGTGGTAAGTCCAATAAATCAGATTGTAGGTGCTGGAGTCTGTTGAGGCTCAGGATCTGGCTATCACATTGTCAGTCCAGAGATTCAAATCCCCTAAATATATCTTAAACCCCAACATTAACTGCACCTCCAGCACATTAGCATGAAAGTCTTATGAAGGGAGATCCCATCTGAGTCCAGATTCATCACACATAAACACCATTTCCAAAGAGGGGCCATCTGCCCTGGTAGTTAACCCCATCGGCCATGACCATAACTCCCATGGGTCTCTTTAGCCCTCAAAGGAACCAATATCTGGGGGTTGTATCTGCTTTATCTGTCTCTCTGACTCTGCTCAGTTGTGCATGAGGGCAAACCTTCTGCCAGCCTCCAGACTCTTTTTTAGAAACTCGTAGCCATATAAACTCATTTCTCCTTTCCATTTCCCCCTTACTTTAGGTCAAACAGCATTTTAAAGTCATGGTATTTTATGTAGACATGGATATTCTGCTGATCCGCATTGAACCTTCCGTATAAGGTCATTTTCCAGTTGCATCATCAGTTGGTAGTTGATAGTGGTCCCTCGTTGCCAGGGAGGCTCATCCCCGGGTGTCATGTCCCACGCTGGGGGGAAGGCATTGCATTTACATGCTGAGTTTGGCTTCGAGACTGGCCACATTTGAGTAACATGAAGGCTGACAGAAGGAAATTCCCAGGCACAAAGTTGCTCTAGGCCTTGTTATTATTTTGGGTTTATCAGCTCACAAGCATAGTCATTAGTATCAGGGGCTCACTGTTGAACCCTCACTCCCTCCCGGTCCCCACCACTGTACCTGGGAGACTGTCGCTGCTCCCCTAGGGACCACGACAGAGCACCACTGGCCAGGAACCCAGTACCCCCCCTACTGTGGTTTTTAATTGTTGCCACTATGAGTATATCCAAACATTACCATGCACCCTGGACATATGTTCTGTACAGCTCCCTGTCAGTCATATATCATCTGTCATTGGTATCCCATACCAGTATCCCTCCATTGCCATTGTTGAAACACTCTGTGATCCAGAACTCCCCGAAATTTGAAGCCCAATATAATGTCATGGTCCCTTACTAGGGAATGGCATATAGCGATGAGTTTAAAGGATAGATAAAGAACTTGGATAAAGTTAGATAAAGAACTTAGATAAAGAATGTTGACTTGAAAAAATTCCACATCCTATTTTTTTCTTTTTTTTTTTTTCCCCCCCCCCCCTAATTATTCAGCTTTTCTTCACAGGAGTCCTAGACCACAGCAATGTATATATATAATATACAGCACTCCCACACATCCACCAGAAAACCTTTTCCCTTCCACAGTGATACTCTTACGCCCTATTCATATCATATTTACTTAAAGTGATGTACAGAGTCTGAGACATTAGCTTTCTAACAAGGTGACATCTGTGTTTACATTATGGTGCATACTTTAGGATACACAGTTCTTTACATTTTTAGTTATCCTATGTTTTACATTATGGTTTACATTATCAGTCTGTCATCTCCTATATGTTATGGTGTAATATTACATGTTTTATATCCATCCTTGTGTACTCTCAAGAAACTCCTCTCTTACCCCCCATTTACTTTGGTTCCACACATTTAACGTCCATTTTCCCTTCCACCTTGGTGCCCTCAGTGATAGCCAACCTCCGTTTCCTGAGGAGCCACTTCCAGAGATAGATGGAATAGTGTTCAGGGCCAAACTTGCTCAACTGCCCCAATGCCCTGGGAGCCACCCTTTCTCTCGAGGGATACAGTTCCCTCTATTGGATGGCATTAGTCCTCCCCAGGATGTGGGTCCACCCCCACTCTCACTACTTGGGTTTCTACCCCATGGTGTCACCCACTCTGGCAGAATGAGCATTTAGACATTCCCCAGGAGCCCGTCCTGCATCAGACCCTCCCCTCTGAGCATTCTAAACAGGTAACCCTCTTTATTATATTTTGATATGATTTTCTCGGCATTTTACTCTCCACCAACACCTGACCCTCTCCTGTTTCGTATGCTACCCCTCCCTCCCCCCACTTTTGGGCAACGTTACCCACCCGTCCCTCCCCAGCCACCCTCAAACCCGCAAAGCCCCAAGCAAAGGCAACCCCTTGCCCCCCTTTTATCTCTTCTTTGTGTTCATACTTACCACCATCTCGTCTTAAATTCCACCCCTGCAGACATCGGCTCATATCCTTCCTCCACCCTCCGATTTCCTGCAAGCCTATCGTTCAGTCTCTTGCTATCTAGGGCAGCTTGTTTATTTCATATCATTGAGGTCATGTAGTATTTGTCCTTCAATGTCTGGGTTGCTTCACTCAACATAAGGTTCTCAAGATTCATCCATGTTATCACATGTGTTTGTAGTGTGTTTGTTCTTACAGCCGAGTAGTATTCCATTGTGTGTATATACCACATTTTATTGATCCACTCGTCTGTTGATGGGCATTTGGGTTGATTCCAACTTTTGGCAATGGTGAACAATGCTGCTATGAACATTGGTGTACATATATTGGTTTGTGTTCTTGTTTTCAGTTCTGCTGGGTATATTCCCAGCAGTGGTATTGCTGGGTCATATGGCAAATCTATGGCTAGTTTTTTGAGAAACCGCCATACTGTTCTCCAGAATGGTTGGATCCTTCTGCATTCCCACCAGCAGTGGATGAGTGTTCCCCTTCCTTCACATCCTCTCCAGCACTTGTATTCTTCTGTTTTTTTCATAGCTGCCAATCTTATGGGTGTAAGATGGTATCTCATTGTGGTTTTGATTTGCATTTCCCTGATAGCTAGAGATTTGGAACATTTTTTCATGTGCTTTCTTGCCATTTGTATTTCTTCTTTGGAGAAGTGTCTGTTTAAGTCTTTTTCCCATTTTTTAAATGGATTGTTTATCTTTTTATTTTCAAGATGTAGGAGTTCTTTATATATGCAAGTTATAAGTTTCTTATCAGATATATGATTGCCAAATATTTTCTCCCACTGTGTGGGCTCCCTTTTTACTTTCTTGACAAACTCCTTTGAGGTGCAGAAGGCTTTAATTTTGAGGAAGTCCCATTTATCTATTAGTTCTTTTGCTGCTCGTGCTTTTGGTGAGATATTCATAAATCCATTACCTATTACAAGGTCCTGTAGATGTTTCCCTACACTGCTTTCTAAGGTTTTTATGGTCTTGGCTCTTATATTTAGGTCTTTGATCCATCTTGAGTTGATCTTTGTATAAGGTGTGAGATGGTAATCCTCTTTCATTCTTCTACATATGGCTATCCAGTTCTCCAGACACCATTTGTTGAATAGGCCACTCTCTCCCAGTTGAGAGGGTTTGGTGGCTTTATCGAATATTATGTGGTTGTATATGTGAGGTTCTATATTAGAGCTTTCAATTCGATTCCATTGGTCTATATGTCTCTCCTTATGCCAATACCATGCTGTTTTCACCACCGTAGCTTTATAGTATGTTTTGAAGTCAGGTAGTGTGATTCCTCCAATTTCGTTTTTCTTTTTCAGTATGTCTTTGGCTATTCGGGGTCTCTTTCCTTTCCAAATAAATTTCATAGTTAGTTTTTCTAGTTCCTTAAAGAAGGCTGCATTGATTTTTATTGGGATTGCATTGAATGTGTAGATCAATTTTGGTAGGATAGACATCTTAATAATGTTCAGTCTTCCTATCCATGAACAAGGAATAGTCTTCCATTTATTTAGGTCTTCTTTGATTTCCTTGAACAATCTTGTATAGTTCTCAGTGTATAAGTTCTTTACCTCTTTAGTTAAATTTATTCCTAAGTATTTGATTTTTTTATTTACTATTGTGAATGGTATTTGTTTCTTGATTTCCTCCTGATCTTGCTCAATATTGGTGTACAGAAATGCTACTGATTTTTGCGCATTGATCTTATAACCTGCGACTTTACTAAACTCATTTATGAGTTCTAGAATCTTCGTTGTAGATCTCTCAGGGTTTTCTATGTATAGGATCATGTCATCTGCAAATAATGAAATTTTGACTTCTTCCTTTCCAATTTGAATGCCTTTTATTTCTGGTTCTTGCCTCAGTGCTCGAGCAAGTACTTCTAAGACAATGTTAAATAGGAGCGGCGACAGTGGGCATCCTTGTCTTGTTCCTGAGTTTAGAGGGAAGGAGTCTAGGATTTCTCCATTGTAAACAATATTGGCTTTAGGTTTTTCATATATACTCTTTATCATGTTCAAAAAATTTCCTTGTATTCCAATCATTTGGAGTGTTTTTATCAAGAAAGGGTGCTGTATTTTGTCAAATGCTTTTTCCGCATCAATAGATATAATCATGTGATTTTTTTCCTTCAATCTGTTTATATGGTGTATTACGTTGATTGATTTTCTTATGTTGAACCATCCTTGCATACCTGGGATGAATCCCACTTGGTCGTGGTGTATAATTCGTTTAATGTGTTGTTGAATACGATTAGCAAGTATTTTGTTAAGTATTTTTGCGTCTAGGTTCATTAGAGAAATTGGTCTGTAATTTTCCTTTCTTGTGATGTCTTTGTTTGGCTTTGGTACTAGGGTAATGTTGGCATCATAGAAGGAGTTGGGTAATGTTCTTTCTGTTTCGATGGTTTGGAATAGTTTCAGCAGGATTGGTGTCAGTTCTTTCCGGAATGTTTTATAGAATTCACCTGTGAAGCCATCTGGCCCTGGGCTCTTCTTAGTTGGGAGATTTTTAATAACTGATTCTATCTCTCTGCTTGTGATTGGTTTGTTAAGATCATCAATTTCTTCTTTTGTCAATATGGGCTGTTTATGTGTTTCTAGGAATTTGTCCATTTCCTCTAGATTGTCGTTTTTGTTGGAATATAGTTTTTCAAAATATCCTCTTATGATAGTCTTTATTTCTGTGGGGTCAGTGGTGATATCGCCTTTCTCATTTCTTATTTTGTGTATTTGCATCTTCTCTCTTTTTTTCTTTGTTAGTGTTGCTAAAGGTTTGTCAATTTTGTTAATCTTCTCAAAAAACCAGCTCTTGGTCTTGTTTATCTGTTCAAGTGCTTTCTTATTTTCTATTTCATTTAGTTCTGCCTTTATCTTTGTTATTTCCTTCCTTCTTCTTCCTGTTGGGTTACTTTGTTGTTGTTTTTCTAATTCCTTCAAATGTGCAGTTAGTTCTTCAATTTTTGCTCTTTCTTCTTTTTTGATATATGAATTTATGGCTATAAACTTCCCTCTCAGTACTGCTTTTGCTGCATCCCATAAATTTTGGTATGTTGTGTTGTCATTATCATTTGTTTCAAGGTAGTCATTGATTTCTTTTGAGATTTCCTCTTTGACCCACTGTTTTTCTAAGAGTGTGTTGTTTAATTTCCAAATCGTGGTGTGAAATCTGGGCTTCTTTCCCTTGCAAATGTCCAGCTTGACTCCACTGTGGTCAGAGATAATGTTTTGTATGATTTCAATCTTTCTGAATTCGTTCAGCCTTTCTTTGTGGCCTAGCATATGATCTATCTTGGAGAATGATCCATGTGCGCTTGAGAAAAATGTATATCCTGCTGTGTTTGGGTGTAGCGATCTATATATGTCTATTACATCGAGCTCCTCTAATATACTATTCAGATGTTTTGTTTCTTTGGTGATTCTCTTTTGAGATGTTCTGTCCAGAGTTGATAGTGGTGTATTAAAATCCCCCACTATAATTGTAGATGTATCTATTCTTTCACTTAGTTTTTCCAGCGTTTGCCTGACGTATTTAGAGGCACCCTTGTTAGGGGCATAGATATTTATGATTGTTCAATCTTCTTGACAGATTTTCCCTTTGACTAAAATGTAGTATCCTTCTTTGTCTCTCACAATTGTTTCACATTTAAAGTCTATTTTGTCTGATATTAATATAGCTACTCCTGCCTTTTTTTGGTTATTGTTAGCTTGTATGATTGTTTTCCAGCCTTTCACTTTCAATCTCCATGCGTCTCTGGGTCTAAGATGTGTCTCTTGTAGACAGCATATGGATGGGTCATATTTCCTTATCCAGTGTCCCAGTCTGAATCTTTTGATAGGTGAGTTTAATCCATTGACATTCAGTGTTATTACTATCAAGGAATTATTTGTGTTAGCCATATTTTGATTGGATTTGTGTTTGTCATATTTTGTTTGTATTTTTTTTTGTCTTTTTTGTTGTTGTTGTTGGTCTTATACTCTCCTCCAACTTTGCCTTTCCTGTTTTTTCCTTTCTTCCTGCAGAACTCCCTTTAGAATTTCTTGAAGGGGAGGTTTCTTGTTGGTATACTCTTTCAGTTTCTGTTTGTCTGCGAATATTTTGAACTCTCCATCATGTTTGAATGCTAGTTTAGCTGGATAGAGTATTCTTGGTTGGAAATTTTTTTCCTTTAGTACCTTGACTATATCATACCACTGTCTTCTTGCCTCCATGGTTTCAGAAGAGAAATCAGCACTTAATCTAATTGAGCTTCCCTTGTATGTGATGGTTTTCTTTTCTCTTGCTGCTTTTAGGATTTTCTCTTTGTCTTGAGCATTGGATAATTTGACAAGTATATGTCTTGGGGTGGGCCTGTTGGGGTTTATGACTTGTGGAGTGCGCTGTGCTTCTTGGATATGTACATCTGTCTCTTTCAGTAGATTTGGGAAGTTTTCAGCCATTATTTCCTGCAACACTGTTTCTGACCCCTTACCCTTCTCTTCACCTTCTGGAATGCCTATAATACGTATGTTTGGGCGTTTTGCATTGTCATTCAGGTCCCTAAATCCTAATTGGATTTTTTTCTATCTTCTTATTGACCCCTTCTACTATCTGTTTGATTTCTGATGTACTGTCTTCCACATCACTAATTCTCTGCTCTGTCTCTTCTAGTCTGCTGATATTTGCTGCAAGTGTATTTTTGATTTCTTGAACTGTGGTGTTCATTCCCATCATATCTGTTATGTTTTTGCGTATGTCTGCAATTTCCCCTCCAAGTGATGTCTTCATGTTGTTAACCTCTTTCATTACTGCATCAAATTTGTTGGTGATAAATGTTCTGAGATCTTTCATTGCTTGTGCCAAGTTTTGCTCCCCTTCGTGATTATTGGTTTGTTGATTGGATTCAGCCATGTTTTCCTGATTATTGGTTTGGTTCATAGATTTTTGTTGCTTCCTGGTCATCTCTTTATTTTGATGAATTTAATCAGTTCCTTAGCTTCTTTGTCTGCTCTTGGAGGTTAATTAGTTGTTATTTTTGCACAGGTGTTATATCTTCTCTTTGTCACTTTTTTCTTCTTATTCTAGTTACTTGTTGTTGGTTAAGTTCACTTTAGAGGAAAGTATTAGTGTTGGGGAAAGGCAATTGTGTAAGCAAGGGAAAAGTGTAAAGTTGTATTGGTGATGTATGTTAATAAAGCAGGAATATGAGATCTGGAAGGATGGAGGTTAGATTCATGTAGATTGTATAGAGTTATAGCTGTAGGTAGAGTCCCTTTTATGAAGTTGATGACTGAATTTGGGAGGAATATGGTATGAACTACACAGCTATTGTTTTCATGAGAGAGGGAAAAAGAAAAGAAAGGTAATAGTTTCAAGAGTGGATAATAGACAGAAAACAGAACAAAGGTATTAGAAATTAAGAGTTAGACACTTTGTGGATCAAAGAACGGGAGGTGGGGGGTGGAATATAGGAGAGACAGTAGATGATAGTGGATATCAAGATGCAGGGGAAGGGGGATAGTGTAGGTAGCCTAAATCAGTTCACACAGAAATGAGGCAGTGGAGGATGGGAAAACCCAGCAAATGTGAGGTGTTCCCTGTAGCACCTATTGTATACTTGAATTAAAGTAAAAATAAGTGGAAGATGAGGGACAAGAGGGAAAGAGAAAACCGAAAAAAAACACAAAAAAAAACAAACAAACTAATTATAATAAAGAAAAAAGAAAGGCAAGAAGAAAGGAAGAAAGAAAAAGAGGATGGGCAAATGGTGGGGAACGGATAGGGAGAAGAGAGATACAGGTACGCACGTGTCACAATTGCAACACTATCTAAAACAACAACTTCCCCCCGCTTTGCCCTAAAACCCCCCCGTCTGTCTGCCCAAATGGGTCTGCAAGCACCTCCCTTCCCACAAACCCCCAATAGGCCGCCCAGGGCCCACGAACTCCCCAGTACTGCAGATGCTCAAAAAAAAAAAAAAAAAAAAAAAAAAACCGAAACCCCTCCGCAGGCCCGGCTCCGCCCGCCGCGGAGGCTTGGACCGGCTCTGCCCGGCTCCTCACGCCTAGGCCTTATTCTTATTTCAGGTGCACAGGCTCACAAGCATAGTCATTACTATCAAGGGCTCATTGTTAGACCTTCCTTCTTTTTTGGTCTTTGCCATTGCACTTGGGGGATCATTGCTGTTCCTTTAGGGACTGTGATAGAGCTCCCCTGGCTAGGAACTCAACACTCCCTCAAGTGTTGTTTTTAATTTTATCCACTATGAAAATATCCCAACATTTTTATGTACTCTGGATATATGCCCTGTAGAACTGCCTGCCAACCATATTTCCCCTATCAATAACATCCCCCACCAGTATTCCTCCCCTGCCATTGTTGAACCTCTCTGTGATCCAAAACTTCTTGAAAAGTGAAGCCCAATGTATTGTCAGGTTCCATTAATAGTAAAATGGAATATAGTGATGAGTTTAAAGGTTAGATATAGAATACATATTAATTAGGAAAAAATAAGATAAAAATAAATTGCGGTATCAAAAAATTTAAAAATGCAAAAGCTTTGTTTTTGATGTTTTGCCTTCTGTCACTGCAATAACTGTTGCCCTGTATGCAAACTGACAAGGCAGCTACTTCTGTCTTTTCCTCAGTGTCTATGTCCTTTCTTTTTCTTTTCTTTTTTCTAGTTATTAAGCTTATCTTCACAAAAGTTTTAGATCACAGTAATTCATATATACAATATACAGTACTCCCACATATCCAACATAAAATCCTTTTCCCTTCCACAGCAATTATCTTTTTACATATTCATATTATATTTACTGAAACTGATCTACAGATATTGAGACAATAGCTTTCAAACAAGGTAACATTTGGGTTTACATTGTTGTTTATATTTTAGACTGTGCAATTTTCTAAATTTTTAGTTATCATTATGTTTTACATTATGATTTACATTTTAACCTATCAGTCCCAATATATTTTTGGTGTAATTTTACATGTCTTATATCCATACTCGCGTACTCTTCTGGAACACTTCTATTGCTCACACAGTTACATTGGTTCCATCTATTCAATACCTCTTTCCCCCTTCCCTTAGGGCCCACAATGACAGTCAATCTTCATTGCTTGAAGGGCCATGTTCAGAGATACTTGCAACTGTGTTGAGGGCTTGACATGTTCAACTGCCCTAATGTACTGGGAGCTACCATTTCTCTCAAGAGATACAATTCCCTCTATTTGAGAACACATCCTCCCCAGGATGTGGGTATAACTTCACTCTCATTATATATCCAATGATATAACCTACTATGACAAAATGAGCACTCAAATACTCCCTAGGAGCCTGTGTTGTGTCGGTTTATCCCCTTTAAGCATCTTAAACAGGTAACCTTCCTTATTATATTTTTGAAAAAGTTTTCTCAGCATTATACTTTCAACCAAATACCTGACAATCTCCTATGTTCATATGTTGTTCCACCCTCCCCCCAATTTCTTGGGCAATATTACCCATCCTCCCATTCCTAACCCCCCTCAAGCCCGCAAAGCCCCACCCAAAGGTAAACCTATTCCCTCATTTTGTCCCTTCCTTGTACAAATACTTATCTCCTGCTTATCATAGATTTGTCCCATGTAGGTGTTAGGTTGCATACTGCCTCTATCACCCAATTTTCTTTAAGCCAATCATCCAGTCTCTAGCTCTCTGAGGCAGCTTGGTTTACTTATTTCATATCATTGAGGTCATGTAGGATTTGTCCTTCAATGCCTGGGTTGTTTCACTCAACATTAGGTTCTCAAGATTCATCCATGTTATCACATGTGTTTGTAGTGTATTCATTCTGAAAGCTGAGTAGTATTCCATCATATGTATATACCACATTTTATTTATCCATTCATCTGTTGATGGGCATTTGGGTTGATTCCAACTTTTGGCAATAGTGAACAATGCTGCTATGAACATTGTTGTGCATAGATTGGTTTGTGTCCTTGTTTTCAGTTCTTCTGGGTATATACCCAGCAGTGGAATTGCTGGGTCATATGTCAAATCTATGGCTAGTTTTTTGAGAAACCTCCAACTGTCCTCCAGAATGGCTGGATCCTTCTGCATTCCCACCAGCAGTGGATGAGTGTTCCCATTCCTCCATATCCTCTCCAGCATTTGTAGTCTTCTGTTTTTTCATAGCTGCCATTCTTATGGGAGTAAGATGGTATCTCATTGTAGCAGAAAAGCTACACTTGAGCTGACACACAACTGGGGCACCAAAGATGATGCAACTCAGAGTTACCACAGTGGCAATTCAGACCCTTGGGGATTTTGTCATATTGGAATTGCTGCTCCTGATGTACATGGTGCCGGTAAAAGATATGAAGAACTAGGAGTCAAATTTGTGAAGAAACCTGACGATGGTAAAATGAAAGGTCTGACATTTATTCAAGATCCTGATGGTTATTGGATTGAAATTTTGAATCCTAACCAAATGATAACTATTATTTAGTTCTGTGAGAATACTTTGTGATTTCAGTAAAGACATTGTAAAGCAAAAAAGAAAACCACGTTGTTCAAGATATTCATGTAACAGAAACATTTAGCACTGATGGATCATTGTCCCAATTGAAATTTTTTAAAGTTCATTTCCTTTTCCTGTATCACCTAACTGTTCAGTCATTCTGGTTTTAAAAGTAGTGCTTTATCTTATGCCCTTGAATGTAATTCTATAACTTTACTTTTTAAAGTAATAATTAGAACCATTCCCTTCAGAGGCTGCATTGGCCTTCATCTGTCTTCTAAATGTGATATCTTTTCAAGCTTTCCTTTGAAACATCATTTTCAAAAAAAAATTGAATGTGTTTTTGTTGTGAATATCTTCTAGGGTTTCATTCCTCAGAAATAACTTTTCCTGGTGGAAAGCAAGAAACACTGAACAAAATTGAAACCTCATGTGCACTTCAAACAGTATAAAGTGTTTATATTACAAAAGAAAAGGTACTCTTGGGAGCAATTCAGAATCATGCTGACAAGGATGCTAGTAGAAAAACTATTTATTTTCATTTTTAAAGTACTTCCAGAGTTCAAGGACTAATTTCATTTATTTTAGGTTGTGGAGGAGGAGAACAAGAATCTTACTTACTGGATACCCAGACACTGGACTAGGTGGTCATGTATTTTATCTCATTTAATCCTCACAACTATCCTATGAGAAAGGATAGACATATAACCTAAGTAAATTGAAGGCAATATAAATAGGCTCAAGGTCTCATCATCATGTTTAGAATTTAGATTGTGTCTCAAAAATTAGTATTTCAGAATACCTCCTTGCTAATCTGTAAAAACCCTATGTAAGTTTGAGCATCATCCTCTCAGCATGCAGGCCTGATTACCACGGTGAGGAAAAAGCAATGGAAGAAGGCTGTAGCACATGACTCTCCTGGGGAGAGCCAGTTTATTCCTACAAGTGGTCTTATGTTACTCCTTAAGAGTCTCTATCCCAAGGTCTTCATTATGCCATTAACTATTTATTATAAATTATGTTAATTGATAACATATCACCTAAATTGTCTTCCCTGCTATGAATGATATTTGATGAGTTTTAAAAATCAAAGTGATTTTGAAAATCTCTTGTTCTCCGAATAAAAACATACCAGTTATGGTTTAACTAAATTTAAATTTTTTTGCTGACTAGGGTGGAAGATCCTTGGATAGGTCATGCCAACTTTGCTTGCACTGCTAGAAGCACATTTTGTTTCCTTTTTAGATGGAATGGATTTTGTGAGCAACTCAAACAAATAGCAGTACTTTTAAGGTTAAGTAAAATAAAATTTTAAATAAGAAAAAAATATTTAAAAAATTAAAAACCATAAGAGGTCCCCATATACCGCACTTCCCACCCCCACCACATCATTTTTGTAAATTATATTTTTTAAAGATATATACATCACAAAAAATGTTACATTAAAAATATAAGAGGTTCCCATATAACTCCCACCCACCCACCCCACTCCTCCCACACCAACAATCTCCTCCATCATTGTGGCACACCCATTGCACTCGGTGAACACATTTTGGAGCACTGCTGCACCACATAATAATAGCTTACACTGTAATTCACAGTCTCCCCCAGTATATTCAGTAGGTTATGGCAGGATTTATAAAGTCCATCATCTGACCCTACAGTATCATTTAGAACAACTCAAAGTCCCAAAAGTGCCCCCACACCACATCTCTTCTTCCCTTTCCCTGACGTCAGCAACTACTGTGGTCACTTTCTCCACCTCAATGCTAAAATTTCTTCTGTTACTAGTCACAATAGTTTTATAGTAGAATATCAGTCCAGTCTAATCCATATTTTATTCCTCCATTCTTTGGACTGTGGGATGGTGATGTCCACTCCACCTCTAGATCAAGAGGGGACTTAGATTCCACATGGATGAAGGATGCAATTCCTCTGCTTTCAGTTGTTGACACTCTTGATTCCCTGGTGTGGTCTTTGACCATCTTCATCTTCCTGTTGCTGACCTGGGTAGGTCCAATGAACTGGGGAGTAGGAGACACAACTCTGCTAAGGCTCAGGGCCAAGCTGGCAAATGGGCAGTCCAGAGATTCAAGACCCTAGAGTATGCACTATCCCTTGCACCAACCACAGGTTCAGTAAAACTGACAGAAGAGGCATGTGTGGGAAGGTCACATCTGAGTCCATCTCCATCACACTCAGGAGCACAAATTCCAAAGTAGGGCCCTCTGACATGGCACAGAACACCAAATCCATCTGCCATGATCACATACCCTGTGGCGCTCCTTTGCCTTCAGGAGAATCAGCACCTAGAGTTATATCTACTTGGTCCCTCTCTGGGGTTCTGCTGAAGAGTGCATAAGCATGACCCCTCTGATGACTTCCTGATCCTTTTTGGAAGACTCTTAGCCATATAAACTCATTTATCTTTGCCATTTTTTCCTTTCATTCATGGCCAAAAAGCAGTTTTTAGCACTTGATCCAATTTGTAGGCTGAGATATTCTGCTGGTCTGAGTTGACCCTTTTATTCCATGTCTCTTTCTAATTGCATCATCAGTTAGTGATTGGTAGTAATCCCTCAGCACTAGGGAGGCTCATCCCCAGGAGTCATGTTCTATGCTGGGGGAAGGTAATGCATTTACATGCTGAATTTGACTTAGAGAGTGGCCACATTTGAACAACATGGAGGCTTTCAGGGGGTAACTCTTAGGCACCCTGTAGCTCTAGGCCTAGTTCATATTTCAGGCACACAAGCTCGTAATCATAGTCATCTGTATCAAGGGCTCATTATTGGACCATCCTTCCTTGTTGGCCTTTGCCATTGTACTTGGGGGATTATTGTTGTTCCATTGGGGTATGTGACAGAGCATCCCCTGTGTAGGAACGCAGCACTCCCTCAGTTGACATTTGTAATTGAAACTACTATAAAAATACTCAACATATATCAGAATATTTTTATGTCCCCTATATACGTGCCCTGGAGAATTGGCCCCAACACATGTGCCCCGTATCAGTAATACCTCAAACCAGTGTTCCTCCACTGCCATAGGTGAACCTCTCTGTGGTCCAAAACTTCTTCAACAATGAAGCCTGATATATTGCCAGATTCTATTAACAGGAAATTGAAATATAGTGATGGGGTTAAAATTTATAAATAGAATGCATAATTTAGAAATACTAAAATAAAGTAAAAATAAATTGGTGTATAAATAAAATGAAAAATATTATAAAGCTTTGTTTCAAACATTTTGCTTTTCATCACTGTAATATGTACAGTGGCAAGGCAATTTCTTTAATTTCTTTCTTAGTGTCTACATCCTTTCTTTTTTTCTTCTAAGTTTTAATTTTGACTTCAAAAAAGTTTTAGATCACAGTAATTCACATACACAATATAGGGAACTCCATATATTCAAACCCTTTCCCCCTTTCCCCAGCAATGATCTTTTTACATGTTCATGTTATATTTGCTGCAACTGATGTACAGATTTTGAAACATAGCTATCAAACGTGGTTCAATTTTGGTTTACATTATGGTTTATATCTTAGACTCTACAAATTTATAAGTTTTTAGCTTCCTTATGTTCTACATTATGGTTTACATTTTAGCTTATAGACTTTTATATATTTTTGGTGTACGTTAACATGTCCTATATCCATCATTGCATGATCTTTTGCAACACTTCCATTGCCCCCCAGTTACCCTACTTCCATCCATGCTATACCTCTCTAACTCTCCTCTCAGGGCACACCATGACAATCAATCTTTACTACTTGAGGGACCAGATTTATAGATACTACAACATCACTGAGGCCTTGACATACTCGACTGCCCTAACTAATTGGGCTCCACCGATTCTCTCTAGAAACACAATTCCCTCTATTAAGGAACATCAGGTCTCCCCAGGATGTAGGTGCACCTTCACACTCATTGTATGGGTCTCCACCCAATGATATAACATATTAGGACAAAATGAGCACTCACACACTCCCTAGAAGCTTGCCCCTGTACCAGATGCCCTCCAAGCATCTTAAACACATAATCCTTCCTTACATGTTCTAAAGTTTTCTCAATATTATCGCTTCAAACATATACCCGACATTCTCCCATATTCAACTGCTTCCCCCAGCCCTCCCCCAATTCCTTGGGCCATCTGACCCATCCTCCCAACCCTAGGCCCTGTCAAGTCCATAAAGCCCCACCCAAAGGTATCCCTATACCACCATTTTATCCCTTCCCTGTACAAATACTTAACTCCAGCTTCACATAGACTTCACCCACATAGGCATCAGCTCACAACTTTCCTCTCCACCCCAAATTACTTTAAACCTATCTTCCAGTCTCTAGCTATCTGAGACAGCTTGGTCTGCTTTTTTCATATCAGAGAGGTCATGTAGTATTTGTCCTTCAATGTCTGGCTTGCTTCACTCAACATAAGGTCCTCAAGATTCATCCATGTTATCACATGGGTTTGTACTGTATTCCTCCTTATAGCTGAGTAGTATTTCATTTTATGTATATTCCACATTTTATTTATCCACTCATCTGTTGATGGACATTAGGGTTGATTCCAACTTTTGGCAATAGTGACTAATGTTGCTATGAACATTGGTGTGCATATTTCATTTGTGTCCTTATTTTCAGTTCTTCTCGGTATATACCCAGCAGTGTAATTGCTGGATCATATGGCAAATCTGTAGCTAGCATTTTTTTAATTGACTTTGTAATAATATTACATTAAAAAATATATATATGAGGTCCCATTGAACCCCACCACCACCACCCCACTTCCTCCCCCCCAGCAACACTCCTTCCCATCATCATGACACATCCATTGCATTTGGCAAGTACATCTTTGGGCACCTCTGCATCTCATGGTCAATGGTCCACATCATGGCCCATACTCTCCCCCATTCCATCCAGTGGGCCCTGTGAGGATTAACAATGTGTAGCTAGCATTTTGAGAAACAGCTGAACTGTCCTCCAGAATGCCTGGATCCTTCTGCATTCCCTCCAGCAGTGAATGAGTGCGACGGCTTGCTTGGTCGGTAGAGGTGGGGTCTGGCAGCAGACGAGGGGTCGGTCTCACAGGGGTTGTGCGGTTCGGCTGACGGGGTCGCCCGGCGAAGCTGGCGATGAAGGGGTCACCCGGAGAAGCAGGCGACGAACTGGGGACAAGGGAGGCCAGGCCCTTGTCGGGGGCTCTCAGGACTGGAGGGCGCATGGCAGAAGAACTACCGCGGAGACAAGGTAAACACGCAAGTCCACTTTATTGAGGGAAAGGCAAGAGTTTTATAGGGGCTGGGGAAGGCTGATTGGTCGAAGCCACGCCCTGTTCTGATTGGTTGCCGGAGAAAGGTCAGTGGGCGGTACTGGATGGGGGAGGGGTGGTGATTAGGGATTGGCTGTTGCTGTTGCTGGGGGAAGTGGCAGGGTTTAGGGATTGGTGGCTGCTGTTGCTGGGGTAGAGGGCAGACTTGAGTTTCCTGCCCACACCTGGCTGTTGCTGCTGTCGGGGGGAGGGAAAAGGGCAGACTGGATTTTTCCACCCACGCCTGGCTGTTGCTGCTGTTGGGGGAGGGGAAAAGGGCAGACTGGAATTTTCCGCCCTGCGCCTGCGCAGGGAGAAAGAAGAAGAAGGGTGCCACCCCACAAGGCATCATGTGGCACCATCTGGGAGGAGGGGCAGCCGCAGAAGCATGGCTGCCGAGAAGGGGAGACCCGAGGGCACTCTGCGCCCATGCCGAGCTCCCTTCAGGGGTGGCGGTGAGTCCGACCAGCCACCCTATTATGGGGGCAGCAGCTTGGCCTGCCGCGGCTGCTCCCCTGCCAGGCCAGCAAACCACACTTCAGCCCGAGGGGTGACCGCATTTCCCCCTTCTTTTCAAATAAGGCCAGGATGGCAGCAGTAGCAAGTAGCCGAGGCCCAAGAGGCAGCAAGCAATGAGGGAAGCGGGGCTGAAGAGGGAGGTGGTTATGATGGGGATACAAATGTACAATTTGGGGGGTGGTATCTTGCCGTTGCAAGCAAGGGTGGCCAATGTCCAATTCTCGTTGATCTCGGTGGCTATAAGGTCCATCTGCTGTTAAAAGTCCAGGATGGCAGCGCGTTACAGGTAGTTGATCTCTTCTTGGCAGTGAAGAGTGGCAGAGGCAGACTGTGTGATGGTCTGGAGGATCGCAGCTGTGAGGACAAGTCGCGTCAGGGCACCAGCAGCAGTGGTGGCAGCAGCGTCGGGAGTGGTGGAGACGTAGGCGAGGACAACAAGAAGGCCAAAGTCTCCACGGGCACGAGGGAGGCCAATGTTAACAGGGCGGGCCGACATGGGGCGGCCCAATCTGCAACGCAATGGGGGTTCAAGCAAAAAAAAGGAGGGGGGCGGGGGACGAGAAAGGACGCTTTGGATGGCTGAGAAGAGGAGTGAGGTCGAGACAGGAGGAAGCTCCACAGAAGTATGGGGAGCTGTTAAAAGCAGAAATGTTATTGGATGCTAGAAAGCAGGCCGCGGGCCGGGGAAAGCGGGTTGCGGGCTGCTTAGTGGGGCTGGAGTTGCTTGAGAGCGATGGCGGCATGGGGGGGCCACGGTTACAGAAGACTTGGGGCTGTTTCAAAGAGATCTTACACCGGTGAGTGTCTAGGAGACTGGCGAGGGCCCGAACTTGCGGGGCTTGCTTAGCAGATAGGATGTTACCCATTGCTAATGGCCTTTTGGAGCCGATAAGAAAAGGGGCCCTTACCTTGAGAGCACGGTGATGGGAGCCGAGGTGCGCGTTGAGACGAGGGGTTGGAGCCGGTGGGACTCTGACAGTGGTTGCGGGCCAAAGGAAGGCCCCGATGAGGGGAAGGCAGAATGACGAGCAGTGGAGCAAGGCAAAGGGGAGCAAGCACAGAGGGGAGGAGGCAGAGGTGAAGGCAGGGGTGGAGGTGCTCAGGCACGCACTCCTGAGAGTTTTATTGGCGCCTCTTAATCATAGAGGGTCGGTATAAGCCCCCGACATGGAAGGAGAAAGCCATCCAGCGATTCTCCCAGACCGCCGTGGATCATATGAGGTCACCAAGGTTCAGGAGCAACAATGCAGAGCGAAAAGATAGGGGTGAGAAGAGAGGAGGGCGTAGGGCTGTGGGAGGATTACTTCAGACGTGCAAGCGCACGCTCCTGAGAAATCCAAGGCTCCTCTTAATCATAGCGGGTCGGTATAAGCCCCCGACATGGAAGGAGAAAGCCATCCAGCGATTCTCCCAGACTGCCGTGGATCATATGAGGTAGCCAAGGCTCAGGTACCAGCAATGTTGCACGAGAGAAGCCCCACGGTGAGAAGGGAGGAGGGGGGGCGCCAGGTTATGGAGTGAGGCTGTGGTGGAGTTGCCTTGCCCCACGTTGGGCGCCAGCTGCGACGGCTTGCTCGGTCGGTAGAGGTGGGGTCTGGCTGCGGACGAGGGGTCAGTCCAGCTCAGGATGAGGGGTCAGTCCCACTTGGGATGAGGGGTCGGTCCCACTTGGGACGAGGGGTCGGTCCGGCAGCAGACGAGGGGTCAGTCTCACAGGGGTTGCGCGGTTCGGCTGACGGGGTCGCCCGGCGAAGCCAGCGACGAAGGGGTCGCCCGGAGAAGCAGGCGATGAACTGGGGACAAGGGAGGCCAGGCCCTTGTTGGGGGCTCTCAGGACTGGAGGGCACACGGCAGAAGAACTACCACGGAGACAAGGTAAACATGCAAGTCCACTTTATTGAGGGAGAGGCAACAGTTTTATAGGGGCTGGGGAAGGCTGATTGGTTGAAGCCACGCCCCGCTCTGATTGGTTGCCGGAGAAAGATCAGTGGGAGGTGCTGGATGGGGGAGGGGTGGTGGTTAGGGATTGGCTGTCGCTGTTGCTTGGGGAAGTGGCAGGGTTTAGGGATTGGTGGCTGCTGTTGCTGGGGGAAGTGGCAGTGTTTAGGGATTGATGGCTGCTGTTGCTGGGGTAGAGGGCAGACTTGAGTTTCCTGCCCACGCCTGGCTGTTGCTGCTGTCGGGGGAGGGAAAAGGGCAGACTGGAATTTTCCACCCTGCGCCTGCGCAGGGAGAAAGAAGAAGAAGGGTGCTGCCCCACAAGGCATCATGTGGCGCCACCCGGGAGGAGGGGCGGCTGCGGAAGCATGGCTGCCGAGAAGGGGAGACCCGAGGGCACTCTGCGCCCATGCCGAGCTCCCTTCAGGGGTGGCGGTGAGTCCGACCAGCCACCCTATTATGGGGGCAGCGGCTTGGCCTGCCAGGGCTGCTCCCCTGCCAGGCCAGCAAACCACACTTCAGCCCGAGGGGTGACTGCAAATGAGTGTTCCCATTCATCCACATCCTCTCCAACACTTGTAGTCTTCTGTTTTTTTTCCTATCTTCCAGTCTTATGGGAGTAAGACAGTATCTCATAGTTTTGATTTGCATTTCCCTAATAACTAGTGATTTTGAGCATTTTTCATGTGCTTTTTAGCCATTTGTATTTCTTCTTTGGAGAAGCATCTGTTTCAAATCTTTTTTTGTTTGTCTTTTTATTTTTGAGATATAGGAGTTCTTTATATATGCAGGAAATAAGTCTCCTATCAGATATATGGTTACCAAATATTTTCTCCCATTGAGTAGGCTCTCTTTATACTTTCTTGACAGACTCCTTTGAGGTGCAAGTGATTTTAATTTTGAGGAAGTCCCATTTGTCTGTTTGTTCTTTTGCTGCTCATAATTTGTGTGTGAAGTTCATGAAGCTATTTCCCATTACAAGCTCCTGTAGATGCTTCCATACATTCTTTTCCAAGATCTTTATGGTGTTGGCTCTTACATTTCCGTCTTTTATCCATCTTGAGTTGATTTTTATATAAGGTGTGAGTTGGTAATTCTCTTTCCTAATTTGCATATGGATATCCAATTTTCTAGGCATGATTTGTTGAAGAGGACATTCTCTCCCACTTGAGTGGTCTTGGTGGCCTTGTTGAATATCAGATGACTGTATATATGAGGGTCTATATCAGAATTCTCAATTCATTTCCATTGGTCAGTGTGTCTATCCTTGTGCCAATACCATGCCATTTTCACTACTGTAGCTTTGTAGTATGTTTTGAAGTCAGATAGTGTGACTCCTCCACTATCCAGTTTCATTTCTCTTTTTCAATATGTCTTTGGCTATTCAGGGTCTCTTTCCTTTCCAAATAAATTTCAGAGTTAGTTTTTCTAGTTTATTAAAAAATACTGGAGGATGGGGCAAAATGGTGGTTGAGTGAGTGCATCTGATAGTCTCTCTAGCAAAGAAGCGGCTGGGCAGCGTTGGAGATTCTTGGGGACCAGGCTGTTTCAGGATTTTGCAGGGCAGGAGGTGTCTGGACATCAATTTCGTGGGAAGGTGACAGAGAAAATTCGTGTTAAATATAAAATTGAGGCTCTCTTACATGGAGATAGTGGCTGCACACAGGACGCTCCCCCCTGGGGCGGGTGGAATCGTGGCACTGGCACTGTGGCGGTGATTCCTGGAGGCTCTGCGGTACTGGGGAATTCATAAGCCCTGAAAGGGCTATTAAGGGGCTAACAGGGCAGGAGGCCTTCGCAAACCGATTTGGTGAGACAGACAGGAGTTATTTGCGAGGCGGGGAAATTTTGATTTCTGCCAGGAATAATAGCGCTTCTGGCTAGAGCCCCGCCCCCAAGGCCGGCTGCTGATCTGCAGTGGCCTTAAATCGCTGGCAGCAAAGAGACATTACCAGGAGGCTATTTCAGGGGATTGCAGGGTGGGAGACGTTTGGAAGCTGATTAGGGCAATCTTTCACGAGGCATGGGATTTTTGGTTTTGGACACTGATACAACACTTCTGGCTAGAGCCCCACCCCCTAAGCCTGACTGTGGAACTGGAGCACCCTTAAATTGGCTGCAATATAGAGGCACCCCCAACTGGCTGTTTCAGGGGCCTGCAGGGCAGGAGGTGTCCTGAAGAGACCCTAGTGAAAGGGGGAATTGCGGGTTTTGGATACATAGGTCAGAGCTTGGGGATGTGACCTCTCTCATAGGGCTGGCACCCAGCTGCGTGGATCCCTGAAGGCTGTGTTGCACTGCAATGCTCCCAGGCTCCCTGTTAACCGGATTTGAGGTTGCCAGGTCTGTGTCCCTTAAGCCCTGGTGGCCCACACCCCAGAGACTCACACCTCTTGAGTCTGCAGTATCACAGACTTTCCATCCCTGAATCCACCATGCCCTGAGGCCCATCTGAGGTCCTTGATTGCCCTAGCCCTCATCGTTAACATTTTTTTAATTTTAATTTTAATTTTTAATTTTTTATTGTCCTGGTTGCTAATATTGCTTTATTTCCTAGTCTTTTCTCCCATTGTATCCCCCAAGGTCTTTTTTTTTTTTCTTCATTTATTTAGGGTTTTTTTGTTGTTGCTGTTGTTGGTGTTCTATATTTTCTTTTCTTTTCCTTACTTGTTCCTCTCCCTTTTCTTTACCCACCCCCCCTTTTTCTTTCTTTCATTTCTCTCTTTTTTTTCTTTCTCTCTCTTTTCTCTTGTCCCTCATTTTCTTCTTATTTTATTTTATCTTAATTATACAATATGTACGGCAGGGAACACCTCACATTTGCTGGGTTTCCTCATCCTCCATTGCCTAATTTCTGTGTGAATTGATTTTGGCTACCTACACTATCCCCTTTCCCCCACATCTTGATATCCTCCATCATCTACTGTCTCTCCTATATTCCACCTCCTTTTTTTTGATCCCCAAATTGTCTAACTCTTAGTTTCTAATACCTTTGTTTTTTTTTCTGTCTGTTATCCTCTCTTGAAACTATTGCCTTTCTTTTCTCTTTCCCTCTCTCACAAAAACAGTAGCTTATTAAGTCATACCATATTCCTCTCATATTCAGTTGACTACCTCATTATAGGTACTATACTTACTGCTATAACTCTACACAACTTACATGAATCTAATATCCGTCCTCCCAGATCTCATATTGTGGCTCTGTTAACATTTATTACCAATACTACTTTACACATTTTCCTTGCTTACACAGTTGCCTTTCCCTGGCCCTAATACTTTCCTTTAAAGTGAACTCAGCCAGCAATAAGAAATTAGAATAAGAAGAACAAAGTGACAAAGAGAAGATATAACACTTATGCAAAAACAACAGCTAACTAATCCCCAAGACTAGACAAAGAAGCTAAGGAATTGATTAAACCCGTCAAGATAAAATGATGACCAGACAGCAACAAATATCTACAAACCAAACCAGTAATCAGGAAAACATGGCTGAATCCAATGAACAAACTAAAAACCAGGAAGGGGAGCAGAACTTCACACAAGTAATTAAAGATCTCAGAACATATATCACAGACAAATTTAATGAAGTAAAGGAAGAGATTAACAATATGAAGACAACACTTGGAGGGAAAGTTGCAGACATATGCAAAAAGATAACAGATATGATGGGCATGAACACCACAGTTCAAGAAATCAAAAATACACTTGCAGCAAATATCAGCAGACTAGAAGAGGCAGAGCAGAGAATTAGTGATGTGGAAGACAGTACATCGGAAATCAAACAGATAGTAGAATTGGTCAACAAAAAGGTAGAAAAAATCCAGCTAGGAATTAGGGACCAGAATGATAATGCAAAACCCTCAAACATACGTATTATAGGCATTCCAGAAGGAGAAGAGAAGGGAAAGGGGTCAGAAGGAGTGTTGCAGGAAATAATGGCTGAAAACTTCCCAAATCTACTGAAAGACACAGATGTACATATCCAAGAAGCACAGTGCACTCCACTGGTCATAAACCCCAACAGGCCCACCCCAAGACATATACTTGTCAAATTATCCAATGCTCAAGACAAAGAGAAAATCCTAAAAGCAGCAAGAGAAAAGAAAGCCATCACATACAAGGGAAGCTCCATAAGATTAAGTGCTGATTTCTCATCTGAAACCATGGAGGTAAGAAGGCAGTGGTATGATATAGTCAAGGTACTAAAGGAAAATATTTCCAACCAATCAATTCTACTATCTGTTTGATTTCAGATGTACTGGCTTCCGCATCACTACTTCTTTCCTCCATCTCTTCAAATCTGCTGTTATTTGCTGAGAGTGCATTTTTGATTTCTTGGTTTGTGCTATCAATTCCCATCATACCTGTTATCTTTTGTGCATGATTACAATTTCTTCTGTATGCTCTCCAAATGTTTTCTTAATATGCTTAATCTTTTCCTTCACTTCATTGAATTGGTCCATGATACATGTTTTGATAGCTTTAATTATTTGTTCAGTGTTCTGCTTCTCTTCCTGGTTTTTAGTTTGTTCATTGGTTTGGGTCATGTTTTCTGAATTATTGGTATGGTCTGTAGTTTTTTGTTGCTGTCTGGTCATCATTTTATCTTGTTGGGTTTATTCAGTTAATTAGCTTCTTTCTCTGATGGTTTAATTAGTTGTTGTTTTTGTGTGCGTGTTAAGTCTCTTTTTTTTGTCACTGTGTTCCTCTTATTCTATTTTCTTGTTGTTGGATAAGTTCCCTTCCCATGGCTTCCAAGTTCAGTGTTAGAAACATGCCATTCTACTTTGAGCAAGCACTAATTCCGCTGCAGTCTCTCCCAATTAGTATCCAGACACCTCCTGCTCTGTAGCTTCCTGAAACAACCCACTCTGGCAGAATACCATCACCACACAGCTGGTCCTTTGTGGGAGAGATGATGACTGTGTACTTACTTGTACGTGAGATTGCCCTACCTATTTTTCATTTTTTAACACTCCAATTTTATTTTACTTTACTTTAGTTTTTTAAATTATTATATATTTCATTTCTAATGTTTAAACCTATCATTACTATTTCATTTTCCCTTTAATTGAATTTGGCAAAATATTAGACTTCATTTTTGAAGAAGTTTTGGATAATAGAGGGGTTCAGTTATGGCAGGGGAGGAACATTGTTGTGGAGTATCATTAATGGGGAATGCATTGGAGGTAGTTTGCCTGAGCATGCATATATGGTATACAGATGGGTAGGCTTTCATTGGTATTGACACAGTGGGTAAAGATTCACATGACAACTGAGGGTGTGCTGGGTTCCCAGTTCCCATCCTGGGAAGCTCTGTCACATTCCCCAATCGAATAGCAACAATCCCCAAGTGCAATGGCAAAGACCAGTGAAGAAGGATGGTCCAATGATGGGCCCTTGATAGCGATGACTATGCTTAAGTTCCTATTGTGCTTTAAATTTCAACTTGGCCTAATGTTCCAGGGTGCCTAAGAGGTACCTTCTGAGAGCCTCCATGTTGCTCAAATGTGGCCACTCTCTAAGCCAAACTCAGCATATATCTGCATTACCTTCTTCCCAGCACGGGACATGACTCCCAGTTATAAGCCTCCCTGGTGCCAATGGATTACTACCAAGCACCAGTTGGTGATGTAACTAGAAAAAGACCTTGAATAAAAGGGGAAAATAATAAAGACAAATGAGCTAATGATCTATATGGTTAAGAGATTTCAATATGAGTCAGGAGGTCACCAGAAGAGTGACTTTATGCACATCTCAGCTGGATCTCAGAGATAGCTAAAGTAGATACAACCCCAGGTAGTGGTGCTCCTGAGTACTATGGAGAGACCCAGGTCCTATGGTCATGGCAGATGGCTCTGGAGTTCAGTGCCTTGCCAGTGGGCCCTACTTTGGAATTTGTGCTCCTGAGTGTGATGGATTTGGCTGAGATGTGACTTCTTTACACATACCCCTTCTGTCCCTTTTATTGACCCTGTGGTTGGTGCTGGGGTTGTTGTATGCCTGGAAGACTTTAGTCTCTGGGCTGTCCATCTATCAGCTGGGCCCTGAGCCTCAGTGGTGTTGGATCTCCTATTCTCCAGTTCATTGGACTTACCTAGGTCTGTTGACAAGGAGGAGAGTATGGTAACCACAACACCAAGGAACCAAGAGAGTCTATTGCTGCAGGCACAAGAGTCCCATCCACCTGCCACATGGGATCAAAGGCCCCTCTCAATTTAGAGGTAGAATGGGTATTGCCATCCCAGGGACCTCAGGATGGAGGAATAAAATATGGATTAGAATGGCCTTACTGGTATTCTACTATAGAATTATTGTGTCTCTAGCAATGAAAGAAAGTATACCATTGATGTGAAGACAGTGGCCACAAGAGGTGCTGAAAGCAGGGAGAGGGAAAAGGAGGTGTGATATGGGAGTATTTTTGGGACTTGGAATTGTCCTGAATGATATTGCAGGAACAGATGCAGGACACTATATATCCTGCCATAACCCACTGAATGTACTGGGAAAGACTGTGAACTACAATGTAAACTATAATCCATGTTGTATAGCAGTGCTCCAGGGTGTTTTCACCAAATGCAATGAATGTACCACAGTGATGAAAGAGATTGTTGAAGTGGGAAGAGTGGGGATGTGTGGCATGGGGTATATGGGAACCTCTTATATTATTTAATGTAACATTTTTTTGGTGATCTATGTATCTTCAAAAAATACAATAAAAATGTTAAAAAAGTAGAGTTTTGTCTAAGAATAGAAATAGTTATACTGGCTATGATGTTCCAGATTCAGGATGCAATAAGCCCTGTCAAATTGGTAGTAAGTGTAACCAAAAGCCTAGAGTCCCAGTCTGTGCAGTTTGATGCCTGCCAAATGATAGATTGTAGGAATTTAGAACATCAGCAGTGGCTGAGTGGAGAAAACAAGTACATATGCCTATAGCCATTAGGGACTTCTGGGGCCCCTTGCCCCTCCTGGGACCATGTATTTTGGACTACACAATATATAGGATAAACTGTAGAAAGGGAATGGAGCTCACAAAGATGGAAAGCACTAAAAACTAAAACAACCTTTTATAAAGGTAATATCCCACCATACTGCAAAAATCTTCAGTGCAATGCAGTAGAAATAATCATCAGGAAAGCAGACAATTAGCAATCAACAACAAGAGGGGCAAAAACAGGTATTCCTCTCCTGACAGGATATATAGGATGGAGGTGGATGTTACTGGTAAAGATCCTGTAGGGAGTTTCTATACACAGGACCCTCCCATCAACAAAACACCAACAATGCCCTCTCCAGTTAGCCCTTCATGATACTGGAGGGAACTCTGCTGGAGGCAAGTTCCCCAATCCAAGATGATCCCAAGATAATCAGGATACTCAAGGCAGAAAATTTAACGCAAACCATAGATATAGAGACAAGATATGGGGACACAAATGCCTGAATAAAATGGGTCAAATATATGGTCCAGAGTCTGAACAAAAGCAATTGTTACACTTATGCAACAGGCTAGTCCACTACTCATATTGTACCCTTTCTGTTAGGTATGGAAGAGCATGAAAGGGAGTTTAAGTGCATGGTACTCCTCTTCCAGAAAGCTACTCCTGGTGAAAATTGTAATACGTTGTTCTATCTCTTCCCTCCTTTCAAAAAGGAAAATATCAAAGCCATACTGGCTTCCTACCTTGGTTCAAGAAGTCCCTCTGCCTGTCTCTCTAGATGGGAAAAAGGGCTCCAGGACCTTGGGACCATGGCCTTGTGTACATGGGTGTGGAATGTGGGTAAAGAAAATACTAGCAATTTCTCCAGTTTGGCCATAACCCGAGCAGACCTCTGGTAGTACTTCAGAAAGGGTGTCCTCCAAACAGCATTAACTGAGAAGTAAGGAGGGACCTGGGCTCTGGATCAATTGACCATTCCATTTATCCTGGCATTTGAAAAAAAAAGAAGAAACACAAAACCAGGTAAAAAGAAAAAAGTTTACCTGGTTCCTTTGATGACTGAATTTATCTAGACAGCATAGGGGTTCCAAGGGGAATCCCCGATGAATTTAACGCTAGAAATCAAGTAGTTGCAGGATTTGAGTCATTTTTATTCTGGTAGGTCACCATTAACAAAAATGTAGACTAGATTAATTATATATATTACTATCAGCAAAGATTTTTTAATTACACTAAGGATGCAGTTAAAGAAACAGAAGGACAATTAAATGCCACTGGCTGAATGACATAGAAAAAATAGGATGACCCTAGACATGATGCTAGCTGAGAAAGGGGGCATTTGTATTATGATTGGAAATAGTTGTTGTATGTTCATCACCAATAGTACAGCACTGGACAGGACTATCACCAAAGCTTTGCAAGGCCTAACCACCTTATCTGAAGAATTAGCAAAAACATCTGGCATTGACAACCCCCTCACAGGATGGTTAGAGAGCTGGTTCAGGAAAGGGAAAGGAGTGGCACTGTTTGTCCTGACTTCCCTTATTTTTGTGGCTGGGGTACCCACAGCAGTTGAGTGTTGCATCATCTCATGTGCCTGAGGGTTAGCCCAAAGACTCATTGAGACCGCCTAACCAAACATGCCCATATAGTACAAGCAAAAGAACTAGTAACCCCTTAAAGAGGAAGATCTCAATGATGAAGAATGTGAGGAGGCACTTGACAGATTTGAGAAACTAGCACGTGAAAACTAAAAGAATCTAAAAGAAAGAGGGGGAAATTGGAAGGAAAGGGTTAAGTTTAACTTCACATAAAAGTGACCCCAGGGAATGCCTAGTAGTCTTTTATCTCAACCATGGTCAAAACTAACTCAAACCGGCTCTGTGGTTAGAAGAGGAGGAGGGGAAGAGGCCTCCCAATTTAAGCCTAAGATTGATGCCAATCCATTAGGGGAATAAAGGCCAGGGTGCCTGAAATGTGGGGAATGGGACTCATGTGGGTTAGTTAGACCTCTCAGATGGGCCGTAACCTCTGGAGTACCCAGCCAATGGAGAAATGGGAGGGATCTGCATGCCAGATTTAGGGAATAAATTTTGCCGTGTTCTGCTATGGTACAGCTTACTTTCTAACAGTACTGACAGTGATAATAATAGCAGTAGTACAGGGGAGAAGGGGAGAGAAATAAATAAAAAATAAATCTTAAAAAAATAGCAATAGTAAAAGTTAAGATTCCCCTTGAGTAGCTGGTTTTGTGTCACACTTTATTTCATGGCAATCAAATGAGGAAGGTTTTACTGTCCCTGTTTTCTGGATGAGCAAATTGAGGCTTGCAGAGGCCAAGTAACTTGCCCAAGGTCACAGGGCTATGAGGTAGTACTTGACCAGGAATCCTGAAGGAGGAGCCTTGGAGAAAGATCGTGGGTCTACCTTGGTAGACAGATGCCTCAGAGGAGCCTGCTTTTGTCTCTCACTCTGGTTGCTTATCGAAGCTGTGAAATGATGGCTTCAGGGTACTTCTCAAGTTCCTTCCAGTCTCTGTCCTATAACTGCATTGCAGGGCTGGCCAAAAGGGGAACCGATTTCTTTTAAAATCTTTCAGTGTGGGAGGCACCACTTGAACTTCGTCATCACCCTCTATAGTCTTCAAAGTAAGTATGAGGGGCCTGGAGATGGCCATGCTCCTTCCTAAGTGGGGGGTGGGTTTGGGCCCCCTGTGTGCTCAGTTGTCATGTCCACTGGAAGTCTATTCCCAGTTGTCTTTCTGCCTGTCTTTTTGGCCCAATTCCTGTCTTTCTTTTTTGGAGTCTTGTGCATCCTTAGCATTTCCTAGAACTCCATATCATCTGCTTCCATTTTGAACTGTTTTCTCTGCACTGGTCAGAGAATAGAACTAAAGTTTACCTTTTACATTTTGTACATTGGACAGTTTCAATCTTTTTTTTTGCTATAAATAAAGTAAATTAGTTATTTTCTACCTGGGTGACCCTAGCTTGCTTGCTTTCATTCATCTATGTATTTCTATTTATCTGTCTATTCATCTTTCTATCTATCTATCCTTTCATTTCATCTATTGATTTCTATTTATCCATCTATTCATCTATCATTCATCTATTGATTTCTATTTATCAGTCTATTTACCTATCTATCCTTGCTTGCTTTCATTCATCTATTGATTTCTATTCATCTATCTTTCTATCTATCTATCTATCTATCTATCTATCTATCTATCTATCTATCTATCTATCTATCTATCTATCTATCTATCCTGAAAGTCAGAGAGCTTCTTGACAAAAGATTTTCTCCCCCCAGCGCTAGTGCTGCAGGGAGTTCTGAAATGGACAAAGCTGAGTTGCAGAGGTTGTGTGTTCTGCCCAGGTCATTGTCATCTGTCATGTCCTTCCAGAGGGTCTGTCTAAACTTTAGTGAAAGTATACTCCTTTCCAGGGGAGGATCCCTGGAGGAACTAGGGTGTCACCCATTCAGGACAGCCCATCAGGCCATCATAGCTTTGCAGACCCCAACCCGGTTAAGAGTGCCTGCGCAGGGTAGCCTCCTCTGGCTATTCTTCTGGCACTTGGCTTTTCTTACTTCGCAGTATATCCTGGAAATCACTCTGCATCTTACTCTTAGAAATAGAACTTGCTGAGTCAAAGGGTAAGTGCATTTGTAGTTTTGTTAGGTTGACAAGGGTTGTACGGATCTGCATTCCTACCAGCAGCCTCTGAAAGCACCTTCTTCCCTACAACCTTGCCAGTGAACGTGTTTCATGTATTTTACTTTTTGCCAGCCTGATAAGTGATAAATGATATTTCTGTATTGTTTTAATTTGCATTTCTCTGATTATGAGTTTGAATATCTTTTATGTTTAAAAGCCATTAATATTTCATATGTATCGATGTGTGTATATATATTTATATATGCATACATCCGTGTGTGTGTGTGTTTGCCTGTGCATGTCTTTTTTCATTTTTCTACAGGATTTTGGCTTGTTGTCTCTCAGTTGTTATTTTTCACATTTTTACTGGGAGCCACAAGGGAGGACGCCTCCTGCCTGTTAGTGGAGGTGCTCTCAGAGTCTTCACCTACTCCAAGCTTGGCCCCGGTCATCCTGGAGATGCAGGCATGTTGCCATCATCTAGATCTGGCTGATCATCCTGGAGGACTTGATGTAGGGGTTGGTTGGTGGCAGAATTATAGCAAGGTCCTGATGGCGAAGGGCACATTCAACACAAGCTCCTGAGTCCTGGCATTCTTGATTAAGGCAGCTACTCTCATGGCTATCTTTGTCTCAGCTGTGGCAGCAACTTGTCCATCAATTTTTAAGAGTTGGTTATAGATGAGTCCTGTGGTATAAAAATGCTTCAAATATTTTTTTTCCCAATTAGTTTTCTTTAGTTTTGTGTATGGTTTTTCTTTTTTAACATTGGTATTTATTAACATAGTGTTGTTTGAAGTTCTTGAATACTAAAGTCTGTTTAGTTTCTTCTCTACACATTTGGAGGGACAGACACTTTGGTGTGTCTAATATCACTATGTAATTTATAGCTATTTGTGTTTCAATTAATTTATTTAAACTTACACACCAACTTCAGTTTTCTGCTTAGAAATATCTTCAAGGAAAAGCAGAAAGCAGGATGGAAATAATGAATTACATATCTTTGAACAGGAAATCTGTGAAAACTCATTTATTCAGTTGGAGAAGTCAGAGAAAAGATCTTTTTTTTGGATGACATATCTTTTTTCAGAAATTACTTTTGAACCTATTACATTTCACTTCCTCTTAATCCATATTTATGCATCCAATTGATTTGTCTAGTTGCATTGACACACACTTCTAATATGATGTCAAATCATATTGGATGATAGATACCTTTTTCAGTATTTCAGACTGACGACCAACATAGACCTTCTGGCAGTGGTTTCAGGTTAATCTTCTGCTTCATTTTTAAAAACATTATATTAAATAAAAAATTTTAATTATCTTTTTTAAAAGTTAATAGATTACTTGAAATGTTACATTAAAAAACATGAGGTTCCCATATATCCCACTCCCTATCCCCCACACCATCATTTTTAAATTTGTTATTTTAAAATAAATAGATCACAAAAATGTTACATTAAAAGATGTAAGAGGTTCCCATATATCCCCCCACCCCCACTGGACTCCTCCCACATCAGCAATTAAGTGCTTCATTGTTAGTTGCCTATTTTTCCCCCTCTCCCTGCAATTTTCTTTCCCCCTCTTTTGCAGGGCAGGAGTTGAACAGGGATAGGGTAGGGGGTGAGAGATTTTGTTCTGGGATTTGGTGATTTTTCTTTCTGTTTACAGGTATTTTGAAGTTTTGGCATTCTTCATGTTCTGCTCATGATGTGGGTTTGTGTGGATCTATTTTCCTCTAATTGTTCAGTATCATTTTGGGAGGATATAATGGGAAGCACATAGCTATGGTTGCTACATTGTCTTTAATTGTATACTTTATTTCAGTCAACATTTTGAGTTAGACTTGACAAACACTTGTCAGTATTTGCTTCATTATTTTGGGTCCCTGCATTTAGGTACATATATATTTATAATTGTTATATCTTCTTAATGAATTGATCCCTTTATCAGTAAATAATTACTCTCTTTGTCCCTCATAACTGTTTTTGACTTAGTATCTATTTTATCTGATATTAATATAGCCACCCCAGCTCTCTTTTGGTTACTACTTATATGATACATTTTTTCATCCTTTCACTTTCTACCTACTAATGTCTTTCAATTTAAGGTGTGTCCCTTGTAAACTGTATATCATTGGGCCATGTTTGTTTGTTTTTATCCATTCTCTCACTCTGTGCCTTTTGACTACTGATAATGAAAGACTTTCTTCTGTCGTTTTTTTATTCATTCTCTTACTCTGCCTTTTGACTACTGATGATGCCATTTTGCTTCTTTCTCTTTCTAAATCTTATACTATTTTTGTCCATAAGGTCTTCTGTTAATGCCTACTTTCATATTCATTAGAATATTTGTATTGTACCATACTGAGTCATTTCTCATTTCTACATGAATATATTTTTTATATATTTCCCTTGTGGTCACCATGGGGTTGAAATTTAACATCCTAAATCTATAAGAATCATATTTGATTTGATACCAACTTGACTTCAGTAGTATATATATACACTCTTCCTATACCGCTCTATCCCCCACTGTTTTTATGCTTGTTACAAATTATATCTTTGTACATTGTATGTCCAAAACTTTAGATTTATAATTACATTTTATGCATTTGCATTTTAGCTTCAATATGAAGTAAGAAGTAGTGTTACATACCAAAAATACAATATTTTTATTATTATTTTTTAAAGATTTATTTATTTATTTATTTCTCTCCCCTCCCCCCCACCCCGGTTGTCTGTTCTCTGTGTCTATTTGCTGCATCTTCTTTGTCCGCTTCTGTTGTTGTCAGTGGCACGGGAATCTGTGTTTCTCTTTGTTACGTCATATTGTTGTGTCAGTTCCCTGTGTGTGCAGCGCCTTTCCTGGGCAGGCTGCACTTTCTTTTATGCTGGGCAGCTCTCCTCATGGGGCACATTCCTTGTCCATGAGGCTACCCTACGCGGGTACACCCCTGCGTGGCATGGCACTCCTTGTGCGCATCAGCACTGCACATGGGCCAGCTCCACATGGGTCAAGGAGACCTGGAGTTTGAACAGTGGACCTCCCATGTGGTAGACAGATGCCTTAACCACTGGGCCAAGTCCGTTTCCCAATATTATTGGCATTTATAATTCCCCAAAAGGTGACCTATCCTGAAGGCCTTATTTCTCTGTTGCTTTGAACTCTTGTCTAGTGTTTTCTTCTTTCAGTATGAAGAACTCCCTTTAGCATTACTTGCAGAGCAGGTCTAGAGGTGATGAACTCTCTCAGTTTTTATTTATCTGGGAATTTCTTAATTTCTTCCTCATTTTTGAAAGAAAGACTCACTGGACATGAAATTCTTGGTTGGCAGTTTAAGTCTTCCAATCCACTGCCTTCTTGCTCCATTCTGTTGAGAAACTTGCACTTGATCTAATTGGCACATCTTGTACATAATAGGTTGTTTTCTCTTGCAGCTTTCAGAGCTCTCTCCTTGTCCTTTGCATTTGACAGTTTGAGCAGGATGTGCTGGGGTATTTTTTTTTCCCTCATGTTTATCCTGTTCAGTGTTCTCTGATCTTCTGGATATGTGTATTTATGTCTCTTGCTCTAGTTAAGGTTTTTTTTTTTTTTTGTCATAATGTCTTTGAAAATTCCTTCTGCCCCTTTTTCTCTTTCTTCTCCCACTGGGACCCCCATAATACCTATATTGGTATACTTGATGATATCCCAGAGGTCTCCTCTACTATTTTTAATTTTTGTAATTTTTTTTTTCACTTTAGCCTGACTCATATCAGGTGTATTGGCTTTGGGATTGCTGATTTTTTCTTCGGCCAGCTCCACTCTGCTGTTGAAACCTTCCTGGGAATTCTTCATTTCAGTTATTGTGGTCTTCAACTCCAGTAGTTCCTTTTTAAAAATTTCTGTCTCTTTATGGAGGTTCTCATATTTTTCATTCATTGTCTTACTGTCTTCCTTATTTCTTTTTCTGTCTTTTCTGTCATCTCTTGGAGCATATTGAAGATTTTTAAAAAGTCTCTTTTCCAGTATATTTCCAGTTTCATCTTCTCCTTTGATGTTTTCTGGATTTTTGTCTTCTTCCTTTGGAAGAGCCATCATTTCCTGTCTCTTCTCATGTCATCTTTTGTTGGAATATTTAAAAATATTACATTTGAGATTTATTCCTTGGACATCTGTTTGTAGAGCTTGTAACCAACTGGTGATATAGCAGATTTTTTTGAGTGTTAGCCCTCCTATCAGAAAGGGATTTGGCTCAATGGGTAAAGCATCCACCTACCACATAGGAGGTTCAGGGTTCAAACTCAGGGCCTCTTGACCCATGCGGTGGAGCTGGCCCACGCATAGTGCAGATGCACGCAAGGTGTGCTGTGCCATAAAGGGGTGTCTCCCATATAGGAGATCCCCACGTGCAAAGAGTGCACCCTGTAAGGAGAGCTACCCTGTCCAAAAATAGTGCAGCCTGCCCAGGAGGGAGGCTGCACTCACAGAAAGCTGACACAACAAGATGATTCAAGAAAAAGAGACACAGATTCCCAGTGCCACTGACAAGAATACAAGCAGATACAGAAGAACACACAGCGAATGGACACAGAGAGCAGACAACTGGGCGGGGGGAGAGGAGAGAAATAAATAAAGAAGAAAGAAAGGTCTGCCTGGGGTGATTGCAGCTGCAAGTCTTCCCTTTCTCTTTGGGGCTTGTGTTGTCCTGTGCTTATGCTAGCCAATGGCCTTAGGAGTTCTAGTTTTTTAAAAAAATTTTTAATTATATATTTTTGAAGATACATAGATCACAAAAAATGTTACATTAAAAAATATGAGGACCACATGGGAGGTCTGTGGTTCAAACCCCAGGCCTCCTTGAGCCATGTGGAGCTGGCCTATGCGCACTGCTGATGTGCGGCAAGGAGTGCCGTGCCACTCAGGGGTGACCCCGTGTAGGGAAGCCCCATGCGCAAGGAGTGCATCTGTAAGGAGAGCCGCCCAGCACAAAAGAAAGTGCAGCCTGCCCAGGAATGGCACTGCACACACAGAGAACTGACACAACAAAATGACGCCAACAAAAAGAAACACAGATTCCCGTGCCACAGACAACAACAGAAGTGGACAAAAAAGATGCAGCAAATAGAGACAGAGAACAGACAACTGGGGTGGGTGGGGAAGGGGAGAGAAATAAATAAATAAATAAATCTTAAAAAAAATAAAATAAAAATTTAAAAACAAAAAAACCATTGTTAAGTGGAAGAAGGGAGACACGAAGGATCACACATTATGTGAGCTTATCTGTATGAAATGTCCAGATTAGGAAAATCTCTAGGTACAGAAAATAGATTAACATTTCTCCTAGGGCAGGGTGGATGGGGGAAATAGGAGGTCATTGCTGCGGAGTGCATGGGCTTTTTTGGGATAATTGAAAAATCCTAGTTTTGATTGTCACGATTGATGTACAACTTTGGACATATACTAAAAATAATAACAATGTACACTTTAAATAGGAGAATTGTATGATATATTAATTATATCTCAATGACCTGGTTCAAAAGGTTATTAAACTGTACAATTTAGAGATACAAGAAAATAATACAGAAAAAAGGAGTAATCTACAGTGGATTCTAGAACTCTGTACCATAAGCAAAGCTTTGGGCCATTTCTTTGAGGCTTGCACAGGCTGTGCCTGTTTCTTCTTTGCCATCTGTATACTTTAAACACTTGCATCACATAAAGAGGTGTTTTCAGGGAAGGCAAGAGGAAGAGTCCCACAGATTGAGGAAATTCCTCCCCTGTCCATTGGCACTGTACTGCAGCAAACAGTTTAAATAGCTGAATCTTGTCCTTTGCTCATCTAGAGTTTCACTGGAAGCTTTAAGAATAGTCCTTCCTTTTGTCAAAATTTATTAGTGACATGAGGGAGCAAGGAATTGGAAACCCCAAAGCAGTGACTGTTGAGCATTTTCCATGGTGGAAGCAGCCAGGACAGTCAGGTCATTTTGTGGATGTGCCAGCTGCCTGCAACACTTTCACCATGGGCTGACAGTTCACGTTGGCACAGGGCCATAGTTCACCCTTCAGTATGAGAAAGCCTATGTATTCATGGAATTGTCCTCCCTACTTTCTCGACCTTTCAATGTGACTTTAGAGGAAATTAAGCCTTTTGGCTTAGAAACAGCTCGGCAGGTCACACTGTTCACAGTGTGCTAAGTAGAAGCAGCCCAATCCCACAGGGCTTCCTCGTCATTCTCAGGGTCTTAAGCTTTTGGTGTTTGGATGGTGGGTCTTTGCTATATGGATTTTGGTGAGGCAGGACCTACAAATTCAACATTGTCATTAGGATCAAAATGTGGCCCTAAGATTTGACAACTACTGGTCTCTTTGGTTAGGCCATCTGTGTCAACTTGGAGTTGTCTGCTGTAGCTTTGCAACTGGCATGTCTTTGAGTAAAGCTTTTTGCCAGGTAGAGTTCAGATTTTTCAGGTACTTTGAGTTAGCCTATTCTCCATTTTTTTGACTTCAGATTTTACATTACCCGGGATTTTTCTTGAATCTCAAGTTCTCTTTGAAACTATCCTATCATGGTCTTCTGAATTACCAATATAGTTCAGCTTCTGTCCTTTCAGGCTATCGATAAGACCCATGAGCTATGAAATACCCTCTCTCTACACAATAATCAGAAAAGTTTAAAATTTTAAAGTTCAAAGATCAAGAACACATAATTAGTCAAACTAGGTCAGAAACTGAAATTTTGAAGTATGTGTTGTATTGGGTTGAGGGACCAGTGTTTGGGGAAAAGTCACCTGGTGGTTGTCTAGTGCTTGACTTTTGAGGATGTGGTGATGAAAAAACAGAACCTATATCATGTGCCTAGCCAAATTTCTGGCAGCAGCAGATGCTTCAGAGTTTGTGGCTGTGAAGAGTGTGGGCTGATTCTGCATGCTCTGTTTATTTCCTTGTTAGCTGGAACTGAAGTGTAGATCTCAGGTTGACTGTGGGACATTGTCCCATCACTATTTGGGGAACTAGAAGCTATGGAGCATTTTAAGGTGGGGTGATTTCTATTGACGTCTGACTGTTGACTGAAGAGGAACTGCTAGAGGTCTGAAGTTCAGAGGAATACCATTTTGAAGAATTCTTCATTTGTGGGGTGTTCAAGTTTGATTTCAATCTCATTTTATCAAAGCTGTGTTGAACTATTCTGAATATTATATATGGCAAGAAGATTGTGAGCTACTAGTTGGATAATTGTTGGACATTGCAGACTAAATGGTACACTGATGTGCATGTAGATGTGGGAGGTCTGGTGGCCTTGTTGCCTAAGCTTTTGGGCTGTTGGATTTGATATAGGACAGAGTCAGGGACCAGGCTGTGGAAGTTGATACATTGCTGAGGGTGCAAGGGATTAAACTGAGACACCGCCAGAATGCTGCTGGGTCTGAAAAGTTGTGTTTAAGAAAGATCAAATGTCCCTGCAGACTATTACTATGGGTGGTAGGATATCATCTCTGTGCAAATATGTAGGAGGATCATGGCCAATTGGAATATTTTGGGCTAAAGTGACTATAATGGGATTGAATTTGGGGTTTTCTGAAAAAGATTAGATGTTCCTCTGCTGCCTGAGTAAAGTCCATGATGCAGAACTGAATTTTAAGCCAATGGACTGGGCATTATAAAAGCATTAATGCTGTATTCATCAATGCAATGAATATGCCACACTGATGAAAGAGGATGTTCATGTGGGAGGAGTGGGGGTTGAACTGGGATTGGGGTATATGGGAACCTCATATTTTTACATGTAACATTTCGTGTGATCTATGTGTCTTTTAAAAAAAAAGATAATAAAAACGTTAATGCCTTGGGGAACTTGAGCTGGGGTTTTCTGTGGTTCCTACTGAAATTGTTCGTTTTGGGCTTGACCACCTTGAAGTTGCTTATCACTGATGTTCTACTTTGAGTTCTCCTTCCATTTTTCTATTTCCTTCTCTTCCACAGTGGTAATTGGTTTGTGACTACAAGTCCAAGTTGAGAAAAATCATGCGATTGTGTAGACCAGAAATTCCAGAATCAACCAAAATTTTCAAGTCTTCTTCATACTGAATGCTATAACAAATTCACAAAATGGTAATAATAGGCGGCAAATCTGGTTATCTGGGTGAGGGAGTATATTAGAGTTCCATGTGTTGCTTTTGTTATTTCTTTTGCAACCTGTAATTTTGAAGTTATATCAGAATGAAAAATGTTTAAGAATTGCATTTAGCTAAAATGCTTTAATTATTAGAATATTTGGCCTCAGGTCCTATAAAAGGAAATGTAGGAGGAGGAAGAGATAGTCCACCTTCAGGATATTGACTCGCGATTTAAGTCTTCTTTCTCTTCCAAGTGAGGTTGCATAAATAACATTCAACTTCTCTATCTCAGGCACAGTCCCTTCAAAAGAAGATTGGAAATACTTGAAGGTAAGAGTTTCTGGTGTGGGGTGTTGTGGGATCATGAGTAACAAATGCAGAAGGATTTGACTCTTTGTGGGAACATGACTTTGGAGAAATCAGTATCTTGGCTAAGGACCTTCTTGCCTCAATGTTTGATGGTCCCAGGCCTTTTCTGGCATATGGATGGCCTCCATCCTCTCTCCAGAAGGGTGATTTCTGCCTTTTGGCCAAATCATCCTATTTTAACAAGGAGGAAATGTCCTATGGGAATTCTTACTAGAGAAAGAATGCTTTTGTTGCCTGGGCTCTTTGGTCATGGAGAAAACATCTTTTTCATCTTTGCCTCCACAATAAGAGGCACATCTGGCACAAAGTCCATGCTTGATGAATGGGTGGATGAAGGAATAGGTATACCCCACCACCTGATCCCCCACCTCTCACTTGTATCCTCTGCAGTGCCTTGAAGGAGCTTGCCATGCCTTTGTTCTCTGATCTGAATAGACTCCTCTCCATCTGTGTCCTTGCAGCCTTTGCTTTTAACACCATAGGTGAGGACAATTGGTTGTTTTCTCTCCCAATCCCTGGAGGGTAAGGTGGATAATGAAGGAGCCGAGAGTTCCACTTAGGAAAGACCAGTAGGTCTGAGAACAGTGGTAAACTCTGCAGGGTAGGTGTCTTGCTGCTATGACAAATATCAGACAATGGGCTGGTTTAAACAACAAGAATTTATTGGCTTACAATTTTAAAGACCAGAAGCCCTTTAAAAACCAGGCATCAGTAAGGGCATGCTTTCTCTTGTAATCTGTAGAATTCTGTGATGGTGCTCTGCAATCTTTGGGGTTTTCTGCCTCTGTCACCTTGCAATGCTCTTGGTTCCCCCCTATGTGTCTCTCTGACTTCTGCTTCTCTGGCTTCTGGTTTCTGGTTTCTGGTTTCTCATGACTGACTTTGTCTGAATTTCCTCTTTATAAGACTTTCAATCATATGGCTGAAGATTCATCCTGATTTAAATGGGCACACTTAAATCAGATCCCTGAAGATCCTAGTCACAAATGAATCCACACTACTAACTCACCTTAGCATATTAAAATGTGCTGTACTTGAATAGATTTAGACCCACAGGCATGAGGTTCAAGATTAAGATCATGTGCTTTGTTGGGGTACATGGTTCACTAGACCACAGTTGGGGACCCTTTCTCTGAGCGTGAGGGTGAGTATATTAGAATTGCAAGTTATGGAGAGCTGAGAGAGACCGATCCCTTGGGGAGAAAGTGCCAACTGCATGGGACTCCAGTGGCCCATTAGTGGGGTTCATGGCAAGTTGACACCAAGATATGTTTGAATATTGTCAAATAGAGCTCTTGACAATTTTCATTTCTGAATTACTTTATGAATATACTATTTATTTCCTTTCCATAGAGAGTTATAAATGTGTGTTCTGCTATACTAATAACTGTAGAGCTGAGAGACAAAGGATGTGTGGAGACTCTCAAGGATGCTTCAGACACAAGCAAGAATTAAAGGTGCGAGGTATGCTGTAACCACCCTCTTTGCCTTGAACTACACCTCAGAGGAGAAGGTGCTTATCGGAAGGGTGGTTGCTTTATTAAGCAACTTGATGTAGTTCCTCGTTCCCTTTGCATCTTCTTTTTCATGCTTACTTTTGTAAATAGTTTGACAGATAAGTGTAGGGAGTGTGGGGTGGTAGGAGGTGGCAGGAATGAAGCACTGAGCCAGAAGGAGATACTTCCAAGAACCTGGCACATCACTCCAGGAAAACAACCAAGCAATCCTGGTTCCTATATCAACCTTACAGGGACCACTGAGGTATGACACTCCCATTCTAACAAATTCTAACTAACTGCTCTTCAGTTGCTTCATTCCAAGAATGGACCAATTTAAAAGGACTCTTTTGGAGAAGTGGAAAGACTAGAGACATAGGGAGTTGAGGCACAGAATCCTTTAATATGGGGTGCCCATTGGAGCACCATTCTCTATGGCACACTGGGAAAATTCCCTTTGGGGTTTGGTCTTGTGCAGGTCAACGCCCAGTATTTAAGGAGGAGAGAGGCTGTTCTGTCACTAACTGTGTTCCATTGGCGTTCACGGCATCACTGGGGAATAAGACCTTTGGGTATGGTACTGAATGCTGCCAGAGCAAGCTGTGCAACCAAGGGGACTTCCAAGGTGAGTGCCTCAAGACAGCATCCCTCTCCCTACACTATCTCTGCTGTCATCTTAAGTCTTCTGCCTTTTAATTACCATTCCATATCCTCTCTCTGCTTCTAGTTCTTCCACTCACTTTGCTCACTGGTTGCCTCTCCCTCTCTCTGTGACTCTGGCAAGGGTTTGGGAATGGATAAGCCCCTGTCTCTTGCATGGGGGACTGAATAGCTGTTGAGCAGCAGGGATTGCTTGGGGAATTTCCTGTAAGGCTGTGTCTGTAGATTTAAAATGATTTTCTTTCCCATTCCAGCAGTTTGAGTTGTCTTTCCTCACCTATTTAATTCCTTGCTTCCTTAAGAGGAAATTTTTAGTGTACCAAGTGTCTTCTGTCTTAATTTCCAAACACTTTTCCCTGTCCAGAACTAAACGGAGCTATTCATGAAAGAGACAGATATCACTGGATTCATGTGAGGTTTATTTTGACTACACATTCCCACCTAATATCCTTCCATCTCCAGACCCTCTCAACGGTGGTGGGATCATGGAATAACCATGTTCTGAGGGGATTGCAGTGTTTCTGGCTTGTTTTTTTTTTTTTTTTTTTTTGCCTATCCCTAAGATGAACTAATTTCTATTTCATTCAGGGTCTCAGAAGTCCTCAGACCCCAATGGTATTAAATGTCCTGCCTGCTTCACTGACAATGCTAGTTCCTGTGACTCAGTCCTCCTCAATTGCACAGGGAAAGAGACAAAATGTATTGAGGTTATTGGTTCAGGTATGGATATTTCCCCTGGTCTTTTAGTGTTCATATTTTTAAATGGTAGTGTGTATTAATTAGTTATCACAATGTAGCAAATCACCCCAAGACTTAGCAGCTTAACATTTAAATAAACATTTATTATTTCACAGTTTCTGTGAATTAAGGATCGAGGACAGGCTTAGCTGAGTGGGTTGGGCTCAGGGTCCTTCATGAGGTTGCAGTCAAGCTACTTTCAGAGGCTGTGATCCTGGAAACAGAGGACCTGCTTCTAAGCTCATTCATGTGACTGTTGGCAGTCCTCAGTTCTCCATGTGGGCCTCTCTTTAGGATGCCTAAGTGTCCTCATGATGTATGAAGCTGGCTTCCCACAGAATGAGTGATGAGAGGGTGAGATACAGCGGCCAAGACACTAGTTGTCATTTCTAAAATAATCTAATCTTGTAAGGAGGGTATCACTTCTGCCGTACCTTACTAGTCACATAGACCAATCCTGATGCAAAGTGGGAAGGGATCACACGAGTGCTCAGTTGGTAGGAGATGGGAACCATTGGGGGATATCTTAGAACAGGGCTTCTTAGCCTTTTTTGTCCCATGGGCCCCTTTGCCAGTCAGGTGAAAACCACAGACCCCTCTCAGAATGTAGTAGCAAATAGTTTTTATGATGCTCAACTTGCGTCAGGTCTAACAACTACCATCATTTCAAAGTATGGATGAGTGCAAGCAATTTTTTGAAATATGCAACAACTGTAGTGTGATATAACATGAATACTACTGTAATTTACTTTATCATTCCTAAGTGAAGGAAATGCTAAATTTCAGTTAGAGGACAGAGAAAATAAAGATAAGTTGATTTTTTAAAACTCAAGCTCATAGACTCTCTAAATCTTTCCATGGACCCCTGGTTAAGAATCCCTGTCTTAGAGGCTGACTACCATGTACAGCAGGGGTTTAAGGCACAGCTGTGTTGGGAAATCTATCCAAGATTTTGAAGGCACCATCTTGCAGTACTGAAGAGGAATGACTAAATACTTGGGAACATGTAGTTTATGGAATGGGACTTTGGCTTATTGGCCACAAAGGGGATGATAACGCTTCAGTTCTGGTTGTCTTCATCTTGATTATTAATGTTATTGTCTAAAGTTCCAGTTTTTGCATTGTATCACTCTGAAATCTGTAGAAGGATTTCTAATTTTCCTAAGAGTAGGAGAAAAATATATATCATGGTGAAGGTCATCTATGTCATTCAGATAAGAATTGTGAAAATAATGACAGTGTTTTTCTGTCCAGATGTTACAGTGTTAGCCATAAAGGGATATTTTCTTAACAACTTAAAAAAGGTTTCATGGAATTAATGATGTTTTAGGAGCTGATTAAAAGATGGGAGAGAGCATTTGGTGTGAATATAGTCAAGTCATATGTTTTAAAGCTCTATGATGTCACTTTAAAAAAATAATGTGAGAAGTTTTCATTTTCCCTCTAAATATTTGGTCAAAATATTAATTAATATTGGGTGACTCTGATGGTTTTATAACAATATTTGTTGATTTTACCCCATTAACTAGACATATTACTTTTATTTCAAGTACTAAATTCCCATAAATATTCTGGTTTTGGAATTTCTTGTTTTCAAGAATCTTTATTTATGTTTTAATTTAAAATTAATTGAACTTCTTAATATGGTTTAAAGAAAAAATATTCAAATTACATTTCTGTTTTAGAACTTGTTTGGTTATTCATCTTTTTAAGAAATATCCATGAGAATTTTGGAATCAGTTCTGTATAGACAGATGAACACATATGGATACCTGCACAAAGCACATACAAATCTTTGTAAGAAAGCAATCTCCTTCTGGAAGAAATAAGGCTCACCTGATTGTGGAAAAGAAAATAATTTATTCTCAATCTTGCAAAAAGGAGCGCATAACCAGAAAATTTGACTAGCGCCCTAAACAAAGAAAAATGACATAATTTATACCCCTAAGACTAGCATGCAAGCCCTTCCTCCGTTTCTCCATAGAATGGATACTTCACAGGTTACAGCCTGTTTGAGAAGTCTCACTTTCCATGCAAGTTTCCCAGTTTTTGATTAACAGCTTCCCCCATCACATTCCAACCATTTTAGCTTTTACCTACTCCTTTTGCAAATAAGGAGTGGAATTTCATGCTGAATTGGTATTGACTTAGCTCTTTCTCGTGCATCTTTTTTACTGTCTATAGTACTAGTTTACGCTCATTTCCTTTGTTCTTGTTTAACTCAGGAGTGGAAGATTGAGGCAGTAGGTTGCCAGGTTACATTAATTAATATTTTCTTCTTATATGTGAAAACTAAACTAATTCCTATCTCTTACATCTTTGAACAATTTTTAGTTCTTCATTATATTTTTTTTAATTGCAACTAACTTAAGTTGCAATTAAACAGTTGATTTTATGAGGTATTTCCATCCTAGGAAAAAATGGATATATCTTTCCATTTTTTTATAATATATTTTTTATTGACGTATTTCATTCATACATGAACATAAATAAGCAATAAGTGTATAGTAAAAGTTGTGAACTTACAAAATAAATGTGCATAACATCATACAGAGGTCCCATACATCACTCCTCCAATACCTTGCATTGTTGTGACACATTTGTTACAAATTATGTAAGAGAATTGACAAAATATTACTACTAACTATAGTCCATAAATTATATTGGTATATTTTTCCTCCAACCCACCCTATTTTTCAAAAATATTTTTTTTTATTACAGAGGTTGTGTACTTACAAAACAATCACGCACATGTGTAGAATTCCCATACAATACCCCTTCACCAACACACCACACCATGATGGAACATTTGTTACAGATTATGAGATAATACCACCAGACTATTACCACAAACCATGTTCCATAGTGTACATTTGGCACTGTTTCTATACCCCCCCATCAACACAGTACATCTTTTGCATTGATGCATGAATATTACAGTACTGCTGTTAGCCACAGTCCATAGGCCACCCCAGTTGAAGTTTTCCTGTGCTTCCCCACATTCCCACCAACCTGCAATAGTGATGTATATCTGCTCTAGCTCACAGAAGGACACTCTTGCAGATGTGATGTCAATTTTGAGAAGTTTGAAGGGGTTCTGTGATGGGTAGCTGAAGGGGCATTTGTAGAGATGTGCTGGAGATGCTTGAGGAGAATGGGAGATCATATGGCATACAGGGGAGGGTGGAACTGTCCGTAGTAGAACTGTTTCTTTACTTTGACTTGCCTTGAAAAGCACAGTTATACAATGAGGTTCCATGATCTTCTAAGAAATCCATAGCCATGGGAAGATGGGAGCCAAGGGAGAGAAGGGATCTGACCTTGAGGCCCCTGTATTGTTTTCCTGTGTTTTTCCAAGGAAGCAGATACAAAAGAGAGGACAAGTACCCAGAGGTATTTAGGCTGAACACATGAAGTGTGATCTCCAACCCTCTTCCGTCGACCAACCATCTCCCCTGTAATCAGAGCCCTAGAACTCCAGTCCCAGCCATGCATTTGAGACAGTAGCATCTCTTTAGGGTTCCTTCTACACAGGGGAGACTTTGCAGCCAGAGGAAGTGGGATTTGGTCCTTGGAAAGAGCTGTATCTGGAGGGGATGAAGAGATACTCAGCCTCTGTTGATGCTTCGCTCAAAGAATAGAGAAACCATGGATTCTGGGGCATGCTGAGCATCCTTTTCTTCTCCAAGTGGAGGAGATAGGTTGACATGAGAATGTGGAATAGGAGGAGAGTGAGGTGAGAGAAAAAACTAACTCCTGGCTTTTTTTCTTGGCAGCTTATCCTGGAGTTTTGATCTATGCTAAGGGTTGTGCCACTGAAAGTGCCTGCAACTTGAAGAATCTAATTTTAATGGGTAACACAAGCATTCATACCTCCTGTGTCAACAGTGGGAACTCCCTGGGAATGTCCATCATCTCACCAATTTTTATTAGTTTCTTCATGGTAAAAGTCTTGCTTTGATCTCTCAGACACTGCTGAGTCCATAATCATACAAACCTAAAAACATTGCATGCTTCAGATGGCTCCCCTCCCAAAGAATCTTCCTACATTGCAGAAATAAATATACTTCCTTAACTATGTGTGTGATTACTTCTTTGTGTTTTAGGTAACAAATAATCTTACCTCTTTACTGATGGCTTCTTTCTTTATCTAGAGTAGCATATTTCAGATGAAATTTGAGATGGCAGGACTTTAGAGAGGGCAATTGGAATGGGATGACAGACCTTGGCCAGTCCTGACCCACAAATCCCAGTGGCAGGATTGAAGTGAGAGACTGATTTTCCAAAGGTTTGATGTTTGAAGAAATAGAAACTTAATGTCAGCTAATCAGAAATAGATATCTTTTCTTAAAATTTATTTTTCAATTGTCTTTTTTTGAAGATACATAGATCACAAAAAATATTACATTAAAAAATGTAAGAGGTTCCCATATATTACCCCCCTCCCCACTCCTCCCACACCAACAACCTCTTTCATCATTGGGGCACATTCATTGCCTTTGGTGAAAACATTTTGGAGCACTGCTGCACCTCATGGATTAGAGTTCACATTATAGTTTACACCTTCCCCCAGTACATTCAATAGGTTATGGCAGCGTATATAATGTCCAGAATCTGTCCCTGCAATATCATTTAGGACAATTCCAAGTCCTGAAAATGCCCCCATATCTCATCTCTTCTTCCCTCTCCCTGCCCTCAGGAACTACCACGGCCACTTTCTCCACATCAATGCTACAGTTTCTTCCATTGGTAGTCACAATTATTCTAGGACCGAATACCAGTAAGTCCACTCTAATCCATAGAAAATAGATATCTTAAGTAGGGACTTTCCTCTGGAAACAGCCCAAACCAGTCAATGCAACTTAGATAGCCAATCAGAATGTTTCCTCACTGCTTCCACATTGACCCTATGTAAACTTCCTCTTTCTACTCCTTCAGTAGAGTTCCTTACTACCTTTGGTTTGGTGCTGCTTGATTTGCAAATCATATTTTGCCTAAATCAACTTTGATTAAATTTTTAATTGCCTCAATTTATCCTTTATAGTAACCCATGTGTTCTGCCACATGCCCCAGAACACATCTCTCTCCCAATGGTCTTAATTTCCACTCCTAATCTTCAGTGGCCTATTTCCAAGGCAAATGGTTTTGAAAGAAAAATTCAGGTTCTAGAAAAGAAAGTCCAGTTATAATAGCATTTTCCCCACCTCAGAACCAGGCATGTGGAATTCTTGTAGCACACTCCTGTTACAGGATGGAGGGGTCCTGGTGGTGTCTGGGGCCTGGGCATATTCTGTCGACTGTGTCATGTAAAGTTGTCTGTGCCCTTATCTACACACCCTGACTGGGGCCTTGGCTCATCTTTGAGGCTCAACCTGTGGAGCAAGATATAGGCTCTCAAACTCTACCTCAGCTTTTTGCCTCCCTGAGCTTTTGAGTAGACAGAGAATAGGATTTGCCTACCCAGGACTCACTGATGCCTCACATATTGCTTTTTTGGGGGGCACATACCCCACTGTGTACTCAACCACATGAGGAGAACCCTAACAAATACAGGCCCTTCTTGTAGGAATGTGGAGCTAAAGCCTTAGTAACAATGGCAGGGTAGTATATAATCGCATGAAATTCTAAGCATAGATAATCAGGAGGCACAGGGCAGCTTAGAGAACAGAGGAATTACAGCAGGGCTGGTAGAGATAGGTGATAAACTGAGGCAGGGCTTGAGGGAAGGTTGGGAAATGGTTAAACAATAAAATCCTCAGAAAGGCAGTGTATTAGTCAGCGTAAGGGGTACTAATGCAAAATACCAGAAATTGGTTAGGTTTTATAAAGGGTATTTATTTGGGGTAGGAGCTTACAGACACCAGGCTATAAAGCATAAATTACTTCCCTCACCAAAGTCTTTTTTCCCATGTTGGAGCAAGATGGCTGCCAAAGTCTGTGAGGGTTCAGGCTTCCTGGGTTCCTCCCTTCCAGAGTCATGCTTCTTTCTGGGTTCAGGGTTCCTCTCTTCCTGGGGTTTGCTTCTGTTTCCTCTGTGAGCTTATGTTGTGGGAAAATTGTAGGGAATGTGTGTAAATGATAGGGAACATGGTTTGAAGTTGAAACATTTCCATAACACAGACAAAAAGTGCAGGCTTAGGAATGCTGGGACTTGACTAGATGGTACACCCTCTGGTCAGTATGAAAAGATGTTTGAGTGAGGAAGCCTTTGAACTTTGTAGAACTTGTACCTTATTATAGCAAAATGTTGCACCTGTTCTATTGTAGCTGTTGCAGTTGTTTCCTGTTATTGTAGAAGGTGTTGCAGTTCTGGTAGCAAAGAGCTGCCTATTAATTTCTAAACAAATAGGATGTGGAAACTAGAGTTGAAGCTCTCAATTTCAGAATCTGTGAGTCCCCTGGTCCCATCTTTATCTCCTCTCTTGTGTCTTTCTTACTCTCCTTTTATTTCTTCATTTCTGTGTCACCTTCCCATCATGCAAACCAATCGCTAAGCTGGTCTCAGCAAGCTTACTTCCCAGGGCTCCAGATTAAGGCTTCAGCATCAAACTCCATCATCAAAAGTCCAACATCAGGGAAATGGATTTGCTCTATGGATCAAGGGTCCACCTACCACATGGGAGGTCCAGGGTTCAAACCCAGGACCTAAAACCACCACACCATGGAGCCAAGAGTGCCTACAACTGAAAGCAGGAGGATTGCATCCAGCATTCTTGTAGAACCTAAGCCCCCTCTTGACATAGATGTGGAATGGACACAACCAATCCAAGGTCCACAGGATGGAGGAATAGAGTAAGGGTTAGAGTGGACTTACTGATATTCTATTCATGAACTATTGTGGTTAGTAATTGAAGAAAATGTGGCATTGGTGTGGAAAAAGTGGCCATGGTGACTGCTGGGTGTGGGGAATGGGAGGAAGAGATGAGATGTGGAGGCGTTTTCAGGACTTGGAGTTGTCCTGGTGGTGCTGCAGGGACAATTAATGGACATTGTAGATCCTCACATGGCCCACTGGATGGAATATGGGAGAGTGTGGGCTATGATGTGGACCATTTACCATGAGGTGCAGTGATGCTCAGAGATGTATTCACCAAATGCAGTGAATGTGTCATGATGATGGAGGAGAATGTTACTATGGGGGGAATAGTGGGGTGAAGGTGGTAGAGGGTACATGGGAACCTCATATTTTTTAATGTAATGTTTTAAAAAATGAATTAAAAAATAAATTAAATAATTAAAAAAAGAAAAAAAATCCCAGGACCTCCTGACCCATGTGATGAGCTGGCCCACATGCAGTGCTGATGTGTGCAAGGAGTGCTGTGCAATTAATGGGCATCCCCCACATAGGGGAGCCCCATGTGCAAGGAGTGTGCCCCATAAGGAGAACCACCCAGCATGAAAAAAAAAAAGTGCAGCCTGCCCAGAAGTAGTGCCACACACATGGAGAGCTGGTGCAGCAAGATGACACAACAAAAAGAGACTCAGACTCTTGGTACCACTGACAAGAATATAAGCGGACACAGAAGAACACAGTGAATGGACAGAGAGCAGACAATGGGGGGGGGAAGGCAGGGAAGGGGAGGGAAATTTAAAAAAGTATATCAAAACCCCTCAACTCTGCCCTTTGCCATGCCTTTTATGGCACAAGAGGTTTACATAATTACCTAATCAAGTAAGCTTATGAATCAAATATAATCTAATATGCCCAGAGGAAAAGATCAGTTTACAAACAGAATCCAATATTTCTTTTTGGAATTCATCAATAATATCAAACTGCTACAGACAATAAATGAAAACTGAGGCTACAGGGGAGGTATTTTATAAGAAAACCTTTGAAATAATATGGGAGACCTCTAAGCTGGCTCAACTCCTGAATGCTTCATGTTTACCCTGTCAGGTGAGTGTCAGTGTTGTCATCACACCCACTTTCCAGAGGAGGAAAGTTAGGAGCAGGCCTGGGATTCCAAGCCCAACAGCCTGATTCCACAGTCTAAACCACAGAAAAGTATTATCTCATGGTTCAGGAGGATGGAAGCTTGAAGTCAAGGTGTTGACAGTGCCATGCTTCTTTGTCTTCTTTTCTTTCTTTTTAAAAAATATTTTATTCTTACATATTGACAAAGCATACAATCCATCCAGGGTGTACAATCAGTGGCATTGTTATGTCTTCATCACTTCATTCATTAGTAGAGTATTTTCATGATTCCAATAATAATAACAACAACCAAACAATACAGCTCTACTCCTACTAGTCATCTCTCAGTCTGTATCCCCCTGACATACATAGGTGCTCTTCTGTTCTGTCTTCTCTAGCCCATGCTTCTTTTGGTAGTCTGTACAATTCTGTTGGCTTGCTGGCAATCCATGGCATAACTCATTCTCTTCTTCCATCACACAACTATCTTCTCTTTCTTTCTCTGTGATCAATTCTCCTCATTTTATAAGGACACCAGATAGATCAATTATGGCCCATCCTAATCCAATTTTGCTTTATCTTAACATCTTCAAATTGGATCACATTCACAAGACCAGAAGTTAGAGCATATTTTCAGGGGAAACACATTTCCAACTATAACAGAACCACTCTAATAATTATAAAGGAATGATAAGAGAGAGGGTTTTCAGCTATTACTTGATTATAAAAAGATTGACATTGTACCTGGTGTAAAGTCTATGCTCAATAGATATAAAATATTATCTTTTCTTTTCTTCCTTCTCACCTCTACCTATTTTCTATCTTTTCACATCCCATTTTCTTTTCATCCTCCCCCACCGCCACCCCATCTTACCAATCTTCTTTCCCTCCACTTCTTCCTCTTCTGGGATAGGTAACTTCAAGTGCCTCTGAGCACATCTCAGAGAAATGGACTGCAACTATGTCAGGATGATGCAACTGATGCCAACCTTTTCTGGATAGGAATATGAGGATGAGAGAGCAGTCTCTGCATTCTGGGAGAAAGGTAGAGGGTGAGGTCAGGAGTCCCTGAAGGAACTAGCTGTTCTCCTCTCAATACCCTGCCACCCCATGGTCTGAGGAAGGAGGGAATCAGTTAGCTTACTCCACATATGGGGCAACACTCACTGCAGTGATGAAAGGCAACATATCAACAACAAAGCTTTTTCATTTTTTCATTTTTTGATACCCCATTTTATTTTTACTTTATTTAAACTTTCTAAATTAGTATATATTCTATATCTAACCTTTAAACCCATCTCTATATTCCATTTTACTATTAATAGAACCTGGCAATATATTAGGCTTCATTTTTGAAGATGTTTTGGACCACAGAGAGGTTCAACTATGGCAGGGGAGGAACACTGGTGTTGGGTGTTATTGAAAGGGGGCATATGGTTGCAAGGGAGTTCTCCAGTGCATGTATACAGGGTACATAAAAATGGATATTTTCATAGTGGTTACAATTAAAAATGGCAACTGAGGGAGTGCTGAGCTCCTAGCCACGGGAGCCCTATCACATTCCCCAATGGAACAGCAACAATCCCCCAAATGTAATGGCAAAGACCAATAAAAAGTGTGGTCTAATAATGAGCCCTTGATACTGATGACTATGTTTATGAGTCTGTGCATCTGAAATATGAACTAGGCCTAGAGATGCAGGGTGCCCAAGAGTTACCTCCTGAGAGCCTCCATGTTGCTCAACTGTGGCCACTCTCTAAGCCAAACTCAGCAGTTAAATGTGTTACTTTCCCCCCAGCATGGGATATGACTCCTAGGGATGAGCCTCCCTGGCACTGAGGGATTACTACCAAGCACCAGCTGATGATGTAACTAGAAAAATACCTTGAATGAAAGGGTCAACTCAGACCAGCAGAATATCTCAGCCTACATGTAATATCAGGTGTTAAAAACTGCTGTTTGACCTGGAATAAATGGGGGAAATGGAAAGGGCATGAGTTTACATTGCTATGAGTTACCTAAAAAGAGTCAGGATGTCACCAGAGAGGTCACACTTACGCATACCTCAGCAGGGTCCCAGAGACAACCAAAGTAGATACAAGCCCAGGTATTGGTTCTTCTGAGGGCTACAGAGACCCACAGTTTCCATGGTCATGGCAGTCAGCTCTGGAGTTCAGTGCCATGTCAGTTGGCCCTATTTTGGAGTTTGTGTTCCTGAGTGTGATGGAGTTGGACTCAGATATGATATTTCTACACCTACCCCTTCTGTTACTTTTTACCAGACCTGTGTTTGGCACTGTTGTTGGTGTATACACAGGAGAGGTAAATCTCTGGACTGTCCATGTGATAGCCAGGCCCTGAGCCTCAACACACTTGTAACTCCTACCCTCTAGTTTATTGGACATACCCTGGCCCGCTAACAGGGAGGTGAAGAAGTTCAACCACCACACCAGTGAGCCAAGAGTGCCTACAACTGTAAGCAGGAGAATTGCATCCATCATCCATGTGGAATCTAAGCCCCCTCTCGATATAGAGGGGGAGTGGACATAATCATCCCAGGATCCACAGGATGGAGGAATAGAATATGGATTAGAGTGGACTTAGTGATATTCTACTATGAAACTATTGTGAATAGTAATGGAAGAAAATGTAGCATTGATGTGGAGAAAGTGGCCATAGTAGCTACTGAGGGTGGGGAGAGGGAAGAAGAGATATGATGTGGGGTCATTTTCAGGACTTGGAGTTGTCCCGCATGGTACTGCAGGGACAATTGCTGGGCATTGTATGTGCAGACATGGCCCACTAGGTCGACTTGTGGAAAATGTAAACTATAATGTAAACCATTATCCATATGGTGCAGCAGTGCTCCAAAATGTATTCACTAAATGCAATGAATGTCCCAAGATGATGGAAGATGTTGATTTGGGGAGGAGTGGGGTTGAGGGGCATGACAGGTATATGGGGATCTCATATTTTTTTAATGTAACATTTAAAAAAATAAAGAGAAAAAAAGAATGAGTTTCTTCCATTACTAGTCATAATAGTTCTTTAGTAGAATATCGGTATGTCCACTCTTATCCATATTTTATCTGTCCATCCTGTGGAAGCACCGTAGTTGCTGAGAGCAGGGAGAGGGACGTAGAGATGAGATGTGGGGGCATTTTCAGGACTTGGCGTTGTCCTAAATGATATTGCAGTGACTTATGCTGGATGTTACATATCCTGCCATAACCCACTGAATGTACTGGGCAAGAGTGTAAACTACAATGTAAACTATAATCCATGTGGTATAGCAGTGTTCCAAAATGTATTCACCAAATGCAATGAATGTACCACAATGATGAAAAAGGTTGTTAAAGTGGGAGGGGTGGGTTGGGGTGTGGTCTATGCAGAAACCTCTTGTATTTTTTAAATGTAACATTTTTTGTGATCTATATATCTTTAAAAACACACAATAAAAATGTTGAAAAAAAAGAAAGATTGAGAAGACTAATAAAGGCTTGGTTCTTGAGAGCAAGGGGAGCAGCAGGAGAACAGCAGGTCCAGATTACAGAAGTTTGGGCTTTTAGTATGAGAGAGGTAGGGTGATGCTCGAGGATTTTGAGCAGATATTATATGACCTGATCGCTCAGTATTAAGAGTAGCTTCTACAGGACTGCTGGGGATTGAATCAAGTTTCCCCAGAAAGGATATTTGTGGGTGCAGATCCATTTGTAAATAGGACCTTAGATGATGTCATTAGTTGAGATGTCTGAACTGAATGTTGTGAACCTAGATCCACTATGGCTGATGTTCTTAGATGCAAAGGAAACTGAGTGTGGAAGGAGAAATGGAGGTCAGTGGGAGCCAGGGAAGGACACAGATATCAAGTGATAGAGGTAGAGATGCAAGCCAAGAAATGCCAAGAATTGCCAGAAAGACACCTCTAGTTCACTACAGATACTGGAAGAAATCAAGCTTTGCTGACTTCCTAGATGTTGGACTTCTAATCTCTTGAATTGAGTGAGTAAAGTCCTGTTGTTTAAGCCAACCAGTCTATGGTATTTGTCACAGCAGCCCCTGCAAACTAAGACAGAGACTGTGAATGGATGCAGAGGGAACAATTTGGTCTACTGAAATACTACAGATGAGAGATGATGCTGGCTTGGATCAGGAGTGGTTGGCATGGGGGAGGTGAAGAGTGATAGGATTCTGGATATGTTCTGAAAGTAGATTCAAGAGGATTTTCTAGTGGGTTGGATGTGGCATGTAAGTAAAAGGGATGATAAATGAAAATAATATATATCCATGCTAATTCCAAGCATTAAGCAAAATCAAATTGAGGATTTTCATTTTCATTCCAAATACTTTAAGGTAGTTTTAATGATACATAAACCAAGAAACAACAACAACGAAATCTTGAAAGTTAGAAGTTCAATTTATATGGGATTTGTTGTTAGAGTTCAATTAAAAGTTGGGAAATATCTACTTGAAGCAATAACTTTGGCCTTAGGTTTTGAAATATGCGGTCACCCCTCGGGCTGAAGTGTGGTTTGCTGGCCTGGCAGGGGAGCGGCCGCGGTAGGCCTAATTCCGCTGCCCCCATAATAGGGTGGTTGGTCGGGCCCACCGCCACCCCTGAAGGAAGCTCGGCATGGGCGCAGAGTGCCCTCGGGTCTCCCCTTCTCGGCAGCCATGCTTCCGCGGCCACCCCTCCTCCCAGATGGCGCCACCCGATGCCTTGTGGGGCGGCACCCTTCTTCTTCCTTCTCCCTGCGCAGGCGCAGGGCAGAAAATTCCAGTCTGCCCTTTTCCCCTCCCCCGACAGCAGCAACAGCCAGGTGTGGGCGGAAAAATCCAGCCCGCCCTTTTCCCTTCCCCCGACAGCAGCAACAGCCAGGCGTGGGCGGGAAACTCAAGTCTGCCCTCCACCCCAGCAACAGCAGCCACCAATCCCTAAACCCTGCCCCTTCCCCCAGCAACAGCGACAGCCAATCCCTAACCACCACCCCTCCCCCGTCCAGTACCGCCCACTGACCTTTCGCCGGCAACCAATCAGAACAGGGCGTGGCTTCGACCAATCAGCCTTCCCCAGCCCCTATAAAACTGTTGCCTCTCCCTCAGTAAAGTGGACTTGCGTGTTTACCTTGTCTCCGCGGTAGTTCTTCTGCCGTGCGCCCTCCAGTCCTGAGAGCCCCCGACAAGGGCCTGGCCTCCCTTGTCCCCAGTTCGTCGCCTGCTTCTCCAGGCGACCCCTTCATCGCCTGCTTCTCCGGGCGACCCCTTCGTCGCCTGCTTCACCGGGCGACCCCTTCGTCGCCGGCTTCGCCGGGCGACCCCGTCAGCCGAACCGCACAACCCCTTGTGAGACCGATCCCTCGTCTGCTGCCGGACCGACCCCTCGTCCCAGGCGGGACTGACCCCTCGTCCAGAGCTGGACCGACCCCTCGTCCGCAGCCAGACCCCACCTCTACCGACTGAGCAAGCCGCCGCAGAAATAGGTATTCTGAAGTCCTTATTTCTGCAAATAATTAGCTGCTAGGGTAATGTATTAGTCAGCCAAAGGAGTGTTGATGCAAAATACCAGAAATTGGATGGTTTTTATAAAGCGTATTTATTTGGATAGGAGCTTACAGATATGATATCAGAAAGCATAAATTACTTCCCTCACCAAAGTCTATTTTCATGTGTTGGAGCAAGATGGCTGCCAACATTTGTGAGGGTTCAGGCTTCCTGGGTTCCTGCTTTCCAAGGTCTTGCTTCTCTCTGGGTTCAAGGTTCCTCTCTTCCCAGGGCTTGCTTCTGCCTGGGCTCAGGATTCCTCTCTTCATGGGGCTTGCTTCTGTTTCCTCTGTGAGCTTAGTTCCTGGGGCTCCAGTTTAAGGCTTCAGAATCAAACTCCAACATCAAAACTCCAACATCAAAAACCCTCACATCAAAAGCTCCAACTCTGTCCTTTGCTGTGCCTTTTATCTGTGAGTCCCCACCCACCAAGGGGGGCTGACACAATGCCCTAATAATGTGTCCTGATCAAAGCTCTAATAATAACTTAATCATACCCAGGTACAGACCAGATTACAAACATAATCCAGTATCTATTTTTGCAATTCATATCTATATCAAACTGCTACAGGTAACAATCAGATTATTAAAAGCAAGTCAAAAGAAGAGTTTCCAGAACCCACCCCTGCTTCACTACTCTGCTAACTTAACCCATGGTTTATTCCTCACTGGAGAATCTAAGGCAAAGGAGAGGTAAATAAAGGTCAAAGCTGATGAGTCTGTTTTGGGTGGATTTTCCTTCAAGGCTGACAAGCATAGAGCCATGGGCTATGATGGAAGACCTGTGTAAATCTCTTTAGGGAACAAGCTGATCTGGGATCCTGGGACTTGTGCTTTGTACAACAAGGAGTATAATTTGGGTGGGGTGCCCCAAAACGATCTACTTAATGTGAATAAACATTTAGATAAGCTACACCCTAGGGCTTCTGAGAAAGTCCATGACTAAAGAGTTAGTAAACATGAACCAGCTGTAAACTGGCAGAGTTCCGTATAGAGCAGCAGGAAATTAACATGTGTGGTGAAGTCCCTTTGTGCAGGAGCAGTCCTGGGCTCTAGTTAGGGGCCATCCTCAGGTTAAGATGGATTTTAGACTGAGACAAGGGTTTTCAGGGGCCTCAGCTGAGGCTCATCACCCATGCCTCCTTGTTCAGCATGCTCCTGCCTTCCTTAACTGGGTTTCCTTAACTTTTTTCAAGCTTTCAGCCAGCTCTGTGTCACTACGTAAGTGTTTATTGTAGTTCCACTCCTCCCACAGGGATGATCAGTGTATAATAAGCATTAACTTTGGTAAGATCCTGACAGATGACTTTGAACTTCAGTGTTCTCTATGGCTCTGTGGCTTACCTATCTAGATAAGTTACTTCAGCTGTCCTGGCCAAGGAAGGTACTGAGAAAGGAATCGAGACCCACGGTGGTAGCATCAACAGTTAAAAGTGTTATTCTTTTTTCATTCTTTTTTTTTTTTAAAATATTTATTTATTATTATTTTTTAATTACATTAAAAAAAAATATATGAGGTCCCATTCAACCCCACCGCTCCCGCCCCCCACTCCCCCCACAGCAACACTCTCTCCCATCATCGTGATACATCCATTGCACCTGGTAAGTTCATCTCTGAGCATCACTGCACCCCATAGTCAATGGTCCACATCATAGCCCAGACTCTCTCACGTTCCATCCAGTGGGCCCTGGGGGGATCTACAGTGTCCCGTAATTGTCCGTGAAGCACTATCCAGGACAACTCCATGTCCCGAAAACGCCTCCACATCTCATCTCTTCCTCCCGTTCCCCACACCCAGCAGCCCCCATGGCTACCATTCCCACACCCATTTCACATTTCCTCTGTGGACATTGGATTGGTTGTGTCCATTGCACACCTATGTCAAGTGAGGGCTTAGATTCCACATGGGTACTGGATGCACTCTTCCCGCTTCTAGTTGTAGACACTCTAGGCTCCATGTTGTGGTGGTTGACCTTCTTCAACTCCATGTTAGCTGAGTGGAGTAAGTCCAATAAGTCAAAGTGTAGGAGCTGAAGTCTGTTGAGGCTCTGGGCCTGGGTGTCATATTATCAGTCCAATGGAGCTGCCCTGGATGGTGCTTCAGAGGTAATCACCGGACATTGTAAATCCTCACAGGGCCTACTTGATGGAATAGAGGAGAGTATGGGCCATGATGTGAACCAATGTATATGAGGTGCAGAGGTGCCCAAAGACGTACTTACCAAATCCAATGGATATGTCATGATGATGGGAACAAGTGTTGTTGGGGGGGGGGGAGAGGGGGGGTGGGGGGGTGGGGTTGAATGGGACCTCACATATATATTTTTAATGTAATATTATTACAAAGTCAATAAAAAATTAAAAAATTAAAAAAAAAAAATATTATCAGTCCAGAGATTCAAATCCCCTACATATATCTTAAACTCAGCACCAACTACAATTCCAATAAAGTAGCATGCAAGTCTTGTGAAAACAGATCCCCTCTGAGTCCATTTCCATCACGCAGAAACACCAGCTCCAAAGAAGGGCCATCTGTCATGGCAGTGAACCCCTTCTGCCATGACCATAGAACCCGTGGGTCTTTTTATCCCTCAAAAGAACCAATACCTGGGGTTGTATCTACCTTATCTGTCTCTTAGACTCTATTCAGTTGTACATAGGGGTATTCCTTCTGACAACCTCCAGACTCTTTTTTAGAGACTCACAGCCTTATAATCTCATTTCTCCTTTCCATTTCCCCCTTACATTAGGTCAAACCGCTTCCCGAAGTCATGTTATTATATGTAGACAGGTATATTCTGCTGTTCCGCATTGAATCTTTAATTCAAGGTCATTTTCTAGTTGCTTCTTCAGCTGGTATGTGGTAGTGATCCCTCGGTGCCAGGGAGGCTCATCCCCGGGTGTCGTGTCCCACGCTGGGGGGAATGCATCACATCTACACGCTGAGTTTGGCTGTGAGAGTGGCCACATTTGAGTAACATGAAGGCTGTCAGGAGGAAACCCCCAGGCACAATGCTACTCTAGGCCTTGTTCTTATTGCAGGTGCATAGGCTCAAAAGTGTAGCCATTAGTATCAAGAGCCCACTGTTGGGCCCTCCTTCCTTCCTGGTTCTTGCCATTGCACCTGGAGGATTGCCGCTGCTCTCCCAGGGCCCACAACAGTGACCCCCGGCCAGGAGCCCAGTACCCCCCCAGCTGTTGTTTTTAATTGTTTCCACTATGAGTATATATAGACATTACCATATACCCTGGGCATATGCCCTGTATAACTCCCTGTCAACCATATATATCCTGTCAATAACATCCCATATCAGTATTCCTCCGCTGCCATTGTTGAACCACTCTGTGATCCAAAACTTCCCGTAAAGTGAATCCCAACATAATGTCAGCTTCAGAAGAGTCTTAGATCACCAAAATTCATATATACAATATACAGTATTTCCCCAGATCCACCATAAAACCTTTTCCCTTCCACAGCAATAATCTTTTAACTTATTCATATCATATTTCCTGAAACTGATGTACAGATTCCGAAACTATAGTTTTCAAACAAGGTAACATTTGTGCTTACTATGTGGTCCATACTTTAGGTTGTACAGTTTTCTAAATTTTTTAGTTATCCTATGTTTTGTCTTATGGTTTTCATTATTAGTCTGTCATCCCCTATATGTTTTTGGTGTAATATTAGCTGTTTTATATTCATCCTCGTGTACTCTCACATAACTCCTCTTTTGCCCCCTTATTTACCTTTGTTCTATCCATTGCACGTCCATTTTCCCCTCCCCTTAGGGCCCACAACGCCTGCCAATCTAATGCCCTGGGAGCCGTCCTTTCTCACGAGAGATACAGTTCTCTCTATTTGACGGCATTAGTCTTCCCCAGGATATGGGTCCACCCCACCCAATGGTAGAACCCACCTTGGCAAAATGAGCCTTCAGCTATTCCCTCCGGAGTCCGTCCCGCATCAGACCATACCCCCTGAGTGTCCTAACCAGGTGACCCTCCTATTTATACTTTGATACGTTTTACTCAACATTTAGTTCTCAACGAACTTCTGGCACTCTCCCATGTTTGTATGTTGCCCCTCCCTCCCACCTATTTCTTGGACCATATTACCCCTCTTCCCATCCCCAGCCCCCCTCAAACCCAGAAAACCCCACCCGAAGGTAACCCCTTGCCCCCATTTTGTCCCTTCTTTGTGCTCATACTTACCCCCAGCTCATCACAGATTCCACCCCTACAGACATTAGCTCACATCCTTCCTCCACCCCCCGATTTCCAGTAAGCCACTTTTCCAGACTCTAGCTCTCTGAGGCAGTTAACTTATTTCATATCATTGAGGTCATATAGTATTTGTCCTTCAATGCCTGGGTTGCTTCACTTAACATAAGATTCTCAAGGTTCATCCATGTTATCACGTGCGATTGTAGTGTATTGGTTCTTACAGCTGAGTAGTATTCCATTGTGTGTATATACCACATTTTATTGATCCACTCATCTGTTGATGGACTTTTGGATTGATTCCAACTTTTGGTGATGGTGAACAATGCTTCTATGAACATTGGTGTACATATATCGGTTTGTGTCCTTGTTTTCAGATCTGATGGGTATATACCCAGCAGTGGTATTGCTGGGTCATATGGCAAATCTATGGATAATTTTTTGAGAAACTGCCAAACTGTCCTCCAGAATGGTTGGATCCTTCTGCATTCCCACCAGCAATGGATGAGTGTTCCCCTTTCTTCACATCCTCTCCAGCATTTGTATTCTACTGTTTTTTTTCATGGCTGCCAATCTTATGGGAGTAAGATGGTATCTCATTGTAGTTTTGATTTGCATTTCCCTGATAGCTAGGGATTTGGAGCATTTTTTCATGTGCTTTTTAGCCATTTGTATTTCTTCTTTGGAGAAGTGTCTGTTTAAATCTTTTTCCCATTTTTTAAATGGGTTGTTTATCTTTTTGTTTTCGAGATATATGAATTCTTTATATATGCAAGTTATAAGTCTCTTATCAGATATATGGTTGCCAAATATTTTCTCCCATTGTGTGGGTTCCCTTTTTACTTTCTTGACAAACTCCTTTGAGGTGCAGAAGGCTTTATTTTTGAGGTAGTCCCATTTATCTATTTGTTCTTTTGCTGCTCATGCTTTTGGTGTGATATTCATGAAGCCATTTCCTATTACAAGGTCCTGTAGATGTTTCCCTACACTGCTTTCTAAGGTCTTTATGGTCTTGGCTCTTATATTTAGGTCTTTGATCCATCTAGAGTTGATCTTTGTATAAGGTGTGAGATGGTAATCCTCTTTCATTCTTCTACATATGGCTATCCAGTTCTCCAGGCACCATTTGTTGAATAGGCCATTCTCTCCCAGTTGAGAGGGTTTGGTGGCTTTATCGAATATTATATGGCTATATACATGAGGTTCTATATCTGAACTTTCAATTCGATTCCATTGGTCTGTGTGTCTCTCCTTATGCCAGTACCATGCTGTTTTCACTACTGTAGCTTTGTAGTATGTTTTGAAGTAAGGAAGTGTGATTCCTCCTATTTCGTTTTTCTTTTTCAATATGTCTTTGGCTATTCGGGGCCTCTTTTTATTCCAAATAAATTTCATAGTTAGTTTTTCTAGTTCCTTAAAGAAGGCTGTGTTGATTTTTATTGGGATTGCATTGAATGTGTAGATCAGTTTTGGTAGGATAGACATCTTAATAATATTCAGTCTTCCTATCCATGAACAGGGAATATTCTTCCATTTATTTAGGTCTTCTTTGATTTCCTTGAACAATCTTGTATAGTTCTCGATGTATAAGTTTTTTACCTCTTTAGTTAAATCTATTCCTAAGTATTTGATTTTTTTATTTACTATTGTGAATGGTATTTGTTTCTTGATTTCCTCCTGATCTTGCTCATTATTGGTGTATAGAAATGCTACTGATTTTTGCGCATTGATCTTATAACCTGCGACTTTGCTAAACTCATTTATGAGTTCTAGGAGCTTTGTTGAAGATCTCTCAGGGTTTTCTATATATAGGATCATGTCATCTGCAAATAATGAAATTTTGACTTCTTCCCTTCCAATTTGAATGCCTTTTATATCTGGTTCTTGTCTCAGTGCTCGAGCCAGTACTTCCAAGACAATGTTAAATAGGAGCAGAGACAATGGACATCCTTGTCTTGTTCCTGATTTTAGAGGGAAGGATTTCAGGACTTCGCCATTGTAAACAATGTTGGCTTTAGGTTTTTCATATATACTCTTTATCATGTTCAAAAAGTTTCCTTGTATTCCGATCTTTTGGAGTGTTTTTATCAGGAAGGGGTGCTGTATTTTGTCAAATGCCTTTTCTGCATCTATAGATATAATCATGTGGTTTTTTTCTCTCAATCTGTTTATATGGTGTATTACATTGATTGATTTTCTTATGTTGAACCATCCTTGCATACCTGGGATAAATCCCACTTGGTCATGGTGTATAATTCGTTTAATGTGTTGTTGAATACGATTAGCAAGTATTTTTTTAAGTATTTTTGCGTCTAGGTTCATTAGAGAAATTGGTCTGTAATTTTCCTTTCTTGTGGTGTCTTTGTTTGGCTTTGGTACTAGGGTAATGTTGGCATCATAGAAGGAATTAGGCAGTGTTCCTTCTGTTTCGATTTTTTGGAATAGTTTCAACAGGATTGGTGTTAGTTCTTTCCGGAATGTTTTGTAGAATTCACCTGTGAAGCCGTCTGGCCCTGGGCTCTTCTTAGTTGGGAGATTTTTAATGACTGATTCTATCTCTTTGCTTGCGATTGGTTTGTTAAGATCATCAATTTCTTCTTTCGTCAGTATGGGCTGCTTATGTATTTCTAGGAATTTGTCCATTTCCTCTAAATTGTCATTTTTGTTGGAATATAGTTTTTCAAAGTATCCTCTTATGATAGTCTTTATTTCTGTGGGGTCAGTGGTGATGTCACCTTTCTCATTTCTTATTTTGTGTATTTGCATCTTTTCTCTTTTTTTCTTTGTTAGTCTCGCTAAAGGTTTGTCAATTTTGTTGATCTTCTCAAAAAACCAGCTCTTGGTCTTGTTTATTTTTTCAAGTGCTTTCTTATTTTCTATTTCATTTAGTTCTGCTCTTATTTTTGTTATTTCCTTCCTTCTTCTTCCTGTTGGGTTACTTTGCTGTTGTTTTTCTAATTCCTTCAAATGTGCAATTAATTCTTCAATTTCTGCTCTTTCTTCTTTTTTGATATATGAATTTATGGCTATAAATTTCCCTCTCAGTACCGCTTTTGCTGCATCCCATAAATTTTGGTATGTTGTGTTATCATTATCATTTGTTTCAAGGTAGTCATTGATTTCTTTTGAGATTTCCTCTTTGACCCACTGTTTTTCTAAGAGTGTGCTGTTTAATTTCCAAATTGTCGTGTGAAGTCTGGGTCTCTGTCCCTTGCAAATTTCCAGCTTGACTCCACTGTGGTCAGAGGTATTGTTTTGTATGATTTCGATCTTTCTGAATTCATTAAGCCTTTCTTTGTGGCCTAGCATATGGTCAATCTTGGAGAATGTTCCATGTGCGCTTGAGAAAAATGTATATCCTGCTGTGTTTGGGTGTAATGATCTATATATGTCTATTAGATCCAGCTCTTCTAATATACTGTTCAAATGTTTTGTTTCTTTAGTAATTCTCTTTTGAGATGTTCTGTCCCGAGTTGATAGTGGTGTATTAAAATCCCCCACTATAATTGTAGATGCATCTATTCTTTCACTTAGTTTTTCCAGCGTTTGCCTCACATATTTAGAGGCACCCTTGTTAGGAGCATAAATATTTATGATTGTTCGATCTTCTTGACAAATTGTCCCTTTCACTAAAATATAGTATCCTTCTTTGTCTCTCACAATTGTTTCGCATTTAAAGTCTATTTTGTCTGATATTAATATAGCTACTCCTGCCTTTTTTTGGTTGTTGTTTGCTTGTATGATTGTTTTCCAGCCATTCAGTTTCAACCTCCATGAGTCTCTGGGTCTAAGATGTGTCTCTTGTAGGCAGCATATAGATCGGTCGTATTTCCTTATCCAGTGTCCCAGTCTGAATCTTTTGATAGGTGAGTTTAATCCGTTGACATTCAGTGTTATTACGTTTAGAGAGTTATTTATGGTAGCCATATTTTGGTTGGATTTGTGTTTGTTATATTTTGTTTGTATTATTTTATTTTCCCCTTTTATTTTTGTCTTTCTTGTTGCTTTTACACTCTCCTCCATCTCTGACTGTCCTGTTTTTTCCTTTCTTCCTGCAGAATTCCCTTAAGAATTTCTTGAAGGGGAGGTTTCTTGTTGATATACTCTTTCAGTTTCTGTTTATCTGTGAATATTTTGAACTCTCCATCATTTTTGAATGCTAGTTTAGCTGGATAGAGTATTCTTGGTTGGAGATTTTTTTCCTTTAGTACCTTGACTATATCATACCACTGCCTTCTTGCCTCCATTGTTTCAGATGAGAAATCAGCACTTAATCTTATGGAGTTTCCCTTGTATGTGATGGTTTTCTTTTCTCTTGCTGCTTTTAGAATTTTTTCTTTTTCTTGAGCATTGGATAATTTGACAAGTATATGTCTTGGGGTGGGCCTGTTGGGGTTTATGACCAGTTGAGTGCGCTGTGCTTCTTGGATATGTACATCTGTCTCTTTCAGTAGATTTGGGAAGTTTTCATTCATTATTTCCTGCATTATTTTCTGACACCTTTCCCTTCTCTTCTCCTTCTGGAATGCCTATAATACGTATGTTAGAGCGTTTTGCGTTATCATTCAGGTCCCTAAGTCCTATCTGGATTTTTTCTACCTTTTTATTGACCACTTCTACTATCTGTTTGATTTCCAATGCACTGTCTTCCACATCACTAATTCTCTGCTCTGCCTCTTCTAGTCTGCTGATATTTGCTGCAAGTGTATTTTTGATTTCTTGAATTGTGGTGTTCATTTCCATCATATCTGTTATTTTTTTGCGCATGTCTGCAATTTCCCCTCCAAGTGTTGTCTTCACGCTGTTAACCTCTTTCATTACTTCATCAAATTTGTCGGTGATAAATGTTCTGAGATCTTTCATTGCTTGTGCGAAGTCCTGCCCCCCTTCCTGATTTTCAGTTTGTTGATTGGATTCAGCCATGCTTTCCTGATTACTGGTTTGGTTTGTAGATTTTTGTTGCTGTCTTGTCAACAGTTTTTCTTGACGGGTTTAATCAGTTCCTTAGCTTCTTTGTCTAGTCTTGGAGATTAATTAGCTGTTGTTTTGGCGTAAGTGTTATATCTTCTCTTTGTCACTTTGTTCTTCTTATTCCAATTTCTTATTGCTAGTTAAGCTCACTTTAAAGGAAAGTATTAGCGCTGGGGAAAGTCAATTGTGTAAGGAAGGAAAAAGTGTGAAGTAGTATTGGTGATATATGTTTACAAAGCAACAATATGAGTTTTGGGAGGATGGAGGTTAGATCATGTAAATTGTGTAGAGTTATAGTAGTAGGAAACTACCTATAATGAGGTAGACGACTGAATATGGGAGGAATGTGGTACGTACTAAGAGGCTATTGTTTTCGTGAGAGAGGGAAAGAGAAAAGAAAGGTAATAGTTTCAGGGACGAATACCAGATGGAAAACTAAACAAAGGTATTAGAAATTAAGAGTTAGACACTTTGTGGATCAAAGAAAGGGAGGTGGAATATAGGAGAGATAGCAGATGGTGGAGGATATCAAGTTGTAGGGGAAAGGGGATAGTGTAGATAGGCTAAATCTATTCACAGAGAAATGAGGCAGTGGAGGGTGAGGAAACCCAGCAAATGTGAGGTATTTCCTGTAGGACCTATTGTATTGTTAAGGTAAAATAGTATAAGAAGAATATTGGGGACAAGGAAGAGAGGATTGAAAAAAAGAAAAAAAAAAAAGAACAACAAGAACAACAACAACAAAAAAAAAATTAAAAATTAAAAAAAAAAATTAAAAAATTAAAAAAAACCAAAGAACAGAAACCCCGCCGCCAGGCTCGGCTGGGCTCAGCTGGGCTCCGGTCCCCCGCCCGCCGCCCGCCGCGGCTCGGCTGGGCTCGGCTGAGCTCGGCTTTCCCGCCCACCGCCCGGCGCGGCGTGGCTGGGCTTGGCCCCCCCACCCGCTGCGGCTCAGCTGGACTCGGCAGGACTCAGCTTCCCCGCCCACCGCCCGCCGCCGCGGTGCAGCACGGCTCGGCTCTCCCGCCCGCCGCTCGCCGCGGCACGGCTAGGCTCGGCTGGGCTTGTCTCCTTCACCCGCCACCCGCCGCGGCACAGCGTGGCTCGGCTCTCCCGCCCGCCACCCACTGCGGTGCTAGCTGCCTCGGCCCCGCCTACCCAAGGAGGGAGTCCTCCACACGTAGCTGGGATCTCCGTGTATATTTCACGGATGGATCCTCTCTGTTACCTTCCCTCCAAATCGATGTCCAGACACCTCCGGACCAGGAAAAATCCCGAAACAGCCGGTCCCAAAGAGTCTCTGACGCCTCCCAGCCGATTCCCCCCAGGAGCTAGTAACCGGGAAGTTCACTCAGCCGCCATCTTGCCTCTGATCTCCTCTTTTTTTTTTTGACACAAATATATTTTACTTTTATTTTTTTAATTGTAGTTTTTTGAAGATACATAGATCACAAAAAATGTTACAGCAAATAATACAAGAGGTTCCCACATGTCCCACACCACCCCCATTTCTCCCATATCAACAACCTCTTTCATCATTGTGGCACATTCATTGCATTTGGTGAATACATTTGGCACTGCATGGATTATAATTTACATTGTAGTTTACATCCTCCCCTATTACATCCAGTGGGTTATGGCAGGATGCATAATGTTCAGCATCTGTTCCTGTTGTATCATTCAGGACAACTCCAAGTCCCAAAAATGTCCCCTCATCACATCTCTTCTTCCCTCTCCCTGCCCTCAGCAATTGCTGTGGTCGCTTTCTCCACATCAATGATACTATTCTTCCATTACTAGTCACAATAGTTCTATAGTAGAATACCAGCAAGTCCACTCTAATCCATATTGTATTCCTCCATCTTGTGGATCCTGGGAGAGTGATGTCCACTCCACCTCTATATCAAGAGGGGACTTAGATCCCACATGGGTAGTGGATGTGATTCTCCTGCTTGGAGCTATAGGCACTCTCAATTCCCTCGTGTGGTGGTTGACCATCCTCACCTCCCTGTTAGCTGACCTGGGTAAGTCCAATGAACCAAAGGGTAGGAGTTGCAACTCTGCTGAGACTCAGTGCCCAACTGGCACATGGCCAGTCCAGAGATTCTAGTCTCCTGAGTATACACCAACCTCAGCACCAACCACAGTTTCAGTAAAAGTGACAGAAGAGGCATGTTTAGCAAGGTCACATCTGAGTCTGGTCAACACCTTGATTTCAGTCTTGTGGGATCATAAGCAGAGAACCTAGATGAGCCCATTCAGACTAAACCTGCAGAAGTATAAGCTAATACATTTCTTTTGTGTTATGCTACTACATTTGTGATAGTTTCCTACACAGCAATAGAAAAACAATACAAAAATTGTAAAGCAGTAAAATTGTTTGGAAAACTGGCATGAAAAAAATAGAACATTTGACATTTACTAAAAAATACTTACATGGGAAGAAAGGAGGAGAGAAGTTACAAGAAGAGGTGAAAGTCAATTTTACTCAGTTTCTTTTTTCGCAAATTGTGGCAACATATACAGACAACATAAAAATTTCCATTTTAACCATTTTAAGTGTACAATTCAAGTGGCATTTCCTACATTTACAATGTTGTGCTACCATCACCACCGTCCATTAACAAAACTTTTTCATCCCCCCAAACAGAAACTCTTTACTATTGAGAAATAACTCTCCATCCTCCATTTCAGTCTCCTGCTCCCTACCACCACCACCACCCCCAGCCACTGGTAACCCCTAATCTGTTTCCATCTCTATGAATTTGCTTATTCTGGATATTTCTTATAAGTAGAATAATGCAACATTTGTCCTTTTGTGTCTGGCTTATTTCAAAGTTCATCCATATTGTAGCATATATCAGATATTCATTTTTTATGACCAAATAGTATTCCATCATATGGACTTACCACATTTTGTTTATGCTGAAATATTTGCTCTGAGGGGGGGAAGTATTATTAGTTTAGGGCCACCTGGATAATCTTCCTTTCTTAAGGGCAACTCTGTCTTATATTCACAGGAGTGATAGTTCATCATATTCACAAATTCCAGGAATAAAGGCATGGGATCTTGGGAGACATTTTTAGAATTCTTGCCGACCATAAGTTCTGACCTCAGGCATGGTGAATTGAGGAGGTCGACAGACCCTTTGTCAAGAAAGCATCTACAAAGCTGGACACATTGTCAAAAACAACTATTTCTGTGCTCTGGAATTTGACCCAGTACACACAGCACAGTGACAAGCTCTGAATACGAACAATGACACTGGGCATTCTTTCTCGGGGCTCTTTACACCTTCTCTGAGGGCCCTTCATTCCCTTGCCACTGTAACTTAACCAGGGCAGAACAGACCACGAAGACAGCAAATTTTCCTGCTGCTAGCAGAGGGTCTTATTGATTTGAAGCATAGTCAAGGTAAATGACGATCTTGGTAGCACAAACACAGGGAAGTTGTGGGACAAGCAATGGACTGTTGGACTAGCTCCCAGACCTAATGTGGTGATCTAGGAGCTGGAACAGCCATAGAAGGCCTGATAAGTTCTCCATACATCCTGGGCTGACTAGAGGCTATGTCTGTCCCTGACTGATATGACTGCACACGTGCAGAGGAGACAGAAGAGAACTCTAGAGAAAGTGAAGCTGGGCAGACTTCAAAGTAGCCTGAAGTTTGAGTGTGCTCTCTGGTCCACTCTGATCCACCAGCAGAGTGGAAACTTCCTGGCTCAAGATGATTGAGCACAACCTCTGACCTATCTTTGGATGGACACTGAGCTGAACAGATCTAAAGGCAACCTTTAAGAAAATATGCTTAAAAATGAAACCAACAGGCTGCCTAATGTAGCTTAGTGGTTGAGCACTGACTTCCTACATGAGGTCCCAGATTCAATCCCCAGTCCCCAGTACCTCAAAAACAAAAATCTCCTCCTAGGAGGAGGAGGGATCTGAGAGCATTGAGAGTGTTTTTTTGTTTGCAGTCATTTTAGACAGCTGAGCCCACTTTGGGTATTGGAAGGGACCCTGACATGACAGGGATAGTGGAGGGGGAACTCAGGCATGCTGCCAGACTCAGCAGCCTAGGTAAAGGGAGAATGCACATCAGAGAGGAGATGGGGAGCTCCTCAGGCAGGCTGACATTCCTAACAGCCTAGGTGAAGAGAGAATTTTCATCAGAAATAGGCTGAAGTAACAGGGAGAGACTAGGGTCTGACAGGTTTCTGAAAAGTCCTGCTGACATAAGAGGGAACATTACTCCAGTGGAAGGGCTCCTACTTAGAACATGTAAGGTTCCTGGTTTGATCCCAAGCTCTTCTCTAAGTGACACAAAGTTGTCAAGCATTCAGTGAAATTTTATGACATGGAAAGTATTGACATCCTCTTTGTATTAGCTTTTATTGGATCTCTTATTTTAAAAAAAAAGGTTCCATAGATACAACTCTATGTACTAGTGCTCCTGAGGGCTATGGAGACACATAGGTTCTATGGTCAAGGCAGATGGCTCTGGAGTTCAGTACTATGTCAGTAGGCCCTATTTTGGAATTGGTGTTCCTGAGTGTGATGAAGTTGGCCTCAGATGTGACCTTTCTACACATGCCTCTTCTGTCACTTTTACTGAGCCTGTGGTTGTCTCTGGGGCTGTTTACTCAGGAGACTAGAATCTCTGGACTGGCCATGTGCCATCTGGGCCCTAAGCTTGAGAAGAGTTGCAACTCCTACTCTCTTGTTCATTGGACTTGCCCAGATCAGCTAAGAAGGGAGTGAAGATGTTCAGCCCCCACACCAGGGAACCATGAGTGCCTACAACTGTAAGCAGAAGAATTTCATCCATCATCCATGTTGGATCTAAGCACCCTTTCAACATAAAGGTGCAGTGGACATCACCATCCCAGGGGCCACAGGATGGAGGAATAGAATGTGGATTAGAATGGTCTTACTGACATTCTACTATAGAACTATTGTGACGAATAATGGAATAGCTTGTAGCATTGATGAGGAGAAAGTGGCCACTGTAGATGCTGAGGGCAGGGAGAAGGAAGAAAAGATGTGATGTGGGGACTTTTTCAGGACTTGGAATTGTCCTAAATGATATTGCAGGGATAGATGCTGGACATTATATATCCTGCCATAACCCACTGAATGTACTGTGGGAGAGTGTAAACTACAATGTAAACTATTATCTGTATGGTGCAGCAGTGCTTCAAAATGTATTCACTAAATGTAATGAATGGGCCATAATGATGAAAGAAGTTGTTGATGTGGGAGGAGTGGGGTGGGGGGTGGGGGATATATGGGAACCTTTTATATTTTTTAATGTAACATTTTTTGTGCTCTATATTTCTTCAAAAAATACAATTAAAAATGATGAGGGTAGAGGGTGAGAAGAGCAGTGTAAGGGAACCTCTTATGTTTTTTAATGTGACATTTTGTGTGATCTGTTAACTTTAAAAAGATAATAAAAATTTAAAGAATTTTAAAAAAGAAAAAAAAAAACAGTTCATTTTTTATTTCCTTGTTTTACTCACTAAAACCTGGCTAAAACCTGCAGAGGACAGGTTACAGGGTGACTGCTGAATAACAGCAGCCTGAGAAGATTACTACGGGTAGAGAAAAGGCTATTTTTCTGTGTTTTTCTTGGCTTTTTGATCCCTGACCTGCCTTCTTCCTCTTTTTCTTTTACAAAGAGTAGCTGCTCTCTTGATTTCTTGTTGTTGTATCCACCTTTCCTTTGGTTCTCTATTTGTTAGTTTTTTCTCTCTTTTTTGCTTCCCAATGTTCTCCACCCATTCTATATCTTTTCCTCCTTCATCCTTATATTTTCTGTTTTCTGTTGTTCTTTCTTTGAGCTTGTTCTTCAATTTTTCTTGTACACATTTCCTCTCTCCTATTTTCTGTGTGTTTTATTCTCTTTTTAACTTTTTTTTCCTCCTTCCTTCTCTCTTCTACTTTTTCTTTTCCCCTCTTCTCACCATTCTGGACTTTTAATTCATTCTATATTTTTCTCCATTCTGTTTCATGTTTCATTGTTTCTATCCCACTTTTCTAATCTTATTCTTCTGTACTTCTTACTAGGGTTAATTATTCGATTGCCTACTTCTTGTACAGTCCCATTCCTACCTTTCACTATTATCACTATATTACTCATTTTCTTTTCCTGTCTCTTCCATTTCTCTGGTACTAACATTTTTTTATGGGAACATAGACAACAACAAGGAAATAGAAAAAGTAAAGTGTCAAAGTGAAACCTTACCACAATCAAAAAGAAAAAAATAAAACCATAGAGCATAGAGAGAAGCCAATCAACTGAATAAACACACCAAGATGAACAGATGACTAGATACCAACAAAAAAAATACAAACTCTACAAAGAAACAGGAAGCTGTGACCCAGTCCAATGAACAAACTAAAATCCAAGAGGAGATGCAGAATATGGAATAAGTAAACAGAGCTGTCCAAACAAATATCATGAATCAACTTAATGAAGGGAAGAAAGAGATTAAGGATATTAAGAAGACACTGGGAGAACTTACTGATGAAATTGTAAACATATGTAAAAAGATAATGGAGAGAAGCAGCTGTGGCTCAATCATTTGGGTTCCTGTCTACCATATGGAAGGCCCTGGGTTTGTATTCCAGAGACTCCCTGTGAAGGCAGACTCATCCACACACTGCAGAGAGCCACCAGCCTGGGTACCACAGAGTGCCACCTGGCCCACAAGTGCCATGGAAAGCTGACTCTAGGTGATGCAACACAAAAGGGAAATAAGCAAAAACATAGAAGAGTGTGCAGCAAATGGACACAGAGAGTAGACAGCAAGCAAGCTGCAAGGGGGGGGGAGGAAATTTTAAAAAAAGATAATGGCTATGATGATGATAAATGGCACAAACCAAGAAATAAAACATACAATGGAATCACACAATAGCAGAGCTGAACAGGCAGAGGAAAGAATTAGTGATGTGGAAGACAGTAAATCTGAAATCAAACAGATAATAGAAAAGATAGATAAAAAGAAAACTCCAGCATGGACTGAGGGACTTGAATGACAACAGGAAATGCACAAACATATGCATTATAGGCATCCCAGAGAGAGAAGAGAAGGGAAAGGGGGCAGAAGGAGTGTTGGAGGAAATAATGGCTGAAAATTTCCCAACTCTATTGAGGGAGATGGGTGTACATTTCCAAGAAGTGCAGTGCACACCAAAAATTATAAATCCCAACAGGTCTACTCCAAGACATATACTTGCCAAATTGTCCAATGCTCAAGACAAAGAAAGAATACTGAAAATATCAAGAGAAGCATCAAATACAAGGGAAACTCAATAATATTAACTGCTGATTTCTCATCTGAAATAAATGAATTAAGAAGAGAGTAGTATGATATAGTTAAGCTGCTAAAAGAAAAAAAAAAAAACTTCCAGTCAAGAATTCTCCATCCAGTAAAGCTGGCATTCAAAAATGAGGGAGAGTTCAAAATATTTACAGGCAAACAGAATCTAAGAGAGTATGTCAATAAAAAACCTGCACTTCAAGAAATACTAAAGGGACTTCCACAAGATGAAAGGAATTAATAAGAGAGAGAGAACTGTAGGAGAGTGAAAGAACTACTAAAAAAGACAAGAATAACGCTAAAAACTATATATTACATATATAACACAAAGGAAATATGGCTAATCTAAGTAATTTCATGATAATAAAAACAATGAATGTTACTGGATAAACTAACCAGTCACGAGACACAGACTGACAGAATGGATAAGAAACATGACCCATATATATTGTCTACAAGAAACCCACCTTACACCCAGGGATTCAAGAAGGGTGAAAGTGAATGGTTGGAAAACAATTTTAGAGCAAACAATAACCAAAAAAGTGTAGGAGTAGCTATACCAATATTGGACAAAATAGACTCTTTTTTTTAATGCTTAAAGCATTAAAATGATTTCTATTTGCAGATGGCATGATCTTACATACAGAAAACAGTAAAGAAACTACAAAACTGTATTAGAGTTCAACAAAGATGCACAATATAATGTCAATATACAAAACCATTTGTGTTCATGTACATGAAAAGTGTATGATTCAAAAGTATGTAAGAAAACATTTTCATTAATATTATCAGAGAGAATAAAATGCAAATGAATAAATTATCCAGAGTACAAGTCTTGTACAATGAATACTACAAAATATTGTGGAAAGAAGGACAAAATAGACTTTAGATGCTAAACTGTCATAAGAGACAAAGATAGACACTATATATTAATAAATGGGATAATCTTTCAAGAAGAAAGAACAATCATAAACATTTATGCATCTAACCAATGTGTCTCAAAATAAAAGAAGCAAACCCTGGAAAAACTAAGTGGAAAAACAGATGCCTCTACAACTATAGTGGGTGAGTTTAATACACCATTATCACCATTAGGCAGAATATCTTGACAGAGAATTAATAAAGAAACAAATACTTTGAATAATACATGAGAGGAACTGGACCTAATAGACATATACAGAACACTCTACCCGAATATTGCAGGATATACATTCTTCTCAAATGCAAATGAATCATTCTCCAAGAGAGACCACACGACGGGCTACAAAACAAGTCTCAATGAATTCAGAAAGATTGAAATTATACAAAGCAATTTCTCTGACCACAATGGAATTAAGCAAAGCAGGAAATCAATAAGGGCCAGAGAAACAAATTAGGCCCAAAAGTATAGAAGTTAAACAACACGCTCTTAGACAAACAGTGGGTCAAGGAGGAAATCACAGAAAAACACAATCAGTAACTACCTTGAAATGAATGAAAATGAAACAAAGCCTATCAAAACCTATGGGATGCAGCATAAGGAGAACTGAGAAGTAAATTCATAGCCACACATGCATATATAGAAAGAAAGAAAGAAGAAAGAAGAAAGAAAGAAAGAAAGAAGGAAAGAAAGAAAAAAAGAAAGAACTAAAATCAGAGACCTAACTATACACCAGGAAGAATTAGAAAAAGAACAAGAAAGTAACCCCAAAGGAAGTAGAAGAAGGAAATAACAAATATTAGAGCTGAACTAAATGAAATTGAAAATAAGAAAGCACTAGAAAAATAAACAAAACCAAAAGCTCATTCTTTTCTTTGTGTGTGGGGGGGTGACTGAAAGTTTTTTTAAAATTTATTATTGTTTAATTCATTTTTTAAATATTTCATTAAAAAAATATGAGGTCCCAACTACTCTCCCCATAGCAACATTCTCCTCCATCATCATGACACATTCATTGCATTTGTTGAATACATTTCTGAGCATCGCTGCACCTCATGGTCAATGGTCCACATCATAGCTCTCATGGTCCACATCAAAGCACATACTCTCCAGTGGGCCATGGGAGGACTACAATGTCCAGTAATTGTCCCTGCAGCACCACGCAGGACAACTCCAAGCCCCAAAAATGCCTCCACATCTCACCTCTTCCTCCGATTCCCCACTCCCAGCAGCCACCATGGCCACTTTTTCCACACCAATGCCATATTTTCTTTGATTACTAACCACAATAGTTCATGAATAGAATATCAGTAAATCCACTCTAATCCATATTCTATTCCTCCATCCTGTGGACCTTGGAGGGGTTGTGTCCATTCCACATCTATGTCAAGAGGGGCTTAGATTCCATATGGATGCTGGATGCAATCCTCCTGCTTTCAGTTGTAGGCACTCTTGGCTCCATGGTGTGGTGGTTGACCTTCTTCAACTCCATGTTAGCTGAGTGGGGTAAGTCCAATAAACCAGAGTGTAGGAGCTGAAGTCTGTTGAGGCTCAGGACCTGGCTATCATATGGTCAGTCCAGAGATTCAGATCCCCTGGGTATATATTAAACCCCAGACCAACTACAATTCTGGTAAAGTAACAGGAAAGGCTTGTGAAAAGGGATCACATCTGAGTCCAGCTACATCACACAGAAACACCAATTCCAAAGAAGGACCAACTGACATGGCAGTGAGCTCCATCTGCCATGATGATAAAACCTGTGGGTCTCTGTAGCCCTCAGAAGAACCAATAACTGGGGTTGTATCTACTTTATCTGTCTCTGGGACTCTGCTCATGTGTGCATAAGGGCAACCCCTCGGATAATCTCCCAGCTCATTTTTAGAGACTCATAGCCATATAAACTCATTTGTTCTTTGAATTTCCCCCTTGATTTAGGTCAAAAAGCATTTTTAACTGATGTTATTATATGTAGACAGAGATATTCTGCTGGTTCGAGTTGAACCTTTTATTCAAGGTCATTTTCTAGTTACATCATCAGCTGGTACTTGGTAGTGATCTCTCATCACCAGGGAGGCTCATCCCTGGGAGTCATGTCCCACACTGGGGGGAAGGCAACGACTTTAATGCTGAGTTTGGCTTTGAGACTGGCCACATTTGAGTAACACAGAGGCTCTCAGGAGGTAACTCTTAGGCACACTGCTGCTCTAGGCCTTGTTCTTATTTCAGGTGCACAGGCTCACAAGCATAGCCATTAGTATCAGGGGCTCATTGTTGGACCTTCACTCTTTTTTGGTCTTTCCCATTGCACCTGGGGGTTTGTTGCTGTTCCTTTAGGGACTGTGATAGAGCTCCCCTGGATAGAATCTCAGCACTCCCTCAGTTGTTGTTTTTAATTGTTTCCACTATGAAAATATCCAAACATTTTTATGTACCCTGGATATATGCCCTGTAGAACTCTCTGCCAACCATGTGTCCTCTGTTAATAACATCCCACACTAGTATTCCTCCACTGCCCTTGTTGAACCTCTCTGTGATCCAAAACTTCCAGAAAAGTGAAGCCCAATATATTGCCAGGTTCCCATAATAGTAAAATGGTATATAGCGATGAGCTTAAAGGTTAGATATAGAATACATATTAATTTGGAAAAATTCTACATCCTATCTTTTTCTTTTCTTTTTTCTAATTATTAAGCTTATCTTCACAAGAGTCTTAGATCACAGTAATTCATATATACAATATACAGTACTCCCACATATCCAACATAAAACCTTTTCCCTTCCACAGCAATAATCTTTTAACATATTCATACCATATTTACTGAAACTGATGTACAGATATTGATGTACAGATATTTAAACAAGGTAACACTTGGGTTTACATTGTGGTTTATATTTTAGACTATACAATTTTCTAAATTTTTAGTTCTTATGTTTTACATTATGATTTACATTTTAGCCTATCAGCCCCTATATATTTTTGGTGTAATTTTACATGTCTTATATTCACCCTTGCATACTCTTGTGAAATACTTCTCTTGCCCACACAGTTGCATTGGTTCCATCTATTCAATACCTATTTCCCCCACCCCTTAGGGCCCACAGTGACAGTCAATCTTCATTTCTTGAAGAGCCATGTTCAGAGATACTTGCAACAGTGTTGAGGGCTTGACATGCTCAACTGTCCTAATACCCTGGGAGCCACCATTTCTCTTGAGAGATACAGTTCCCTCTGTTTGATGGCCTCAGTCCTCCCCAGGATGTGGGTATACCTTCACTCTCATTATATGGGTCTCTATCCAATGATATAACCCACTCTGGCAAAATGAGCATTCACATATTCCCTAGGGGTCTGTCCTATGTCAGATTATCCCCTGTAAGTATAAACAGGTAACTTTCCTTATTATATTTTTGAAAATGTTTTCTCAGCATTCTTCTCTCAGCAAACACCTGACAATCTCCTATGTTCATATGTTGCCACACCCTCCACCCAATTTCTTGGGCAATATTACCCATCCTCCCATCCCTAGCCCCCCTCAAGCAGGCAAAGCCCCACCCAAAGGTAACCCTACGCCCCCATTTTATCTCCTCCATGTACACATACTTACCTACAGCTTATCATAGATTTCACCCATGTAGATGTCAGCTTACGTCCTTCTTCTACCCTCTGATTTCCTGTAAGCCTATCATTCACTCTCTCTCAGGCAGCGTGGTTTACTTATTTCATATCATTGAGGTCATGTAGTATTTGTCCTTCAACGCCTGGGTTGCTTCACTCAACAGAAGGTTCTCAAAATTCATCCATGTTATCACATGTGTTTGTAGTGTATTTGTTCTTAGAGCTAAGTAGTATTCCATTGTATGTATATACCACATTTTATTGATCCACTCATCTGTTGATGGGCATTTGGGTCGATTCCAACTTTTGGCAATAGTGAACAATGCTGCTATGAACATTAGTGTGCATATATCGGTTTGTGTCATTTTTCTTTTTCAATACGTCTTTGGCTATTTGGGGCCTCTTTCCTCTCCAAATAAATTTTATAGTTAGTTTTACCAGTTCCTTAAAGAATGCTGTATTAATTTTTATTGGGATTGCATTGAATGTGTAGATCATTTTTTGGTAGGATAGACATCTTATTAATATTTAGTCTTCCTATCCATGAACAGGGAATATTCTTCCATTTATTTAGGTCTTTGATTTCCTTGAACAGTCTTGTGTAGTTCACTGTGTATAAGTTTTTTACATCTTTAGTTAAATTTATTCCTAGGTATTTGATTTTTTTTATTGACTATTGTAAATGGTATGTTTCTTGATTTCCTCCTGAGCTTGCTCATTATTGGTGTACAGTATGCTGCTGGTTTTTGTGCATTGATCTTATAACCTGTGACTTTACTAAACTCATTTACAAGTTCTAGAAGCTTATTTGTAGACCTCTCAGGTTTTTCTATGTATAGGATCATGTCATCTGCAAATAATGAAATTTTGAATTCTTCCTTTCCAGTTTGAATGCATTTTATACCTGATTCATGCCTCAATGTTCAAGCAAGTACTTCAAAGACAATGTTAAATAGAAGGGGAGAGAGTGGGCATCCTTGTTTTGTTCCTGATCTTAGAGGCTTAGAGGCTTTTAGGATTTCACCATTGTAAACGATGTTGGCTGTGGGTTTTTCATATATACTCTTTATCATGTTCAAAAAATTTCCTGTATTCCAATCTTTTGGAGTGTTTTTATCAAGAAAGGGTGCTGTATTTTTCAAAAGCTTTTTCTGCATCTATAGATATAATCTTGTGATTTTTGTCCTTCAATCTGTTTATATGGCGTATTACATTGAATGATTTTCCTATGTCGAAACGTCCTTGCATACCTGCAATGAATCCCACTTGGTCGTGGTGTATAATTCGTTTAATGTGTTGTTCAATATGGTTAGCAAGTATTTTGTTGAGTATTTTTGCATCTAGGTTCATTAGAGAAATTTGTCTGTAATTTTCCTTTCTTGTGGTGTCTTTGTTTGGCTTTGGTACTAGGGTAATATTGGCATCATAGAAGGAGTTAGGCAATGTTCCTTCTGTTTCGATTTTTTGGAAGAGTTTCAGCAGGATTGGTGTTAGTTCTTTCCGGAATGTTTTGTAGAATTCACCTGCAAAGCCGTCTGGCCCTGGGCTCTTCTTAGTTGGGAGGTTTTTAATGACTGATTCTATCTCTTTACTTGTGATTGGTTTGTTGAGATCATCAATTTTTTCTTTTGTCAATATAGGCTGCTTATGTGCTTCTAGGAATTTGTCCATTTCCTCTGAATTGTCATTTTTGTTGGAATATAGTTTTTCAAAGTGTCCTCTTATGATAGTCTTTATTTCTGTGGGCTCAGTGGTGATATCTCCTTTCTCATTTCTTATTTTGTGTATTTGCATCTTCTCTCTATTTTTCTTTGTTAGTCTCGCTATGGGTTTGTCAATTTTATTGATCTTCTCAAAGAACCAGCTCTTGGTCTAGTTTATCTTTTCAAGTGCTTTCTTATTTTTTATTTCATTTACTTCTGCTCTTATCTTTGTTAATTCTTTCTTTCTTCTTCCTGTGGGGTTACTTTGTTGTCGTTTTTTACTAATTCCTCCAGATGTGCAGTTAGTTCTTCAATTTGTGCTCTTTCCTCTCTTTTATGTATGAATGTGTGGCTTTAAATTTCCCTCTCAGTACTGCTTTTGCTGCATCCCATAAGTTTTGGTATGTTGTGTTATCATTTTCAGTAGGTTCAAGGTAGTTATTTATTTCTTTTGAGATTTCCTCTTGACCCACTGTTTTTCTTAGAGTGTGCTGTTTAATTTCCATATCTTGGTGTGAAATCTGGGCCTCTGGCCCTTGCAGATTTCTAATTTCACTCCACTGTGGTCAGAGATATTATTTTGTATGATTTTGATCTTTCTGAATTCATTGAACCTTTCTTTGTGGCCTAGTATATGGTCTATCTTGGAGAATGATCCATGTGCACTTGAGAAAAATGTATATCCTGCTGTATTCAGGTGTAATGATCTGTATAGGTCTATTAGATCCAGCTCCTCTAATATACTGTTGAAATATTTTGTTTCTTTAATGATTCTCTTTTGAGGTGTTCTGTCCAAAGGTGATAGTGGTGTATTAAAATCCTCCACTATAATTGAAGAGGCATCTATTCTTTCACTTAGTTTTTTGTGTTTGCCTCACTTATTTTGAGGTGCCCTTGTTAGGAGCATAAATATTTATGATTGTTCGTTCTTCTTGAGAGATTGTCCCTTTCATTAATATGTAGTTTCCCTCTTTGTCTCTCACAATTGTTTCACATTTAAAGTCCATTTTGTCTGATATTAATATAGCTACGCCTGCCTTTTTTTGGTTATTGTTTGCTTGTAAGATTGTTTTCCAACCATTCACTTTCAGCCTCCATGAATCCCTGGGTCTAAGATTTGTTTTTTGTAGACAGCATATCGATGGGTCATGTTTCCTTATCCAATCTTCCAGTCTGAATCTTTTGACAGGTGAGTTTTCATCCATTGACATTCAGTGTTATTACTCTCAAGGAATTATTTATGTTAGCCATATTTTGATTGTACTTGTGTTTGTCATATTTTGTTTGTTTGTTTTTCCTTCTCTTTTTGTCTTTTTTGTTGCTCTTACACTCTCCTCCAACTCTGTCTCTCCTGTTTTTTTCCTTTCTTCATGCAGAACTCCCTTTAGTATTTCTTGAAAGGCAGGCTTCTTGTTGGCATACTCTTTCAATTTCTGTTTATCTGTGAATACTTTGAACTCTCCATCATTTTTGAATGCTAGTTTTTAGGTGGGTAGAGTATTTGTTGTTGGAAATTTTTTATTTTAGTACCTTGATTGTCATACCACTGCCTTCTTGCCTCGATGGTTTCAGGTGAGAAATCAGCACTTAATCTATTTTTTTTAAAGATTTTTTATTTATTTAATTTCTCTCCCCTTTGCCCCCCTCCCTGGTTGTCTGTTCTCTGTGTCTATTTGCTGCATCTTCTTCTTTATCCACTTCTGTTGTTGTCAATAGCAGAAGGAATATATGTTTCTTGTTGTTCTGTCTTCTTGCTGGGTCAACTCTCCATGTGTGCAGCGCCATTCCTGGGCAGGCTGCACTTTCTTTCGCACTGGGCGGCTATCCTAACAGGGCGCACTCTTTGCACGTGGGGCTCATCTATGCCGGGGACATCCCTGTATGGCAGGGCACTCCTTGCATGCACCAGCACTGCACATGGGCCAGTTCCACAGGGGTCAAAGAGGACCAGGGTTTGAACTGTGGACCTCCCATGTGGTAGAATAATACCCTAACCACTGGGTCAAGTCCACCGCCAGTACTTAATCTTATTAAACCTCCCTTTTATGTGATGGTTCTCTTCTCTCTTGCTGTTTTTAGAATTTTCTCTTTGTCTTGAGCATTGGACAATTTGACAAGTATATGTCTTGTGGTGGGTCTGTTGGGATTTATGGTGTTTGGGGTACATTGTGCTTCCTGGACATGTACATCCATCTCTCAGTACATTTGGGAAGTTTTCAGCCATTATTTTCTCCAACACACCTTCTGTCTCCTTTCCTGTCTCTTCTCCTTCTGGGATGCCTATAATACTTATGTTTGTGCATTTTGCATTGTCATTCAGGTCCCTAAGTTCCAGCTGGAATTTTTCTATCTTTTTATCGATCAGTTCAACTATCTGTTGGATATCAGATGTACTGTCTTTCTCCCTTGCCTCTTCTAATCTGCTGCAATTTGCTGACAGTGTATTTTTGATTTCTTGAACTCTGGTGTCATCACCATCATATCTGTTATATTTTTGGGTATGTCTGCAATTTTCTCTTAAAGTTTTTTCTTCATATTGCTAATCTCTTACTTTCCTTCAATAAGTTGGTCTCTAATATATGTTTTGAGATTTTTAATTACGTATCCAAAATTCTGTGCCCCTTTCTGGTTTTTAGTTTGCTCATTGAATTTGGCCATGTTTTTTCCTGATTATTGGTTTGGTTTGTAGTTTTTTGTTGCTGTCTGGTCATCATTTTATCTTGCTGGGTTTAATCAGTTCCTTAGCTTCTTTGTCTAGTCTTGGGGATTAATTAGTTGTTGTTCGTGGGTAAGTGTTATGTCTTTTCTTTCTCACTTTGTTCTTCTTGCTCTATTTTCTTGTTGCTGGCTAAGTTCACTTTGAAGGAAAATATTAGGGCCAGGGAAAGCAAAATGAGTGAAAAATAAAATGTGTAAAGTAGTATTGGTAATAAATGTTAACAGAGCAACAATGTGAGATCTAGGAGAATGGATATTAGACTCATGTATGTTGTGTAGAGTTATAGCAATAGGTAGATTACCTATAATGACACAGTCAACTGATTATGGAGAGGAATATAGTATGAATTAAAAGACCAGTGTTTTCCTGAGAGATGGAAAGAGAAAAGAAAGACAATAATATCAAGAGTGGGTAAAAGACAGAAAACAGAACAAAGGTATTAGAAATTAAGTCAGACATTTGGAGGGCCAAAGAAAGGGAGGTGGAAAATAAGAGAAAGAGTAGAAGATGGAGGATAGAAAGATGTGGGAGAAAGTGGATAGTATAGGTGACCAAAATCACTACACACAGGAAAGAGGAAATGGAGAATGAGGAAACACAGCAAGTGTGAAGTGCTCCCTGTAGCACCTATTATGTAAAGAAAAGAAAATAAGAAGAAAAAGAGAGAAAAGAAAAAAGAGAAGAGAAAAAGGAGGGACAAAGAAAAATGGGGGGGAACAAGCAAGAAAAAGAAAAAGACACAAAAACTAAATAAATGAAAAAGGACCTGGGAGGTAAAATAGGAGAAAAGACCAGGAGACAATGCAATATTAGCAACCACAACCAAAAAAAAAAAAAAAAAAAAGAATCAACGTTTCAAGCTAAGAAGCTGGAATGCACTTTGCAGTTAAATAATATGCTTAGGGATCTGACCTTCCCCCTTTTTCCCTTCCTCACTTCTCTCTCTCCCAGGGCAGCAGGAAAGCTGCCTGAGAGATCTGGTAGGAGATTCAAGTAGTTCCTTGTTGAACCAACTCAACACAGAAGACTATGACTCTTTATTTCCAGCATGAGAGCACCTACACCTCACCAGAAACCCCAAATATGCTATTGGAAGCTTGGATAGGACCTCCTATAGTCCTTCCCCCTTAGGTGTGCTAGGAGAGGTCTAATTGATTTTCGGAATCCACCTTCTCCCAGACCAAGTTTCCTATCCCAGGACATTTAGGTAAATTGGGCTTTCTCAGCAGATTTGCCTCTTTTTTTTTCCCAGACTCTCCCCAAGTCAGCTGGCATACAACTCCAAGACCAAGGAGAGAGAAGGAAAAAAAATGAAAAATGCAGAGGGCTAGGGTAATCAAGGACCTCAGATGCACCTCAGGGCATGGTGGATTCGGGGATGGGAAATCCGTGATATTGCAGACTCAAGGTGTGTGAGTCTCTGGAGCATGGGTCACCAGGGTTTAGGGGACACAGACCTAGGAATCATGCATCTGGTTAACATGGGGCCTGGGAACACCACAGCATAATAAAGCCTTCAGGGAACACAGCAGCCAGGACGCCAGCCCTAGGAAGAGGGGTCCTGCCCACAAGTTCTGACCTCCGTGTCAGAAACCCAAAATTCCACCTCTACAAGAATCTCTTCTGTCACTGTATTATCAAATTAACATCCAGACAACTCCTTCCCTGCAAGCTCTGAAAACAGCCTGCTCAGTGTTTGGGACACAGCAGCACACCAAAGATGCCAGAGATTGCCGCGGCCAGGCCACAAGCCCTAGGGGGAGGGTTTCTGCCTACAACTTCTGACCTCCACGTTAGAAACCCAAAATCCCACCTCTTGCAAGAATCTCCTCAGTCATTGTCTCACAAAATCAACATCCAGACACCTCCCACCCTGCAAGTCCCTGAAACAGACTGCTCAGGGCTTGGGAACTCCCCAGCACAGCACAGCCTTCAAGAATTGCCACAGCCAGGCTGCCAGCCACAGTGGAAAGGTCCTGCCCACAACCTCTGACCTCCATGCAAGTGACCCAAAATTCTACCTCTTGCAAGAATCTCCTCTCTCACCGTCCCACCAAATCAACGTCCAGACAACTCCTGCCCTGCAAACACCTGAAACAGCCTGGTGCAGCTGGACTCCAACCCTACTCAGCCACTTCTTTGCAGGGGAGATTATGAGGGGCACTCACTCAGATGCCATCTTGCCCCACCTTCTCTCTCTGTACTATGTTTTAAAGCCAGGTAGCGTGATTCCTCTGGTTTTACTTTTCTTTTTCAATATGTCTTTTGATATTCAAGGCCTCTTGCCCTTCCAAATAAATTTCATAGTTAATTTTCCAATTCAATAAAAAATTCTGTGTTGATTTTTATCAGGATTACATTAAATCTGTAGAACAATTTGGGTAGGATAAACATCTTACTGATGTTTAGTTTTTCTATCCATGAACAGGGAATATTCTTCCATTTATTTAATTCTTCTTTGATTTCCTTTAAGAGCATTGTGTAGACTTCTGCATAGCAGTCATTTACATCTTTAGTTAAGTTTATTCCTACTTATTTGATTCTTTTAGTTGCTATTGTAAATAGTATTTATGCCTGATTTCCTACTCAGATTGCTCATTATTGGTGTACAGAAGTGCTAGTGATTATTACACATTGATCCTAAAACTTGTAAATTTACTGAACTCATTTATAAGTTCTAGAAGCTTTGTTGTAGATTTCTAATGGCTTTCTATGTATAGGATCATGTCATCTGCAAATAGTGAAGTTTTTACTTTTTCATTCCAATTTGGATGACTTTTGTATATTTTTCTTGAGCAAGTGCTTGAACAAGTGCTTCCACAAAAATGTTAAATAGGAGTTGTAATAGCAGCTGTATTAATCAGCCAATGGGTTGCTGATGTAAAATACCAGAAATTTTTTGGTTTTTATAAAGGGTATTTATTTGGGGTAGGAGCTTACAGATACCAGACCATAAAGCATAAGTTACTTCCCTCACCAAAGTCTATTTTCCCATGCTTGAGCAAGATGGCTGCCAAAGTCTGTGGGGGTTCAGGCTTCCTGGGTTCCTCCCTTCCAGGGTCTTGCTTCTCTCTGGGTTCAAGGTTCTTCTCTTCCTTGGCTCAGGTTTCCTCTCTTTGTGGGGCTTGCTTCTCTTTTCTCTGTGAGCTTATTTTCCAGGGCTCTAGCTCAAGGCTTCAGCATCAAATGCCAACATCAAACACCCTCAACTCTATCCTTTGCAATGCCTTTTTTTCTGTTAGTTCCCATCCTCCAAGTTGTGGAGACCCAAAGCCCTAATTATGTGGCCCAATCAAAGCCCCAATCATAAATAAATCATGCCCAGGTACAGACCAGTTTAAAAACATAATCCAATATCAGTTTTTGGAATTCATAACCATATCAAACTGTTACAGTGGGCATTTTTGTCTTGTTGATCATCTTAGAGGGACAGATCTTAAGATTTCACCATTGTATATGATGCTTGCTGTGGGTTTTCCTTATATACACCTTATCATGATGAGAAAGTTTCCTTATACCCCTATCTTTTTTAGTGTTTTTATCAGCAAGGTTTGCTGTATTTTGTCAAATGCTTCTTCTGCATCTATAGAGATGATTATGTGATTTTTTCCTTTAATTTGTTTATGTGGTGTATAACATTGATTGATTTCCTTATATTGAACCATCCTTGCATGCTAAGAATGAAGCCCACTTAGTCATGGTGAATAATTCATTTGATATATTGCTAAATACAATTAGCAAGTATTTTGCTGAGGATTTTAGCATCCAGGTTCATTATGGAGATTGGTCTGTAGTTTTCCTTTCTTCTGGTGTCTTTGTTCAGCTTTGGGGTTAGATGATGTTGACATCATAGAATGAGTAAGGCTGTATTCCTTTCAATTATGCTTTTTGGAAGAGTGTAAGCAGGATTAGTGTTAGGTCTTCCTAGAATGTTTGGTAAAATTCACCTGTGAAGACATCTGATCATGGGCTTTTCTTAGTTGGGAGATTTATGAAGACTGATTCTATCTCACAACTTGTGATTGGTCTATTTAACTGATCGATTTCTTTTATCAATGTAGGCTGCTTGTTTGTTTCTAGGAATTGTCCATTTCCTCTAAATTATTCATATTGTTGGCATAGAATTTTTCAGAGTACCCACTTATGATACTTTTTATTGGGGTCAGAGGTGATATCCCCTTCCTTATTACTTTCTTGTGTATTTGCATCTTCTTTCTCTTTTTCTTTGTTAGTCTAGCTAGGGGTTTGTCAATTTTATTCATAATCATAAAGAATGAGCTTTTGGAGGAGGCGGGGCAAGATGGCATCTGAGTGAGTGCACCTTATAATCTCTCCTGCAAAGAAGCGGCTGAGTAGGGTTGGAATTTTGCTGGATCAGGCTGTTTCAGGTGTTTGCAGGACAGAAGGTGTCTGGACATTGATTTAGTGGGACGGTGACAGAGAAGATTCTTGTAAAAGGTAGAATTTTGGGTCTCTTATATGGAGATTGGGCCTGCGCGTGGGACACTTCCCCCTCAGGCTGGCAGACCGACATTGGCAAATCCTGGATGTTTTGCTGCCCTGGGGAGTTCCCAAGCCCTGAGCAGACTATTCAGGGGGTTGCAGGGTGGGAGGTGTCTGGAAGTCGATTTGGTGAAACAGAGACAGAGGCAATTCTTGTGAGATGTGGACTTTTGGGTTTCTGATACAGAGATCAGAGCTTCTGGCTAGAGCTCTCCCTATGGGAAGACAGCCCATCTGTGGCATTCTTGAACTGTTTGTAGTACAGCGGCACACCCAGCAGGCTGTTTCGGGGGCTTGCAGGGTGGAAGGTGTCTGGAAGTCAATTTGGTGAGACAGAGATGGAGGCGATTCTTGTGAGACATGGAATTTTGGGTTTCTGAATCGGAGATCAGAGCTTCCAGCTAGAGTCCCTCCCCCTAGGGCTGACGGCCTATCTGCGGCAGTCTCTGAATTATTTGTAGTACAGCAGCACCCCCAGCAGGCTGTTTTGGGGGCTTGCAGGGTGGAAGGAATCCTGATATCAATTTGGTGAGACAGTGACAGAAGAGATTCTTGTGAGAGGTGGAATTTTGGGGTTCTGACACAAAGGTCAGAGTTTGCAAGCATGATCCCTGCCCCTAGGGCTGGTGCACATCTGCGGGGATCCCTGAAGGCTGTGTTGCACTACAGTGCTCCCAAGCTCCCTGTTAACTGGATGCATGGTTCCCAGGTCTGTGTCCACTAAACCCTGGTGGCCCACACCCCAGAGATTCAAACCTCTTGAGTCTGCAATATCAGAGATATCCCATCCATGAACTGATTAAACCCGTCAAGATAAAATGATGACCAGACAGCAACAGAAAACTACAAACCAAACCAATAATAGGAAAAGATGGCTGAATCCAATAAACAAACTAAAAACCAGGAAGGGGAGCAGAACATCGGACAAGTAATTAAGGATCTCAGAACATATATTAGAGACCAACTTAATGAAGTAAAGGAAGAGTTTAACAATATGAAGAAAATAATTGGAGAGGAAATTACAGACATACGCAAAAACATAACAGATATGATGGTGATGACACCAGAGTTCAAGAAATCAAAATACACTCGCAGCAAATAGTACCAAATTAGAAGAGGCAGAGGAGAGAATTAGCGATGTGGAAGACAGTACATTGGAAATCAAACAGATAGTAGAATTGATCGATAAAAAGATAGAAAAAATCCAGCTAGGACTTAAGAACCTGAATGACAATGCAAAATGCACAAACATACATATTATAGGCATCCCAGAAGGAGAAGAGAAGGGAAAGAGGAAAGAAGGGGTATTGCAGAAAATAATGGATGAAAACTTCCCAAATCTACTGAGAGAGATGGATGTACATATCCAGGAAGCACAATGCACCCCAAACATCACATACCCCAAAAGGCCCACCCCAAGACATATACTTGTGAAATTAAGCAATGCTCAAGACAAAGGGAAAATTATAAAAGCAGCAAGAGAAAAGAAAACCATCACATACAAGGGAGGCTCCATAAGATTAAGTGCTGATTTTTCATCTGAAACCATCGAGGCAAGAAGGCAGTGGTATGACAATCAAGGTACTAAAATAAAAAATTTCCAACAACAAATACTCTACCCACCTAAACTAGCATTCAAAAATGATGGAGAGTTCAAAGTATTCACAGATAAACAGAAATTGAAAGAGTATGCCAACAAGAAGCCTGCCCTTCAAGAAATACTAAAGGGAGTTCTGCAGAAAGAAAGGAAAAAACAGGAGAGACAGAGTTGGAGGAGAGTGTAAGAGCAACAAAAAAGACAAAAAGAGAAGGAAAAAACAAAAAATATGACAAACACAAGTACAATCAAAATATGGCTAACATAAATAATTCCTTGAGAGTAATAACACTGAATGTCAATGGATGAAAACTCACCTGTCAAAAGATTCAGACTGGAAGATTGGATAAGGAAACATGACCCATCGATATGCTGTCTACAAAAAACAAATCTTAGACCCAGGGATTCATGGAGGCTGAAAGTGAATGGTTGGAAAACAATCTTACAAGCAAACAATAACCAAAAAAAGGCAGGCGTAGCTATATTAATATCAGACAAAATGGACTTTAAATGCGAAACAATTGTGAGAGACAAAGAGGGAAACTACATATTAATGAAAGGGACAATCTCTCAAGAAGAACGAACAATCATAAATATTTATGCTCCTAACAAGGGCACCTCAAAATAAGTGAGGCAAACACAAAAAACTAAGTGAAAGAATAGATGCCTCTTCAATTATAGTGGAGGATTTTAATACACCACTATCACCTTTGGACAGAACACCTCAAAAGAGAATCATTAAAGAAACAAAATATTTCAACAGTATATTAGAGGAGCTGGATCTAATAGACCTATACAGATCATTACACCTGAATACAGCAGGATATACATTTTTCTCAAGTGCACATGGATCATTCTCCAAGATAGACCATATACTAGGCCACAAAGAAAGGTTCAATGAATTCAGAAAGATCAAAATCATACAAAATAATATCTCTGACCACAGTGGAGTGAAATTAGAAATCTGCAAGGGCCAGAGGCCCAGATTTCACACCAAGATATGGAAATTAAACAGCACACTCTAAGAAAAACAGTGGGTCAAGAGGAAATCTCAAAAGAAATAAATAACTACCTTGAACCTACTGAAAATGATAACACAACATACCAAAACTTATGGGATGCAGCAAAAGCAGTACTGAGAGGGAAATTTAAAGCCACACATTCATACATAAAAGAGAGGAAAGAGCACAAATTGAAGAACTAACTGCACATCTGGAGGAATTAGTAAAAAACGACAACAAAGTAACCCCACAGGAAGAAGAAAGAAAGAATTAACAAAGATAAGAGCAGAAGTAAATGAAATAAAAAATAAGAAAGCACTTGAAAAGATAAACTAGACCAAGAGCTGGTTCTTTGAGAAGATCAATAAAATTGACAAACCCATAGCGAGACTAACAAAGAAAAATAGAGAGAAGATGCAAATACACAAAATAAGAAATGAGAAAGGAGATATCACCACTGAGCCCACAGAAATAAAGACTATCATAAGAGGACACTTTGAAAAACTATATTCCAACAAAAATGACAATTCAGAGGAAATGGACAAATTCCTAGAAGCACATAAGCAGCCTATATTGACAAAAGAAAAAATTGATGATCTCAACAAACCAATCACAAGTAAAGAGATAGAATCAGTCATTAAAAACCTCCCAACTAAGAAGAGCCCAGGGCCAGACGGCTTTGCAGGTGAATTCTACAAAACATTCCGGAAAGAACTAACACCAATCCTGCTGAAACTCTTCCAAAAAATCGAAACAGAAGGAACATTGCCTAACTCCTTCTATGATGCCAATATTACCCTAGTACCAAAGCCAAACAAAGACACCACAAGAAAGGAAAATTACAGACAAATTTCTCTAATGAACCTAGATGCAAAAATACTCAACAAAATACTTGCTAACCATATTGAACAACACATTAAACGAATTATACACCACGACCAAGTGGGATTCATTGCAGGTATGCAAGGACGTTTCGACATAGGAAAATCATTCAATGTAATACGCCATATAAACAGATTGAAGGACAAAAATCACAAGATTATATCTATAGATGCAGAAAAAGCTTTTGAAAAATACAGCACCCTTTCTTGATAAAAACACTCCAAAAGATTGGAATACAGGAAATTTTTTGAACATGATAAAGAGTATATATGAAAAACCCACAGCCAACATCGTTTACAATGGTGAAATCCTAAAAGCCTCTAAGCCTCTAAGATCAGGAACAAAACAAGGATGCCCACTCTCTCCCCTTCTATTTAACATTGTCTTTGAAGTACTTGCTTGAACATTGAGGCATGAATCAGGTATAAAATGCATTCAAACTGGAAAGGAAGAATTCAAAATTTCATTATTTGCAGATGACATGATCCTATACATAGAAAAACCTGAGAGGTCTACAAATAAGCTTCTAGAACTTGTAAATGAGTTTAGTAAAGTCACAGGTTATAAGATCAATGCACAAAAACCAGCAGCATACTGTACACCAATAATGAGCAAGCTCAGGAGGAAATCAAGAAACATACCATTTACAATAGTCAATAAAAAAAATCAAATACCTAGGAATAAATTTAACTAAAGATGTAAAAAACTTATACACAGTGAACTACACAAGACTGTTCAAGGAAATCAAAGACCTAAATAAATGGAAGAATATTCCCTGTTCATGGATAGGAAAACTAAATATTAATAAGATAACTGATCTGCACATTCAATGCAATCCCAATAAAAATTAATACAGCATTCTTTAAGGAACTAGAAATCTAACTATAAAATTTATTTGGAGAGGTAAGAGGTCCCAAATAGCCAAAGACATTGTGACATATATGACACAAACCGATACATGCACACCAATGTTTATAGCAGCATTGTTCACTATTGACAAAAGTTGGAATCAACCTAAATGCCCATCAACAGATGAAGGGATAAATAAAATGTGGTATATGCATACGATGGAATACTACTCAGCTTTAAGAACGGATACACTACAAACACATGTGATAACATGGATGAATTTTGAGAACCTTATGTTGAGTGAAGCAACCCAGGCATTGAAGGACAAATACTACATGGCCTCAATGATATGAAATAAGTAAACCAAGCTGCCTCAAAGAGCTAGAGCCTGGATGATAGCTTTAAAGGAAATTAGGGGGTAGAGGAAGGATGCAAGCTGACACCTACATGGAAGAAATTTATGATAAGCTGGAGGTAAGTATTCGTACAAGGACTGGACAAAATGGGGAAATAGGGTTACCTTTGGGTGGGTCTTTGTGGGCTTCTGGGGGGCTAGGGATGGGAGGATGGGTATTATTGCCCAAGAAATTGGGGGTAGGGTGGGGGAACATATGAACATAGGAGTTTGTCAGGTATTTGGTTTAGAGTATAATGCTGAGAAAACTTTTTAAAAAATACAATAAGGAAGGTTACCTGTTTAAGATGCTTAAAGGAGATAAACCAACACAGGACAAGCTCCTAGGAAGTATGTGAGTGCTCATTTTGCCATAGTGGTTATATCATTGGAGAGAGACCCATATAATGAGAGTGAAGGTATACCCACATCCTGGGGAGGACTGATGTTCTCAAATAGAGGGAATTGTATCTCTCAAGAGAAATGATAGCTCCCATTGCCTTATGGCAGTTGTGCATGTCAAGCCCTCAACACAGTTGCAAGTATCTCAGAACATGGCCCTTCAAGCAATGAAGATTAACTGTCACTAACTGTTACTGTGGGCGCTAAGGGGAGGGGGAAAGAGGTATTGAATAAATGGAACAAATGTAAGTATATGGGCAATAGAAGTATTCCACAAGATTACGCAAGGATAGGCATAAGACATGTAAAATTACACCAAATATATATATAGGGGCTTATAGGCTAAAATGTAAATCATAATGTAAAATATAAAATAAATAAAAATTTAAAAAATCATATAGTTTAAAATGTAAACCGCAATGTAAACCCAAAAGTTACCTTGTTTGAAAGCTATTTTTTCAATATCTGTACCTCATTTTCAGTAAATATAGTATGAATATGTAAAAAGATTATTCCCATGGAAGTGAAAAGGGTTTTATGTTGGATATGCAGGAGTACTGTATATTGTATACATGAATTACTTTGATCTAAGACTTTTGTGAAGATAAGCTTAATAAGTAGGAAAGAAAAAGAAAAAGAAAAGACGTAGACACTGAGGAAAACACAGAAGTAGTTGTCTTGCCAATTTGCATACTGGGCAACCCTTACTGCAGTGATGGAAGGCAAAACATCAAAAACAAAGCTTTTCATTTTTAAATTTTTTGATACCCCAATTTATTTTTACCTTAATCTTTCTAAATTAATATGTATTCTATATCTAACCTTTAAACTCAGCACTATATTCCATTTCACTATTAATGAAACCTGTCAGTATATTGGGCTTCACTTTTGTGGAGAGGTTCAACAATGACAGGGGAGGAATGCTCGTGTGGGATGTTATTGACAGAGGAGATGTGGTTGGCAGGGAGTTCTCCAGGGCATATATCCAGGGTACATTAAATGTTTGGATATTTTCATAGTGGTTACAATTAAAAACAACTGAGGGAGTGCTGAGTTCCTAGCCAGGGGAGCTCTATCACAGTCCCTAAAGGTACAGCAACAATCCCCCAATAGCAACGGCAAAGACCAAAAAAGAAGGAAGGTCCAACAATGAGCCCTTGAGCCCTTGATACTAATTATTATGCCTGTAAGCCTGTGCACCTGAAATAAGAACAAGGCCTAGAGCTGCAGCGTACCTAAGAGTTCCCACCTAAGAGCCTTTGTGTTGCTCAAATGTGGCCAGTCTCGAAGCCAAACTCAGCATGTAAATGTTTTCCCTTCCCCCCCCAGCATGGGACATGACTCCCAGGGATGAGCCTCCTTGGTGCTGAGGGATTACTACCTGTGGCTGAGCGTGAGGGTCTCGTCCTCACTCGGGCCCAAGAGTCGGGGGGGCTTGCTCCTGCCAAACCACCGGCGGGGGGTGCCCCAAGAGGGAGCACCGGTTCTCCAGGTGTGGGGGACGCGTGGTTGGGGAAAAACCACGGAGACCGCTTGAGCGCAAGAACAGGTCTGCTTTATTACAGAAGTACACTAGCTATATAGGGTTGGGTAGAGGGAGGGGCGTGATGAAGGGAGGGTTGGCTGAGAGGTTTGGAATAGGGGAGGGGAAAGGGGGAGTGAGAGCTGGCCAGATGTTGGGCTAGGTGGGAGATAGAAAGGGGGAGGGCAGCGCTGGCCAGCCGCTAGCAGCAAAGGCCTAGTCAGGCGTAGTCACCTTATCTAGGCCCAGTGGGCAGAGGCGGTATCACCTCTTGCCGCACTGTTTGCTACTGTGGCAAGCCGGGCACACTTCCTCCCACATTTCCCCCTTTGTTTTTATTAAGCTCCTCCGAAAAGCTTGATTTGAGGAGGGAGGGGGACTGTGCCTGTCTTAGGTCGGGATTGCGCCCAGCCGGGCAATGCCCGTGCCACACAGGTGGCCAGTCTTACCCGTCATGGGGAAGCGCAGCAGCAAAAGGCGTGTCCCTGCCTTAGGTTGACTGGCGGGCCGATCCCGTTGCCCGTCATTGGCTAACCAGTCCAGCGCCTCGATGGAATGTTGGCGGCCTTAGATAAACAGGGTGGGGGAGGGGAAAGGGTAAGGGTAAGGGGTTAGGATGGGCGGTGAGAAGGGGTAGGGGCAGGGGAGCTGGGGCTTGGGTGCGTTGAGAGGCGGCTGGCCATTTGGGGAGGATGGCAATTAATGGAGACTCCTGGTGCATCTTCGTCGGTGGTGCGGATTCGCTGGTACCGGACCTGGATGGGCTTACTAAGGACAGAGTTAACTTGATTTTTGACAAGCTGGACAGTTCACCTGATGATCCAGGGTCCTAGGGCTAATAGGAGGACAAGGGTGAGGAGCGGGCCTAGAAAGGGGAGAAAGTAAGAAAGGATTCCATTGGGCAGCCCCCAAGGGAAAGACTATCCGGCTTCACGTTCCTGCTTTCTCTTGCGGAGGCCCTCCCTAACTTGTACGAGGTTATCTCGAATGAGGCCAGAGTGGTTAGCATAGAAGCAGCATTCTTCTTCTAACGCTGTGCAGAGCCCCCCTTCTTTTAGGAGGAGGAGGTTTAGGCCCCTGTGGTTTTGGAGAACGACTTTAGACAGGGAGTTGAGAGATGTTTCAAGGTGGGCCATGGAAGTCTCAAGGCGGGCGATGTCTGCATCGACAGCTTGCCTAAGGGTTGAAAAGGAGTTATCTTGGAGGCTGAGAGCTGCAGCTCCAGTGGCTTCGCCGGCAAGACCTAGAAGGGTGGCAATTGTGATGGCGGAGAAGACTTCCTGTTTCTGCTCGTGCTGCGGGGAGCTGAAGTGCTGCCAGGAGTCAAAGAATTGGTTATCAGTATAAAAGAGAATGCGGGGGGCAATGAGTATGAGCACACAGGTGTCGCTGGTGGAGTTAAGGGTTTGAACATTGAGACATGGAGTGAGGCCGGAGGAAGAACATGGCCATTTGGTATTATTAAGGGGAATTAGGAACTTAGCGGCTGCATTAGGGGTGTGAGTTAGGCTGCAGAGGGACTGCATGGAGGGGAGAACTTTGCCGCTGATTTTTATTATACAGAGTCCAGTCTGGGAAACTGATCGGAGGGTGAGTCCTCTTTTTGTTTGGTTCCAATTGCAAGAGGTACCAGTGGAGTCTGGGGAGGCGCGATAGGCGCTGTTGGTAGCTAAGGCTTTATAGAAGGGAGCCGCGGCGGAGAAGCAGAGCCAGCAACGTTGTGTAAGGTTGGGCTGGGATAAGTTTAAGGAGATAAATGATGCATTGAGGAGGGCTACAAGAGGGTTGGGGGGTGGCAGGGTTTGGCGGTGGGGAGGATACCTAGTGATGGAAGGATTTAAGGTGGTAGCAGGAGGAGAAGGAAGAACAGAGGGAGGAGGGGGAGGCCGTGTGTGAGGAGGAATGAGAACTTGATTTGGGCCCACGGCGGCGGATTGTGTGCGGATTGAATTTTTCTTTATAATGAAAAAGGCACCGTAATCATAGTTGCTCATGTAAAGTCGGGCTCCCCAGGTGCGGCCCTGTAGCCAGCCTGCATTTTTAGGGTTTTTGACAGTGAGTGTGCTGCCCTAGTGACCTTTATCTTTAAAAGAAAGGGAGAGGTAGGAGTCCCTATTGGGAGCCCCCGACCACCCGTGGGCCATGGTTTCGCACCCCCAGGAGGGGCAGTAATAGTGCGCTGGGTCATGGCAGCCTCTGGCCGTGGAAGGACAAATATAGAAGCCTGAGACTTCATGATTATAGGGGCCATTAAGGCCTGTAAGTGAGCTGTACCAACACCAGTGAGTATTGTGTGTAATGTCTTGAAGGGAACCACCACTGGCGAAAGGAAGGTTGGCGAGATTACATATGTGCACTGTGAAGGAGGGAGCACCCACAGTAATGTTATTAGTGAGGAGCTTTTCCTGCTGCCAAAGAGAGAGTGTCCAGTTAAAGGGCTGATGGCTTATACTAGCCTGGTCCGTAGTGGAGGGGAGCAGAGCTAACATGAAAAGCAGGAGAGAGTGTAGATTTTTAGGTTTTTTGTTTGAAGCTAAGGCGCGGACAGCAAGCTGTACTAGCTGTCCAAGGAGGAGGGTGTCATGAGCTGGATCTGCGGCCATACTCAGCCTCTCCATCTGATGGGCGAGTGCTCTCATCATTTGTCGTTGGAACCTGCTGCTGGCCGGTGGCGGGTTTGGCGTTTTTTTCGGGGATCCAGAGCAGCTGGGAGGCATTTTCTGGAAAGACACAAGCAAACCCTCTGCCTTGGGTGAGAAGGGGACTGGGTCCCTGCCAATTGTTTGTTTCTGGGTCCTTCCAAAACACCATCGGGGCAACTGTTGGTGTGTAGGAGGGGCCCCAATGCTTATGGAGGGGGAAAGACCATTTTTATCAAAGGAGAGGAGGTTTATGTGAATGAGGCAGGCAGTGATAATGTTGCCTGGTTGACTATGTGGGCGTAGATTCTTCTCTTATTGAATTTGCACTTTGAGCTGGCGGTGGATGCATTTTACTATAGCCTGCCCCTGGGGGTTGTATGGAATGCCGAAGCGGTGAGTAATGTTGTAGAGCTGGAGAAATGCAGCGAATGAGGAGCTGCGATACCCAGGCCCTTATCGGTTTTAACATCCCAAGGAACCTCCATGAATAAGATGGCTTGCTGCAATGCTTTAATGCAATGCTTGGCTGTTTCTCCCGGTAAGGGGACAGCGTAGCAAAGGTGAGAAAAGGTGTCGACTGTGACATGGACATACTTGAGGCGCCCAAATGATGGCACATGGGTGACGTCTATTTGCCATTGGGAGTTTGGCTTGAGGCCGCGGGGGTTGACCCCTTGTGGCTGCAACGGTCCAAGTGGCAAGAAGGGGGCGCATGTTTTACAGGCACGCGCCAAATGCTTGCACGTTTCCTTGGGGAGGCCCGGCAAAAGACGTTGAAGTGAGGCTGCTGAAAAGTGGAACTTAGAATGGAGAAGTTTGGCTTGATTGACCAAGTCTCTGACAGTGGCTATTGTATGGGTGGAGACGGTTTGGTCGGCAGCAGAGTTACCCGTGGCTAGAGGCCCGGGCAGCCCTGAATGGCTGCGAATATGAGAAATGTACCATGGCTGTGTGTGGAGCTCGAGATCTCACTGCAAGGCACGGAGTGCCTGATCAATGGGCGTGTCACGCGGAAAGAAAACAGCATGGGCAATAACTGAACAAACTTGCAGGGCGTACTGACTATCAGTGAAGATGTTGACGGGCTCATTGCCGTGGTGTTGGAAGGCAGTGAGGATGGCTAGTATCTCGCCCACCTGAACCGATCGGGATGGGTTTGGCAGTAGACGGTTGGCAAGTCACGGCTGGGAGAGTAGGCAATATAAGTAAACTTGGTCTTAGAGGCATCTGTGAAGACAGTAGTGGAGTTGGAGAGAGGCTTGGAGCCAGGGAAAGGGTGGTATAGTGGGGAGAGGGGGAGCCTTGTGAGGCCCTGGAGCAACTTGTGTGTGTGTGGGGTAATGGCAGTCAAAGGTCCCGTGGAAGATTTCTAGAAGAATTTGAGCACTGGGGTTTTCGGAGAAAAGGGCAGTGGTGTGCTTGTCAGTAAGGCATACATAGTCAGAATCAGAGACAATATTCAAGGACTCTTAAAACATTTGTAAAACTTTAATGATGGCTCAAAGCTCTGTGCATTGAGCAGATGAATAAGGAGTTGGCCAAACCTGTTCTTTTTGGAAAGTAACACATGCTGTGTTTTTTTTTTTTTATGCTGCTTTTTCATTACTATTACTATCAGTAATTACTGTACAAGATGGTTGGGCTATGCACATAGCCTTGAAAAGCACTGCAAAAGTTTATTGTTGGGTTCTTTACAGATAAAGGAATGCAGCTGGCTTGATTTGTCCAAGAAGACATTAAAGAAAGTCTTAGGAAGTTTTAAAACAAAGTGATAGCCATACAGCTGGACTTTAACTTTTTGCAACAAACTAGCAGTATTTGGGATTGCTGCATACTACAGAGTTGTTACTTTAATCTATGATAAGAGGTTGTTTCTGTGACACATACTCTTTTATAATAATTAAAACTATAATTAACCACATTGTACTTTTTTTTTAAATATTATGCTGAAATATTGGTAACTTTATACACTTTTAAGCATTCATAGAAACCTTTTATCCATACGACTTTAATTAATAGAGGGTTTAAGGGAAGAAAAAGTTGTTAATTTTATAACACTGTAAAACACCTTTATTTGGCTTATAACATATTAAATGAACTTAATTATTACTTTAATTTTTCTTTCAAGGTAAAAGAACAAATCTGCTACAATTAGTTTGGAACAAAAGGCCACTGTTCAGGATTAGGTCTTGAGAAAGCAGTTTTGAACGTTATGTTCCTTTAAGAGATAAAGCTTTCCTTCTTGGAACACCGAGGAAACGATAAGCACAAGAAACATAAGACAGACTCTCTTTGTATACTGACTGAGGATAAGAACTTTTATCAAAACAGATTAATGGTGAGAGGCCTTGAGAAAGAACAAAAAAATTAACTTTGCATCAGCATACTACTCGAAGACTCATTAAATTTTATTTCAGGACAAAATTATTTTCTGTTTCCTTAATAATAAAAACACATTCCATATAGCCTACATCAAAGTTATCAAGCAAACCTCTTATAACAATACTGTGAACATTAAACAAGCTTGTTAAAATAATGAACTTTTCTTTAAATACTTAGTAGCATGCAATATTAGAAACAGTTTCCTAGAAGTAAGTTGGCAGGGGAGGCTGGTTGCTGCCAAACTTTCCTGTTATAAAATTACCTTTTATTATTATCATCATCAATTCAGTTTTATATATATTTAAGAATGACCTTTTGGAATTAGCCATTTAATACTTTAATGTAAACAATGCTTTATTAAACCTTTTATTTATAACCATATAGGCTATTGAAGACAAATTTTATGTTTATAGAACACATTCCCTTACTTAAAGTTATCACAATACCTTTTACAGCTTGCCATCTGCAAATTAAGTTTCAAGAGTTTATGAAAATTAGCCATCCTACTTTAGGACAAAATACACCTTTTTGCAAAACTTATTACATTTCAGTTAGCATTTTCACAAACTTTTAACCTTTTTTAATATTCATTTAAGCTTTACATTCTTTATATTATCCTGTGAAGAAAAATAAGTTATTCATTTTAATCTGGGCAAGAACAACCTTTTATGAACACGTACAGTTAATCTTGTCAATCAAGACTTACAATTTCTATTATTGTAGATATCTTATTAACATTTAAGCTCATGTATTGATATAATAAACTTAAGTATTAATATAAGCGCTTATTTAATTTTTGGCCATTTGGATAGAGCTCTTTTATAAATTTTTATTAATTTATATTTACCATCCGGAGGTATCAAAATATACACTGACATTGAACGAACAGACAAACACAGAACAATCACAACACAGTAACAGAAACATACAGTTTACAATTAACTCATAATTCTTACTTTCTTGGTATAGCTGCTTTTAAGTTCTTATTAAGATTTCCTCTGGAATCCATGTTGCCTGTAACATGCAAGCTTGTGCTCGGAAACATTCCTATCAGTTATCAGCAATCAGCTAAAATAACCCGAGCAGCAGTTAGGCAGACCATTAGCACACATTTTTGGATAATTACTGTAAGACTATACTGAGACTTGAAGTTCTGGAGATAATTATTGATTTAAAACTGAAAATTCCTTTTAGACCTTGATAAAAATTTTGTATTCATTTTATTATCTTGGTTAAATAAGTCTAATTAGAATTAGCATGGAAATAAAACAAACACAAATGTTTCCACATTTTTCTCTCATAGCTACATTGTCATGTAGATAGTAGGGAGCTTGAGGAGTTGTGAAAAGGGGTGGGCGTTTGCTGGAACAGAGTTGATTGCCTTATAAGCTTGTGTGGATTTTCGGGCTTGTGGCTGGCCTTGTTGATAGGCGGGGCCAATTTCAGATAGGTATCAGGGTCCGAGAGATTGGCAGTGAAAGCCAGGGGTTGAAGGGGGCTAGTAGATCCTAGTAAGCCTGGAGCTGCTGCCCGAAACTTTGCATTGGTGGCAGGCTAGTAGGCCAGCAAGCGCCCGAACTTGCGGGGCCTGCTGGCTGGAGAAAGAGACTCCCATTTAGAAGAGTAGAAAGGGGAGGGGGAGAGCGAATAGGAACGCGAGGAAAAGGACGAAAGTGACTAGAGGGCGGGAACTGCCGAAGAGGAGAGCCAGGAACAACACACAGAGAGGTGAGAGAAGGAGACAGGGGAAAAGCTGGCTGGGGTTCATGGGTGTCCGGTCTACCAGAGTTGACCTGTGGTGAGCCATGGATTAAAAGGGAGCAAGAGGTCCCAGTATTTTTGGAGCTGCCGCAGGGAAACGTGGACTCCATTGGTATCGAGCAGGGCAGCAAGGGCCCTGACTTGTGGCGCCTGACGCGTTGATAAAGAGGCACCCATGTCGGGATAGGAGTGGGACGACGGCGAGGGGTCCCTACCTGGAGAACGAGGATGGGCCGTCCGATTCACAGCAGCAGCAGCAGCAGAGAGGGGCCGGGGGAGGAGCTTCCACGTTGGGCGCCAGTTGTGGCTGAGCGTGAGGGTCTCGTCCTCGCTCGGGCCCAAGAGTTGGGGGGGCTTGCTCCTGCCAAACCACCAGCGGGGGGTGCCCCAAGAGGGAGCACCGGTTCTCCAGGCGTGGGGGACGCGTGGTTGGGGAAAAACCACGGAGACCGCTTGAGCGCAAGAACAGGTCTGCTTTATTACAGAAGTACACTAGCTATATAGGGTTGGGTAGAGGGAGGGGCGTGATGAAGGGAGGGTTGGCTGAGAGGTTTGGAATAGGGGAGGGGAAAGGGGGAGTGAGAGCTGGCCGGATGTTGGGCTAGGCGGGAGATAGAAAGGGGGAGGGCAGCGCTGGCCAGCCGCTAGCAGCAAAGGCCTAGTCAGGCGTAGTCACCTTATCTAGGCCCAGTGGGCAGAGGCAGTATCACCTCTTGCCGCACTGTTTGCTACTGTGGCAAGCCGGGCACACTTCCTCCCACAACTACCAAGTTCCAGCTGATAATGTAACTAGAAAATTACCTTGAATAAAAGAGTCAACTTGGACCAGCAGAATATCTCAGTCTACACATAATACCAGGAGTTAAAATTCTTTTTGACATGAATAAAAGGGGGCAATGGAAAGGACAAATGAGTTATATGGCTATGAGTCTCCTAAAAGAGCTGGGAGGTTATCAAAGGGGTTGGCCTTATGCACACCTGAGCAGAGTCCCAGAGACAGGTAAAGTAGATACAACCCCAGGTATTGGTTCATCTGAGGGCTACAGAGATATATATGTTCTATGGTCATGGCAGATGGAGTTCAGTGCCATGTCAGTTGACCCTACTTTGGAATTTGTTTCTCTGTGATGGAGCTGGACTCAGATGTGATCTTTGTCCACAAGTCTCTCCTGTTACTTTTACCAGAACTGTAATTGGTACTGGGATTTAATATATACCCAGGGGACCTGAATCTTTGGACTGACCATATGATAGCCAGGCCCTGAGCCACAACAGACTTGCAACTCCTACACTCTGGTTTATTGGAATTATCCCACTCAGCCAACATGGAGGTGAAGAAGGTCAACCACCACACCAGGGAGCCAAGAGTGCCTACAACTGAAAGCAGGAGAATTGCATCCAGCAATTCTATATATAGATGTGGAGTGGACACAACCATTCTCAGGTCCACAGGATGGAGTAATAGAGTATGGATTAGAGTGGACTTACTAATATTCTATTCATCAAATATTGTGATTAGTAATCGAAGAATATGTGGTATTGGTGTGGAGAAAGTGACCATGATGGCTGTTCATGGTAGAGAATGGGAGGAAGAGATGTGATGTGGGAGCATTTTTGGGGGCTTGAGTTGTCCTGTGTGGTGCTGCAGAGACAGTTACTGGACATTGTATGTCCTCGCATGGCCCACTGGGTGGACTGGGGGAGAGTGTGGGCTATGATGTGGACCACTGACCATGAGGTGCAGCAGTGCTCAGAGATGTATTCACCAAGTGCAATGAATGTCTCATGGTGTTGGAGGAATTTGTTATGGGGGGAGGAGTGGAGTGAGGGGGTGGGGAATATGTACGGTCCTCATATTTTTTGAATGTAACATTAAAAATATAAATAAAGACTAAAAAATTGAAAAAAAACATAGTACACTGAATGTACTGGTGGGGTGTATAAATTATATTGCAAACTATTATTGATGTCGTGAAGCAGTACTCCAAAATGTATTCACCAAATGCAATGAACATGCAACAATGATGATAGAGGTTGTTGATGTGAGAAGAGTGGAGTGAGGGAGGTGGAGATATACAAGAACCTCTTACATTTTTTGAATATAGCATTTTTTGTGATCTATGTATCTTCAAAAAATGCAATTAAAAAATTGATGGGGGTGGGATTGTGGGGAGTGGGGTATATGGGAACCTCGTTTATTTGTTTGTTTTATTTCTCTCCCCTTCCCACCCCAGTTGTCTGTTCTCTATGTCTATTTGCTGCGTGTTCTTCTTTGTCTGCTTCTGTTGTTGTCAGCGGCATGAAAATCTGTGTTTCTTTTAGTTGCATCATCTTGATGTGTCAGCTCTCCATGTTTGTGGCACCATTCCTGGACAGGCTGCACTTTCTTTTGTGCTAGGTGGCTCTCCTTATAGGGCACACTCATTGTGCATAGGGCTCCCCTACATGGGGTGCGGTCACCCCTCGGGCTGAAGTGTAGCCCGGCGGGGGAGCGACCGCAGCAGGCCAAGCCGCTGCCCCCATAATAGGGTGGCTGGTCGGACTCACCGCCACCCCTGAAGGAAGCTCGGCATGGGCGCAGAGTGCCCTCGGGTCTCCCCTTCTCGGCAGCCATGCTTCCGCGGCCGCCCCTCCTCCCGGATGGCGCCACACGATGCCTGTAGGGTGGCACCCTTCTTCTTCTTTCTCCCTGCGCAGGCGCAGGGCGGAAAATTCCAGTCTGCCCTTTTCCCCTCCCCCGACAGCAGCAACAGCCAGGCGTGGGCGGAAAAATCCAGTCTGCCCTTTTCCCTTCCCCCGACAGCAGCAACAGCCAGGCGTGGGCGGGAAACTCAAGTCTGCCCTCCACCCCAGCAACAGCAGCCACCAATCCCTAAACCCTGCCCCTTCCCCCAGCAACAGCGACAGCCAATCTCTAACCACCACCCCTCCCCCATCCAGTACCGCCCACTGACCTTTCGCTGGCAACCAATCAGAACAGGGCGTGGCTTCGACCAATCAGTCTTCCCCAGCCCCTATAAAACTGTTGCCTCTCCCTCAGTAAAGTGGACTTGCGTGTTTACCTTGTCTCCGCGGTAGTTCTTCTGCCGTGCGCCCTCCAGTCCTGAGAGCCCCCGACAAGGGCCTGGCTTCCCTTGTCCCCAGTTCGTCACCTGCTTCTCCGGGCGACCCCTTCATCGCCGGCTTCTCCGGGCGACCCCTACGTCGCCGGCTTCGCCGGGCGACCCCGTCAGCCGAACTGCGCAACCCCTTGTGAGACCGATCCCTCATCTGCTGCCGGACCGACCCCTCGTCCCAAGTGGGACCGACCCCTCGTCCGCAGCCAGACCCCACCTCTACCGACCGAGCAAGCCGCCGCAGTTGGCGCCCAACGTGGGGCAGTGCAACCCCACCTCTACCGACCGAGCAAGCCGCCGCAGCTGGCGCCCAACGTGGGTCAAGGCAACCCCACCACAGCCTCACTCCATAACCTGGTGGCCCCCCCCTCCTCTCTTCTCACCGTGGGACTTCTCTCGTGCAACATTGCTGCTACCTGAGCTTTGGCTACCTCATATGATCCACGGCGGTCTGGGAGAATCGCTGGATGGCTTTCTTCTTCCATGTCGGGGGCTTATACCGACCCGCTATGATTAAGAGGAGCCTTGGATTTCTCGGGAGCGCGCGCTTGCACGTCTGAAGTAATCCTACCACAGCCCTACGCCCTCCTCTCTTCTCACCTTGGGACTTCTCTCGTGCAACATTGCTGCTACCTGAGCCTTGGCTACCTCATACGATCCACGGCGGTCTGGGAGAATCGCTGGGTGGCTTTCTCCTTCCATGTCGGGGGCTTATACCGACCCGCTATGATTAAGAGGAGCCTTGGATTTCTCAGGAGCACGCGCTTGCACGTCTGAAGTAACCCTACCATAGCCCTACGCTCTCCTCTCTTCTCACCCCTATCTTTTCGCTCTGCATTGCTGCTCCTGAACCTTGGTGACCTCATATGATCCATGGCGGTCTGGGAGAATCGCTGGATGGCTTTCTCCTTCCATGTCGGGGGCTTATACCGACCCGCTATGATTAAGAGGCGCCAATAAAACTCTCAGGAGCACGTGCCTGAGCACCTCCACCCCTGCCTTCACCTCTGCCTCCTCCCCTCCGTGCTTGCTCCCCTTTGCCTTGCTCCACTGCTCGTCGTCCCGCCCTCCCCTCATCGGGGCCTTCTCTTGGCCCGCGACCACCGTTGGAGCCCCACCGGCTCCGACCCCTCGTCTCACCACGCACCTCGGCTCCCATCGCCGCGCTCTCAAGGTAAGGGCCCCTTTTCTTATCGGCTCCAAAAGGCCATTAGCAATGGGTAACATCCTATCTGCTAAGCAAGCCCCACAAGTTCGGGCCCTCACCGGTCTCCTAGACACTCACCGGTGTAAGATCTCTTTGAAACAGCTTCAAGTATATTGGGACCTTCTTCTCCCCTTTAATCCGTGGCTTACCACGTGTCAGCTTTGGGACCCGGACACCTATACTCGCCTTTAGATAGGGTCACTTCTGCTGTGGAGCAGGAAGGTAAAAGATTCCCTCCTGGCTTATTACAGGCAACATTAAGTCCACAAGAAATCTTGAAGGGTATAATCTATGATATGCTATATAAAAAAGGATTTAAAAGCAGCTATACCAAGAAAGTAAGAATTATGAGTCAACTGTAAATAAATTATATATTTCTGTTAATGTGTTGTAATTGTTCTGTGTTTGTCTGTCTGTTCGTTCAATGTCAACATATATTGTGATACCTACGGATGGTAAATATAAATTACTAGAAATCTTTAAAAGAGCTCTATTCAAATGGCCAAAAATTAAATAAGCGCTTATATTGATACTTAAGTTTTTTATATTAATACATAAGTTTAAATGTTAATAAGATATCTACAATTTAAAAAAAATTGTAAGTCTTAATTAACAAAATTAACTGTACGTCTTCATAAAAAGTTGTTCTTGCCTAGATTAAAATGAATAACTTATTTTTCTTCACAGGATAATATAAAGAATGTAAAACTTATATGAATATTAAAAAGGTTAAAAGTTTGTAAAAATGCTAACGGAAATGTAATAAGTTTTGCAAAAAGACGTATTTTGTCCTAAAGTGGGATGGCTAATTTTTCATAAACTCTTTAAACTTAATTTGCATGCGGCAAGTGTAAAAGGTATTGTGATAACTTTACGTAAGGGAATGTGTTCTGTAAAGATAAAATTTATCTTCAATAGTTTACATTAAGGTATTAAATGGCTAATTCCAAAAGGTCATTCTTAAATATATATATATAAAACTGAATTGATGATAATAATAATAAAAGGTAATTTTATAACAGGAAAGATTAACAGCAACCAAGCTCCCCTGCCAACTTGCTTTTAGGAAACGGTTTCTAATATTGCAAGCTACTAAGTATTTAAAGAAAAGTTATTCTTAAGGAAACAGAAGATGATTTTGTCTTTGCAGCCATTGTCTATTTAGCAACACCCCTCGCTATCGGCCTAGCCACTGTTGCGCCGGACGATTGGAACCTTAAACAAAGACTCCTCCTCACTGTCATCTTCCTATCTATCGTTACTATATTTACTGCCCTCATTCTCCTTCGTTTATAAAGCAGTCTCCTACAAACCACAAAGCTTCTGTCTTAAACATACCATTCTCAACCCTATCCTCTAAATGATCTTCTCACTTCCCCCACAGCCTTTAATACTTTATTTCTTCCTCATAACCTTTGCTTTCTTGATAATATTTTCCGCCATCTGTCTAGCCACTACCGCCCCAGAAGATTGGAACCTCGGCCAACGAATTCTACTCTCCATCGCCTTTCTGTTTATTATCGTCTTTTATGCTTTACTCCTTATCTTCCTCCCATAATGACTTCACCAAGCCTCCTCTTGTCCAAAACCGTCACCCTTCTTTTCCTCACACTCCCCATTGCACTCACCAACCCCAGCCATCAGCCTTTTAATTGGACAGTAAGCCTCTGGCAGGAAAAAGTAATCCTCTCCTACAATGTCTTCGCTGCCAAGGAGAGATCAACTACCTGCAACGCGCTGTCATCCTGGACTTTTAACAGCAGATAGACCTTATAGCCACCGAGATCAACGAAAATTGGACATTGGTCACCCTTGCTTGCAACGGCAAGATACCGCCCCCCAAATTGTATATTTATATCCCCGTCATACTCACCTCCCTCTTCAGCCCCGCTTCCCTCATTGCTTGCTGCCTCTTGGGCCTCAGCTACTTGTTGCTGCTGCCATCCTGGCCCTTATTTGAAAAGAAGGGGGAATGGGGGACACCCCTACGTGGCATGGCATTCCTTGTGCATATCAACACTACACATTGGCCAGCTCCACATGGGTCAAGGAGGCCTGGGGTTTGAACCGCGGACCTTCCATGTGGTAGACAGATGCCCTAACCACTGGGCCAAGTCCACTTCCTTCATGTTTCATGTTTTTTAATGTAATGTTTTGTGTGATCTATTAACTTAAAAAAGATAATTAAAAAATAAAATAAAATATAATTGTATTATTACAAGAAAAAAATTAAAAATGAAATTTAAAGCAAACTTATGTACAGTACTGATAGAAAACTTAAAATATTATGGATGATTTTTAAATATATATTCAAGTATTGTATTTGAAAATTAGAAAACACTTTGAGAGAAAAATTAATTTAATAACTAAATGGAGAAATATAAACAAAACAAAACATAGTACAAAGTTACAGGGTTCAGAATTGCATGGTATTGGCACAAAGATAAACATAATGACCAATGGAACTTTATTGAGTGTTCCGATACAGATCCTCACATATACAGTCATTTGATATTCTACAGGGCCACCAAACCACCTCAACTGGGAAAGAATGGCTTTTTCAATAAATGGGCTCAGAGAAGTTGGTATCCATATCTGAAAGAATGATAGAGCAACTCCATTTCACACTTTATACAAAAATTAACTCAAGGTGGATCAAAGATCTAAATATAAGAGCCAAGATCATAAAGACTTTGGAAGACAATGTAAGGAAGCATCTATAGGACCTTGTAATAGGAAACAGCTTCATGAATTCCACATCCAAAGCACAGACAGTGAAAGAAAAAATAGATAAAGGGGACTTCCTCAAAATTAAAAACTTTTGGACCTCAAGGGAGTTTGTCAGGAAAGTGAAAATATTTTGTTACTATATATCTGCTAGGAATCTCTTATCTATCTTATATAAAGAAATTGTACTCCTCAAAAATAAAAAGACAACCCATTTAAAAAATGAGCAAGTGATTTCAACAGATGCTCCTCCAAAGAAGTACAAATAGCTAAAAAGCACATGAAAAGATGCTCAACATCAGTAACTTTTAGGGAAATGCAAATCAAAACTGCAATCTTACACCCATTAGACTGGCAGCTATTAAAAAAAAAGGACTACAAGTGTTGGAGAATTGTAGAGGAATGGGGACACTCATTCTCTGCTGATGGGAATGTGGAATGCCGCAGCCATTGTGGAGGACAGTTTGGCCATTCCTCAAAAAACTAACCCTAGAATCTCACATATGTTCCAGTAATTCTACTGCTGGGTATATACCCAGAAGAATTGAAAGCAAGGACACAGCAGATATATGCACACCAATGGTAATAGTGGCATTATTCACTAACACCAAAAGTTTGAATCAGATCAAATGCTCATCAACTGATGAATGGATAAACAAAATAGTATATACATGAAATGAACCATTACTCAGTTGTAAGAAGAAACGCTGTACTAATGCGCGGAATAACATAGATAAGCCTTGAGGACCTTATGTTGAGTGAAGCAAGCCAGGTATTGAAGGACAAATTTTACATGACCTTAATGATATAAATTAAGTAAACTCAGCACACCCACAGAGCTAGAGTCTGGAAGATAGGTTAACAGGAATTAGCAAGGGAGAAGAAGGTTGTGAGCCCACATCCACACAGGCAACATTTATGACAAGGTGGAAGCATGTAGTTATTTAGTGAAGAGACATGACAGGGATATAGTGATAATATTCAGTTGGGTGGTTTAGGTTTGATATGGGGGAAGGGTGGTAGGGTGGGTTGAAAGTTCCATGGAATTGGGATAGGGTTGGGGGAAGGAGCAGATGACCTCTGGGGATTGGTGGGTATGTGGTTGAAACTACAATGTTGAGGAAGCTCATTTTTCAATATGACAAAGAAGGGTTACTAGTTTAGGGTGTTGGATGGGGGGAATTCAGGCCAGGGCACACTTGGGGCAGGCTTCTAGGGAGTGTGTGAGTGATCATTTTGGCACACCATGTTGCATCAGTGGGTAGAGACCACATAAAGAGTGGGGAAGTGTTGGACCCCCTTCCTAGGGAGGCCTGCTATGTTCTCAAACAGAGGGATGGGAGTCACTTCAGAGCATTGGCAGTGCCTAATAAGGGAGGACAGACCAGTGTGTCAAGCCATCAGTGAAAATGCAAGTAAATATGAATCTTATCCTTCAAGGAGTGAAGCCTGATGGTCACCATGGGCCCAAGGGGAAGGGGAGGGATGAATAAAATAGGTGGAACAGGGGGCACTTTGTGGTGATGATGGAAATGTTCTGCATGACCTTGCAATGATGGATACAGGCCATGTAAAATTTTATCATATTTTATAAAAATATATGGTCCAAATGTAAATTATAATATGAACCATTGACGATGGTTAGTAGTTATGCTTCAATATTTGTGTATCAATTGTAACAGATGTACCATCCACGCATAGAATATTATTGAAGGGGAAAGGGGAAAGGGGAGAGGATGTTGAGTATATGGGAATCCCTATATTTGTACATGATTCTACTGTGACTGGAAACTTCTTTGAAGAAAAAATGTAAAAAAAAAAAAGACTCTGGGGAATAAATGGTATAAAATGTCACCATATATACAGGGGGAAGTCTTACAATGATGAAATGCCAAATGTCAAAAAAAAGTTTTTCTTTGAATATTTTTCATTAATTTTAATATCTCAATTTTAAAAAATATTTTTAGTTTTTATTAAGTTTTTTTTTTCATTATACTTCTTATGTATAAAACTATCAGTTTTATTTCATTTTCTTATTAATTGTATATGGCCATTTTATTGGCTTCATTTTTGAAGAGGTTTCAGATCACAGAAGGGTAAAACTGTGGCAGGGGAGGATAACTGGTGTATGGTGTCAGTGATGGGGGTACATGGGAGGAAGTTCACCAGGGCATACACATAAGGTATATAAATGTGTTCAACTGTTCATTGGGCATTGTCATGAGATTCACACAATAACCAAAAGAATATCAAATTATCGTCTGGGGGAGCTCTGCCATATTCTTTAATGGAACAACAAGAATGCCCAAGTACAGGGACAATGACTTGTGAAGGAGGATGGTCCTTTGAAGGACCCTTGAAATATTTTTAAATTTTTTATTGTCTTTTAAAAAAGATACATAGATCACAAAAATGTTACAATAAAAATATAAGAGGTTCCCATATACTCCACACCCCACCCCATCCCTCTTCCCCATATCAGTAACTTCTTTCATCATTGTGGCACATTCATTGCATTAGGTGAATACATTTGGGAGCACTGTTGCACTGCATGGATTATGGTTTAATTGTAGTTTACACTTCCCCCAGTACATGAAGTGAGTTATGGTAGGATATATAATGTTCAGCACCTGTCCCTGCAATATCATTTAGGACAACTCCAAGTCCCAAAAATGCCACATCACATCTCTGCTTCCCTCTCCCTGCCTCAGCAACTACTGTGGCCACTTTCTCCACATCAATGATACAGTTTCTTCTATTGCTAATCACAACAGTTTTATAGTAGAGTATCAGTAAGTCCACTCTAATCCATATTTTATTCCTCCATCCTGTGTACCCTGGGATGGTGATGCCCATTCCACCTCTAAATAGAGAGGGGTCTTAGATCCCACATAGCTGATGGACGCAATTCTCCTGCTCGTAGTTGTTGGCACTCTCAGTCCCCTAGTGTGGTGGTTGACCATTTTCACCTCCCTGTTAGGTGACCAGCCAGGGGAGATCTGTCATTATTCCCCAATGGAACAGCAACAATCCCCAAGTGCAAGGACAAAGACCAGTGAAGAAGGATGGCCCAATGATGAGCCCTTGATACTGATGACTATGCTAAGAACCTATGTGCCCAAAATTTCAACTAGGCCTAGAGCTGCAGGGTGTCTAAGAATTACCTCCTGAGAGCCTCCATGTTGCTCAAATGTGGCTACTCTCTAAGCCAAACTCAGCATGTAAATGCATTACCTTCCCTCCAGGTGGGTCATAACTCCCAGAGATAACCACTCTGGCACTGAGGCATCATTACCTCACCAGCTGGTGATGCAACTAGAATAGACCTTGAATAAAAGGGGGAAATGGTAAAGACAAATGAGTTTATATGGCTAAGAGACTTCAAAAAGAGTCAGGAGGTCATCAGAGGGGTGGCACTTACATATCTCAGCAGGATCCCAGAGATAGCCAAAGTAGATACAACTCCAGTCACTGATGCTTATGAGGGCTACAGAGACACACAGAATCTACAGTTATGACTGATGGCTCTGGAGTTCAGTGCCTTGTCAGTGGGTCCTACTTTGAAATTTGTTCTTCTGAGTATGATGGAGTTGTACTCAGATGTGACCTTTCTACAAATGCCTCTTCTGTCACTTTTACAGATGCATTATGTCAGCTGGACCCTGAGTCTAAGCAGAGTTGCAACTACTACTCTCCAGTTCATTGGACCCTTGATATTGATGACTATGCTTATAAGCCTTTACTCTTGAAGTGGAGACTTAGACTGGTGACATAGGGTGCCTAAGAGTTACCTACTGGAAGCCTCCTTGTTGCTCCATGTGGCCTCCCTCTAAATTGAACTCAGTATATAAAAGCAATAATGTTCACTCAGCATGGGATATGATTCCCAGGGATGAAGCTCCTGGCACTGAGGAATTGCTACCAAATACCAACAAACAATGCATCTGGGGAAAAAAAGACCTTGAACAAAAGGGGGAAAAGCTAAAGAGAAATGAGTTTGTATGACTAAGGGAATTCAAAGTGAGTTGGGAGGTCATCCCAGAGGGAGAACTTATGCAAATCTCAACAGGATCTCATTGACAAAGTAGTTACTACACCAAAGTAGTGAAGCTCCTAAGGGATATGGAGATGTCCAGACACTATGATCAGGGGAGATAGCTCAGGAGTTTGGGCCCTTGCTAGTGGGCCCTGATCTGGTATTTATGCTCCCTAGTGTGACTGATTTAGACTCAGCAGTGTTTTTCCCTATGCATGACTCTTTTGTCTGCCTATTTAAACCTACAATTAGTACTAGAGTTCATAGGTGTTCATCCAAGAGACTTAAATCTTTTTTTTATTGACTTTGTAATAATATTACAATTAAAAATATATATGTGAGGTCCCATTCAACCTACCCCCCACCCCCCCTCTCCCCACCCCAACAACACTCGTTCCCATCATCATGACACATCCATTGGATTTGATAAGTACATCTTTGGCACCTCTGCACCTCATAGACAATGGTTCACATCATGGCCCATACTCTCCTCCATTCCATCCAGTGGGCCCTGTGAGGATTTACAATGTCCGGTGATTACCTCTGAAGCACCATCCAGGGCAGCTCCATGTTCCCAAAGACGCCTCACCTCTCATCTCTTCCTGCCTTTCCCCATACCCATCAGCCACCATGTCCACTTTTCCCAATCCAATGCCACCTCTTCTATGTGGACATTGGATTGGTTGTGTCATTGCACCTCTATGTCAAGAGGAGGCTCAGATTCCACATGGATGTTGGATGCAATCCTCCCACTTCAGTTGTAATCACTCTAGGCTCATGGTGTGGTGGTTGTCCTTCTTCAACTCCATCTTAGCTGAGTGTGGTAAGTCCAATAAATCAGATTGTAGGTGCTGGAGTCTGTTGAGGCTCAGGACCTGGCTATCACATTGTCAGTCCAGAGATTCAAATCCCCTAAATATATCTTAAACCCCAACATTAACTGCACTCCAGCACATTAGCATGAAAGTCTTATGAAGGAAGATCCCATCTGAGTCCCGATTCATCACACATAAACACCATTTCCAAAGAGGGGCCATCTGCCCTGGTAGTTAACCCCATCGGCCATGACCATAACTCCCATGGGTCTCTTAGCCCTCAAAGGAACCAATATCTGGGGGTTGTATCTGCTTTATCTGTCTCTCTGACTCTACTCAGTTGTGCATGAGGGCAATCCTTCTGCCAGCCTCCAGACTCTTTTTTAGAACTCGTAGCATATAAACTCATTTCTCTTTTTCCATTTCCCCCTTACTTTAGGTCAAACAGCATTTTAAAGTCATGGTATTTTATGTAGACATGGATATTCTGCTGATCCTCATTGAACTTCCGTATAAGGTCATTTTCCAGTTGCATCATCAGTTGGTAGTTGATAGTGGTCCCTCGTTGCCAGGGAGGCTCATCCCCGGGGGTCATGTCCCACGCTGGGGGGAAGGCATTGCATTTACATGCTGAGTTTGGCTTCGAGACTGGCCACATTTGAGTAACATGAAGGCTGACAGGAGGAAATTCCCAGGCACAATGTTGCTCTAGGCCTTGTTCTTATTTTAGGTTTGTCAGCTCAGAAGCATAGTCATTAGCATCAGGGGCTCACTGTTGAACCCTCACTCCCTCCCGGTCCCCGCCACTGTACCTGGGAGACTGTCGCTGCTCCCCTAGGGACCACAACAGAGCACCACTGGCCAGGAACCCAGTACCCCCCCTACTGTGGTTTTTAATTGTTGCCACTATGAGTATATCCAAACATTACCATGCACCCTGGACATATGTTCTGTACAGCTCCCTGTCAGCCATATATCACCTGTCATTGGTATCCCATACCAGTATCCCTCCATTGCCATTGTTGAAACACTCTGTGATCCAGAACTCCCCGAAATTTGAAGCCCAATATACTGTCATGGTCCCTTACTAGGGAATGGCATATAGCGATGGATTTAAAGGTTAGATAAAGAACTTGGATAAAGTTAGATAAAGAACTTAGATAAAGAATGTTGACTTGAAAAAATTCTACATCCTTTTTTTTTTTTTTTTCTTTTTTCCCCCCTAATTATTCAGCTTCTCTTCACAGGAGTCCTAGACCACAGCAATGCATATATATAATATACAGCACTCCCATACATCCACCACAAAACCTTTTTCCTTCCACAGCGATACTCTTACACCCTATTCACATCATATTTACTTAACGTGATGTACAGAGTCTGAGACATTAGCTTTCTAACAAGGTGACATCTGTGCTTACATTATGGTGCATACTTTAGGATACACAGTTCTTTACATTTTTAGTTATCCTATGTTTTACATTATGGTTGACATTATCAGTCTGTCATCTCCTATATGTTATGGTGTAATATTACATGTTTTATATCCATCCTTGTGTACTCTCAAGAAACTCCTCTCTTACCCCCCATTTACCTTGGTTCCACACATTTAACGTCCATTTTCCCTTCCACCTTGGTGCCCACAGTGACAGCCAACCTCCGTTTCCTGAGGAGCCACTTCCAGAGATAGATGGAATAGTGTTCAGGGCCAAACTTGCTCAACTGCCCCAATGCCCTGGGAGCCACCCTTTCTCTCGAGGGATACAGTTCCCTCTATTTGGTGGCATTAGTCCTCCCCAGGATGTGGGTCCACCCCCACTCTCACTACTTGGGTTTCTACCCCATGGTGACACCCACTCTGGCAGAATGAGCATTTAGACATTCCCCAGGAGCCCGTCCTGCATCAGACCCTCCCCTCCGAGCATTCTAAACAGGTAAACCTCTTTATTATATTTTGATATGATTTTCTCAGCATTTTACTCTCCACCAACATCTGACCCTCTCCTGTGTTCGTATGCTACCCCTCCCTCGCCCCACTTTTGGGCAATGATACCCATCCGTCCCTCCCCAGCCACCCTCAAACCCACAAAGCCCCAACCAAAGGCAACCCCTTGCCCCCCTTTTATCTCTTCTTTGTGTTCATACTTACCACCATCTCATCTTAAATTCCACCCCTGCAGACATCGGCTCATATCCTTCCTCCACCCTCCGATTTCCTGTAAGCCTATCGTTCAGTCTCTTGCTATCTAAGGCAGCTTGTTTATTTCATATCATTGAGGTCATGTAGTATTTGTCCTTCAATGTCTGGGTTGCTTCACTCAACACAAGGTTCTCAAGATTCATCCATGTTATCACATGTGTTTGTAGTGTGTTTGTTCTTACAGCCGAGTAGTATTCCATTGTGTGTATATACCACATTTTATTGATCCACTCATCTGTTGATGGGCATTTGGGTTGATTCCAACTTTTGGCAATAGTGAACAATGCTGCTATGAACATTGGTGTACATATATCTGTGCGGTCACCCCTCGGGCTGAAGCGTGGTTTGCTGGCCTGGCGGGGGAATGGCCGCAGTAGGCCAAGCCGCAGCCCCCATAATAGGGTGGCTGGTTGAACTCACCGCCACCCCTGAAGGAAGCTCGGCATGGGCGCAGAGTGCCCTCGGGTCTCCCCTTCTCGGCAGCCATGCTTCCGCGGCCGCCCCTCCTCCCGGATGGCGCCACACGATGCCTTCTTTCTCCCTGCGCAGGCGCAGAGTGGAAAAAACCAGTCTGCCCTTTTCCCCTCCCCCGACAGCAGCAACAGCCAGGCGTGGGCGGAAAAATCCAGCCCGCCCTTTTACCTTCCCCCGACAGCAACAACAGCCAGGCGTGGGCGGGAAACTCAAGTCTGCCCTCCACCCCAGCAACAGCAGCCACCAATCCCTAAACCCTGCCCCTTCCCCCAGCAACAGCGACAGCCAATCCCTAACCACCACCCCTCCCCCGTCCAGTACCGCCCACTGACCTTTCACCGGCAACCAATCAGAACAGGGCGTGGTTCGACCAATCAGCCTTCCCCAGCCCCTATAAAACTGTTGCCTCTCCCTCAGTAAAGTGGACTTGCGTGTTTACCTTGTCTCCGCGGTAGTTCTTCTGCCGTGCGCCCTCCAGTCCTGAGAGCCCCCGACAAGGGCCTGGCCTCCCTTGTCCCCAGTTCATCGCCTGCTTCTCCGGGCGACCCCTTCGTCGCCTGCTTCTCCGGGCAACCCCGTCAGCCGAACCGCGCAACCCCTTGTGAGACCGATCCCTCGTCTGCTGCCGGACCGACCCCTCGTCCCAAGTGGGACTGACCCATCGTCCCAAGCGGGACCGACCCCTCATCCAGAGCTGGACCGACCCCTCGTCCGCAGCCAGACCCCACCTCTACCGACCGAGCAAACCGTCGCAGCTGGCGCCCAACGTGGGGCAAGGCAACCCCACCACAGCCTCACTCCATAACCTGGCGGCTCCCCCCCCTCCTCTCTTCTCACCTTGGGACTTCTCTTGTGCAACATTGCTGCTACCTGAGCCTTGGCTACCTCATACGATCCACGGCGGTCTGGGAGAATCGCTGGATGGCTTTCTCCTTCCATGTCGGGGGCTTATACCGACCCGCTATGATTAAGAGGAGCCTTGGATTTCTTGGGAGCACGCGCTTGCACGTCTGAAGTAACCCTACCATAGCCCTACGCTCTCCTCTCTTCTCACCCCTATCTTTTCGCTCTGCATTGCTGCTCCTGAACCTTGGTGACCTCATATGATCCACGGCGGTCTGGGAGAATCGTTGGATTGCTTTCTCCTTCCATGTCGGGGGCTTATACCGACCCGCTATGATTAAGAGGCGCCAATAAAACTCTCAGGAGCGCGTGCCTGGGCACCTCCACCCCTGCCTTCACCTCTGCCTCCTCCCCTCTGCGCTTGCTCCCCTTTGCCTTGCTCCACTGCTCGTCGTCCCGCCCTCCCTTCGTCGGGGCCTTCTCTTGGCCCGCGACCACCATCGGAGCCCCACCGGCTCCGACCCCTCGTCTCACCGCGCACCTCGGCTCCCATCGCCGCGCTCTCAAGGTAAGGGCCCCTTTTCTTATCGGCTCCAAAAGGCCATTACCAATGGGTAACATCCTATCTGCTAAGCAAGCCCCACAAGTTCGGGCCCTCACCGGTCTCCTAGACACTCACCGGTGTAAGATCTCTTTCAAACAGCTTCAAGTATATTGGGACCTTCTTCTCCCCTTTAATCCGTGGCTTACCACGTGTCAGCTTTGGGACCCGTACACCTATACTCGCCTTATAGATAGGGTCACTTTTGCTGTGGAGCAGGAAGGTAAAAGATTCCCTCCTGGCTTATTACAGGCAACATTAAGTCCACAAGAAATCTTGAAGGGTATAATCTATGATATGCTATATAAAAAAATATTTAAAAGCAGCTATACCAAGAAAGTAAGAATTATGAGTCAACTGTAAATAAATTATATATTTCTGTTAATGTGTTGTAATTGTTCTGTGTTTGTCTGTCTGTTCGTTCAATGTCAACGTATATTGTGATACCTCCGGATGGTAAATATAAATTATTAGAAATCTTTAAAAGAGCTCTATTCAAATGGCCAAAAATTAAATAAGCGCTTATATTAATACTTAAGTTTATTATATTAATACATAAGTTTAAATGTTAATAAGATATCTACAATTAAAAAAAATTGTAAGTCTTAATTAACAAAATTAACTGTACGTCTTCATAAAAAGTTGTTCTTGCCTAGATTAAAATGAATAACTTATTTTTCTTCACAGGATAATATGAAGAATGTAAAACTTATATGAATATTAAAAAGGTTAAAAGTTTGTAAAAATGCTAACGGAAATGTAATAAGTTTTGCAAAAAGATGTATTTTGTCCTAAAGTAAGATGGCTAATTTTTCATAAACTCTTGAAATTTAATTTGCATGCGGCAAGTGTAAAAGGTATTGTGATAACTTTACATGGGGGAATGTGTTCTGTAAAGATAAAATTTATCTTCAATTGTTTACATTAAGGCATTAAATGGCTAATTCCAAAAGGTCATTCTTAAATATATATATATAAAACTGAATTGATGATAATAATAATAAAAGGTAATTTTATAACAGGAAAGATTAACAGCAACCAAGCTCCCCTGCCAACTTGCTTTTAGGAAACGGTTTCTAATATTGCATGCTACTAAGTATTTAAAGAAAAGTTATTCTTAAGGAAACAGAAGATGATTTTGTCTTTGCAGCCATTGTCTATTTAGCAACATCCCTCGCTATCAGCCTAGCCACTGTTGCACCCAACGATTGGAACCTTAAACAAAGACTCCTCCTCACTGTCATCTTCCTATCTATCGTTACTATATTTACTGCCCTCATTCTCCTTCGTTTATAAAGCAGTCTCCTACAAACCACAAAGCTTCTGTCTTAAACATACCATTCTCAACCCTATCCTCTAAATGATCTTCTCACTTCCCCCACAGCCTTTAATACTTTTTCTTCCTAATAACCTTTGCTTTCTTGATAATATTTTCCACCATCTGTCTAGCCGCTACCGCCCCAGAAGATTGGAACCTCGGCCAACGAATTCTACTCTCCATCGCCTTTCTGTTTATTATCCTCTTTTAACAAGCAGATGGACCTTATAGCCACCGAGATCAACGAGAATTGGACATTGGCCACCCTTGCTTGCAACGGCAAGATACCGCCCCCCAAATTGTACATTTATCCCTGGCATACTCACCTCCCTCTTCAGCCCCGCTTCCCTCATTGCTTACTGCCTCTTGGGCCTCAGCTACTTGTTGCTGCTGCCATCCTGGTCCTTATTTGAAAAGAAGGGGGAAATGCGGTCACCCCTCGGGTTGAAGCGTGGTTTGCTGGCCTGGCTGGGGAACGGCCGCAGTAGGCCAAGCCGCTGCCCCCATAATAGGGTGGCTGGTCGAACTCACCGCCACCCCTGAAGGAAGCTCGGCATGGGCGTAGAGTGCCCTCGGGTCTCCCCTTCTCGGCAGCCATGCTTCCGCGGCCGCCCCTCCTCCCGGATGGCGCCACACGATGCCTTCTTTCTCCCTGCGCAGGCGCAGAGTGGAAAAAACCAGTCTGCCCTTTTCCCCTCCCCCGACAGCAGCAACAGCCAGGCGTGGGCGGAAAAATCCAGCCCGCCCTTTTACCTTCCCCCGACAGCAACAACAGCCAGGCGTGGGCGGGAAACTCAAGTCTGCCCTCCACCCCAGCAACAGCAGCCACCAATCCCTAAACCCTGCCCCTTCCCCCAGCAACAGCGACAGCCAATCCCTAACCACCACCGCTCCCCCGTCCAGCACCGCCCACTGACCTTTCACCGGCAACCAATCAGAACAGGGCATGGTTCAACCAATCAGCCTTCCCCAGCCCCTATAAAACTGTTGCCTCTCCCTCAGTAAAGTGGACTTGCGTGTTTACCTTGTCTCCGCGGTAGTTCTTCTGCCGTGCGCCCTCCAGTCCTGAGAGCCCCCGACAAGGGCCTGGCCTCCCTTGTCCCCAGTTCGTCGCCTGCTTCTCCGGGTGACCCCTTCGTCGCCTGCTTCTCCGGGCGACCCCGTCAGCCGAACCGCGCAACCCCTTGTGAGGCCGATCCCTCGTCTGCTGCCGGACCGACCCCTCGTCCCAAGTGGGACCGACCCCTCGTCCCAACCGGGACCGGCCCCTCATCCAGAGCTGGACCGACCCCTCGTCTGCAGCCAGACCCCACCTCTACCGACCGAGCAAACCGTCGCATATCTGTTTGTGTCCTTGTTTTCAGTTCTGCTGGGTATATACCCAGCAGTGGTATTGCTGGGTCATATGGCAAATCTATGGCTAGTTTTTTGAGAAACCGCCATACTGTCCTCCAGAATGGTTGGATCCTTCTGCATTCCCACCAGCAGAGGATGAGTGTTCCCCTTCCTTCACATCCTCTCCAGCACTTGTATTCTTCTGTTTTTTTCATAGCTGCCAATCTTATGGGTGTAAGATGGTATCTCATTGTGGTTTTAATTTGCATTTCCCTGATAGCTAGAGATTTGGAACATTTTTTCATGTGCTTTTTTGCCATTTGTATTTCTTCTTCGGAGAAGTGTCTGTTTAAGTCTTTTTCCCATTTTTTAAATGGGTTGTTTATCTTTTTATTTTCAAGATATAGAAGTTCTTTATATATGCACGTTATAAGTTTCTTTTCAGATATATGATTGCCAAATATTTTCTCCCACTGTGTGGGCTCCCTTTTTAACTTTCTTGACAAACTCCTTTGAGGTGCAGAAGGCTTTAATTTTGAGGTAGTCCCATTTATCTATTAGTTCTTTTGCTGCTCGTGCTTTTGGTGAGATATTCATAAATCCATTTCCTATTACAAGGTCCTGTAGATGTTTCCCTACACTGCTTTCTAAGGTTTTTATGGTCTTGGCTCTTATATTTAGGTCTTTGATCCATCTTGAGTTGATCTTTGTATAAGGTGTGAGATGGTAATCCTCTTTCATTGTTCTACATATGGCTATCCAGTTCTCCAGGCACCATTTGTTGAATAGGCCACTCTCTCCCAGTTGAGAGGGTTTGGTGGCTTTATCGAATATTATGTGGCTGTATATGTGAGGTTCTATATCAGAGCTTTCAATTCGATTCCATTGGTCTGTGTGTCTCTCCTTATGCCAATACCATGCTGTTTTCACCACCATAGCTTTGTAGTATGGTTTGAAGTCAGGTAGTGTGATTCCTCCAATTTTGTTTTTCTTTTTCAGTATGTCTTTGGCTATTCGGGGTCTCTTTCCTTTCCAAATAAATTTCATAGTTAGTTTTTCGAGTTCCTTAAAGAAGGCTGCATTGATTTTTATTGGGATTGCATTGAATGTGTAGATCAGTTTTGGTAGGATAGACATCTTAATAATATTCAGTCTTCCTATCCATGAACAAGGAATAGTCTTCCATTTATTCAGGTCTTCTTTGATTTCCTTGAACAATCTTGGATAGTTCTCGGTGTATAAGTTCTTTACCTCTTTAGTTAAATTTATTCCTAAGTATTTGATTTTTTTATTTACTATTGTGAATGGTATTTGTTTCTTGATTTCCTCCTGATCTTGCTCATTATTAGTGTACAGAAATGCTACTGATTTTTGCGCATTGATCTTATAACTTGCGACTTTACTAAACTCATTTATGAGTTCTAGAATCTTCGTTGTAGATCTCTCAGGGTTTTCTATGTATAGGATCATGTCATCTGCAAATAATGAAATTTTGAGTTCTTCCTTTCCAATTTGAATGCCTTTTATTTCTGGTTCTTGCCTCAGTGCTCGAGCAAGTACTGCTAAGACAATGTTAAATAGGAGCGGAGACAGTGGGCATCCTTGTCTTGTTCCTGAGTTTAGAGGGAAGGAGTCTAGGATTTCTCCATTGTAAACAATATTGGCTTTAGGTTTTTCATATATACTCTTTATCATGTTCAAAAAATTACCTTGTATTCCAATCTTTTGGAGTGTTTTTATCAAGAAAGGGTGCTGTATTTTGTCAAATGCTTTTTCTGCATCAATAGATATAATCATGTGATTTTTTTCCTTCAATCTGTTTATATGGTGTATTACGTTGATTGATTTTCTTATGTTGAACCATCCTTGCATACCTGGGATGAATCCCACTTGGTCGTGGTGTATAATACGTTTAATGTGTTGTTGAATACGATTAGCATGTATTTTGTTAAGTATTTTTGCGTCTAGGTTCATTAGAGAAATTGGTCTGTAATTTTCCTTTCTTGTGATGTCTTTGTTTGGCTTTGGTACTAGGGTAATGTTGGCATCATAGAAGGAGTTGGGTAATGTTCTTTCTGTTTCGATGTTTTGGAATAGTTTCAGCAGGATTGGTGTCAGTTCTTTCCGGAATGTTTTGTAGAATTCACCTGTGAAGCCATCTGGCCCTGGGCTCTTCTTAGTTGGGAGATTTTTAATAACTGATTCTATCTCTCTGCTTGTGATTGGTTTGTTAAGATCATCAATTTCTTCTTTTGTCAATATGGGCTGCTTATGTGTTTCTAGGAATTTGTCCATTTCCTCTAGATTGTCATTTTTGTTGGAATATAGTTTTTCAAAATATCCTCTTATGATAGTCTTTATTTCTGTGGGGTCAGTGGTGATATCGCCTTTCTCATTTCTTATTTTGTGTATTTGCATCTTTTTTTCTTTTTTAGTGTTGCTAAAGGTTTGTCAATTTTGTTAATCTTCTCAAAAAACCAGCTCTTGGTCTTGTTTATCTGTTCAAGTGCTTTCTTATTTTCTATTTCATTTAGTTCTGCTCTTATCTTTGTTATTTCCTTCCTTCTTCTTCCTGTTGGGTTACTTTGTTGTTGTTTTTCTAATTCCTTCAAATGTGCAGTTAGTTCTTCAATTTTTGCTCTTTCTTCTTTTTTGATATATGAATTTATGGCTATAAACTTCCCTCTCAGTACTGCTTTTGCTGCGTCCCATAAATTTTGGTATGTTGTGTTATCATTATCATTTGTTTCAAGGTAGTCATTGATTTCTTTTGAGATTTCCTCTTTCACCCACTGTTTTTCTAAGAGTGTGCTGTTTAATTTCCAAATCCTGGTGTGAAATCTGGGCTTCTGTCCCTTGCAAATCTCCAGCTTGACTCCACTGTGGTCAGAGATAATGTTTTGTATGATTTCAATCTTTCTGAATTCGTTCAGCCTTTCTTTGTGGCCTAGCATATGATCTATCTTGGAGAATGATCCATGTGCGCTTGAGAAAAATGTATATCCTGCTGTGTTTGGGTGTAGCGATCTATATATATCTATTAGATCCAGCTCCTCTAATATACTATTCAGATGTTTTGTTTCTTTGGTGATTCTCTTTTGAGATGTTCTGTCCAGAGTTGATAGTGGTGTATTAAAATCCCCCACTATAATTGTAGATGTATCTATTCTTTCACTTAGTTTTTCCAGCGTTTGCCTGACGTATTTAGAGGCACCCTTGTTAGGGGCATAGATATTTATGATTGTTCGATCTTCTTGACAGATTTTCCCTTTCACTAAAATGTAGTATCCTTCTTTGTCTCTCACAATTGTTTCACATTTAAAGTCTATTTTGTCTGATATTAATATAGCTACTCCTGCCTTTTTTTGGTTATTGTTAGCTTGTATGATTGTTTTCCAGCCATTCACTTTCAATCTCCATGCATCTCTGGGTCTAAGATGTGTCTCTTGTAGACAGCATATGGATGGGTCATATTTCCTTATCCAATGTCCCAGTCTGAATCTTTTGATAGGTGAGTTTAATCCATTGACATTCAGTGTTATTACTATCAAGGAATTATTTGTGCTAGCCATATTTTGATTGGATTTGTATTTGTCATATTTTGTTTGAATATATTTTTTTGTCTTTTCTGTTATTGTTGTTGGTCTTATACTCTCCTCCAACTCTGCCTTTCCTGTTTTTTCCTTTCTTCCTGTAGAACTCCCTTTAGAATTTCTTGAAGGGGAGGTTTCTTGTTGGTATACTCTTTCAGTTTCTGTTTGTCTGTGAATATTTTGATCTCTCCATCATGTTTGAATGCTAATTTAGCTGGATAGAGTATTCTTGGTTGGAAATTTCTTTCCTTTAGTACCTTGACTATATCATACCACTGCCTTCTTGCCTCCATGGTTTCAGAAGAGAAATCAGCACTTAATCTAATTGAGCTTCCCTTGTATGTGATGGTTTTCTTTTCTCTTGCTGCTTTTAGGATTTTTTCTTTGTCTTGAGCATTGGATAATTTGACAAGTATATGTCTTGGGGTGGGCCTGTTGGGGTTTATGACTTGTGGAGTGCACTGTGCTTCTTGGATATGTACATCTGTCTCTTTCAGTAGATTTGGGAAGTTTTCAGCCATTATTTCCTGCAACATTCCTTCTGACCCCTTTCCCTTCTCTTCACCTTCTGGAATGCCTATAATACGTATGTTTGAGCGTTTTGCATTGTCATTCAGGTCCCTAAATCCTAATTGGATTTTTTCTATCTTCTTATTGACCCCTTCTACTATCTGTTTGATTTCTGAAGTACTGTCTTCCACATCACTAATTCTCTGCTCTGTCTCTTCTAGTCTGCTGATATTTGCTGCAAGTGTATTTTTGATTTCTTGAACTGTGGTGTTCATTTCCATCATATCTGTTATGTTTTTTCGTATGTCTGCAATTTCCCCTCCAAGTGATGTCTTCATGTTGTTAACCTCTTTCATTACTTCATCAAATTTGTTGGTGATAAATGTTCTGAGATCTTTCATTGCTTGTGCCAAGTTTTGCTCCCCTTCGTGATTATTGGTTTGTTGATTGGATTCAGCCATGTTTTCCTGATTACTGGTTTGGTTTGTAGATTTTTGTTGCTTTCTGGTCATCTCTTTATCTTGACGGATTTAATCAGTTCCTTAGCTTCTTTGTCTGCTGTTGGAGGTTAATTAGCTGTTATTTTTGCATAGGTGTTATATCTTCTCTTTGTCACTTTTTTCTTCTTATTCTAGTTTCTTGTTGTTGGTTAAGTTCACTTTAAAGGAAAGTATTAGTGTTGGGGGAAGGCAATTGTGTAAGCAAGGGAAAAGTGTAAAGTAATATTGGTGATATATGTTAACAAAGCGAGAATATGAGATCTGGGAGGATGGAGGTTAGATTTATGTAAATTGTGTAGAGTTATAGCAGTAGGTAGAGTACCTATTATGAGGTAGGTGATTGAATATGGGAGGATTATGGTATGAGCTAAAAAGCTATTGATTTCGTGAGAGAGGGAAAGAGAAAAAAATGGTAATAGTTTCAAGAGTGGATAACAGACAGAAAACAAAACATAGGTATTAGAAATTAAGACTTAGACCCTTCGTGGATCGAAGAAAGGGAGCTGGGAGGTGGAATATGGGAGAGCCAGTAGATGGTGGCGGATATCAAGATGTAGGGGAAAGAGGATAGTGCAGGTAGGCTAAATCAGTTCACACAGAAATGAGGCAGTGGAGGATGAGAAAACCCCAGCGAATGTGAGGTGTTTCCTGCCACACCTATTTTATAATTGAGTTAAAATAAACTAAGTAGAATATGAGGGACAAGAAGGAGAGAGACAACAGAGAAAAAGAAAGAAAGAAAAAAAAAGAAAGTGGGGGGAAGGGACGAGAGGAAGAAAGTAGAAGGGGATGGGCAAGGGGTGGGGAACAGATAGGGGAAAGAAAAAAAAAAACAGATATGCATGACCCAGAATTAAAACACCCACTTCACAGCACCTACCACGAAAAAAAGCCTTAAATAACTGAGTAAAGGAAAGACTTTGGGGGATACGCTGTGAGAGAAGACTAGGGGATAATGCGGTGTCAGCAATCAGGAAATTGAAAAAAGTAAAGAATAAGTCAAAATGAAAATAATAACAAAACAAAATGAAACGATAAGGAAAGAACGCCAACGTTGAAGGCTAGGGCATTTAAGGACCTCAGATGGACCTCAGTGCATGATGGATTCAGGGATGAAAAGTCTGAGATATTGAGGTCTCAAGAGATGTGAGTCTCTGTGGTGTGGGCCACCAGATTTTAGGGAATTCAGACTTGGCACCCTCCAATCTGGTCTACAGGAAGCCTGGGAACCCCGCAGTGTAACACAGCCCTCAGGGATCCCCTCAGCTGGGTGCCAGCCTTAAGGGGGAAGTCAGATCCGCAAACTCTATATTATGACTGAACCCTGCAATTCATTTACTTAGCTGGGCTCATTAGTATATTTCACTTCAGCTTTTAGACAGCTCCCGTCCTGTGATTCCAAACCTCTGCCACTAGAGGGCGCCTCTACACTGCAGCCACTTTGCTAGTACAGATCTGAAGCCCGGCCTGTGACGCCGAAAACAAATTCGAAAATCGGATTTCCCAAGCTTTGCAAAATATTCCCTAATCTGCTTCCAGACGTATCCCCCTCCCTTGCCGCAGCCTAATACAACTTTCCGATTACGTCTCTTTATTGCCTACAGCCTATTTGGGTCAGAGACCGGCTGCCGGCCTTTTGGGGGCGGGGCTTCAGGCGGAAGCACTATTGTTTATGTTCGCAATCACAAGTTTCTCCCTCTTCACAACAAAGCATCGTCTATCTTCCCAAATCGCACTGCAAAGGCGACCCGTCGCATCAACCCGTGCACAGCTCGCCCAGAGCTCGTGAACTCCTTGACAGCTCAGAGCCGTGTAAAAGCGGTGCCGCTGGGCTGAACCGCGACTCCCCCCACCCGCAGCAGGGAGGAGCCCCCGCGCGGGTCTCACCCACAGGCAATAGAACCCAAACTATATCTACTAGACCAATCCTCTCCGTTACCTTTCCACCCAATAGATGTCCAGGCACTTCTGCCCTGCAAAAATCCCAAAAAAGCCCGGCCTTGGAGAGCCTGCAGCCACGCCCAACCGTCTCCTCCCGGGACCTACCGCAAAGGCAAGTTCACTCAGCGACCATCTTGCCTCCCCCTGGTGAATACCCCACACCTCCCACATCAACAACCTCTTCCATCATCATGGAACATTCATTGCATTTGGTGAATACATTTTGAAGCACTGCTGAGCACATGGATAATGGTTTACATGGTAGATTACACTCTCCCCCAGTCCTCCCAGTGGACTATGGTAGGACATACAATGTCCAGCATATATCCCTGCAGTACCACCCAGGACACCTCAAAGTCCTAAAAAATGACCCCACATCATATCTCTTCTTCCCTCTCCCTACCTTCAGCAGCTACCATGACCAATTTCTCACATCAATGTTACAATTTCTTCCATCATTAATCACAAGAGTTCCATAGTAGAATATCAGTAAGTCCACTCTAATCCATACCTTATTCCTCCATCCTATGTACCCTGGGATGTTTAAGTCCACTCCACCTCTGCATCAAGAGGGTGCTTAGATTCCACATGGATGATGGATACAATTCTCCTGCTTACAGTTTTTGGCACTCTTGGCTCCCTGTTGTTATTGTTGACCTTCTTCACCTCCCTGTTAGCTGACCAGGTTAAGTGCAATAGACCAGAGGTTAGGAATTGTAAGTCTGCTGAGGCTCAGGCCCTGGCTGTCATATGGACTGTCCAGATATTCAGGTCTTCTGAGTATACACCAACTCCAGTGCTAACCACATGTCCATTAAAAGTGACAGTTAAGTCATGAGTAGAAGGGTCACATCTGAGTCCAACTGCATCACACTCATGAACACAAACTCCAAAGTAGGACCAAACTGACATGGCACTGAACTCCGGAGCCATTTGCCATGACCATAGAACTTGTGGTTCTCTTGTAGCCCAGGAGAACCAATACCTGGGCTTGTATCTACTTTGGTTGTCTAGGGGACCCTGCTGAGGTGTGCATAAGCACAAACCCTCTGATGACCTCCCAACTCTTTTTTGGAGACTCATAGCCATATAAACTCATTTGTCCTTTCCATTTCCCCCTTTTATCTAAAGTCATAAAGCAGTTTTTAACACCTGATATTACATGTAGGCTGAGACATTCTGCTGGTCTGAGTTGATCCTTTTAATCAAGGCCTTTTTCTAGTTACATCATCAGCTGGTGCTTGGTAGAAATCCCTTGGCACCAGGGAGGCTCATCCCTGGGGGTCATGTCCCATGCTGGGGGAAGGTAATGCATTTACATGCAAGGTCAGCTACTTTTGATCCTGGCATCATTGCCACATGGTGAGGCATGATGATTGCTTACCTCTGTGAAGGTCTCTGCCTTCCCTCCAAAATCTACCATCTCTTGGTGCTCAATTTTGAGCACCAGGCATAGGGATTTTTCTCTTTCCAGGCCTCCTATATAAGTTTTACCTGTTCTGCTTTATTCCTAAGTTCAGCGGTGAGCTATCAGGCATACAAGGGGGCAGGTCTCCTCTTGAGCTGCTCCATGGGCCTAACCTCTTGGGGCTTCATGCTTATATGATCTTCTCTCCCACACTGCAGAATCAAATATGCTGCCTCCTTTTCTAACCCCTCTGTCTGTCTGAGTAAATCCATTTCTATCAGACCTAGAAGGGCAGAGACTCAACATGTATCAAGCTTCACTGACAGAATCCAGTCAAATAGGCCTCACGCCCAAAGGAATGGATTAGTTTAAAACAGTCTTTTGCTTTTTGGGATTCACAAAATTCAAACTGTCATACTGTGCAGGAGAGTGAACTCAAATCTTTCTCTCATCCTAGAAAGTGAGAATAAAATAGATTAATCAGTGAAGGGAGAAGAAAGTGAGGGGACTGGTATGTCAATGTAGATAAAAGAGCCAGAAATTCCAAGTCATGGAGAGGCAGTTATCAAGAAAGTGTTTGTGACAATGCCAAGAGCTCCTGCCAGGTGCTTGAAAAGGGGGATAAGAGAGTTCTGTAGAGAGAAAGTGATGTTCAGAATTCTAGCTGCTTCTGAAATATCTTCAGTAAAACATTGGGGGAAAGATGGGATTAAAAGTCCTTTTTCCTCAGTGATCAAAAAGTCAAGTATTGTGAGCTCTTCATACCCTGGAAACATAGTCAGAGTAGTTAGCCTCTGCTTGGAGGTTAAATGGAAAGCCTTGTTCCTGATATGTTTGGGGATCACAGAAGAGGGACATAGGAGGGAAGAGGAGAAATTGTTTTATCTGTTTATTTCACACTCCATGCATTCCATCTTCTAACAAGCATGGCAGTTATAATTACTTGTTTAAATTCCTCCATCCCAGATAGATTGTAATACTGAGAAGGATTTATAGAAGATTTGCTGGCACAGTATGGGCATTTCATAAATATTTGTTAAAATGCATTGAACTAAAATATACACTAAAACAGGAGAGAAGATAAATCTTCCTATGAGATTAAGGGAAATAAGAGAGAATATATAGGTGTGCATGAACATATAGGTTGGGAGGTGGGAAGCTGATGGAGTAAGAGTCAAGATTAACTGTTGGGCATGAGAGTGAATTCCCCAGATGAAGGGTCAGGCAGAAATGGAATGCCTTGGAAAGCTCCAGGAGTGAAAGGCCAATAGAAGAGTTATTTAGAGATCTTGATTCTGAATGGTGTTGGAGTGAAAGGATAAGGGATGTCAGGAATATCATCTTCAGCAAGAGGCACCAGGTGAAGAAAAGTCATATGGACGTGTTTTTTATTTGTCCCTTGCACGTTTTCTTGCCACAATCATTGTGGCCCCTTGCCCACAGGACTCAGTCATAACAACATGGTCTGGGGTCAACAACTAGTCAGCACTGGAGTGTTAATGAGGTGGGGAATTGATGAAACCAGGCAAATATGGCCAGCAACCCTGAGCTCTCACTTTTCAACCCCCTCTTCCTCCGCATTTTCTGGGATAGTAGATTAAATCTAGGGAGATGGCCCTCTCTGCTCATCCTAAGTGTGTAAAGTAATTATAGACAGCTGCTGGTGAGTCTAACATGATCAATAGTGATTTTGTAAAGCTTAGGATCCATCAGTTCTCCTCTTACTTCTCCTTGACAAAGACTAGAACCAGTTCTTCACCAGCTGTGTTTTTTCCCACTATCCACCACCAGACAAAGTAATTCATACTTTCAAGGTAATGTAGGTTCATAGGCTGATCCAGAAAAAAAGAGGAAATACAAATAAACAACATATAGAATATAGAAGGGGAAATGACTATAGATAGATATGCCAGAAATTTACAAATATGCATATTTTGAGACATTATGAGTAACAATATGCAAATAAGTTTCACAACCTAAATGAAATTGATAAATTCCTAAAAATATATAAAATGCCAAAGTTGGTATAAGAAAAAAAATCCAAATGGTAACCAAAGACCTTAGTTTCAAAAACTAAGTTCATAGAATTTTGTGGGTAAATTTTCAAGCACACTTTCAAAGAGAAGTTAATTCCAATCGTATGCATGTTGTTCCAAAAAACAAACAAAACCTACAATCATATTTGATAAGGCTAGTGTAATTTTATTACAAAACCAGGTAAGGCAGAAAAGAAAGTATAGACCTATTTTATTTATGAGTATATGAGAAGAGTCCTCAACTAAATATTTGTTTAAGTGGATAGAGAAGTCCATTAAAAATAATAAAACACAATTATCGGCTTTTGGCAAGAAATGTGAGTTCAAAAACAAAAAAAAATCTATAAATGTAATTCATGATATTAATATTAGAAAGAAGAAAATATGGTTATTTGTGCAGAAAATTATTAGATAAAATTCAGCACTTATTTAAGATTAAAGAGTCTTGACAAAATTCGGAACATAAGGGAACTTCCTTAACCAATAAAAGTTATATATATATATATATATATATATATATATATATACATATATATAAATGAAATCAAATGTTATATACTTAGTGGAAAGAGTTTAAAATCAGGAACAAATAAAAATACATACTAACACTGATGCTGTTTAACACTGTACTGGAGATTCTGGCCAATGATTTAAAGAAAGAAATATGAGAGGTTTAGAGGTTAAGGGAAGAGAAAGAACAGCCATTACTTGCAGATGATGTGATCATCTACTTAGAAAAACTGTCAGAATCATACTATTGAACTAAAAAGAGCATGCTAGCAGGTTTCAGATGCCAGATCAATTTACAAAATTCCATCCATAACACTTTTCTACATTCCAACAATTATTGTTGTAAACCAAAACAGAAAATGCAAATAAAAGCAATTAAGCATCTTGATTTCTTTTTACAATGGGCAAATGGAAATATGTACGAAAGTAGATGGAATCATAACAAATTCCTCATTCATCTATCCATCATCTAGCATTAACAATCAAAACAAGCCAAGCTTGTTTTATCAATACTCTTATTCCTCAACATTACTGTAAAGCAAATCTCAAACATCATAAAATTTCATCTGTAAACAGTCTTGTTTATATATGTAAATGCTAAGAATTTGGAGAAACCATAAACACAATACTATTATCATATCTTAACAAATTAAAAATAATTCCTTGATATTAAATTCCAGAGTTCAAATATCCCAACTATCTCATAAATGTGCCTTCTAAAAATAGCAGTTTGCAAGTGTCAAGAGTCACATATGATCTACACATTGAAACTGCTTCATACACCTCTTAAGTCTCTTTATTTTTTTAAAGGGGGAAAATCACATTTATCTCAATTAATGTCTAAAAGGCATTTCACAAAATCCAACATCGCTTCCTGATAAAAACCACTAATAAAAATTGAGAAGAAGAAAATGTCCTCAACATGGTAAAGGATATATATGAAAAGTCTGAGGAGGTGAGTCAAGATGGCTTCTGAGTGAGTGCACTTCATAATCTCTCCTGTAAAGAAGCAGACTGAGTAGGGTTGGAATCTTCCCAGTGTGGGCTGTTTCAGGGGCTTGCAGGGCATTGATTAGGAGAGACTGTGACAGAAGTCGTGCTTGCTAAAGGTAGAATTGTGGGTTTCTAGCACAGAGGTCGGAAGTTGTGAAGAGGTGGGACCTTTTCCCCTAGGGCTGGCGGCTGCAGTGTTCCCTGAATACTGCCAGTTGTGCGGCAGTGTTCCCAAGCCCTATGTTCCCCAGATGCATGGTCCCCAGGTCCATGTCCCCTAAACCCCCAAAGCCCACACTCCACAGACCCACATACCTTGAGTCTGTAATATACTGGACTTCCCTTTCATGAACCCAGCACTCCCTGAGGTCTGATATTACCCTAGCCTTCCAGTTTTGGATTGACTCCATGAGTGAGAAGGATTTGGTGGAAAGTGCAGAGGGGTCAAATGAGTGTGGGTTCAATTTTGCAACACCCCCTCCCTTTTTTTTTTGAGTGTGGAGCACACCAGATGCCTTGGGGAGAGCCTGGGAAGAAAGGAGAGGTGAATCTGCTGAGAAAACCCAATTTACCTAAATGCTTTTGGATAGGAAACTTGATCTTGGAGAAGGTAGAGTCAGAAAACCAAAAAACCTTTCCTGTAGCACACCTTAGGGAGAGCAACCACAGGACATGCTTTCCAAGCTTCCCCATATGGACTGTCTCATTATAGGTACTCTACTTTATTTACTGTTATAACTCTACACAGCTTACATGAGACTAATATCCATTCTCCAGATCTCATATGGTTCCTCTGTTAACATTTATTACCAATGCTACTATTACACATTTTCTTTTCTTACTCCTTTTGCTTTCTCTGGCCCTAATATTTTCCTTCAGGTGAACTTAGCCAACAACAAGGAAATAGAATAAGAAGAACAAAGAGACAAAGAGAAGATTTAACAAGTATGCAAAACCAACAACTAATTAAATCCCAAGACTAGACAAGGAAGCTAAGGAACTGATTAAACCATCAAGATAAAATGATGATCAGAAAGCAACAAAACACTACAAACCAAACCAATAATCAGGAAAATATGGCCCAATCCAATGAATGAACTAAAAACAAGGAAGAGGAGCAGAATACTGAACAAGTAATTAAAGCTCTCAAAACATATAGTAGGGAGCAATTTGATGAAGTGAAAGAAGAGATTGAGAATATGAAGAAAACACTTGTAGAGAATACAGAAGAAATTGCAATCATACCCAAAAAGATAAATGGATATGATGGTGATGAACAGCACAATTCAAGAAATCAAAAATACACTGTCAGCAAATAACAGCAGACTCGAAGAGGCAGAGGAAAGAATTAGAGATGTGGAAGACAGTACATCTGAAATCAAACAGATAGTAGAACTGATCGATTAAAAGATAGAAAAAATCCAGCTAGGACTTAGGAACCTGAATGACAATGCAAAATGCACAAACATACACATTATAGGCATCCCAGAAGGAGAAGAGAAAGGAAAAGGGACAGAAGGGTGTTGGAGGAAATAATGGGTGAAAAGTTCCCAAATCTACTAAGGGAGATGGATGTACATGTCCAGAAGGCACAACACACTCCAAACAGTATAAATCCCAACAAGCCTACTACAAGACATATACTTGTCAAATTATCCAATGCTCAAGAGAAAGAGAAAATACTAAACACAGGAAGGGAAAAGAGAACTATCACACACAAAGGAGGTTCCATAAGGTTAAGTGCTGATTTCTCATGTGAAACCATGGAGGCAAGATGGAAGTGGTATGACATAGTCAAGGTATGAAAAGAAAAAATTTCCAACCAGGAATGCTATATCCAGCTAGGCTGGCACTCAAAAATGATGGACAGTTCAAAATATTCACAGGTAAACAGAAACTAAGAGAGTATGTGACAAGAATCCTGCCCTTCAAGAAATTCTAAAAGGAGTTCTACAGGAAGAAAGAAAAAAACAGGAGAGACAGAGTTGGAGGAGAATTTAAGAGCAACCAAAAAGACAAAAAGAGAAAAAAAATCAAAGTATGATAAGCACAAATCCAAGAAAACATGGTTAATATAAGTAATCCCTTGAAAATACTAACACTGAATGTCAGTGGATTAAACTCACCTGTCAAGAGACTCAGACTGGAAGACTGGATAAGGAAATATGACCAATCTATATGTCGTCTATAAGAAACACATCTTAGACCCAGGGATTCAAGGATGCTGTAAGTAAATGCCTGGAAAACAAACTTACAAGCAAACAATAACCAAAAATGTGCAGGAGTAGCTATATTAATATCAGACAAAATAGACTTTAAATGCAAAACAATTGTGAGAGACAAAGATGGACACTAAATATTAGTGAAAGGGATAATCATTCTACTAATACGGATGCCTCCAAATATGTGAGGCAAACACTGAAAATATAAGGGAAAGAATAGATGCCTACAGAATTATGTTGGGGGACTTTAATACATCACTCTCAACTTTGGAGAGAATATCTCAACAGAGAATCAATATAGAAACAAAAAGTTTGAACAATATGTTAGAGTAGCTGGACCTAATAGGCATTTACAGAACATTACTTCCAAATACAGCAGGATATACATTTTACTCAAATGCACATGGATCATTCTTCAAGGTAGACCACATGCTAGGCCACAGAAAAAGTCTAATAATTCAGGAAGATTGAAATCATACAAAATAATTTCTCTGACCACAGTGGAATGAAGCTGGAAATCTGCAAGGGCCAGAGACCCAGATAGGGCACCAAGATATGGAAGTTAAATAACACACTCTTAGAAAAAACAGTGGGTCAAGGAGGAAATCTAAAAAGAAATCAATAACTATCTTAAAGGTAGTGAAAATGATAACACAACATATCCAAAATTATGGGATGCAGCAAAACCAGTATTCAGGGGAAATTTATAGCCATAAATTAAAAGAAGAAATAGCTAAAATTGAAAATGAACTGCACACTTGGAGGAATTAGTAAAACAAACAAACAAACAAACTGAACCCAAAGGAAGAAGAAAGAAAGAAAGAACAAAGATCAGAGCAGAACTAAATGAAATAGAAAATAGGAAAGTACTTGAAAAAATAGACTGAACCAAGAGCTGGTGTTTTGAGAAGATCAGTAAAATTGACAAAGTGTTAGCTAGACTAACAAAGAATAAAATAGAGAAGATGCGAATTCACAAAATAAGAAATGAGAAAGGAGATATCACCACTCACTCCACAGAAATAGACTACCATAAGAGGATCATTTGAAAAGCTATATTCCAACAAAAATGACAATTTAGAGGAAATGGACAAATTCCTAGAAACACATAAGCAGCCTACATTGACAAAAGAAGAAATTAAAGATCTCAACAAACCAGTCACAGGTAAAGAGAATCAGTCATTAAAAACCTTCCAACTAAGAAGAGGCCTGGGCCAGACCACTTAACAGGTGAATTCTACAAAACATTCTGGAAAGAAGTAACATCAATTTTGCTGAAACTCTTCCAAAAAATCAAAACAGAAGGAACATTGCCTAACACACACTATGATGCCAACATTACCCTAATACCAAAGCCAAAGATACAACAGGATAGGAAAATTACAGACCAATCTCTCTAATGAATCTAGACAAGAAAATCATCAACAAAATACTTGTTAATCGTATTCAACAACACATTAAATAAATTATACACACCATGACCAAGTGGGATTCATTCCTGGTATGCAAGGATGATTCAACATAAGGAAATCAATTAATGTAATACACCATATAAACAGATTGAAGGAAAAAATATCACATGATCATATCCATAGATGCATAAAAAGCATTTGACAAAATACAGCACCCTTTCTTGATAAAAACAATGCAAAAGATCAGAATAGAAAGAAACTTTCTGAACATGATAAAGGGTATATATGAAAATCCCACAGCTAACATCATTTATAACATTGAAATCCTAAAACCTTTCCCTCTACATATCAGAAAAAAGAGAAGGATGCTGACTATCACCCCTTCTGTTTAATGTAGTCTTAGAAGTACTTGCTTGTGCACTGAGACAAAAACCAGATATAAAAGACATCCAAATTGGAAAGGAAGAAGTCAAAGTTTTACTTATGCAGATGATATGATCCCGTACATACAAAACCCCAAGAAGGTTACAACAAAGCTTCCAGAACTTATGAATGAGTTCAGTAAGGTCATAGGTTACAAGACCAATGCACAAAAATCAGTAGCATTTCCATACACCAATAATGAGCATTCTGAGGAGGAAATCAGGAATCAAATGCCATTCACAATAGTAAATTAAAAAAAAATCAAATATCTAGGAATAAACTTAACTAAAGATGTAAAAAACTTATACACAGAAACCTACACAGCACTGTTCAAGAAAATTAAAGAAGATTTAAATAAATGGGAAAATATTCTCTGTTCATGGATAGGAAGACTAAATATTATTAAGATGTCTATCCTACCAAACCTGATCTACAGATTCCATGCAATCCCAATAAAAATCAACATAGCATTCTTTAATGAATTAGAGAAACCTACTAAGAAATTTATTTGGAAAGGAAAGAAGCTCTGAATAGCCAAAGGCATATTGTAAAAGAAAAATGAAATTGGAGGAATCACACTGCGGCGGCTTGCTCGGTCGGTAGAGGTGGGGTCTGGCTGCGGACGAGGGGTCGGTCCAGCTCTGGACGAGGGGTCGGTCCCGCTTGGGACGAGGGGTCGGTCCGGCAGCAGACGAGGGATCGGTCTCACAAGGGGTTGCGTGGTTCGGCTGACGGGGTCGCCCGGCGAAGCCGGCGACGAAGGGGTCGCCCGGAGAAGCAGGCGACGAAGGGGTCGCCCGGAGAAGCAGGCAACGAACTGGGGACAAGGGAGGCCAGGCCCTTGTCGGGGGCTCTCAGGACTGGAGGGCGCACGGCAGAAGAACTACCGCGGAGACAAGGTAAACACGCAAGTCCACTTTACTGAGGGAGAGGCAACAGTTTTATAGGGGCTGGGGAAGGCTGATTGGTCGAAGCCATGCCCTGTTCTGATTGGTTGCCGGCGAAAGGTCAGTGGGCGGTACTGGATGGGGGAGGGGTGGTGGTTAGGGATTGGCTGTCGCTGTTGCTGGGGGAAGGGGCAGGGTTTAGGGATTGGTGGCTGCTGTTGCTGGGGTGGAGGGCAGACTTGAGTTTCCCGCCCACGCCTGGCTGTTGCTGCTGTCGGGGGAAGGGAAAAGGGCGGGCTGGATTTTTCCGCCCACACCTGGCTGTTGCTGCTGTCGGGGGAGGGGAAAAGGGCAGACTGGATTTTTCCGCCTACGCCTGGCTGTTGCTGCTGTCGGGGGAGGGGAAAAGGGCAGACTGGAATCTTCCGCCCTGGGCCTGCGCAGGGAGAAAGAAGAAGAAGGGTGCTGCCCCACAAGGCATTGTGTGGCGCTATCCGGGAGGAGGGGCGGCCGCGGAAGCATGGCTGCCGAGAAGGGGAGACCCGAGGGCACTCTGCGCCCATGCCGAGCTTCCTTCAGGGGTGGCGGTGAGTCCGACCAGCCACCCTATTATGGGGGCAGCGGCTTGGCCTGCCGCGGCTGCTTCCCCGCCAGGCCAGCAAACCACACTTCAGCCTGAGGGGTGACCGCACACACTACCTGACTTCAAAACATACTGCAAAGCTACAGTGTGAAAATGACTTGGTATTGCCTCAAGGATAGACACACTAACCAACGGAACTGAGTTGATATTTCTTATATAGATCCTCCTATATGTAGCCATATGGTATTTGACAAGGCCACCAAACCCTCTCAAACTGGGAGAGAATGGCCTTTTCAACAAATGGTGCCTGGAGAAAAGGATACCCATATTTAAAAGAATGAAAGAGGATTACCAACTCACACCTTATACAAAAATCAACTCAAGATGGATCAAAGACCAAAATAGAAGAGCCAAGACCATGAAGACCTTGGAGAGCAATGTAGGGAAGCATCTAAAAGACCTTGTAATAGGAAATGGCTTCAGGAACTTCACACCAAAAACATGAGCAGCAAAAGAACAAATAGATAAATAAGACTTCCTCAAAATAAAAGCCTTCTGCACCTCCAAGGAGTTTGTCAAGAAAGTAAAAAGTGGTGGGCAAGGCAAGATGGTGGTTGAGTGAGTGTACCTGACAATCTCTCCTCCAAAGAAATGGCTGGGCAGCGTTGGAAATTCTTCAGAACCAGGCTGTTTCAGGATTTTGCAGGGCAGGAGGTGTCTGGACATCGATTTGGTGGGAAGGTAACAGAGAAAATTCATGTAAAAGATAAAATTGAAGCTCTCTTACATGGAGTTAGGGGCTGCATGCAGGAGGCTCCCCCCTGGGGTGGGCAGAACCATGGCACTGGCACTGCGGTGGCAATTTCTGGAGGCTCTGTGGTACTGGGGAATTAATAAGCCCTGAGCGGGCTATTCAGCGGCTGGCAGGGCAGGAGGCCTTCGCAAACCAATTTGGTGAGACAGACAGGAATTTTTTGCAAGGCGGGGAATTTTTGATTTCTGATATGAATAATAGCACTTCCGGCTAGAGCCCTGCCCCCAAGGCCAGCTGCCAATCTGCAGTGGCCTTTAATCGCTCGCAATAAAGAGATGTCACCAGGAGGCTGTTTCAGGGACTTGCAGGGTGGGAGGCTTCTGGAAGCTGATTAGAGGAATCTTTTGTGAGGCATGTGATTTTTGGTTTCAGACACTGATATCAGCGCTTCTGGCTCGAGCCCCGCCCCCTTGGCCTTGCTGCGGATCTGCAGTGTCCTTAAATTGGCTGCAATATAGAGGCGCCCCCAACTGGCTGTTTCGGGGGCTTGCAGGGTGGGAGGTGTACTGAAATTGAATTGGTGATACAGCCACAGCAGAGACCCTAGTGAGAGGGGGAATTGTGGATTTCTGACACATAGGTCAGAGTTTGTGGATGTGACCTCCCCCATAGGGCTGGCACCCAGCTGCGGGGTCCCTGAAGGCTGTGTTGCACTGCGGTGCTCCCAGGCTCCCTGTTAACTGGATTTGAGATTGCCAGGTCTGTGTTCCCTGAACCCTGGTGGCCCACCCCCAGAGACTCACACCTCTTGAGTTTGCAATATCACAGACTTTCCATCCCTGAATCAACCACACCCTGAGGTCCATCTGAGGTCCTTGGTTGTCCTAGCCCTCGACATTTGCATTTTTTAAATTTAAATTTAAATTTTTAATTGTTCTGGTTGCTAATATTGCATTATGTTCTAGTCTTTTCTCCCATTGTATCCCCCAAGGTCTTTTTTTTTCATTTATTTAGGGGTTTTTTGTTGTTGCTATTGTTGGTGTTCTATATCTTCTTTTCTTTTCCTTACTTGTTCCCCTCCCTTTTCTTTACCCACCCCTCTTGTTTTTTCTTTCTTTCTTCTCTTTTTTCTTTTTTCTTTTCTCTTGTCCCTCATTTTCTTCTTATTTTATTTTATCTTAATTATACAATAGGTGCTGTAGGGAACACCTCACATTTGCTGGGTTTCTGCATCCTCCGTTGCCTCATTTCTCTGTGAATTCATTTTGGCTACCTACACTATTCTCTTCCCCCCACTTCTTGATATCCTCCATCATCTACTGTCTCTCCTATATTCCACCTCCCTTTCTTTGATCCCCAAATTGTCTAACTCCTAATTTCTAATACCTTTGTTTTGTTTTCTGTCTTTTATCCACTCTTGAAACTATTGCCTTTCTTTTCTCTTTCCCTCTCCCATGAAAACACTAGCTTTTTAATTCATACCACATTCCTCCCATATTCAGTTGACTACCTCTTTATAGGTACTCTACTTACTGCTATAACTCTACACAACTTACATGAATCTAATATCCATCTTCCCAGATCTCATATTGTTGCTCTGTTAACATTTATTACCAATACTACTTTACACATTTTCCTTGCTTACACAATTGCCTTTCCCTGGTCCTAATACTTTCCTTCAAAGTGAACTCAGCCAGCAATAAGAAATTAGAATAAGAAGAACAAAGTGACAAAGAGAAGATATAACACTTATGCAAAAACAACAGCTAACTAATCCCCAAGACTAGACAAAGAAGCTAAGGAACTGATTAAACCCGTCAAGATAAAATGATGACCAGACAGCAACAAATATCTACAAACCAAGCAAGTAATCAGGAAAACATGGCTGAATCCAATGAACAAACTAAAAACCAGGAAGGGGAGCAGAACTTCACACAAGTAATTAAAGATTTCAGAACATATATCACAGACAAATTTAATGAAGTAAGGAAAGAGGTTAACAATATGAACACAACACTTGGAGGGGAAATTGCAGACATATGCAAAAAGATAACAGATATGATGGGAATGAACACCACAGTTCAAGAAATCAAAAATACACTCACAGCAAATAGCAGCAGATTAGAAGAGGAAGAGCAGAGAATTAGTGATGTGGAAGACAGTACATCAGAAATCAAACAGATAGTACAATTGATCGATAAAAAGATAGAAAAATCCAGCTAGGACTTAGGGACCTAATTGACAATGCAAAATGCACAAACATACATTATAGGCATCCCAGAAGGAGAAGAGAAGGGAAAGGGGTCAGAAGGAATATTGCAGGAAATAATGGCTGAAAACTTCCCAAATCTACTGAAAGAGACAGATGTACATATCCAAGAAGCACAACGCACCCCAAACATCATAAACCTGAACAGGCCCACCCCAAGACATATACTTGTCAAATTATCCAACACTCAAGACAAAGAGAAAATTCTAAAAGCAGCAAGAGAAAAGAAAACCATCACGTACAACGAAAGTTCCATAAGATTAAGTGCTGATTTCTCATCTGAAACCATGGAGGCAAGAAGGCAGTGGTAAGATATAGTCAAGTAATAAAAGAAAAAAATTTCCAACCAAGAATACTCTATCCAGCTAAACAAACATTCAAAAATGATGGAGAGTTCAAAATATTCACAGATAAACAGAAACTGAAAGAGTATACCAACAAGAAACCTCCCCTTCAAGAAATTCTAAAGGGAGTTCTGCAGGAAGAAAGGAAAAAGCAGGACAGGCAGAGTTGGAGGAGAGTGTAAGAGCAACAAAAAAGACAAAAAGAGAAGAAAAAACAAACAAACAAAATATGACAAACACAAGTCCAATCAAAATATGGCTAACATAAATAATTCCTTGAAAGTAATCACACTGAGTGTCAATGGATTAAACTCACCTATCAAAAGACTCAAACTCGGATACTGGATAAGGAAATGTGACCCATCTATATGCTGTCTACAAGAGACACATCTTAGACCCAGAGATTCATGGAGGCTGAAAGTGAATGGTTGGAAAACAATCTTATAAGGAAACAATAACCAAAAAAAGGCAGGAGAAGCTATATTAATATCAGACAAAATAGACTTTAAATGTGAAACAATGTGAGAGACAAAGAAGGATACTACATATTAGTGAAAGGGACAATCTGTCAAGAAGAACAAACAATCATAAATATTTATGCTCCTAACAAGAGTGCCTCTAAATACATGAGGCAAATGCTGGAAAAACTAAGTGAAAGAATAGATGCATCTACAATTACAGTAGGGGATTTTAATACACCACTATCAACTCTGGACAGAACATCTCAAAAGAGAATCACTAAAGAAACAAAATATTTGAACAGTATATGAGAGGAGCTGGATCTAATTGACATATACATATCATTACACCCAAACACAGCAGGATATACACTTTTCTCAAGTGCACATGGATCATTCTCCAAGATAGACCATATGCTAGGCCACAAAGAAAGGCCTTATGAATTCAGAAAGATCAAAATCATACAAAATAATATCTCTGACCACCAGTGGGGTGAAGCTGGAAATCTGCAAGGGCCAGAGGCCCAGATTTCACACCAAGATATGGAAATTAAACAGCACACTCTTAGAAAAACAGTGGGTCAAAGAGGAAATCCCAAAAGAAATCAATGAGTACCTTGAAACAAATTATAATGATAACACAACATACCAAAATTTATGGGATGCAGCAAAAGCAGTACTGAGAGGGAAATTTATAGCCATAAATTTATACATCAAAAAAGAAGGAAGAGCAAAAATTGAAGAACTAACGGCACATTTGGAGGAATTAGAAAAAACAACAACAAAGTAATCTCACAGGAAGAAGTAGGAAGGAAATAACAAAGATAAGAGCAGAACTAAATGAAATAGAAAATAAGAAAGCACTTGAAAAGATAAGCAATACCAAGAACTGGTTTTGTCAGAAGATCAATAAAATTGACAAAGCTTTAGCAAGACTAACAAAGAAAAAAAGAGAGAAGATGCAAATACACAAAATAAGAAATGAGAAAGGCAATATCACCACTGACCCCACAGAAATAAATACTATCATAAGAGGATACTTTGATAAACTATATTCCAACAAAAACGACAATTCAGAGGAAATGGACAAATTCTTAGAAACACATAAGCAGCCTATATTGACGAAAGAAGAAATTGATGATCTCAACAAACCAATCACAAGTAAAGAGATAGAATCAGTCATTAAAAACCTCCCAACTAAGAAGAGCCGCCCAGGGCCAGACAGCTTCACAGGTGAATTGTACAAAACATTCCAGAAAGAACTAACACCAATCCTGCTGAAACTCTTACAAAAAATCAAAACAGAAGGAACATTGCCTAACTCATTCTATGATGCCAACATTATCCCACTACCAAAGCCAAACAAAGACACCAGAAGAAAGGAAAATTACAGACCAATTTCCCTAATGAACCTAGACACAAAAATACTTAACAAAATACTTGCTAATCATATTCAACAACACATTAAACGAATTATACACCACGACCAAGCAGGATTTATTCCAGGTATGCAAGGATGGTTCAACATAAGGAAATCAATCAATGTGATACACCATATAAACAGATTGAATGAAAAAAATCACATTATTATATCTATAGATGCAGAAAAAGCATTTGACAAAAATACTCCAAAAGATCGGAATACAAGGAAATTTTTTGAACATGATAAAGAGTATATATGAAAAACCCACAGCCAACATCGTTTACAATGGAGAAATCCTAAAATCCTTCCCCTAAACTCAGGAACAAGACAAGGATGCCCATTGTCTCCCCTTCTATTTAACATTGTCTTAGAAGTACTTGCTGGAGCACTGAGACAAGAACCAGATATAAAAGACATTCAAATTGAAAAGGAAGAAGTCAAAATTTCATTATTTGCAGAAGACATGATCCTATACATAGAAAACCCTGAGAGGTCTACAACAAAGCTTCTAGAACTAAAAAATGAGTTTAATCAAGTCACAGGTTATAATATCAATGCACAAAAATTAGTAGCATTTCTGTACACCAATAATGAGAAAGATCAGGAGAAAATAAAAAACAAATACCTTTCACAATAGTAAATTAAAAAATCAAATATTTAGGAATAAATTTAACTAAAGATGTAAAAAACTTATACACCGAGAACTATACAAAACTGTTCAAGGAAATCAAAGAAGACCTAAATAAATGGAAGATTATTCCCTGTTCGTGGATAGGAAGACTAAATATTATTATGATATCTATCCTACCAAAACTGATCTACACATTCAATGCAATCCCAATAGAAATCAACACAGCCTTCTTTAAGGAATTAGAAAAACTAACTATGAAATTTATTTGGAAAGGAAAGAGGCCCCGAATAGCCAAAGACATATTGAAAAAGAAACACGAAATTGGAGGAATCACACTACCTGACTTCAAAACATACTACAAAGCTACAGTAGTGAAAACAGCATGATATTGGCATAAGGAGAGACACACAGACCAATGGAATCGAATTGAAAGTTATGATATAGAACCTCATATATACAGCCATATAATATTTGATAAAGCCACCAAACCTTCTCAACTGGGAGAGAGTGGCCTATTCAACAAATGGTGCCTGGAGAACTGGATAGCCATATGTAGAAGAATGAAAGAGGATTACCATCTCACACCTTATACAAAGATCAACTCAAGATGGATCAAAGACCTAAATATAAGAGCCAAGACCATAAAGACATTGGAAAGCAGTGTAGGGAAACATCTACAGGACCTTGTAATAAGAAATGGCTTCATGAACATCACACCAAAAAGCACGAGCAGCAAAAGAACAAATAGATAAATGGGACTTCCTCAAAATTAAAGCCTTCTGCACCTCTGCACCTCTGCACCTATAAAAGACTTATAACTTGATATATAAATAACTCCTATATCTTGAAAATAAAAAGATAAATAACCCATTTAAAAAATGGGAAAAAGATTTAAACAGACACTTCTCCAAAGAAGAAATACAAATGGCTAAAAAGCACATGAAAAAATGCTCCAAATCTTTAGCTATCAGGGAAATGCAAATCAAAACTACAATGAGATACCATCTTACTCCCATAAGATTGGCAGCTATGAAAAAAACAGAAGACTACAAATGCTGGGGAGGATGAAGAAATGGGAACACTCATCCACTGCTGGTGGGAATGCAGAAGGATCCAATCATTCTGGAGGACAGATTGGCAGTTTCTCAAAAAACTAACCATTGATTTGCCATATGGCCCAGCAATTCTACTGCTGGGTATATACCCAGCAGTACTGAAGGCAGGGACACAAACCGATATATGCACTCCAATGTTTATAGCAGCATTGTTCACTATCACCAAAAGTTGGAATTGACCCAAATGCCCATCAACAGATGAGTGGATCAATAAAATGTGATATATACATACAATGGAATATTACTTGGCTTTAAGAACTAATACAGTACAAACACACGTGATAACATGGATGAATCTTGAGGACCTTATGTTGACTGAAGCAACCCAGGCATTGAAGGACAAATACTACATGACCTTAATGATATGAAATAAGCAAGCTGCCTCAGAGAGCTAGAGACTGGAAGATAGGCTTACAGGAAACCGGGGGTAGAGGAAGGATGTAAGCTGACATCTACATGGGTGAAATCTGTGATAAGCTGGAGGTACTTATTTGTACAAGGAAGGGATAAAATGGGGGCATAGGGTTACCTTTCTTGGGGCTTTGGGGGTTTGAGGGGCACTAGGGATGGGCAGATGGGTAATATTTTCCAAGAAATTGGGGGGACGCTGGGGCAACACACGAATATAAGAGATTGTCAGGTGTTGGTTGAGGGTATAATGCTGAGAAAACCTTTCCAAAATATAATTAGGAAAGTTACCTGTTTAAGATACTCAAAGGGGATAATCTGACACAAGACAGTCTCCTAGGGAATATCTGAATGCTCATTTTGCCAGAGTGGGTTATACCATTGGGTAGAGACCCATATAATGAGAGTGAAGGTAGACCCACAGCCTGGGGAGGAATAATACCATCAAATAGAGGGAACTGTATCTCTCAAGAGAAATGGTGGCTCCCATGGTATTAGGGCAGTTGAGCAAGTCAAGCCCTCAACACTGTTGCAAGCATCTCTGAACATGGTTCCTCAAGAAATGAAGATTGACTGTCACTGTGGGCCCCAAGGGGAGGGGGAAATAGATATTGAATAGATGGAACCAAAGTAAGTGTGAGAGCAAAAGAAGTGTTTCACAAGAGTACACAAGGACGGATATAGAACATGTAATATTACACCAAAAACATATAGGGGACAAGAGACTAATAATGTAAACCATGATGTAAAACATAGGATAACTAAAAAATTTAGAAAACTCTATAGCCTAAAGTATAAAGCACAATGTAAACACAAATGTTACCTTGTTTGAAAGTTATTGTCTCAATATCTGTACATCAGTTTCAGTAAATATGATATGAACAAGTTAAAAGATTATCGCTGTGGAAGGGAAAAGGTTTTATAATGGATTTGTGGGAGTACTGTATATTGTGTATATGAATTACTGTGATCTAAGGCTCTTGTGAAGAGAAGCTCAATAATTAGGAAAAAAGAAAAGAAAAAAATAGGATGTAAAATTTTTCCAAATCAATATGTATTCTATATCTAACCTTTAAACTCATCACTATATTCCATTTTACCAATAAGGGAACCTGACATTATATTGAGCTTCACTTTCAGGAAGTTTTGGATCACAGAGTGGTTCAACAATGGCAGTGGAGGAATACTGGTATGGGATGTTATTGACAGGGGACATATGTTTGACAGGGAGTTATACAGGTCATGTGTCCAGGGTGTATGGAAATGTTTGGATATACTCATAGTGGAAACAATTAAAAACAACAGCTGAGGGGGGCTCTGTCATGGTCCCTGGGGGAGCAGCGGCAGTCCCCCAGGTGTAATGGCAAGGACCAGGAAGGAATGAGGGTCCAACAGTGAGCCCCTGATACTAATGACTATACTTGTGAGCCTATACACCTGAAATAAGAACAAGGCCTAGAGCATCACTGTGCCTAAGAGTTCCCTCCTGACAGCCTCTGTGTTACTCAAACGTGGCCAGTCTCAAAGCCAAACTCAGCATGTAAATGCAATGCCTTCCTCCCAGTGTGGGACATGTCACCCGGGGATGAGCCTCCCTGGCACCGAGGGATCACTACCAAGTACCAAATAATGACATAACTAGAAAATGATCTTGAATTAAAGGTTTAATGTGGACCAGCAAAATATCCCTGTCTACATATAATAACAGGAGTTAAAAATGCTTTTTGTCCTAAAGTAAGGGGGAAATGGTAAGAACAAATGAGTTTATATGGCTATGAGTCTCTAAAAAAGAGTCTGGAGGTTGTCAGAAGGATTACCCTTATGCTGCACACCTGAGCAGAATCTCAGAGACAGATAAAGTAGATACAACCCCATGTATTCGTTCTTTTGAGGGCTAAAGAGACCCACAGGTTCTATGGTCATGGCAGATGGAGTTCACTGCCATGTCAGTTGGCTGTTCTTTGGAGCTGGTGTTTCTGCATGATGGAGCTGGACTCAGATGGGATCTCTTTTCACAAGCCTTTCATGCTACTTTACTGGAATTGTAGTTGGTGCTTAAGATATATCTAGGGGATTTGAATCTCTGGACTGACAATATGATAGCCAGGCCCTGAGCCTCAACAGACTTCAACTCCTACACTCTGATTTATTGGACTTACCCCGATCAGCTAACATGGAATTGAAGAAGGTCAACCACCACACCATGGAGCCAAGAGTGCCTACAACTGAAAGCAGGAGGATTGCATTCAGGATCCATGTGGAATCTAAGCCCCCTCTTGACATAAATGTGGAATGGACACAACCAAGCCAAGGTCAACAGGAAGGAGGAATACAGTAAGGATTAGAGTGGACTTAATGATATTCTATTCATGAACTATTGTGCTTAATAATGGAGAAAATGTGGCATTGGTGTGGAAAAAGTGGCCATGGTGGCTGCTGGGTGTGGGGAATGGGAGGAAGAGATGCGCTATGGAGGCATTTTCGGGACTTGGAGTTGTCCTGGGTGGTCCTGCAGAAACAATTGCTGTACATTGTATGTCCTTCCATGGCCCACTGGATGGAATGTGGGAGAGTGTGGGTTATGGTGTGGATCACAGGCCATGGGGTGCAGCCATGCCCAGAGATGTACTCACCAGATGCAATGGATGTGTCATGATGATGAGGGAGAGTGTTAATGTGGGGGGAGTGGTGGGGTGGGTGCGGTGGGGGTGAATGGGGACCTCATATTTTTTTAATGTAATATTTTTAAAAAAATGAATAAATAAAATAAAAGAAAAAGAAAGTAAAAAGTGAGCCTACACAATGGGAGAAAATATTTGGTAGCCATATATCTGATAGGGGACTTATATCTTGCATATATAGAGAACACTTATATGTTCAAAATAAAAAGACAAACAGCCCATTTTAAAAATGGGGAAAAGACATGGCCCACTGGATGGAACGTGGGAGAGTGTGGGCTATGGTGTGGACCATTGGCCATGGGGTGCAGTGATGCCCAGAGATGTACTCGCCAGATGCAATGGATGTGTCATGATAATGGGGGAGAGTGTTACTGGGGGGGAGTGGTTGGGTGGGGGTGGTGTGGGTGAATGGGGACCTCATATTTTTTTATTGTCATATTTTTAAAAAAAATGAATAAATAAAAAAAAATGGTGAAAAGATTTGAACAGACACTTCTCCAAAGAAGAGAAATCAGTGGTTTAAAAACACATGAAATAATGCTCAAAATAACAAGCTATTGGGGAAATGCAAATCAAAACAACAATGAGATGCCATCTTACTCCCATAAGACTGGCAGCTATCAAAAAATCAGAAGACAGCAATTGTTGGGGAGGATGTTGAGGAATGGGAACTCTCATCCACAGCTCGTGGGAATGCAGAAGGATCCAACCATTCTGGAGGACAGTTTGGCAGTTTCTCAAAAAAGTAGCTGTAGATTTGCCATAGGATTCAGCAGTTCCACTGCTGGGTATATATCCTATAGAACTGAAAACAAGGACACAAACTAATATATGCACATCAATGTTCATAGCAGCACTATTTAGTATTTCAAAAAGTTGGAATCAATCCAAATGCCCATCAACAGATGAATGGATAAATAAAATGTAATATATACATACAATGGAGTACTACTCAGGTATAAGAACAAAAACAGCACATGTGATAGCACATGTGATAACATGGATGACTCTCAAGAACTTTATGTTGAGTGAAGCAACCCAGGCATTGAAGGACAAATACTACATGGCCTCTCTGATATGAAATAAGCAAGCCAAGCTGTATCAGAGAGCTAGAGACTGAATGATAAACTTACAGGAAGTTGGGGGGTAGAGGAAGGTGTGAGCTGACACCTACATGGGTAAAATCTATGATAAGATGGAGGTAATTATTTGTACAGGGAAGGGATAAAATGGGGGTATGGGGAAACCCTTGAGTAGGGCTTTGTGGGCTTGAGGGGGACTAGGGATGGGAGGATGGTTCAGATGGCCCAAGAAATTGGGGAGAAAGTGGAGGGAACATTTGTACATAGGAGATTGTCAGGTATGTGTTTGAAATTCTAATGTAGAGAAAACTTTTTAGAAAATATAATATGGAAGGTTACCTGTTTAAGATGCTTACTGGGGGAGTCATCTGACAGGGAAAGCTTCTAGGGAGTGTGTGAGTGCTTATTTTGCATACTGGGTTATATCATTGGGTGGAGACCCATACAATGAGAGTGAAATTATACCCACATCCTGGGGAGAACTAATGTTCTCAAACAGAGGGAACGGTATCTCTCAAGAGAATTGGTGGCTCTCAATGGGTTAAAGCATTCGAGTATGCCAAGCCCTCAACATTGTTGCAACTATCTCTGAATATGTTCGTACAAGTAATGAGAATTGATTGTCATGGTGGGCCCTGAGGGAAGGGGGAAAGACGTGTTGAATACATGGAACCAGTGTAACTCTGGGGCAATGGAAGTGTTCCACAAGGTCATGCAATGATGGATATAGGACATGTTAAATTACACCAAAAATGTATAAAAGTCTATAGGCTAAAATGTAAACCAGAATGCAAAACATAAGATTGCGGCGGTTTGCTCAATCATTAGAGGTGGGGTCTGGCTGCGGACGAGGGGTCGGTCCAGCTCTGGACGAGGGGTTGGTCCCGCTTGGGACGAAGGGTCAGTCCCACTTGGGACGAGGGGTCGGTCCGGCAGCAGACGAGGGTTCGGTCTCACAAGGGGTTGCGCAGTTCGGCTGACGGGGTCGCCCGGCGAAGCCGGCGACGAAGGGGTCGCCCGGCGAAGCCGGCGACGAAGGGGTCGCCCGGCAAAGCCGGCGACGAAGGGGTCGCCCGGAGAAGCAGGCGACGAACTGGGGACAAGGGAGGCCAGGCCCTTGTCGGGGGCTCTCAGGACTGGAGGGCGCACGGCAGAAGAACTACCGCAGAGACAAGGTAAACACGCAAGTCCACTTTATTGAGGGAGAGGCAACAGTTTTATAGGGGCTGGGGAAGGCTGATTGGTCGAAGCCACGCCCTGTTCTGATTGGTTGCCGGCAAAAGGTCAGTGGGCGGTACTGGACGGGGGAGGGGTGGTGGTTAGGGATTGGCTGTCGCTGTTGCTGGGGGAAGGGGCAGGGTTTAGGGATTGGTGGCTGCTGTTGCTGGGGTGGAGGGCAGACTGGATTTTTTCCGCCCACGCCTGGCTGTTGCTGCTGTCGGGGGAGGGGAAAAGGGCAGACTGGAATTTTCCGCCCTGCGCCTGCGCAGGGAGAAGGAAGAAGAAGGGTGCCGCCCCACAGGCATCGTGTGGCGCCATCCGGGAGGAGGGGCGGCCGCGGAAGCATGGCTGCCGAGAAGGGGAGACCCGAGGGCACTCTGCGCCCATGCCGAGCTCCCTTCAGGGGTGGCGGTGAGTCTGACCAGCCACCCTATTATGGGGGCAGCGGCTTGGCCTGCTGCGGCTGCTCCCCCGCCAGGCCAGCAAACCACACTTCAGCCCGAGGGGTGACCGCATTTCCCCCTTCTTTTCAAATAAGGGCCAGGATGGCAGCAGCAACAAGTAGCCGAGGCCCAAGAGGCAGTAAGCAATGAGGGAAGCGGGGCTGAAGAGGGAGGTGAGTATGACGGGGATACAAATGTACAATTTGGGGGGGGTATCTTGCCGTTGCAAGCAAGGGTGGCCAATGTCCAATTCTCGTTGATCTCGGTGGCTATAAGGTCTATTTGCTTGTTAAAAGTCCCGAATGACAGCGCGTTACAGGTAGTTGATCTCTTCTTGGTGGCGAAGAGTGGTAGAGGCAGACTGTGTGATGGTCTGGAGGATCGCAGCGGTGAGGACAAGTCGCGTCAGGGCACCAGCGATGGTGGTGGCGGCAGCGTCGGGAGTGGTGGAGACGTAGGCGAGGACAAGAAGGCCAAGGTCTCCACGGGCACGAGAGAGGCCGATGTTAATGAGGCGGGCTGACATGGGGCGGCCCAATCTGCAACGCAATGGGGGTTCAAACAAAAAAAGGAGGGGGGCGGGGGACGAGAAGGGATGCTTTGGATGGCTGAGAAGAGGAGTGAGGTCGAGACAGGAGGAAGCTCCGCAGAAGTATGGGGAGCTGTTAAAAGCAGAAACGTTATTAGATGCTAGAAAGCAGGCCACGGGCGGGAGAGCCGCATCCAACAGCCCTGTGGGATCTAAGCCCCCTCTCGCTCCATCCGTTGCCTCCGCCCCACCCCCTCCTGTCGGGGCGCCCGGCCGGCGCCCGGGGTGGGGGTGGGCAAGCGCTAGGCCTCCCGCGCCGCCCTAGACCGCTCTCCGACGCCCACCGTGCCGGGACCAAAGCGCAGGCGCCCCAGCCCGCTGGGCCGGCCACGCCCACTGCCGCCCTGGCGCGCAGGCGCCCCTCACCCCGCCCCTGGCACACTCGCCCCGAGACCCCGCCCCACCCGGTTGCTCTGGAGACGGTGGCCACTGGCGGGAGCTGCCCGAGGCTGGGAGTGGGAAGACAGTTGTGATGGATGGGGGCGGGGCGCGTTTTCTGCCCTCAGGAGTTGTCCCCAGTGCCAGTGCCGGGACAGATGAGGCCAATAGGCATCCGGCCGAAACCCACCCAGTGTCCTTCGGGGAGTGCGTCCACTGCCAGGAAAACCTCCAGCGCTGGGGGAAGCGGGGTTCCAAAATGTTTACACCGAGTGCCACCAGGAGGCCACGGGGACGCGACGGAAGGGGTCGCCGACGTGGGTGGAGCCTGCTGGGTGGGGACTGGGCTAGGAGAGAAGCTCTGCTCTGGTGTCCTGGACAGTTGTTCCCTCCCGTCTGTCTGGTGAAAAGCCAAGGGCCTGAAGAAGCTCCAGGAACAAGAGAGCGGCTCCATTGCCCAAAGTCTGAGCCAAAACTTCCACCGCTAGGGGCCACTATTGGATAGGAATAGTTCCTTCCTCACGCTTGCTGGAGGCCAGAGGGCTGAGTTCTAAGGCAGGGGGAGGGGCAGGGCCCCTTGCAGAAGGGGCTGTGGGGGAAGGGAGCCCTGGGGCAGATCTGGGGCTGCTGGGAGAGCCCCCTCTCCATGCCATAGCTCACCTGGCCCAGGCCGAGGGTCTGGGCCGGGCCAGCCTGCCAGGCCCCTCCCAAGAGGGGGTTTCCTCGCCAACCAAAGTCCCCGAGGCCTCCTCCAGTGGGGTCCTACCTAGGGCTGGCCGGCTTTGCCCTGCAGGTCTCTCCCACGGCAATGGTCACAGACATGCTGTCTCCCATCACCGTCACCTCCACCTTTTGTCAGGGGAAGCCTGGCCTTCCCACCGGTGGCCTGCGGGCTTTGGCCTGGGCTCCTGGCCAGGCCTCCAGACACCTGTCTCCTGGAGAGGACAGGCCCAGAGTCTTCCCTCTCCCTTGTCAATGACCTCTCTTTCTCTGCGTTTCTTTTCTGGGACGAGAGGGGCCCCAGAGCACTCCGACGACTCTGAGCAATGAGCCTGCCCTTTCTCCTCTTGCCCTCCTTTTTGGGACCCTACGAACGAATGAGCATTTCTCTCGGCTCTGGGGCCGGGGGATGCACAACGAAACTGCTTACCTATTGGGTGGTGAGACACTTGCGTGGAAATCATTTCTGCTCACTTGAGGCAGGCACTGTGGTCAAGTGGGCTTACAGGTCCAGGTAATATATTAGGCTTCATTTGTGAAGAAGTTTTGAACCACAGAGAGGTTCAAATGTGGCAGGTGGGGAAACACTGGTGTTGGGTGTTATTGATAGGGGGCACATGGTTTGGGAGGGAGTTCTGCAGGACATGTATGCAGGGTACATAGAAATGTTTGGATATTTTCATAGTCGTTACAGTAAAAATGACAACTGAGGTAGTGCTGAGTTCCTAGCCAGGGGAGCTCTATCACATTCCCCAATGGATCAGCAACAATCCCTTAACTGCAATGGCAAAGACCAATAAAGAAGGATGGTCCAACAATGAGCCCTTGATATTGATGACTATGCTTATAAGCCTGTGTGTCTGAAACATGAACTAGGCTTAGAGCTGCAGGGTGCCTAAGAGTTACCTCCTGAGAGTCTCCATGTTGCTCAAATGTGGCCACTCTCTAAGCCAAATTCAGCGTGTAGATGCATTACCTTCCCCCCAGCATGGGACATGACTCCTAGGGATAAGCCTCCCTGGTGCTGAGGGATTACTACCAAGCACCAGCTGATGATGTAACTAGAAAAAGACCTTGAATAAAAGGGTTAACTCAGACCAACAGACTATCTCAGTGTACATGTAATATCAGGTGTTAAAAACTGCTTTTTGATCTTGAATAAAAGGAGGAAATGGAAATGACAAATGAGTTTACATTGCTATGAGTCTCCAAAAAATAGTCGGGATGTCATCAGAGGGGTTGTGCTTACACATGCTTTTGGAGACTTGGGCCTGAAGGGTATCAGGAATGAAACAAAGAGAGAAAAGTGATCAGGGGATCTGTGAGTAAAGACTCATCAGACAAATTTATTGCTTCAGAGGGGCTTCTATATATACCCCAGCATTCATACAAACAAGCAGCTATGTGTAGTTAAACATTAATATTATCTCTACCTTAAGGAATTCAATAGACTATTGTCTCAAGTTACCCATCGATCTTAAGAAACTAAAACATCTTATCTCCAAGTACAAAGTCCAGATGTTCTATATAACCATCAAGTACATATGTTCATTATTGTTGTAGCCCATGACAGCTTCATCCTGCTTGAGTGTTCTTGCCCAACACTCCCAACTGCCAAACTTCTTACACTGCAAGCATTACCAGGGAAACAGCATGTCTTTCCATATGAGATCATTATGTCTTTGTTTCCAACATTTCCTCCTTTTCATTTTAGTTGAGGTGACTGTGCCTGTCTTAGGTTGCCCTCCTTTGAGAGTCTTACCTGCCATTGACTACCAGCCAAGCTCTTCAACTAGGGGAAGTTATTGTAGTGCTTTCATTAGCACCAAATTATAAGCTTGTCCCATGGCTGTTATGTTTTGCAATTTTCTTCTGAAACTGTACAGCACAGGTGAAAATCACGAGCAGCAGAACAAATACAATTAGCCCTATTCCTAAAGCTGACAGGAAATGCTGTGATTTCCACTGACTAACTGGGTTAAATTTTGTAATATGTGAAATCATATCTGAAAAAATATCCTTATCATTTGCTACATGAATTTGATTATGAGACATCTCTAATATTTTCCTTTGTAATTCAATTATTTCTAAAGAAATATTACTTATGGCCTAACAAACGATTTTTAATTTTTTGCCATTCTATATCAGAAGCATTATAAGCAAGAGGAGTAATACAAAAGTTGCTTTCATTCCAATCACATTTCAATCCTCTTAACAAATTTAAATTATACACTTGATCTCCAATATGCAAAACAGCCAATTCTAAATCATTTACCCACTTATTTAACTGCTCATCAATATGTTCTTGACTATGCCACAAATCACCAGCATTTTTATGTCAATCATGTGCGTATTGTTGTGTTTATACTGTTTCATGCAAGGCTACAGCTGCAGTAGTGGCTGCAGCAGTATTTCCAATCAGTCCCAGCATGCTGACAATAAGAAGTCCAATAAAATGTTTTGTTTCTTCAGAAATTCAAGTGCCATGCGAAGCAGTAACTGGCTTTCAGGGGAGGACTACCAGACCCGCATCATTCTTACAAGTATCCAAATGCCTCTTCTTCTTCTTGCCATCATTATTGTTTCTCCATCCTGCAACACACTTTCTGATAGACAAGTATACAAGGCACCATTTTCATAAAACAATAAGTCATTCCTAATAGCTATTTTAGCAGTTATGAAAACAAATGGATCTCTAGCACAGGCTTTAAGATGATATGTTTGATTAAGGGTCAAATACTGTCCTGTATTATTTATATTTCCCAACCATACAAAAGTAGGGGCAATTCCAAGAAATATTTTCCACAAATTCTTTTGTATATTATGGTATAAGTGTCATTAACCCATGGGACCGGTATCCATTTTCCTTGGTATTTCCACCTAACAAATTTGTTAGTAAATATGGTTAATTCCTCTGTAGACCTTGAAAAGGGATTTTGCATATTACTGATTAGTTGACTCTTATTGTTAAGTCCATACCAAGCAAATCTGCTACTGCTATTACTGGGAGTCCCCATAGGGGCATTATCCCAAACTATTCCATAGGAATCATTAAAAATGACAGATCCTCTTCCTTTATGGCACTCTTGCCATCTTTCTTTCTCTCCAGGTTCTCAGAGTGGAAAATTATAATCCTGTGTCTTGGTCAGAGAAGACTTGTATGATGGAAATACCATTATTCATAATTTAGTACCCTTAGCTCTCATAGTAACCATAGTATGATTTTGTTTTTGCAAACAGGAAGGACTTTTTCATATATACAGTGGTATATAATCAAAAGGAAGGGTAAGAATATATATTTTCTTCCCTTCTTCATCAGGCTTTAAGGGTAATCTATCATTTTTTAGGCCCAGGAAGCACATATGTTTTACTCAAGAATATGGGGAATGATGGATCTCCCCATGTCAAAGCTCACACTAAAGGTGGGTAAGGAATGTACGCCCAATAGACATGGTTTTCATTTTCATGACTCAGAGTTACCATCAACACAATCAGGAGAAGATGATTCATAACTCCCTTCCTTTTCTTCTGTCTGTGGTTTGATCTGTCAAGCTGGTAGTCAAATTTGTTCCCCATTTTCTGTAATGACAAGAGCATATCATCACCCCCATACTTTAACGTTCCCTTTTTCCCATATATTAATCAGTACATCTTTCCAGTAGATTGGCTGATATCCAGCTGGTTTACACAATACCTTTTCTTTATTCAAAGCATAATGCCATTCAGCAGGCATTATCACATCATATACATTAAGAAAATTTAAAGTAAATAGAGTTTTTGTCAATTGGTCCTTTGGAACTATAATACCATCATCTCCCCCTTTTTGTTTTAATAACATTGCTTAAGGGTATGATGTGACACTGTTCAACTATAGTTTGACCTGTAGGATTATAAGGAATTCCTGTGACATGACGAATGGAATATTTAGAGCAAAACGTTGCAAATTGTTTGCCAGAATAAGTGGGACCATTATCAGTTTTAATTTGTGCAGGACATCCCATGACTGCAAAGGCAGACCATAAATGTGAACGAACATGACAAAATCTTTCCCCACTATGTACCGTAGCCCAGATGAAATGAGAATAAGTGCCAGTACAAACATGAACATATTGCAATTTACCAAAGGTTGGAACTTGTGACATCCATTTGCCAGATCTGATTTGGAGCCTGCCCTCGGGGATTAGTGCCCTTATCAAATGGTGCTGACATGATAGGGTCACAGGTAGAGAAATGTCTTATAATATCTTGTGCTTTCAATTTTGTGAATGATGGAAATTTATGTCATAGTCCCTTAGTATTGATATGAGTTAAAGCATGATATTTGGCAGCATCCTGTACAGACCCTACCAGAATATCAGCTTGTGCATTGTGCATGGACAAGGGACCAGGTAAAGCAGAATGTGAGAAAATATGGGTAATGTACAGAGAATTTACTCATTGATGGATGAGTGCCTGCAATTGCAGGAACACCTGAGAAAGCTCATCAGTTACAAAAAATATTAGTAGTTTCAATTTGATTAATGGTTAAGCAAACATATTCAGAATCAGAAATAATGTTGAGAGGCTCCTTAAAAGTTTGCAGGACCATAAGAACAGCTGATAATTCTGTACGTTGTGCAGAAGTATACAGGGTTTGCCAAACCTTTTCTGTAAGGGGAGTGCCAAAAGCTGCTTCATGATTGCTACTCCCATCTGTGAAAATGGTAAGGACATCCTCAATTGGAAACAATTTAACTATTTGAGGTAAAATCCAAGTTGTTCTCCATAAGAATGTTAACAATTTAGAAGTGGGATAATGATTATCAATAATTCCCTGAAAATCACTAATAGCAATTTGCCATTATGTATTTGTAGCATAAAGATGATTCATTTCATCATTAGGCTGCATATTATTCAATCAGAACCAGTCCCTCTAAGTTGCTCAACCTTTAGCAATGATAGAAATAAGTTTCTGTAAATATGTTTGCAATCTTTTTTGTTTATTATTAGGAATAAATACCCATTCTAATATACTATCTTGCCAGAATAATGCAGTGGGGGATTGTTGGGTAGAAAAAATAATAGTTTTATCAGGATCTATTTGAGTTAATTGTCCTTGAGAAACTCACTCTGAAATGAGAGCTAATTCCTCCTCCACCTCTAAGGATAATTTCCTTGGGCTTAAGGGGTCAGAATTCCCTCCCAAAGTCTGAAACAAATGCTGTAACATTTAATTAGAAATACCTAGAGTAGGACGAATCCAATTAATATCCCCCAAAAGTTTTTGTAAATAATTTAAAGTGTTCAATTTGTCATGTCTTAATTATATGCTAATTGCATGCTTAGATAACAATAAGGGGCATTTTGCTGAATTTTCTCAGGAACAATCTGCAGTCCATACTCAGGAAGCACCTTCTCAGCACACTGAAACAATTGCTGTAATTTGTCATCTGAAGAGTGAGCAAATAATATATCATCCATATAATGGATCACCATGGCTTTTGGAAGTTTTTGTAAATAATTTAAAGTGTTCAATTTGTCATGTCTTAATTATATGCTAATTGCATGCTTAGATAACAATAAGGGGCATTTTGCTGAATTTTCTCAGGAGCAATCTGTAGCCCATACTCAGGAAGCACCTTCTCAGCACACTGAAACAATTGCTGTAATTTGTCATCTGAAGAGTGAGCAAATAATATATCATCCATATAATGGATCACCATGGCTTTTGGAAACTTTTCTCTGAGCACCAGTAGAGGTTGATGAACAAATAACTGACACATGGTAAGGCTGTCCATCATGCCCTTTGGCAACACACACCACTGATATCTCTGCATAGGGGATTGATTATTTATAGCAGGAACAGAAAAAGCAAATTTCTCTTTATCAGAAGGATGTAGACATATAGTAAAAAAACAATCTTCCAAATCTATAATAATCAAATACCAATTCTTAGGAATCTTAGAGGGCTGTGGAACCCCTGGTTGTATCCCTCAATGGGGCTCATAACTTTATTAACACCCCTTAGATCAGTTAGCATTTGCCATTTTTCAGATTGCTTTTTTATTACAAACACTGGAGAATCCCAAGGACTATTTGGGGCTCAACATGTTTCTGAGCAAATTGTTCTTTAACTAGACTATGAAAGGCATTATATTTTTCCACAGATAGGAGCCAGTGATCAACTCACACTGGTACCTCTGTAAGCCAAGTTATGGGAATAGTAATGTTCTTTATTGCAATGGCTCCTATGTTAAATTTTGTGTCTCTGAATGCTGTCATGGTGTAGTAGAGCCAAGTCCTCAATGATCTCCTTTCTGACGTATGTGAGGGTTCTATTGCATATCCATATGTAAAGTTTTTGTCTGTTCAGATAATGTAGGAATATGGACAAAGGCTCCCTACTGACTAAGAAAATCACAGCCCCACAAATTAAGTCCAACATCAGCCACATAAGGTTGTAGCATGCATTTTTGTCCATTAGGTCCTAATACATCAAAACAGAAGTATTTTGATAAACATCTCTCATATTGCCAATGCCAGTAAAGACCGTTGGTACCTTTTGTAAAATCCATGATTAAGGCCAATATCGTTCAGTAATGATGGATACATCAGATCCTGTGTCTATTAACCCTAAAAACATCTTTCCATTGACAGTAATAGTAACTTCTGGCAGATCATCACCTACAAAAGTTTGCCAATAAATTTCATTTCCTGTGTATCCAAATCCTCCTTCTCTATTAAAAGGAAGTGTCAGTGGTTTATGATAAGGTAATAAAAGTAATTGAGCTATATGTTGTCCTAGAGTAATTTGTACCTGACTCAGAGCTTGCACCATAACCTTTATTTCCTCCTTATAATCATTATCCATAATGCCAATTTGCACTAACAATCCCTTCATAGTTAACAACTTCTTCCCACAATTAACCCAACAATTGTGTGGGGGGGGTAAAGGACCTTTCACTCTGATAAGTATAGTTTGCATACCCACTGCTGGAGTTGAAAGCTTAGTTTCTGTGGAAGGTAGGTCAACAGCAGCACTTCCTCGAGTAGCTGCTCTTAATTCTGAAATTGGGATGCATGCTGCTGGCCATTGCTGACTGGGTATTTTTCTTGTAGGCTCATGTTGTTTGTCTGAGGGCCCTGAGCTAGGCCCACAAAACAGTTTCCTGAAGGGGAGATGGGAGAGCCATTTTTATGAAATTTAGATTTACATTCATTAGCCCAATGAAAGCCTTTTTGACATACAGGGCATACTTTGGAAGGAATCTTTCTTTCACCATTCTTTTGTGACTGGGTAAAATATGTCCTACAATCTTTTTGAAAATGACCGGATTTCCCACATTTAAAACAATTTCCTTTTTTAGCCTGCGGTCTTTGATTACCTCTCATTGCTGCAGCCAATACTGCCATCTGGTGGGTGTTGGAACCTATGTCCTGGAATGCTTTGATATAGTCTTGTACTGACCCTCCAGCAGCTTTGATAGGTCTTATTGCTTTTTTGCACTCACTATTTGCTTGATCAAATATAACAGTCAGTAAAATCAAATCTCTAGCTTGAGGGATTTTTATAGCTTTTTGAATAATGTCAGAAAACTGAGCTACAAATTCCACATAGGGTTCATTTACTCTTTGTATGACTTTAGCAAAAGACCGTGTGGGTTTTCCAGAAGCTGAAATTCATCTACATGACGCTAAGCAAGATATTCTAACTTGAACAATTGCTGCATCATCATCCTGCATTTGTCTTTGCACTCCTTCCAAAGCTCCTATTCCTAATAATTGTTCTACAGATATAAGCACTGTAGGATTCTGATTAGCATTCCTCTGTGCTGTCATGTTAGCCTCATCAGTTCATCAAGTTTTGAACAGCAAAAATTCAGCTGGACTAAGCACCGTGTGTGTTAACATTTCCCAAGCCCAGGGCATCAATCTATCTACCTGAGCCATGCCTTGAACTAAGTCAAGCATACATGGAGAATTAACCCCAGACTGTGTGTATGCCTGTTTTAAATCTGTCAATAGTTTAAAGGGTATTGGTTCATGATGGAACTCAGCACCTCCTTGAGGATTATTTATATCTGGTGGTATCAGATGTATTGTTATTGTTATTTTTAAAAAAAAAATAGAGAGAGAAAAAATCCACTAAAAATATTATACTTAATGGAGAAAAACTGAAAGCTTTTGTTTAAGATCTGGAAAATAACAATGATGCATACTGTTACCACTGTTATTCAATATCAGACTGGAAGTTCTCAAAATTAGGCAAGAAAAAAAAATAAAAGGCATCCAAATTTGAAATAAATAAATAAAACTTTCAATATTTGTAGATGACATGATCCTACATATAGAAAATCATGAAAACTACAACAAAGTAGGTTGTTGATGTGGGAGGAGTGGGGTGGGGGAGGAATATGGAAAACTCTCAAATTTCTAATGCAACATTTTTTTGGTGATCTATGTATCTTATCTTCAAAACTACAATGAAAAATTATGGGTGTGTGGGAGTGTGGAGTGGGGTATATGGGAACCTCTCATGTCTTTTTTCTCTTTATTTTTTAAATGTTACATTCAAACAATATAAGAGGTCCCCCTTTACCCCCTACCCCCCTTCACCCCATTCCTCCCACATCAACATTACCCTTCATCATAGTGGGACATTGATTGCATTTGGTGAATACATTTTGGAACACTGATGCACCATATGGATAGTGGTTTACATTGTACTGTGCACTCTCCCCCAGTCCACCTAGTGGGCCATGGCAGGACATACAGTGTCCAGCATCTGTCCCTGTAATACCACCCAGGACAATTCTAAGTCCTGGAAATGCCCCCACATTATATCTCTTCTTCCCTCTCTCTACCCTCAGCAGCTACTGTGGCCACTTTCTCCACATCAATGCTACAATTTCTTCCATTATTAATCACAATCATTCTATGGTAGAATATCAGTAAGTCCACTCTAGTCCATACTCTATTCCTCCATCCTGTGGACCCTGGGATGGTTATGTTCACTCCACCTCCCTATTGGGAGGGCGCTTAGATTCCACATGGATGATGGAAGCAATTCTACTGCTTGCAGTTGCAGGTACTCTTGGCTCCCTAGTGTGGTGGTTGACCTTCTCCACCACACCAGGGAGCCAGGTGTGCCTACAACTGCAAGAAGAATTGCATTCATCATCCATGTGGAATCTAAGCCCCCTCTCAATAAAGAGGTGGAGTGGACATAACCATCCCAGGGTCACAGGATGGATGAATAGAGTATGGATTAGAGTGGACTTACTGATATTCTACTATGGAACTATTGTGGTTAGTAATGGAAGAAATTGTAGAATTGATGGGGAGAAAGTGGTCACAGTAGCTGCTGAGGATAGAGGGAAGAAGAGATGACATGGGGGCATTTCAAGACTTGGAGTTGTCCTGGGTGGTATTGTAGGGATAGGTGCTGGACATTGTATGTCCTGCTATGGCCCACTGGGTGAAATGGGGGAGAGTGTAAACTACAGTGTAAACCATTATCCATGTGGTGCAGCAGTTCTTCAAAATGTATTCACCAAAGGTGGTGGATGTCCCACGATGATGAAGGAAGTTGTTGATGTGGGAGAAGTGGATGGGGGGTTTATGAAGACCTCATAATTTTTAATGCAACATTTAAAAAATGACATAGAAAAAAAGAAAAAGGCCATATTTGAGTAACAAGGAGGTTTTTGGGAGGTAATTCTTAGGCAATAATTATTATTAGGCTGCTTCAACTTTACAAGAATAAGGTTCACAGCTACATGCATTGATATTGAGGGATTGACATATTGGTGTGTTTTCTTTTATTAGGCACCACCAATGTACCTGAAAGATTCTTGCCCCTTTATTTAAGAGTGTAGCAGTGCTCCCCAGGATGGGAGTTTAATATTTTCTTGTTTTTTGTGTGGGTTTCCACCCACTGAGATAATACCCTATGACAAGATGAACACTTTCATATTTCACAGAAGCATGCTCCAAGTGAACCCTTTCCCACACATCCCCCCACCATCAACCTGCCATCAACCAGTGACCCTCTCCTGCCATATTTGCCAAAAGAATATTCTCAAAACTATGTTTTCAACCACAGACCTTCACGTCTCAAGAGTTCATCTGTTCCTTCCTCCAGCCCTTCCCTCAGTTCCATGGATAGTCCAAACCACCTTCCAACACTACTCACCTCCACATTCCAGCAACATTGACCCCATTCATATCCCTGCACCACCATCACCCCATCCACTGCAAAATTATTCCCTTCCACCTTATCATAAGTTCTGTCCAGATTGAGCATCCAATCACTACTCTCTATACCTTTCTGTCTCCTGATAACCTATCTTCCAGAGAAATTCTGTGAGTCTACTCAGTATGCATAGGTCATATCAGTGAGGTCATGCAATATTTTTCCTTTAGTGATTGGCTAACTTCACTCAGAATAAGGTCTTCAAGATTCCTCTGTGCTGTTGCATGTGTCAAAACTTCTTTCCTTCTTTCAGCTGATTAATATTCTATTGTATGTGTATATCACATTTTGATTATGCATACAAAGGGAATTTTATTTGGGGTAAAAATTTATAGCTCCAAGGCCATAAAATCCCCAATTCAAGGCACCATAAGAGGTAATTTCTCATCAAAGTCAGCTTCTGGTGATCCTGGCATGCTGCCATATGGTGAACCAAGATGGTGGGTGATCTCTGCTGAGGTCCTTGCATTCTTCTCCAGGATCAACATTTCCTGGAGCCCAACTCTCAGAGCTCATCTTTGCAACCTTGAGCTGCTGCATGGGCCCAGCCTCTTGGGAGCTTCTTGCTTCAGCTTTGACTGCTAGCGATCCTAGAGTCCTCTCTCACACATTGCAGGGTAAATATGAAGGAGGCTCTCTTCTCTGTATGTCTCTGTCCTCTCTTTCTCTGTTTATATTGGACCCAACATGAGGGTGGAGACTCAAAATGAGTCATGCCTCATTGACCTAATCCAATCAAAAGAGTCCCCCATCCACAAGAATGAATTAATCCAGAACATAAACTTTTTTGATTCACAAAATTAAAACTGTCATACCTATATCCTATATATTTTTAATAAACATGTATTTTTAATTGTTTAAAGATACATAGATCATATGAACTGTTACATTAAAAAACATAAGAGGATCCCATATACTCCCACTCCCTACCCACCCCACTCCACCCACATCACCAAATTCTTACATAAGTGTGGCACATTCATTGAATTTGATGCCTATATTTTGGAGCACTGCTACACAGCATGGATTATAGTTTACATTGTATTTTACACTCTCTCCCAGTACATTCAGTGGGTTATGGCAGGATATATGATGTCCAGAATCTATCCCTGCAATACCATTCAGTGCGGTCACCCCTCGGGCTGAAGTGTGGTTTGCTGGCCTAGCGGGGGAGCAGCCACGGCAGGCCAAGCCGCTGCCCCCATAATAGGGTGGCTGGTCGGACTCACCGCCACCCCTGAAGGGAGCTCGGCATGGGTGCAGAGTGCCCTCGGGTTTCCCCTTCTCGGCAGCCATGCTTCCACGGCCGCCCCTCCTCCCGGATGGCGCCACACGATGCCTGTGGGGAGACACCCTTCTTCTTCTTTCTCCCTGCGCAGGCGCAGGGTGGAAAATTCCAGTCTGCCCTTTCCCCCTCCCCCAACAGCAGCAACAGCCAGGCGTGGGCGGAAAACTCAAGTCTGCCCTCCACCCCAGCAACAGCAGCCACCAATCCCTAAACCCTGCCACTTCCCCCAGCAACAGCGACAGCCAATCCCTAACCACCACCCCTCCCCCGTCCAGTACCGCCCACTGACCTTTTGCCGGCAACCAATCAGAACAGGGCATGGCTTCGACCAATCAGCCTTCCCCAGCCCCTATAAAACTGTTGCCTCTCCCTCAATAAAGTGGACTTGTGTGTTTACCTTGTCTCCGCGGTAGTTCTTCTGCCATGCGCCCTCCAGTCCTGAGAGCCCCCGACAAGGGCCTGGCCTCCCTTGTCCCCAGTTCGTCACCTGCTTCTCTGGGCGACCCCTTCATCGCCGGCTTCGCCAGGTGACCCCGTCAGCCGAACCGCACAACCCCTGTGAGACCGACCCCTCGTCTGCTGCCGGACCGACTGCTCGTCCCAAGTGAGACCGACCCCTTGTCCCAAGTGGGACCGACCCCTCGTCCTAAGCTGGACTGACCCCTCGTCCGCAGCCAGACCGCACCTCTACCGACCGAGCAAGCCACCGCAATTCAGGACAACTCCAAGTTCTGAAAATGCCCCTACATCACACCTCTACTTCCCTCTCCCTGCCCTTACCAACTCCCATGGCCAGTGTCTCCACATCAATGATACAGTTTCTTCCATTGCTAGAGTCAAAATAATTCATAGTAGAATACTGGGACATTCACTCTAATCCATATTTCATTCCTCCACCTGAGGACCCTGGGATGGCAATGCCCATTTTACCCTAAATTCAAGAGGGGGCTTAGATCCCACATGGCTGATGGATGAATTCTTCAGCTTGCTATGACAGACCCTCTCAGTTCTTTGGTGTGTTGGTTGATCCTTCTCATCTCCCAGATAGATGACATGGGCCAGTGTAATGAACTGGAGAGTAGTTGCTACAACTCTGCTGAGGCTAGGGGCCCAGGTGGCACATAGTCAATCCAGAGATTCAAGGCTTCCAAGTATACACCAACCCCAGAACCAACCACAAGTTCAGTAAAAGCGACAGAAGAGACATATGTAGAGAAGTCACATCTGAATCCCACTCCATCACTCTCAGGAGCACAAATTCCAAAGTAGGGCCCATAAACAAGACACTGAACTCCAGAGCCATTTATCCTGACTGTAGGACCTGGGTTTTTCTGTAGCTCTCAGGAGCACCACAACTTGGGTTTGTATCTATTTTGGCTGTCTCTGAGATTCTGCCAAGAGTTGCGTAAGTGTAAACACTCTAGAGATCTCCCAACTCACTTTGAAGTCTCTTAGCTATTTAAACTCATTTATCTTTACTGTTTCCCCCTTTTATTCATTATCTTTTCTAGTTGCATCATCAGCTGTTGCTTTGAAGAAATCCCTCTACCCCAGGGAGATTCATCTCCGGGAGTCCTGTCCCTTGCTGGGGGGAAGGTAATGCATTTAAATGCTGAGTTTGGCTTAGAGAGAGGCCACACTTGAGCAACAAGGAGGATCTCAGGAGGTAACTCTTGAGGTACACTGCCACTCTAGGCCTAGTTGAAATTTCAAGCACACAGGCTCAGAAGTATATTTATCAGTATCAAGGGCGCATCATTGAACCATTCTTCTACACTGGTCTTTGTCCTTGGTGAAGGTTGCTGCTCCTTTGGGGAGTGCAACAGAGTTCCCTAGAATGGTAACTCAGCACTCTCTCAGTTGTCCTGTGAAACTTTGCCCATTATGTCAATACCTAACAAACATCTGAACATGTCTATATACCTTATAGGCACGCCTTGGAGAACACCCTCACTCCCATGCATCCCCCATCAATGACACCCACATCAGTGCTCCTCCCTTGCCATAGCTGAAACCCTCTGTTATCCAAAACTTCTTCAAAAATGAAGTCAAATATATTGCTGCATTTAATTAATAGGAAAATGCAATAGTAATGATAGGTTTAAAGATTAGAAATAGAATACATAACAACTTAGAAAAACTAAAATAAGGTAAAAAATAAATTGTGATATTAAAAAATGAAAAATATTGTAAAGCATTTTTTGAATGTTCTGTCTTTCATCACTCTAATAGATGTTGCCCTGTATGTACAGTGGCAAGGCAATCTCTTCCATTTCTTCCTCAGTGTCTACATTCTTTCTTGTAATGTCTTCAAAATAGTTTTAGGTCACAGTGAAGTCACATACAGCATATAGTGGACTCCCATGTACCCAACATCAAACCATTTTCTCACTTCCCCAGTAATGATCTTTTTGTGTGTGGTTGTTACATTTGCTGCAACTGAGGTATAGATAATAAAACATAGCTACCAACCATGGCTCAATTATGGTTTACATTATGGTTTATATTTTAGTCTGTACACTTTTCTAAATTTTTGGTTACATTATTGTTTACATTATGGTTTACATTTTAAAATATACACTTTTATAAATTTTTGGTGAAGTTTAACAAGGCCTGTATCCATATTGCAGGATCATGTAGAACACCTCCATTGCCCCCGGTTACCGGTTACCTCTTCTTCCAACAGTTCTATTCCTCTCACCCTCTCCCCTCAGGGTCCACAGTGATGACTATGCTTCACTGCTTGAAGGACAAGATTGCTAAATACTTGCAACAATGCTGAGGAGGTAAGACACTAGTCTATCTTCCCTGATTGGGAGCCACCCATATTCTGAAGAGATACCCTCCCCTCTGATTGGGAATATCAGTTCTCCTCAAAATGGGGGTACAACACCTTCCCACTCATGGCCTGGGTCTCCACCCACTGATATAATACACTAGACATGATGAGCACTCACAAATTCCCTAGAAGTCTGCCCCATGTGAACCCTGTGCTGGATGCCCCCCATCAAACACCTTAAACCAGTAACCCTTCCTTATTATATTTTCTAAAGTTTTCTCAACATTATAGTGTCAACCACATACCCAAACATTTCCTGTATTCACCTGCTCCCTGCAAACCCTCACCCCCAATTCCATGGACCATTTGACCCATCCTTCCAACCCTAGCCCCCCTCAAGTCTCCAAGACCCGAAACAATATTATCCCTATTCTCACTTCACTGCACAACTACTTACCTCCACTTTATCATATATTTTGCCTGTGTGGATACTGGTTCATTTCTTTCCTCTGCCACTCACATTCCCTGTAAGCCTATCTTCCAATCTCTAACTCTTTCAGACAGCTTGATTGCTTATTTCGTATCAGAGAGATCACATATTATTTGTCCTTTTTTTTACCTATGATCCCTTTATTTTTTTTAAATGTTATATTAAAAAAATAAGAGGTTCCCCTATATCCCCACTCCCTCACTCCACTCCTCCCACATCAACAACTTCTTTCATCATTGTGGCACATTCATTGTATTTGGTATATACATTTTGGAGCAGTGCTGCACTACATGGATTAGAGTTTACATTGTAGTATACACTCTCCCCCAGTACTTTTAGTGGGTTAATGCAAGATATATAATGTCCAGCATCTGTCCCTACAATATCATTTAGGACAACTCCAAGTCCCAAAAATGCCCCATTATCACATCTCATCTTCCCTCTCCCTGCCCTCAGCAAATACCATGGCCACTTTCTCCAGATCAGTGCTACAGTTTCTTCCATTACTAGTCATAATAATTCCATAGTCTAACACCAGGAAATCCACTCTAATCCATATTTTATTCCTCTATCCTGTGGACCCTGGAATGGTGATGTCCACTACACCTCTATATAGAGAGGAGTCTTAGATTCCACATGGTCGATTGATGTGATTATCCTGCTTGGAGTTGTAGGCACTCTTGGTTCCCTGGTGTGGTGGTTGACCATCTTCACTTCCCTTTTAGCTGACCTGCATAAGTCCAATGAACCAGAGAGTAGGAATTGTAACTCTGCTGCGGCTCAGGTTACTGCTGGCACATGGCCATCCCAGAGATTCAAATCTCGTGAGCATACACCAACCCAAGAACCAACCAAAGGTTCAATACAAGTGACAGAAGCATGTGTAGAAAGGTCAAATCTGAGTCCAACTTCAATAGTGTAGCAAAGGGTTTGTCAATTTTATTGATCTCAAAGAACCAGCTCTTTGTTTTGTTTATTTTTTTCTAGTGCTTTCTTATTTTCTCTTTCATTTAATTCTGTTCAGATCTTTGTCATTTCTTTCCCTCTTCTTTGGGGTTTCTGGGGTTAGTTTTTCTTTGGTTTCTTTGTTTTTGTTTTTACTAATTCCTCCAAGTGTGCAGTTAGGTTTTCAGTTTTAGCCTATTCTTCTTTTTGAAGTATGAATTTATGGGTATGAATTTCCCTCTCAGTCCATGTTTTGCTGCATTCCTTAAGTTTTGACATGTTTTGTTGTCATTTTCATTAGTTTCAAGGTAGTTACTGATTTCCTTTGAGATTTCTTCCTTGACCCACTGTTTGTCTAAGATTGTGTTTTTAACATCCATATCTTGGTGCCTAATTTGGGTCTGTGGCCGTTGCAGATTTCTAGCTTAATTCCACTGTGGTAAGAAAATAATTTTGTATGATTTCAACTTTCTGAATTCATTGAGACTTTCTCTGTGGCCTAGCATGTGGTCTATCTTGGAGAATGATCCATATGTGCTTGAGAGAATGTATAACCTGCTGTATTTTGATGTAGTGTTCTGTATATGTCTATTAGGTCCAGATCCTCTAATATATTATTCAAAGTCTTTGTTTCTTTATTTATTCTCTGTTAAGATGCTCTGTCTAATGGTGATAATGTTGTATTAAAGTCCCCTACTATAATTGTGGAGGCACCTATTCTTCCGCTTAGTTTTTCCAGTGTTTGCCTCACATATTTTGAGGTGCCCTGATTAGGTGCATAAATGTTTATGACTGTTCTATCCTCTTGAAAGATTACCCCTTTTACTAATATGTAGTGATCTTTGTTTTGCGTTTAAAATCTATTTTGTCTGATATTAGTATAACTACTCCTGCCCTTTTTTGGTTATTGTTTGCTTGTAACATTGTTTTCAAGCCATTCACTTTCAACCTCTTGAATCCATGGGTCTAAGGTTGGTTTCTGGTTTGCAGTATATAGATGGGCCATATTTCCTTATCCATTCTGCCAATCTGAGTGTCTTGATAGGTGATTTTAATCCATTAACATTCAATGTTAATACTCTCAAGGAATTATTTACCTTAGCCATATTTTCTTTGGATTTGTGTATGTCATATGTTATTTTTGTTTCTCCTTTTGTCTTTTTAGTTGATCTTACACTCTTCTCCAGTTCTGTCTAACTTGTCTTTTTCTTTCCTCCTGCAGAACTCCCTTTATTATTTTTTGAAAGGCAGGTTTTTTATTGGCATACTCTCTTAGTTTCTGTTTATCTGTGAATATTTTGATCTCTCCCTCATTTTTGAATTCCAGCTTTGCTGGATAGAATATTCTTGGCTGGACATTTTTTTCTTTTAATGCCTTGACTATGTCTTACTATTGCCTTCTTTTCTCCATGGTTTCAGATGAGAAATTAGCACTTAAGCTTATTGAGATTCCCTTGTATGTGATGGTTCTCTTTTTTCTTGGTGCTTTCAGTATTTTTTCTTTGTCTTGAGTATTGCACAATTTGACAAGTATATGTGTTGGGGTAGGCATATTGGATTTATATTGTTTGCGGTGCATTGCAATTCCTGGACAAGTATATACATTTCCTTCAATAGCATTGGGAAATTTTCAGCCATTATTTCCTCCAAACTCCCATTCTTTCCCCTTTCCCTTCTCTTTTTCTTCATGGATGCCAGTCATGCATATGTTCGTGCATTTTGTGTGGTCGTTGAAATCCCTAATTCCCTGCTGGATATTTTCTATCTTTTTATCTCTCATTTCTACAATTTATCTGATTTCAGATGTACTGTCTTTCACATCACTAATTCTTTCCTCAGCTTCTTCAAATCTGCTGTTATTTGCTGTGAGCGTATTTTTGATTTCTTGAAGTGTGCCACTATCAGCATCATATCTGTTATTTTTGTGTATGTTTAAAATTTCTTCAGTATGTTTTCCAGGTGTTTTTCTAATATTCTTAATCTCTTCCTTCACTTCATTAAGTTGGTCCATAATATTTGTTTGGAGAGCTTTGATTAGATGTTTGATGTTGTGCTCCTCTTTCTGATTTTCAATTTGTTCATTGGACTGTGCCATGTCTTCCTGATTATTGGTATGGTTTGTAATTTTTCATTGCTGTCTGGTCATCATTTTATCTTGGTGGTAGTTCAGTTGATTAGCTTCTCCATCTAGCCTTGGGGTTGTTTATGTGCTACTTTTTTCTGTGTGTTAAGTTTTCTCTTTGATACTTTGTTCTTATTCTATTTCCTTGCTGTTTTGTAAGTTACCTTGAAGGAAAAATATTAGGGCCAGGGAAGGCAAAAGAGGTAAGAAATGACAAAGTAGAATAGCAGTATTGGTAGTAAATGTTAGCAGAAGAACCTTATAAGACTTTGAAGAATAAATATTAAACTCACATAAACAGTGTATAGTTATAGGAATAAGAAAGTGGAGTACCTACAATGGAATGGAAAACTGAATATGGAGAAGAATATAGTATTAGTGTGATCACAAGAGAGGGAAAAAGAAAAGAAAGGACAGTATCAGAAAGAGGATAAAAAACAGATAAAAAAGATAAAAAACAGAAGAGTAGTGTTAGAAATAAAAAGCTAGACAATTGGGGGCTAACCAAAAGAGGTGGAATGTAAGAGCAACAACAGAAGGTGGAAGATAGCAAGATGTCAGAAGGAAAAGAGATAATATCAGCCTAAAGCAGTACACATAGAAAAGAAGAAATTGAACATGAGGAAGCACAGCAAATGATAAACAAGCTAGCAGCACCTTAAACTATCACTATTTTGTTGCACTCTCTCTAGATCAATATCCAGCAGCCGCCAGCTTTGTGGGCTCCCAAAACAGCTTCATCAGACAGATTCTATCCCCACTCAGCTGTTCCTTTGTAGAAGTGATAATATGGGTGCACTCACTCTGACACCATCTTGCCCCACCTCTCTTATTCTATATTCTGACCCTATGACTTTGCTTATTCTAAATGTTTCAAATCAGTGAGATGATATAATACTTGTTCTTTTGTAACTGGCTTATTTCACCCAACATGATGTTTTCATGGTCTGTGTTGTTATATGCATCAGGACACATTCCTTTTAAGACAGAATAATATTCCATTTGTGTGTATATACCACAGTTTTTATCTATTTATTGAAGGATGGACATTTGTGTGGTTTCCATATTTTTGCAATTTTGAGTAATGCTGCAATGAACTTTGGAATGCAAATATTTGTTCAAGTCCCTGCTTTCAATTCTTTTATGTGTATACCTAGTAGTGGGATTGCCAGATCCTATCCTAATTCTATACTTAGCTTTCTGAGAAACTGCCAAGCTGTCTTCCACAGTGCCTGCACCATTTTACATTTCCACCATCAATGAATGAGTGTTCCTATTTCTGTGCATCCTCTCTGCAAAACTTATGTTTTGTTTTGTTACTAGCAGTCAGTCTAATCAGTTTGTAATGATATCTTATTGTGTTTTTTTAATTTTATAGAAGTGCGTCATTCACACATGATCATATGTATGCAATAAGTGTATAGTAAAATTGTGAATTTACAAAACAAACATGCATATTATCACTCTGATACATCACCCCACACCACCACCTTGCCTTCTTGTGAAACATTTGTTACAAAGTATGAAAGAGCATCATTAAGTTATTACTCCTTACTATAGCCCATGTTGCCACATGGTGAAGCAAGATGGTGGGTGATCTCTGCTGAAGTCCCTGACTTCTCTGGGATCATCATCCACCAGAAGCCAACTCTTGGAGCTTGTCTATTCAACTTGAGGTGCTCTGGCAGACCCAGCCTTTTAGGGCCTTTGCGCTTAAGCTATGGCTGCTAGAGATCCTCCAGTTCTCTCTCACATGGAAGGATAAAAAATGGCAGAGCTCCCTTTCGCACTCTCTCGGCCTCTGTCTCTGTTTATGTTACACCCAGAAAGAGCACAGAGACCCAAGCTAGCTCATGTCTCACTGTCATAGTCAAATAAAAAACTCTAAAGAAATCTTATTAAGTAGTCTAACCAATGGCCCTTAACTGAATTTAATACAATCGAAGGACCCACACTCACAGAAGTTGATTAGCTTAAGAATATATATTTTTTTCTGGGATTCAGAAAATTCAAACTGTCACACTCCACCCCCTGTATTCCTAAATACATATTCTTTCCATATGCAGCATACTTCATTACATCACAATATTTCAGAAGCCTTAACTCATTTCAGTAGCAATGCAAAGTACAAAATCTCATAAATATTATTTATAGGCTTGCAGTTTGTCTTCAGGCAACATTGCCCTCTGGGTACAGACCTGTGAAACTTAGAAAACAAGTTATCTGTTTCCAATATACAGTGGAGGTACAGTCATAGGATAAATATTTGCATTACCATAAGGAGAAATTGTGAGAGACATCATGGGTCCTAAACAGTTCTGAAAGCTGCAGAGCATACTCCATTAGATATCAAGGTCTGTGCAACAGCTATAGAATGATGATTTCTTCTCCACAGGGCCTCGTGGAGGTCTACCTCTTCCAAGGGCTTGTCTGGTGGCCATGTTCTCAAATCTACTCTCATCAAACATCTGGGTGGCAACTGACCTTCAGGTCTCATCCTCCAAGAGCACTGGGCTGATGACCACACCCTCTCCATTTTCTGGGACACAGTATAAACCACGTTAGCATGGTGGGATGGTGGCATTACTCTCCCTAATTTCTAACTCATAGTCACAACTCCATCAGAACAGATGGGTAGCAACTTAACTCTATCTAATCTCCAGGGAATAGGCTTTATTCCTTCTGTAGCTTTGGGCAGCCAAACTTTCTCTAAACAAGGGGCTGGAAGATCCACACTCTTCAAATCCTAGGGAAAACTCATCCTTTCCAAAGAAAGGAGTAAATCCCTCTCTCAGCCCCAGAATTGTCTTAAGTTCAGACGTCAGCTTCCATGGTTTTCCCCTTGAAGTTACTTTTCCTTCAACATCTCCCTTTCCTGCACCTTTTAGTATACTTTGGCAGTGGTTTTGTTCATACAGATCTTGCAAAAAGTTTCCTAATTTTCCATGCAGTTCTTCGGGTCCAAGCCATCAGACAGTAAGATTTTCCACAAGTTCTTCCTGGATAAATGCATTTCCAATTCTGTCTTACAAATTATTGGTTGACTGGTTCCAAGTTTAGCTATGGGCCACTATCTTCTGGGGGGCTTGTTTTCTGGAAGCTTGGAATTTCCCAAACCACCAGTTTCTGGTTCCTTTGTGCCCAGAAGTTCAATTCTCAGCTTATCTCCTTCCTCTTGCATTTTTCTATAAGCTGCAAGAAGTCAGGCTGCATCTTCCACATTTAGCTTCAAAATCTCCTCAATTAAATATCCAAGTTGATCATTCTCAAGTTCTGCCTTTCCAAGATCTAAGCCACTTTAAAACAAGGATTGCCTTTCTGCCATTTTCCAATAACAAATTCATTTCTGTCTAAGTTCTTATCAGAACTATTTTTAGTGTCCATATTTTTCAACAGTCTCTTCAAAACAATCTAGGCCTTTTCTATCAAGCATCTCACAACTCTTCCAAATATACCCCTTACCCATTTATAAAGCCACGCAAACATTTTTGGTAATTGCAAGCAGTGGGACCTAGCTCTCCTGGTACCAATTTCTGACTTAACTTGCAAAAGGGCTGCCAATGCAAAGTATCAGTAATGTATTGGCTTTTATAGCAGGAATTTTTTTAGGGGAAAATATTACAGTTACAAGGCTTAGGGGAAAATATTACAGTTACAAGACTATGAGATGTCCAAATCAAGGCACCATCAGAGATGCTTTCTCATCAAAGTCAGCTACTGGTGATCCTGATGTGCTGCCATGCAGTGAAGCAAGTTGGTGGGCAATCTCTGCCGAGTTCCCTGCCTTCCTTTCTGGGATCTCCATCTCCTGAAGTCTAGCTCCTGGAGCTCATCTTTTCAGACTTCAGCTGCTCCATGATCCCAGCCTCTTGGAAGCTTTGTGCTTCACAGATGACTTGTCCAATTCTGTCTTTTCCAGCCAAAACAAGGCCGGGGACCCACAAGGCAGCACAGTCTGGTTCCAAAGTGCCCTGATAATGGTGTCAAAAAGGGCACCAAAAACTTCTCTGACATCTCCCCAAAGCTAAGCTTCCCTGGCTTACCCAGCAAAGGCAGCCCTTTAGCTAACTTTGCCCTGAAGCCCTGAGGAGGATCTGCATCTTTAAATCTCTATCTATGGAGAGTTGAAACTATGGCTGCTTCTGCATTTGTCCGGGCAAGGTTGAAATAGTGGCTGCCCTCAGAGCCAGAACCCAGTGATCCTAACTCACTAATCAAATGGCATGGTCAGTGATTGGCTGTACACACCTTTGTTCTTGGGGAAGAGGATTTTTATGTCTCTTTCTGTCACTAGCTGCTAGCCAGTTGTTGGACTTGACAGAGACAGACCACTTGAGTCAGGTAGTGCACAGAGAAAGCAATTTACAGTTGTTTACCATAATTTATCAGCTTCCTCATCCAGCTCTTGTCTGGATGATTTACAATGTTCTGGCTTCTGGAGTTTCAAAATAGTTGTTTCAGACAGTTTCTACCTATTTAATAGTTGTTTTCATGGAATAGCTGAGTCCTGGAGCTCTCTACTCTGCCATCTTCCCCAAAAGTCCCTTGACTTGAATCTTCTTTTAATTTGTAAAATTAACTTTATTGAGGAATTGTTTACATTCAATAAATGCTCCCATTTTAGGTATATATATATATATTTCTCTCCTCTTCCTGCTCGACCTCCCGCCCCCACTGGTAGTCTGCTCTCTGTGTCCATTCACTGTATGTTCTTATGTGTCCTCTTCTATCCTTATCAGTGGCATTGGAAATCTGTGTTTCTTTTTCTTGCATCATCTTGCTGTGTCAGCTCTCCGTGTGTGTGGTGCCATTCTTGGGCAGGCTGCATTTTGTTTCACACTGGGCAGCTCTCCTTATGGGGCACACTTCTTGTGTGGGGCTCCCCTACACAGGGGACACCCCTGCATGGCACTGCACTCATTGTGCACATCAGCACTGTGCATTGGTTAGCTCCACATGGGTCAAGGAGGTCCAAGGTTTGAACCACAGACCTCCCATTTGGTAGGTGGATGCCCTATCCATTGGGTCAAGTCCACTTCTCAAGTACATACTTTTGACGGGTTTTGACAATAAAACTTTTCCTTTGGAACCAACTTCTGATTTGATCAGATGACAGGTTCAGACATCTTGCCAGCACTTGCACCTCCCAGGCACCAACAGCTTTGGTGTCTAAAATGGATCCATAGTGACACCAGGAGGGGTTTGCTACTGGACTGTCTCACCCTCCTGGGAAGGCTGCATCTTCCTCTCTTTCTCCAGATCTTTCCTTTTTAGACATCAAGCTATGCTCTTCAACTGTAATCATCTACAGCTGCTTTGTGGAGATTCTCCATTCTCTTAGAAATATTAGGACTATAGTGCCATGTATGGGACTTTCTGATCCTTCCAACACAAGGTTTTGGAAGAACAGAAGTATTTATTCTCTTGACTTGAACCCTAACTCTGCTTCTTACTCACTGCTCATCATAGGCAGGTTGACAAACCTCTCTATGCCTCAATTTCCTCACCATCCAAATCCAACCAATATCACTGGACAGCGAGAAAAATCAGTATGTGGTCGTGGATTTCCAGGTAGATGACATTGAATTAGGCAGGCAGGGCTCAGCTATCTCACAAAAACAATGGAAAAAGAGCCAAAAGCTGTCCTAGGGACCTGATTTGGGGGTCATCAGACCAGGAGAGTGCTGTGCAGCTCACACTAGTGTGAGGAACAGAGAGAGGAGAACCTGAAACAACAAATATGAGTTACCAAACCCCATGGTGACTGGGAAGGGCTTCAATCCCCCACTCCCAAGATATTAAGCCTGGATTAAAGCACTGCCTCACTCAGGCTGACTGAGAGGAGATCAGACATCTTCCTTGGCTTTCACAAGGGAAGAGGGAGGGAGTATTGGAGGGCTCCTTTTCAGTCAATTTGGCCAGCACAGCCTGCCTTAAAACTTGGCTCTAGCCAGACCAGAAACAAGGGCAAGCAAAAGGTGAAAGAACAACTCCATCTGACGGTTCACGAAAGAGCGCCATCTGCTGGCAGGCCAGGAAATTGCAAGGAGGAAAACTACTCCAACCTGGGAGAAAATCTGCAGCCCACTAGTGAGTTTCTGACCTGATTTTGATAACTTAAGCTGAGTAATTTAAAAACCTTAGAACAAATTGAACCAAAATAGAAGAGGGGAGTGGGTGTAGCTCAGTGGTTGAGCACCTGCTTCCCTTGTAGGAGGTCCCAGATTCAATCTCCAGTGCCTCTAGAAAAAAAAATCAAAGAAGAGCAGGGGAAAAAAAAGTAAGCAAGAGAGAAAAATTGACCATCATAGTAAATTCACCAACATATTCAGATACTTAGACATTAGCAAAGAATTACAAGCTGGACTAAGAAACAGGAAGAGATGGTTTAGCCAAAGGGACAAAACAACTATCCTAAAGAGATATAGGATTTAAGAAAACTAGTCAATGACAATCACACAAGTCTCCTAAATAAATTAAAAGAATTGAGGGAAAATATGACTAAACAGATAAAGGATATTAAGAAGACACTGAATGAACAGTGAACATAAAGAACAATTTGAGAGCCTGCAAAGAAAAGTAACAGAGCTCATCAAAATGAAAGTAATGATAGATGAGATTAAAAAATACATTAGAGGAAGATAACAGCAGATTTGAGTTGTTTAAAGATAGAATTAATGATTTCAAGAACAGATAATCTCAAATGGAGAAGATGGAAGAACAGAAAGAGAAAAGAGTGGAAGAAATTGAACAGGGTCTCAGGGAATTGAATGACAACATGAAATGGACAAACATATACATTATTGATGTCCAAGAAGGAGAACAGAATGGAAAAGGGACAGAAAGACTATTTGAGGAAATAATAACTTAAAACTTCCTGACCCTTATGAAAGACATAAGTAGGAATATTCAAGAAGGACAATGCACCCCAAACAATAAACCTGAATAGATCTACTCTGAGAAACCTTCTATTCAGAATGATGACTATCAGAGATAGAGGATTCTGAAAGCAGCAAGAGAAAAGCAAAGCAACATATACAAAAGTACCTCAATAAGATTAAGTGCTGACCTCTTATTAGAAATCATGTAGGGGAGATGAAAGTTGTATGATGTGTTTAAGGCACAGAAGGAGATAAAAACCCTGCCAGCCAAGAATTCTGTATCCAGCAAAAACTATCCTCCAAGAGTGAGGGTGTGTTTAAAGTCTTTACAAAAAAGCAAAAACTGACCGAATATGTGTAGCAGTTTGGCATTGTTTATGAATTCCAAAAATAGATATTGGATCATGTTTGTAAACTGGTCTGTTCCTCTGGATGTGTTCTCATTTGGTTGTATTAGATTCAGAAGTTTCACTTTTACTTGATTAAGTTATGATTAGGACTTTGATTGGGCCGCATCAGTAGGATGTTGAGTCCCTACCCCCTTGGAGGGTGGAGACTCACAGAGAAAACTGTAAAGCAGAGAAAAGAGTTGCAGTTTTTATGCTGGAACCCCAGGAATTCAACACACAGGAGAATAACAGAGGAATAGAGACAGCTCCATAGACATGATAGAGGTCCCAGGAAGAGAGAGAAGCTAATAATGTATGGCTGACCTTGTGGAGAGAATAGAGCAGCTGAGCCCAGAGAGGAATGAACCCTTGGAGAGAGACAAGACTTATCCCAGCCTACAGCTAAGATTGGAAGAAGCTGGGACCACAAAGCCTTAAGAGGAAGAGCAAGGCTGAGCTGTTGTGAACATTGGCATCCATCTTGCTCCAACACATGGCAATACACTTTGGTGAAGGAAGTAACTTATGCTTTATGACCTGATAACTGTAAGCTTCTACCCCAAATAAATACACTTTATAAAAGTCAATAGATTTCTGGTATTTTCATCAGCATCCCTTTGGCTAACAATACAGACCAGAATAAAAGACTAGAATAAAAAGAGATATTAAGGGAATGCTGCAACCTGAAAGGAAAAAAACAAAACAAAGATGAGAGATGTGGAGAAGACTGGAGAAATGAAGATTAAGAAGGGTAAATTAAACGATAAAAAGACAGACAGTAATAAGATATGACAATGGAAAGCAAAGGAAAAAATGAATGAAGTAGTGCATTTAGAGTAAAAAAATTGAATGTGAATAACTTGATCTACCCAATCAAAAGATATAGACTGATAAGATGGATAAAAATATGAGACATTCATGTGCTGTCTATAAGAGATGCACATCAGATGTGTTAGTCTCCAAAGCTGGGCCTTTGGGGATAACCAGAGGTGTAGAGAAAAGAAATTTTAACAGAAGAATTAGGAACAACCTACATTATGTCTGCAGACAGGAGCCAAGGTCAGTCAAAAACAGTATTCATAGTGGCATTATTCACTATTGCTGAAATTTGGAATCAACCCAAATGCCCATCAACAGGTGAACGGATAAACTAAAATGTGTTATATACATACAATAGAATACTACTCAGCTATAAGAAGGAATACAGTACTAACACATGGGATGACATGGGTGAATCTTGAGGATCTTATGTTAAGTGAAGCAATCCAGGCACTGAAGTAAAAGTACTATATGACCTCTCCTTTATGAATTAAGCAAATCACGCTGTCTCAGAAAGGCAGAGACTGGAAGATTGACTTACAGGAAATAGGGAGAGAGGAAGGTCGTGAGCCAATGTCCACATGGGCAAAATCTATGATAAAGTGGAGGTAAGTTGTTGTGCAGTGAAGGGATAAGATGGGGGCATAGGGATACTAATGGATTGGGCTTTGCAGAGTTGAGGGGGGCTAGGATTGGGAGGATGTGTCAGGTGGTCCAAAGAATCGGGAAGAGTGTTGGGGAGGAACAAGTGAACACAGGAGATTGTTGGATATGTGATTGAAACTATAATGTTGAGAAAATTCCTTAGAAAATATAATAAGGAAAGGTTACTCATTTATGGTCTTTGAAGGGGACCTTCTGGCCCAGGGGGCACCTGGGTCAGGCTTCTAGAGAGTGTGTGAATGCTCATCTTGTCACAGTGTGTTCTATCTTTGGGTGGGGACGCATACAATGAGAGGAAATGTGTACCCCCATCCTAGGGAGGCCTGATTTTCTCAAACAGAGGGGTCGGTGTCTCTTAAGAGCATGGGTTTCTCCCCATGGGGCAGGACAGACTATTGTGTCAAGTCCTCAGCACTGTTGCAAGTATCTATGAACCTTGTCCTTCAAGCAGTGAAGCTTGGTTTTCACTGTGGGCTGTGAGGGGACGGGGTGAGAAGAATAGAATAGATGGGAGATGGGGTAACTGGGAGGGCAATGGAAGTGTTCTGCATGATCATGCCATGATGGAGACAGGACATGTTAAATTTCATCAAAAATTTATAAAATTGTATAGTCTAAAATGTAAATCATAAGGGAACCATGGTTAGTAGCTATGTTTCAATACCTGTACATCAGGGAAGTGGACTTGGTCCAATGGATAGGGCATCCACCTACTACATGGAAGGTCCGTGGTTCGACCTGGACCACGTGGTTCGAGCTGGCCCATGTGCAGTGCTGATGCACACAAGGAGTGCTCTGCCACACAGGGATGTCCCCTGCATAGGGGAGTCCCACGCACAAGGTGTGCACCCTTTAAGGAGAGCCGCCTAACATGAAAGAAAGTGCAGCCTGCCCAAGAGTGGCACCACACACATGGAGAGCTAACACAGCTCTCACAGATGACACAACAAAAGAAACACAGATCCCTGGTGCCGCTGATAAGGATGGAAGTGGGCACAGAAGAACACACAGTGAATGGACACAGAGAGCAGACAACTGGGTGGAGGAAGGGGAGAGAAATAAATAAAAAAGAAATCTTTAAAAAATCTGTATATCTGCTGTAGCAAATATAACATCCACATGTAAAAGATAATTGCAGGGAATGTGGGGGGGGGGGAAGGTTGGATGTTGGGTATATGGGAGTCCCCTAGATTCTATATGTGACATTACTGTCAGTTAAAACATTTTGGGGGACATAATAAAAAAGGATGTAGACATTAAGGAAAAAAAGGAAAAGATTGCCTAGTCACTGTAATACAGGATGACACCTATTAGAGTGATGAAAGGCAAAGCTTCAAATAAATTTATTTGTAATATTATTCATTTCTTAATACCCCACTTTATTTTTTACTTTATTTTAGTTTCCCTAAATTATTATGTATTCTATTTATAATCTTTAAACCTATCATTACTATTTCATTTTCCTATTAATTGAATTTGGCAATATATTATGCTGAGACCAGCTCAGCAATAGGTCTGCATGAAGGGAAGGCGATGCAGAACTGAAGAAATAACAGGACAGAAAGAAAGACACAAGAGAGGAAACAAAGATGGGACCAGGGGGCTTCATGGCTTTTGAAACTTAGAGCCTCAACCCTAGTTTCCACATCATATTTATTTGAAAGCTAATGAGGCGCTGTTTGTTATAGGAAGCAACTTGCAACATCTTCTACAGTAGCAGGAAGCAACTTGCAACATCTTTTACAATAGAAGGAAGTGACTGCAACATTTAAAATAACAGAAAGCAACTGCAACATGTACAATAAGGTAACATTTACAATAACAGGAAGCAATTGCAACATCATCTACAATAACAGGAAGCAACAAATAAGTAAGTCAGTTTCCCACAACAATATTAGGCTTCTTTTTTGAAGGTGTTTTGGATCATATTGGGGTTCAACTATGGCATGGAAGGAGCACTGACATGGGGTGTCATTGATGGGGGACATATGGATGGGAGGGAGTTCTCCATGGCATGCATATAAGGCATATAGATACGTTTGGATGTTCTTTGGGTATTGAGTTAGTGGGTAGAGTTTCACACAACTACTTTCACACAACTAGTTCCCATTCTGGGTAACTCTGTTGCACTCCCCAATGGAGCAGCAACAACCCCCAAGTGCAAGGGCAAAGACAAGTGAAAAAGGATGATCCAATAAAAGGTCCTTGATACTGATGACTATGCTTATGAACCTGTGTGCTTGAAATTTCAACTAGGCCTAAAGCTGCACGGTGCCTAAGAGTTACCTATTCAGAGTCTCCATGTTGCTCAAATGCGACCACTCTCTAAGCCAAACTCAACATGTAAATGCATTACCATCCCCCCAGCATGGGACATGACTGCCAGGGAGGAGTTTCCCTGGTGCTGAGGGATTACTTTCAAGCACCAGTTGGTGATGCAACTAGAAAAAGTCCTTGAATAAAAGATGAAATGGTAAAGACAAAGAGCTTATATGGCTAAGAGACTTCAAAAAGTGCCAGGAGGTCATCAGAGGGTTTGTGCTTATGCACATCTCAGCAAGATCTCAGAGACAGCCAAAGTAGCTACAACCCCAGGTAGTGGTGCTCCTGAGGGCTATAGAGCCACACAGGTTCTATGGTCATGGCAGATGGCTCTGGAGTTCAGTGCCTTGATAATGGGCTCTACTTTGGATTTTGTGTTCCTGAGTGTGATGGAGTTGGACTCAAATGTGACCTTTCTATGCATGCCTCTTCTGTCACTTTCTGTAACTTTTCCTGAACCTGTGGTTGGCACTGTGGTTGGCGTATGCTCAGAAAACTTGAATCTCTGGACTGTCCATGTGCCACCTGGGCTGTGAGTCTCTGCAGAATTGCAACACCTACTTTCCAGTTCATTGGACTTACCCAGGTCAACTTACAGGGAGTTGAGGGTGGTCCATTACAACAGGGAAACAAGAGTCTACAACTGCAAGCAGGGGAATCCCATCCATCAGCCATGTGGTTTCTAAGCCCCCTCTCAATTTAGAGGTGGAGTAGACATTGCCATCCCTGGGTCCTCAGGATAGAGGAATAAAATATGGATTAGAGTGGATTTACTGGTATTCTACTATAGAATAATTGTGACTTTAACAATGGAGAAACCTGTATCACTGCTGTGGAGACAGTAGCCACAGGAGTTGCTGAGGGCAGAGAAAGGGAAGTAGATGTGTGATTTGGGGGCATTCTTGGACTTGGAGTTGTTCTGAATGATATTGCAGGGACAGATCCTGGACTTTGTATGTTCTGCCATGGCCCACTGGATCGACTAGGGGACAATGTAAACTACAACGTAAACCATTATCCATGTGGTGCAGCAGTGCTCCAAAATGTATTCACCAAATGCAATGAATGTCCCATGATGATGAAAGAGAATGTTGATGTGGGAGGAGTGGGGTGAGGTATGGGTGGGGTGAATATGGAGACTTCATATTTTTTAATGTAACATTTGAAAAAAAATAAAGAGAAAGGAAAAAAAGGAAAAAAGAAAAAAGAAATACTCATCTGTGAAGCATGCTGGAAAAAAGTAACCTTGCCTTTGGAATCACTACTTGATGTTGGGGATACAATACAGGTAAAGTACATGAAAGTTTATGCCAAAATGCAATAATTAATTTTCCAATCTTCAAAGGAAATTTAAGCATCTTGAAAAAAACACTGCTGTTGAAATGTAAATTATTTTGTGGTCCCATGTGACCTGAAAATTAAAAGTCTAGGCAGTGGTTACGAGAGCCAGATGAAATACCCAGGATGAGAAATACTCTGTGCCTCTTGCCTCTTTATGGCTTCCATCTGGGATACTTGGCTTATTGGCCTGAAATTTTCTCCCATCTTTTCACTGCCTAGGTAGGACTATAGAAATTGATTTGGCAATTATTGTTTGTCACCTAGTTACATCCAGGTCTCTGGAATTTGAAAGTCATGTAGAAAAGAAAATAAGCATAATTAACGCTATTTGGTAGTGAAGGATGCTAAGTATGAAAGGAAATTCTTTAAAATGCTAGACCTTTTTAAAGAGAATAAAATATACCCATTTTTTTAATCAATTCTTATCTACTTAAAGCAAATGTCAATAAAATCATATTAGTAAAGTTATACTTTGTGTCAAGAGTAAAATCTATGGAATTTATGTGAAAGCATCAATACTATTACTAACTCTTTATGCTAATTAATCTATTGATTGATATTTTCCATGGCTTTTTATACATCTACTTAATATAGGAAGCATAAGTCCGTTTCCAGTGAAATGGGTTTATTTTTTATACTTATTTTTTAAAAAATACTTTACATTACATAAATGTTGCATAAAAAATATAGAGGATTCCCATATGCCCACCCCATACTCCTGCCACACTTGAAATCAGTTTATGCTTAGATCTTTCATAGAACCAGAAGGGAAGCAAGGTCTTTTTTCTTGTGTTCAAAAATGCATTGCTAGAATCTGAGACTTTTCTACTAGTTAGTCCTCTGCAAGGACTTTCCATCTTATACATCTTCATGAGCAGTGACACAGGACTCTCCACTCTGTATAACCTTTGCTTGATATTTTAATGTTTTTATTCATTTAAAGAAACTGGAAAAAATCTTGGCAAAAGCAACCGGAAGGAACTCTTCTTACATATGAATTTTGGGACTCTTCTAAAACCTTCAGCTGGGATTTCCATGAAAGCAAAGCAGAAAGTCACCCCATCATTAGGAATGCAAAAATCTTATTGGGGGAGTAATACCTGAGGAGAGAAAGCAGAAAGGGCCAAGGGGAATCATCAGACTATTATGCTGACCTGAAAAAGCTGCATTTATTCTATAGAGAGTGATGGAGCAAAGACTACAGGATAAAGGAGTCCTGTGTTGGGTGTAGATGGCCATGCTCTTGGCTATCACCATCTCACACAGCCACTGGCTGGGGGCTCTGGGAAGATAATCACCGTGGCTGGAATGCTGAGATGCATGAATCTTGATGACACCCACCTGGGAAGCCCCAGCCATAGCCACATTGCTCAGGGTTGGGCAGTGAAGCTTCCTTGTGGGAAAGCTGGGTGGCATGTCTCATATTGACCACAATGATTAGTTGGAAGATGAATCCTCATCTTTCCACCACTGGAATATACATGACAACATCCCATCAGGCGTTTCTCCAGAATATTCCTGAAAGCTCCCAGGATGATCACTCCATCCTTGGCATTCCTTCTAAGAAGGTCTTTTGTGTGCCAAGTCTGGCCTGTCTTTTTGCAGCTATCAAGCTGTCATGGCTTCCTCAGGATAACCTACCCTCCAGAGTGTAGCCCACTATAAGGTCCCTTTCACTGGACCTAAATTTAAACTCCAAGACTGCCTCCCAAGAAACCCATAAAGCCAAAACCTCAAGAAACACACTCTAAGATGGCCTTTGAAACTCAGCTGGCTGTGGGGTTTCCTTGAACTCTTAGGTGTGAATGGGATCTTGGAGACTCCTTTCCCCTTTTGTCTCTTTCTGGAACTTGCTAATGAATGCCTAGTATCAAGACAGGCCAGACCATACAGGGTTCAGACTTGGGATATGATCTCTTGGCTTGGCTTGGAATAGAATTCCATGTACCAGATTCAGGACCCTGAAGCAGAGAAGGAAGCCATAGACACAGCTTAATAGTGGTAGTCAGTTTGGACAGCACAGAGAAAACATGGGTCCTCTGACCAACATACTTTCCTAAGGAACTGTGCTGCCTAAATTCTCACTACATTTTTTAGCTCTTGAGGAGCATCCATTTCCCACAGAATAATTCCTGATAGGGGTCACTCTTGAAGTATTGCCAGCTGGTATCTTATGGGAATAGTTGCTGTCTAGAGGGAAGGCTCTTGAGGCTAAACCAGAAGGTGGGTGAGAAAGAAAAGAAAGGGTGCATGAAGGTGAAGGTGGAGGATGGGGAAAGGATCAGTGGTGAATGACCTCTAAGCACATATCTACAAACTCACCCAGTTCCCATCCTTGTATGATATGGAGTCGTCCCCCATATCAGTACTGTAAGGAAAGGGTTAAGTTTATCTTTCACATAAAAATGACATGGAAAGCTCCTGGAGCAGACTAGTAGTCTATTATCTCAGTCAAGTTCAAAACGAACTCAAACCGGCTCTGTTATTAGAAAGGAGGAGGAGTAAAATGTCTCTAAAGTAAGCCTAAGATTGACACCAATCCTTAGAGGAGGAAAAGCCGGCGTCTCCAGAATGTGAGGAGTAGGACTCATGTGGGTTAGTTACATCTCTTGGATAGGCTGTAATCTCTGGAGTACCCAGTCAATGGGAAAATGGGAGGGATCTGCAAGCTAGGCTTAGGGAATAAATTTTGCTGTGTTCTGCTGTTTGGCATACCAGCCAGCTACCATGCTTTGGCTGTACACCCATCCTTGCAAGATTGTAAATAATTTTTTTCTCTACAATCAGGTGAATATTTATTCTCTTTCAGGTACAACTTTCTATCTAATAATTTTCAGGGCTTGTCCAGGATTCAAAGCTTTAGAGGGGGACCCCCAGCATGGAGGAAGGGAAGGAACACACTGCTGATTGAGCAGTCTTGGGCTCTCCCATTGGGAGATGGCCTCTGACAGCTGGAAGGACCTGAGACCAGATGCTTAGATCTCCTGATTGTGGACAAGAAAAGGTGAAGAGAAAAACCTGCCTTTCACTGACCAGGCAACTCTGTGCATGGGCCAAGGTAAGAAAGTACTATTAAGTATTGCCTTAGTGGTCAGAAATTCTGATGAGTCCGAGTTTGTTTGTATGTGTATGAGATGCATGACACACTACATGAAGCAAGTGTGGAGTCCGATTCATGTTTCCCTTCTCCTACAAGGGAAAGGGCTGGAGAAGGATGAAGCAAAAGGATCTGAAAGAAAGAAACCCAGACAACACAGAATGGGGAATAGGGATAGTCATCCAGCTGGGAAAAAAGGAAAGGTGGTATCTATTGGGTCCCCCAGGGACTTTCCTCTGGATAGTCCATTAGGGAGGATGTTGAAACATTGGACTGATAACGACTGGACTAAGGGAAAGGACAAAAAGAAAATGATTAAATATTGCTGTTATATTTTGGCCAAAGAAAGAATTTTACTGCCCAATGTATTTTGGTCAAGAAATGGGGTGGATGAAGATAGGCTCTGTGTTGACCTTGTAGTTTATGTTAATGAAAAGAAACCATTTTAGAAGGAGGAGTCTGAGTATGCCGTGTACTGGTTAAAGGGGAAAGAGACCATTCTCTAGCCCTTGAAAGCCAAGACTCCAGACTCAGAAACTAAATCTGTAAAAGCTAAACCTTGGTACCCTCTACTGAGCCTTCCTCCTCCCTATGTTTCCCTTCTCCTCCCAAGGCATGGGCTTGTGGATTTGGAAGGTACAATAGGACCCACCCAAGCACCCAGGGAGCCAGAGGGCCAATCCATACCCACTGCCCCACTGGTTATGTCCCACTAGCAGTTAAGGAATTGGAACAAGATAGGAAGAATATATAGAACTTTCCCCTCTCCAAGGCCTCCAAAGAAAAGAGATTGAGGGAATATACCCCCATTGAGCTTCTTTACTCCTTGAGAGAAGTACCAATTGGGCCAGGAGAGATCAGTTATGTAAATGCCCCACTGACAAGTATGGAAGTAAAAAACCTTAAAAAGGAGATGAAGTCATTCATGCAAGATCCAGTGGGGCTAGCTGAGTAAGTGGATTAATTCCTGGGCCCAAGTCTGTATATGTGGTCTGAACTTATGTCTATACTGAGTATCCTCTTTATGAGAGAAGAAAGGGGAATGGTAAGGAGGGTGGTTATGAAGGAATAAGAAAAGCAGCACCCATCTGGACAAGGGGTAATGGCAGCAGAGCAGAACTTCCCCAATATAGACCCTAACTGGAACAATAATGATTGGGGGATAGAGCACAAATGAAAGATCTTAGAGACTTTATTATACAAGGGGTCAAATGGGCCATGCCTAAATCCCAAAATTTAAATAAGGCCTTTGAGGTGAATCAAGAAAAAGATGAGACTCCCTCTGCTTACCTGCAAAGGTTGAGAGACCAGGTGAGGAAATATTCAGAAATGGACCCTGATGATCCATTGCCCAGGGAATGCTAAAGGTCAACTACATAAAGGGATCTTGACCTGACATTTGGAAAAAGATCCAGATAAAGGGTGGATGGATGGATGGATAAAGACCACTAGAAGAGTTAATGAGAAAGTCTCAGAAATGGTTCGTGAGAAGGGAGGAAGAAAAGCAGAAGCAAAAAGCTAAGATAATGATGAGCACGGTTGACCATATGTCAAGAAAAGATTATAGATACGGCAGGGAGGGGGCAGGCAGAGACCGGACCAGATAGGGGAGGAGGCTGGGCTAGCTCTGATAAAGGGCCTAAGAGAGTGCAGGACTCCATTATCACTGTTGAAACCTGGTTGTTTTACAAGAGAGTGCCTGAAACACACCAAATGTAAGATAAAGTCTATGATTAGCAGCAAGATTTTGACAGTGTTCTTTCACAGTTTGTAACAAACTTCTCATGACAATGCAAGTTGTTTGTGGAGGATTGAAGTATGGGACCCCTGCATGATGTTATCCATGTTTGCTTTGTAAGTTCACAACTTTTACTATACACTTAATTGTTTATGTATGTTCACATATAAATGATACAAAGATAATAATTGGATTGGTTAGGGGAAAAATACTTTGTCTAGTATTTTGACAATACTCTTTAATCATTAGTTAAAAAGGTTTAAAAACAATGCAAATTATTGGTGGTAAGATGAGGTGTTATATATGTTTGTTTGGTAAGTTCACAACTATTAAACACTTATTGTTTATGCATGTTTATGTATGAGTGATATATTTCAATAAAATAAATTAAATTAAAATAAAATAAAATAAAATGAGAGTGCCCAAGTTTAAAGAAAGAAGGTCAGGTTATACCCCTGATGAATTTTGAGGACGAGTTGGGTCAGAGCCTCCTAATATCAAGACCTCACCAGGTGACTTTAATAAATCTAATGGTGGGCCCATATCAGAAAGAAATTACATTTTTGGTGAACACCAGAGCAGCTCAATCCTTTGTGAGCCACCTCTCAAAGAGGACCAAATACTCTGGAAGCCCCCTCACAATCTTGGGGGTAAAAGTGGAGGGACTTAAATTTTCCTTTCTTGAGCCTACTGACATTCATTGGGAGGTATTAGTCAGGGTTCTCTAGGGAAACAGAATGAACAAGTGATATCTCTCAATAATAAAAGATTCTATAAGTCTCTCACATGACTGTGGGGATGCACAAGTCCAGATTCTGCAGGCAGGCTGCTACCAAGGGTTCCAATGAAAGTCCAGTGAAGGTCCTTGATGAGTTAAGACATTGGCTGTTCAAAGATGAGTTGGGAAATTCTCACTCAATGCTTGAATCACTTCCCCTTTCAAAGCATTCAACTGATTGGATAAAGCATCACTCATTGCAGATGACAATCTCCCTGATTTTTGTAATAGTAATCAGCTATATAGCAGTAAAGTCAGTGTTGACTAAAGTCCATAAATATCCTTGTATTACAGTTAACCCAGTGCTTTCTTGACCAAACAACTGGGCACAATTACCTGGCCGAGCTGACACATTAGCCTGATCAACACTGTCCCTTGCCAACCCCACAACTGTACACATTACCTTAAACCATACTTGGTCTCTAAGTAAAAACAATAACAGGCATTCGTATATTATATATATATATATATTTCTGCCTAACAATGTTCAGATCCTCTGTGTACAACTGGAAATGCATTCATTCCATACAGAATGGGTACAAGTTCTTGGATAATATTCACTCTTAAACTTGACATCCTCAAATCTTATGACATGAAACTGATACAACTTGTTATATGATAAGAGAAAAGTTTGGTGAAAAAGACAAAGAAATTCATTTTGTGTACATATACAATCATAATCATAATGAAACAAGAAAGAAAGATTCATGACCTTTACATACTTCATTTCTGCAACTGGTCATGTGGTTGACGTTCATATTTATCACTACTTTCTTCCACTACCCATTCCATGTTTCTTTGACCCTCAGGAAGTATTTCATCAGGCCATGGTTCTTTTCCTGGTGGGGTGAAGCAAACTTCTATTCCTGAAGATTCTGGGCCAATGTTAGTCCTGCTAGGATAGGGCTGTGGCAATTTTCCATTGACTTTAATCACTGGGCATGGCAGTACTGGAGACAAGATTTTATTTCAGTGTACATATAGAAATGTTTGCATCATTCGTGCAATGGTTAAGTTTCAAATTTGAAGACTAACTAATTTCTTTCTTTTGTAACAGTATCCAGAATATCTATGAGGAACCAGTCAACATCATTATACCTTTTGGCTTCATAAACTCTGTTAAAGTGTTGAAAACACTCTCACCCAGATCCTTGCTTCTTATAAGCATGGAAGTGGGGGAATCGAGCGATGATATTTTGTGTATCTCGATTGTCAACTCATGCCATGGACTGTTAGCAGCCTCTTGATTATTGGAAATTGAGTCATTAATACCCTTGTGTCCAATTAGAGTAGAAAGCCCGTTGCATGATGGTAGAGGTTATATTAAATTTCACTAAAAATTTATAGAAGTGTATGATCTAAAGTGTAAACCATAATGTAAACTACTGACCATGGTTAGTAGTTATGTTTCAATATTTGCACAAGTGTTGTAGCAAATGTAACATCCACATGTAAAAAGATCATTGTTGGGGAAGGAGGAAAAAGGGGAGGATGTTGGGTATAAGGGAGTCCCCTATATTCTGATTGTGACTTAAAACATCTTTGAAGACATAATAAAAAAAGATGTAAGACACTGAGGAAGAAATGGAAGAATTGCCTGGCCACTGTACAAACAGGACAACAACTATTACAGTGATGAAAGACAAAATGCACAAACATTTTCTTAAATAATATTTTTCATTTTCTTCTTACATTTTTAAAATTAAAGTTATTAGAACACAAAACATGTTACATTAAAAATATTTAAAAAATTAAAAACCATAAGAGGTCCCCATATACCCCCTTCCCACCCCCACCACATCATTATTGTAAATTGTATTTTTTAAAGATATATACATCACAAAAAATGTTATATTAAAAATATGAGGTTGCCATATAACCCCCACCTCCCCACCCCACTCCTCCCACACCAACAACCTCCTCCATCATTGTGGCACACCCATTGCACTCGGTGAACACATTTTGGAGCACTGCTGCACCACATATATAATAGCTTACACTGTAATTCACACTCTCCCCCAGTACATTCAGTAGGTTATGGCAGGATATATAAAGTCCAGCATCTGACCCTGCAATATCATTTAGGACAACTCAAAGTCCCAAAAGTGCCCCCACACCACATCTCTTCTTCCCTCTCCCTGACATCAGCAAATACTGAGGTCACTTTCTCCAACTCAATGCTAAAATTTCTTCTATTACTAGTCACAATAGTTTTATAGTAGAATATCAGTCCAGTCTAATCTATACTTTATTCCTCCATTCTGTGGACTTTGGGATGGTGATGTCCACTCCACCTCTAGATCAAGAGGGAACTTAGAGGTGGCGGACTTGGCCCAGTGGTTAGGACATCCGTCTACCACATAGGAGGTCCATGGTTTAAACCTTGGGCTTCTGTGCCCCGTGTGGAGCTGGCCCATGTGCAGTGCTGATGTGTGCAAGGAGTGCCATGCCACGCAGGGGTGTCCCCATTTGGGGAGCCCCACATGCAAGGAGTACACCCTGTAAGGAGAGCTGTCCAGCACCAAAGAAAGTGTAGGCTGCCTAAGAATGGTGCCACATACAGGGAGAAATGACAGAACAAGATGATGCAGCAAAAAGAAACACAGTTTCACATGCCACTGACAACAACAGAAGCAGACAAAGAAGATGTAGCAAATAGAGACAGAGAACAGACAACTGGGGTGGGGGGAAAGGGGAGAGAAATAAATAAATAAATAAATCTTTTTTAAAAAAAAAGAGGGGACTTAGATTCCACATGGATGGTGGATGCAATTCCTCTGCTTGCAGTCGTTGGCACTCTTGATTCCCTGGTGTGGTGTTTGACCATCTTCACCTTCCTGTTGCTGACCTGGGTAAGTCCAATGAACCAGAGAGTAGGAGTCACAACTCTGCTGAGACTCAGCACCAAGCTGGCAAATGGGCCGTCCAGAGATTCAAGACCCCAGAGTATGCACTATCCCTTGCACCAACCACAGGCTCAGTAAAACTGACAGAAGAGGCATGTAGGAAGGTCACATCTGAATCCATCTCCATCACACTCAGGAGCACAAATTCCAAAGTAGGGCCCTTTGACATGGCACAGAACACCAAATCCATCTTCCATGACCGCACACCCTGTGGAGCTCCGTAGCCTTCAGGAGAACCAGCACCTAGAGTTGTATCTACTTTGTCTCTCTCGGGATGTGCATAAGCATATCCCCTCTGATGACTTCCTGATCCTTTTTGGAAGACTCTTAGCCATATAAACTCATTTATCTTTACCATTTCTTCCTTTCATTCATGGCAAAAAGCAGTTTTTAGTACTTGATCCAATTTGTAGGCTGAGATATTCTGCTGGTCTGAGTTGACCCTTTTATTCAAGGTCTCTTTCTAGTTGCATCATCAGTTAGTGATTGGTAGTAATCCCTCAGCGCTAGGGAGGCTCATCCCCAGGAGTCATGTCCTGTGCTGGGGGAAGGTAATGCATTTACATGCTGAGTTTGACTTAGAGAGGGGCCACATTTGAGCAACATGGAGGCTTTCAGGGGGTAACTCTTAGGCACCCTGTAGCTCTAGGCCTAGTTCATATTTCAGGCACACAAACTCATAATCATAGTCATCTGTATCAAGGGCTCATTATTGGACCATCTTTCCTTGTTGGTCTTTGCCATTGCAAACATCCCCTGTGTAGGAACTCAGCACTCCCTCAGTTGACATTTGCACCTGAAACTACTATAAAAATACTCAATTTACATCAGAATATTTTTATGTCCCCTATATACATGCCCTGGAGAATCTCTCCCAACTCATGTGCCCCCCATCAATAACGCCCCAAACCAGTGTTCCTCCCCTACCTCAGTTGAACCTCTCTGTGGTCCAAAACTTCTTCACCAATGAAGCCTGATATATTGCCAGATTCAATTAACAGGAAATTGAAATATAGTGATGGGCTTAAAATTTATAAATAGAATGCATAATTTAGAAATACTAAAATAAAGTAAAAATAAATTGGTGTATAAATAAAATGAAAATATTATAAAGCTTTGTTTCAAATATTTTGCCTTTCATCACTGTAATAAGTGTTGCCCTATATGTACAGTGGCAAGGTAATTTCTTTAATTTCTTTCTTAGTGTCTACATCCTTTCTTTTTTTCTTCTAATTTTTAATTTTGACTTCAAAAAACTTTTAGATCACAGTAATTCACATACACAATATAGGGAACTCCATATATCCAAACCCTTTTCCCCTTTCCCCAGCAATGATCTTTTTACATGATCATGTTATATTTGCTGCAACTGATGTACAGATTTTGAAACACAGCTATCAAACATGGTTCAATTTTGGTTTACATTATGGTTTATATCTTAGACTGTACAAATTTATATATTTTTAGCTTCCTTATGTTTTACATTATGGTTTACATTTTAGCTTATAGATTTTATATATTTTTGGTGTAAGTTAATATGTCCTATATCCTTCACTGCATGATCTTCTGCAACACTTTCATTGTCTCCCAGTGGCCCTACCTTCATCCATGCTATACCTCTCTAACTCTCCCCTCAGGACACACCATGACAATCAATCTTTACTACTTGAGGGACCAGATTTATAGATATTGCAACATCACTGAGGCCTTGACATATTAGACTGCCCTAACTAATTGGGATCCACCGATTCTCTCTAGAGACACAATTCCATCTATTAGGGAACATCAGGTCTCTGCAGGATGTGCGTGCACCTTTACACTCATTAGATGGGTCTTCACCCAAAGATATAACACATCAGGACAAAATGAGCACTCATACAATCCTTAGAAGCTTGCCCTTGTACCAGATGCCCACCAAGCATCTTAAACACATAATCTTTCCTTATATTTTCTAAAGTTTTCTCAATATTATAGCTTCAAACATATATCTGACATACTTCCATATTCAATTGCTCCCCCCAGCCCTCTACCAATTCCTTGGGCCATCTGATCCATCCTCACAATCCTAGGCCCTGTCAAGTCCAAAAAGCCCCACCCAAAGGTATCCCTATGCCACCATTTTATCCCTTCCCTGTACAAATACTTACCTCCAGCTTCTCATAGACTTTATCCACATAGGCATCAGCTCACAACTTTCCTCTCCTCCCCTCCCCCCTCCAAATTACTTCAAGCATATCTTCCAGTCTCTAGCTATCTGAGAGAGTTTGGTCTGCTTTTTTTGATATCAGGGAGGTCATGTAGTATTTGTCCTTCAATGTCTGGCTTGCTTCACTCAACATAAGGTCCTCAAGATTCATCCATGTTATCACATGTGTTTGTCCTGCATTCGCCCTTATAGTGGAGTAGCATTTCATTGTATGTATACTCCATATTTTATTTATCCACTCATCTGTTGATGGGCATTAGAGTTGATTCCAACTTTTGGCAATCGTGACTAATGCTGCTATGAACTTTGGTGTGCATATATCATTTATGTCCTCCTTTTCAGTTCTTCTGGGTATATACCCAGCTGTGTAATTGCTGGATCATATGGCAAATCTATAGCTAGCATTTTGAGAAACAGCTGAACTGTCCTCCAGAATGCCTGGATCCTTCTTCATTCCCTCCAGCAGTGGATGAGATTTCTCATTCCTCCACATCCTCTCCAGCACTTGTAGTCTTCTGTTTTTTTCATATCTTCCAGTTTTATGGGAGTAAGATAGCATCTCATAGTTTTGATTTGCATTTCCCTAGTAACTAGTGATTTTGAGCATTTTTCATGTGCTTTTTAGCCATTTGTATTTCTTCTTTGGAGAAGCATCTGTTTTAAATCAATTTTTGTATGTCTTTTTATTTTTGAGATATAGGAGTTCTTTATATATGCAGAAAATAAGTCTCCTATCAGATATATGGTTACCAAATATTTTCTCCCATTGAGTAGGCTCTCTTTACATTTTTTTCACAGACTCATTTGAGGTGCAAAAGATTTTAATTTTGAGGAAGTCCCATTTATCTATTCTTTTGCTGCTCGTGTTTTGGCTGTGAAGTTCATGAAGCTATTTCCCATTACAAGCTCCTGTAGATGCTTCCCTACATTATTTTCCAAGGTCTTTATGGTGTTGGCTCTTATATTTCAGCGTTTTATGCATCTTGAGTTGATTTTTATATAAGGTGTGAGTTGGTAATCCTCTTTCCTTCTTTTGCATATGGATATCCAATTCTCTAGGTGCGATTTGTTGAAGAGGACATTCTCTCCCAGTTGAGTGGGCTTGGTGGCCTTGTTGAATATCAAATGACTGTATATATGAGGATCTATATCACAACTCTGAATTCATTTCCATTGGTCAGTGTATGTATCCTTGTGCCAATACCATGCTGTTTTCACTACTGTAGCTTTGTAGTATGTTTTTTTTTTAAAGATTTATTTATTTATTTAATCCCCCCCCCCTCCCCTGGTTGTCTGTTCTTGGTGTCTATTTGCTGCGTCTTGTTTCTTTGTCCGCTTCTGTTGTCGTCAGCGGCACGGGAAGTGTGGGCGGCACCATTCCTGGGCAGGCTGCACTTTCTTTTCACGCTGGGTGGCTTTCCTCACGGGCGCACTCCTTGCGCGTGGGGGCTCCCCCACACGGGGGACACCCCTGTGTGGCACGGCACTCCTTGCGCGCATCAGCACTGTGCATGGCCAGCTCCACACGGGTCAAGGAGGCCCGAGGTTTGAACCGCGGACCTCCCATATGGTAGACGGATGCCCTAACCACTGGGCCAAAGTCCGTTTCCCTGTAGTATGTTTTGAAGTCAGGTAGTGTGACTCCTCCAATTTCATTTTTCTTTTTCAATATGTCTTTGGCTATTTGGGGTCTCTTTCCTTTCCAAATAAATTTCAGAGTTAGTTTTTCTAGTTTATTGAATAATACTGCATTCATTTTTATTGGGATTGCATTGAATCTGTAGATCAGTTTTGGTATGATAGACATCTTAATAATATTTAGACTTCCTATCCATGAACAGGGAATTTCTTCCATTATTTTAGGTCTTCTTTGATTTCTTTGAACAGTGTTGTGTAGTTTTCTGTGTATAAGTCTTTTAGGTCTTTAGTTAAATTTATTGCTAGGTATTTGAGTTTTAAATTTAATATTGTTAATGGCATTTGTTTCTTGATTTCCTCCTCAGATTGCTCATCATTGGTGTACAGAAATTCTACTGATTTTTATGGATTGATCTTACACCCTGCGGCCTTACTGAATGCATTTATAAGTTCTAGAAACTTTTTTGTAGACTTCTCAGGGCTTTCTATGTATAGGATCACGTCATCTGCAAATAGTGAAATTCTGACTTCCTACTTTCCTATTTGGATCCCTTTTATATCTGGGTCTTGCCTCAGTGCTCGATCAAGTACTTCTAACACAATGTTAAATAGAAAGGGTGATAGCAGGCATCCTTGTCTTGTCCCTGATCTTATAGGGAAAGATTTCACCATTGTAAATGATGTTAGCTGTGGGTTTTTCATATATACTCTTTATCTTGTTCAGAAACTTTCCTTCTATTCCTATATTGTGCAGAGTTTCTATTAAGAAAGGATGCTGTATGTTGTCATTGCTTTTTCTGCATCTATAGATATGATCATGGGATTTTTTTTCCTTTGATCTCTTTATGTGGTGTATTACATTAATTGATTTTCTTATGTTGAAACATCCTTGCATACCAGGAATGAAACCCACTTGGTCATGGTGTATAATTCATTTAATGTATTGTTGAATATGATTAACAAGTATTGTGTTGAGGATTTTCACATCTAGAGTCATTAGAGAGATTGGTCTTTAATTTTCCTTTCTTGTGGTGTCTTGGTTGGCTTTGGTATTAGGGAAATGATGGCATCATAAAATGAGTTAGGCAATGTTCCTTCTATTTCAGTTTTTTAGAAGAGTTTAAGCAAGATGGGTGTTAGTTCTTTTCAGAATATTTGGTAGATATCTGTGGAGCCATCTGGCCAAGGGCTCTTCTCAGGTGGGAGGTTTTTAATGACTGATTCTATCTCTTTACTTGTGATTGGTTTGTTGAGGACATCGATTTCTTCTTTCATCAATGTAGGCTGCTTATTTGTTTCTAGGAATTTGTACATTTCCTCTAAATTTTCAGTCTTGTTGGAATATAGTTTTTTAAAGTATCCTCTTATGACAGTCTTTATTTCTGTGGGGTCAGTGGTGATATCCCCTTTCTCATTTCTTATTTTGTGTATTCGCATATTTCCTCTTTTTTCTATGTTATTCTAGTTAATGGTTTGTCTATTTTATCGATCTTCTCAAAAAACAGTTGTTTTTAAATTTTTGTGTGTGTGTGCTTTCTTATTTTCTATTTAATTTAGCTCTGCTCTGTTCTTTGTTATTTCTTTCTTCTTTCTTTGGATTTAGTTTGTTGTTTTTTAATTGCTCCAATTGTGCATTTAGGTCTTCCATTTTAGCTCCTTCTTTTTTGATGTATGAATTTATGGGTATAAATTTCCTCTCAAAGAAGCTTTTCCTGCATCCCATAAGTTTGGATATGTTGTGTTATAATTTTCTTTAGTTTCAATGTAGTTAATGATTTCTGTTGAGATTTCCTCCTTGACCCATTGTTTTTCTAAGAACGTGTTGTTTAGCTTCCATATCTTGGTGCCAAATCTGGGTCTTTGGCCCTTGCAGGTTTCCATCTTCATTTCACTGTGGTCAGAAATTATTTTGTATGATTTCAGTCTTTCTGAATTCATTGAGACTGTCTTTGTGGCCTAGCATGTGGTCCATCTTGGAGTATGATCCATGTGCACTTGAGAAGAATGTATATCCTACTTCATTTGGGTGTAATGTTCTGTAGATGTCTATTAGGTCCAACTCCTCTAATATATTGTTCAGTCTTTGTTTCTTTATTGAGTCTCCTTTGAATTATTCTGTCCAATGGTGATAGTGTTGTGTTAAAATCCCCCATTCTAATTGTAGAGGCATCTATTCCTCACTTAGTTTCCTCAGTGTTTGCCTCACATATTTGGAGGCGCCCTTGCTATGGGCACAATTGTTTATGATTGTTCTTTCTTCTTGAAAGAATATCCCTTTCACTAATATGTAGTGTCCATCCTTGTCTCTCACAATTATTTTGCATTTAAAGTCTACTTTTCTGATATTAATACAGCTACACCTGCCCTCTTTTGGTTATTGTTTGCCCCTAAGATTGTTTTCAAGCTATTCAATTTCTTTTTTTTTTTTAAGCAGTTAAGGGTTTGAGTTATTATTGCATGAGTGATCAACATAACTGCTGAGGCAACTATGTACAGACAAGAGAAGGGGAGCTTTATTTCTTGGTGTCTTCCTCCTTTGATAGAGTCTTGATAATCTCCTCCTTCTTGGCCTGTAGTCGCTCCTCATGGCACTTGCATGCCTCCTTGGTTTTGGACCTGCAGGCTTCAGCCTGGTCAGCCAGGAGCTTCTTGTGGGTCTTGTCTGCCTTCAGCTTGTGAATATCTTCCATGAGAATCTGCTTGTTCTTGAATACATTCCCTTTCACCTTCAGGTACAGGCTGTGGTACATGTGGCAATCAATCTTAGACTCACGGTATCTTCTGAGCAGCCGGTGCAGCATTCTCATCCTCCTCATCCAGGTTACCTTCTTAGGCATGTGAGCATTAGCAGTACCCTTTTGCTTACCTATGCCCATATGCCTACCCTTCCAGTGGGCCAAGGTGTTTTTCGCCATCGAGTCCAGGAATCAACAGTCATAGGCTTGCGGATGACCAGCCCATCTTTGATCAGCTTCCATATCTGCTAAGGGGAGTTGGCACTGGCGATTTCATTGGTCTCATTGGGGTCCAACCAAACCTTCTTTTTTTCCACAGCGGAGGACACTGGAGGCAAGCCTTTTATGAAGCCTGAGCATACTCATGGCTGCCTCAGCAGCACCGAAAGGACCATTCACTTTCAATTGCTTGAATCCAAGGGTCTAAGATGTGTTTCTTGTAAACAGCATATAGATGGGTCATATTTCCTTACCCAGTCTTCCAATCTGAGTCTCTTAATGGGTGAGTTTAATCCATTGACATTCAGTGTTATTACTCTCAAGGTATTACTTATATTAGCCATATTTTTTTTGGATTTGTGTTTGCATAGGTTGTTTGATTTTTTTCTCTTTTTGTCATTTTAGTTGATTTTACACTCTCCTTCAACTCTGTTTCTCCTGTTTTTTTCTTTCATCCTGAAGAACTCCCTTTAGTATTACCTGAAGGGCAGGTTTCTTGTTGGCATACTCTCTTAGTTTCTGTTTATTTATCTGTTAATACATTTTGAGCTCGCCATCATTTTTGAAGGCTAGCTTTGCTGGATAGAATATTCCTGATTTGAAATTCTTTTCTTTTAGCACCTTGACTATGTCATACCACAGCCCTCATGCCTCCATGGCTTCATAATAGAAATCAGCACTTAATCTCATGGAGCCTCCCTTGTGGTTGGTGGTTCTCTTTTCTCTTGCTGCTTTTAGAATTTTCCCTTTGTCTTGTGCATTGGAGAATTTGACAAGTATGTTTCTTGCAGTAGGCCTGTTGGGATTTATGTTGTTTGGGTCGCATTTTGCTTCTTAGACACGTAAATGCACATTCCTCAATAGTTTTGGGAAGTTTTCAGCCATCATTTTCTCCAACACCCCTTCTGTCCCCTTTCCCTTCTCTTCTTCCGGGATGCCTATGGTGCATATATTTGCATGCTTTGCATTGTCTTTCAGTTCCCTAAGTCTCTGCTGGATTTTTTCTATCTTTTTATCAATCAATTCTACTATCTGTTTGATTTCAGATGTACTGGCTTCCACATCACTACCTCTTTCCTCTGTCTCTTCAAATCTGCTGTTATTTGAGAGTGTATTTTTTATTTCTTGGTTTGTGCTGTTGATCCCCATCATACCCATTATCTTTTGTGCATGATTACAATTTCTTCTGTATGCTCTCCAAATGTTTTCTTAATATGCTTAATCCTTTCCTTCACTTCATTGAATTGGTCCATGATACATGTTTTGATAGCTTTAATTATTTATTCATTGTTCTGCTTCTCTTCCTGGTTTTTAGTTTGTTCATTGGTTTGGGTGATGTTTTCCTAAAATATTGGTTTGGTTTATAGTTTTATGTTGCTGTCTGGTCATCATTTTATCTTGTTCAGTTTATGCAGTTGATTAGCCTCTTTTATGGCTTAATTAGTTGTTATTTTCGTGTGTGTATTAAGTATTTTCTTTGTTACTGTGTTCCTCTTATTCTATTTCCTTGTTGTTGGATAAGTTCCCTTTTGTGGCTTCCAAATTCAGTGTTAGAAACCTGCCATTCTACATTGAGCAAGCACTAATTCTGCTGCAGTCTCTCCCAATTAGTGTCCAGACACCTCCTGCTCAGTAGCTTCCTGAAACAGCCCACTCTGGCAGAATACCATCACCACACAGCCGGTCCTTTGTGGGAGACATGATAACTGTGTACTTATGGGACACCATCTTGCACTACCTATTTTTCATTTTTTAACACTCTAATTTTATTTTACTTTAGTTTTTCTAAATTATTATATATTTCATTTCTAATGTTTAAACCTATCATTACTATTTCATTTTCCTATTAATTGAATTTGGGAAAATATTAGGCTTTATTTTTGAAGAAGTTTTGGATAATAGAGGGGTTCAGTTATGCAGGGGAGGAGCATTGTTGTGGAGTGTCATTAATGGGGAATGCACTGGAGGGAGTTTGCCTGAGCATGCATATATGGTATACAGGTGGGTGGGCTTTCATTGGTATTGACACAGTGGGTAAAGATTCACATGACAACTGAGGGTGTGCTGGGTTCCCAGTTCCCATCCTGTGAAGCTCTATCACATTCCCCAATGGAACAGCAACAATCCCCAAGTGCAACAGCAAATACCAATGAAGTAGAATGGTCCAATGATGGGCCCTTGATAGTGATGACTATGCTTATGATCCTATTGTGTTTTAAATTTCAACTTGGCCTAATGTTCAAATGGTACCTAAGAGGTACTTCCTGAGAGCCTCTATGTTGCTCAAATGTGGCCACTCTCTAAGCCAAACTCAGCATATATCTGCATTACCTTCTTCCCAGCATGGGACATGACTCCCAGTTATAAGCCTCCCTGGTGCCAATGGATAACTACCAAGCACCAGTTGGTGATGTAACTAGAAAAAGACTTTGAATAAAAGTGGGAATTAATAAAGACAAATGAGCTAATGAGCTATATGGCTAAGAGATTTCAATATGAGTCAGGAGGTCACCAGAAGGGTGACTTTATGCACATCTCAGCTGGATCTCAGAAATAGCTAAAGTAGGTACAACCCCAGGTAGGGTGCTCCTGAGTGCTATGGAGAGACCCAGGTCCTATGGTCATGGCAGATGGCTCTGGAGTTCAGTGCCGTGCCAGTGGGCCCTACTTTAGAATTTGTGCTCCTGAGTTTCATGGAGTTGGGCTGAGATGTGACTTCTTTACACATGTCCCTTCTGTCCCTTTTATTGACCCTGTGGTTGGTGCTGGGGTTGGTGTATGCCTGGAAGATTTTAATCTCTAGGTTGTCCATTGTCAGCTGGTCCCTGAGCCTCAGTGGTGTTGCAGCACCTATTCTCCAATTCATTGGACTTACCTAGGTCTGTTGACAGGGAGGTGAGGATGGATAACCACCACACCAAGGAACCAAGAGAGTCTATTGCTGCAGGCACAAAATCCCTTCCACTAGCCATGTGGGGTCAAAGCCCTCTCTCAATTTAGAGGTAGAGTGGGTATTTCCATCCCAGGGTCCTCAGGATGGAGGAATAAGATATGGATTAGAATGGACTTACTGGTATTCTACTATAGAATTATTGTGACTCTAGCAATGGAAGAAATTATACCATTGATGTGAAGACAGTGGCCACAAGAGTTGCTGAAGGCAGGGAGAGGGAAAAGGAGGTGTGATATGGGAGCATTTTGGGGGCTTGGAATTGTCCTGAATGATATTGCAGGAACAGATGCAGGACACTATATATCCTGCCATAACCCACTGAATGTACTGGGAAAGAGTGTGAACTACAATGTAAACTATAATCCATGCTGTCTAGCAGTGCTCCAGGGCGTGTTCATGAAATGTAATGAATGTACCTCAGTGATGAAAGAGACTGTTGAAGTGGGAGGAGTGGGGGGGGTGTGGTGTGGAGTATATGGGAACCTCTTATATTATTTATTTTATTTTATTTTATTTTATTTTATTTTTTTTTTAATTTCAGAAACAATCTTTAATTCAAAGACTCATCCTGGGGAACAATTCTCCTAATTCTACAGACATGTGAAACCCAGAGAATAAGTTATCTGCTTCTAATATACAAAGTATAAACATTTCCATTGCAGAAGGGAGAATTGGAAGGGAAACAGGTACCACAGGTCCCAAACAATTCTGAATCTCAGCAGTGCATACTCCATTAGATGTCAAGGTCTGAGAGTCAGCTGTAGAACAATATTTTGTTCTTAAACTTGATGGAGCAGTAGCTCTACCACTTACAAGTGTTTGTGCAGTGGCCTTGTTCTCCCAGAATACTGGAGTGAAGGTTCCACCCTCTTCAAGCATCAGGGTAGCAGCCAGACTCTAAGCTCCACTCTTGTCAAATGAGATGTTGGCCAGGTTTTCCACAGTCCCCCAGCATCTGAGAAAACTGAGGTGGTAGCTGTCTTCCTGAACAATACAGCAGAAGCCCCACATCTCTAACTATTGGAGTATACTCACTCTTTCTACACACATGAGTGGGCTCTCTCCCTTGACCTGAGAAGATGGCCTCAGTCTAGATGTCAGTTTCCATTGTCTTGCTCTTGAAATGATTTTTCTTTCAATCTGTTCCTTTTCTGTTCCTTTTAATCAATGCTGGCAGTGGTTCTGTTAATATAGATGTTGCAAAAAAATTGCCAATTTTACATGTGGTACACAGGAGTCCAAACTCTCATACAGTAGGACTTTCCAAAGATCTTTTCTGGAAAACTGCATTTCTAATCCTGACTTGCACTGAAATAGCTGACTGAATTCATTTTCAGTAAAACCTTTACATGTGCGGCGGCTTGCTCGGTCGGTAGAGGTGGGGTCTGGCTGCGGACGAGGGGTCGGTCCAGCTCTGGACGAGGGGTCCCGCTTGGGACGAGGGGTCGGTCCCACCTGGGACGAGGGGTCGGTCCCACCTGGGACGAGGGGTCGGTCCGGCAGCAGACGAGGGATCGGTCTCACAAGGGGTTGCGCGGTTCGGCTGACGGGGTCGCCCGGCGAAGCCGGCGACGAAGGGGTCGCCCGGAGAAGCAGGCGACGAACTGGGGACAAGGGAGGCCAGGCCCTTGTTGGGGGCTCTCAGGACTGGAGGGCGCACGGCAGAAGAACTACCGTGGAGACAAGGTAAACACGCAAGTCCCTCTTATATTATTTAATGTAACTTTTTTTTGTGATCTATGTATCTTCACAAAATACAATAAAAATGTTGAAAAAATAGAGTTTTGTCTAAGAATAGAAGTAGTTATACTGGCTATGATTTTCCAGATTCAGGATGCAATAAGCCCTGTCAAATTGGTAGTAAATGTAACCAAAGTCTAGAGTCCCTGTCTGTGCAGTTTGATGCCTGCCAAATGATAGATTGTGGGAATTTAGAACATCAGCAGTGGCTGAGTGGAGAAAACAAGTACATATGCCTAGAGTCAGTAGGAACTTCTGGTGCCCCTTTCCCCTCCTGGGACCATGTATGGTGGACTACCCAGTATATAGGATAAACCGCAGAAAGGGAATGGAGCCCACAAAGATGGATAGCACTAAAAACTAAAACAACCTTTTATAAAGATAATATCCCACCATATTGCAAAAATCTTCAGTGCAACACTGTAGAAATAACCATTAGGAAGGCAGACAAATTAGGAATCAACAACAAGTGGGGCAAAAACAGGTATTCCTCTCCTGACAGGATATATAGGATGGGGGTGGATGTTACTGGTAAAGATCCTGTAGGGAGGTTCTGTACACAGGTACCCGCCCCCCCAAATCAACACAACATCAACAATGCCCTCTCCGGTTTGCTCTTCATGATGTTGGAGGGAACTCTGCTGGAGGCAAGTTCCCCAATCCAAGATAACCCCAAGGTAATCAGAATAGTCAAGGCAGAAAATTTAAAGCAAACCATAGAAATAGAGACAAGATATGGAGACACAAAATGCCTTAGTAAAATTGGTCAAATATATGGTCCAGAGTCTGAACAAAAGCAATTGTTACACTTGTGCAACAGACTAGCCCACTGCTCATATTGTACCCTTTCTGTTAGGTATGGAAGAGCATGAAAGGGAGTTTAAGTGCATGGTACTCCTCTTCCAGAAAGCTACTCCTGGTGAAAATTTTAGTACATTGTCCTTTCTCTTCCCTCCTTTCAAAAAGGAAAACATCATAGCCATACTGGCTTCCCACCTTGGTCCAGGAAGTTACTCTGCCTGTCTCTCTAGATGGGGAAAAGGTCTTCAGGACCTTGGGACCATGGCCTTGTGTACATGGGTGTGGAATGGGGGTAAAGAAAATACTAGCAATTTCTCCAGTTTGGCCATAACCTGAGCAGACCTCTGGTAGTACTTCAGAAAGGGTGTCCTCCAAACAGCATTAACTGAGAAGTAAGGAGGGACCTGGGCTCTGGGTCAATTGGCCATTCCATTTACTCTAGCATTTGAAAAAGAAGAAGAAATGCAAAACCAGGTAAAAAGAAAAAAAGTTTACCTGGTTCCTTTGATGACTGAATTTATCTAGATAGCATAGGGGTTCCCTGCGGAATCCCGGATGATTTAACACTAGAAAACAAGTAGTTACAGGATTTGAGTCATTTTTATTCTGGTGGGTCACCATTAAGAAAAATGTAAATTAGATTAATTATATATAATACTATCAGCAAAGATTTATTAATTACACTGGGATGCAGTTAAAGGAATAGTAGGACAATTAAATGCTACCGGCTGAATGACATAGAAAAAATAGGATGGCCCTAGACATGATGCTAGCTGAGAAAGGGGGCATCTGTATTATGGCTGGAAGCAGTTGTTGTACGTTCATCACTAATAATACAGCACTGGACAGGACTATCACCAAAGCTTTGCAAGACCTAACCACCTTATCTGAAGAATTAGCAAAAAATTCTGGCATTGACAACCCCCTCACAAGATGGTTAGAGAGCTGGTTCAGGAAAGTGAAAGGAGTAGCACTGTCTGTCCTGACTTCCCTTATTATTGTGGCTGGGGTACCCACAGCAGTTGGGTGTTGCATCATCTCATGTGCCTGAGGGTTAGCCCAAAGACTCATTGAGACCACCCTACCAAACATGCCCATATAGTACAAGCAAAACAACTAGTATCCCCTTAAAGAGGAAGACCTCTATGATGATGAATGTGAGGAAGCACTTGGCAGGATTGAGAAACTAGAATGTGAAAACTAAGAGTCTAAAAGAAAGAGGGGGAAATTGGAAGGAAAGGTGCGGTCACCCCTCGGGCTGAAGTGTGGTTTGCTGGCCTGGCGGGGGAGCGGCCGCGGTAGGCCTAATTCCGCTGCCCCCATAATAGGGTGGTTGGTCGGACTCACCGCCACCCCTGAAGGGAGCTCGGCATGGGCGCAGAGTGCCCTCGGGTCTCCCCTTCTCGGCAGCCATGCTTCCGCAGCCGCCCCTCCTCCCGGATGGCGCCACACGATGCCTGTGGGGCGGCACCCTTCTTCTTCTTTCTCCCTGCGCAGGCGCAGGGCGGAAAATTCCAGTCTGCCCTTTTCCCCTCCCCCGACAGCAGCAACAGCCAGGCATGGGCTGAAAAATCCAGTCTGCTCTTTTCCCTTCCCCCAACAGCAGCAACAGCCAGGCGTGGGCGGGAAACTCAAGTCTGCCCTCCACCCCAGCAACAGCAGCCACCAATCCCTAAACCCTGCCCCTTCCCCCAGCAACAGCAACAGCCAATCCCTAACCACCACCCCTCCCCCATCCAGTGCCTCCCACTGACCTTTCGCCGGCAACCAATCAGAACAGGGCATGGCTTCGACCAATCAGCCTTCCCCAGCCCCTATAAAACTGTTGCCTCTCCCTCAATAAAGTGGACTTGCGTGTTTACCTTGTCTCCGCGGTAGTTCTTCTGCCGTGCGCCCTCCAGTCCTGAGAGCCCCCGACAAAGGCCTGGCCTCCCTTGTCCCCAGTTCGTCGCCTGCTTCTCCGGGCGACCCCTTCGTCGCCTGCTTTTCCGGGCGACCCCTTCATCGCCGGCTTCGCCGGGCGACCCCGTCAGCCAAACCGCGCAACCCCTGTGAGACCGATCCCTCGTCTGCTGCCGGACCGACCCCTCGTCCCAAGTGGGACCGACCCTTCGTCCCAAGCGGGACCGACCCCTCGTCCAGAGCTGGACCGACCCCTCGTCCGCAGCCAGACCCCACCTCTACCGACCGAGCAAGCCACCGCAGAAAGGGTTAAGTTTAGCTTAACATAAAAGTGACCCCAGGGAATGCCTAGCAGTCTATTATCTCAACCAAGGTCAAAACTAACTCAAACTGGCTCTGTGGTTAGAAGGGGAGAAGGGGAAGAGGTCTCCAATTTAAGCCTAAATTGATGCCAATCCATTAGGGGGTAAAGGCCAGGGTCCCTGAAATGTGGGGAATGGGACTCATGTGGATTAGTTAGACCTCTCAGATGGGCCGTAACCTCTGGAGTACCCAGCCAATGGAGAAATGGGAGGGATCTGCTTGCCAGACTTAGTGAATGAATTTTGCCATGTTCTGCTATGGTATAGCTTACTTTCTACCAGTACTGACAGTGATAATAATAGCAGTAGTATGGGTGGGGGGGAGGGGAGAGAAAGAAATAAAAAATTAATCTTAGAAAAAATAGCAATAGTAAAAGTTAAGATTCCCCTTGAGTAGGTGGTTTTGTGTTACACTTTATTTCATGGCAATCAAATGAGGAAGGTGTTAATGTCCCTGTTTTCTGGATGAGCAAATTAAGGCTTGTAGAGGCCAAGAAACTTGCCCAAGGTCACAGGGCTAATGAGGTAGTATTTGACCAGGAATCCTGAAGGAGGAGACTTGGAGAAAGATCATGGCTCTACCTTGGTAGACAGATGCCTCAGAGGAGCCTGCTTTTGTCTCCCACTGGGGTTGCTTATCTAAGCTGTGAAACCAAGGCTTCAGGGTACTTCTCAAGTTCCTTCCAGTCTCTGTCCTGTAACTGCATTGCAAGGCAGGCCAAAAGGGGAACTGCTTTCTTTTAAAATCTTAGTCAGTGTGGGAGGCACCACTTGAACTTGGTCATCACCCTCTATATTCTTCAAGGTAAGTATGAGAGGTCTGGAGATGGCCATGCTCCTTCCTAAGTTTGGGCATGGTTTGGACCCCCTGTGTGCTCAGTTGTCATGTCCGCTAGAAGTCTATTCCCAGTTGTCTTTCTGCCTGTTTCTTTGGCCCAATTCCTGTCTTTATTTTTTGGAGTCTTGTGCATCCTTACCATTTCCTACAACTCCATATCTTCTGCTTCCATTTTGAACTGTTTCCTGTGCCTTGGTCACAGAATAGAAGTAAAGTTTACCTTTTGTACATTGGACAGTTTCTTTTTTTTTTTTTTTGCTATAAATCATCTAAATTAGTTATTTTCTACCTGGGTGACCCTAGCTTGCTTTGCTTTCATTCATCTATCTATTTCTATTTATCTGTCTATTCCTATTTCTATCTATCCTTTCATTTCATCTATTGATTTCTATTTATCAGTCTATTCATCTAGCTATCACTCATCTATCGATTTCTATTTATCAGTCTATTCATTTATCTATCCTTGCTTGCTTTCATTCATCTATTGATTTTTATTCATCTATCTATCTATCAACCTACCTATCTATCTATCTATCTACCTACCTATCTATCTATCTGTCCTGAAGTTCAGAGAGCTTCTTGACAAAAGATTTTCTCCCCCCAGTGCTAGTGCTGCAGGGAACTCTGAAATGGACAAAGCTGAGTTGCAGAGTTTGTGTATTCTGCCCAGGTCATTGCCATCTGACATGTCCTTCCAGAGGGGTCTGTTTAAACTTTAGTGAAAGTATCCTCCTTTCCAGGGGAGGATCCCTGGAGGAACTAGGGTGTCACCCATTCAGGACAGCCCATCAGGCCATCATAGCTTTGCAGACTCCAACCAGGTTAAGAGTGCCTGCGCAGGGTAGCCTCCTCTGGCTACTCTTCTGGCACTTGGCTTTTCTTACTTCGCAGTATATCCTGGAAATCACTCTGTATCTTATTCCTAGAAAAAGAACTTGCTGAATCAAAGGGTAAGTGCATTAGTAGTTTTGTTAGGTTGAGAAGGGTTGTACGAATCTGCATTCCTACCAGCAACCTCTGAAAGCTCCTGCTTCCCTATAGCCTTGCCAGTGAACGTGTTTCATGTGTTTTACTTTTTGCCAGCCTGATTAGTGATAAATGATATTTCCATGTTGTTTTAATTTGCATTTCTCTGATTATGAGTTTGAATATCTTTCATGTTTAAAGGCCATTAATATTTCATATATATCGATATGTATATATATATTTATATATGCATACATCCGTGTGTGTGTGTGTTGGCCTGTTCATGTCTTTTTTCATTTTTCTACAGGATTTTGACTTGTTGTCTCTCAGTTGTTATTTTTCACATTTTTACTGGGGGCCACAAGGGAGGATGCCTCCTGCCTGTTAGTGGAGGTGCTCTCAGAGCCTTCACCTACTCCAAGCTTGGCCCCGGTCATCCTGGGGATGCAGGCATGTTGCCATCATCTAGATCTGGCACTGGCTGATCATCCTGGAGGGCTTGATGTAGGGGTTGGTTGGAGGCAGAATTATAGCAAGGTCCTGATGACGAAGGGCACAATCAACACAAAATCCTGGGCCCAGGCATTCTTGAAGAAGGCAGCTACTCGCATGGCTATCTTTGTCTCAGCAACGGCAGCAGCTTGTCCATCAGTTTTTAAGAGTTGGTTATAGATGAGTCCTGTGGTATAAAAATGCTGCAAATATTTTTTCCCAATTAGTTTTTTTTAGTTTTGTGTATAGTATTTCTTTTTTCTTTTTTAAAATTGGTATTTATTAACATAATGTTGTTTGAAGTTCTTGAATACTAAAGTTTGTTTAGTTTCTTCTCTACACATTTGGAGGGACAGACACTTTGGTGTGTCTAATATCACTATGTAAGTTTATAGCTATTTGTGTTTCAAAGGATTTATTTAAACGTACCCACCAACTTCAGTTTTCTGCTTAGAAATATCTTCAAAGAAAAGTAGAAAGCAGAATGGAAATAATTAATTACATATCTTTGAACAGGAAATCTGTGAAAACTCTCATTTATTTGGTCGGAGAAGTCAGAGAAAAGGTCTTTTTTTTTTTTTTGGATGACATCTTTTTTCAGAGATTACTTTTGAATTTATAACATTTTACTTCCTCTTAATCCATATTTATGCATCCAATTGATTTGTCTAGTTGCATTGACATACACTTCTAATATGATGTCAAATCATATTGGATGATAGATACCTTTTTCAGTATTTCAGACTGACGACCAACATAGACCTTCTGGCAGTGGTTTCAGGTTAGTCTTCTGCTTCATTTTTTTAAAAAAAATTAAATTAAATTAAATTTTTTAATTATCTTTTTAAAAAGTTAATAGATCACATAAAATGTTACATTAAAAACATAAGAGGTTCCCATATACCCCACTCCCTATCACCACACCATCATTTTTTAAATTGTTTTTTGAAGATAAATAGATCACAAAAATGTTACATTAAAAGATATAAGAGGTTCCCATATACCTCCCACCCCCACCGGACTCCTCCCACATCAACAATTAAGTGCTTCATTGTTAGTTGCCTTTTTTTTTTCTCTCCCTGCAGTTTTCCTTTTCCCTCTTGTGCATGGCAGGAGTTGAACAGGGATAGAGTAGCGGGTGAGAGATTTTGTTCTGGGATTTGGTGATTTTTCTTTCTGTTTACAGGTATTTTGAAGTTTTGGCATTCTTCAAGTTCTGCTCATGGTGTGGGTTTGTGTAGATCTGTTTTCCTCTTCTTGTTCAGTATTATTTTGGGAGGATATAAATGGGAAACACATAGCTATGGTTGCTACATTGTCTTTAATTGTATACTTTATTTCAGTCAACATTTTTGAGTTAGACTTGACAAACACTTGTCAATATTTTCTTCATTATTTTGGGTCTCTGCATTTAGGTACATATATATTTATAATTGTTATATTTTCTTACTTAATTGATCCCTTTATCAGTAAATAATTACTCTCTTTGTCCCTCATAACTGTTTTGACTTAATATCTATTTTATCTGATATTAATATAGCCACCCCAGCTCTCTTTTGGTTACTACTTGCATGATACATTTTTTCATTCTTTCACTTTCTACTTTTTAATGTCTTTCAATTTAAGGTGTGTCCCTTGTAGACAGTATATCACTGTAGGGAGTATACCATGTTTGTTTTTATCCATTCTCTCACTCTGTGCCTTTTGACTACTGATAATGAAAAACTTTCTTCTGTCGTTTTTTTATCCATTCTCTTACTCTGCCTTTTGACTACTGATAATGCCATTTTGCTTCTTTCTCTTTCTAAATCTTGTACTATGTTTGTCCATAAGGTCTTCTGTTAATGTCTACTTTCATGTTCATTAGAATTTTTGTATTGTATCATACTGAGTCATTTCTCTTTTCTACATGAATATATTTTTTATATATTTCCCTTATGATTACCATGGGGTTGAAATTTAACATCCTAAATCTATAAGAATCGTATTTAATTTGATACCAACTTGACTTCAGTAGTATATACATACACTCTTCCTATACCGATCTATCCCCCAACTGTTTTTGTGCTTGTTACAAATGATATCTTTGTACATTGTATGTCCAAAACTTTAGATTTATAGTTACAATTTATGCATTTGCATTTTAGCATCAATATGAAGTAAGAAGTAGTGTTACATATCAAAAATACAATATAATATTATTGGCATTTATAATTCCCCATAAGGTGACCTATCCTGGAGATCTTTATTACCCTATGTTGCTTTGAATCCTTGTCTAGTGTTTTCTTCTTTTAGTATGAAGAACTCCCTTTAGCATTACTTGCAGGGCAGGTCTTGAGGTGATGAACTCTCTCAGTTTTTGTTTATCTGGGAATTTCCTAATTTCTTCCTCATTTTTGAAAGAAAGTCTCAGTGGATATAAAATTCTTGGTTGGCAGTTTAAGTCTTCCAATCCACTGCCTTCATGCTCCATTCTGTTGAGAAACTGGCACTTGATCTAATTGGCACATCTTGTACATAATAGGTTGTTTTCTCTTGCAGCTTTCAGAGCTCTCTCCTTGTCCTTTGCATTTGACAGTTTGAGCAAGATGTGATGGGGCCTTTTTTTTTCCCCTCACGTTTATCCTGTTTGGTGTTCTCTGATCTTCTGGATATGCATATTTATGTCTCTTGCTCTAGTTAAGGAGGTTTTTTTTTCATGAAGTCTTTGAATATTCCTTCTGCCCCTTTTTCTCTTTCTTCTCCTACTGGGACCCCACTAATAACTATATTGGTATACTTGATGATATCCCAGACGTCTCCTCTACCTTTTTCATTTTTGTAATTTTTTTTCTCTCTTTAGCCTGACTCATTTCAGGTGTATTGTCTTTGGGATTGCTGATTTTTTCTTCTGCCAGCTCCACTCTGCTGTTGAAACCTTCCTGGGAATTCTTCATTTCAGTTATTGTGGTCTTTAACTCCAGTAGTTCCTTTTGGTTCCTTTTTAAAAATTTCTGTCTCTTTATGGAGGTTCTCATATTTTTCATTCATTGTCTTACACTTCTTCACTATTTATTTTTCTGTCTTTTCCTTCATCTCTTGGAGCATATTGAAGATTTTTAAAAAGTCTTTTATCCAGTATATCTCCAGTCTCATCTACTCCTTTGATGTTTTCTGGATTTCTATCTTTTTCCTTTGGAAGAGCCATCACTTTCTGTCTCTTCTCATGTCATCTTTTGTTGGAAGTGGTTTTAAATATTTTAAAATATTACATCTGAGATTTATTCCTTGGACATCTGTTTGTGGAGCTTGTAACCAACTGGTGATATAGCAGATTTTTTTGAGTGTTAGCCCTCCTATCAGAAAGGGATTTGGCTCGATGGATAGAGCATCCACCTACCATATGGGAGGTTCAGGGTTCAAACTCAGGGCTTCCTGACCCATGTGGTGAAGCTGGCCCACACACAGTGCTGATGCGTGCAAGGAGTGCTGTGACATAAAGGGGTGTCTCCCATGTAGGAGCACCCCCTGTGCAAGGAGTGCACCCTGTAAGGAGAACCACCCTGTCCAAAAATAGTGCAGCCTGCCCAGGCATGAGGCTGCACACACAGAAAGTTGACGCAGCAAGATGATGCAAGAAAAAGAGACACAGATTCCCAGTGCTGCTAACAAGAATACAAGCAGACACAGAAGAACACACAGCGAATGGACACAGAGAGCAGACAACTGGCGGGGGGGGGGGGTTGGGAAGGGGAGAGAAATAAATAAATAAAAAAGAAAGGTCTGCCTGGGGTGATTGCAGCTGTGAGTCTTTCCTTTCTCTCTGGGGCTTGTGTTGTCCTGTGCTCATGCTAGTCAATGGCCTTACGAGTTCAGTTACTTTAAAAATTTTTTTAAAAAATTATTTATTTTTGAAGATACATACATAACAAAAAATGTTACATTAAAAAATATGAGAGGACCACATGGGAGATCCACGGTTCAAACTCTGGGCCTCCTTGACCCGTGTGGAGCTGGTCCACGTGTAGTATTGATGTGCGCAAGGAGTGCCGTGCCACGCAGGAGTGTCCCCGTGTAGGGGAGCCCCACGCGCAAGGAGTGCACCTCGTAAGGAGAGCCACCCAGTGTGAAAGAAAGTGCAGCCTGCTCAGGAATGGCACTGCACACACGGAAAGCTGACACAACAAGATGATGGAACAAAAATAGACACAGATTCCTGTGCTGCTGACAACAACAGAAGCAGACAAAAAAGATCACACAGCAAATACACACAGAGAACAGACAACTGGGGTGGGGGAGAGAAATAAAAATAAATAAATAAATAAATATGAGAGGTTCCCACATAGTCCACACCCCACACCTACACTCCTCCCACATCAACAACCTCTTTCATCATTGTGGCACATTCATTACATTGGGTGAATACATTTTGGAGCACTGCTGCACTGCATGGATTATAGTTCACATTGTAGTTTACACTCTCCCCCAGTCCATTCAGTGGGTTATGGCAGGACATATAATGTTCAGCATCTGTCCCTGCAATATCATTTAGGACAACTCCAAGTCCAGAAAATGCCCCCACATCACATCTCTTCTTCCCTCTCCCTGCCCTCAGCAACTACCATGGCCACTTTCTCCAAGGACTTCTATTTACAGGAATCTGAATAGTCCCTCTGTTTTGCAAAAGAAAGACCTGATTTTCCTAGGCATTCCCCTGCTGGACTGAAAGCAGGTGAACCTTTGCCATCTCCATTGTTTCTTACCTTGGTTTCATTGTTTCAAGCTGCTTTTGCCTGTCGAGGAAATTTCTTGGAAGGGCAATTTCCTGGAAAGGAATTTCCCAAGTCCGTCTCTTCCACGGAACAAGGCCAGAGACCCACAGAGGAAGTGCTGGCAGGTCCAAACTTCCCTGCAGAAGGGATGAGGGAGGGGCCAAGAAGGGTACAAGGGGTCTCTGCCTCAGCTCCCCAAAGCTATTCTTTCTTGACCTGAATGGTAAATGCAGCCCTTCAGTCACCCTCTATAGCAGAGGAAGTATAGCATCTTCAAGTTCCCACTGCTGCCTTTGTCCCAGGCAGGTTGGAACATGGCTGCCTTCTGAGCTGGACCCCTAGTGATCCAAGGTTCTCATCAAAAGCTGTACTCAGCAGCGGACCCGTCTCCACCCCGGATGTTGGGGAAGTGGATTTTTATGTCCTTTTAGGCACCAGCAAGTTATGCCAGGGACCAGACCCCACTACTTCCTGCAGTGAGGTTGGGGGATGCGTGCTGGTGAGTGTCAGGTAGAGAGAGCCATTTACTGCTGTTTACCACAGTCTACCAGCTTCTTTCTCCAGAACACTGGATGCTCTGCAGTGTTCTTCTGGACTCCAGGGTTTTGAAGGGTCATTCAGACAGTTCCTGCCTATTTAATAGCTGTTCTGGTGGAGGGACTGATTGCTGGATCTTCCTACTCCACCATCTCCCCACCATTCTTTCCAACAGCACTGTTGAAGGTAAAGTTCAGAGTCCATAGTGGACAGTTGTTTGGGCATAGTTTTATTTCACTAATGCTATGTTATTTTAAAGCATTGCTTCTCTCAGCTAATGTTCAAAAGGAGGCATGGTCCCCTTAGTCACTAAAAGAAAATTAGTTTACAAAAGAGTTTTATATTTCCCAAGGTGATTTACAAAATGGCCAATTAACACATGGAAAGATTCCAACATCAAGGAAAAGCAAATTAAAATCACAAAAAGATACCATTTTATACCCATTACCTTGGCTGCAACAACAACAAAAATAGTTATTAACAAGCATTGAACATATACCCATACACCGTTGGTGAGAATGTACAATAGTGCAGCCTCTTTGGAATCTAGATAGAATTACCTTATGACCGACCTAGTCTACTCTTGGTATATACTCAACAGATTTGAAAACATTAAAATTTATACAGAAATGGTCATAAGAGTAGTATTCAAAATGGTAAAAAATTGGAAACAACCCAAATGTCCATCAACTGATGAATGGATAAATAAAAGATTTATTCCCCATACAATGGATTATGTAGCCATAAAAAGAGACTACATGCTACAACTTGAATGAACCTTTAATACATTATGATAAATATTAATATAGCTACTCATGTCCTTTTTTGGTTATTATTTGCCTTTAAGTTTGTTTTCCAACCATTCACTTTCAACCTTAAATCCCTGGGTCTAAGATGTGTTTCTTGTAGACAGCATATAGGTGGGTCATATTTCCTTATCCAATATTCCAATCTGTGTCTCTTAACAGGTGAGTTTAATCCATTGACATTCAGTGTTATTACTTTCAAGGAATTACTTATATTAGCCATATTTTCTTTGGATTTGTGTTTGTCATGTTTTTTTTTTTTTTCCTTCTTTTTGTCCTACTGGTATTCTACAATAGAACTATTCTGACTGCTAATGGAAGAAACTGTAGCATTGATCTGGAGAAAGTGGCCATTGTAGTTTGCTGAGGGCAGGGAGAGGGAAGAAGAGGTGTGATGTGTGGGCATTTTTGGGACTTGGAGTTGTCCTAAATGATATTGCAGGGACAGATGCTGAACATTATACATCCTGCCATAACCCACGGAATGTACTGGGGGAGAGTGTAAACTACAATGTAAACTATAATCCATGTGGGGCAGCAGTGCTCTAAAATGTATTCACCAAGTGCAATGAATGTTCCACAAAGATGAAATAGGTTGTTGATGTGGGAGGAGTAGGGTGTGGAGTGTGGGGTATGTGGAAACCTCTTATATTTTTTAATGTAATCTTTTTTGTCATCTATGTATCTTTGAAAAAAAGATGGTTTAATAAAAAATTTAAACACAAAAACAAAAATACCATTGTTCAGTGGAAGAAGGCAGACATGAAGGATCACACATTATGTGAGCTTATCTATATGAAATGTCCAGATTAGGAAAATCTCCAGGTACAGAAAGTACATTAGCATTTCTCCTAAGGCAGGGTGGATGGGGGAAATAGGAGGTCATTGCTGCAGAGTGAATGGTCTTTTTTGGGACAGTTGAAATACTCTAGTTTTGATTGTCATGATTGATGTACAACTTTGGACATATACTAAAAATAATAACAATGTACACTTTAAATAGGTGAATTGTATGATATATGAATTATATCTCAATGACCTGGTTCAAAAGGTTATTAAACTGTACAATTTAGAGATACAAGAAAATAATGCAGAAAAAAGGAGTAATCTACAGTGGATTCTAAAACTCTGTACCATAAGCAAAGCTTTGGGTCATTTCTTTGCAGATTGCACAGGCTATGCCTGTTTCTTCTTTGCCATCTGTATACTTTAAACACTTGCATCACAGAAAGAGGTGTTTTCAGGGAAGGCAAGAGGAAGAGTCCCACAGATTGAGGAAATTCCTCCCCTGTCCATTGGCACTATACTGCAGCAAACAGTTTAAATAGCTGAATCTTGTCCTTTTCTTTGCTCATCTAGAGTTTCACTGGAAGCTTTAAGACTAGTCCTTCCTTTTGTAAAAATTTATTAGTGACATGAGGGAGCAAGGAATTGGAAACCCCAAAGCAGTGACTGTTGAGCATTTTCCATGGTGGAAGCAGCCAGAACAGTCAGGTCATTTTGTGGATGTGCCAGTTGTTAGCACCATGGCTGACAGTTCACGTCGGCACAGGGCCATGGTTCACTCTTCAGTATGAGAAGACCTATGTAGTCTTGGAATTGTCCCCCCTACTTCTTGACCTTTCAATGTGACTTTAGAGGAAATTAAGCCTTTTGGCTTAGAAACGGCTCGGCAGGTCACGCTGTTCAGTGTGCTAAGTAGAAGCAGCCCAATCCCACAGAGCTTCCTCATCATTCTCAGGGTCTTGAGATTTTGGTGTTTAGAGGTGGGTCTTTGCTATGTGGATTTTGGTGATGCAGGACCTACAAATTCAACATTGTCATTAGCATCAAAATGTGGCCCTAAGATTTGACAACTACTGGTCTCTTTGGTTAGGCCATCTGTGTCAATCTGGAGTTGTCTGCTGTAGTTTTGCAACTGGCATGTCTTTGAGTAAAGCTTTTTGCCAGGTAGAGTTCAGTTTTTTCAGGTACTTTGAGTTAGCCTATTCTCCATTTTATTGACTTCAGATTTTACATTACCCAGGATTTTTCTTGAATCTCAAGTTCTCTTTGAAACTATCCTATCATGGTCTTCTGAATTACCAATATAGTTCAGCTTCTGTCCTTTCAGGCTATCGATAAGACCCATGAGCTATGAAATACCCTCTTTCTACACAATAATCAGAAAAGTTTAAAATTTTAAAGTTCAAAGATCAAGAACACCTAATTAGTCAAACTAGGTCAGAAACTGAAATTTTGAAGTATGTGTTGTATTGGGTTGAGGGACCAGTGTTTGGGGAAAAGTCACCTGGTGGTTGTCTAGTGCTTGACTTTTGAGGATGTGGTGATGAAAAAACAGAACCTATATCATGTGCCTAGCCAAATTTCTGGCAGCAGCAGATGCTTCAGAGTTTGTGGCTGTGAAGAGTGTGGGCTGATTCTGCATGCTCTGTTTATTTCCTTGTTAGCTGGAACTGAAGTGTAGACCTCAGGTTGACTGTGGGACATTGTGCCATCAGTATTTGGGGAACTAGAAGCTATGGAGCATTTTAAAGTGGGGTGATTTCTGTTGACGTCTGACTGTTGACTGAAGAGGAACTGCTAGAGGTCTGAAGTTCAGAGGAATACCATTTTGAAGAATTCCTCATTTGTGGGGTGTTCAAGTTTGATTTCAATCTCATTTTATCAATGCTGTGTTGAACTATTCTGAATATTATATATATGGCAAGAAGATTGTGAGCTATCAGATGGATAATTGTTGGACATTGTAGACTAAATGGTACACTGATGTGCATGAAGATGTGGGAGGTCCGGTGGCCTTGTCGACTAGGCTTTTGGGCTGTTGGATTTGATACAGGACAGAGTCAGGGACCAGGCTGCGGAAGTTGATACATTGCTGAGGGTGCAAGGGATTAAACTGAGACACCAGCCAGAATGCTGCTGGGTCTGAAAAGTTGTGTTTAAGAAAGATCAAATGTCCCTGCAGACTATTACTATGGGTGGTAGGATATCATCTCTGTGCAAATATGTAGGAGGATTATGGCCAATTGGAATATTTTGGGCTAAAGTGACTATAATGGGATTGAATTTGGGGTTTTCTGAAAAAGATTAGATGTTCCTCTGCTGCCTGAGTAAAGTCCATGATGCAGAATTGAATTTTAAGCCAATGGACTGGGCATTATAAAAGCATTAATGCTGTATTCATCAATGCAATGAATATGCCACACTGATGAAAGAGGATGTTCATGTGGGAGGAGTGGGGGTTGAACTGGGATTGGGGTATATGGGAACCTCATATTTTTACATGTAACATTTCGTGTGATCTATGTGTCTTTTAAAAAAAAGATAATAAAAACATTAATGCCTTGGGGAACTTGAGCTGGGGTTTTCTGTGGTTCCTACTGAAATTGTTCGTTTTGGGCTTGACCACCTTGAAGTTGCTTATCACTGATGTTCTACTTTGAGTTCTCCTTCCATTTTTCTATTTCCTTCTCTTCCACAGTGGTAATTGGTTTGTGACTACAAGTCCAAACTGAGAAAAATCATGCGATTGTGTAGACCAGAAATTCCAGAATCAACCAAAATTTTCAAGTCTTCTTCATACTGAATGCTATAACAAATTCATGAAAATGGTAATAATAGGTGGCAAATCTGGTTATCTGGGTGAGGGAGTATATTAGAGTTCCATGTGTTGTTTTTGTTATTTCTTTTGCAACCTGTAATTTTGAAGTTATATCAGAATGAAAAATGTTTAAGAATTGCATTTAGCTAAAATGCTTTAATTATTAGAATATTTGGCCTCAGGTCCTATAAAAGGAAATGCAGGAGGAGGAAGAGATAGTCCACCTTCAGGATATTGACTCACGATTTAAGTCTTCTTTCTCTTCCAAGTGAGGTTCCATAAATAACATTCAACTTCTCTATCTCAGGCACAGTCCCTTCAAAAGAAGATTGGAAATACTTGAAGGCAAGAGTTTCTGGCGTGGGGTGTTGTGGGATCATGAGTAACAAATGCAGAAGGATTTGACTCTTTGTGGGAGGGTGACTTTGGAGAAATCAGTATCTTGGCTAAGGACCTTCTTGCCTCAATGTTTGATGGTCCCAGGCCTTTTCTGGCATATGGATGGCCTCCATCCTCTCTCCAGAAGGGTGATTTTTGCCTCTTGGCCAAATCATCCTATTTTAACAAGGAGGAAACTTCCTATGGGAATTCTTACTAGGGAAGGAATGCTTTTGTTCCCTTGGCTCTTTGGTGATGGAGATAACACCTTTTTCATCTTTGCCTCCCCAACAAGGGGCACATCTGGCACAAAGTCCATGCTTGATGAATGGGTGGATGAAGGAATAGGTATACCCCACCACCTGATCCCCCACCTCTCACTTGTATCCTCTGCAGTGCCTTGAAGGAGCTTGCCATGCCTTTGTCCTCTGATCTGAATAGACTCCTCTCCATCTGTGTCCTTGCAGCCTTTGCTTTTAACACCATAGGTGAGGACAATTGGTTGTTTTCTCTCCCAATCCCTGGAGGGTAAGGTGGAAAATGAAGGAGGGGTGAGTTCCACTTAGGAAAGACCAGTAGGTCTGAGAACAATGGTAAACTCTGCAGGGTAGGTGTCTCGCTGCTATGACAAATACCAGACAATGGGCTGGTTTAAACAACAAGAATTTATTGGCTTACAATTTTAAAGACCAGAAGTCCTTTAAAAACCAGGCATCAGTAAGGGCATGCTTTCTCTAGTAATCTGTAGTATTCTGTGATGGTGCTCTGCAATCTTTGGGGTTTTCTGCCTCTGTCACCTTGCAATGCTCTTGGTTCCCCCCTGTGTGTCTCTCTGACTTCTGCTTCTCTAGCTTCTGGCTTCTGGTTTCTGGTTTCTCATGACTGACTTTGTCTGAATTTCCTCTTTATAAAACTTTCAATCATATGGCTGAAGACTCATCCTGATTTAAATGGGCACACTTAAATCAGATCCCTGAAGATCCTAGTCACAAATGAATCCACACCACTAACTCACCTTAACATATTCAAAGGTGCTGTACATGAATAGATTTAGACCCACAGGCATGAGGTTTAAGATTAAGATCACGTGCTTTGTTGGGGTACATGGTTCACTAGACCACAGTTAGGGACCCTTTCTCTGAGCGTGAGGGTGGGTACATTAGAATCGCAAGTTATGGAGAGCTGAGAGAGACTGACCCCTTGGGGAGAAAGTGCCAACTGCATGGGATTCCAGTGGCCCATTAGTGGGGTTCATGGCAACTTGACACCAAGATATGTTTGAATATTGGAAATGTCAAATAGAACTCTTGACAATTTTCATTCCTGAATTACTTTATGAATAGTGTTTATTTCCTTTCCATAGAGAGTTATAAATGTGTGTTCTGCTATACTAATAACTGTAGAGCTGAGAGACAAAGGATGTGTGGAGACTTTCAAGGATGCTTCAGACACAAGCAAGAATTAAAGGTGCTAGGTATGCTGTGACCAACCTCTCTGCCTTGAACTACACCCCAGCGGAGAAGGTGCTTATGGGAAGGGTGTTTGTTTTGTTAGGCAACTTGATGTAGTTCCTCATTCCCCTTGCATCTTCTTTTTCATGCTTACTTTTGTAAACAGCAGTTTGACAGATGGGTGCAGGGAGTATGGGGTGGTAGGAGGTGGCAGGAATGGAGCACTGAGCCAGAAGGGAATACTGCCAAGGACCTGGCACATCACTCCAGGAAAACGACCAGGAAATCCTAGTTCCTTTATCAACCTTACAGGGACCACTTAGGTATGACACTCCCATTCTAACAAATTCTAACAAACTGCTCTTCCTTTGCTTCATTCCAAGAATGGACCAATTTAGAAGGACTCTTTTGGAGAAGTGGAAAGACACAGGGAGTTGAGGCACAGAATCCTTTAATATGGGGAACCCATTGGGGCACCATTCTCTATGGCACACTGGGAAAATTCCCTTTGGGGTTTGGTCTTGTGCAGGTAAACGCCCAGTATTTAATGAGAAGAGAGGCTGTTCTGTCACTAAGTGTGTTCCATTGGTGTTCACGGCATCACTGGGGAATAAGACTTTTGGGTATGGTACTGAATGCTGCCAGAGCAAGCTGTGCAACCAAGGGGACTTCTGAGGTGAGTTCCTCAAGACAGCATCCCTCTCCCTACACCATCTCTGCTGTCATCTTAAGCCTTCTGCCTTTTATTACCATTCCATGTCCTCTCTCTGCTTCTAGTTCTTCCACTCACTTTGTTCACTGGTTGCCTCTTTCTCTCTCTGTGACTCTGTCAAAGGTTTGGGAATGGATAAGCCCCTGTTTCCTGCATGGGGAGGCTGAATGGCTGTTGAGTGGCAGGGATTGCTTGGGGAATTTCCTCTAAGGATGTGTCTGTAGATTTAAAATGATTTGCCTTCCCATTCCAGCAGTTTGAGTTGTCTTTCCTCACCTATTTAATTCCTTACTTCTTTAAGAGGAAATTTTTAGTGTACCAAGTGTCTTCTGTCTTAATTTCCAAACACTTTTCCCTTGCCAGAACAAAAAGGAGCTATTCATGAAAGAGACAGATATCACTGGATTCATGTGAGGTTTATTTTGACTACAGGTTCCCACCTAATATCCTTCCATCTCCAGACCCTCTCAGTGGTGGTGGGATCATGGAATAACCATGTTCTGGGGGGGTTGCAATGCTTCTGGCTTGTTTCTTTTTTTCTTTTCTTTTTTTTTTTACTTATCCCTAAGATAAACAATTTCTATTTTCATTCAGTGTCTCAGAAGTCCTTAGACCCCAATGGCATTAAATGTCCTGCCTGCTTCACTGACAATGCTAGTTCCTGTGACTCAGTCCTCCTCAACTGCACAGGGAAAGAGACAAAATGTATTGAGGTTATTGGTTCAGGTATGGATATTTCCCCTGGTCTTTTAGTGTTCCTATTTTTAAATGGTAGTGTGTATTAGTTAGTTATCACAATGTAGCAAATCACCCCAAGACTTAGCAGCTTAACATTTAAATAAACACTTATTATTTCACAGTTTCTGTGAATTAAGAATCGAGGGGAAGGCTTAGTGAGTGGGTTGGGCTCAGGGTCCTTCATGAGGCTGTAGTCAAGCTACTTTCAGAGGCTGTGATCCCAGAAACAGAGGACCTGATTCTAAGCTCATTCATGTGACTGTTGGCAGTCCTCAGTTCTACATGTGGGCCTCTCTTTAGGATGCCTGAGTGTCCTCATGATGTACGAAGCTGGCCTCCCACAGAATGAGTGATGAGAGAGTGAGATACAGAGGCCAAGACGCTAGTTGCCTTTTCTAAAATAATCTAATCGTGTAAGGAGGGTATCACTTCTGCTGTACCTTACTAGTCACATAGACCAATCCTGATGCAAAGTGGGAAGGGATCAAACAAGCGCTCAGTTGGTAGGAGATGGGAACCATTGGGGGCTATCTTAGAACAGGGCTTCTTAACCTTTTTTGTCCCATAGGCCCCTTTGCCAGTCAGGTGAAAACCATAGACCCCTTCTCAGAATGTAGTGGCAGGTAATTTTTATGACGCTCAACTTGTGTCAGTTATAACAACTACCATCATTTCAAAGTATGGATGAGTGCAAACAATTTTTTGAGATACACAACAAGTGTAGTGTGATCTGACATGAATACTACTGTAATTTACTTTATACATTCCTAAATGAATGAAGGAAATGCTAAATTTCAGTTAGAGGACAGAGAAATTAAAGATAAGTTGATATTTTTAAAACTCAAGCTCATAGACTCCTTAAATCTTTCCATGGACCCCTGGTTAAGAACCCCTGTCTTAGAGGCTGACTACCATCTACAGCAGGGGTATAGGGCACAGCTGTGTTGGGAAATCTATCCAAGATTTTGAGGGTACCGTCTTGCAGGACTGAAGAGGAATGACTAAAGACTTGGGAACATGTAGTTTATGGAATGAGATTTTGGCTTATTGGCCACAAAGGGGATGACAATACTTCAGTTCTTGTTGTCTTCATCTTGACTATTAAAGCTCTTGTCAAAATTCTGTTTTTGCATTGTATCACTCTAAAATCTGTAGAAGGATTTCTAATTTACCTGAGAATAGGAGAAAAATATATATTCATGGTGAAGGTCATCTATGTCATTCAGATAAGAATTGTGAAAATAATGACAGTATTTTTCTGCCCAGATGGTACAGGTGGAAGAGTGCTCGCCATAAAGGGGTGTTTTCTTATCAACTTGTAAAAGGTTTCATGGAATTAATGATGTTTTAGGAGCTGATTAAAGGATGGCAGAGAGAGTTTGGTGGGAATATAGTCGTCATATATTTTAAAGCTCTATGAAGTAACTTTTTAAAAAAATGATGTGAGAGGTTTTTATTTTCCATTTAAATATTTGGTCAAAATATTAGTTAATATTTTAATTAAATGTAGGATGAAAGAAAGGAATATAATTTGACACATTTTAGGTGACTCTGATGGTTTTATAACAATATTTTTTTATTTTACCCCATTAACTAGAAATATTATTTTTATTTCAAGTATTAAATTCACATAAATATTCTGGTTTATTCCTGGAATTTCTTGTTTTCAAGGACTTTTGTTTATGTTTTAATTTTAAATTAATTGAACTTCTTAATATGGTTTAAAGAAAAAATATTCAAATTACATATCTGTTTTAGAACTTGTTTGATTATTTATCTTTTTTAAAAAAATCCATGAGAATTTTGGATTCAGCTTGTTCAGCTCTGTATAGACAGATGAACATATATGGATACTTGCACAAAGCACATACAGATCTTTGTAAGAAAGCAATCTCCTTCGGGAAGAAATAAGGTTCACCTGATTGTGGAAAAGAAAATAATTCATTCTCAATCTTGCAAGAAGGGGCGCGTAACCAGAAAATTTGACTGGCGCCCTAAACAAAGAAAAATGACACAATTTATACCCCTAAGACTAGCATGCAAGCCCTTCACAGGTTACAGCCTGTTTGAGAAGTCTCACTTTCCCATGCAAGTTCCCCAGTTTTTGATTAACAGCTTCCCCCATCACATTCCAACCATTTTAACTTTTTTTTTTTTTAATTTTTTTATTTTTTATTGACTTTGTAATAATATTACATTAAAAATATATATGTGAGGTCCCATTCAACCCCACCCCCCCACCCCCCCTCTCCCCCCCCCCCAACAACACTCGTTCCCATCATCATGACACTTCCATTGGATTTGGTAAGTACAACTTTGGGCACCTCTGCACCTCATATACATTGGTTCATCATTTTAACTTTTACCTACTCCTTTTACCAAATAAGGAGTGGAATTTCATGCTGAATTGGTGTTGACTTAGTTCTTTCTTGTGCATTCTTTTTACTAGCTATAGTACTGGTTTAAGCTGGTTTCCTTTGTTCTTGCTTAACTCGGGAGTGGAAGACTGAGACAGTAGGCTGCCAGGTCACATTAATTAATATTTTCTTCCTATATGTGAAAACTAAACTAATCCCCATCTCTTACATCTTTGAACAATTTTTAGTTCTTCATTATATTTTCAGGTTAAGTTAGTTGCAATTAAACAGTTGATTTTATGAAGTATTTCAATCCTAGGACATAATGGATATACCTTTCCATTTTTTTATAATATATTTTTTATTGAAGTATTTCATTCATTCATGAACTAAAATAAGCAATAAGTGTATAGTAAAACTTGTGAACTTACAAAATAAACGTGCATAACATCATACAGAGGTCCCATACATCACCCCTCCAATACCTTGCATTGTTGTGACACATTTGATGCAAATCATGTAAGAGAATTGTCAAAATATTACTACTAACTATAGTCCATATATTATATTGGTATATTTTCCCCCCAACTCACCCTATTTTTTAAAAATATATTTTTTATTACAGAGGTTGTATACTTACAAAACAATCATACACATGTGTAGAATTCCCATACAATACCCCTTCACCAACACACCACACGATGATGGAACATTTGTTACAGTTTATGAGATAATACCACCAGACTATTACCACAAACCATGGTCCATAGTGTATATATGGCACTGTTTCTATACCTGCCCCCCATCATCAACACATTACATCTTTGGTATTGATGCATGAATATTACAGTACTGCTGTTAGCCACGGTCCATAGGCCATCCCAGTTGAAAGTTTCCCATGCTTCCCCACATTCCCACCAACCTGAAATGGTGATGTATATCTGCTTTAGCTCACAGAAGGACACTCCTACAGATGTGATGTCAATTTTGGGAAGAGTTTGAAGGGGTTCTGTGGTGGGTAGGTGAAGGGACATTTATAGAGATGTGCTGGAGATGCTTGAGGAGAATGGGAGATCATATAGCATAGAGGGGAGGGTGGAACTGTCAGTAGTATGGCTGTTTCTTTGACTTGCCTTGAAAAGCACAGTTACACAATGAGGTTCCATGATCTTCCAAGAAATCCATAGCCATGGGAAGAAGGGAGCCAAGGGAGAGAAGGGATCTGAACTTGAGACCCTTGTATTGTCTTCCTGTGTTTTTCTAAGGAAGCAGAGACAAAAGAGGACAAGTACACAGAAGTGTTTAGGCTGAACACAAAGTGTGATCTCCAACCCTCATCCCTCCAGCAACCATTTCCCCTGTAATCAGGGCCCCAGGACTCCAGTCCTAGCCATGCATTTGAGATAGTAGGGTCTCTTTAGGGTTCCTCCTACACAGAGGAGACTTTGCAGCCAGAGGAAATGGGATTTGGTTCTTGGAAGGAACTGTGTCTGGAGGGGATGAAGAGATACGAAGCCTCTGTTGATGCTTCTCTCAAAGAAAAGGGAAATCATGGATTCTGGGCACTCTGAGCATCCTTTTCTTCTCCAAGGGGAGGAGATAGGTTGACATGAGAATGTGGAATAGGAGAGTGAGGTGAGAGAGAAAACTAACTCCTGGCTTTTTTTCTTGGCAGCTTATCCTGGAGTTTTGATTTATGCTAAGGGTTGTGCCACTGAAAGTGCCTGCAACTTGAGGAATCTAATTTTAATGGGTAACACAAGCATTCATACCTCCTGTGTCAACAGTGGAAGCTCCCTGGGAATGCCCATCATCTCACCAATTGATTAGTTTCTTCATGCTAAAAGTCTTGCTTTGCTCTCTCAGGCACTGCTGAGTCCCATAATCATACGAACCTAAAAACATTGCATGCTTCATATGTCTTCCCTTCTAAAGAATCTTCCAACATTGCAGAAATAAAGATACTTACATAACTATGTGTGTGATTGCTTCTTTGTGTTTTAGGTAAAAAATAATCTTACCACTTTTCTGATGGCTTCTTTCTTTATGTACAGTAGCACATTTCAGATGAAATTTGAGTGGCAGGGCTTTAGACAGGGCCAGACATAAATATCACTACCATCCCACCTTTGTGGTGTTAAAATAAAATCCAGGAAGCAATTGGAATGGGATGACAGACCTTGGCCAGTTCTGACCCACAAACCCCAATGGCAGGATTGAAATGAGAGGCTGCTTTTCCATAGGTCTGATCTATGAAGAAACAGAAACTTAATGCCAGCTAATCAGAGAAATAGATATCTTTTCTTAAAATCTATTTTTCAATTGTCTTTTTTTGAAGATACATAGATCACAAAAAATATTACATTAAAAAATGTAAGAGGTTCCCATATATGCCCCTCACCCCCCCAACTCCTCCCACACCAACAACCTTTTTCATCATTGGGGCACATTCATTGCCTTTGGTGAATACATTTTGGAGCACTACTGCACCATATGGATTAGAGTTCACATTGTAGTTTATACTCTCCCCCAGTCCATTCAGTAGGTTATGGCAGGATATATAATGTCCAGAATCTGTCCCTGCAATAATATTTAGGACAACTCCAAGTGCTGAAAATGCCCCCACATCTCATCTCTTCTTCCCTCTCCCTGTCCTCAGCAAGTACCATGTCCACTTTCTCCACATCAATGCTACAGTTTCTTCCATTGCTAGTCACAATTATTCTAGAATGGAATACCAGTAAGTCCACTCTAACCATAGGAAATAGAAATCTTAAGTAGGGGCTTTCCTCTGGAAACAGCCCAAACTAGTCAATGTAACTTAGATAGCCAATCAGAATGTTTCCTCACTGCTTCCACACTGACCCTATGTAAGCTTCCTCTTTCCACTCCCTCAGTAGAATTCCTTAAGACCTTTGGTTTGGTGCTGCTTGATTTGCACATCATATTTTGCCTAAATCAACTTTGATTACATTTTTAATTGCCTCAATTTATCCTTTATAGTAACCCATGTGCTCTGCCACATGCCCCAGAACACATCTCTCTCCCAATGGTCTTAATTTCCACTCCTAATCTTCAGTGGCCCATTTCCAAGGCTGGTGGTTTTGAAAGAAAAATTCAGGTTCTGGAAAAGAAAGTCCAGTTATAATAGCATTTCCCCCACCTCAGAACCAGGCATGTGGAATTCTTGCAGCACACTCTGGTTACAGGATGGAGGGGTCCTGGGGGTGTCTGGGGCCTGGGCATTTTCTGTTGGCTGTGTCATGTAAGGTTGTCTGTGCCCTTATCTACAGACACTGACTGGGGCCTTGGCTCATCTTTGAGGCTCAGCCTGTGGAGCAAGGTACAGGCTCTCAAATCCTACCTCAGCTTTTTGCCTCCCTGAGCTTTTAAGGAGACAGAGAGCAGGATTTACCTCCTAGGACTCACTGATGACTCTCATATTGCTTTTGTTCTGTGCGTATACCCCACCATGTACTCAGGCACTTGAGGAGAACCCTAACAAATATAAGCCCTTCTTGTAGGAATGTGGAGCTAAAGCCTTGATAACAATGGCAGGGTAGTATGTAACTGCATGAAATTCTAAGCATAGATAATCAGGAGGCACAGGGCAGCTTAGAGAACAGAGAAATTACAGCAGGTATGATAGAGAAAGGTGGTAACCTGAGGTAGGGCTTGAGGGAAGGTTGGGAAATGGTTAAACAACAAAATCCTCAGAAAGGCAGTGTATTAGTCAGTCAAAGGGGTACTGATGGAAAATACCAGAAATTGGATGGTTTTCATAAAGGGTATTTATTTCGGGTAGGAGCTTACAGATACCAGGCCATAAAGCATAAGTTACTTCCCTCCCCAAAGTCCATTTTCCCATGTTAGAGCAAGATGGCTGCCAAAGTCTGTGAGGGTTCAGGCTTCCTGCATTTCCCTCTTCCAAGGTCTTGCTTATTTCTGGGTTCAGGGTTCCTCTCTTCCTGGGGCTTGCTTCTATTTCCTCTGTGAGCTTATGTTGTGGGAAAACAGTAGGGAACATGGTTTGACATTGAAACATTTCCAAAACACAAACAAAAAGTGTGGGCTTAGGAATGCTGGACCTTGACTAGATGGAACACCCGCTGATCAGCTTGAAAAGATGTTTGTGTGAGGAAGCCTCTGAACTTTGTATAAATTGTACTTTATTATAGTAAAATTTTGCACATGTTCTATTGTAGAAGTTGCCTTATTGTAGATGTTGCAGTTGTTTCCTGTTACTTTAGATGATGATGCAGTTCTGAAAGCAAAGTTTCTACATAAATAGGATGTGGAAACTACGGTTGAGGCTCTCAGTTTCAGAAGCTGTGCGTCCCCTGGTCCCATCTTTGTCTCCTCTCTTGTGTCTTTCTTTCTGTCCTTTTATTTCTTCAGTTCTGTGACACCTTCCCTTCATGCAAACCTATTGCTGAGCTGGTCTCAGCAACTGGCACCCAATGTGGGGCCTGAAGGGGGAAGAATCACTTCAAGTGAAATTAATTGTGCTGTCACAGCATGGAGCCTAGAGTTGTTTAGAAGGCCTTCCAAGTCCTCAGTGAGTAAGGACACTCTTGCTTATTCTGGCAGGGTATGATGGGAAACAAAGACAGTTCAACAAAATATTGCCCATATGTCTGTCTCCTTACAAAACTCCTCAAGGCAGGAGGAGCTGAGGCCAGTGAGTCTTGTATTTTAGAATTTTAGAGATTATAGAAAAATATTGCTCATGGTTCCCAGCGATAGGAAGCTTAGAATTAGAAGACTGGAAAAGAGTAGGAAAAGAGGAAAAGAGTTAGAAAAATTACATGTACAAGGTGTTCCACTTCCTGTTACTATATGGTCCACCTGGACGATTATTAAATCTGTCTTGGAACCCTTGCAAACAGAAGATGAGGAAGAGAAAAATTAGAATAGAGAAAATGAGGAAGTTCTTCTCACTGAATTTTTGATGATACTAAATCTAAAGTTATTTTGCCTTCAGCTCCTCCATCAGCTGACTTTAGAAAGTCATTTCACCCCTGCAAACACCTCCTCCCACTCCTATGCCCAGAGATGCTCAGCCAAAGTTGTAGGCTTTACAAAAAGGCATTTTACAGGCTAGAAGGGAGGGTGACTTGGAGGCACTTCAAATGGCCTTTCTGGTCACTGTATGAGAAAGAGTAGCTCCTGGAGTGGATCCTTAAAATCTGAATTGGGTTTATGTGTTCACTCATGAACCCTTCCCATTTAAAATTTTGTAAGAGTTAAAAGTAGGAGCACAACAATATGGTCCAAATTCTCCTTTTACCTATGGTATGGTGCAGGGGCTTGCTGAAGGCTCTAGGCTGATCCCAGCTGACTGTTCTGCATTATCATGTATCACCATAGGGTCTGGAGAGTTTTTACAATTCAACCGGTAGGACAGATTATGCAGAGAGGCAGGCTGCTCTTTATAGAGCCAATAATATCCCCATTTCCTTGGATTAGTTAGTGGGAGTGGGAAATTGGGTAGGAGTAAATCAGCAATTAACAATGAATGATCAAGCCATCACACAGGTCTGTTGCTTTTGCATAAGGACCTGGCAAAAAATTGAGGTTAATGGCTAGCCTCTGGTGTCATTTCAAATATTATTACAAGGACCTAAACAACCTTACTTTATCACTCAGTTACAAGAGGCAATAAAAAACAGGTCAATAATTTAAAAGCTGCTGATACTATTTTGCAGTTAATGGCTTATGAAAATGCCAATCAGGATTGTCAGAAAGCTATTGGGATTATGAAAGGTAAAGTGGATTTGACTGGATATATTGAATTGTGCCAGGATGTAGGGATGGAGGGCTACCATGCTTCAATGATGGCTCATGCTATGGCAGGAATGAAAATCAATAAGTGGTTCTTTGGAAAATGTTTCAATAGTGGAAAAATTGGTCACCTGAGAAAAGATTGTTGGAAAAAGTCTGAGGGAAAAACAATGTTGCCCAGACAGAATATTTCTTCTCAGAAACCATTTGAGCTGTGCCCCCACTGAGATAAAAGAAATCACTGGGTTAGCCAGTGTCAGTCTAGCTATCATAAGAATGGCACTCCCTTGTTGGGAAACTTCCAGCAGAGTCTGCTCCTATCCCCAATCCAAAAGGGGACTTTCCCAGTTCAGCAGAGCAATTCTACCACTCCCTTATACTCCGCAGTACCCTTGAGTTATCCCACACCATGGCAGGAATTGCAGCCGTAGATATCCCTATGGCAGAACCTGTTATCTTGCTTCCAGGGGATACCCCCATCTGTGTAAAAATGGGAAGAAGGGGACCTTTACCAATTGGTATGGTCAGACCTCTCTCGCGAGGTGCGGTCTCACCTCCCAGGGAGTAGAGTGCATACAGAAATAATTGTTTGTGACTGTCAAGGAGAGGTTCAAGTTATCATGTCCACCTCAGTTCCAAGGAAAGCTGATATTGGAGATCATATCGCACACTTGTTGTTGCTCCCCTATGTTCCTGTAGGAGCTAGTGAGAAAATTTGAGGGAAAAACGGTTTTGGAAGTACAGGAATAACAGGAATACTTTTAACTGAAAAAATTTTAGGATCTCATCCTGTTTGTGAAGTGACCATTCAGAACAAATGGTTTAAAGGACTTATTGATACTGGAGTTGATATTTCTACCATTAGTTCTAACCATTGGCCCTCTGCTTGGCCATTACAAAATGCATCTATTTCTATTGTGGGACTTGGCACACCCAGAGGTTTAAAACAGAGTGTGCAAATTTTTCATTGTCTGGGAGCTGATGGGCAACATGCCACCCTGCAGTCATATGTTGCAGACTTACTTATTAATTTCTGGGCATGTGATCTGTTAGAACAATGGCAGGCTGAAATTTATATTCCCCAGGTTTACCAATATAGTAAACAAAGTCCACAATTAATGAGGAAACAAGGGTATGTTCTAGGGTTAGGATTGGGTAACCAGGGAATTGTTAAACCAACAGATCCCACAGCTCATGGTAATTGTGAAGAATTATGATATTCACCTTTTCCATAATGGCCACTGCTCAGTCTAGTCTCCTTGAACGACCCAAACCCGTTCATATTAAATGGACTACAACCTCTCCAATTTGGATTGAGCTGTAGCCATTAACCTAAGAAAAATTGGAGGCTCTTCATAAATTAGTTAAGGAACAGTTAGATAAGGGGCATATTGAAGAATCTTTTAGTCCTTGGAATTTTCTGGTGTTTCCTATTAAGAAAAAATCAGGCAAAATGAGGCTTTTTAACAGACCTCCAAGATGAAAAAGCAGTCATTCAACCTATGGGTGCACTGCAGCCAGGTTTGCCCACATCAGCTATGATCCCTCATAGCTGGCCACTTGTTATTGATTTAAAGGATTGTTTCTTTACAATACCTTTGGCTCCCCAAGACTGTGAGAAATTTGCATTCTTAGTGACTTCTTTCAATAGCAAAGAATGCGTGAAACAGTTTCAGTGGAAATATCTTCCTCGAGGAATGCTTAACAGCCCCACTGTATGTCAAAATTTTGCAGCTAAAGTCTTAAATCCAGTCAATTTGGCATTTCCTTCTTGTTATATTATACATTACATGGATGATATATTGTGTGCTGCTCCCTCATCCCAGACTCTAGTTTTAGCATATCAGGCTGTAGAAAAGAGCTTAATTAACTGCAGCAGAGTTAAAACTTGCCCCTGAGAAAATTCAAAAGTAACTCTTGTTTCTTTTCTTCAGATTATTGTTGCTAAAATTACAATTAAGCCTCAGGAGGTTCAGATTCATAGGGATTCTACTAAAGCTTTGAATGATCTGCAGAAATTATTAGGAGATATAAATTGGCTGAGGCCCAAATTGGGCATTTCCACATATGAACGGTCTAATCTTTTTTCAGTATTGCGAGGAGATCCTCAATTAAACAGTCCCCAGATTTTAATGAGAGAAGCAGAATAAGAATTAAATCTCCTAGAGAAAAAAATCCAAAGTGTCCAATTTGAGTACCTTAATCCAGAACAGCCACAGCAATTGATTATTTTGCCTTCCTTACACTCTCCCACTGGAATCCTTAGGTAACAAGATCATATTGTAGAATGGATACTTTTACCTAACAATATTGTTAAAACTTAATCTTCTTATGTGGATTTTATGGCCCAAATTATACTTAAAGGCCATGAATGTACTCTTGACCTTCACCAACAAGATCCTTCTCATATCATTCTTCCACTTTTGTGCAAGGAAGTTGAGGCTTGCCTACAAAATCATTTACAATGGCAAATAGCCTTTGCTGATTATATTAGATAGATAATCATTATCCTAAAAATAATATATTACAATTCCTTAAAAGCACTCAGTGGATTTTACCTAGCATAAGTAAATTTCAACCAATACTTCATGCCCCTACAATCTTTACTGATGGGTCTGGAAATGGCACAGTTGTGTATACTGGGCATAAAACTAAGAAAATTCCTACCCTGGATTTTCAGCTCAGAAAACTATGAGTTAATAGCAGTACTTACTGATTTGCAAGACATACCAGAGTCCATAAACATCCTTTCAGACTCCGTGTATGTCATCTAGGTTATTCACAAACTTCAACAGATAATTAGAAATAGGAAAAGGCCATTTTTTATCACTCACATTCAATCTCATTCAAATTTTTTTTTTTTGCCAATACTTCAGACTAATTTATTAATTTAATCTCACCCCTACATGTTTTTTTTTAAAATTATTTATTTATTTATTTTTTTAAATCACATTAAAAAAAATGAGGTCCCATTCAACCCCACCGCCCCCGCCCCCCACTCCCCCCACAGCAACACTCTCTCCCATCATCATGACACATCCATTGCACCTGGTAAGTTCATCTCTGAGCATCACTGCACCCCATAGTCAATGGTCCACATCATAGCCCAGACTCTCTCACGTTTCATCCAGTGGGCCCTGGGGGGATCTACAATGTCCTGTAATTGTCCGTGAAGCACTATCCAGGACAACTCCACGTCCCGATTTACCTGGACCATTAGAGAAAGTAAATAATGCTGCTGAAAAATTAGTTACTTCTGTTTTCCAAGAAGCTATTCATTTTCACAATCTAACCCATATAAAGGTAGCCAGCCTCAAAGCTCATTTCCCTTTAACATGGACATAAGCTAGGGACATTGTCAAACTTGTCCATCCTGTCAAATTCTTAATAATCCAAAACAGTTGGAACCTGGAGTAAATCCCCATGGTTTAACTGTTAATTCTCTGAGGCAAATGGATGTACCTCATATCTCCTCCTTTGGAAAATTATGTTATGTTCATGTCTCTGTAGATACTTGTTCAGGATTCAGTTAGGCTACAGCTCAGATGGGAGGAACTACTCAACATATAAGACAGCATTTGTTAGCTTGCTTTGCTGTAATGGAACTCCTCCAGTCTCTAAAAACAGTTAATGCTCCTGCTTAGACCTGTGTCTCCCTTAAAAGATTTCTAGATACTTGGAGTATTTCACATATTATAGGACTTCTGTATAACCCCCAAGGGCAAACTAATGTGGAGCTAGCAAAACAAACCCTTAAACTCCTATTACAAAAACAGAAAGGGGGAGACAAGGAAACACCACAGGTATAGTTACATAAAGCACTATTCACTCTTAATTTTCTTAACTGTGGAACCATCCTGGAAGGGACAGCAGTTCAAAGGCATTTCCAAAATAATTCAAAAACTCAAACCCAAACTCTGTCTGAAAAATCTTTAATTTGGTGGAATGATCCACTGACTAATGAATGCTCAACAGAGAAGCTGTTAACTTGGGGATGAGGGTACACTTGTGTTTCCCCAGGAGACAGAGAACATCTTGTGTGGGTACCAGCTCATTAGATAAAACCATATCATGAATTCCAAAAGATGACGAAAGTTCCTGTGGAACCCAGAACCTCTGGTCATGCAGATGGAGAGATTGATGCTGGAAAATATATGGCTGGGTCCCACTCCAAAGAACAGAGCAGTTTCACACCCCACATGGGGGCAAATTAAACATCTGAATCAAGAAGCCAAACAACAGTTGGAAAAGGAGAAACTTCCAGCTACTGCTCCTAATTTGCTGGTAGCTATGCTGAGCAACCTCCTCAGATGCATACGACAAACCTCTGAGGTATGAAGCAGCAAGAAATCGCCAAATGTGTCATCGCTGTTTTGCAAAAACAAAAAGGGGGAGTTTGCGGCGGCTTGCTCGGTTGGTAGAGGTGGGGTCTGGCTGCGGATGAGGGGTCGGTCCAGCTTAGGACGAGGGGTCGGTCCCACTTGGGACGAGGGGTCAGTCCGGCAGCAGACGAGGGGTCGGTCTCACAGGGGTTGCGCGGTTCGGCTGACAGGGTCGCCCGGCGAAGCCGGTGACGAAGGGGTCACCCGGAGAAGCAGGCGACGAACTGGGGACAAGGGAGGCCAGGCCCTTGTCGGGGGCTCTCAGGACTGGAGGGCGCACGGCAGAAGAACTACCGCGGAGACAAGGTAAACACGCAAGTCCACTTTATTGAGGGAGAGGCAACGGTTTTATAGGGGCTGGGGAAGAGTGATTGGTAGAAGCCACTCCCTGTTCTGATTGGTTGCTGGCGAAAGGTCAGTGGGTGGTACTGGATGGGGGAGGGGTGGTGATTAGGGATTGGCTGTTGCTGCTGTCGGGGGGAGGGAAAAGGGCAGACTGGATTTTTCCGCCCACGCCTGGCTGTTGCTGCTGTCAGGGGAGGGGAAAAGGGCAGACTGGAATTTTCCGCCCTGCGCCTGCGCAGGGAGAAAGAAGAAGAAGGGTGCCGCCCCACAAGGCATCCTGTGGTGCCATCTGGGAGGAGGGGCGGCCGGGGAAGCATGGCTGCCGAGAAGGGGAGACCCGAGGGCACTCTGCGCCCACGCCAAGCTTCCTTCAGGGGTGGCGGTGGGCCTGACCAACCACCCTATTATGGGGGCAGTGGAATTAGGCCTACCATGGCTGCTCCCCTCGCCAGGCCAGCAAACCACACTTCAGCCCGAGGAGTGACCGCAGGAGTTGTTGTGGGAAAACAGTAGGGAACATGGTCTGAAGTTGAAATGTTTCCATAATGCAGACAAAAAGTGTGGACTTAGGAGTGCTGGGGCTTGACTAGATGGAATACCCTCTGGTCAGCATGAAAAGATGTTTGTATGAGGAAGCCTTTGAACTTTGTATAACTTGTACCTTATTATAGTAAAATGTTGCACCTGTTCTACTGTAGCTGTTGCAGTTGTTTCCTGTTATTGTAGATGGTGTTGAAGTTCTGGTAGCAAAGAGCTGCCTATTAGTTTCTAAATAAATAGGACGTGGAAACTAGAGTTGAGGCTCTCAATTTCAGAAGCTGTGAGTCCCCTGGTCCCATCTTTATTTCCTCTCTTGTGTCTTTCTTTCTGTCCTTTTATTTCTTCATTTCTGTGTCACCTTCCCATCATGCAAACCTATTGCTAAGTTGGTCTCATCAAGCTTACTTCCCAGGGCTCCACAGTAAGGCTTCAGTATCAAACTCCATCATCAAAAGTCCAACATCAGGGAAGTGGATTTGGCTCAATGAATCAAGTGTCCACCTACCACACGGGAGGTCCAGGGTTCAAACCCAGGACCTCCTGACCCATGTGATGAGCTGGCCCACATGCAGTGCTGATGTGTGCAAGGAGTGATGTGCCACGCAGGGGTGTCCCCCACATAGGAGAACCCCATGTGCAAGGAGTGTGCTCCATAAGGAGAACCACCCAGCATGAAAAAAAAGTGCAGCCTGCCCAGGAGTGATGCCACACACACGGAGAGCTGATGCAGCAAGATGACACAACAAAAAGAGACACAGACTCCTGGTGCCACTGACAAGAATATAAGCAGACAGAAAAGAACATACAATGAATGGACACAAAGAGCAGACAACTGGGGAGGGGGGAGGTCAGGGAAAGGGAGGGAAATTTTTAAAAAGTCCAACATCAAAAACCCTCAACTCTGTCCTTTGCCATGCCTTTTATGGCACAAGAGGTTTACATAATTACTTAATCAAGTAAGCCTATGAATCAAATATAATCTAATATGCCCAGAGGATAAGATCAGTTTATAAACAGAATCCAATATTTCTTTTTGGAATTAATCAATAATATCAAACTGCTACAGGCAGTAAATGAAAACTGAGGCTACATGGGAGGTATTTTATAAGAAAACCTTTGAAATAATATGGGAGACTCTAAGCTGACTCTACTCCTGAATGCTTCATGTTTACCCTGTCAGGTGAGTGTCAGTGTTGTCATCACACCCACTTTCCAGAGGAGGAAAATTAGGAGCAGGCCTGGGATTCCAAGCCCAACAGCCTGATTCCACAGTCTAAACCACAGAAAGGTATTATCTCATGGTTCTGGAGGATGGAAGCTTGAAGCCAAGGTTTTGGCAGGTCCATGTTTCTTTGTCTTCTTTTCTTTCTTTTTTTAAACATTTTATTCTTACATATTGACAAAGCATACAATCCATCCAAGGTGTACAACCAATGGCATTGTTGTGCATTCATCACTTCGATCATTAGAAGAGCATTTTTATGATTCCAATAATAATAACAACAACCACCAAACAATACAGCTCTACTCCTACTGGTCATCTCTCAGTCTTTCACCCCTTGATGTACATAGGTGTTTTTCTATCCTGTCTTTCTAGCCCATGCTTCTTTTGGTAGTCTGTAAGATTCTGTTGGCTTGAAGGAAAGCCATGGCATAACTCATTCTCTTCCTCCATCACATAGCCATTTTCTCGTTCTCTCTCTGTGATCAATTCTCCCCATTTTATAAGGACACCAGATAGATCGATATGGCCCATCCTAATCCAATTTAGCTTTATCTTAACATCTTCAAATGTCCTATTTCCAAATAGGATCACATTCACTGGACCAGAGGTTAGAAGATATTTTCAGGGGGAACACATTTCCAACCATAACAGAACCACTCTAATAATTATAAAGGAATTATAAGAGAGAGGTTTTTCAGCTATTACTTGATTATAAAAAGATTGACATTGTATCTGGTGCAAAGTCTATGCTCAATAGATATAAAATATTCTTTTTTCTTTTCTTCCTTCTCACTTCTACCTATTTTCTATCTTTTCACATCCCATTTTCTTTTCATTCTCACCCCATCTCACCAATCTTCTTTCCCTCCACTTCTTCCTGTTCTGGCATAGGTAACCTCAAGTGCCTCTGAACACATCTCAGAGAAATGGGCTGCAACTGTCTCAGGATGAGGTGGCTGATGCCAACCTTTTCTGGATAGGAATATGAGAATGAGAGCGCAGTCTCTACACTCTGGGAGGGAGGCAGAGGGTGAGCTGAGGGTCCCTCAAGGAACTAGCCTGTCCTCCTCTCAATACCCAGCCTCCCCATGGTCTGAGGAAGGAGGGAATCAGCTTACTCCACACTCTTCTCCAAGATATCAGATAAATTTGGACCCAGAAAGAGCTGGTGCCACTTAATTCATGGACATTCTTCCATGTGAAGACTTTACAATGGTCTTGGGCAGAAAAGTAGCAGACCCCACAGCAGAGTGTGATGTAGAGAGGGTGGGGGCTGAGGGCTGCCAGGCAATTCCAGGGGATGTTTAAGCCCTGAAGAGCTGCCTGAGCAGGAAGGAAGCACATTCTCACCAGGAGGCCCTTGGCCTTCTGAAGAGGGTAGAACTAGTTAGCCCCTAAAGGAAAAACTCAATGTTGTATCTGTGCTGTTATTTTATTCAGAGCCACTGCCCAAGGGGGCAGGGAGATATTCTATGCAGGACATGGAGGCAAAAAGCAAATTAATTTAGCTTTAAAAGTGCTTTTTGAGTAAGAAATGCAAAAATGTGACTTACGTATTAAAGAAATGGAACATTACTCATTTATTGAAGAAATAAAAAATACTGCCTTCCATCCTAACTAGATTCCTCCCATCCTACTAAATGGAGATTTCATAGACTGAGAGAAAGATATATAAAAATGTACAAGGAGGAAAGTGGGTATGGCTCAATGGTTAGAGCTTCTGCGTACCATGTAGGAGGTCCAGGGTTCAATAAGCAGGGCCTCCTGGCTTGTGTGATGAGCTGGCCCATGCAGAGTGTTCCCACATGCAAGGAGTGTCACCCCACACAGGGGTGCCCCTGTGCAAGGAGTGCAGCCCCTGTGCAGGAAGGCAGACCACCCAGGAGTGGAGACACCTGCGGTCACCCCTCGGGCTGAAGCATGGTTTGCTGGCCTGGCAGGGGAGCGGCCGCGGTAGGCCAAGCCGCTGCCCCTATAATAGGGTGGCTGGTCGGACTCACCGCCACCCCTGAAGGGAGCTCGGCATGGGCGCAGAGTGCCCTCGGGTCTCCCCTTCTCGGCAGCCATGCTTCCGCGGCCGCCCCTCCTCCCGGATGGCGCCACCTGATGCCTGTGGGGCGGCACCCTTCTTCTTCTTTCTCCTTGCGCAGGCGTGGGCGGAAAATTCCAGTCTGCCCTTTTCCCCTCCCCTGACAGCAGCAACAGCCAGGCGTGGGCGGAAAAATCCAGTCTGCCCTTTTCCCCTCCCCCGACAGCAGCAACAGCCAGGCGTGGGCGGGAAACTCAAGTCTGCCCTCCACCCCAGCAACAGCAGCCACCAATCCCTAAACCCTGCCCCTTCCCCCAGCAACAGCGACAGCCAATCCCTAACCACCACCCCTCCCCCGTCCAGCACCTCTCACTGACCTTTCGCCGGCAACCAATCAGAACAGGGCATGGCTTCAACCAATCAGCCTTCCCCAGCCCCTATAAAACTGTTGCCTCTCCCTCAATAAAGTGGACTTGCGTGTTTACCTTGTCTCCGCGGTAGTTCTTCTGCTGTGCGCCCTCCAGTCCTGAGATCCCCCGATAAGGGCCTGGCCTCCCTTGTCCCCAGTTCGTCGCCTGCTTCTCTGGGCGACCCCTTCACCGCCGGCTTCTCCAGGCGACCCCTTCATCGCCGGCTTCGCCGGGCGACCCCGTCAGCCAAACCGCGCAACCCCTTGTGAGACCGATCCCTCGTCTGCTGCCGGACCGACCCCTCGTCCCAAGTGGGACCGATCCCTTGTCCCAAGTGGGACCGACCCCTCGTCCAGAGCTGGACCGACCCCTCGTCCGCAGCCAGACTCCACCTCTACCGACCGAGCAAGCCGCTGCAGACACCCACACAGAGATCTAATGCAGCAGGATGATGCAAAACAGAAAGAGACACAGAGAAGAGACAACACGAGACACAGCAAAGTAAGGAGCCAAGGTGGAGCAAGAGAATGATCATCTCTCTGCCACTTCAGAGGATCTCAGGATGGGTTTCTGGAGCTGCCTAATGAGAATACAACAGACTCAGAAGAACACACAGCAAATGGGCATAGAGCAGACAATGGGGGAAGGGGGAAATGGTAGAAATAAGAAAACAATTACAAGGAATGGCACAAAATCCAAAAGGGACAAACATTGCAAACTAAAACAAATCCAGACATGGGGGAGACACTTTATTCAAAAGAATCATTGCAAGGGAGAAAGAGAGGGAGGGGACTATTCCAAAGGACAGAACACTCTGACCTAAGGTCAGCTACCATGTCAAGAGTTAGGCAGAATAGATCTTCTTTTACAGAGAGGAGAGAACCAGGTTTAGGGAAGTGGGTGAAAGATTGGTGTGATCAGCTGTGGGATCTGAGAATCTTTTATGCTGAAGCAGTTTATTTCGGGAAAGGTGACCTTTAAATTTCAGAGGACTGTACGATGAAAAGACACTTCTAATTCATCAGTGGTCATAAGCAGATCAGCTAACAATTTATGCGACAAAGAACAGTCATTCGGAGGCTCATATCTGTCCGTGTCATAGGTAAACAGGGGTCATCTGTGAGACATCTGAGCCTTTTGGGGAAGGGTTGTTCTTTGCAATAAGCTGTTTTCCTGGAACACAAAGCATGGAGGATTCCTTAAACTTTGCTCTTTTCTAGAAACACAGTGCTTAGGTAAAGTTAAAGGCTGTTGACACCCATATGGACAAATATAGAGAAATTGAGGCATGTTTGTAGATAAAAGAGGTGCCTATACAAATACAGAAGGAAAAAAAAGACAAATAGACATAAAAAAGGAAAAAAATAGGGATAAACTTTTATTAAGGAACATCTTCATCTTGTGGCCACCCCTGATTTAACTAAAAATCAAGCCAAATTTTGTTGCCGAATCTTCATTCATCATCCAGCCACCCTTGCATTGTTCAACCATCAAGTCCACTAAATATTGCTCAGCATATATCATGGGTCAGGCATTGTTCTAGGTGAGGGGGAATAGTGACTGAAACAGACAAAATCTCTGCCTTCTTGGGGTTTTTAATCTGGTGGGGAGATAGGCCATAATTTAGGTAAGAATGAAGGGATTATGAAATGCAGGTGGGAGGAGTTCACATTCCCAATAGAATGACCCTGGAAGGACTTACTGAGAAGGTGACCTAAGTAAAGAAAGGAAGGGAGGAAGCCCTGTGGATATGGGGGGGAGGGGGGATGGGGCATCCAGGAAGAGGAAGAATCCAGTGGTAGGATCGTGGGAGGGAGCCAGGATGATCAAGAATGATGGGTATAGGACATGTTATATTACACCAAAAATGTTTAAAGGTTTATAGGCTAAAATGTAAACCATACAGTAAAACATAAGATAAAAAAATTTAGAAAATTGTATAGTCTAAAATATAGACCATATTGTAAACCCTAAAGGAATGGTGTTTGAAAGCTATTGTTTCAATCTGTATATTAGGTGCACCAAATATAATATGAACATGTAAAAAGATCATTGCTGGGCAAGGGACAAAATGTTTGATGTTGGATATGTGGGAGTACTGTATTTTGTATATGTGAATTACTGTGATCTAAACTTTTGTGAAGACAAACAATAATTAGAAAAAAAAAGAAAAAGAATGGATGTAGACACTGAGGAAGAAATGGCAGAAATTGCCTCACCACTGTACATATAGGGCAACAGTTACTGCAGTGATGAAAGGCAACATATCAAAAACAAAGCTTTTTCATTTTTTCATGTTTTGATACCCCATTTTATTTTTACTTTATTTAACTTTTCTAAATTAATATGTATTTTACAGCCAACCTTTAAACCCATCTCTATATTCCATTTTAATATTAATAGAGCCTCACAATATATTAGGCTTCATTTTTTAACATGTTTTGGACCGAGAGAGGTTCAACTATGGCAGAGGAGGAACACTGGTGTTGGGTGTTATTGACAGGGGGCATATGGTTGGGAGGGAGTTCTCCAGGGATTGTATACAGGGTACATAAAAATGTTTGGATATTTTCATAGCAGTTACAGGTAAAAATGACAACTGAGGGCGTGTGAGGGCGTGAAAGCAACAATCCCCCAAATGCAATGGCAAAGACAAATAAAAAAGGATGGTCCAAAAATGAGCCCTTGATACTGATGACTATGCTTATGAGTCTGTGCATCTGGAATATGAACTGGGCCTAGAGATGCAGGGTGCCTAAGAGTTACCTCCTGAAAGCCTCCATGTTGCTCAATATGGCCACTCTCTAAGCCAAACTCAGCATGTAAATGGATTACCTTCCCCCCAACATGGGACATGACTCCCGGGGATGAGCCTCCCTGGCACTGAGAGATTACTACCAAGCACCAGCTTATGATGTAACTAGAAAAAGACTTTGAATAAAAGGATCAACTCAGACCAGCAGACTATCTCAGCCTACATGTAATATCAGGTGTTAAAAACTGCTTTTTGACCTTGAATAAATGGGGGAAATGGAAAGGACATGAATTTACATTGCTATGAGCCACCTAAAAAGAGTCAGGATGTCATCAGAGGGGTCATGCTTACGCATGCCTCAGCAGGGTCCCAGAGATAGCCAAAGTAGATACAAGCCCAGGTACTGGTTCTTCTGAGGGCTACAGAGACCCACAGTTTCCATGGTCATGGCAGACCACTCTGGAGTTCAGTGCCACGTCAGTTGGCCCTATTTTAGAGTTTGTGTTCCTGAGTGTTATGGAGTTGGACTCAGATATGACATATTACACCTACCCCTTCTGTTACTTTTTACCAGACCTGTGTTTGGCACTGTGCTTGGTGTATACTCAGGAGACTTAAATCTCTGGACTGTCCATGTAATAACCAGGCCCTGAGCCTCAACACACCTGCAACTCTTATCCTCTAGTTTATTTGACATACCCTGGCCTGCTAACAGGGAGGTGAAGAAACTCAACCAGCACACCAGGGAGCCAAGAGTGCCTACAACTGTAAGCAGGAGAATTGTGTCCATCATCCATGTAGAATCTAAGCCCCCTCTTGATATACAGGTGGAGTGGACATAACCATCCCAGGATCCATAGAATGGAGGACTAGAGTATGGAATAGAGTGGACCTAGTGATATTCTACTATGAAACTATTGTGATTAGTTATGGAAGAAAATGTAGCATTGATGTGGAGAAAGTGGCCATGGTAGCTGCTGAGGGTGGGGAGAGGGAAGAAGATATATGATGTGGGGTCATTTTCAGGACGTGGAGTTGTCCTGCATTGTATGGGGTATTGTATGTCCTGCCATGGCCCACTGGGTCGACTGGTGGAAAATGTAAACTGTAATGTAAACCATTATCCATGTGGTGCAGCAGTGCTCCAAAATGGGTTCACTAAATGCAATGAATGTACCAAGATGATGAAAGATGTTGATTTTGGAGGAGTGGGGTTGAGGGGCATGGGTGGTATATGGGGACCTCATATTTTTTTGAATGTAACATTTAAAAAATATAAAGAGAAAATAGAATGAGTTTCTTCCATTACTAGTCATAATAGTTCTATATCAGAATATCAGTATGTCCACTCATATCCATATTTTATCTGTCCATCCTGTGGAAGCACCGTAGTTGCTGAGGGCAGGGAGAGGGATGTAGAGATGAGATGTGGGGGGCATTTTTAGGACTTGGAGTTATCCTAAATGATATTGCAGTGACTTTTGCTGGACATTACATATCCTGCAATAACCCACTGAATGTACTGTGGGAGAGTGTAAACTGCAATGTAAACCATAATCCATGTGGTATAGCAGTGCTCCAAAATGTATTCACCAAATGCAATGAATGTGCCACAATGATGAAAAAGGTTGTTAATGTGGGAGGGGTGGGTTGGGGTGTGGGCTATGCAGAAACCTCTTGTATTTTTTTAATGTAACATTTTTTGTGATCTATATATCTATAAAAACATACAATAAAAATGTCAAAAAAAAAAAAAAGAAAGAATAGGAGACTAATAAAGGCTCCATTCTTGAGAGCAAGGAGAGAAGCAGGAGAAGAACAGCAGGTCCAGATTACAGAAGTTTGAGCTTTTAGTATGAGAGAGGTAGGGTGATGCTGGAGGATTTTGAGCAAACATTATATGACCTGATTGCTCAGTATTAAGAGTAGCTTCTACAGGACTGCTGGGGATTGAATCAAGTTTCCCCAGCAAGGATATTTGTGGGTGCAGATCCATTTGTAAATAGGACCTTAGATGATGTCATTAGTTGAGATGTCTGAACTGAATGATGTGAGCCTAGATCCACTATGGCTGATGTTCTTAGATGCAAAGGAAACTGAGTGTGAAAGGAGAAACTGGAGGTCAGTGGGAGCCAGGGAAGGACACAGATATCAAGTGATAGAGGCAGAGATGCAGGCCAAGAAATGCCAAGAATTGCCAGAAAGACACTTCTAGTTCACTGCAGACTCTGGAAGAAATCAAGCCTTGCTGACTGCCTAGATGCTGGACTTTTAATCTCCTGAATCGAGTCAGTAAAGTCCTGTTGTTTAAGTCAACCAGTCTGTGGTATTTGTCACAGCAGCCCTTGCAAGCTAAGACAGAGACTGTGAATGGATGCAGAGGGACCAGTTTGGCCTACTGAAATATTACAGATGAGAGACGATGCTGGCTTGGATCAGGAGTGGTTGGCATGGGGGAGGTGAAGAGTGATAGGATTTCGAATATGTTCTGAAAGTAGATTCAAGAGGATTTTCTAGTGGGTTGGATGTGGCATGTAAGTAAAGGGATGATAAATGAAAATAATATATATCCATGCTAATTCCATGCATTAAGCAAAATCAAATTGAGGATTTTTTTTTTATTCCAAAAACTTTACGGTAGCTTTAATGATACATAAACTAAGAAATAGCAACAATGAAATCTAGAAAATTAGAAGCTCAATTTATATGGGACTCGTAATTAGAGTTCAATTGAAAGTTGGGAAATATCTATTTGAAGCAATAACTTTGGACTTAGGTTTTGAAATAGGTATTCTGAAGTCCTTATTTCTGCAAATAGTCAGCTGCTAGGGTAATGAAATAGTCAGCCAAAGGGGTGTTGATGCAAAATACCAGAAATTGGTTGGTTTTTATAAAGGGTACTTATTTGGGGTAGGAGCTTACAGATACCAGATCAGAAAGCATAAATTACTTCCCTCACCAAAGTCTATTTTCATGTATTGGAGCAAGATGGCTGCCAACATCTATGAGGGTCCAGGCTTACTGAGTTCCTCCCTTCCAAGGTCTTGCTTCTTTCTGGGCTCAAGGTTCCTCTTTTCCCAGGGCTTGCCTTTTCCTGGGCTCAGGTTTCCTCTCTTTATGGGGCTTGCTTCTGTTTCTTCTGTGAGTTTACTTCCTGGGGCTCCAGTTTAAGGCTTTAGAATCAAACTCCAACATCAAAACTCCAACATGAAAAACCCGCACATCAAAAGTTCCAGCTCATTCCTTTGCCATGCCTTTTTTCTGTGAGTCCCCACCCACCAAGGGAGGCTGACACAATGCCCTTATAATGTGGCCCAATCAGAGCTCTAATAATAACTTAATCATGCCCAGGTACAGACCATGACACAAACATAATCCAATATCTATATTTGGAATTCATATCTATATCAAACTGCTACAGGTAACAATCAGATTATTAAAAGCAACTCAAAAGAAGGGTTTCCAGAACCCATCCCTGTTTCACTACTCTGCTAACTTAACCCATGGTTTATTCCTCACTGGAAAATCTAAGACAGAGGAGAGGTAAATAAAGGCCAAAGCTAATGATTTTGTTTTGGGTGGATTTTCCTTCAAGGCTGGGAAGAATTGAGCCATGGGCTATGATGGAAGACCTGTGTAAGTCTCTTTAGGGAACAAGCTGATCTGGGATCCTGGGACTCGTGCTTTGTACAACAAGGAGTATAATTTGGGTGTGGTGTCCAAAAACGATGTACTTAGCATGAATAAACATTTAGATAAGCTACACCCTACGGTTTCTGAGAAACTCCATGACCAAAGAGTTAGTAAACATGAACCAGCTGTAAATTGGCAGAGTCCTGTACAAAGCAGCAGGAAATCAACATGTGGGGTGAAGCCCCTTCTTTGTGGGACCTGTCCTGGGCTCCAGCTAGGGGTCAGCCTCAGGTTAAGATGGATTTTTGGACTGAGACAAGGGTTTTCAGGGGCCTCAGCTGAGGCTCATCTCTCATGCCTCCTTGTTCAGCATGCTCCTGCCTTCCTTAACTGGGTTTCCTTAACTTTTTTCATTGCCAAACTTTCAGCCAGCTGTGTTTCACTACACAAGTGTTAATTGTAGTTCCACTCCTCCCACAGGGATGATCAGTGTATAATAAGCATTAACTTTGGTAGGATCCTGGCAGATGACTTTGAACTTCAGTGTTCTCTATGGCTCTGCTGCTTACTGATCTAGATAAGTTACTTCAGCTGTCCTGGCCAAGAAGGGTACTGAGAAAGGAATCAAGACCCACAGTGGTAGCATCAACAGTTAAAAGTGTTATTCTTGTTATTCTTTTTTCTTTTTCTTTTTTTGACACAAATATATTTTACTTTTATTATTTTAATTGTAGTTTTTTGAAGATACATAGATCACAAAAAATGTTACAACAAATAATACAAGAGGTTCCCACATGCCCCCCCTCCCCATTTCTCCCATATCAACAACCTCTTTCATCATTGCGGCCCATTCATTGCATTTGGTGAATACATTTAGCACTGCATAGATTATAATTTACATTGTAGTTTACATTCTCCCCCATTACATCCATTGGGTTATGGCAGGATGCATAATGTTCAATATCTGTCCCTGCAGTATCATTCAGGACAACTCCAAGTCCCAAAAATGTCCCCTCATCACATCTCTTCTTCCCTCTCCCTGCCCTCAGCAACTGCTGTGGTCACTTTCTCCACATCAATGATACTATTCTTCCATTACTAGTCACAATAGTTCTATAGTAGAATACCAGCAAGTCCACTCTAATCCATATTGTATTCCTCCATCTTGTGGATCCTGGGAGAGTGATGTCCACTCCACCTCTATGTCAAGAGGGGGCTTAGATCCCACATGGGTGATGGATGTGATTCTCCTGCTTAGACCTGTAGACACTCTCTGTTCCCTGGTGTGGTGGTTGACCATTCTCACCTCCCTGTTAGCTGACCTGGGTAAGTTCATGAACCAGAGGGTAGGAGTTGCAACTCTGCTGAGACTCAGTGCCCAACTGGCATGTGGCCAGTCCAGAGATTCTAGTCTCCTGAATATACATCAATCCCAGCACCAACCACAGGTTCAATAAAAGTGACAGAAGAGGCATATGTCAAAGGTCACATCTGAGTCAGATCAACACCTTGATTTCAGGCTTGTGGGATCATAAACAGCGAACCCAGATGAGCTCATGCAGATCCCACCTGCAGAAGTATAAGCTAATACATTGCTTTTGCTTTATGCTACTACATTAGTGAGTTTCCTACACAGCAATAGAAAAACAATACAGAAATTGTAAAGCAGATAAAACTGTTTGAAAAACTGGCATGAAAAAAAATAGAACATTTGACATTTGCTAAAAAATACTCACATGGGAAGAAAGGAGGAGAAAAGTTACAAAAAGAGCTGAAAGTCAATTTGATTCAATTCCTTTTTCCCCAAATTGTGGCAACATATACAGACAACATAAACATTTCCATTTTAACCATTTTTAAGTGTACAGTTCAAGTGCCATTACTTACATTTACAATGTTGTGCTACCATCACCAACTTGCATTACCAAGACTTTTTCGTCCCCCAAAACAGAAACTCTTTACCATTGAGAAATAACTCCCCATCCTCCATTTCAGCCTCCTGCCCCCTCACCCCCGTCCCCCCTCTAGCCACCGGTAACCCCTAATCTGATTTCCATCTCTATGAATTTGCTTATTCTGGATACTTCTTATAAGTAGAATCATGTAACATTTGTCCTTTTGTGTCTGGCTTATTTCAAAGATCATCCATATTGTAGCATATATCAGATATTCATTTCTTGTGACCAAATAGTATTCCATCATATGACTTACCACATTTGTTTATCCTGAAATATTTGCTTTGAGGGGGGGAAGTATTATTAATTTAGGGCCACCTAGATAATCTTCCTTTCTTAAGGCAACTCTGTCTTATAATCACAGGAGTGATAGTTCATCATATTCACAAATTCCAGGAATAAAGGCACGGGATTTTGGGAGACATTTTTAGAATTCTGCCCATCATAAGTTTTGACCTCAGGCATGGTGGATTGAGGAGGTCGATAGATTCTCTTTCAAGAAAGCATCTACAAAGCTGGACACATTATCAAAAACAACTATTTCTGTGCTCTGGAATTTGACCAAGTGCACATAGCACATTAACAAGTTCTGGATAGGAACAATGACACTGGGCATTCTTTCTTGGGGCTCTTTATATCTTCTCTGAGGGCCCATCATTCCCTTGCCACTGTAACTTAACCAGGGTAGAGCAGACCATGAAGACAGCAAATTTTCCTGCTGCTGGCAGAGGGTCTTATTGATTTGAAGCTTAGTCAAGGTAAATGGCGATCTTGGTAGTACAAACACAGGGAAGTTGTGGGACAAGCAGTGGACTGTTGGACTAGCCCCCAGACTTAATGTGGTGACCTAGGAGGTGGTACAGCCTAGAGGGCCTGATAAGTTCTCCATACATCCTGGGCTGACTAGAGGCTATGTCTGCCCCTGACTGATATGACTGCACACGTGCAGAGGAGACAGAAGAGAACCCTAGAGAAAGTGAAGCTGGGCAGACTTCAAAGTAGCCTGAAGTTTGAGTGTGCTCTCTGGTCCACTCTGATCCACCAGCAGAGTGGAAACTTCCTGGCTCAAGATGATTGAGCACAACCTCTGACCTATCTTTGGATGGACACTGAGCTGAACAGATCTAAAGGCAACCTTTAAGAACATATGCTTAAAAATGAAGTCAACAGGGAGCCTATGTTACTTAGTGGTTGAGCACTGACTTCCTACATATGAGGTCCCGGGTTCAATCCCCAGTCCCCAGTACCGCAAAACAGAAATCTCTTCCTAGGAGGTGGAGGGATATTAGAGCATGGAGAGTGTTTTTTTTTTTTTTTTTGCAGTCATTTTAGACAGCTGAGTCCACTTTGGGTATTGGAAGGGACCCTGACATGACAGGGATAGTGGAGGGGGAACTCAGGCATGCTGCCAGACTCAGCAGCCTAGGTAAAGGGAGAATGCACATCAGAGAGGAGATGGGGATATCATCAGGCAGGCTGCCATTCCTAACAGCCTAGGTAAAGAGAAAATTTACGTCAGAAAGAGGTTGATGTAACAGGGAGGGAATAGGGGCTGAGAAGTTTCTCAAAAGTCTTCCTGACATAAGAGGGGACATTAGCCCAGTGGAAGGGCTCCTACTTAAAACATTTAAGGTTCCTGGTTTGATCCCAGTTCTTCTCTAAGTGACACAAAGCATTCAGTGAAGTTTTATGACATGGAAAGTATGGCCATCCTCTTTGTATTAGCTTTTATTGGATCTCTTATTTTAAAAAAAGTGTTCCATAGATACAATCCCATGTACTAGTGCTCCTGAGGGCTATGGAGACACATAGGTCCTATGGTCAAGGCAAATGGCTCTGGAGTTCAGTGCCATGTCAGTGGGCCCTATTTTGGAATTGGTGTTCCTGAGTGTGATGAAGTTGGCCTCAGATATGACCTTTCTACACATGCCTCTTCTGTCACTTTTACTGAGCCTGTGGTTGGCTCTGGGGCTGTTTACTCAGGTGACTAGAATCTCTGGACTGTCCATGTTCCAACTGGGCCCTAAGCTTGAGAAGAGTTGCAACTCCTACTCTCTGGTTCTTTGGACTACCCAGGTCAGCTAAGAAGGAAGTGAAGATGTTCAACCACCACACCAGGGAACCAAGAATGCCTACAACTGTAAGCAGAAGAATTTCACCCATCATCCATGTTGGATCTAAGCACATTTTCAACATAAAGTACAGTGGACATCACCATCCCAGGGGCCACAGGATGGAGGAATAAAATATGGATTAAAGAGGTCTTACTGACATTCTACTATAGAACTATTGTGACTAATAATGGAATAACTTGTAGCATTGATGAGGAGAAAGTGGCCATTGTAGTTGCTGAGGGCGGGGAGAGGGAAGAAGAGATGTGATGTGGGGACATTTTCAGGACTTGGAATTGTCCTAAATGATATCGCAGGGATAGATCCTCGACAGTATAAATCCTGACATAGTCCACTGAATGTACTGGGGGAGAGTGTAAAGTAACTACAATGTAAACTATTATCTATGTGGTGCAGCAGTGCTTCAAAATGTATACACCAAATGTAATGAATGGGCCATAATGATAAAAGAAGTTGTTGATGCGGGAGGAGTGGGGTGGGGGATGGGGGATATATGGGAAACTTTTATATTCTTTAATGTGACATTTTTTTGTGCTCTATGTATCTTCAAAAAATACAAAAAAATGATGGGGGTGGAGGGTGAGAAGAGGGATGTAAGGGACGCTCTTATGTTTTTTAATGTAACATTTTGTGTGATCTATTAACTTAAAAAAGATAATAAAAATAAATAAAATATTTAAAAAGTAAAAAAAAAAGTCCATTTTTATTTCCTTATTTTACTCACTAAAACCTGGCTAAAACCTACAGAGGATAGGTTGCAGTGTGACTGCTGAATAACAGCAGCCTGAGAAGATTACTAGGGGAAGAGAAAAGGCTACTTTTCTGTGTTTTTCTTGGCTTTTTGATCCCTGTCCTGCCTTCTTCTTTTCTTTTACAAAGAGTAGCTGCTCTCTTGATTTCTTGTTATTGTATCCATCCTTCCATTGTTTTTCTATTTGTTAGTTTTTTTCTCTCTTTCTTTTGCTTCCCAATGTTCTCTACCCATTCTATATCTTTTCTTCCTTCATCCTTATATTTTCTGTTTTCTATTGCTCTTTCTTTGGGCTTGGCCTTCAATTTTTCTTGTACTCATTTCTATCTTTCTCCTACTTTCTGTGTGTTTCAGTTTTTCTTTTTAACTTTTTTTCTCCTTCCTTCTCTCTTCTACTTTTCCTTTTCCCCTCTTCTCACCATTCTGGGCTTTTAATTCATTCTATATTTTTCTCCATTCTGTTTCATGTTTCATTGTTTCTATCCCATTTTTCTAATCTTATTCTTCTGTACTTCTTACTAGGGTTAATTATTCGATTGCCTACTTCTTGTACAGTCCCTCTCCTACCTTTCACTATTATCACTATTACTACTCATTTTCTCTTCCTGTCTCTTCCATTTCTCTGGTACTAACATTTTTTTTATGGGAACATAGACACCAGCAAAGAAATAGAAAAAAAGTGAAGTGTCAAAGTGAAACTTTACCACAATCAAAAAGAAAAAAATAAAACCATAGAGCATAGAGAGAAGCCAATCAACTGAATAAACACACCAAGATGAACAGATGACTAGATACCAACAAAAAAAAATACAAGCTCTACAAAGAAACAGGAAGCTGTGACCCAGTCCAATGAATAAACTAAAATCCAAGAGGAGATGCAGAACATGAAATAAGTAAAGAGAGCTGTCCAAACAAATATCATGAATCAACTTAATGAAGGGAAGGAAGAGATTAAGGATATTAAGAAGACACTGGGAGAAAATACTGATGAAGTTGTAAACATATGTAAAAGGATAATGGAGAGAAGCAGCTGTGGCTCAATCAGTTGGGTTCCTGTCTACCATATGGAAGGTCTTGGGTTTGCATTCCAGGGTCTCCTTGTGAAGGGAGACTCACCCACACACTGTAGATAGCCACCAGCCTGGGCACCACAGAGTGCCACCTGGCCCACAAGTGCCATGGAGAGCTGACTCAAGGTGATGCAACACAAAAGGGAAATAAGCAAAAACACAGAAGAGTGTGCAGCAAGTGAACACAGAGAGCAGACAGCAAGCAAGCTGCAAGGGGGGGAGGGAAATTTAAAAAAAAAAGAGATAATGACTATGATGATAAATGGCACAAACCAAGAAATAAAACATACAATGGAATCACACAATAGCAGAGCTGAACAGGCAGAGGAAAGAATTAGTGATATGGAAGACAGTAAATCTGAAATCAAACAGATAATAGAAAAGATAGATAAAAAGAAAAATCCAGCGCGGACTGAGGGACTTGAATGACAACAGAAAATGCACAAACATATGCATTATAGGCATCCCAGAGAGAGAAGAGAAGGGAAAGGAGACAGAAGGAGTGTTGGAGGATATAATGTCTGAAAATTTCCCAACTCTATTGAGGGAGATGGATGTACATTTCAAAGAAGTGCAGTGCACACCAAATATTATAAATCCCAACAGGTCTACTCCAAGACATATACTTGCCAAATTGTCCAATGCTCGAGACAAAGAGAGAATACTGAAAATATCAAGAGAAACATCACACACGAGGGAAACTCAATAAGATTAACTGCTGATTTCTCACCTGAAATAAATGAAGTAAGAAGAGAGTGGTATGATATAGTTCAGGTGTTAAAAGAAAAAAACTTCCACTCAAGAATTCTCCATTCAGCAAACCTGGCATTCAAAAATGAGGGAGAGTTCAAAATATTTACAGACAAACAGAATCTAAGAGAGTATGTCAATAAAAAACCTGCACTTCAAGAAATACTAAAGGGACTTCCACAGGATAAAAGGAAAAAATAAGAGAAAGAGAATTGTAGGAGTGTAAAAGAACTACTAAAAGACAAGAATAAGAGTAAAAACAATATTTCACCTACATAACCCAAAGGAAATATGGCTAATCTAAGTAATTTCATGATAATAATATCATTGAATGTTACTGGATAAACCAACCAATCACAAGACACAGACTGGCAGAATGGATAAGAAATATGACCCATTTATATTGTCTACTAGAAACCCACCTTACACCCAGGGATTCAAGAAGGCTGAAAGTGAATGGTTGGAAAACAATTTTAGAGCAAACAATAACCAAAAAAGTGTGGGAGTAACTATACCAATATTGGACAAAACAAACTTTATTGTATTTTTAATACTTAAAGCATTAAAATGATTTCTATTTGCAGATGGCATGATCTTACATACAGAAAACACTAAAGAAACTACAAAACTGTATTAGAGTTCAACAAAGTTGCACAATATAATGTCAATATACAAAACCATTTGTGTTGATGTACATGAAAAGTGTATGATTCAAAAGTATATAAGAAAAACATTTTCATTTATATTATCAGAGAGAATAAAATGCAAAAGAATAAATTATCCAGAGTACAAGTCTTGTACAATGAATACTACAAAATATTGTGGAAAGAAGGACAAAATAGACTTCAGGTGATAAACTATCATAAGAGACAAAGATAAACACTATGTATTAATGAAAGAGATAATCTTTCAAGAAGAAAGAACAACCATAAACTTTTATGCATCTAACCAGGGTGTCTCAAAATAAATGAGGCAAACCCTGGAAAAACTAAGTGGAGAAATAGGTGCCTCTACAACTATAGTGGGGGACTTTAATACACATTATCACCATTAGACAGAATATCTTGACAGAGAATTAATAAAGAAACAAATACTTTGAATAATACATTAGAGGAACTGGACATAATAGACATATACAGAACAATCTACCCGAATATTGTAGGATATACATTCTTCTCAAGAGCACATGGATCATTCTCCAAGATAGACCACATGACAGGCTACAGAACAAGTCTCAATGAATTCAGAAATATTGAAATTATACAAAGCAATTTCTCTGACCACAATGGAATTAAGCAAAGCAGGAAATCAATAAGGGCCAGAGAAACAAATTAGGCCCAAAGGTATAGAAGTTAAACAACACACTCTTAGACAAACAGTGGGTCAAGGAGGAAATCACAGAAAAATACAATCAGTAACTACCTTGAAATGAAAGAAAATGAAACAAAACCTATCAAAACCTATGGGATGCAGCACAAGGAGAACTGAGAAGTAAATTCATAGCCACAAATGCATATATGAAAGAAAGAAAGAAAAGAAAGAAAGAAAGAAAGAAAGAAAGAAAGAAAGAAAGAAAGAAAGAAAGAAAGAAAGAAAGAAAGAAAGGAAGGAAGGAAGGAAGGAAGAAAGGAAGGAAGGAAGGAAGAAAGAAAGAAAGAGTTAAATCAGATACTTAACTACACACCTGGAAGAATTAGAAAAAGAACAAGAAAGTAACCCCAAAGGAAGTAGAAGAAAGAAATAAATATTAGAGCTGAACTAAATGAAATTGAAAATAAGAAAGCACTAGAAAAATAAATAAAACCAAAACTCATTCTTTATGATGATGAATAAAATTGACAAACCCCTACCTTGACTAACAAAGAAAAAGAGAATGAAGATGCAAATACACAAAAAAGAAATAAGGAAGGGTATATCACCACTGACCCCAATAAAAAGTATCATAAGAGGGTACTTTGAAAATTTCTATGCCAACAATATGAATAATATAGAGGAAATGGACAATTTCTAGAAACAAACAAGCAGCCTACATTGATAAAAGAAGAAATTGATCAGTTAAATAGACCAATCACAAGTTGTGAATAGAATCAGTCTTCATAAAACTCCCTACTAAGAAAAACCCATGACCAGGTAGTTTCACAGGTGAATTTTGCCAAACATTCTGGTAAGAACTAACACTAATCCTGCTTAAACTCTTCCAAAAAACATAATGGAAAGGAATACTGCCTTACTCATTCTATGATGTCAACATCACCTAACACCAAAGCTGAACAAAGACACCAGAAGAAAGGAAAACTATAGACTGATATCCATAATGAACCTGGATGCTAAAATCCTCAGCAAAATGCGTACTAATTGTATTTACCAATATATCAAATGAATTATTCACCATGACTAAGTAGACTTCATTCTTAGCATGCAAGAATGGTTCAATATAAGGAAATCAATCAATGTTATACACCACATAAACAAATTAAAGGAAAAAAATCCCATAATCACCTCTATAGATGCAGAAGAAGCATTTGACAAAATACAGCAAAACTTGCTGATAAAAACACTAAAAAAGATAGGGGTATAAGGAAACTTTCTCATCACAATAAAGTGTATATATGAAAAACCCACAGCAAGCATCATATACAAATGTGAAATTTTAAAATCTATCCCTCTAAGATCATCAACAAGACAAGAATGCCCACTGTAACAGTTTGATATGGTTATGAATTCCAAAAACAGATATTGGATTTTGTTTGTTACCTGGTCTGTACCTGGGCATGATTAATTTATGATTAGAGCTTTGATTGGGCCACATAATTAGGGCTTTGGGTCTCCACAACTTGGAGGATGGGGACTAACAGAAAAAAAGGCATTGCAAAGGACAGAGTTGAGGGTTTTTGATGTTGGCATTTGATGCTGAAGCCTTGAGCTGGAGCCCTGGAAAATAAGGTCACAGAGAAAAGAGAAGCAAGCCCCACAAAGAGAGGAAACCTGAGCCAAGGAAGAGAAGAACATTGAGAAGCAAGACACTGCAAGGGAGGAACCCAGGAAGCCTGAACCCCCACAGACGTTGGCAGCCATCTTGCTCAAGCATGGGAAAATAGACTTTGGTGAGGGAAGTAACTTATGCTTTATGGCCTGGTATCTGTAAGCTCCTACTCCAAATAAATACCCTTTATAAAAACCAACAAATTTCTGGTATTTTATATCAGCAACCCATTGGCTGATTAATACAGCTACTATCACAACTCCTATTTAACATTTTTGTGAAAGCACTTGCTCAAGAAAAATATACAAAAGTCATCCAAATTAGAATGAAAGAAGTAAAAACTTCACTATTTGCAGATGACATGATCCTATACATAGAAAGCTATGAGAAATCTACAAAAAAGTTTCTAGAACTTATGAGTTCAGTAAATTTACAAGTTTTAAGATCAATCACTGGCACTTCTGTACACCAATAATGAGCAATCTAAGGAGGAAATCAGGAATAAATACTATTTACAATTGCAACTAAAAGAATCAAATAAGTAGGAATAAACTTAACTAAAGATGTAAATGACTGCTATGCAGAAGTCTACACAATACTCTTAAAGGAAATCAAAGAAGAATTAAATAAATGGAAGAATATTCCCTGTTCATGGATAGAAAAACTAAACATCAGTAAGATGTTTATCCTACCCAAATTGTTCTACAGATTTAATGTAATCCTGATAAAAATCAACACAACATTTTTTATTGAATTGGAAAACTAACTATGAAATTTATTTGGAAGGGCAAGAGGCCTTGAATATCAAAAGACATATTGAAAAAGAAAAGTAAAACCAGAGGAATCACGCTACCTGGCTTTAAAACATAGTACAGAGAGAGAAGGTGGGGCAAGATGGCATCTGAGTGAGTGCCCCTCATAATCTCCCCTGCAAAGAAGTGGCTGAGTAGGGTTGGAGTCCAGCTGCACCAGGTTGTTTCAGGTGTTTGCAGGGCAGGAGTTGTCTGGACGTTGATTTGGTGGGATGATGAGAGAGGAGATTCTTGCAAGAGGTAGAATTTTGGGTCACTTGCATGGAGGTCGGAGGTTGTGGGCAGGACCCTTTCCACTGTGGCTGGCAGCCTGGCTGTGACAACTCTTGAAGGTTGTGCTGTGCTGGGGAGTTCCCAAGCCCTGAGCAGTCTGTTTCAGGGACTCGCAGGGTGGGAGGTGTCTGGATGTTGATTTTGTGAGACAGTGACGGAGGAGATTCTTGCAAGAGGTGGGATTTTGGGTTTCTAACGTGGAGGTCAGAAGTTGTAGGCAGAAACCCTCCCCCTAGGGCTTGTGGCCTGGCCGTGGCAATCCCTGGCATCTTTGGTGTGCTGCTATGTCCCAAACACTGAGCAGGCTGTTTTCAGAGCTTGCAGGGAAGGAGTTGTCTGGATGTCAATTTGATAATACAGTGACAGAAGAGATTCTTGTAGAGGTGGAATTTTGGGTTTCTGACACGGAGGTCAGAACTTGTGGGCAGGACCCCTCTCCCTAGGGCTGGCGTCCTGGCTGCTGTGATCCCTGAAGGCTTTATTATGCTGTGGTGTTCCCAGGCCCCATGTTAACCAGATGCATGATTCCTAGGTCTGTGTCCCCTAAACCCTGGTGACCCATGCTCCAGAGACTCACACACCTTGAGTCTGCAATATCACGGACTTCCCATCCCCGAATCCACCATGCCCTGAGGTGCATCTGAGGTCCTTGATTACCCTAGCCCTCTGCATTTTTCATTTTTTTTTCCTTCTCTCTCCTTGGTCTTGGAGTTGTATGCCAGCTGACTTGGGGAGAGTCTGGGAAAAAAGAAGAGGCAAATCTGCTGAGAAAGCCCAATTTACCTAAACGTCCTGGGATAGGAAACTTGGTCTGAGAGAAGGTGGATTCAGAAAATCAATTAGACCTCTCCTAGCACACCTAAGGGGGAAGGACTATAGGAGGTCCTATCCAAGCTTCCAATAGCATATTTGGGGTTTCTGGTGAGGTGTAGGTGCTCTCATGCTGGAAATAAAGAGTCATAGTCTTCTGTGTTGAGTTGGTTCAACAAGGAACTACTTGAATCTCCTTCCAGATCTCTCAGGCAGCTTTCCTGCTGCCCTGGGAGAGAGAGAAAAGGTTCTATGGTCATGGCAGATGGGGTTCACTGCCATGTCAGATGGCCCTCCTTTGGAGCTGGTGTTTCTGCGTGATGGAGCTGGACTCAGATGTGATCTCTTTTCACAAGCCTTTCATGCTACTTTACTGGAATTGTAGTTGGTGTTGGGGTTTAAGATATATCTAGGGAATTTGAATCTCTGGGCTGACAATATGATAGCCAGGCCCTGAGCCTCAACAGACTTCAGCTCCTACACTCTGAGTTAGTGGACTTACCCCACTCAGCTAACATGGAGTTGAAGAATGTCAACCACCACACCGTGGAGCCTAGAGTGCCTACAACAGAAAGCAGGAGGATTGCATCCAGTATCCATGTGGAATCTAAACCCCCTCTTGACATAGATGTGGAATGGACACAACCAAGCCAGGGTCCACAGGAAGGAGGAATACAGTAAGGTTTAGAGTGGACTTAATGATATCCTATTCATGAACTATTGTGGTTAATAATCGAGAAAATGTGGCATTGGTGTGGAAAAAGTGGCCATGGTGGCTGCTGGGTGCGGGGATGGGAGGAAGAGATGAGATGTGGAGGCATTTTCGGGACTTCGAGTTGTCCTGGGTGGTGCTCCAGGGACAATTGCCAGACATTGTAAGTCCTCCCATGGCCCACTGGATGGAACATGGGAGAGTGTGGGCTATGGTGTGGACCACAGGCCATGGGGTGCAGTGATGCCCAGAGATGTACTCACCAGATGCAATGGATGTGTCATGATGATGGGGGAGAGTGTTACTGTGGGAAGAGTGGTGGGGTGGGGGCAGTGGGGGTAAATGGGGACCTCATATTTTCTGAATGCAATATTTTTTTTAAAAATGAATAAATTGAGTAGAATTTGGGGGAAAAAACATACCACAAAACTACAGTAGTGAAAACAGCATGGTATTTGCACAAGGAAAGACACACAAACCAATGGAACCAAATTAAGAGTTCTGATATAGATCCTCATATATATAGCCATATGATATTTAACAAGGCCACCAAACCCTCTCAACTGGGAGAGAATGACCTCTTCAAAAAATGTTGCCTGGAGAACTGGATATCCATATGTAAAAAAATGAAAGAGGATTACCGTCTCACACCATATAGAAAAATCAACTCAAGATGGATTAAAGACCTAAATATAAGAGACAAGACCATATAGACTTTGGAATGCAGTGAAGGGAAACATCTACAAGACCTTGTAATAGGAAATGGTTTCATGAACTTCACACCGAAAGCACGAGCAGCACAGGAACAAATAGATAAATAGGACTTCTTCAAAATTAAAGCTTTCTGCACTTCTAAGGAGTTTGTCAAGAAAGTGAAAAAAGAGCCTATACAATGGGAGAAAATATTTGGTAACCATATATCTGATAGGAGACTTATAGCATGCATATATAAAGAACTCCTATATCTTGAAAATAAAAAGACAAAGAACCCATTTTAAAACTGGGAAAAAGATTTAAAAAGACACTTCTCCAAAGAAGAAATACAAATGGATAAAAAGCACATGAAAAAATGCTCCAAATCTCTAGCTATCAGGGAAATGCAAATCAAAACTACAATGAGATATCATCTTACTCCCATAAGATTGGCAGCTATGAAAAAAAACAGAAGACTACAAATGCTGGAGAGGATGGGGAGAAATGGGAACACTCAATCACTGTTGGTGGGAATGCAGAAGGATCCAGCCATTTTGGAGGACAGTTTGGCAGTTTCTCAAAAAACTTTCCATCGATTTACCATATGACCCAGCAATACCACTGCTGGGTATATATCCAGTAGAACTGAAAACAAGGACACAAACCCATATATGCACACCAATGTTCATAGCAGCATTGTTCACTATTGACAAAAGTGGAATCAACCCAAATGCCTATCAACAGATGAATGGATAAATAAAATGTGGTATATACATATGATGGAATACTACTCAACTTTAAGAATAAATAAAGTACAAACACACATGATAACATGGATGAATCTTGAAAACCTTATGTTGAGTGAAGCAACCCAGGCATTGAAGGACAAATACTACATGACCTCAATGATATGAAATAAGTAATCCAAGCTGCCTCAGAGAGTTAGAGACTGGATGATATGCTTACAGGGAATCTGGGGATAGAGGAATGATGCAAGCTGACACCTACGTGGGAGAAATCTATGATATGCTGGAGGTAAGTATTTGTACAAGGAAGGGACAATATGGGGAAATAGGGCTACCATTTTGTTGGGCTTTGTGGGGTTGAAGGGGGCTAGGGATGGGAGGATGGGTAATATTGCCCAAGAAATTGGGCAGAGGGTGGGGCAACATATGAACATAGGAGATTGTCACGTATTTGGTTGAGAGTATAATGCTGAGAAAACCTTTCCAAAAATATAATAAGGAAAATTACCTCTTTAAGATGCTTAAAGGGGATAAACTGACACAGGACAGTCTCCTAGGGAGTATGTGAGTGCTCATTTTGCCATAGTGGGTTATATCATTGGATAGAGACCCATATAGTGAGAGTGAAGGTATATCCACATCCTGGGGAGGACTGATGTTCTCAAACAGAGGGAATTATATCTCTCGAGAGAAATGATAACTCCCAGTGCATTAGGGCAGTCGAGCATGTCAAGTCCTCAACACAGTTGCAAGTATCTCTGAACATGGCCCTTCAAGCAATGTAGATTGACTGTCACTGTGGGCCATAAGGGGAGGGGGAAAGAGGTATTTGTGTGGGCAATAGAAGTATTCCACAAGATTACCAATGTATGGGTATAAGACATGTTAAATTACTCCAAAAATATATAGGGCTTATAGGCTAAAACATAAATCATAATGTAAAACATAAAATAAATAAAAATTTAGAAAATTTTATAGTTTAAAATATAAGCCACAATGTAAACCCAAATATTACCTTGTTTGAAAGCTATTGTTTCAATATCTGTACATCAGTTTCAGTAAATATAGTATGAATATGTAACCAGATTATTGCTGTGGAAATGAAAAGGGTTTTATGTTGGATATGAGGGAGTACTGTATATTGTATATATGAATTACTGTGATCCAAGACTTTCATGAAGATAAGCTTAATAAGTAGGAAAGAAAAAGAAAAAGAAAGGACGTAGACACTGAGGAAAACATGGAAGTAATTGGCTTGCCGATTTGCATACAGGGCAACATATACTGAGTGATGGAAGGCAAAACATCAAAAACAAAGCTTTTGTATTTTTAAATTTTTGATGCCCCAATTTATTTTTACCTTAATTTTTCTAAATTAATATGTATTCTGTATCTAACCTTTAAACTCATCACTATATTCCATTTCACTATTAATGAAACCTGGCAGTATATTGGGCTTCACTTCTTCACAGAGGTTCAACAATGACAGGGGAGGAATACTGGTGTGGGATGTTATTGACAGGGCACACCGTGGTTGGCAGGGCGTTCTCCAGGGCATATATCCAGGGTAAATAAAATGTTTGGATATTTTCATAGTGGTTACAATTAAAAACAACAACTGAAGGAGTGCTGAGTTCCTAGCCAGGGGAGCTCTATCTCAGTCCCTAAAGGAACAGCAACAATCCCCCAAGTGCAACGGCAAAGACCAAAATAGAAGGAAGGTCCAGAAATGAGCCCTTGATACTAATTACTATGCTTGTGAGACTGTGCACCTGAAATAAGAACAAGGCCTAGAGCTGCAGGGTGCCTAAGCGTTACCTCCTGAGAGCCTTTGTATTGCTCGACTTCGTCTCAAAGTAGAACTCAGCATGTAAATGTGTTGCCTTCTCCCCAGCATGGGACATGACCCCCGGGGATGAGCCTCCCTGGTGCTGAGGGATTACTACCAAATACCAGCTGATGATGTAACTAGAAAATTACCTTGAATAAAAGGGTCAACTAGGACCAGCAGAATATCTCAGCCTACATATAATACCAAGAGGTTAAATTCTTTTTGACATGAATAAAAGGGGGGAATGGAAAGAGCTGGGATTTATCAGTGGGGTTGCCATTATGCACAGCTGAGCAGAGTCCCAAAGACAGATAAAGTAGATACAACACCAGGTATTGGTTCTTCTGAGGGCTACAGAGATACACAGTTTCTATGGTCATGGCAGATGGAGTTCAGTGCCATGTCAGTTGGCCCTATTTTGGAGTTTGTGTTTCTGTGTGATGGAGTTGGACTCAGATGTGATCTTTGTCCACAAGTCACTCCTGTTACTCTTACCAGAAGTGTAGTTGGTGCTGGGGCTTAATATATACCCAGGGAACCTGAATCTCTGGACTGACCATGTGATAGCCAGGCCCTGAGCCTCAACAGACTTGCAACTCCTACTCTCTGGGTTATTGGAATCCCCCCTCAGCTAACATGGAGGTAATGAAGGTCAAGCACCACACCAGGGAGCCAAGAGTGCCTACAACGGAAAGCAGGAGAATTGCATCCAGCAATTCTTGATATAGATGTGGAGTGGACACAACCATTCTCAGGCCCACAGGATGAAGTAATAGAGTATGGATTAGAGTTGACTTACTGATATTGTGATTAGTAATAGAATATGTGGCATTGGTGTGGAAAAGTGGCCATGGTGGCTGCTGGGGTTAGGGCATGGTAGGAAGAGATGTGATGTGGGAGCATTTTTGGGGGTTGGAGTTGTCCTGGGTGGTGCTGCAGGGAAAGTTACTGGACATTGTATGTCCTCCCATGGCCTACTGGATGGAGTGGGGGAGAATGTGTGCTATGGTGTGGACCATTGACCATGAGGTGCAGCAGTGCTCAGAGATGTATTCACCAAGTGCAATGAATGTCTCATGATGTTGGAGGAGGTTGTTGTTATGGAGGGAGGAGTGGAGTGAGGGGGTTGGGAGTTACATGGGGACCTGATATTTTTTGAATGTAACATTAAAAATATAAATAAAGACAAAAAATTTGAAAAAAAATATAGTATACTGAATGTACTGGTGCAGTGTATAAATTATACTGCAAACTATTATCCATGTGGTGCCGCAGTGCTCCAAAAGGTATTCACCATATTCAATGAAAGTGCAACAATGATGATAGAGGTTGTTGATGTGAGAAGAGTGGAGTGAGGGGGGTGGGGATATACAAGACCCTCATATTTTTTGAATATAGCATTTTTTGTTATCTATGTATCTTCAAAAAATGCAATTAAAAAATTGATGGGTGTGGGATGGTGGGGAGGGGGGTATGTGGGAACCTCATTTTTTTGTTTTTTTTTTTCATTTCTTTTCCCTCCCTCCCCCCACAGTTGTCTGTTCTCTGTGTCTACTTGCTGCATGTTCTTCTTTGTCTGCTTCTGTTGTTGTTAGTGGCATGGGAATCTGTGTCTCTTTTTGTTGAGTCATCTTGCTGTGTCAACTCTCGGTGTGTGCGGCACCATTCCTTGGCAGGCTGCACATTCTTTGCGCTGGGTGGCTCTCCTTATGGGGCACACTCATTGTGCATGAGGCTCCCCTACATGGGGGACACCCCTACATGGCATGGCATTCCTTGTGCCTATCAGCACTACACATTGCCCAGATCCACATGGGTCAAGGAGGCCCAGGGTTTGAACCGCAGACCTCCCATGTGGTAGACGGATGCCCTAACCACTGGGCCAAGTACACTTCCCTTATGTTTCATGTTTTTTAATGTAATGTTTTGTGTGATCTATTAACTTAAAAAAGATAATTTAAAAATAAAATAAAATATAATTGTATTACCACAAGAAAAAAATTAAAAATGAAATTTAAAGCAAACTTATATACAGTACTGATAGAAAACTTAAAATATTATGGATGATTTTTAAATATATATTCAAGTATTGTATTTGAAAATTAGAAAACACTTTGAGAGAAAAATTAATTTAATAACTAAATGGAGAAATATAAACAAAACAAAACCTAGTACAAAGTTACAGGGTTCAGAATTGCATGGTATTGGCACAAAGATAAACATAATGACCAATGGAACTTTATTGAGTGTTCTGATACAGATCCTCACATATACAGTCATTTGATATCCTACAGGGCCACCAAACCATCTCAACTGGGAGAGAATGGCTTTTTCAATAAATGGGTGTTGCTGCATTTCTCCACCCCTCCTCCCCTTCCAGCCCCCGCCGTCCTTCCCGCCAGTCCCGCCCATATTGCCAACCCACAATCTGCCCTCTTCCCCAGTAACTGCTTACCTCAGGTCTATCCATCAGCTTCAGTCTGTCCACAGCTGCCCCTTAGCCAACCCTCCCTTCATCACGCCCCTCCCTCTACCCAACCCTATATAGCTAAGTGTACTTCCATAATAAAGCAGACCTGTTCTTGCGCTCAAGCGGTCTCCATGGTTTTTCCCCAACCGCGCGTCCCCCACGCCTGGAGAACCGGTGCTCCCTCTTGGGGCACCCCCCGCCGGCTGATCGGCAGGAGCAAGCCCCCCCGACTCTTGGGCCTGAGCAAGGACGAAACCCCCACGCTCAGCTACAAATGGGCTCAGAGAAGTTGGTATCCATATCTGAAAGAATGATAGAGCAACTCCATTTCACACTTTATACAAAAATTAACTCAAGGTGGATCAAAAATCTAAATATAAGAGCCAAGATCATAAAGACTTTGGAAGACAATGTAAGGAAGCATCTATAGGACCTTGTAATAGGAAACAGCTTCATGAATTCCACATCCAAAGCACAGACAGTGAAAGAAAAAATAGATAAAGGGGACTTCCTCAAAATTAAAAACTTTTGGACCTCAAGGGAGTTTGTCAAGAAAGTGAAAATATTTGGTTACTATATATCCGCTAGGAATCTCTTATCTATCTTATATAAAGAAATTGTACTCCTCAAAAATAAAAAGACAACCCATTTAAAAAATGAGCAAGTGATTTCAACAGATGCTCCTCCAAAGAAGTACAAATAGCTAAAAAGCACATGAAAAGATGCTCAACATCGGTAACTTTTAGGGAAATGCAAATCAAAACTGCAATCTTACACCCATTAGACTGGCAGCTATTAAAAAGACAGGACTACAAGTGTTGGAGAAGATGTAGAGGAATGGGGACACTCTTATCCCTTACTGAAGGAATGTAGAATGCTGCAGCCATTGTGGAAGACAGTTTGGCCGTTCCTCAAAAAACTAACTCTAGAACTCACATATGTTCCAGTAATTCTACTGCTGGGTATATACCTAGAAGAATCGAAAGCAAGGACACAAACAGATATATGCACACCAGTTGTAATAATGGCATTATTCACTAATGCCAAAAGTTTGAATCAGATCAAATGCTCATCAACTGATGAATGGATAAACAAAATAGTTTATACATAAAATGGACCATTACTCCTTTGTAAGAAGGAATGTTGTACTAATGCACGGGATAACACACATAAACCTTGAGGACCTTATGTTGAGTGAAGCAAGCCAGGCATTGAAGGACAAATTTTACATGACCTTACTGATATAAATTAAGCAAAGTCAGCAGACCCACAGAGCTAGAGTCTGGAAGATAGGTTAACAGGAAATAGCAAGGGAGAAGGTTGTGAGCCCACACCCACACAGGCAACATTTATGACAAGGTGGAAGCATGTAGTTATTTAGTGAAGAGACATGACAGGAATATAGTGATAATATTAAGTTGGGTGTTTAGGTTTGAGATGGGGGTGGGTGGGTAGGATGGGTTGAAAGTTCCATGGAACTGGGGTAGGGTTGGAGGAAGGAGCAGGTGACCTCTGGGGATTAGTGGTTATGTGGTTGAAACTACAATGTTGAGGAAGCTTATTTTTCAATATGACAAGGAAGGGTTACTAGTTTAGGATGTTGGATGGGGGGAATTCAGACCAGGGGACATCTGGGACAGTCTTCTAGGGAGTGTGTGAGTGATAATTTTGGCATTTTGCATCAGTGGGTAGAGACCACATAATGAGTGGGAAAGTGTTGGATCCCCTTCCTAGGGAGGCCTGCTATGTTCTCAAACAGGGGGATGGGAGTCACTTGAGAGCATTGGCAGTGCCTAATAAGGGAGGACAGACCAGTGTGTTAAGCCATCGGTGAATATGCAAGTAAATATGAATCTTGTCCTTCAAGGAGTGAAGCCTGATGGTCACTGGGGGCCCAAAGGGGAAGGGGAGGGATGAATAAAATAGATAGAACAGGGGACACTTTGTGGTGATGATGGAAATGTTCTGCATGGTCTTGCAATGATGGATACAGGCTATGTAAAATTTTATCATATTCTATAAAAATATACTGTCCAAATGTAAATTATAATGTGAACCATTGACAATGGTTAGTAGCTTTGTTTCAATATTTGTGTATCAGTTGTAACAGATGTACCATCCATGCATAGAATATTATTGATGGGGGAAAGCGGAAGGGGGACAGGATGTTGAGTATATGGGAATCCCTATATTTGTACATGATTCTACTGTGACTGGAAACTTCTTTAAAGAAAAAAATGAAAAAAAAATAAGACTCTGGAGGAATAAATGGTATAAAATGTCACCGTATATACAGGAGAACAGTCTTACAAAGATGGAATGCAAAATGTCAAAAAAATTTTTTTCTTTGAATATTTTTCATTAATTTTTAATATCTCAATTTTTAAAAATACTTTTACTTTTTTTATCATACTTCTTACGTACAAAACTCTCAGTATTATTTCATTTTCTTATTAATTGTATATGGCTACATTATTGGCTTCATTTTTGAAGAGGTTTTAGATCACAGAAGGATAGAACTGTGTCAGGGGAGGATGACAGGTGTGGGGTGTCAGTGATGGGGGTACATGGGAGGAAGTTCACCAGGGCATACATATAAGGTTTATAAATGTGTTCAAATGTTCATTGGGCATTGTCATGGTGGGTGGAGATTCACACAGTAACCAAAAGAATACCAAATTACCACCTGGGGGAGCGCTGTCATATTCTCTAATGGAACAACAAGAATGCCCCAAGTACAGGGACAGTGACTTGTGAAGGAGGATGGTCCTTTGAAGGACCCTTGAAATATTTTTAAATTTTTTATTTTTTAATTATTAATTTTTTATTGTCTTTTTAAAAAGATACATAGATCACAAAAATGTTACATAAAAAATATAAGAGGTTCCCATATATCCCACATCCCAACCCATCCCTCTCCTCCCATATCAACAACTTCTTTCATCATTGTGGCACATTCATTGCATTAGGTGAATACATTTGGGAGCACTGTTGCACTGTATGGATTTTTTTTTTAAGATTTATTTATTTATTTATAGCTCTCCCCTTCCCCCCCACCCCAGTTGTCTGTTCTCTGTGTCTATTTGCTGCATCTTCTTTGTCCACTTCTGTTGTTGTCAGTGGCATGGGAATCTGTGTTTCTTTTTGTTGCATCATCTTGTTGTGTCAGCTCTCCATGTGGGCAGTGCCATTCTTAGGCAGGCTGCACTTTCTCTGGCGCTGGGCAACTCTCCTTATGGGGTGCACTCCTTGCGTGTGAGGCTCCCCTACACAGGGGACACCCCTATGTGGCAGGGCACTCCTTGGGCACATCAGCACTGCACATGGGCCAGCTTCACACGGGTCAAGGAGGCCCGGGGTTTGAACCTTAGACCTCCCATGTGGTAGATGGATGCCCTAACCACTGGGCCAAGCCCGCCTCCTGCACTGCATGGATTATAGTTTAAATTGTAGTTTACACTTCCCCCATTACATTCAGTGAGTTATGGCAGGATACATAATGTCCTGCACCTGTCCCTGCAATATCACTTAGGACAACTCCAAGTCCCAAAAATGCCACATCACATCTCTTCTTCCCTCTCCCTGCCCTCAGCAACTACTGTGGCCACATTCTCCACATCAATGATACAGTTTCTTCTATTGCTAATCAGAACAGTTTTATAGTAGAGTATGAGTAAGTCCACTCTAATCCATGTTTTATTCCTCCATCCCGTGTACCCTGGGATGGTGATGCCCACTCCACCTCTAAATAGGGAGGGGTATTAGATCCCACATGCCTGATGGATGCAATTCTCCTGTTGTAGTTGTAGGCACTCTCAGTTCCCTGGTGTGGTGGTTGACCATTTTCACCTCCCTGTTAGCTGACCAGCCAGGGGAGATCTGTCATTATTCCCCAATGCCCAATGGAACAGCAACAATCCCCCAAGTGCAAGGACAAAGACCAATGAAGAAGGATGGCCCAATGATGAGCTCTTGATACTGATGACTATGCTTAAGAGCCTATGTGCCTGAAATTTCAACTAGCTCTAGAGCTGCAGGGTGCATAAGAATTACCTCCTGAGGGCCTCCATGTTGCTCAAATGTGGCCACTCTCTAAGCCAAACTCAGCATGTAAATGCATTACTTTCCTTCCAGGGTGGGTCATGACTCCCAGAAATAAACTACTCTGGCACTGAGGGATCATTATCTCACCAGCTGGTGATGCAACTAGAAATAGACCTTGAATAAAAGGGGGGAAAGGTAAGGACAAAATGAGTTTATATGCTAAGAGACTTCAAAAAGAGTCAGGAGGTCATCAGAGGGGTGGCGCTTATGCACATCTCAGCAGGATCCCAGAGATTGCCAAAGTAGATACAACTCCAGTTGCTGATGCTCATGAGGGCTACAGAGACACAGATTCTACAGTTATGACTGATGGCTCTGGAGTTGAGTGCCTTGTTGGTGGGTCCTACTTTGAAAATTGTGCTTCTGAGTATGATGGAGTTGTACTCAGATGTGACCTTTCTACACATGCCTCTTCTGTCACTTTTACAGAACCTATGGTTGGTGCTGGGGTTGGTATATATTCAGGAGACTTGATTCTCTGGACTGTCCATATGCCAGCTGGACCCTGAGCCTAAGCAGAGTTGCAACTCCTACTCTCTGGTTCATTGGACCCTTGATAATGATGGTTACACTTATGAGTCTTTACTCTTGAAATGGAAACGTAGACTGGTGACATAAGGTGCCTAAGAGTTACCTACTGGGAGCCTCCTTGTTGCTCAAATGTGGCCTCTCTCTAAATTGAACTCAGCATATAAAAAGAATAACTTTCACTCAGCATGGGATATGACTCCCAGGGATGAAGCTTCCTGGCACTGAGGAATTGCTACCAAATACCAACAAACAATGCATCTGGGGAAAAAAAGACCTTGAACAAAAGGGGGAAAAACTAAAGACAAATGAGTTTGTATGGCTAAGAGAATTCAAAGTGAGTTGGGAGGTCATCCCAGAGGGAGGACTTATGCACATCTCAACAGGATCTTGTTGACAGACAAAGTAGATATTACCCCCAAAATAGTGAAGCTCTGAAGGGATATGTCCAAAAACTATGATCAGGGGAGATAGCTCAGGAGTCTGGGCCCTTGCTAGTGGGCCTTGATCTTGTATTTATGCTCCCTAGTGTGACTGAGTTAGACTCAGCAGTTTTCCCTATGCATGACTCTTCTGTCTGTCTATTCAAACCTATAATTAGTCCTAGAGTTCATAGGTGTTCATCCAAGAGCCTTAAATCTTTGGGCTGTCCATGTGCCAGCTGAGCCCTGAATCTCAGTGGAGTTATAACACCTACTCTCCAGTTCAATGGATTCACCCAGGGCAACTCATGGGGAGGAGATGATGGACAAATGACTTACCAAGGAACTGTGAGTGTCTACAACTGCAAACAAGAGAGTCCCATCCATCAGATGAATGGGATGGAAACTCTCCTCAATTAATGGTGAAGTGGGCATTACCATCCCAGAGTCCTCAGGACTGGGCAATGAATTATGGAATAAAATAAACTTACTAGTATTTATTATAGACTTATTGTAATTCTAGCAATGGAAGAAATACCATTGTTGTGAAGGCAGTGACCCATGGATGTTCTGGATTAGGGATTAGGAAAAATGGATGTAATGGGGGGGCATCTTTTGGACTTGGGAATCATTCTGAATGACACTACAATGACAGATACAGGTCATTATATATCTGGCCATAACCTACAGAGTTGAATGGGAGAGAGTGTAAATTTCAGTGCAAGCTATAATCCATGCTTAGTGGCAATGCTCCAAAATGTGTTTTTCAATTGCAATGAATGTACCACACTAATGAAGGATGTTGCTAATGTGGGGGAAATGTGGAAGGTGTGGGGGGAAGGGCAAAGAGGAATCCCCTATGTATTATCTGTAGCATTTATTTAATCAAGGTAACTTTAAAAAAAATTAAAAAGTGGGATAAAACAATACAAAAACCAAAACAATCTCAAATAGCTAATGCCCATGTCTTTGAAGTCTTTGAAAGAGAGAAAAAAGAAGACAGATTTGAAAAAAAATCAAATAAGGCTGAAATTTCCCCCAATTTTTAAAAATTTATTTTTTATTTATTTCTCTCCCTTCGCCCCCTCTCCCCAGTTGTCTGTTCTCTATGTCCATTTGCTGCATGTTCTTGTTTTTGTCTGCTCCTACTGTTGTCAGTGGTACAGGAATCTGTGTCTCTTTTTGCTGAGTCATCTTGCTGCATCAACTCTCTGTGTGCACAGCACCATTCCTGGACAGGCTGCACTTTCTTTTGCACTGGGTGGCTCTCCTTACTGGGTGCACTCCTTGCGCATGGGGCTCCCCTACCTGGGAGATACCCCTGCATGGCATGACACTCCTTACACACATCAGCACTGCATGAGGGCCAGCTCCACACAGGTCAAGGAGGCCCGGGGTTTGAACTACGGACCTTCCATGTGGTAGATGGATGCCGTATCCACTGGGCCAAGTCTGCTTCCATCCCCAAATTTAATGAAAGAAATATATCTACCAAATCAGGAAGTTGAGCAAACCCCCTAAAGATAAATACAAATAAATTCATGCTCATAATAAAATTTATGAAAGCTAAAGATTAAAAAAAAAAAGAATTTTCAAAGCAGTCAGAGAGAAGCAGCTAATTCAGTGCAGAGGAGCAACAACACAATTGACAGAAGTTTTCTCTTTGAAAACTGTGAAGGCATGAAAGTGGCACATTTTTCAAGTGCTGAAGGAAAAGACTGTCAACCTAGAATTTTTTGTCCAATGAAAGTTTCTTTCATGAAGTAAAAGGTAATTAAAGACCTCCTAAATAAATAGAAAGATAACATGTTTTCATTGGATTGGAAAGCCTAATATTGTTAAAATGTCTGTTTGAACAGTCTTTTTAAAAAAACACAACTATGGGGAGCAGACTTGGCCCAGTGGTTAGGGAGCCTGTCTACCACATGAGAAGTCCACAGTTCAAACCCTGGGCCTCCTTGACACGTGTGGAGCTGGCCCACATGCAGTGCTGATGCGCGCAAGGAGTGCCCTGCCACGCAGGGGTGTCCCCTGCATAGGGGAGCCCCACGTGCAAGGAGTGTGCCCTGTAAGGAGAGCTGCCCAGCGCAAAAGAAAGTTCACCCTGCCCAGGAATGGTGCCGCACACATGGAGAGCTGACACAACAAAAAGAAACACAAATTCCCGTGCCGCTGAAAACAACAGAAGTGGACAAAGAACATGCAGCAAATAGACACAGAGAACAGACAACTGGGGCAGGGGGAGAAGGGGAGAGAAATAAATAAATAATTAATTAATTAAAAAAAAAGAGATGGGAGATTAAGAAAAAAAAACCACAACTAGGCAAGGTAATTAATCCTAATACCTAATGGAAATATAAGAGATTTAGAGTAGTTTAAAAAATACTGAAAAAAGAATAAAAATTTAGACAACTTGCATTACCTGATTTCAAGACAGTGTAGTATTGGTGTAAGAAGACAAACAGGGAAACGGACTTTGGCCCAGTGGTTAGGGCGTCCGTCTACCACATGGGAGGTCCGCGGTTCAAGCCCTGGGCCTCCTTGACCCGTGTGGAGCTGGCCCGTGTGCAGTGCTGATGCACGCAAGGAGTGCCCTGCTACACAGGGGTGTCCCCTGCATAGGGGAGCCCCACGCACAAGGAGTGCACCCATAAGGAGAGCCGCCCAGCGCGAAGGAAAGTGCAGCCTGCCGAGGAATGGCGCCGCCCACACTTCCCGTGCCGCTGATGACAACAGAAGCGGACAAAGAAACAAGACGCAGCAAAAAGACACAGAAAACAGACAACCGGGGGAGGGGAGGGGAATTAAATAAATAAAAATAAATCTTTAAAAAAAAAAAGAAGACAAACAAATAGGCCTATTTGGTTGAATTTTCTTTTTTGTATCATAACACTTCTTTAGTTTTTGAGAAGCTATGGGTTAACAAAACAATCAGACTTACTACACAGGATTTCATGCATCATTTCACCACCACCTTACATTGTTGTGATACATTTGTTACAAATGAGAAAACATCATCATATTATTACTTCTAGCTATAGTCCATAGCTTATATTTGGTGTATTTTTCCCACCCAACATCCCATTATTAACACCATGTATTATTAGTACTGTAAATTTGTTACAGAATGGCAGTACTAAATTTAGACATTGGGTAAAGAATGGGAGTAAATCCTCTCAAGTAAGGTTGCCTTCCTTCCCTCCCTATTTTAATTATGGCTCAGATTATTAGCAAAAGGTATGAAGAACAGTTTCAAAATCATTAAAGCCACACACAAAAATCCTCATCACTATCAGAGATTCCTGCTTGGTATCTCTATAGGAATGCAAGTATTTCCCAAAATATATGTAGATATAGACCTTAACAATGCAGAGTGGAATCATGTCATGTTTAAGAGCTACAACCCTATCCTCCTGTTCAAGATATCAATTTTCCATTATATCTAAGCTGTAAGAACAAGTCACATTAAAGTTTCATTTCAATTTATATTGTACTGATTTGAGCTTAAGAGTATCTGCTTCCACAGGTGCAAAAATAATTCATCAGAGTTGGTATTTGTCTTCCTTGCAACTGGAATATCCTTACTTTTCATGCAAAGCAAACATTGTCTCCAAGACCTGGCTTGGAATACTGTATATGTATATTTCACTAAAATCAGTGAAGGCAGCACCAAGTGTCAAATATTAGTTCTTTATTGCTGTGTGTTTTATTTTGCAAAAGGGCTGCTAATACAAAGTACCAGAAATGCGTTGCCTTTTATAAAGGGTGTTTATTTGTGTAACAACTCACAGAACCAAGGCTTTGAGAAGTCCAACTCAAGGCACCATAAGCAGTGCTTTCTCACCAAAATAAGTTACTTTCTTACCTTCTTTTCTGTCTTTATTTTTTAAATGTTATATTAAAAAAATATGAGGTCCCCATATATCCCCCATCGCCCTCACCCCACACCTCCCACATCAACAACCTCTTCCATCATCATGGAACATTCATTGCATTTGGTGAATACATTTTGAAGCACTGCTGAGCACATGGATAATGGCTTACATGGTAGATTACACTCTCCCCCAGTCCTCCCAGTGGACTATGGCAGGACATACAATGTCCAGCAACTGTCCCTGCAGTACCTCCCAGGACACTTCCAAGTCCTAAAAAAAGACCCCACGTCATATCTCTTCTTCCCTCTCCCTACCTTCAGCAGCTACCATGGCCAATTTCTCACATCAATGTTACAATTTCTTCCATCACTAATCACAAGAGTTCCATAGTAGACTATCAGTATGCCCACTCTAATCCATACTCTATTCCTCCATCCTGTGTACTCTGGGATGGTTAAGTCCACTCCACCTCTGTATTGAAAGGGTGCTTAGGTTCCACATGGATGATGGATACAGTTCTCCTACTTACAGTTTTTGGCACCCTTGGCTCCCTGTTGTGATTGTTGACCTTCTTCAACTCCCTGTTAGCTGACCAGGGTAAGTCCAATAAGCCAGAGGGTAGGAATTGCAAGTCTGATGAGGCTCAGGCCCTGGCTGTCACATGGTCAGTCCAGAAATTCAGGTCTTCTGAGTATACATCATCTCCAGCGCTAACCACAGGTCCATTAAAAGTGACAGAAAAGTCATGTGTAGAAGGGTCACATCTGAGTCCAACTCCATCACTCTCATGAACACAAACTCTAAAGTAGGGCCAACTGACATGGCACTGAAATCCAGAGCCATCTGCCATGACAATAGAACTTGTGGTTCTCCTGTAGTCCAGGAGAACCAATACCTGGTTCTCCTGTAGCCATCAGGAGAACCAATACCTGGGCTTGTATCTACTTTGGCTGTCTAAGGGACCGTGCTGAGGTGTGCATAAGCATGACCCTTCTGATGACCTCCTGATTCTTTTTTGGAGACTCATAGCCATATAAACTCATTTGTCCTTTCCATTTCCCCTCCTTTTTATTCAAGGTCAAAAAGCAGTTTTTAACATCTGATATTACATGTAGTCTGAGATATTCTGCTGGTCTGAGATGACCCTTTTATTCAAGGTCTTTTTCTAGTTACATCATCAGCTGGTGCTTGGTAGAAATCCTTGGCACCAGGGAGGTTCATCCCTGGGAGTCATGCCCCATGCTGGGGGAAGGTAATGCATTTACATGCAAGGTCAGCTACTTTTGATCCTGGCATCATTGCCACATGGTGAAGCAAGATGGTTGCTTATCTCTGTGGAGATCTCTGCCTTCTCTCCAAAATTTACCATCTCTTGGTGCTCAACTTTGAGCACCAGGCATACGGATTTTCTCTTTTGAGGCCTCCTATATCAGTTTTAGCTGTCCTGCTTTCTTCCTAAGTTCAGCAGTGAGCTATCAGGCATACAAGAGGGCAGGTTTCCTCTTGAGCTTCTCCATGGGCCTAACCTCCTTGGGCTTCATGCTTATATGATCCTCTCCCACATTGCAGAATCAAATATGCTGCCTCCTTTTATAACCCCCCTGTGTCTGTCTGAGTAAGTCCATTTCTATCAGACCCAGAAGGGCAGGGTCTCAACATGTATCATGCTTCACTGACATAATCCAGTCAAATAGGTCTCACACCCAAAGGAATGGGTAAGTTTCAGACAATCTTTTTTTTTTTTAATTTTATTCATTTTGTAAAAATATTACATTCAAAATATATGAGGTCCAATTCAACCCCACCACCCCCACCCCACCACTCCCCTCCCCAGCAACACTCACTCCCTTCATGATGACACATCCATTGCGTTTGGTAAGTACATCTCTGGGCATCTCTGCACCTCATGGTCAATGGTCCACATCATAGGTCATATTCTCCCACATTCCATCCAGTGGGCCCTGGGAGGATTTACAATGACCGGTGATTGTCCATGAAGCACCATCCAGGGCAACTCCAAGTCCCAAAAACGCCTCCACATCTCATCTCTTCCTCCCATTCCCCATACCGATCAGCCACCATGGCCACTTTTCCCACACCAATGCCACCTTTTCTCTGTGGACCTTGGATTGGTTGTGTCTGTTGCACCTCTACGTCAAGAAGAGGCTCAGATTCCACATGGATACTGGATGCAATCCTCCTGCTTTCAGTTGTAGGCACTCTAGGCTCCATGGTGTGGTGGTTGTCCTTCTTCAACTCCATGTTAGCTGAGTGGGGTAAGTCCAATAAATCAGAGTGTAGGAGCTGAAGTCTGTTGAGGCTCAGGGCCTGGCTATCATATTGTCAGTCCAGAGATTCAAATCCCATAAATATATCTTAAACCCCAACACCAACTACAATTCCAGTAAAGTAGCATGAAAGGCTTGTGAAAAGAGATCCCATCTGAGTCCAGTTCCATCACGCAGAAACACCAGCTCCAAAGAAGGGCCATCTGACATGGCAGTGAACCCCATCTGCCATGACCATAGAACCCTCCGGTCTCGTTATCCCTCAAAAGAACCAATACCTGGGGTTGTACCTACTTTATCTGTCTCTGAGACTCTGCTCAGGTGTGCATAAGGGCAATCCTTCTGACAACCTCCAGACTCTTTTTTAGAGACTCGTAGGCATATAAATGCATTTCTCCTTTCCAATTCCCCCTTACATTAGGTCAAACAGCATTTTAAAGTCATGTTATTATATGTAGACAGGGATATTCTGCTGATCTGCATTGAACCTTTAATTCAAGGTCATTTTCTAGTTGCATCATCAGTTGGTACTTGGTCGTGATCCCTTGGTGCCAGGGAGGCTCATCCCCGGGTGTCATGTCCCATGCTGGGAGGAAGGCATTGCATTTACATGCTGAGTTTGGCTTTGAGACTGGCCACATTTGAGTAACATAAAGGCTGTCAGGAGGAAATTCCTAGGCACAGTGCTGCTCTAGGCCTTGTTCTTATTTCAGGCATATAGGCTCACAAGCATAGTCATTAGTATCATGGTCTCACTGTTGGACCCTCATTCCTTCCTGGTCCTTACTGTTGCACCTGGGGGAGTGCTGCTGCTCCCCTAGGGACCATGACAGAGCACCCCCAGCCAGGAATCCAGTACCAACACAGTTGTAGTTTTTAATTGTTGCCACTATGAGTATATCCAAACATTACCATGCACCCTGGACATATGCCCTGTATAGCTCTTGGTCAGCCATATATCACCTGTCAATAGTATCCTATACCAGTATTCCTCTGCTGCCATTGTTGAACCACTCTGTGATCCAAAACTTCCTGAAAAGTGAAGCCCAGCATAATGTCAGGATCCCTTACTACTAAAATAGAATATAGCAATGGGTTTAAAGGTTAGATATAGAATACATGTTGATTTGGAAAAATTCTACATCCTATCTTTTTCTTTTCTTTTTTCCTAATTATTGAACTTCTCTTCACAAGAGCCCTAGATCACAGTAATTCATATATACAATATACGGTACTCCCACACATCTACCATAAAACCTTTTCCCTTCCACAGCGATATTCTTATAACTTATTCATATCATATTTACTTAAGGTGATATACAGACTCTGAGACAATAGCTTTCAAACAAGGTGACATCTGTGCTTACATTGTGGTCCATACTTCAGGATATAGTTTTCTAAATTTTTAGTTATCCTATGTTTTACATTATGGTTTACATTATTAATCTGTCATCCCTTATATGTTTATGATGTAATATTACATGTTTTATATCCATCCTTGTGTACTCTTGTGAAACTCCTCTCTTACCCCACATTTACCTTATTCCACACATTTAACATCCATTTTCCCCTCCCCTTGGGGCCCACAGTGACAGCCAACCTCCATTTCTGGAGGAGCCATGTCCAGAGATACTTGCAATAGTGTTCAGGGCCTAACTTGCTCAACTACCCCAATGCCCTGGGAGCCACCCTTTCTCTCGAGAGATACAGTTCCCTCTATTTGATGGCATTAGTCCTCCCCAGGATGTGGGTCCATCCCCACTCTCACTACTTGGGTCACTACTCAATGGTACAACCCACTCTGGCAAAATGAGCATTCAGACATTCCCCAGGAGCCCGTCCCGCATCAGACCATCCACTCTAAGCATCCTAAACAGGTAACCCTCCTAATTATATTTTGATACGATTTTCTCAGCATTTTACTCTCAACCAACACCTGACACTCTCCTATGTTCGTATGTTGCCCGTCCCTCCCCCCACTTGTTGGGCAATATTACCCATTTGCCCATGCCCAGCCCCCCTCAAAACCACAAAGCCCCACCCAAAGGTAGCCCCTTGCCCCCATTTTATCTCTTCTTTGTGTTCATACTTACCACCAGCTCATCATAAATTCCACCCCTGCAGACGTCAGCTCACATCCTTCCTCCATCCCCCGATTTCCTGTAAGCCTATCATTCAGTCTCTAGCTCTCTGAGGCAGCTTGCTTATTTCATATCATTGAGGTCATGTAGTATTTGTCCTTCAATGCCTGGGTTGCTTCACTCAACATAAGGTTCTCAAGAGTCATCCATGTTATCAAGTGTGTTTGTAGTGTATTTGTTCTTACAGTCGAGTAGTATTCCATTGTGTGTATATACCACATTTTATTGATCCACTCGTCTGTTGATGGGCATTTGGGTTGATTCCAACTTTTGGCGAAAGTGAACAATGCTGCTATGAACATTGGGGTACATATATCAGTTTGTGTCCTTGTTTTCAGTTCTGCTGGGTATATACCCAGTAGTGGCATTGCTGGGTCATATGGCAAATCTATGGTTAGTTTTTTGAAAAACCACCAAACTGTCCTCCAGAATGGTTGGATCCTTCCGCATTCCCACCAGCAGTGGATGAGTGTTCCCATTTCTTCACAGCCTCACCAGCATTTGTATTCTTCTGTTTTTTTTATAGTTGCCAATCTTATGGGAGTAAGATGGTATCTCATTGTAGTTTTTATTTGCATTTCACTGATAGCTAGAGATTTGGAGCATTTTTTTCATGTGCTTTTTAGCCATTTGTATTTCTTCTTTGGAGAAGTGTCTGTTTAAATCTTTTTCCCATTTTTTAAGTGGGTTGTTTATCTTTTTATTTTCAAGATATAGGAGTTCTTTTTATATGCAAGTTATAAGTTTCTTATCAGATATATGGTTGCCAAATATTTTCTCCCATTGTGTGGGTTCCCTTTTTACTTTCTTGACAAGCTCCTTTGAGGTGCAGAAGGCTTTAATTTTGAGGAAGTCCCATTTATCTATCAGTTCTTTTGCTGCTCGTGCTTTTGGTGTGATATTCATGAAGCCATTTCCTATTACAAGGTCCTGTAGATGTTTCCCTACACTGCTTTCCAAGGTCTTTATGGTCTTGGCTCTTATATTTAGGTCTTTGATCCATCTTGAGTTGATCTTTGTATAAGGTGTGAGATGGTAATCCTCTTTCATTCTTCTACATAAGACTATCCAGTTCTCCAGGCACCATTTGTTGAATAGGCCATTCTCTCCCAGTTGAGAGGGTTTGGTGGCTTTATCAAATATTATATGGCTATATATGTGAGGTTCTATATCAGAACTTTCAATTCGATTCCATTGGTCTGTGTGTCTCTCCTTATGCCAATACCATGCTGTTTTCACTACTGTAGCTCTGTAGTATGTTTTGAAGTCAGGTAGTGTGATTCCTCCAATTTCATTTTTCTTTTTCAATATGTCTTTGGTTATTGGCGACCTCTTTCCTTTCCAAATAAATTTCATAGTTAGTTTTTCTAGTTCCTTAAAGAAGGCTGTGTTGATTTTTATTGGGATTGCATTGAATGTGTAGATCAGTTTTGGTAGGATAGATATCTTAAAAATATTCAGTCTTCCTATCCATGAACAAGGAATATTCTTCCATTTATTTAGGTCTTCTTTGATTTCCTTGAACAGTCTGGTATAGTTCTCGGTGTATAAGAGTTTTACCTCTTTAGTTAAATTTATTCCTAAGTATTTGATTTTTTTATTTACTATTGTGAATGGTATTTGTTTCTTGATTTCCTCCTGATCTTGCTCATATTTGGTGTACAGAAATGCTACTTATTTTTGCGCATTGATCTTATAACCTGCGACTTTACTGAACTCATTTATGAGTTCTAGAAGCTTTGTTGTAGATCTCTCAGGGTTTTCTATGTATGGGATCATGTCATCTGCAAATAATGAAATTTTGACTTCTTCCTTTCCAATGTGAATGACTTTTATATCTGGTTCTTGCCTCAGTGCTCGAGAAAGTACATCGAAGACAATGTTAAATAGGAGTGGAGACAATGGGCATCCTTTTCTTGTTCCTGATTTTGGAGGGAAGGAGTTTAGGATTTCTCCTTTGTAAGCAATGTTGGCTTTAGGTTTTTCATATATACTCTTTATCATGTTCAAAAAATTTCCTTGTATTCCAATCTTTTGGAGTGTTTTTATCAAGAAAGGGTGCTGTATTTTGTCAAATGCTTTTTTTGCATCTATAGATATAATCATGTGATTTTTTTCCTTCAATCTGTTTATACGATGTATTACATTGTTTGATTTTCTTATGTTGAACCATCCTTGCATACCTGGAATAAATCCCACTTGGTCGTGGTGTATAATTCGTTTAATGTGCTGTTGAATACGATTAGCAAGTATTTTGTTAAGTATTTTTGGGTCTAGGTTTATTAGAGAAATTGGTCTGTAGTTTTCCTTTCTTGTGGTGTCTTTGTTTGGCTTTGGTACTAGGGTAATGTTGGCATCATAGAAGGAGTTCGGAAATACTCCTTCTGTTTCAATTTTTTTGGAATAGTTTCAGCAGGATTGGTGTTAATTATTTCCGGAATGTTTTGTAGAATTCACCTGTGAAGCTGTCTGTCTTTGGGCTCTTCTTAGTTGGGAGATTTTTAATGACTGATTCTATCTCTTTGCTTGTATTGCTTTGTTAAGAATCATCAATTTCTTCTTTCATCAATATGGGCTGCTTATGTGTTTCTAGGAATTTTTCCATTTCCTCTAAATTATCATTTTTGATGGAATATAGTTTTTCAAAGTATCCTCTTATGATAGTCTTTATTTCTGTGGGATCAGTGGTGATATCGCTTTTCTCTTTTCTTATTTTGTGTATTTGCATCTTCTCTCTTTTTTCTTTGTTAGTCTCACTAAAGGTTTGTCAATTTTGTTGATCTTCTCAAAAAACCAGCTATTGGTCTTGTTTATCTTTTCAAGTGCTTTCTTATGTTCTATTTCATTTGGTTCTGCTCTTATCTTTGTTATTTCCTTCCTTCTTCTTCCTGTTGGGTTACTTTGTTCTTGTTTTTCTAATTCCTTCAAATGTGCTGTTAGTTCTTCAATTTTTGCTCATTCTTCTTTTTTGATATATGCGTTTATGGCTATAAATTTCCCTCTCAGTACTGCTTTTCCTGCATCCCATAAATTTTGGTATGTTGTGTTATCATTATCATTTGTTTCAAGGTATTCATTGATTTCTTTTGAGATTTCCTCTTTGACCCACTGTTTTTCTAAGAGTGTGCTGTTCAAATTACAAATTGTGGTGTGAAATCTGGGCCTCTGTCCCTTGCAAATTTAAAGCTTCACTCCACTGTGGTCAGAGATATTTTTTTTGTATGATTTCGATCCTTCTGAATTCATTCAGCCTTTCTTTGTGGCCTAGCACATGGTCTATCTTGGAGAATGATCCATGTGTGCTTGAGAAAAATGTATATCCTGCTGTGTTTGGGTGTAATGATCTATATATGTCTATTAGATCCAGTTCCTCTAATATACTGTTAAAATATTTTGTTTCTTTAATGATTCTCTTTTGAGATGTTCTGTCCAGAGTTGATAGTGGTGTATTAAAATCCCCCACTATAATTATAGATGCATCTATTTCACTTAGTTTTTCCAGCGTTTGCCTTATGTATTCAGAGGCACCCTTGTTAGGAGTATAAATATTTATGATTGTTCGATCTTCTTGACAGATTGTCTCTTTCACTAAAATGTAGTATCCTTCTTTGTCTCTCACAATTGTTTCGCATTTAAAGTCTATTTTGTCTGATATTAATATAGCTACTTCTGTCTTTTTTTGGCTATTGTTTGCTTGTATGATTGTTTTCCAACCATTCACTTTCAGCCTCCATGAGTTTCTGGGTCTAAGATGTGTCTGTTGTAGACAGCATATAGATGGGTCATATTTCCTTATCCAATGTCCCAGTCTGAATCTTTTGATAGGTGAGTTTAATCCGTTGACTTTCAGTGTTATTACTTTCAAGGAATTATTTGTATTAGCCATATTTTGATTGGATTTGTGTTTGTCATATTTTGTTTGTATTTTTTTCCCTTCTATTTTTGTCTTTTTTGTTGCTCTTACATGCTCCTCCAACTCTGCCTGTCCTGTTTTTTCCTTTCTTCATGCAGAACTCCCTTTAGAATTTCTTGAAGGGGAGGCTTCTTGTTGGCATACTCTTTCAGTTTCTGTTTATCTATGACTATTTTGAACTCTCCATCATTTTTGAATGCTAGTTTAGCTGGATAGAGTATTCTTGGTTGGAAATTTTTTTCCTTTAGTACCTTGACTATATCATACCCTGCCTTCTTGTCTCCATGGTTTCCGATTAGAAATCAGTGCTTAATCTTATGGAGCTTCCCTTGTATGTGATGGCTTTCTTTTCTCTTGCTGCTTTTATAATTTTCTCTTTGTCTTGAGCATTGGATAATTTGACAAGTATATGTCTTGGGGTGGGCCTGTTGTGGTTTATGACCAGTGGAGTGCACTGTGCTTCTTGGATATGTACATCTGTCTCTTTGAGTAGATTTGGGACGTTTTCAGCCATTATTTCCTGCAACACTCCTTCTGACCCCTTTCCCTTCTCTTCTCCTTCTGGAATGCCTATAATACGTATGTTTGAGCATTTTGCATTATCATTCTGGTCCCTAATTCCTAGCTGGATTTTTTTCTACCTTTTTTATTGACCAATTCTACTATCTGTTTGATTTCTGATGTACTGTCTTCCACATCACTAATTCTCTGCTCTGCCTCTTCTAGTCTGCTGATATTTGCTGCAAGTGTATTTTTGATTTCTTGAACTGTGGTGTTCATTCCCATCATATCTGTTATCTTTTTGCGTATGTCTGCAATTTCCCCTCCAAGTGTTGTCTTCATATTGTTAACCTCTTCCTTTACTTCATTAAATTTGATGGTGATAAATGTTCTGAGATCTTTCATTTCTTATGCGAAGTTCTGCTCCCCTTCCTGATTTTTAGTTTGTTTATTGGATTCAGGCATATTTTCCTGATTACTGGTTTGGTTTGTAGATTTTTTTTGCTGTCTGGTCATCATTTTATCTTGACGGGTTTAATCAGTTCCTTAACTTCTTTGTCTTGTCTTGGGGATTAATTAGCTGTTGCTTTTGCATAAGTGTTATATCTTCTCTTTGTCACTTTGTTCTTATTCTAATTTCTTATTGCAGGTTGAGTTCACTTTAAAGGAAGTATTAGTGCTGGGGTAAGGCAATTGTGTAAGCAAGGAAAAAGTGTACAGTAGTATTGGTGATAAATGTTAACAAAGCAACAATATGAGATCTGGGAGGATGGATATTAGATTCATGTAAGTTGTGTAGAGTTATAACAGTAGGTAGAGTACCTATAATGAGGTAGTTGACTGAATATGGGAGGAATATGGTATGAATTAAAAAGCTAGTATTTTCACGAGAGGGAAAGAGAAAAAAAGGTAGTAGTTTCAAGAGTGGATAACAGACAGAAAACAAAACAAAGGTATTAGAAATTAAGAGTTAGACACTTTGTGGATCAAAGAAAGGGAGGTGGAATATAGGAGAGACAGTAGATGATGGCGGATATCAAGATGTAGGGGAAAAGGGATAGTGTAGGTAGCCTAAATCAGTTCACACAGAAATGAGGCAGTGGAGGATGAGAAAACCCAGCAAATGTGAGGTGTTCCCTGCAGCACCTGTTGTATAATTAAGTTAAAATAAAATAAGAAGAAAATGAGGGACAAGAGATAGAGAAAAAACAGAAAAAAAAGGGGGTGGGGATTGACAAAGGGTGGGGAACAGGTAGGGAAAAGAAAAAAAAAGGATATACACGAACCCCAATTGCAACACCAACTACCACAACAAAAAAAATCCCTTAATAACTGAAAAAAAAAAAAGACTTTGGGGGATACGCTGGGAGAAAAGACTAGGGGATAATGCAATATTAGCAATCAGGACATTAAAAAAATGAAAAAATAAGATAAAATGAAAATAAAAACAAAACAAAATGAAACAAAAAAGGAAAAACACAAACGTTGAAGGCTAGGGCATTCAAGGACCTCAGATGGACCTTGGGGTGTGATGGATTCAGCGATGGAAAGTCTGAGATATTGAAGACTCAAGAGGTGTGAGTCTCTGGGGTGTGGGCCACCAGAGTTTAGGGTACTCAGACCTGGCAACCTCAAATCTGGTCAACAGGGAGCCTAGGAGCACCGCAGTGTAACACAGCCTTCAGGGACCTCCGCAGCTGGGTGCAAGCCCTATGGGGGATGTCAGATCTGCAAACTCTGTTTTGTCTGAACCCTGCAATTCACTTACTCACTGGGGTCAATTTATGTGGATATATCGTCAATTCAGCTTCTGGACAGCTCCCACCCTGTGATCCCCCAGAACGGCCACCTGAGGGCGCCTCTACACTGCAGCCAATTTAATGACGCAGATCAGAAGCCAGGCCCGTGGGTGGGGCTTCAGTCTGAAATGCCGACAACAGAGTCCAAAACCGGAGTTCCCAAGCTTCGCAAAATATTCCCCAATCTGCTTCCAGATGTGTCCCCCTCCCTTGCTCTCCTTGTAACAACCTCCCAATTATGTCCCTTTATTTCCAGCAATCTAATTCCACTGCAGATCGGCAGCCGGGCTTGTGGGGGCAGGGCTCCAGGCTGAAGTGCTACTACTTGTGTCTGCAATCAAAAATTCTCTGCTTCACAACAAAACACCATCTGTCTACCCAAATTGGTCCACAAAGGTGTCCCATCCCATCAACCCCCCAACAGCCCACCCAGGACTCACGAATTCCCCAGCACCGCAGAGCCTCCAAAAAGCACGGCTGCAGCACTGGTTCTGTGGCTCCACCCCACCCCTAAGGAGGGAGCAACCCCTGTGCAGCTCTCACCTCCGTGCAATAGAACCCCAATTCTATCTTATAGACCAATCCTCTCCATTACCTTCCCACCAAATCAATGTCCAGACACTTCCTATCCTGCAAAAATTCTGAAACAGCCTGGTCCCGGAGAACCTCCAATGGCACCCAGCTGCCTCTTCCCAGGAGAGACCGCAAGGCAAGCTCACTCAGCCACCATCTGCTTCCAACCCTCAGACAATCTTTTGGGATTCACAAAATTCAAACTGTCATACTGTGCAGGAAGAGTGAACTTAAATCTTTCTCTCATCCTAGAAAGTGAGAATAAAATAGAATAATCAGTGATGGGAGAGGAAAGTGAGGGGACTGGTATGTCAATGTAGATAAAAGAGCCAGATATCCCAAGTCATGCAGAGGCAGTTATCAAGAAAGTGTTTGTGACAATGCCAAGAGCTCCCTGGCCTTCTCAAACTAGGTCAGGTGCTTGAAGAGGGGGATAAGAGAATTCTGTAGAGAGAAAGTGATGTTCAGAATTCAAGCTGCTTCTGAAATATCTTCAGTACAGCACTGGGGAAAGATGGGATTAAAAGTCCATGTTCCTAAGTGATCAAAATATCAAGTATTGTGAGCTCTTCATACTCTGGAAACATAGTCAGAGTAGTTAGCCTCTGCTTGGAAGTTAAATGGAAAGCCTGGTTCCTGACATGTTTGGGGATCACAGAAGAGGGACATAGGAGGGAAGAGGAGAAAATGTTTTATCTGTTTATTTCACACCCCATGTATTCCATCTTCTAACACCCTGGCAGTTGTAATTACTTGTTTAAATTCCTCCATCCCAGATAGAGTGTAATACTGAGAAGGATTTATAGAAGATTTGCTGGCACAGTATGGGCATTTCATAAATATTTGTTAAAGTGCATTGAACTAAAACATATGCTAAACTGAAAACAGGAGAGAAGATAAATCTTCCTATGAGATTAAGGGAAATAAGAGAGGATATAGTTGTGCATGAACATATAGCTTGGGAGGTGGGAAGCTGATGGAGTAAGAGTCAAGATTAACTGTTGGGCATGAGAGTGAATTCCCCAGATGAAGGGGTGGGCAGAAATGGAATGCCTTGGAAAGCTCCAAGAGTGAAAGGTCAATAGAAGAGCTATTTAGAGATCTTTATTCTGAATGGTGTTGAAGTGAAAGGATCAGAGATGTGAGGAATATCCTCTTCAGCAAGAGGCACCAGGTGAAGAAGTCATATGGAAGTGTTTTTTATTTGCCTCTTGCATGTTTTCTTGCCACAATCATTGTGGCCCTCTTGCTCACAGGACTCAGTCATAACAGCATGATCTGGGGTCAACAACTACTCAGCACTGGAGTGTTGATGAGGTGGGGAGTCGATGAAATCAGGCAAATATGGCCAGCAACCCTGAGCTCTCAGTTTTCAACCTTCTCATCCTCTGAATTTTCTGGGATAGTAGATTAAATCAAGGGAGATGGCCCTCTCTGCTCATGCTAAGTGTGTAAGGTAATTATAGACAGCTGCTGGTGAGTCTAACATGATCAATAGTGATTTTGTAGAGCTTAGGATCCATCAGTTCTCCTCTTACTTCTCCTTGACAAAGACTAGAACCAGTTCTTCACCAGTTGTGTTCTTTCCCACTATCCACTACCAGACAAAGTAATTCATACTTTCAAGGTAATGTAAGTTCATAGGCTGATCCAGAAAAAAAAGAGGAAATACAAATAAACAACATATAGTATATAAAAGTGGAAATGACTATAGATAGATATGCCAGAAATTTACAACTATGCATATTTTGAGACATTATGAATATCATTATGCAAATAAGTTTTACAACCTAGATGAAATTGATAAATTCCTAAAAATATATAAAATGACAAAGTTGGTATAAGAAAAAAATCCAAATGGTAATCAAGGCCTTATGTTCCAAAACTTTAAGTTCAGAGAATTTTATGGGTAAATTTTCAAGCACACTTTCAAAGAGAAGTTAATTCCAATCTTATGCATGTTGTTCCAGGAGGAAAAAAAAACAACTTACAATCATATTTGATAAGGCCACTGTAATTTTATTCCAAAACCAAGGAAGGCAGAAAAGAAAGTTTAGACCTATTTTATTTATGAGTATATGTAGAAGAGTCCTCAACTAAATATTAGTTTAAGTGAATAGAGTATTCCATTAAAAATAATAAAACACAATCATCAGCTTTTGTCAAGGAATGTGTATTCAAAAGCAAAAATAATCTATAAATGTAATTCATGATATTAATATTAGAGAGAAAAAATATGGTTATTTGTGCAGAAAAAGTATTAGATAAAATTCAGCACTTATTTAAGAAGAAAGAGTCTTGACAAAATTCGGAACAGAAGGGAAATGCCTTAACCAATAAAAGTTATATATATAAAAAATGACATCAAATGTTATATACTTAGTGGAAAGAGTTTAAAGTCAGGAACAAATAAAAATACAAAGTAACACCGCTGCTGTTTAACACTGTACTGGAGATCCTGGCCAATGATTTAAAGAAAGAAAAATGAGAGTTTTAACGGTTAAGGGAAGAGAAAGAACAGCCATTACTTGCAGATGATGTGATCATCTACTTAGAAAAACTGTCAGAATCATACTATTGAACTAATAAGAGCATGCTAGCAGGTTTCAGATGCCAGATTAATTTACAAAATTCCATATTACTTTTCTACTTTCCAACAATTATTGTAAACCAAAACAGAAAATGCAAATAAAAGCAATTAAGTATCTTGATTTCTTTTTACAATGGGCAAATTAAAATATGTACAAAAGTAGATGGAATCATAAAAATTCCTCATGCACCTATCCATCATCTACAATTAACAATAAACACAAGCCAAGCTTGTTTTATCAATACTCTTATTCCTCAACATTACTGTGAAACAAATCCCAAACATCATAAAATTTCATCTGTAAACAGTTTTGTTTATATATGTAAATGCTAAGAATTTGGAAAAATCATAAACACAATACTATTATCCTATCTTAACAAATTAAAAATAATTCCTTGATATTAAATTCCAGAGTTCAAATTTCCCAACTATCTCATAAATGTGCCTTCTAAAAATAGCAGTTTGCAAGAGTCAAGAGTCACATAGGAAAAACACATTGAAACTGCTTCATATACCTTTTAAGTCTCTTTTTTTTTAAAGGGGGAAAATCACATTTATCTCAATTAATGACGAAAAGACATTTCACAAAATCCAACATTCCTTCCTCATAAAAAACACTAATAAAAATTGAGGAAGAAGTAAATGTCCTCAACATGGTAAAGGATATATATGAAAAGTCTGAGGAGGTGGGGCAAGATGACTTCTGACTGAGTGCACCTCACAATCTCTCCTGTAAAGAAGCAGGCCAAGTAGGGTTGGAATCTTCCTAGTGTGGGCTGTTTCAGGGGCTTGCAGGGCAGGAGGTGTCTAGACATCGACTAGGAGAGACTGTGACAGAAGTAGTGCTTGCTAAAGGTAGAAATGTAGGTTTCTAGCACAGAGGTCTGAAGTTGTGAGGAGGTGGGGTCTTCCCCCTAGGGCTGGTGGCCACAGTGTTGCCTGAAAACTGTTGGTTGTTCAGCAGTGTTCCCAAGCCCCATGTTCCCCAGATGCATGGTCCCCAGGTCCATGTCCCCTAAACCTCCAAAACCCACACTCCACAGACCCACATACTTTGAGTCTGTAATATACTGGACTTCCCTTTCCTGAATTCAGCACTCCCTGAGGTCCAATATTACCCTAGCCCTCCAGTTTTGGACTGTCTCCATGAGTGAGAGGGATTTTGTGGGAAATGCAGAGAGGTCAAATGAGTGTGGGTTCAATTTTTCAACCCCCACCCCCCTTTTATTTTGAGCTTGGAGGAGCACACCAGATGGCTTGGGGAGAGCCTGGGAAGAAAGGAGAGGTGAATATACTGAGAAAACCCAATTTACCTAAATGCTTTGGGATAGGAAATTTGGTCTGGGTGAAAGTAGAGTCAGAAAAACAAAAAGCTCTTCTTGTAGCACACCTAAGGGAGAGCAACCACAGGGCATGCTTTCCAAGCTTCCCCATATGGACTGTCTCATTATAGGTACTCTACGTTACTTACTGTTATAACTTTACACAGCTTACATGAGACTAATATCCATTCTCCAGATCTCATATGGTTCCTCTGTTAACATTTATTACCAATACTACTATTATACATTTTCTTTTCTTACTCCTTTTGCTTTCTCTGGCCCTAATATTTTCCTTCAAGTGAACTTAGCCAACAACAAGGAAATAGAATAAGAAGAACAATGTGACAAAAAGAAGATTTAACAAGCATGCAAAACCAACAACTAATTAAATCCCAAGACTAGACAAAGAAGCTAAGGAAATGATTAAACCCATCAAGATAAAATGATGACCAGAAAGCAACAAAACACTACAAACCAAACCAATAATCGGGAAAACATGGCCCAATCCAATGAATGAACTAAAAACAAGGAAGAGGAGCAGAATACTGAACAAGTAATTAAAGCTCTCAAAACATTTATTAGGGACCAATTTGATGAAGTGGAAGAAGAGATTGAGAATATGAAGAAAACACTTGTAGAGAATACAGAAGAAATTGCAATCATACCCAAAAAGATAAATGTATATGATGGTGATGAACAGCACAATTCAAGAAATCAAAACTACACTGTCAGCAAATAACAGCAGACTCGAAGAGGCAGAGGAAAGAATTAGAGATGTGGAAGACAATACATCTGAAATCAAACAGATAGTAGAACTGATCAAATAAAAGATAGAAGAAAATCTGCAGGGACTTAGGGACCTGAATGACAATGTAAAATGCACAAACATACACATTATAGGCATCCCAGAAGGAGAAGAGAAAGGAAAAGGGACAGAAGGGTGTTGGAGGAAATAATGGGTGAGAAGTTCCCAAATCTATAGAGGGACTTGGATGTACATGTCCAGAAGGCACAACACACCCCAAACAGCATAAATCCCAACAGGCCTACCACAAGACATATACTTGTCAAATTATCCAATGGTCAAGACAAAGAGAAAATACTTAACACAGGAAGAGAAAAGAGAACTATCACACACAAAGGAGATTCCATAAGGTTAAATTACTGATTTCTCATCTGAAACCATGGAGGCAAGATGGCAGTGGTATAACATAGTCAAGGTATGAAAAGAAAAAAATATCCAACCATGAATGCTAGATCCAGTTAAGCTGGCACTCAAAAATGATGGAGAGTTCAAAATATTCACAGATAAACAGAAACTAAGAGAGTATGCAACATGAATCCTGCCCTTGAAGAAACTCTAAAGGGAGTTCTGCAGGAAGATAGAAAAATAACAGGAGAGATAGAGTTGGAGGAGAGTTTAAGAGCAACGAAAAAGAGAAAAAGAGAAAAAAAATCAAAGTACGAGAAGCACAAATCCAAGAAAACATAGCTAATATAAGTAATTCCTTGAAAATAATAACACTGAATGTCAATGGATTAAACTCACCTGTCAAGAGACTCAGACTGGAAGACTGGATAATGAAATATGACCAATCTATATGTTGTCTATAAGAAACACCTCTTAGACCCAGGAATTCAAGGATGCTGTAAGTAAATGACTGGAAAACAATCTTACAAGCAAACAATAACCAAAAATGGGCAGAAGTAGCTATATTAATATCACAAAATAGACTTTAAATGCAAAACAATTGTGAGAGAGAAAGATGGACACTAAATATTAGTGAAGGGGATAATCGTTCTACCAGTACAGATGCCTCCAAATATGTGAGACAAACCCTGGAAATCTAAGGGAAGGAATAGATGCCTACAGAATTATGTTGGGGGACTTTAATACATCACTGTCAACTTTGGAGAGAACATCTCAACAGAGAATCAATAAAGAAACAAAAAGTTTGAAAAATATATTAGAGGAGCTGCACTTAATAGGCATATACAGAACATTACATCCAAATACAGCAGAATATACATTTTTCTCAAATGCACATGGATCATTCTCCAAGATAGACCACATGCTGGGCTACAGAAAAAGTCTGATGAATTTAGAAAGATTGAAATCATACAAAATAATTTCTCTGACCACAGTGGAATGAAGCTGGAAATCTGCAAGGGCCAGAGACCCAGATTTGGCACCAAGAATATGGAAGTAAAATAACACATTCTTAGAAAAAAAGTGGGTCAAGGAGGAAATCTAAAAAGAAATCAATAACAATCTTGAAAGTAATGAAAATGATAATGCAACATATCCAAAATTATGGGATGCAGCAAAAGCTGTATTCAGGGGAAATTTTTAGCCATAAATTCATATATCAAAAAAGAAGAAATAGCTGAAAATGAAGAACTAACTGCACACTTGGAGGAATTAGTAAAAAAAACAACAAACTGAACCCAGATGAAGAAGAAAGAAAGAAAGAACAAAGATCAGAGCAGAAGTAAATGAAATAGAAAATAAGAAAGCACTTGAAAAGATAAACAAAACCAAGAGCTGGTGTTTTGAGAAGATCAGTAAAATTGACAAACTGTTAGCTAGAATAACAAAGAATAAAATAAAGAAGATACAAATTCACAAAATAAGAAATGAGAAAGGAGATATCACCACTAACTCCACAGAAATAGACTATCATAAGAGAATCCTTTCAAAAGCTATATTCCTACAAAAATGACAATTTAGAGGAAATGGACAAATTCCTAGAAACACATAAGCAGCCTCCATTGACAAAAGAAGAAATTAAAAATCTCAACAAACCAATCACAGGTAAAGAGATAGAATCAGTCATTAAAATCTTCCAACTAAGAAGAGGCCTGGGCCAGACCACTTCATGGGTGGATTCTACAAAACATTCCAGAAAGAAGTAAGGCCAATCTTGCTGAAACTCTTCCAAAAAAACAAAACAGAAGGAACATTGCCTAACACACACTATGATGCCAACATTACCCTAACACCGAAGCCAAACAAAGACACAACAGGATAGGAAAATTACAGACCAATCTCTCTAATGAACCTAGATGAGAAAATACTCAACAAAATACTTGTGAATTGTATTAAAAAACACATTAAATAAATTATACACCATGACCAAGTGGGATTCATTCCTGGTATGCAAGGATGATTCAACATAAGGAACTTAATTAAGGTAATACAGCATATAAACAGATTGAAGGAAAAAAATCACATGGTCATATCTATTGATGCAGAAAGAGCATTTGATAAAATACAGCACCCTTTCTTGATAAAAACAATGCAAAAGATCAGGATAGAAGGAAATTTTCTGAACACGATAAAGGGTATATATGGAAATCCCACAGCTAACATCATTTATAATGGTGAAATCCTAAAATCTTTCCCTTTAAGATCAGGAAAAAGAGAAGGATGCCCACTATCACCCCTTCTATTTAACATAGTCTTAGAAGTACTTGCTTGTGCACTGAGACAAAAAACAGATACAAAAAACATCAAAATTGGAAAAGAAGAAGTCAAAGTTTCACTATTTGCAGGTGATATGATTCCATAGATACAAAACCCCAAGAAGGCTACAAGAAAGCTTCCAGAACATATGAATGAGTTCAGTAAAGTCATAGGTTACAAGAGTAATGCACAAAAATCAGTAGCATTTCCATACACCAATAATGAGCATTCTGAGGAGGGAATCAGGAATCGAATGCCATTCACAATAGTAAATAAAAAAAATCAATACCTAGGAATAAACTTAACTAAAGATGTAAAAGACTTATACACAGAAACCTACACAATACTGTTCAAGAAAATCAAAGAAGACCTAAATAAATGGAAGAATATTCCCTGTTCATGGATAGGAAGACTAAATATTATTAAGATGTCTATCCTAAGAAACCTGATCTACAGATTCAATGCAATCCCAATAAAATTCAACACAGCATTCTTTAATGAACTAGAGAAACTTACTAAGAAATTTATTTGGAAAGGAAAGAAGCCCCGAATAGCCAAAGGCATTTTGTAAAAGAAAAATGAAATTGGAAGAATCACACTACCTGACTTCAAAACATACTACAAAGCTATTGTAATGAAAATGACTTGGTATTGCCACAAGGATATTCACACTAACCAATGGAAATGAATTGAGATTTCTGATACAGATCCTCATATATATATAGCCATATGGTATTTGACAAGGCCACCAAATCCTCTCAAATGGGAGAGAATGGGCTCTTCAACAAATGGTGCCTGGAGAACTGGATACACATATGTAAAAGAATGAAAGAGGATTACCAACTCACACCTTATACAAAAGTCAACTCAAGATGGATCAAAGACCTAAATATAAGAGCCAAGACCATGAAGACCTTGGAGAGCAATGTAGGGAAGCATCTACAGGACCTTGTAATAGGAAATGGCTTCATGAACTTCACACCAAAAACACGATCAGCAAAAGAACAAATAGATAAATGGGACTTCCTCAAAATAAAAACCTTCTGCACCTCCAAGGAGTTTGTCAAGAAAGTAAAAAGTGAGCCTACACAATGGGAGAAAATATTTGGTAACCATATATCTGATAGGAGACTTATATCTTGCATATAAAAAGAACTCCTATATCTTGAAAATAAAAACACAAAGAGTCCATTTCACCCCAGCGTGGGACATGACACCCGGGGATGAACCTCCCTGGCACCATGGGATCACTACCAAATACCAGCTGAAGATGCAACTAGAAAATGACCTTGAATTAAAGGTTCAATGCGGATCAGCAGAATATCCCTGTCTACATATAATAACATGACTTCAAAATGCTGTTTGACCTAATGTAAGGGGGAAATGGAAAGGAGAAATGAGTTTATATGGCTATGAGTCTCTAAAAAAGAGTCTGGAGGTTGTCAGAAGGATTGCCCTTATGCACAACTGAGCAGAGTCTCAGAGACAGATAAAGTAGATACAACCCCAGATATTGGTTCCTTTGAGGGATAAAGAGACCGGAGGGTTCTATGGTCATGGCAGATGGGGTGGGGTTCACTGCCATATCAGATGGCCCTTCTTTAGAGCTGGTGTTTCTGTGTGATGGAACTGGACTCAGATGGGATCTCTTTTCACAAGACTTTCATGCTACTTTACTGGAATTGTAGTTGGTGCTGGGGTTTAAGATATATTTAGGGGATTTGAATCTCTGGACTGACAATATGATAGCCAGGACCAGAGCCTCAACAGACTTCAGCTCCTACACTCTGATTTATTGGACTTACCCCACTCAGCTAACATGGAGTTGAAGAAGGTCAACCACCACACCATGGAGCCTAGAGTGCCTACAACTGAAAGCAGGAGGAGTGCATCCAGTATCCATGTGGAATCTAAGCCCCCACTTGACATAGATGTGCAATGGACACAACCAATCCAATGTCCACAGGGAAAATGTGGCATTGGTGTGGGAAGGGTGGCCATGGTGGTTGCTGGGTGTGGGGAATGGGAGGAAGAGATGAGATGGGGAGGCATTTTCAGGACATGGAGTTGTCCTGGGTGGTGCTTCATGGACAACTACGGGACATTGTAGATCCCCCCAGGGCCCACTGGATGGAACGTGGGAGAGTGTGGGCTATGAAGTGGACCATTGACTATGGGCTGCAGCGATGCTCAGGGATGTACTTACCAGGTGCAATGGATGTGTCATGATGATGGGAGAGAGTGTTGCTGTGGGGGGAGTGTGGGTGGGGGCGGTGGGGTTGAATGGGACCTCATATTTTTTGAATATAATATTTTTTTAAAAAATAAAATAAAACAAAAAGGGTCCATTTCAAAAAAAAATGGGGAAAAGAGTTGAACAGACACTTCTCTAAAGAAGATAAATCAGTGGCTTAAAAACACATGAAAAAATGCTCAAAATCACAAGCTATTAGGGAAATGCAAATCAAAACAACAATGAGATACCATCTTACTCCCATAAGACTGGCAGCTATCAAAAAATCAGAATACTACAATTGCTGGAGAGCATGTGGAGGAATGGGAACACTCATCCACTGCTGGTGGGAATGCAGAAGGATCCAACCATTCTGGAGGACAGTTTGGCAGTTTCTCAAAAAACTAGCTATAGATTTGCTATAGGACTCAGCAGTTCCACTGCTGGGTATATATCCTATAGAACTGAAAACAAGGACACAAACTGATATATGCACATCAATGTTCATAGCAGCACTATTCACTATTTCCAAAAGTTGGAATCAATCCAAATGCCTATCAATAGATGAATGGATAAATGAAACGTGGTATATACATACAATGGAGTACTACTCAGGTATAAGTACAAATACAGCACATGTGATAACACATGTGATAACATGGATGACTCTCGAGAACTTTATGTTGAGTGAAGCAACCCAGACATTGAAGGACAAATACTACATGGCCTCTCTGATATGAAATAAGCAATCCAAACTGTATCAGAGAGCTAGAGACTGGATGATAAACTTAAAGGAAGTTGGGGGGTAGAGGAAGATTGCAAGCTGACACCTACATGGTTGAAATCTATGATAAGCTGGAGGTAATTATTTGTACAGTGAAGGGATAAAATGGGGGTATAGGGAAACCTTTGGGTAGGGCTTTGGGGGCTTGAGGGGGGCTAGGGATGGGAGGATGGGTCAGATGGCCCAAGAAATTAGGGGGAGGGTGGAGGGAGCGCTTGTACATAGGAGATTGTCAGGTGAGTGTTTGAAATTATAATGTAGAGAAAACATTTTAGAAAATATAATATGGAAGGTTACCTGTTTAAGATGCTTCCAGGGGAGTCATCTGACAGGGCAAGCTTCTAGGGAGTGTGTGAGTGCTCATTTTGTCATAGTGGGTTATTTCATTTGGTGGAGACCCATACAATGAGAGTGAAGGTATATCCACATTCTGAGGAGGACTGATGTTCTCAAATGGAATTGTATCTCTCAAGAGAATTGGTTGCTCTCAATGTGTTAGGGCAGTTGAGCATGTCAAGCCATCATTATTGTTGCAAATATCTCTGAATATGATATTTCAAGTAATGAAGAGTGATTGTCACTGTGAGCACTGAGTGGGGGGTATTGAATAGATGGAATGAATCAGTGCAACTGTGTGGCAGTGGAAGTGTTCCAGAAGATCATGCAAAGATGGATATAGGACATATTAAATTACATAAAAAATGAATAAAAGTCTATAGGCTAAAATGTAAACCATAATGTAAAACATAAGATAACTAAAAATTTAGAAAATTGTATAGTCTAAAATATAGACCATAATGTAAACCTGAGTGGAACAGTGTTTGAAAGCTATTGTTTCAATACCTGTCCATCAGCTGCAGCAAATATAATATGACCATGTAAAAAGATGACTGCTGTTGAAGGGACTTTGTGTTTGATGTTGGATATGTGGGAGTACCATATATTGTATATATGAATTACTGTGGTCTAAAACTTTTCTGAAGACAAGCTTAATAAATAGAAAAGAATAGGAAAAGAATGGATGTAGACATTGAGAAAGAAATGGAAGAATTTACCTTACCACTGTACATACAGGGCAACATTTATTGCAGTGATGAAAGGCAACACATCAAAAAAAAAATCTGTTTCATTTTTTGACTTTTTGATAGCCCAATTTATTTTACTTTATTTAATTTTTCTAAATTTCTAAGTATTCTATATCTAACCTTTAACTATTAATGGAGCCTGGGAATATATTAGGCTTCATTTGTGAAGAAGTTTTAGACCACAGAGAGGTTCAAATGTGGCAGGGGGGAAACACTGGTGTTGGGTGTTATTGATAGGGGGCACATGGTTTGGGAGGGAGTTCTGCAGGACATGTATGCAGGGTACATAGAAATATTTGGATATTTTCATAGTGGTTACAGTCAAAATGACAATGGATGTAGTGCTGAGTTCCTAGCCAGGGGAGCTCTATCACATTCCCCAATGGAACAGCAACAATCCCTAAACTGCAATGGCAAAGACCAATAAAGAAGGATGGTCCAACAATGAGCCCTTGATATTGATAACTATGCTTATGAGCCTGTGTGTCTGAAATATGAACTAGACTTAGAGCTGCAGGGTGCCTGAGAGCTACCTCCTGAGAGTCTCCATGTTGCTCAAATGTGGCCATTCTCTAAGCCAAATTCAGCGTGTAGATGCATTAACTTCCCCCTAGAATGGGACATGACTCCTGGGGATGAGCCTCCCTGGTGCTGAGGGATTACTAACAAGTACCAGCTGATGATGTAACTAGAAAAAGACCTTGAATAAAATGGCTAACTCAGACCAACAGAATATCTCGGCCTACATGTAATAGGTGTTAAAAACTGCTTTTTGATCTTGAATAAAAGAGGGAAATGGAAAGGACAAATGAGTTTACATTGCTATGAGTCTCCAAAAAAGAGTCGGTGTTTCATCAGAGGGGTTGTGCTTACACATGTTGTTGGAGACTTGGGCCTGAAGGGTATCAGGAATGAAACAAAGAGAGAAAAGGGATCAGGGGATCTGTGAGTAAAGACTCATTAGACAAATTTATTGCTTCAGGGGGGCTTCTATATGTACCCCAGCATTCATGCAAACAAGCAGCTACATGTAGTTAAACATTAATATTATCTATACCCTATGGAATTCAATCAACTGTTGTCTCAAGATACCCATCCCTCCTAAGAAACTAAAACATCTTATCTATAAGTACAAAGTCCAGATGTTCTATATAACCACCAAGTACATATGTTCATTATTCTTGTAGCCCATGACATCCTCATCCTGCTTGAGTGTTCTTTCCCAACACTCCCAACTGCCCAACTTCTTACATTGCAAGCATTACCAGGGAAACAGCATGTCTTTCTATATGAGATCATTATGTCTTTGTTTCCAACATTTCCCCCTTTTTATTTTATTCAAGGCAATTGTGCCTCTCCTTCTCTGAGAGTCTTACCTGCCATTGACTGCCTGTCAAGCTCTTCGACTAGGGAAGTTATTGCAGTGCTTTCATTAGCACCAAATTATTAGCTTGTCCCATGGCTGTTATGCTTTGCAATTTTCTTCTGAAGCCCTGTCCAGCACAGGTGAAAATCATGAGCCGCTGAACAAATACAATCATCTCTATTCCTAAAGCTGATAGGAAATGCTGTGATTTACACCAATTAACTGGGTTAAATTTTGTAATATGTGAAATCATATCTGAAAAAATATCCTTAATATTTTCTCCATGAATTTGATTATGAGTCATCTCTAATATTTTCCTTTGTAATTCAATTATTTCTAGAGAAATATTACTTATGGCCTAACAAATGATTTTTAATTTTTTGCCATTCTATATCAGAAGCATTATAAGCAAAAGGAGTAATACAAAAGTTGCTTTCATGCCAATCATATTTCAATCCTCTTAACAAATTTAAATTATACACTTGATCTCCAATATGCAAAACAGCCAATTCTAAATCATTTACCCACTTATTTAACTGCCCATCAATATATTCTTGACTATGCCTCAAATCACCAGCATTTTTATGTCAACCATGTACATGTTGTTGTGTTTGTACTGTTTCATGCAAGGCTACAGCTGCAGTAGTGGCTGCAGCAGTATTTCCAATCAGTCCCAGCATGCTGACAATAAGAAGTCCAATAAAATGTTTCGTCTCTTCAGAAATTCATGTGCTATGTGAAGCAGCAACTAGCTTTCAGGGGAGGACTGCCAGACCTGCATCATTCTTACAGGTGTCCAAATACCTCTTCTTCTTCTTGCCATTGTTATTGTTTCTCCATCCTGCAACACACTTTCTGATAGACAAGTATACAAGGCACCATTTTCATAAAACAATAAGTCATTCCTAATAGCTATTTTAGCAGTTATGAAAACAAATGGATCTTTAACACAGGCTTTAAGATGATATGTTTGATTAAGGGTCAAATACTGTCCTGTCTCATTTATATTTCCCAACCATACAAAAGTAGGGGCAATTCCAAGAAATACTTTCCACAAATTTTTTTTTGTATATTATGGTATAAATGTCAATAACCCAAGGGACTGGTATCCATTTTCCTTGGTATTTCCACCTAACAAATTTGTTAGTAAATTTGGTTCATTCCTCTGCAGACCATGAAAAGGGATTTTGCGTATTACTGATTACTTGACTCTTATTGTTAAGTCCATACCAAGCAAATCTGCTGCTGCTATTACTGGGAATCCCCATAGGGGCACTATCTTGAACTATTCAATAGGAATCATTAAAAATGACAGATCCTCTTTTTATATGCCACTCTTGCCATCTTTCTTTCTCTCCTGGTTCTCAGGGTGGACACTTATAATCCTGTGTCTTGGTCAGAAATGACTTGTATGATGGAAATACCATTATTAAAAATTTAGTAGTATTAGCTCTCATAGTAACCATAGTATGGTTTTGTTTTTGCATACAGGGAGGACATTTTCCTATACACAATGGTCTATAATCAAAAGGAAGGATAAAAATATCTATTTTCCTCCCTTCTTCATCAAACTTTAAGGGTAGTCTATCATCTATAGGCCCAGGAAGCACATATGTTTTACTCAAGAATATGGGGAATGATGGATCTCCCCTTGTCAAAGCTCACACTAAAGGTGGGTAAGGAATGTATGCCCAATAGGTATGGTTTTCATTTTCATGACTCAGAGTTACCATCAATGCGATCAGGAGAAGATGATTCATAACTCTCTTCCTTTTCTTCTGTCTGTGGTTTGATCTGTCAAGCTGGTGTTCAAATTTGTTCCCCATTTCCTGTAATGACAAGAGCATATCATCACCCCCCTACTTTAACTTTCCCTTTTTTCCATATATTAATCAGTACATCATTCCAGTAGATTGGCTGATATTCAGCTGGTCACACAATACCTTTTCTTTATTCAAAGCATAATGCCATTCAGCAGGCATTATCACATCATATACATTAAGAGAATTTAAAGTAACTAGAGCTTTTGCCAATTGGTCCTTTGGTACTATAATACCATCATCTCCCCCTTTTTGTCTTAATAACATTTGCTTAAGGGTATGACGTAACACTGTTCAACTATAGTTTGACCTGTAGGATTATAAGGAATTCCTGTGACATGAAGAATGGAATATTTAGAGTAAAATGTTGCAAATTGTTTGCCAGAATAAGCTAGATCATTATCAGTTTTAATTTGTGCAGGACATCCCATGACTGCAAAGGCAGACCATAAATATGAACAAACATGACAAAATCTTCCCCACTATGCACTGTAACCCAGATGAAATGAGAGTAAGTGCCAATACAAACATGAATATATTGCAATTTACCAAAAGTTGGAACATGTGCCATCCATTTGCCAGATCTGATTTGGAGCCTGCCCTCGGGGATTAGTGCCCTTATCAAATGGTGCTGACATGATAGGGCCACAGGTAGAGCAATGTCTTATAATATCTTGTGCTTTCAATTTTGTGAATGGGGGAAATGGACTTGTCCCAGTGGTTAGGGTGTCTGTCTACCACATGGGAGGTCTGCAGTTCAAACCCTGGGCATCCTTGACCTGTGTGGAGCTGGCCCATGCACAGTGCTGATGCATGCAAGGAGTGTCCTGCCACGCAGGGGTGTCCCCCACGTAGGGGAGTCCCATGCGCAAGGAGTGCACCCATAAGGAGAGCCGCCCAGCGCGAAAGAAAGTGCAGCCTGCCCAGGAATGGCACCACCCACACTTGACATGCCACTGACGACAACAGAAGCAGACAAAGAAACAAGACAACAAGACGCAGCAAATAGACACAGAGAACAGACAACCGGGGGAGGGGGGGGTAATTAAATAAATAAATAAATCTTAAAAAAATATTTTGTGAATGATGGAAATTTATGTCATAGTCCCTTAGTATTGATATGAGTTAAAGCATGATATTTGGCAGCATCCTGTACAGACCCTACCAGAATATCAGCTTGTGCATTGTGCATGGACAAGGGACCAGCTAAAGCAGAATGTGAGCAAATATGGTAATGTACAGAGAATTTACTCATTGATGGATGAGTGCCTGCCATTGCAGGAACATCTGAGAAAGCTCATCAGTTACAAAAATATTAGCAGTTTCAATTTGATTAATGGTTAAGCAAACATATTCAGAATCAGAAATAATATTGACAGGCTCCTTAAAAGTTTGCAGCTGATAATTCTGTACATTGTGCAGAAGTATATGGGGTTTCCCAAACCTTTTCTGTAAGAGGAATGCCATAAGCTTCTTCATGATTGCTACTCCCATCCGTGAAAATGGTAAGGGCATCCTCAATTGGAAACAATTTAACTATTTGAGGTAAAATCCAAGTTGTTCTCCATAAGAATGTTAATAACTTAGAAGTGGGATAATGATTATCAATAATTCCCTCAAAATCACTAATAGCAATTTGCCATTATGTATTTGTAGCATAAAGATGTTTCAATTTCATCATTAGGCTGCATATTATTTGATCAGGATCAGTCCCTCTAAGTTGCTCGACCTTTAGCAGTGATGGAAATAAGTTTCTGTAAATATGTTTGCAATCTTTTTTGTTTATGATTAGAAATAAATACCCATTCTAATATACTATCTTGCCAGAATAATGCAGTGGGAGATTGTTGGGTAGAAAAAATAATTAAATAATTAAATCTATAGTTTTATCAGGATCTATTTGAGTTAATTGTCCTTGAGAAACTTGCTCTGAAATGAGAGCTAATTCCTCCTCTGCCTCTAAGGACAATTTCCTTGGACTTAAGGGGTCAGAATTCCCTTCCAAATTCTGAAACAAATGCTGTAACATATAATTAAGAATACCTAGAGTAGGATGAATCCAAGTAATATCTCCCAAAAGTTTTTGTATATCATTTAATGTGTTCAATTTGTCATGTCTTAATTGTATTTTTTATGGGCGTTTGAGTCCATTTGCTAATTGCATACCTAGGTAACAATAAGGGGCATTTCACTGAATTTTCTCAGGAGCAATCTGTAGCCCATACTCAGGAAGCACCTTCTCAGCACACTGAAACAATTGCTGTAATTTGTCATCTGATGAGTGAGCAAATAATATATCATCCATAGAATGGATGATCATGACTTTTGGAAACTTTTCTCTGAGCACCAGTAGAGGTTGAAGAACAAATAATTGACACATGATAAGGCTGTTCATCATGTCCTGTGGCAACACACACCGCTTATATCTCTGCATAGGGGATTGATTATTTATAGCAAAAACAGAAAAAGCAAATTTCTCTTTATCAGAAGGATGTAGAGGTATAGTAAAAAAACAATATTTCAAATCTATAATAATCAAAGACCAAATTCTTAGGAATCATAGAGGGCTGTGGAATCCCTGGTTGTAGTGTCCCCATAGGGTTCATAACTTTATTAACACCTCTTAGATCATTTGCCATTTTCCAGATTTCTTTTTTATTACAAACACTGGAGAATTCCAAGGACTATTTGAGGGCTTAACATTTTTCTGAGCTAACTGTTCTTTTACTAGACTCTGAAGGACATTACCTTTTTCCACAGGGAGGGGCCATTGGTCAACCCACACTGGTACCTCTGTAAGCCAGGTTATGGGAATAGTAATATTCTTTATTGCAATGGCCCCTATGTTAAATTTTGTGTCTCTGAATGGTGTCGTGGTGTAGTAGAGCCAAGTCCTCTATGATCTCCTTTCTGATGTATGTTAGGGTTATATTCCATACCCATATATAAAGTTTTTGCCTGCTCAGATAAGGTACGAATATGGACAAGGTCTCCCTACTGACTAAGAAAATCACAGCCCCACAAATTACGTCCAACATCAGCCACATAATGTTGTAGCATGCATTTTTGTCCATTGGGTCCTAATACAACAAAACCAGAAGTACTTTGATAAACATCTGCCATAGTGCCAATGCCAGTATAGATTGTTGGTACCTTTTGTAAAGTCCATGATTGAGGCCAATATCGATCAGCAATGATGGATACATCAGCTTCTATGTCTATTAACTCTAAAAACACCTTTCCATTAACAGAAGTAATAGTAACTTCTGGCCAATCATCACCTACAAAGGTTTGCCAATAAATTTCATTTCCTGTGTATCCAAATCCTCCTTCTCTATTAAAAGGAAGTGTCAGTGATTTATAAGGTATTAAAAGTAATTGAGAGGAGGTGGGGCAAGATAGCATCTGAGTGAGTGCACCTTATAATCACTCCTGCAAAGAAGCATCTGAGTAGGGTTGGAATTTTGCTGGACTGGGCTGTTTTGGGTGTTTGCAGGGCAGGAGGTGTCTGGATATCAATTTAGTGGGATGATGACAGAGAAGATTCTTGTAAAAGGTAGAATTCTGAGTCTCTTTCATGGAGATCGGGGCTGCACATGGGATGCTTCCCCCTGGGGCTGGCAGCCCAGCTGTGGTGATTCCTGGAGGCTTTGCTGTGCTGGGGAGTTCCCAAGCCCTGAGCAGGTTATTCAGGGACTTTCAGGGTGGGAGGTGTCTGGAAATCAATTTGGTGAGACAGAGATAGAGGCGATTCTTGTGAGACGTGGAATTTTGGGTTTCTGACACAGAGATCAGAGCTTCCTGCTAGAGCCCCTCCCCCTAGGGCAGATGGCCCATCTGCAGTGTGCCTGTACTTTTTGTAATACAGAGGCGCCCCTAGCAGGCTGTTTCAGGGGCTTGCAGGGCAGGAGGTATCTGGAAGTTGATTTGGTGAGAAAGAGATGGAGGCAATTCTAGCAAGACGTGGAATTTTGGGATTCTGACACTGGAAATCAGAGCTTCCAGCTAGAGGCCCTCCCTCTAGGGTAGATGGCCCATCTGCAGTGGTCCCTGAACTGTTTGTAGTACAGTGGTGTCACCAGCAGGCTGTTTTGGGGGCTGCAGGGTGGGAGGTGTCTGGAAGCCAATTTGGTGAGACAGAGATGGAGGAGATTTTTGCAAGACGTGGAAGTTTGGGTTTCAGATGGAGATCAGAGCTTTCGGCTAGAGCCCCTCCCCCTAGGGCTGGCGGCCCATCTGTGGCAATCCCTGAATTGTTTGTAGTACAGCATCACCCCCAGTAGGCTGTTTCGGGGGCTTGCAGGGCAGGAGGTGTCCTGAAGTTGATTTGGTGAGACAGTGACAGAAGAGAACTTTGTGAGAGGTGGAATTTTGGGTTCCTGACACAGAGGTCAGAGTTTGTGGGTATAACCCCTCCCCCTAAGGCTGGTGCCCAACTGCAGAAATCACTGAAGGCTGTGTTGCAAAGCGGTGCTCCCAGGCTCCCTGTTAACTTGATGCATGGTTCCCAGATCTGTGTCCCCTAAACCCTGGTGGCCCACACCCCAGAGACTAACACCTCTTGCGTCTGAAATATCACAGACTTCCCATCCCTGAATTTACCATGCCCTGAAGTCCATCTGAGGTCCTTGATTGTCCTAGCCATTGGCGGTTTTGTTTTTTTTTTCCTTTTTCTCTTTTTTCTTCTTTTTTATTGCCTTGTTTGCTAACATTGCATTATCTCCTGGTCTTTTCTCCCATTGCACCCCCCAAGGTCCTTTTTCATTTATTTAGGATTTTTTTTCTTTTCTTTTTCTTGCTTGTTTCATTCCCTTTTCTTGGCCCATCCCCTTTTTTTCTTCTCTTCTTTGTAATTTTCTCTCTTTTTCTTCTTATTTTATTTTATTTATACAATAGGTGCTGCAGAGAGTGCCTCACATTTGCTGTGTTCCTCATCCTCCATTTCCTTGTTTCTGTGTGAATTGATTTGGCCACCTACACTATCCCCTTTCCCACACATCTTGCTATCCTCCATCATCTACTGTCTCTCTTACATTCCACCTCCCTTTCTTTGGTCCCCAAATTGTCTAACTTTTAATTTCTAGTACTTTCATTCTGTTTTCTGTCTTTTATCCACTCCTGATATTATTATTTCTTTTCTCTTTGCCTCTCTCATGAAAACACTGACTTTTTAATTCATACTATGTTCCTCCCCATATTCAGTTGACTAACTCATTATAGGTACTTTATTACTGCTATAACTCTACACAACTTATATGAGTCTAATATCCATTCTCCCAGATCTCACATTGTTGCTCTGTTAACATTTGTTACCAACACTACTTTACACATTTTCTTTTCTTACATAATTTCCTTTCCCTGGCCCTAATATTTTCCTTCAAAGTGAACTCAGCCAGCAACAAGAAATTAGAATAAGAAGAACAAAGTGACAAAGAGAAGACATAACACTTATGCAAGAACAACAACTAATTAATCCCCAAGACTAGACAAAGAAGCTAAGGAATTGATTAAACTCAGCAAGATAAAATGATGACCAGACAGCAGCAAAAAACTACAAACCAAACCAATAATCAGGAAAACATGGCTGAATCCAATGAACAAATTAAAAACCAGGAAGGGGAGCAGTACATCGGACAAGTAATTAAAAGATCTCAGAACATATATTAGAGACTAACTTAATGAAGTAACGGAAGAGTTTAACAATACAAAGAAAAAACACTTGGAGAGGAAATTGCAGACATATAAAAAAGATAACAGATATGATGGGAATGAACACCATAGTTCAAGAAATCAAAAATACACTCTCAGCAAATAGCAGCAGATTAGAAAAAGCAGAGGAGAGAATTAGCAACGTGGAAGACAGTACATCAGTAATCAAACAGATAGTAGAGTTGATCAATAAAAAGATAGAAAAAATCCAGCTAGGATTAGGGACCTGAATGAAAATGCAAAAGGCACAAACATAAGTATTATAGGCATTGCAGAAGAAGAAGAGAAGGGAAAGGGGAAAGAAGGGGTGTTGGAGGAAATAATGGCTGAAACCTTCCCAAATCTACTGGGAGAAATGGATGTACATATCCAGGAAGCACAATGCACCCCAAACATCATAAAACTCAAAGGCCCATCACAAGACATATGATTGTCAAATTATCCAATGCTCAAGACAAAGAGAAAATTCTAAAAGCAGTAAGAGAAAAGAAAACCATCACATACAAGGGAGGCTCCATAAAATTAAGTGCTGATTTCTCATCTGAAACCATGGAGGCAAGAAGGCAGTGATATGATATAGTCAAGGTACTAAAGGAAAAAAATTTCCAACCAAGAATACTCTACCCAGCTAAACTGGCATTCAAAAATGATGGAGAGTTCAAAATATTTGCAGATAAACAGAAATTGAAAGAGTATGTCAAAAAGAAACCTACCCTTCAAGAAATACTAAAGGGAGTTCTGCAGGAAGAAAGGAAAAAACAAGAAAGGCAGAGTTGGAGGAGAGTGTAAGAACAATTAAAAGACAAAAAGAGAAGGAAAAAACAAACAAAATATGACAAACACAAGTCCAATCAAAATATGGCTAACACAAATAATTCCTTGAAAGTAATAACACTGAATGTCAATGGATTAAACTCACCTATCAAAAGATTCAGACTGGGGCATTGGATAAGGAAATATGACCCATCTATATGCTGTCTACAAGAAACACATCTTAGAACCAGGGATTCATGGAGGCTGAAAGTGAATGGTTGGAAAACAATCTTACAAGCAAACAATAACCAAAAAAAGGCAGGAGAAGTTATATTAATATCAGACAAAATAGACTTTAAATGCAAAACAATTGTGAGAGACAAAGAAGGATACTACATATTAGTGAAAGGGACAATCTCTCAAGAAGAATGAACAATCATAAATATTTATGCTCCTAACAAGGCCACCTCCAAATACGTGAGGCAAACACTGGAAAAACTAAGTGAAAGAATAGATGCCTCTACAATTACAGTGGGAGTTTTAATACACCACTATCAACTTTGGACAGAACATCTCAAAAAGGAGTCAATAAAGAAACAAAATATGTGAACAGTATATTAGAGGAGCTGGATTTAATAGACATATACAGATCATTAAACCCAAATACAGCAGGATATACATTTTTCCCAAGTGCACATGGATCATTCTCCAAGATAGACCATTTTCTAGGTCACAAAAAAGGCTCAATGAATTCAGAAAGATCAAAATCATACAAAATAATATCTCTGACCACAGTGGAGTGAAGCTGGAAATCTGCAGGGGCGAGAGACCCAGATTTCACACGAAGATATGGAAATTAAACAGCACACTCTTAGAAAAACAGTGATTCAAAGAGGAAATCTCAAAAGAAATTAATAACTATCTTGAACCTAATGATAATGATAACACAACATACCAAAATTTATGGGATGCAGCAAAAGCAGTACTGAGAGGGAAATTTATACCCATAAATTCATACATCCAAAAAGAAGAAAGACCAAAAATTGAAAAACTAACTGCACATTTGGAGGAATTAGTAAAAAATCAACAAAGTAATGCCACAGGAAGAAGAAAGAAAGAAATAACAAAGATAAGAGCAGAACTAAATGAAATAGAAAATAAGAAAGCACTTGAAAAAATAAACAAGACCAAGAGCTGGTTCTTTGAGAAGATCAATAAAATTGACAAACCCTTAGCGAGACTAACAAAGAAAAAAAGAGAAAAGATGCAAATACACAAAATAAGAAATGAGAAAGGAGATATCACCACTGACCCCACAGAAATAAAGACTATTATAAGAGGATACTTTGAAAAACTATATTCCAACAAAAATGACAATTCAGAGGAAATGGACAAATTCCTAGAAACACATAAGCAGCCTATATTGATGAAAGAAGAAATTGATGGTCTCAACAAACCAATCACAAGTAAAGAGATAGAATCAGTCATTAAAAACCTCCCAACTAAGAAGAGCCCAGGGCCAGACGGCTTCACAGGTGAATTCTATGAAACATTCCGGAAAGAACTAACACCAATCCTTTCAAAAAATCGAAACAGAAGAAACATTACTGAACTAATTCTATGATGCCAACATTACCCTAGTACCAAAGCCAAACAAAGACACCACAAGAAAGGAAAATTACAGACCAATTTGTCTAATGAATGTAGATGCACAAATACTCAACAAAATACTTGCTAACCATATTCAATAACACATTAAATGAATTATACCCCATGAAAAAGTGGGATTCATTCCAGGTATGCAAGGATGGTTCCACATAAGAAAATCAATCAATGTAATGCAACATATAAACAGATTGAAGGAAAAAAATCACATGATTATATCTATAGATGCAGAAAAAGCATTTGACAAAATACAGCACTCTTTCTTGATAAAAACACTGCAAAAGATTGGAATACAAGTAAATTTTTTGAACATGATAAAGGGTATATTTGAAAAACCCACAGCCAACATCGTTTACAATGGTGAAATCCTAAAATCCTTTCCTCTAAGATCGGGTACAGGACAAGCATGCCCACTCACTCCCCTTCTATTTAACTTTGTCGTATAAGTATTTGCTCGAGCACTGAGGCAGGAACCAGATATAAAAGTCATTCAAATTGGAAAAGGAAGAAGTCAAAATTTCATTATTTGCAGATGACATGATCCTATACACAGAAAACCCTGAGAGGTCTACAACAAAGATTCTAGAACTCATGAGTTTAGTAAAGTCACAGGTTATAAGATCAATGTGCAAAAATCAGTAGCATTTCTGTACACCAATAATGAGCAAGATCAGGAAGAAATCAAGAAACAAATACCATTTACAATATTCAATAAAAAACTCAAATACCTAGGAATAAATTTAACTAAAGATGTAAAAAACTTATACACAGAGAACTACATAAGACTGTTCAAGGAAATCAAAGAACCTAAATAAATGGAAGAATATTCCCTGTTCATGGATAGGAAGATGAAATATTATTAAGATGTCTATCCTATAAAAACTGATCTACACATTGAATGCATTCCCAATAAAATTCAACATAGCATTCTTTAAGGAACTAGAGAAACTATATACAAAATTTAGTTGGTAAGGAAAGAGGCCCTGAATAGCCAAACATATATTGAAAAAGAAAAATGAAATTGGAGGAATCACACTACCTGACTTCAAAACATACTACAAAGCTACAGTAGTGAAAACAGCATGGTATTGGCATAAGGAGAGACACACAGACTAATGGAACCAAATTGAGAGTTCTGATATAGATCCTCATACATATAGCCATATAATATTTGATAAAGATACCAAACCCTCTCAACTGGGAGAGAATGGAGTATTCAACTAATGGTGCCTGGAGAACTGGATATCCATAAGTAAAAGAATGAAAGAGGATTACCATTTCACACTTTATAAAAAAATCAACTCAAGATGGATCAAAGACCTAAATATAAGAGCCAAGACCTTAAAGACTTTGGATAGCAGTGTGGGGAAACATATACAGACCTTGTTATAGGAAATGGCTTCATGAACTTCACACCGAAAGCACAAGCAGCAAAAGAACAAATAGATAAATGGGACTTCCTCAAAATTAAAGCCTTCTGCACCTCAAAGGAGTTTGTCAAGAAAGTGAGAAGTGAGCCTACACAATGGGAGAAAATATTTGGTAACCATGTATCTGATAGGAGACTTATAACTTGCATATATAAAGAACTCTTATATCTTGAAAATAAAAAGATAAACAACCCATTTAAAAAAAGGGAAAAAGATTTAAAGACACTTCTCCAAAGAAGAAATACAAATGGCTAAAAACATATGAAAAATTCTTCCAAATCTCTAGCTATCAGGGAAATGCAAATCAAAACTACAATGAGATATCATCTTACTCCCATAGGATTGGCAGCTATGAAAAAAACAGAAGAATACAAATGCTGGAGAGGATGTGGAGGAATGGGAACACTCACCCACTGCTGGTGGGAATGTAGAAGGATCCAACCATTCTGGAGAACACTTAGGTTGTTTCTCAAAAACCTAGCCATAAATTTGCCTTATGACCCAGCAATTCCACTCCTGGGTATATACCCAGCAGAACTGAAAACAAGGACACAAACCAATATGTGCACACCAATGTTCATAGCAGCATTGTTCATTGACCTGACCCGCGGGACAGTGGAACCAGCCCTGAAAGAGGGAGTGGGAATTGGGGGGACAAGAGACGAGAAGAATGGAGACAAGACAGGATTTTGATCAAGTCTCATTTATTGAGGGTTGAGCATCAGACTTTATAATGAGGGTAGAATACATGGCAGGGTATGATTGGCATGCAAGGCAAGTTTCCATAAAAGGCGATGAAAAGTTGCTAGGCTGCTTGTCATAGGTTGTATATCTTTGCACCAATTGTGGCCCTAGAGTAGTACTGCACAGGTGCGACGCTTTTCGCCGGGGAAATTAGTACAGAAGAAGAACAAGGAAGAGAAAGAAAACAAAGGAAGGTCACCATGTTGACAGGCGCAGTCTCTTTGTTAATAAGGCGGGCGGTTTTGCCTCGCGCACGCTAGCTGAGACCCCCTGTGGTCCATTACCATGGCTTCCCACAGTTCATTATTGTCAAAATTTGGAATCAACCCAAATGCCCATCAACAGATGAATGGATAAATAAAATGTGGTATATACATACAATGGAATACTACTCAGGTTTAGGAACAAATACACTACAAACATATGTGATAACATGGATGAATCTTGAGAACCTTATGTTGAGTGAAGCAACCCAGGCATTGAAGGACAAATACTATATGACTTCAATGATATGAAATAATTAAACCAAGCTGCCTCAGAGAGCTAGAGACTGGATGATAGGCTTACAGGAAATCAGGGGGTAGAAGAAGGATGTAAGCTGACATCTACATGGGAGAAATCTATCATAAGCTGTAGGTAAGTATGTGTACATGGAAGGGATAAAATGGGGGCATAGGGTTATCTTTGGGTGGGGCTTTGCCAGCTTGAGGGGCTAGGGATGGGAGGACGGGTTATATTGCCCAAGAAATTGGGGGGAGGATGGGGCAACATATGAACATAAGAGATTGTCAGGTGTTCGTTTAGAGTATACTGCTGAGAAAACCTTTTCAAAATTATAATAAGGAAAGTTACCTGTTTAAGATACTTAAAGGGGATAATCTGACGCAGGACAGACTCCTAGGGAATATGTGAATGCTCATTTCACTAGAGTGGGTATATCATTGGGCAGAGACTCATATAATGAAAGTGAAGGTATACCCACATCCTGGGGAGGACTGAGGCCATCAATTAGAGGGAACTGTGACTCTCAAGAGAAATGGTGGCTCCCAGGGCATTAGGACAGTTGAGCATGTCAAGTTCTCAACATTGTTGCAAGTATCTCTGAACATGGCTCTTCAAGAAATGAAGATTGGCTGTCCCTGTGGGCCCTAAGGGGAGGGGGAAAGAGGTATTGTATAGATGGAAACAATGTAACTGTGTGGGCAATAGAAGTGTTTCACAATAGTACGCAAGGATGGATATGACATGTTAAATTACACCAAAAATATATAGGGGCTGATAAGCTAAAATGTTAATCATAATGTAAAACATAAGATAACTAAAAATTTAGAAAACTGTATAGTCTAAAATATAAATCACACTGTAAACCCAAATGTTACCTTGTTTGAAAGCTATTGTCTCAATACCTGTACATCAGTTTCAGTAAATATGGTATGAATATTTAAAAAGATTATTGCTGTGGAAGGGAAAAGGTTTTATGTTGTATATGTGGGAGTACTGTATATTGTATATATGAATTACTGAGATATAAAACTCTTGTGAAAATAAACTTAATAATTAGAAAAAAGAAAAGAAAAAGATAGGATGTAAAATTTTTCCAAATTAATATATATTCTATATCTAACTGTTAAGCTCATTGCTATATTCCCTTTTACTATTAAGGGAACCTGGCAATATATTGGGCTTCACTTTTCAGGAAGTTTTGGATCACAGAGAGGTTCAACAAGGGCAGTGGAGGAATACTAGTCTGGGATGTTATTGACAGAGGACACATGGTTGGCAGGGAGTTCTACAGGGCATATATCCAGGGTACATAAAAATGTTTGGATATATTCATAGTGGAAACAATTAAAAACAACAACTGTGGGAGTGCTGAGAGTCTAGCCAGGGGAGCTCTATCACAGTCCCTAAAGGAACAGCAACAATCCCCCAAGTGCAATTGCAAGGACCAAAAAGAATGAAGGTCTAACAATGAGCCCCTGATACTAATGGCTATGCTTGTGAGCCTGTGCACCTGAAATAAGGACAAGGCCTAGAGCAGCAGTGTGCCTAAGAGTTACCTCCTGAGAGCCTCCGTGTTGCTCAAATGTGGCCAGTCTTAAAGCCAATCTCAGCCTGTAAATTCATTGCCTTCACCCCAGCATGGGACATGACTCCTGGGGATGAGCCTCCCTGGTGCTGAGGGATCACTACCAAGTGCCATCTGATGACTTAAGTAGAGAATGACCTTGAATTAAAGGTTCAACTTGGACCAGCAGAATATCTCTGTCTACATATAATAACAGGAGTTAAAAATGCTTTTTGACCTAAATCAAGGGGGAAATGGAAAGGACAAATGAGTTTATATGGGTATGAGTCTCTAAAAAAGAGCTGGGAGGTTATCAGTGGGGTTGTCTTATGCACATCTGAGCAGAGTCCCAGAGACAGATAAAGTAGATTCAATCCCAGGTATTGGTTCTCCTGAGGGCTACAGAGACCCACAGGTTTTATGGTCATGGAAGATGGAGTTCAGTGCCATGTCAGTTGGCCCTTCTTTGGAGTTGGTGTTTCTGCGTGATGGAACTGGACTCAAATGTGATCTCTTTTCACAAGCCTTTCCTGTTACTTCACCAGAATTGTAGTTGGTGCTGGGGTTTAAGTTATACCCAGGGGATCTGAATCTCTGGACTGACCATATGATAGCCAGGCCCTCAGCCTCAACAGACTTCAGCTCCTACACTCTGGTTTATTGGACTTACCCCAATCAGCTAACATGGAATTGAAGAAGGTCAACCACCACACCATGGAGCCAAGAGTGCCTACAACTGAAAGCAGGATTGCATACAGCATCCATGTGGAATCTAAGTCCCCTCTTGACATAGATGTGGAATGGACACAAACAATCCAAGGTGCATAGGATGGAGGAATACAGTAAGGATTAGAATGGACCTACTGATATTCTATTCATGAACTATTGTGGTTAGTAATCGAAGAAAATGTGGCATTGGTATGGAAAAAGTGGCCATGGTGGCTGCTGGGTGTGGGGATTGGGAGGAAGAGATGAGATGTGGAGGCATTTTCAGGACTTGGAGTTGTCCTGGGTGGTGCTGCAGAGACAATTACCGGACATTGTATGTCCTCCCATGGGCCACTGGATGGAACGTGGGAGAGTGTGGGCTATTATGTGGACCATTGACCATGAGGTGCAGTGATGATCAGAGATGTATTTACCAAATGCAATGAACGTGTCATGATGATGGAGGAGAATGTTGATATGGGGGGAGTAGTGGGGTGAAGGGGGTGGGGGGTACATGGGGACCTCTAATTTTTTTAATGTAATATTTAAAAAAATGAATTTTAAAAAATTTAAAAAAAAAAAAGGAATTGAGCTGTACATTGTCCTAGAGTAATTTGTACCTGACTCAGAGCTTGCACCATTACCTTTATTTCCTCCTTATAATCACTGTCTATAATGCCAATATGCACTAAAAATCCCTACATAATTAACCTACTTCTTCCCACAATTAACCCAACAGTTGCGGGGGCATAAGGGACCTTTCACTCTGGTAAGTATAGTTTGCATACCCATTGCTGGAGTTAAAACTTAGATTCTGTGGAAAGTAGGTCAACAGCAGCACTTCCTCGAGTAGCTGCTCTTAATTCTGAAATTGGGATGCATGCTGCTGGCCATTGCTGACTGGGTATTTTTCTTGTAGGCTCATGTTGTTTGTCTGAGGGCCCTGAGCTAGGCCCACAAAACGGTTTCCTGAAGGGGAGATGGGAGAGCCATTTTTATGAAATTTAGACTTACATTCATTAGTCAAATGAAAGCCTTTTTTGACATACATGGCAAACTTTGGAAGGAGTCTTTCTTCCACCATTCTTTTGTGACTGGGTAAAATATGTTCTACAATCTTTTTGAAAATGACCAGATTTCCCACATTTAAAACAATTTCCTTTTTTAGCCTGCGGTCTTTAATTACCTCTTATTGCTGCAGCCAATACTGCCATCTGGTGGGTGTTGGAACCTATGTCCTGGAATGCTTTGATACAGTCTTGTACTGACCCTCCAGCAGCTTTGATAGGTCTTATTGCTTTTTTGCACTCACTGTTTGCTTGATAAAATGCAAGAGTCAGTAAAATCAAACCTCTAGCTTCAAGGATTTTTATAGTTTTTTGAATAATGTCAGATAGCCGAGCTACAAATTCCACATAGGGTTCATTTACTCTTTGTATGACTTTAGCAAAAGACTGCATGGGTTTTCCGGAAGCTGAAATTCATCTCCAACGCTGCTAAGCAAGGCATTCTAACTTGAACGATTGCTACATCATCATACTGCATTTGTCTTTGCACTCCTGCCAAAGCTCCTATTCCTAATAGTTGTTCTTCAGATATAAGCACCGGAGGATTCTGATTAGCATTCCTCTGTGCTGTCATGTTAGCCTCATCAGTTCATCAAGTTTTGAACACCAAAAATTCAGCTGGACTAAGCACTGCGCATGCTAACATTTCCCAAGCCCAGGGCATCAACCTATCTACCTGAGCCATACCCTGAACTAAGCCAAACGTACGTGGAGAATTAACTCCAGATTGTGTGCAAGCCTGTTTTAAATCCTTCAATAGTTTAAATGGTATTGGTTCATGATAGAACTCAACACCCCCTGAGGATTATTTATATCCGTTGGTATCTGATGTATTGTTACTGTTATTTTTTTTTTTAAATAGAGAGAGAAAAAAATCCACTAATAACATTATACTTAATGGAGAAAAACTGAATGCTTTGATTAAGATCTGGAAAAGAACAATGATGCATGCTGCTACCACTGTTATTCAATATCAGACTGGAAGTTCTAAAAATTAGGCAAGAAAAAGAAATAAATGGCACCCAAATTTGAAATAAATAAATAAATAAAACTTTCAATATTTGTAGATAACATGATCCTACATATAGAAAATCACGAAAACTACAACAAAGCATGTTGTTGATGTGGGAGGAGTGGGGTGGGGGGAGGAATATGGAAACCTCTCAAATTCCTAATGCAACATTTTTTTGTGATCTATGTATCTTCAAAAATACAATTAAAAAATGATGGGTGTGTGGGGGTGTGGAGTGGGGTATACGGGAACCTCCCATGTCTTTTTTCCCTTTATTTGTTAAATGTTACATTCAAACAATATAAGAGGTTCCCCTTTACCCCCCATCCCCTTCACCCCAGTCCTCCCACATCAACATTCTCCTTCATCATCGTGGGACATTCATTGCATTTGGTGAATACATTTTGGAACACTGATGCACCACATGGATAATGGTTTACATTGTACTGTGCACTCTCCCCCAGCCTACCCAGTGGGCCATGGCAAGACATACAGTATTCAGCATCTGTCCCTGTAATACCACCCAGGACAATTCCTTTTTTTTCCTTTTTTTTTTTTATTATTATTATTTTTTAAATATTGCATTCAAAAAATTTGAGGTCCCATTCAACCCCACCGCCCCCACCCCCCACTCCCCCGACAGCAACACTCTCTCCCATCATCATGACACATCCATTGCACCTGGTAAGTACATCTCTGAGCATCACTGCACCTCATAGTCAATGGTCCACATCATAGCCCACACTCTCCCACGTTCCATCGAGTGGGCCCTGGGGGACCTACAATGTCCCCTAATTGACCGTGAAGCACCACCCAGGACAACTCCACGTCCCCAAAACACCTCCCCATCTCTTCTCTTCCTCCCATTCCCCCCACACCCAGCAGCCACCATGGCCACCCTTCCCACGCCCATGCCACATTTTCTCTGTGGACATTGGATTGGTTGTGTCCATTGCACATCTATGTCAAGTGGGGGCTTGGATTCCACATGGATACTGGATGCATGCCTCCTGCTTTCAGTTGTAGACACTCTAGGCTCCATGGTGAGGTGGTTGACCTTTTTCAACTCCATGTTAGCTGAGTGGGGTAAGTCCAATAAATCAGAGTGTAGGAGCTGAAGTCTGTTGAGGCTCTGGGCCCGGGCATTATATTGTGAGTCCAGAGATTCAAATCCCCCGAATACATCTCAAACTCCAGCACCAACTACAATTCCAGTAAAGTAGCATGCGAGTCTTGTGAAGAGATCCCCTCTGAGTCCAGTTCCATCACGCAGAAACACCAGCTCCAAAGAAGGGCCATCTGACATGGCAGTGAACCCCATCTGCCATGACCATAGAACTCGTGGGTCTCTTTATCCCTCATAAGAACTAATACCTGGGGTTGTACCTACTTTATCTGTCTCTTAGACTCTGCTCAGTTGTGCATAAGGGCATTCCTTCTGACAACCACCAGTCTCTTTTAGAGACTCGTAGCCTTATAAACTCATTTCTCCTTTCCATTTCCCCTTTACATTAGGTCAAACAGCATTTTGAAGTCATGTTATTATATGTAGACAGGGATATTCTGCTGATCCGCATTGAACCTTTAATTCAAGGTCATTTTCTAGGTGCATCTTCAGCTGGTATGTGGTAGTGATCCCTCGGTGCCAGGGAGGCTCATCCCCGGGTGTCATGTCCCACGCTGGGGGGAATGCACTGCATCTACATGCAGAGTTTGGCTTCGAGAGTGGCCACATTTGAGTAACATGAAGGCTGTCAGGGGGAAACTCCCAGGCACACTGCTACTCTAGGCCTTGTTCTTATTGCAGGTGTATAGGCTCAAAAGCATAGCCATTAGTATCAGGAGCCCACTGTTGGGCCCTCATTCCTTCCTAGTTCTTACCGTTGCACCTGGGGGACTGCCGCTGCTCCCCCAGGGACCATGACAGAGACTCCCCAGCCAGGAACCCAGTACCCCCCCAGCTGTTGTTTTTAATTGTTTCCACTATCAGTATATCTAAACATTACCATGTGCCCTGGACACATGCCCTGTATAACTCCCTGTCAACCATATATAGCCTGTCAATAACATCCCATATCAGTATTCTTCCACTGCCATTGTTGAACCACTCTGTGATCCAAAACTTCCTGTAAAGTGAGTCCCAACATAATGTCAGTTTCCCTTACTAGTAAAGTGGAATATAGTGATGAGTTTAAAGGTTAGTTCAAGAGTATATATTGATTTTGAAAAAATTTCTACATCCTATCTTTTTCTTTTCTTTTCTTTTTTTCTAATTATTGAGCTTCTCTTCACAGGAGTCTTAGATGACAGTAATTCATATATACAATATACAGTACTCCCACAGATCCACCATAAAACCTTTTCCCTTCCACAGTGATAATCTTTTAACTTATTCATATCATATTTCCTGAAACTGATGTACATATTCCGAAACAATAGCTTTCAAACAAGGTGACATCTGTGCTTACAATGTGGTCCATACTCTAGGACGTACAGTTTCCTAAATTTTTTAGTTATCCTATGTTTTGCATTACGGTTTACATTATTAGTCTGTCGTCCCCTATATGTTTTTGGTGTAATATTACATGTTTTATGTTGCCGCCTTTCTCCACCCCTCCTCCCCTTCCAGCCCCCACCGTCCTTCCCGCCAGTCCCGCCCATATTGCCAACCCACAATCTGCCCCTTTCCCCAGTAACTGCTTACCTCAGGGCTGTCCATCAGCTTCAGCCTATCCACAACCGCCCCGTAGCCAGCCCTCCCTTCATCACACTCCTCCCTCTACCCAACCCTATATAGCTAAGTGTACTTCCGCAATAAAGCAGACCTGTTCTTGCGCTCAAGTGGTCTCCATGGTTTTTCCTCAACCGCACGTCCCCCACGCCTGGAGAACCGGTGTTCCCTCTTGGAGCACCCCCTGCTGGCGGTTCAGCAGGAGCAAGCCCCCCCGACTCTTGGGCTTGAGCGAGGACGAAACCCTCTCTTTCAGCTACAGTTTTATATTCATTCTCATGTACTCTTGCAAGACTCCTCTCTTGCCCCCACATTTACCTTGGTTCCATCCCTTCCACATCCATTTTCCCCTCCCCTTGGGGCCCACAGCGCCAGCCAATCTCCATTTCCCTGAGAAGCCACCTCCAGAGATACTTGCAGCAGTGTTCACGGCCTGACTTTCTCAACTGCCCTAATGCCCTGGGAACCAACCTTTCTCTCGAGAGATACAGTTCTCTCTATTTGATGGCATTAGTCCTCCCCAGGATGTGGGTCCACCCCAACTCTCACTTCTTGGGTCTCTACCCAATGGTACAACGCACCCTGGCAAAATGAGCCTTCAGCTATTCCCCCAGAGTACGTCCCGCATCAGACCATCCCCCCTGAGCATCCTAAACAGGTAACCCTCCTAATTATATTTTGATACGATTTTCTCAACATTTTACTCTCAACGAACACCTGACACTCTCCTATGTTTGTATGTTGCCCCTCCCTCCCCCCAATTTTTGGACAATATTACACCTCTGCCTAACCCCAGCCCCCCTCAAACCCACAAATCCCCACCTGAAGGCAACCCCTTGCCCCCATTTTGTCCCTTCTTTGTGCTCATACTTACTGCCAGCTCATCAGAGATTCCACCCCTGCAGACATCGGCTCACATCCTTACTCCACCCCCCATTTCCTGTAAGTCTCTTTTCAGGTCTCTAGCTCTCTGAGGCAGGTTGCTTATTTCATATCATTGAGGTCATGTAGTATTTGTCCTTCAATGCCTGGGTTGCTTCACTCAACATAAGGTTCTCAAGATTCATCCATGTTATCACGTGTGTTTGTAGTGTATTTGTTCTTACGGCCGAGTAGTATTCCATTGTGTGTATATACCACATTTTATTGATCCACTCATCTGTTGATGGGCATTTGGATTGATTCCAACTTTTGGTGATAGTGAACAATGCTGCTATGAACATTGGTGTACATATATCGGTTTGTGTCCTTGTTTTCAGTTCTGCTGGGTATATACCCAGCAGTGGTATTGCTGGGTCATATGGCAAGTCTATGGTTAGTTTTTTGAGAAACCACCAAACTGACCCCAGAATGGTTGGATCCTTCTGCATTCCCACCAGCAGTGGATGAGTGTTTCCCTTTCTTCACATCCTCTCCAGCATTTGTATTCTTCTGTTTTTTTCATAACTGCCAATCTTATGGGAGTAAGATGGTATCTCATTGTAGTTTTGATTTGCATTTCCCTGATAGCTAGAGATGTGGAGCATTTTTTCATGTGTTTTTTAGCCATTTGTATTTCTTCTTTGGAGAAGTGTCTGTTTAAATCTTTTTCCCATTTTTTAAGTGGCTTGTTTATCTTTTTATTTTCAAAATATAGGAGTTCTTTTTATATGCAAGTTATAAGTCTCTTATCAGATATATGGTTGCCAAATATTTTTTCCCATTGTGTGGGTTCCCTTTTTACTTTCTTGACAAACTCCTTTAAGGTGCAGAAGGCTTTAATTTTGAGGAAGTCCCATTTATCTATTTGTTCTTTTGCTGCTCGTGCTTTTGGTGTGATATTCATGAAGCCATTTCCTATTAGCAGGTCCTGTAGATGTTTCCCTACACAGCTTTCCAAGGTCTTTATGGTCTTGGCTCTTATATTTAGGTCTTTGATCCATCTTGAGTTGATCTTTGTATAAGGTGTGAGATGGTAATCCTCTTTCATTCTTCTACATATGGCTATCCAGTTCTCCAGGCACCATTTGTTGAATAGGCCATTCTCTCCCAGTTGAGAGGGTTTGGTGGCTTTATCGAATATTATATGGATATATATGAGGTTCTATATCAGAACTTTCAATTCGAGTCCATTGGTCTGTGTGTCTCTCCTTATGCCAATACCATGCTGTTTTCACTACTGTAGCTCTGTAGTATGTTTTGAAGTCAGGTAGTGTGATTCATCCAATTTCATTTTTCTTTTTCATTATGTCTTTGGCTATTTGGGGCCTCTTTCCTTTCCAAATAAATTTCATAGTTAGTTTTTCTAGTTCCTTAAAGAAGGCTGTGTTGATTTTTATTGGGATTGCATTGAATGTGTAGATCAGTTTTGGTAGGATAGACATCTTAATAATATTGAGTCTTCCTATCCATGAACAAGGAATATTCTTCCATTTATTTAGGTCTTCTTTGATTTCCTTGAACAGTCTTGTATAGTTCTCGGTGTATAAGTTTTTTACCTCTTTAGTTAAATTTATTCCTAAGTATTTGATTTTTTTATTTGCTATTGTGAATGGTATTTGTTTCTTGATTTCCTCCTGATCTTGCTCATTATTGGTGTACAGAAATGCTACTTAATTTTGCACATTGATCTTATAACCTGTGACTTTACTGAACTCATTTATGAGTTCTAGAAGCTTTGTTGTAGATCTCTCAGGGTTTTCTATGTATAGGATCATGTCATCTGCAAATAATGAAATTTTGACTTCTTCCTTTCCAATTTGAATGCCTTTTATTTCTGGTTCTTGCCTCAGTGCTCGAGCAAGTACTTCTAAGACAATGTTAAATAGGAGCAGAGACAATGGGCATCCTTGTCTTGTTCCTGAGTTTAGAAGGAAGGATTTAAGGTTTTTCCATTGTGAACAATGTTGGCTGTAGGTTTGCATATATACTCTTTATCATGTTCAAAAAGGTTCCTTGTATTCCGATCTTTTGGAGTGTTTTTATCAAGAAGGTGTGCTGTATTTTGTCAAATGCTTTTTCTGCATCTATAGATATAATCATGTGATTTTTTTCCTTCAATCTGTTTATATGGTGTATTACATTGATTGATTTTCTTATGTTGAACCATCCTTGGATACCTGGAATAAATCCCACTTGGTCGTGGTGTATAATTCATTTAATGTGTTGTTGAATATGATTAGCAAGTATTTTGTTAAGTATTTTTGCGTCTAGCTTCATTAGAGAAATTGGTCTGTAATTTTCCTTTCTTGTGGTGTCTTTGTTTGGCTTTGGTACTAGGGTAATGTTGGCATCATAGAAGGAGTTAGGCAATGTTCCTTCTGTTTCGATTTTTTGGAAAAGTTTCAGCAGGATTGGTGTTAGTTCTTTCTGGAATGTTTCATAGAATTCACCTGTGAAGCCATCTGGCCCTGGGCTCTTCTTAGTTGGGAGATTTTTAATGACTGATTCTATCTCTTTCCTTGTGATTGGTTTGTTAAGATCATCAATTTCTTCTTTCATCAGTATGGGCTGCTTATGTGTTTTTAGGAATATGTCCATTTCCTCTAAATTGTCATTTTTGTTGGAATATAGTTTTTCAAAGTATCCTCTTATGATAGTCTTTATTTCTGTGGGGTCAGTGGCGATATCGCCTTTCTCATTTCTTATTTTGTGTATTTGCATCTTCTCTCTTTTTTTCTTTGTTAGTCTTGCTAAAGGTTTGTCAATTTTGTTGATCTTCTCAAAAAACAGCTCTTGGTCTTGTTTATCTTTTCAAGTGCTTTCTTATTTTCTATTTCATTTAGTTCTGCTCTTATCTTTGTTATTTCCTTCCTTCTTCTTCCTGTTGGGTTACTTTGTTCTTGTTTTTCTAATTCCTTCAAAAGTGCAGTTAGTTCTTCAATTTTTGCTCTTTCTTCTTTTTTAATATATGAATTTATGGCTATAAATTTCCCTCTCAGTACTGCTTTTACTGAATCCCATAAATTTTGTATGTTGTGTTATCATTATCATTTGTTTCAAGGTAGTTATTGATTTCTTTTTAGATTTCCTCTTTGGCCCAGTGTTTTTCTAAGAGTGTGCTGTTCAATTTCCAAATCGTGGTGTGAAGTCTGGGCCTCTGTCCCTTGCAAATTTCCAGCTTCACTCCACTGTGGTCAGAGATATTGTTTTGTATGATTTCGATCTTTCTGAATTCATTAAGCCTTTCTTTGTGGCCTATCATATGGTCTATCTTGGAGAATGTTCCATGTGCGCTTGAGGAAAATGTATATCCTGCTGTGTTTGGGTGTAATGATCTATATATGTCTATTAGATCCAGCTCCTCTAATACACTGTTCAAATGTTTTGTTTCTTTAGTGATTCTCTTTTGAGATGTTCTGTCCAGAGTTGATAGTGGTGTATTAATATCCCCCACTATAATTGTAGATGAATGTATTTTTTCACTTAGTTTTTCCAGCGTTTGCCGCACGTATTTAGAGGCACCCTTGTTAGGAGCATATTTATGATCGTTCGATCTTCTTGACAGATTGTCCCTTTCACTAAAATGTAGGCTCCTTCTTTGTGCCTCACAATTGTTTTGCATTTAAAGTCTATTTTTTCTGATATTAAAATAGCTACTCCTGTCTTTTTTTTTTGGTTATTGTTTGTTTGTATGATTGTTTTCCAGCCATTCACTTTCAACCTCCATCAGTCTCTGGGTCTAAGATGTGTCTCTTGTAGACAGCATATAGCTGGGTCATATTTCCTTATCCAATGTCCCAGTCTGAATCTTTTGATAGGTGAGTTTAATCCATTGACATTCAGTGTTATTACTTTCAGGGAATTATTTGTGTTAGCCATATTTTGATTGGATTTGTGTTTGTCATATTTTGTTTGTATTATTTTTTTTCCCTTCTTTTTTCGTCTTTTTTGTTGTTCTTACACTCCCCTCCAACTCTGCCTGTCCTGTTTTTTCCTTTCTTCCTGCAGAACTCCCTTTAGAATTTCTTGAAGGGGAGGTTTCTTGTTGGTATACTCTTTCAGTTTCTGTTTATCTGTGAATATTTTGAACTCTCCATCATTTTTGAATGCTAGTTTAGCTGGATAGAGTATTCTTGGTTGGAAATTTTTTTCCTTTAGTACCTTGACTATATCATACCACTGCCTTCTTGCCTCCATGGTTTCAGATGAGAAATCAGCACTTAATCTTATGGAGCTTCCCTTGTATGTGATGGTTTTCTTTTCTCTTGCTGCTTTTAGAATTTTCTCTTTGTCTTGAACATTGGATAATTTGACAAGTATATGTCTTGGGGTGGGCCTGTTGCGGTTTATGACCAGTGGAGTGTGCTGAGCTTCTTGGATATGTACATCTGTCTCTTTCAGTAGATTTGGGAAGTTTTCAGCCATTATTTCCTGCAACACTCCTTCTGACCCCTTTCCCTTCTCTTCTCCTTCTGGAATGCCTATAATATGTATGTTTGAGTGTTTTGCATTATCATTCAGGTCCCTAAGTCCTATCTGGATTTTTTTCTAGCTTTTTATTGACCACTTCTACTATCTGTTTGATTTCCAATGCACTATCTTCCACATCACTAATTCTCTGCTCTGCCACTTCTAGTCTGCTGATATTTGCTGCAAGTGTATTTTTGATTTCTTGAATTGTGGTGTTTATTTCCATCATATCTGTTATTTTTTTGTGTATGTCTGCAATTTCCCCTCCAGGACAATTCTAAGTCCTGGAAATGCCCCCACATCTTATCTCTTCTTCCCTCTCTCTACCATCAGCAGCTACTATTACACTTTCTCCACATCAATGCTACAATTTCTTCCATTATTAATCACAATAGTTCCATGGTAGGATATCAATAAGTCCACTCTAATCCATAATCTATTCCTCCATCCTGTGTACCCTGGGATGGTTATGTTCATTCCACCTCCCTATCGAGAGGGGGCTTAGATTCCACATGGATGATGGAAGCAATTCTACTGCTTGCAGTTGCAGGCACTCTTGACTCCCTGGTGTGGTGGTTGACCTTCTCCACCACACCAGGGAGCCAAGTGTGCCTACAATTGAAAGAAGAACTTTATCCATCATCCATGTGGAATATAAGCACCCTCTCAGTATGGAGGTGGAGTGGACTTAACCATCCCAGGGTACACAGGATGGATGATAGAGTATGGATTAGAGTGGACTTACTGATATTCTACTATGGAAATATTGTGGTTAGTAATGAAAGAAATTGTAGAATTGATGGGGAGAAAGTGGCCACGGTATCTGCTGAGGATAGAGGGAAGAAGAGATACGATGTGGGGGCAGTTTCAGAACTTGGAGTTGTCCTGGGTGGTATTGTAGGGAAAGATGCTAGACATTGTATGTCCTGCCATGGCCCACTGGGTGACCTGGGGGAGAGTGTAAACTACAGTGTAAACCATTGTCCATGTGGTGCAGCAGTTCTCCAAACTGTATTCACCAAAGGCTGTGGATGTCCCACGATGATGAAGGAAGTTGTTGATGTGGGAGAAGTGGGTGGGGAGTTTATGAGGACCTCATAATTTTTAAGGTACCATTAAAAAAATGACACAGAAAAAAAGAAAGAGGCCATATTTGAGCAACAAGGTTGTTTTTGGGAGGTAATTCTTAGGCAATACTTATTATTAGGCTGTTTCAATTTTACAAGAATAAGGTTCATAGCTACATGCATTGATATGGAGGGATTGACACATGGGTCTGTTTTCTTTTATTAGGTACCACCTATGTACTTGAAAGATTCTTGCCTCTTTACTTAAGAGTGTAGCAGTGCTCCCCAGGATGGGAGTTTAATATTTTCTTGTTTTTTTTGTGTGGGTTTCCACCCACTGAGATAATACCCTATGACAAGATGAACATTTTCATAGTCCACAGAAGCATGCTCCAAGTGAACCCTTTCCCACACATCTCCCCACCATCAACCTGCACCAGTGACCCTCCCCTGCCATATTTGTCAAAAGAATATTCTCACAACTATATTTTTAACCACAGACCTTCACCTCCCCAGAGTTCATCTGTTCCTTCCCCCTGCCCTTCCCTCAGTTCCATGGATAGTCCAAACCACCTTCCAACACTACTCACCTCCACATTCCAGCAACATTGACCCCATTCACATCCCTGCACCACCATCACACCATCCACTGCAAAATCATTCCCTTCCACCTCATTATAGGTTCTGTCCAGAATGAGCATCCAATCACCACTCTCTATACCCTTTCTGTCTCCTGATAACCTATCTTCCAGAGAAATTCTGTGAGTCTGCTCAATATACATAGGTCATATCAGTGAGGTCATGCAATATTTTTTCTTTAGTGATTGGCTAACTTCACTCAGAATAAGGTCTTCAAGATTTCTCTGTGCTGTTGCATTTGTCAAAACTTCCTTCCTTCTTACAGCTGATTAATATTCCATTGTATGTATATATCACATTTTGATTACCCATACAAAGGGAATTTTATTTGGGGTAACTTATAGCTCCAAGGCCATAAAATGCCCAAATCAAGGCACCATCAGAGATAATTTCTCATCAAAACCAGCTTCTGGTGATCCTGGCATGCTGCCATATGGTGAGCCAAGATGGTGGGTGATCTCTGCTGAGGTCCTTGCCTTCTTCTCCAGTATCACCATTTCCTGGAGCCCAGCTCTCAGAGCTCATCTTTGCAACCTTGAGCTGCTGCATGGGCCCAGCCTCTTGGGAGCTTCTTGCTTCAGCTTTGACTGCTAGCTATCCTAGAGTCCTCTCTCACACATTGCAGGGTAAATATGATGGTGGCTCTCTTTTCTGTGTGTCTCTGTCTCTCTCTGTCTCTGTTTATATTTGACCCAACCTGAGGGTGGAGACCCAACCTGAGTCATGCCTCATTGACCTAATCCAATCAAAAGGGTCCCCCACCCACAAGAATGAATTAATCCAGAACATAAACTTTTTTGATTCACAAAATTAAAATGGTCACACCTATAACCTATATATTTTAATAAATATATATTTTTAATTTTTAAAAGATACATAGATTATACTAACTGTTACATTAAAAAACATAAGAGGGTTCTATATACTCCCATTCCCTACCCACCCCACTCCACCCATATCACCAAATTCTTACATCAGTGTGGCACATTCATTGCATTTGATGCCTATATTTTGGAGCACTGCTACACAGCATGGATTATAGTTTACATTGTAGTTTACACTCTCTCCCAGTACATTCAGTGGGTTATGGCAGGACACATGATGTCCAGAATCTTCCCCTGCAATACCATTCAGAATAACTCCAAGTTCTGAAAATGCCCCTACATCACACCTCTTCTTCCCTCTCCCTGCCCTTAGCAACTCCCATGGCCAGTGTCTCCACATCAATGATACAGTTTCTTCCATTGATAGAGTCTAAATAATTCCATAGTAGAATACCAACAAGCCCACTCTAATCCATATTTCATTCCTCCATCCTGAGGACCCTGGGATGGCAATGCCCATTTCACCCTAAATTCAAGAGGGGACTTAGATACCACATGGCTGATGGGTGAATTCTTCAGCTTGCTATGACAGACCCTCTCAGGTCTCTGGTGTGGTGGTTAATCCTTTCCATCTCCAAGATAGATGACACGGGCCAGTGTAATGAACTGGAGAGTAGTTGCTACAACTCTGCTGAGCTAAGGGCCCAGGTGGCACATAGTCAATCCAGAGATTTAAGGCTTCCAAGCATACACCAACCCCAGTACCAACCACAAATTCAGTAAAAGTGACAGAAGAGACATATGTAGAGAAGTCACATCTGAATCCCACTCCATCACTCTCAGAAGCACAAATTCCAAATTAGGACCCATAGGCAAGGCACTGAACTCCAGAGCCATTTGTCATGACTGTAGGACCTGGGTGTCTCTGTAGCTTTCAGGAGCACCCTAACTTGGGGTTGTATCTATTTTGGCTGTCTCTGAGATTCTGCTGAGAGTTGCATAAGTGTAACCCCTCTAGAGACCACCCAACTCACTTTGAAGTCTCTTAGCTATTTAAACTCATTTATCTTTACTGTTTCCCCCTTTTATTCATTATCTTTTTCTAGTTGCATCACCAGCTGGTTCTTTTTAGAAATCCCTCAGCACCAGGGAGGCTCATCTCTGGGAGTCATGTCCCATGCTGGGGGGAAGGTAATGCCTTTAAATGCTGAGTTTGGTTTAGAGAGTGGCCACACTTGAGCAACAAGGAGGATCTCAGGAGGTAACTCTTTAGGCACCCTGCCACTCTAGGCCTAGTTGAAATTTCAAACACACAGGCTCAGAATTATATTTATCAGTATCAAGGGCCCATCATCGAAGCATCCTTCTACACTTGTCTTTTTCCTTCGGTGAAGATTGCTGCTCCATTGGGGAGTGCAACAGAGTTCCCTGGAATGGTAACTCAGCACTCTCTCTGTTGTCATGTGAAAGTCTACCCATTATGTCAATACCTAACAAACATCTGAACATGTCTATATACCTGATATGCATGCCTTGGAGAACACCCTCACTCCCATGCATCCCCCATCAATGACACACCCATCAGTGCTCCTCCCTTGCCATAGTTGAAACCCTCTGTTTTCCAAAACTTCTTAAAAATGAAGTCTAATATATTGTTGCATTTAATTAATAGGAAAATGCAGTAGTAATGATAGGTTTAAAGATTAGAAAGGGAATACATGACAATTTAGAAAAACAAAATAAGTTAAAAAATAAATTGTGGTATTAAAAAATGAAAAATATTGTAAAACATTTTTTTGAATGTTCTGTCTTTCATCACTCTAATCGATGTTGCCCTGTATGTACAGTGGAACGCAATCTCTTCTCTTTCTTCCTCAGTGTCTACATTCTTTTTTGTAATGTCTTCAAAAAGGTTTTAGGTCACAGTGAAGTCACATACAGGATATAGTGGACTATCATGTACCTACCCAACATGAAACCGTTTTCCCCATTCCCCAGCAATGATCTTTTTTTGTGTGGCTGTTATATTTGCTGCAACTGAGGTACAGATATTAAAACATAGCTACCAACCATGGTTCAATTATGGTTTACATTATGGTTTATATTTTAGATTGTACACTTTTCTAAATTTTTGGTTACATTCTTGTTTACATTCTTGTTTACATTCTTGTTTACATTTTAAACTATACACTTTTATAAATTTTTGGTGAAGTTTAACATGGCCTGTATTCATCATTGCAGGATCATGTAGTACACCTCCATTGCCCCCGGTTACCTCTTCTTCCAACAATTCTATTCTTCTCACCCTCTCTCTTCAGGGTCCACAGTGATGACTATGCTTCACTGCTTGAAGGACAAGATTGCTAAATACTTGCAATAATTCTGAGGACATAAGATACTAATCTATCCTCCCTGATTGGGAGCCACCCATACTCTGAAGAGACACCCTCCCCTCTGTTTGGGAATATCAGTTCTCCCCAAGATGGAGGTACAACACATTTCCACTCATGGCTTGGGTCTCCACCCACTGATATAATACACTAAACATGATGAGCACTCACAAACTCCCTAGAAGTCTGCCCCATGTGAACTCTGTGCTGGATGCCCCCCATCAAACACTTTAAACCAGTAACCCTTCCTTATTATATTTTCTAAAGTTTTCTCAACATTATAGTTTCAACCACATACCCAAACATTTCCTGTATTCACCTGCTCCCTGAAAACCCTGACCCCCAATTCCATGGACCATTTGATCCATCCTCCCAACCCTAGCCCCTCTCAAGTCTCCAAAACAATAGTATCCCTATTCTCACTTCACTGTACAACTACTTACCTCCACTTTATCATATATTTTGCCTGTGTGGACATTGGTTCATTTCCTTCCTCTGCCCCTCTCATACCCTGTAACCGTATCTTCCAGTCTCTCTCTCAGACAGCTTGATTGCTTACTTCATATCAGAGAGATCACATATTATTTGTCTTTTTTTAGCTATGATCCCTTTATTTTTTAAATGTTACATTAAAAAATTTAAGAGGTTCCCCTTTATCCCCACCCCCTCACTCTAATCCTCCCACGACAACAACTTCTTTCATCACTGTGGCACATTCATTGCATTTGGTATATACATTTTGGAGTGCTGCTGCACTGCATGGATTAGAGTTTACATTGTAGTATACACTCTCCCCCAGTACTTTCAGTGGGTTGTGGCAGGATATATAATGTCCAGCATCTGTCCCTACAATATCATTTAGGACAACTCCAAGTCCCAAAAATGCCCCATTATCATATCTCTTCTTCCCTCTCCCTGCCCTCAGCAATTGCCATAGCCACTTTCTCCAGATCAATGCTACAGTTTCTTCCATTACTAGACACAATAATTCTATAGTAGAACACCAGTAAGTCCACTTTAATCCATATTTTATTTCTCTATTCTGTGGACCCCGGGATGGTGATGTCCACTACACCTCTATATAGAGAGGAGTCTTAGATTCCACATAGTTGACCGATGTGATTATCCTGCTTGGAGTTGTAGGCACTCTTGGTTCCCTGGTGTGGTGGTTGACCATCTTCACTTCCCTTTTAGCTGACCTGCATAAGTCCAATGAAGAAGAGAGTAGGAGTTGCAACTCTGCTGAGGCTCAGGTTACTGCTGGCACATGGCCATTCCAGAGATTCAAATCACCTGAGTATACACCAACCTCAGAACCAACCACAGGTTCAATACAAGTGACAGAAAAGGCATGTGTAGAAAGGTCAAATCTGAGTCCAACTCCAATAGTCTAGCAAAGGGTTTGTCAATTTTATTGATCTCAAAGAACCACCTCTTTGTTTTGTTTATTTTTTTTAAAGATTTATTTATTTATTTAATTCTCCCCCTCCCCCTGTTGTCTCTTCTCTGTGTCTATTTGCTGTGTCTTGTTTCTTTGTCCGCTTCATTGTTAGCAGCATGGGAAGTGTGGGCAGTGCCATTCCTGGGCAGGCTGCACTTTCTTTCGCGCTGGGCGGCTCTCCTTAAGGGCGCACTCCTTGCACATGGGGCTCCCCTACGCGGGGGACACACCTGCGTGACAGGGCACTCCTTGTGTGCATCAGCACTGCACATGGGCAGCTCCACATGGGTCAAGGAGGCCCAGGACTTGAACCGCAGACCTCCCGTGTGGTAGACGGATGCCCTAACCACTGGGCCAAGTCCGTTTCCCTGTTTATTTTTTTTTAGTGCTTTCTTATTTTCTCTTTCATTTAATTCTGTTCAGATCTTTGTCATTTCTTTCCCTCTTCTTTGAGGTTTGTGGGGTAGTTTTTTTTTTTTTTTTTTTTTTTTTTACTAATTTCTCCAAGTGTACAGTTAGGTTTTCAATTTTAGCCTGTTCTTTTTTGAACTATGAATTTGTGGGTATGAATTTCTCTCTCAGTCCACGTTTTGCTGCATCCCTTAAGCCTGGACATGATTTGTTGTCATTTTCATTAGTTTCAAGGTAGTTACTGATTTCCTTTGAGATTTCCTCCTTGACGCACTGTTTGTCTAAGATTGTGTTTCTTAACATCCATATCTTGGTGCCTAATTTGGGTCTGTGGCCCTTGCAGATTTCTAGCTTAATTCCACTGTGGTAAGAAAAATTATTTTGCATGATTTCAATCTTTCTGAATTTATTGAGACTTTCTCTGTGGCCTAGCATGTGGTCTATCTTGGAGAATGTTCCATGTGTGCTTGAGAGAATGTATAACCTGCTGTATTTTGGTGTAGTGTTCTGTATATGTCTATTAGGTCCAGATCCTCTAATATATTTTTCAAAGTCTGTTTCTTTATTTATTCTCTGTTAAGATACTCTGTCTAATGGTGATAATGGTGTATTAAAGTCCCCTACTATAATTGTGGAGGCATCTATTCTTCCACTTAGTTTTTCCAGTATTTGCCTCACATATTTTGAGGTGCCCTGATTAGGTGCATAAATGTTTATGATTATTCTTTCTTCTTGAAAGATTACCCCTTTTACTAATATGTAGTGATCTTTGTTTTGTATTTAAAATCTATTTTGTTTGATATTGGTATAGCTACTCCTGCCCTTTTTTGGTTATTGTTTGCTTGTAAGATTGTTTTCAAGCCATTCACTTTCAACCTCTTGAATCCATGGGTCTAAGGTTGGTTTCTGGTTTGCAGTATATAGATGGGCCATATTTCCTTATCCATTCTGCCAATCTGAGTGTCTTGATAGGTGATTTTAATCCATTAACATTCAATGTTAATATTCTCAAGGAATTATTTACCTTAGCCATATTTTCTTTGGATTTGTGTATGTCATATGTTGTTTTTGTTTCTCCTTTTGTCTTTTTAGTTGATCTTACTCTCTTCTCCAATTCTGTCTCACTTGTCTTTTTCTTTCCTCCTGCAGAACTCCCTTTATTATTTCTTGAAAGGCAGGTTTCTTATTGGCATACTCTCTTAGTTTCTGTTTATCTGTGAATATTTTGATCTCTCCCTCATTTTTGAATTCCAGCTTTGCTGGATAGAATATTCTTGGCTGGATATTTTTTTCTTTTAATGCATTGACTATATCATACTACTGCCTTCTTTTCTCCATGGTTTCAAATGAGAAATAAGCACTTATTCTTATTGAGCTTCCCTTGTATGTGATGGTTCTCTTTTTTCTTGGTGCTTTCAGTATTTTTTCTTTGTCTTGAGCATTGAACAACTTGACAAGTACATGTATTGGGGTAGGCATATTAGGATTTATTGTTGTGGTGCATTTCACTTCCTGGACAAGTATATACATTTCCTTCAATAGCATTGGGAAGTTTTCAGCCGTTATTTCCTCCAACTCCCATTCATTCCCCTTTCCTTTCTCTTTTTCTTCTGGAATGCCAATAATGTGTATGTTTGTGCATTTCGTGTGGTTATTGAAATCCCTAATTCCCTTCTGGATATTTTCTATCTTTTCATCTCTCAATTCTACAATTTATCTGATTTCAGATGTACTGTCTTTCACATCACTAATTCTTTCCTCAGCTTCTTCAAATCTGCTGTTATTTGCTGTGAGCATATTTTTGATTTCTTGAAGTGTGTCATTCATCACCATCATATCTGTTATTTTTGTGTATGTTTAAAATTTCTTCAGTATGTTTTCCAGGTGTTTTTCTAATATTCTTAATCTCTTCCTTCACTTCATTAAGTTGGTCCATGGTATTTGTTTGGAGAGCTTTGATTAGATGTTTGATGTTGTGCTTCTCTTTCTGGTTTTTAATTTGTTCATTGGACTGGACCATGTCTTCCTGATTATTGGTATGGTTTGAAATTTTTCACTGCTGGATGGTCATCATTTTATCTTGGTGGTAGTTCAGTTGATTAACTTCTCCATCTAGTCTTGGGGTTGTTTATGTGCTACTTTTTTCTGTGTGTTAAGTTTCTCTTTGATACTTTGTTATTCTCATTCTATTTCCTTGCTGTTTTGTAAGTTACCTTGAAGGAAAAATATTAGAGCCAGGAAAAGCAAAAGAGGTAAGAAATGACAAAGTAGAATAACAGTATTGGTAGTAAATGTTAGCAGAAGAACATTATAAGTCTTTGAAGAATAAATTTTAAACTCGCATAAACAGTGTATAGTTATAGGAATAAGAAAGTGGAGTACCTACAATGGAACGGAAAACTGAATATGGAGAAGAATATAGAATTAGTGTGATCACAAGAGAGGGAAAAGGAAAAGAAAGGACAGTAACAGAAAGAGTTAATAAAAGATAAAAAACAGAAGAGTAGTGTTAGAAATAAAAAGCTAGACAATTGGGGGCTAACCAAAAAAGGTGGAATGTAAGAGCAACAACAGAAGGTGGAAGATAGCAAGATGTCAGAAGGAAAAGAGATAATATCAGCCTAAACCAGTACACATAGTAAAAGAGAAATTGAGCATGAGGAAGCAGAGCAAACGATAAACAAACTAGCAGCACCTTAAACTATCACTCTTTGTGTTGCACTCTCTCTAGATCAATATCCAGCAGCCTCCGGCTTCGTGGACTCCCAGAACAGCTTCATCAGACAAATTCCATCCCCACTCATCTGTTCCTTTGTAGAAGTGATAATATGGGTGCACTCACTCTGACACCATCTTGCCCCACCTCTCTTATTCTATATTCTGACCCTATGACTTTGCTTATTCTAAATGTTTCAAATCAGTGAGATGATACAATACTTGTTCTTTTGTAACTGGCTTATTTCACCCAACATGATGTTTTTATGGTCTAACTGTGTTGTTGTATGCATCAGGACACTTTCCTTTTAAGACAGAATAATATTCCATTTGTGTGTATATACCACAGTTTTTATCTATTTATTGAAGGATGGACATTTGTGTGGTTTCCATATTTTTGCAATTTTGAGTAATACTGCAATGAACTTTGAAATGCAAATATTTGTTCAAGTCCCTGCTTTCAATTCTTTTATGTGTATACCTAGTAGTGGGATTGCCAGATCCTATCCTAATTCTATACTTAGCTTTCTGAGAAACTGCCAAGCTGTCTTCCACAGTGCCTGCACCATTTTACATTTCCACCATCAATGAATGAGTGTTTCTATTTCTGTGCATCCTCTCTCCAAAACTTGTTATTTTTTTGTTTTGTTACTAGCAGTGAGTCTGTAGTGATATCTTATTGTGTTTTTTTAATTTTATGGAAGTGTATCATTCACACATGATCATATGTATGCAGTAAGTGTATAGTAAAATTGTGAAATTACAAAGCAAACACGCATATCATCACTCTGATACATCACCCCACCACCACCACCTTGCCTTCTTGTGAAACATTAGCTACAAACTATGAAAGAGCATCATTAAGTTATTACTTCTTACTATAGCCCATGTTGCCACATGGTGAAGCAAGATGGTGGGTGATCTCTGCTGAAGTCCCTGACTTCTCTGGGATCATCATCTACCAGAAGCCAACTCCTGGAGATTGTCTCTTCAACTTGAGATGCTCTGTCAGACCCAGCTTCTTAGGGCTTTTGCACTTAAGCTATGGCTGCTGGAGATCCTCCAGTTCTCTTTCACATGGAAGGATAAAACGTGGTAGAGCTCCCTTTCTGACTCTCTCTCTCTGCCTCTGTTTATGTTAGACCCAGAAAGAGGACAGAGACCCAAGCTAGATCATGTCTTACTGTCATAGTCAAATCAAAAACTCTAAAGAAATCTTATTAAGTAATCTAACCAATGACCCTTAACTTAATTTATTACAATCAAAGGGCCCACCCAAGAGAAGTTGATTAGCTTAAGAATATAAATTTTTCTGGGATTCAGAAAATTCAAACTGTCACACTCCACCCTCTGTATTCCTAAAGACAAGTTCTTTCCACATGCAGCATATTTCATCACATCACAATATTTCAAAAGCCTCAGTTCATTTCAGTAGCAATGCTAAGTACAAAATCTCATAAATATTATTTATAAGCATGCAGTTTGTCTTCAGGCAACATTCCCCTCTGGCTGCAGACATGTGAAACTTAGAAAACAAGTTATCTGTTTCCAATATACAGTGGAGGTACAGTCATAGGATAAATATTTGCATTACCATAAGGAGAAATTGTGAGAGGCATCATGGGTCCTAAACAGTTCTGAAAGTTGCAGAGCATACTCCATTAGATATCAAAGCCCGAGCAATACCTATAGAATGATGATTTCTTCTCAGGGCCTCATGGAGGTCTACCTCTTCCAAGGGCTTGTCTGGTGGCCATGTTCTCAAATCCACCCTCATCAAACATCTGGGTGGCAACTGACCTTCAGGTCTCATCCTCCAAGAGCACTGGGCTGATGATCTCACCCTCCCCATTTTCTGGGACACAGTATAAACCACATTAGCATGGTGGGATGGTGGCAGTACTTTCCCTAATTTCTAACTCATAGTCATAACTCCATCAGAACAGTTGGGTAGCAATTTAACTCTATCTAATCTCCAGGGAATAGGCTTTATTGTTTCTGTAGCTTTGGGCAGCCAAACTTTCTCTAAACAAGGGACTGGAAGATCCACCCTCTTCAAATCCTAGGGCAAACTCATCCTTTCCACAGAAAGAAGTAAATCCCTCTCTTAGCCCTAGAATTGTCTTAAGTTCAGACCTCAGCTTCCATGGTTTTCCCCTTGAAGTTACTTTTCTTTCAATATCTGCCTTTCTTGTGCCTTTTAGTTTACTTTGACAGTGGTTTCGTTCATACAGATCTTGCAAAATTTTCCTAATTTTCCATGCAGTTCTTCGGGTCCAAGCCATCAGACAGTAAGACTTTCCACAAGTTCTTCCTGGATAACTGCATTTCCAATTCTGTCTTACAAGTAAATGGCTGACTGGTTCCACATTTAGCTAAGTTCTCTTATGGGCTACTATCTTCTGGGGGCTTGTTTTCCGGAAGCTTGGAATTTCCCACACCATCAGTTTCTGGTTCTTTTGTGCCCATAAGTTCAATTCTCAGCTTATCTCCTTCCTCTTGCATTTTTTCTATAAGCTGCAAGAAGCCAGGCTGCATCTTCCACATTTAGCTTCAAAATTTCCTCAATTAAATATCCAAGTTGATCATTCTCAAGTTCTGCCTTTCTTGAAACATCAGAACTCAATTTTGCCAAGATCTAAGCCACTTTAAAACAAGGATTGCCTTTCCTCCAGTTTTCAATAACAAATTCATCATTTCTGTCTAAAGTCTTATCAGAACTATTTTTAGTGTCTATATTTTTCAACAGTCTCCTCAAAACAATCTAAGCCTTTTCTATCAAGCATCTCACAATTCTTCCAAATATACCCCTTACCCATTTATAAAGCCATTCAAACACTTTTGGTAATTGCAAGCAGTGGGACCTAACTCTCCTGGTACCAATTTCTGCCTTAACTTGCAAAAGAGCTGCCAATACAAAGTATCAGAAATGTTTTGGCTTTTATAGCAGGAATTTTTTTATTTTTTTAATTTTAATTTTTATCTTTATTTTTTTTAAATGTTACATTCAAAAAGTATGAGGTACCCATATACCTCCATCCCCCTCATCCCACTCCTCCCCCCATAACACCATCATGAGACATTCATTGCATTTGTTGAATACATCTCTGAGCACTGCTGCACCTCATGGTCAATGGTTCACATCATGGCCCACACTATCCCACAGTCCACCCAGTGGGCCATGTGAGGACATACTATGTCCAGTAACTGTCCCTGCAGCACCCCCCAGGACTACTCCAGTTCCCCAAAATGCCCCCACATCACATCTGTTCCTCCCACTCCCTACCCCAGCAGCCACCATGGTCACTTTTTCCACAGCAATGCCACATTTTCTTTGATTACTAATCACAATAGCTCATGAATAGAATATCAGTAAGTCCAATCTAATCTATACTCTATTCCTCCATCCTGTGGACCTTAGAATGGTGTGTCCACTCCACATCTATATCAAGAGGGGACTTAGATTCCACATGGATGTTGATGCAATTCTCCTGCTTTCAGTTGTAGGCACTCTTGGCTCCTTTGTGTGGTGGTTGACCTTCTTCAACTCCATATAAGCTGAGTGGAGTAAGTCCAATAAACCAGAGTGTAGGAGTTGCAAGTCTGTTGAGGCTCAGGGCCTGGCTATCACATGGTCAGTCCAGAGATTCAGGTCCCCTGGGTAAACATTAAACTCCAGCACCAACTAAAATTCCAGTAAAAGTAACAGGAGACACTTGCGGACAAAGATCACATCTGAGTCCAGAATAGCAGGAATTTTGTTAGGGAAAATTTTACAGTTACAAGGCTATGAGATGTCCAAATCAAGGCATCTTCAGAGATGCTTTCTCACCAAAGTCAGCTACTGGTGATCCTGATATGCTGCCATGTGGTGAAGCAAGATGGTGGGCAATCTCTGCTGAGTACCCTGCCTTCCTCTCTGGGATCAACATCTCCTGTAGTCTAGCTCCTGGAGCTCATCTTTTCAGACTTCAGCTGCTCCATGGGCCCAGCCTCTTGGAAGCTTTGTGCTTCACAGATGACTTGTCCAATTATGTCTTTTCCAGCCAAAACAAGGCCAGGGACCCACAAGGCAGCACAGACTGGTTCCAAAGTGCCCTGATAATGGTGTCAAAAAGGACACCAAAAACTTCTCTGACATCTCCCCAAAGCTAAGCTTCCCTGGCTTACCTAGCAAAGGCAGCCCTTTAGCTAACTTTGCCCTGCAGCCCTGAGGAGGATCTGCATCTTTAAATCTCCACCATCTCTATCTATGGAAAGTTGAAACTATGGCTGCTTCTGCATTTGTCTGGGCAAGGTTGAAATAGTGGCTGCCCTCAGTGCCAGAACCCAGTGATCCTAACTCACTAATCAAATGGCATGGTCAGTGATTGGCTGTACACACCTTTGTTCTTGGGGAAGAGGATTTTTTATTTTTTTAATTTTTAAAAATTTTTTTATTTAATTCATTTAAAAAAATATTACATTCAAAAACATGAGGTCCCATTCAACCCCACCGCCTCCACCCCCCAATTTTAATTAATTACATCTCTGGGCATCGCTGCACCCCATAGTCAATGGTCCACATCATAGCCCACACTCTCCCACGTTCCATCGAGTGGGCCCTGGGGGGATCTACAATGTCCCGTAGATGTCCGTGAAGTACCACCCAGGACAACTCCAAGTCCCGGAAATGCCTCCCCATCTCATCTCTTCCTCCCATTCCCCACACCCAGCAGCCACCATGGCCACCCTTCCCACACCAATGCCACATTTTCTCTGTGGACATTGGATTGGTTGTGTCCATTGCACATCTATGTCAAGTGGGGGCTTAGATTCCTCATGGATACTGGATGCAATCCTCCTGCTTTCAGTTGTAGGCACTTTAGGCTCTATGGTGTGGTGGTTGACCTTTTTCAACTCCATGTTAGCTGAGTGGGGTAAGTCCAATAAATCAGAGTGTAGGAGCTGAAGTCTGTTGAGGCTCAGAGCCTGGCTATCATATTGTCAGTACAGAGATTCAAATCCCCTAAATATATCTTAAACCCCAACACCAACTACAATTCCAGTAAAGTATCATGAAAGTCTTGTGAGAAGAGAGGGGAAGAGGATTTTTATGTCCCTTTCTGTCACTAGCTGCTAGCCAGTTGTTGGACTCGACAAAAACAGACCACTTGAGTCAGGTAGTGCACAGAGAAAGCAATTTACAGTTGTTTAGTATAATTTATCAGCTTCCCCATCCAGCTCTTCTCTGGATGATTTGCAGTGTTCTGGCTTCTGGAGTTTCAAAATAGCTGTTTCAGACAGTTTCTACCTATTTAATAGTTGTTTTGGGGGAATAGCTGAGTCCTGGAGCTCCTTACTCTGCCATCTTCCCCAGATGTCCCTTGACTTGAATCTTCTTTTGATTTGTAAAATTAACTTTTTTGAGTAACTGTTTACATACAATAAATGCTCCCATTTTAAGCGTATATTTTATTTATTTATTTATTTATTTATTTATTTATTTATTTATTTATTTATTTATTTATTTCTCTCTCCTTCCTGCCTGACTCCCCCCCCCCCCCCACACACAGTTGTCTGCTCTCTGTGTCCATTCGGTGTGTTCTTCTGTGACCACTTCTATCCTTATCAGCGGCACTGGGAATCTGTGTTTCTTTTTCTTGCGTCATCTTGCTGTGTCAATTCTCCGTGTGTGTGGTGCCATTCTTGGGCAGGCTGCACTTTCCTTAGCACTGGGCAGCTCTCCTTATGGGGTGCACTCCTTGTGCGGGGGGCTCCCCTCCACGGGGGGCACACCTGCATGGCACTGCACTCATTGTGTGCCTCAGCACTGTGCATGGGCCAGCTGTAAATGGGTCAAGGAGGCCTGGGGTTTGAACCACAGACCTCCCATGTGGTAGGTGTATGCCCCATCCACTGGATCAAGTCCACTTCCCTTAGGTATATATTTTGATGGATTTTGACAATAAAACTTTTCCTTTGGAACCAACTTCCGACTTGATCAGATGACAAGTTCAAACATCTTGCCAGCACTTGCACCTGTCAGGCACCAACAGTTTTGGTGCCTAAAATGGATCCACAGTGACACCAGGAGGGGTTTGCTACTGGACTGTCTCACTCTCCTAGGAAATTTCTCTCTCTTGTGGTCAAATTCTTTCTCCAGATCTTTCTCCAGATCAGGCTATGCTCTTCAATTGTAATCATCTACAGCTGATTTGTGGAGATTCTCCATTCTCAGAAATACTACGAATATAGTGCCTGGTATGGGACTTTCTGATCCTTCCAACAAAAGGTTTTGGATGAAGAGAAGTATTTACCCCCTTAACTGGAATCTTAACTCTGCTTCTTACTCACTGCTCATCATAGGCAGGTTAATAAACCTCTCTATGCCTCAATTTCCTCACCATCCAAATCCAACTAATATCACTGTACAGCAAGAAAAATCAGTATGTGGTAGTGGATTTCCAGGTAGATGACATTGGATTAGGCAGGCAGGGCTCACCTATCTCACATAAACAATGGAAAAGAGGCAAAAGCTGTCTTAGGGACCTGATTTGGGGGTCATCAGATCAGGACAGTGCTGTGCAGCTCACGCTAGTGTGAGGAACAGAGAGAGGAAGAATCTGAAACAACAAATATGAGTTATCAAACCCCATGGTGACTGGGAAGGGCTTCAATCCCCCACTCCCAAGATATTAAGCCTGGATTAAAGCATTGCCTCACTCAGGCTGACTGAGAGGAGATCAGACATCTTCCTTGGCTTTTACAAGGGAAGAGGGAGGGAGAGTTGGAGGGCTCCTTTTCAGTCAATTTGGCCAGCACAGCCTGCCTTAAAACTTGGCTCTAGCCAGACTAGAAACATGGGCAAGCAAAAGGTGAAAGAAACAACTCCATCTGACGGATCACAAAAGGGTGCCATCTGCTGGCAGGCCAGGAAATTGCAAGGAGAAAAACTACTCCAACCTGGGAGAAAATCTGCGCCCCACTAGTGAGTTTCTGACCTGATTTTGATAACTTAAGCTGAGTAATTTAAAAACCTTAGAACAAATTGAACCAAAATAGAAGAGGGGAGTGGGTGTAGCTCAGTGGTTGAGCACCTGCTTCCCTTGTAGGAGGTCCCAGATTCAATCCCCAGTGCCTCTAGAAAAAAAATCAAAAAGAGCAGGGGAAAAAAAAAGCATGCAAGAGAGAGAAATTGACCATCATAGTAAATTCACCAACATATTCAGATGCTTAGACATTAGCAAAGAATTACAAGCTGGTCTAAGAAACAGGAAGAGATGGTTCAGCCAAAGGGACAAAACAACTATCCTAAAGAGATATAGGATTTAAGACAACTGGTCAATGATAATCACACAAGTCTCCTAAATAAATTAAAAGAATTGAGGGAAAATATGACTAAACAGATAAACGATATTAAGAAGATACTGAATGAACAGTGAACATAAAGAACAATTTGAAAGCCTGCAAAGAAAAGTAACAGAGCTCATCAAAATGAAAGTAATGATAGATGAGATTAAAAAATACATTAGAGGAAGATAACAGCAGATTTGAGTTGTTTGAAGATAGAATTAATGATTTCAAGAACAGATAATCAGAACTGGAGAAGATGGGAGAACACAAAGAGAAAAGAGTGGAAGAAATTGAACAGGGTCTCAGGGAATTGAATGACAACATGAAATGCACAAACATATACATTATTGGTGTCCAAGAAGGAGAACAGAATGGAAAAGGGACAGAAAGACAATTTGAGGAAATAATGACTGAAAACTTCCCAACCCTTATGAAAGACATAAGTAGGAATATTCAAGAAGGACAATGCACCCCAAACAATAAGCCTGAATAGATCTACTCTGAGAAACCTTCTATTCAGAATGATGAGTATCAGAGATAGAGGATTCTGAAATTAACAAGAGAAAAGCAAAGCAACATATACAAAAGTACCTCAATAAGATTAAATGCTGATCTCTTATTAGAAATCATGTAGGGGAGATGAAAGTTGTATGATGTGTTTAAGGCACAGAAAGAGACAAAAAACTTGCCAGCCAAGAATTCTGTATCCAGCAAAAACTATCCTCCAAGAGTGAGGGTGTGTTTAAAGTCTTTACAAAAAAGCAAAAACTGACCGAATATGTGTAGCAGTTTGGCATTGTTTATGAATTCCAAAAATAGATATTGGATCATGTTTGTAAACTGGTCTGTTCCTCTGGATGTGTTCTCATTTGGTTGTATTAGATTCAGAAGTTTCACTTTTACTTGATTAAGTTATGATTAGGACTTTGATTGGGCCACATCAGTAGGATGTTGAGTCCCTACCCCCTTGGAGGGTGGGAACTCACAGAGAAAACTGTAAAGCAGAGAAGAGAGTTGCAGTTTTTATGCTGGAACCCCAGGAATTCAACACACAGGAGAAGAACAGAGGAATAGAGACAGCTCCATAGACATGATAGAGGTCCCAGGAAGAGAGAGAAGCTAATAATGTATGGCTGACCTTGTGGAGAGAATAGAGCAGCAGAGCCCAGAGAGGAATGAACCCTTGGAGAGAGACAAGACTTATCCCAGCCTACAGCTAAGATTGGAAGAAGCTGGGACCACAGAGCCTTAAGAGGAAGAGCCGTTGTGAACATTGGCATCCATCTTGCTCCAACACATGGCAATACACTTTGGTGAAGGAAGTACTTATGCTTTATGGCCTGATGACTGTAAGCTTCTACCCCAAATAAATACACTTTATAAAAGCCAACAGATTTCTGGTATTTTGCATCAGCATCTCTTTGGCTAACAATACAGTATGTTACCAAAAGACCAGAATTAAAAAGAAATATTAAGGGAGTGCTGCAGCTTGAAAGAAAAAACAAAACTGAACAAAACAAAGATGAGAGACATGGAGAAGACTGGAGAAATGAAGATTAAGAAGGGTAAATTAAATGGTAAAAAGACAGACAATAGTAATATATGACAATGGAAAGCAAAGGAAAAAATGAATGAAGTAATGCATTTAGAGTAAAAAAATGGAATGTGAATAACTTGATCTACCCAATCAAAAGATATAGACTGATAAGATCGATAAAAAATATGAGGCATTCATGTGCTGTCTACAAGAGACTCACATCAGATGTAAGTGTTAGTCCCCAAAGCTGAGTCTTTGTGGATAACCAGAAGTGTAGAGAAAAGAAACTTTAACACAAGAATTAGGAACAACCTACATTATGTATGTCTTCAGACAGGAGCCAAGGTCAGTCAAACACTAGTATTCATAGTGGCATTATTCACTATTGACAAAAGTTGGAATCAACTCAAATGCCCATCAACAGGTGAATGGATAAACTAAAATGTGTTATATATATACAATAGAATACTACTCAGCTATAAGAAGGAATACAGTACTAACACATGGGATGACATGGGTGAATCTTGAGGATCTTAAGTTAAGTGAAGCAATCCAGGCACTGGAGGAAAAATACTACATGACCTCTCCTTTATGAATTAAGCAAATCAAGCTGTCTCAGAAAGGTAGAGACTGGAAGATAGGTTACAGGAAATAGGGGGGAGAGGAAGGTTGTGAGCCAATGTCCATATGGGCAAAATCTGTGATAAAGTAGAGTTAAGTAGTTGTGCAGTGAAGGGATAAGATGGGGGCATAGCAATAATAATGGATTGGGCTTTGCAGAGTTGAGGGGGGCTAGGGTTGGAAGGATGTGTCAGATGGTCCAAAGAATCGGGAAGAGTGTTGGGGAGGAACAAGTGAACACAGGAGATTGTTGGATATGTGGTTGAAACTATAATGTTGAGAAAACTCTTTAGAAAATAAATTAAGGATAGGTTACTCATTTATGGTCTTTGAAGGGGACCTTCTGGCACAGGGTGCACCTGGGGCACACTTCTAGGGAGTGTGTGAGTGCTCATCTTGTCATAGTGTGTTCTCTCTTTGCGTGGGTCACATACAATGAGACTGAAGGTGTTGTACACCCATCCTAGGGAGGCCTGATTTTCTCAAACGGAGGGGAGGGTATCTCTTAAGAGAATGGTTGTCTCCCAATGGGGCTGGACAGACTATTGTGTCAAGTCCTCAGCACTGTTGAAAGTATCTATGAACCTTGTCCTTCAAGCAGTGAAGCTTGGTTGTCACTGTGGGCCCTGAGGAGAGCGGGTGAGAGGAATAGAATAGATGGGAGAAGGGGTAACTGGGGGGAGGGCAATGGAAGTGTTCTGCATGATCATGCCATGAAGGAGACAGGCCATGTTAAATTTCATCAAAAATTTATAAAATTGTATAGTCTAAAATGTAAATCATAATGGAACCATGGTTAGTAGCTATGTTTCAATATCTGTACATCAGGGAAGCGGACTTGGCCCAGTGGATAGGGCATTCGCCTACCACGTGGGAGGTCCATGGTTCAAACCCTGGGCCTCCTTGACCCACGTGGAGCTGGCCCATGTGCAGTGCTGATGCACACAAGGAGTCCCCTGCCATGCAGGGATGCCCCCTGTGTAGGGGAGCCCCACACACAAGGAGTGCACCTTGTAAGGAGAGCTGCCCAGCTTGAAAGAAAGTACAGCTTCCCAAGAATAGTGCCACACACATAGAGAGCTGACACAACAAGATGACACAACAAAAAGAAACATGATCCTTGGTGCCACTGATAAGGATAGAAGTGGTCACAGAAGAACACACAGTGTATGGACACAGAGAGCAGACAACTGGGGAGGGGGGGGAAGGGAGAGAAATAAATAAAAAATAAATCTTTAAAAAAATCTGTACATCTGCTGTAGCAAATACAACATCCACATGTAAAAGGTAAGTGCAGGGAATGGGGGGGAAAGTTGGATGTTGGATACATGGGAGTCCCCTAGATTCTATATGTGACTTTACTGTGAGTTAGACTTTTTTGGGGACATTAAAAAAAAGGATGTAGACACTGAGGAAAAAAAGGAAAAGATTGCCTAGTCACTGTAATACAAGACAACACCTATTACAGTGATGAAAGGCAAAGTGGCAAATAAATTTTTTGTGATATTATTCATTTCTTAATACCCCATTTTATTTTTTACTCTATTTTAGTTTCCCTAAATTATTATGTATTATATTTATAATCTTTAAACCTATCATTACGATTTCATTTTCCTATTAATTGAATTTGGCAATATATTATGCTGAGACCAGCTCAGCAATAGGTCTGCATGAAGGGAAGGCAAAGCAGAACTGAAGAAATAACAGGACAGAAAGAAAGACACAAGAGAGGAAACAAAGATGGGACCAGGGGGCTTCATGGCTTTTGAAACTTAGAGCCTCAACCCTAGTTTCCACATCGTATTTATTTGAAAACTAACAAGCAGCTGTTTAGTATAGGAAGCAATTTGCAACATCTACAATAGCAGGAAGCAACATATAACATATTCTACAATAGCAGGAAGCAACTTGCAACATCTTTTACAATAGAAGGAAGCAACTGCAACATTTACAATAACAGGAAGTAACTGCAACATCTATGATAATGTAACATTTACAATAACAGGAAGCAGTTGCAACGTCATCTACAATAACAGGAAGCAACAAATACGTAAGCCAGTTTCCCACAACAATATTAGGCTTCATTTTTTAAGATGTTTTGGATCACATTGGGGATCAACTATGGCATGGAAGGAGCACTGACATGGGGTGTCATTGATGGGGGACATATGGATGGGAGGGAGTTCTCCATGGCATGCATATAAGGTATATAGATACATTTGGATGTTCTTTAGGTATGAGTTAGTGGGTAGAGTTTCACACAACAACTGAGGGAGTGCTGAGTTCCCATTCTGGGTAACTCTGTTGCACTCCCCAGTGGAACAGCAAAAACTCCCAAGTTCAAGGGCAAAGACAAGTGAAAAAGGATGATCCAATAAAAGGTCCTTGATACTGATGACTATGCTTATGAGCCTGTGTGCTTGAAATTTCAACTAGGCTTAAAGCTGCAGGGTGCCTAAGAGTTACATCTTCAGAGTCTGCATGTTGCTCAAATATGACCACTCTCTAAGCCAAACTCAACATGTAAATGCATTGCCATCCCCCCAGCATGGAACATGACTCCAAGGGAAGAGTTTCCCTGGTGCTGAGGGATTACATTCAAGCACCAGCTGGTGATGCAACTGGAAAAAGACCTTGATAAAAGATGAAATGCTAAAGACAAATGAGTTTATATGGCTAAGAGACTTCAAAAAATGTCAGGAGGTCATCAGAGGGTTTGTGCTTATGCACATCTCAGCAAGATCTCAGAGACAGCCAAAGTAGCTACAACCTCAGGTAGTGGTGCTCCTGAGGGCTACAGAACCACACAGGTTCTATGGTCATGGCAGATGGCTCTGGAGTTAAGTGCCTTACTCCAGTGCCCTACTTTGGAATTTGTGTTCCTGAGTGTGATGGAGTTGGATTCAAATGTGACCTTTCTATGCATGCCTCTTCTGTCACTTTACTGAACCTGTGGTTGGCACTGGGGTTGGTGTATGCTCAGGAAAATTGAATCTGTGAACTGTCCATGTGCCACCTCAGTTGTGAACCTCAGCAGAGTTGCAACACCTACTTTCCGGTTCACTGGACTTACACAGGTCAACTTACAGAGAGTTGAGGATGCTCCATTACACCAGGGAACCAAGAGTCTACACCTGCAAGGAGGAGAATCCCATCCATCAGCCATGTGGTTTCTAAGCCCCCTCTCAATTTAGAGGTGGAGTGGACATTGCCATCCATGGGTCCTCAGGATGGAGGAATAAAATATGGATTAGAGTGGATTTATTGGTATTCTACTAAAGAATAATTGTGACTTTAGCAATGGAGGAACCTGTATCACTGTTGTGGAGACAGTGGCCACAGGAGTTGCTGAGGGCAGAGAGAGGGAAGTAGATGTGTGATTTGGGGGCATTTTTGGACTTGGTGTTGTCCTGAATGATATTGCAGGGACAGATGCTGGACATTGTATCTTCTGCCATGGCCCACTGGATCGACTAGGGGACAATGTAAACTACAACATAAATCATTATCCATGTGGTGTAGCAGTGCTCCAAAATGTATTCACCAAATGCAATGAATGTCCCATGATGATGAAAGAGAATGTTGATGTGTGAGGAGTGGGGTGATGTAGGGGTGGGGTGTGTATGGTGACTTCATATATTTTTTTAATGTAACATTTGAAAAAAATAAAGAGAAAGAAAAAAAGAAATACTCATCTGTGAAGCACGCTGGAAGAAAGTAACCTTGCCTTTGGAATCATGACTTGATGTTGGGGATACAGTACAGGTAAAGTACATGAAAGTTTATGCCAAAATGCAATAATTAATTTTCCAATCTTCAAAGGAAATTTAAGCATCTTGAAAAAAACACTGCTGTTGAAATGTAATTATTTTTTGGTCCCATGTGACCTGAAATTTAAAAGTCTAGGCAGTGGTTACCCAGGGCCAGATGAAATACCCAGGATGAGAAATATTCTGTCTCTTGTCTCTTTATGGCTTCCATCTGGGATACTTGGCTTATTGGTCTGAATTTTTCTCCCATCTTTCCACTGCCTAGGTAGGACTATAGAAATTGATTTGGCAATTATTGTTTGTCACCTAGTTACATCCAGGTCTCTGGAATCTGAAAGTCATGTAGAAAAGAAAAAATGCATTTAGAATACCACATGAGCAAAATTAACACTATTTGGTAGTGAAGGGATGCTAAGTATGAGAGGAAATTCTTTAAAATGTTAGACCTTTTTTAAAGAGAATAAAATATACTCATGTTTTTTTTTTATCAATTCTCATCTACTTAAAGCAAATGTCAATAAAATCATATTAGTAAAGTTATACCTTGTGTCAAGAGTAAAAGCTATGGAATTTATGTGAAAGCATCAATACTATTACTAAGTTTTTATGCTAAATAATCTATTGATTAATATTTCCCATGGCTTTTTCTACATCTACTTAATAAAGGATGCATGAGTCCTTTTCCAGTGAAATGGGTTTATTTTTTATATTTATTTTTTTAAAAAGTACTTCAGATTACATACATGTTGCATAAAAAATATAGAGGATTCCCATATGCCCACCCCCTACCCCTGCCACACTTGACATCAGTTTATGCTTAGATGTTTCACAGAACCAGAAGGGGAGCAAGGTTTTTTTTTCTTGTGTTCAAAAATGCATTGCTAGAATCTGAGACTTTTCTACTAGTTAGTCCTCTGTAAGGACTTTCCATCTTATACATCTTCATGAGCAGTGACACAGGGCTCTCAGCTCTGTATCATCTTTGATTGATATTTTAATGTTTTTATTCATTTAAAGAAACTGGAAAAATCTTGGCAGAAGCAACCAGAAGAAATTCTTCTTATATATGAATTTTGGGTCTCTTCTAAAATCTTCAGCTGGGATGTCCATGGAGCAAAGCAGAAAGTCATCCTATCATTAGGAATGCAAAAATCTTATTGGGGGAGTAAATCCTGAGGAGAGAAAGCAGAAATGGGGCAAGGGGAATCATCAGACTACTATGCTGACCTGAAAAAAGCTGCATTTATTCTATAGAGAGTCATGGAGCAAAGACTACATGATAAAGGAGTCCTGTGTTGGGTGTAGATGGTCATGCTCTTGGCTACCACCATCTCACAAAGCCACTGGTTAGGGGCTCTGGGAAGCTGGAATGCTGAGATGTATGAACCTTGATGACACCCACCTGGGAAACCCCAGCCATAGCCACATTGCTCAGGGTTGGGCAGTGAAGCTTCCTTGTGGGACAGCTGGGTGGCATGTTTCATATTGACCACAATGATTAGTTGGAAGATGAATCCTCCATCTTTCCACCACTGGAATATACATTACAACATCCCATCAGGCGTTTCTCCAGAATATTCCTGAAAGCCCCCAGGATGATCACTCCATCCTTGGCATTCCTTCTGAGAAGGTCTTTTGTGTGCCAAGTCTGGCCTGTCTTTTTGCAGCTATCAAGCCATCATGGCTTACCTCAGGATAACCTACCCTTCAGAGTGTAGCCCACTATAAGTTCCCTTTCACAGGACCTAAATTTAAACTCCAAGACCGCCGCCCAAGAAACCCATAAAGCCCAAACCTCAAGAAACACACTCTAAGATGACCTGTGAAACTCAGCCAGCTGTGGGGTTTCCTTGAGCTCTTGGGTGTGATTGGGATCTTGGAGACCCTTTTCCCCTTTTGTCTCTTTCTAGAACTTGTTAATGAATGCCTAGTATCAAGACAGACCAGACCATACAGGGTACAGACTTGGGATATGATCTCTTGACTTAGCTTGGAATAGAATCCCATGTACCAGATTCAGGACCCTGAAGCAGGAGGTGAGTTTCTGACCTTTGGTCAGAGAGAAGGAAGCCACAGACACAGCTTAATAGTGGTAGTGAGTTTGGACAGCACGGAGAAAACATGGGTCCGCTGACCAACATAATTTCCCCAGGGACTATGCTGCCTAAAATCTCACTACATTTTTTGGCTCTTGAGGAGCATCCATTTCCCACAGAATAATTCCTGATAGGGGTCACTCTTGAAGTACTGCCAGCTGATATCTTACGAGAATAGTTGCTGTCTAGAGGGAAGTCTCTTGAGGTTAAACAGAAGGTGGGTAAGAAAGAAAAGAAAGGGTGCATGAAGGTGAAGGTGGAGGATGGGGAAAGGATCAGTGGTGAATGACCTCTAAACACACATTTACAAACTCACCCAGTTCCCATCCTTGTGTGATATGGAGTCATCCCCCATATCAGTACTGTAAGGAAAGGGTTAGTTTAGCTTTCACGTAAAAATGACATGGAAAGCCCCCAGAGCAGACTAGTAGTCTATTATCTCAGCCAAGTTTAAAACTAACTCAAACCAGCTCTGCTATTAGGAAGGGGGAGGGGGAAAATGTCTCTAAATTAAGCCTAAGATTGACACCTATCCTTTGGAGGAGGAAAGGCCAGGGTCTCCAGAATGTGGGGAGTGGGACTCATGTGGGTTAGTGAGATCTCTTGGATAGGCTGTAATCTCTGGAGTACCCAGTCAATGGGAAAGTGGGAGGGATCTGCAAGCTAGGCTTAGGGAATAAATTTTGCTGTGTTTTGCTGTTTGGCACACCAGGCAGCCACTGTGCTTTGGCTGTACACCCATTCTTGCAAGATTGCAAATAATTTTTTTCTCCACAATCAGGTGAATGTTTATTCTCTTTCAGGTACAGCTTTCTTTCTAACATGTTTCAGGGCTTGTTCAGGATACAAAGCTTTAGAGGGGACCCCCAGTGTGGATGAGGGGAAGGCACACACTGCTGATTGAGCACTCTTGGGCTCTCCCATTGGGGGACTGCCTCTGACAGCTGGAAAGACCTGAGACCAGATGCTTAGATCTCCTGATTGTGGACAAGAAAAGGTGAAGAGAAAAACCTGCCTTTCACTGACCAGGAAACTCTGTGCATGGGCCAAGATAAGAAAAAGGACTATTAAGTATTGCGTTAGTGGTCAGAAATTCTGATGAGTCTGAGTTTGTATGTGTATGAGATGCACGACACACTACATGAAGCAAGTGTGGAGTCCTGATTCATGCTTCCCTTCTCCTACAAGGGAAAGGGCTGGAGATGGATGAAGCAAAAGGATCTGAAAGTAAGAAACCCAGACAAGACACAGAATGGGGAATAGGGACAGCCAGCCAGCAGGGAAAAGAGGAAAGATGGTATCTGTTGGGTCTCCCAGGGACATTCCTTTGGATAGTCCATTAGGGAGGATGTTGAAACATTGGACTGATAATGATTTGACTAAGGGAAAGGACAAAAAGAAAATGATTAAATATTGCTGTTACATTTGGGCCAAAGAAAGCATTTTACTGCCCAATGTATTTTGGCCAAGAAATGGGGTGGATGAAGATAGGCTCTGTGCTGACCTTGTACTTTGTTAATGAAAAGAAACCCTTTTACAAGGAGAAGTCTGACTATGCCATGTACTCGTTAAAGGGAAAAGAGACCATTTTCTAGCCCTTGAAAGCCAGGACTCCAGACTCAGAAACTAAATCTGTAAAAGCTAAACCCTGGTACCCTCTATTGAGCCTTCCTCCTCCCTATGTTTCTCTTCTCCTCCCAGGGCAGGAACTGGCAGATTTGGAAGGTACAATAGGACCCACCCAAGCACCCAGGGAGCCAATCCATACCCACTGCCCCACTGGTTATGACCCACCAGCAGTTAAGGAAGGAATTGGAACAATGTAGGAAGAATATATAGAACTTTCCCTTCTCCAAGGCCTCCAAAGAAAAGAGAGTGAGGGAACATACCCCCATTGAGCTTCTTTACTCCTTGAGAGAAGTACCAATTGGGCCAGGAGAGATCAATTATATAAATGACCCACTGACAAGTATTGAAGTAAAAAACGTTAAAAAGGAGATGAAGTCATTCATGGAAGACCCAGTGGGGCTAGCTGAGTAAGTGGATTAATTCCTGGGCCCAAGTCTGTATATGTGGTCTGAACTTATGTCTATATTGAGTATCCTCTTTATGAGAGAAGAAAGGAGAATGGTAAGGAGGGCGGCTACAAAGGAATAAGAAAAGCAGCACCTACCCGGACAAGGGGTAATGGCAGCAGAGCAGAAGTTCTCTAATGTAGACCCTAACTGGAACAATAATAATTGGGGGATAGAAAACCCTCTCAACTTGGAGAGAGTGGCCTATTCAACAAATGGTGCCTGGAGAACTGGATAGCCATATGTAGAAGAATGAAAGAGGATTACGATCTCACACCTTATACAAAGATCAACTGAAGATGGATCAAAGACCTAAATATAAGAGCCAAGACCATAAAAACCTTGGAAAGTAGTGTAGGGAAACATCTACAGGACCTTGTAATAGGAAATGGCTTCATGAATATCACACCAAAAGCACGAGCAGCAAAAGAACTGATAGATAAATGGGACTTCCTCAAAATTAAAGCCTTCTGCACCTCAAAGGAGTTGTCAAGAAAGTAAAAAGGGAGCCCACACAGTGGGAGAAAATATTTGGCAACCATATATCTGATAAGAAACTTATAACTTGCATATATAAAGAAGTCCTATATCTTGAAAATAAAAAGATAAACAACCCATTTAAAAAATGGGAAAAAGATTTGAACAGACTCTTCTCCAAAGAAGAAATACAAATGGCTAAAAAGCACATGAAAAAAATGCTCCAAATCTCTAGCTATCAGGGAAATGCAAATCAAAACTACAATGAGATACCATCTTACTCCCGTAAGATTGGCAGCTATGAAAAAAACAGAAGAATACAAATGCTGGAGAGGATGTGAAGAAAAGGGAATACTCATCCACTGCTGGTGGGAATGCAAAAGGATCCAACCATTCTGGAGGACAGTTTGACGGTTTCTCAAAAAACTAACCATAGATTTGCCATATGACCCAGCAATACCACTGCTGGGTATATACCCAGCAGAACTGAAAACAAGGACACAAACCGATATATGTACACCAATGTTCACAGCAGCATTGTTCACTATCGCCAAAAGTTGGAATCAACCCAAATGCCCATCAACAGATGAGTGGATCAACAAAATGTGGTATATACACACAATGGAATACTACTCGGCTGTAAGAACCAATACCCTACAAACACACGTGATAACATGGATGAATCTTGAGAACCTTATGTTGAGTGAAGCAACCCGGGCATTGAAGGACAAACACTACATGACCTCAATGATATGAAATAAGCAAGCTGCCTCAGAGAGCTAGAGACTGGAAGATAGGCTTACAGGAAATCGGGGGGTGGAGGAAGGATTTGAGCTGACGTCTGCAGGGGTGGAATTTATGATGAGCTGGCGGTAAGTATGAGCACAAAGAAGAGATAAAATGGGGGCAAGGGGCTGTCTTTGGGCGGGGGCTTTGCGGGTTTGAGGGGGGCTGGGGACGGGCAGATGGGTAATCTTGCCCAAAAAGTGGGGGGAGGGAGGGGTAGCATACGAACATAGGAGAGTGTCAGGTGTTGGTTGAGAGTAAAATGCTGAGAAAATCGTATCAAAATATAATTAAGAGGGTTACCTGTTTAGGATGCTCGGAGGGGATGGTCTGATGCGGGACAGGCTCCTGGGGAATGTCTGAATGCTCATTTTGCCAGAGTGGGTGGTACCATTTGATAGAGACCCAAGTAGTGAGAGTGGAGGTGGACCCACATCCTGGGGAGGAGTAATGCCATCAAATAGAGGGAACTGTATCTCTTGAGAGAAAGGGTGGCTCCCAGGGCATTGGGGCAGTTGAGCAAGTTAGGCCCTGAACACTGTTGCAAGTATCTCTGGACGTGGCTCCTCGGGAAACGGAGGTTGGCTGTCACTGTGGGCACCAAGGGGATGGGAAAATGGATGTTAAATGTGTGGAACCAAAATAAATGTGGGATAAGAAAGGACTTTCATGAGAGTACACAAGGATGGATACAAAACATGTACTATTACACTATAAACATATAGGGGACGACAGACTAATAATGTAAACCATAATGTAAAACATAGGATAACTAAAAATTTAGAAAACTGTATATCCTAAAGTATGGACCACAATGTAAGCACAGATGTCATCTTGTTTGAAAGCTATTGTCACAGAGTCTCTACATCACTGTAAGTAAATATGATATGAATAAGGTATAAGAATATCCCTGTGGAAGGGAAAAGGTTTTATGGTGGATGTGTGGGAGTACTGCATATTGTATATATGAATTACTGTGGTCTAGGGCTCTTGTGAAGAGAAGTTCAATAATTAGGGGGAAAAAAAGAAAAGAAAAAGTTAAGATGTAGAATTTTTCCAAGTCAACAAGTATTCTATATCTAACCTTTAAACCCATTGCTCTATGCCATTTTACTAGTAAGGGATCCTGACATTATATTGGGCTTCAATTTTCAGGAAGTTTTGGAACACAGAGTGGTTAAAAAATGGCAGTGGAGGAATACTGGTATAGGATACTATTGACAGGTGATATATGGCTGACAGGGAGCTATACAGGGCATATGTTCAGGGTGCATGGTAATATTTGGATATACTCATAGTGGCAACAATTAAAAACTACAGCTGGGGGGGTGCTGGGTTCCTGGCTGGGGGTGCTCTGTCGTGGTCACTAGGGGAGCAGCGGCAGTCCCCCAGGTGCAACGGTAAGGACCAGGAAGGAATGAGGTCCAACGGTGAGAGCATGATATTAATGACTATGCTTGTGAGCCTATATGCCTGAAATAAGAACAAGGCCTAGAGCAGCACTGTGCCTGAGAATTTCCTCCTGACAGCCTTTATGTTACTCAAATGTGGCCAGTCTCGAAGCCAAACTCAGCATGTAAATGCAATGCCTTCCCCCCAGCGTGGGACATGACACCCGGGGATGAGCCTCCCTGGCACCGAGGGATCACTATCAAGTACCAACTGATGATGCAACTGGAAAATGACCTTGAATTGAAGGTTCAATGCGGATCTAGCAGAATATCCCTGTCTACATATAATAACATGACTTTGAAATGCTGTTTGACCTAATGTAAGGGGGAAATGGAAAGGAGAAATGAGTTTATATGTCTACGAGTCTCCAAAAAAAAGTCTGGAGGCAGTCAGAAGGATTAACCTTATGCACAACTGAGCAGAATCTAAGAGACAGATAAAGTAGATACAATCCCAGGTATTGGTTCCTTTGAGGGCTAGAGAGACCCACGGGCTCTATGGCCATGGCAGATGGGGTTCACTGCCATGTCAGATGGCCCTCCTTTGGAGCTGGTGTTTCTGCGTGATGAAACTGGACTCAGATGGATTCTCTTTTCATAAGACTTTCATGCTACTTTACTGGAATTGTAGTTGGTGTTGGGGTTTAAGATATATTTAGGGGATTTGAATCTCTGGACTGATAATATGATAGCCAGGCTCTGAGCCTCAATAGACTTCAGCTCCTACAATCTGATTTATTGGACTCACCTCACTCAGCTAAGATGGAGTTGAAGAAGGACAACCACCACACCATGGAGCCTAGACTGCCTACAACTGAAAGCAGGAGGATTACATCCAGTATCCATGTGGAATCTGAGCCTCCTCTTGACATAGAGATGCCACGGACATAACCAATCCAAGGTCCACAGAGAAAAGGTGGCATTGAAGTGGAGTGGGAAAAGTGGACATGGTGGCTGATATGGGTATGGGGAATGGCAGGAAGCGATGAGATGCGGAGGCGCCTTTGGGACTTAGAGTTGCCCTGGATGGTGCTGCAGGGGCAATCACCGGACATTGTAAATCCTCCCAGGGCCCACTGGATGGAATGTGGCAGAGTATGGGCCATGATGTGGACCATTGACCATGAGGTGCAGAGATGCCCAGAGAGGTACTTACCAAATGCAATGGATGTATCATGATGATGGGAGTGAGTGTTGCTGGGGGGGGGGGGAGTGGTGGGGTGAGGGTGGTGGGGTTGAATGGGACCTCATATTGTTTTTTTAATGTAATATTTTTACAAAATCAATAAAAAAATAAAATAAAATGGAAACTCAACATACTTAATTGGGAGTAATATACATGAATTGTTACATCATTTAAATAGGAATGATTTCTTCTTTCTCAGACTAATGGACTCTTGTAAAATGGCAATGTGCTGATGCTTATATGACCTCCTTAAAGGGTAAAAAAATACAAATAGAGAGACATTCAAGGTGGTTTTCTGGATCTAATCTTAACCTAACTTTAGATCATATTGGATTGCTTATTTTCCATGCGGGAAAATATATAAAACTTTTCTCCTTGTGTGGTCAGGAAGATGTGTACTAGGTTATCTTCTTCCATATATACCAAAGATATTTACACTAGCAAGGGTATTTCCAGGAAGATGGCAGAGCAGGGAGATTCAGGACTTACTTCTCTTCCAAAAGAGCTAGTGAAGAGTCAGAAACTGTCTGTAACAACTGTTCTGGAGCTCAGGAGGCCAAAGGAGCATTATACAGCATCCAGAGAATGGTGCATGGAAAAGGCTGAGAAATTGTGCTAAAAACTGTATGTACAACATTATGATTATAATAAAAGCCATTGATTATACACTTTGGATAGATCATAGTGTATGTGAATACATCTCAAAAAAACAACTTAATGAACTAATAAATAATTTTGCAAGAGTAGCCAGAAATAGCAACTATGTACAGCAGGGGAATCATAGAGAGGTTGAGAGGTGAGGAATTTTCCTGTTTATTTTTTATTATTACTGAAATAATAGAAATACTCCAATAATGATTGAAGTGATGAATGCACAACTATTTGATCATACCAAATTCCACTGTTTTTATACTTTGTGTGAATTGTAAGCTTTATTAATATGTATAAATAAAATTGATTTGTTAAAAAAAGAAAAAAAATAATTGGGGGATAGAGCACAAATGAAAGATCTTAGAGACCTCATCATACAAGGGATCAAATTTGCCATGCCTAAATCTCAAAATGTAAATAAGGCCTTTGAGGTGATTCAAGAAAAAGATAAGACTGCCCCTGCTTACCAGCAAAGGTTGAGAGACCAGGCGAGGAAATATTCAGAAATGGACTCTGATGACCTGTTGCCCAGGGAATGCTAAAGGTCAACTACATAAAGGGTCTTGGCCTGACATTTTGAAAAAGATCCAGAAAATGGATTGATGGATGGATAAACCACTAGAAGGGTTAATGAGGAAGTCTCAGAAAGGGTTCATGAGAAGGGAGGAAGAAAAGCAGAAGCAAAAAGCTAAGATAATGATGAGCACGATTGACCATATGTCAAGAAAAGATTACAGACAAGACAGGGAGGGGGCAGGGGGGCAGGCAGACACCAGACCAAATACGGGAGCAGGCTGGGCTAGCTTGGATAAAGGGGCTAAGAGAGTGCAGGACTCCAATATCACTGTTGAAACCTAGTTATTTTAAAAGAGAGTGCCTGAAACGTGCCAAATATAAGATAAAGACTATGATTAGCAGCAAGATTTTGACAGTGTTCTTTCATAGTTTGTAACAAACATCTCATGACAATGCAAGGTGTTGGCAGAGGGTTGATGTATGGGACCCCTGTATGATGTTATGCATGTTTGCTTTGTAAGTTCACAACTTTTACTATACACTTAATTGTTTATGTATGTTCATATATAAATGATATAAAGATAATAATCGGATTGGTTAGGGAAAAATACTTTGTTTAGTAGTATTTTGACAATGCCCTTTAATCATTAGTTAAAAAGGTTTAAAAACAATGCAAGTTATTGGTGGTAGGATGAGATGTTATATATCTTTGTTTGATGTTATATATGTTTGTTTTGTAAGTTCACAACTATTATACACTTATTGTTTATGTACATTTATGTATGAGTGATATATTTCAATAAAATTTTTTAAATGCAAAAAAAAAAAAAAAAAAGAGTGCCCATGTTTAAAGAGAGAAGTTGAGGTTATACCCCTGATGAATTCTGAGGACGAGTTGGTTCAGAGCCTCCTAATATCAAGACCTCATCTGGTGACTTTTGTAAATCTAATGGTGGACCTATATCAGAAAGAAATCACATTTTTGGTGGACAGCAGAGCAGCTCAATCCTTTGTGAGCCACCTCTCAAAGGGGACCAAGTAATCTGGCAGCTCCCTCACAATCTTGGGGGTAAAAGTGGAGGGACTTAAATTTCCCTCTCTTGAGCCTACTGACATTCATTGGGAGGTATTAGTCAGGGTTCTCTAGGGAAATAGAATCAACAAGAGATATCTCTCAATAGTAAAAGATTTTATCTTTCACATGACTGTGGTGATGCACAAGTCCAGATTCTTCAGGCAGGCTGCAATCAAGGGTTACAATGAAAGTCCAATGAAGGTCCTTGATGAATTAAGACATTGGATGTTCAAAGATGATCTGGTAAATTCTCACTTAATGCTTGAATCAATTCCCCTTTTAAAGCATTCAACTGATTGGATAAAGCATCATTCATTGCTTATGACAATCTCCCTGATTGTTGTAATAGTAATCAGCTATATATGCAGTAAATTTAGTGCTGACTAAAGTCCATAAATGTCCTTGTATTACAGTTAGCCCAGTGCTTGCTTGACAAAACAACTGGGCACAATTACCTGGCCCAGCTGACACATTAGCATGAACAACACAGTCCACCCCTTGCCAACTCCACAACCGTACACATTACCTTAAACCATACTTGGTCTCTAAGTAAAAACAATAACAGCCATTTGTATATATATATTTCTGTCTAACAATGTTCAGATCCTCTGTGTACAACTGGAAATGCATTCATTCCATACAGAATGGGGAATTTATGATGAGCTGGCGGTAAGTATGAACACAAAGAAGAGATAAAATGGGTACAAGTTCTTGGATAATATTCACTCTTAAACTTGACATCCTCAAATCTTATGACATGAAACTGATACAACTTGTTATATGATAAGAGAAAGGTTGGGGAAAAAGACAAAGAAATTCATTTTGTGTTCATATACAATCATAATCATAATGAAACAAGGAAGAAAGATTCATGACCTTTACATACCTCATTTCTGCAACTGGTCATGTGGTTGAAGTTCATATTTATCACTACCTTCTTCCACTACCCATTCTATGTTTCTTTTATCCTCAGGAATTACTTCATCTGGCCATGGTTCTTTGCCTGGTGGGGTGAACCAAACTTCTATTCCTGAAGATTCTGGGCCATTGTTAGTCTTCCTTGGATTGGGTTGTGGCAATTTCCCATTGACTTTAATCATAGGGCATGGCAGTACTGGAGACAAGATTTTATTTCAGTGTACACATAGAAACGTTTGCATCATTCACGCAATGGCTAAGTTTTAAATTTGAAGACTTTAACTCATCTCTTTCTTTTATAACAGTATCCAGAATATCTAGGAGGAACCAGTCAACATCATTATAACTTTTGGCTCCACAAACTCTGCTAAAGTGTTGAAAACACTCTCACCCAGTTCCTTGCTTCTTATAAGCATGGAAGTGGGGGAATCCAGTGATGATATTTTGTGTATCTCAATTGTCAACTCATGCCATGGACTGTCAGCAGCCTCTCGATTATTGGAAAGGGAGTCATTAATACCCTTGTGTCCAATTAGAGTAGAAAGCCAATTGCATGATGGATACAGGTTACATTAAATTTCACCAAAATTTATAGAAGTGTATGATCTATAAAGTGTAAACCATAATGTAAACTACTGACCATGGTTAGTAAGTTTCAATATTTGTACAAGTGTTGTAGCAAATGTAACATTCACATGTAAAAAGATCATTGTCGGTGTAAGAGGAAAAAGGGAAGGATGTTGGGTATATGGGAGTCCCCTATATTCTGTATGTGACCTAAACGTCTTTGAAGAAATAATAAAAAAAGATGTAAGACATTGAGGAAGAAATGGAAGAATTGCCTGGCCACTGTACAAACAGGACAACAGCTATTGCAGGGATGAAAGGCAAAATGCACAAAAATTTTCTAAATAATATTTTTCATTTTCTTTTTACACTTTTTAAATTAAAGTCAATAGAATGCAAAGAATGTTACATTAAAAATATTTAAAAAATTAAAAACCATAAGAGGTCCCCATATACCCCACTTCCCACCCCCACCACATCATTATTGTAAATTGTATTTTTTAAAGATATATACATCACAAAAAATGTTACATTAAAAATATGAGGTTCTCATATAACCCCCACCTCCCCACCCCACTCCTCCCACACCAACAACCTCCTCCATCATTGTGGCACACCCATTGCACTCGGTGAACACATTTTGGAGCACTGCTGCACCACATAGATAATAGCCTACCCTGTAATTCACACTCTCCCACAGTACATTCAGTAGGTTATGGCAGGATATATAAAGTCCAGCACCTGACCCTGTAATATCATTTAGAACAACTCAAAGTCCCAAAAGTGCCCCCACACCACATCCCTTCTTCCTCTCTCTGACGTCAGCAACTACTGTGGTCACTTTCTCCACCTCAATGCTAAAATTTCTTTTATTACTAGTCACAATAGTCTTATAGTAGAATATCAGTCCAGTCTAATCCATATTATATTACTGCATTCTGTGGACCCTGGGGTGGTGATGTTCACTCCACCTCTAGATCAAGAAGGGACTTAGATTCCACATGAATGATGGATGCAATTCCTCTGCTTTCAGTTGTTGGCACTCTTGATTCCCTGGTGTGGTGTTCGACCATCTTCACCTTCCTGTTGCTGACCTGGATAAGACCAATGAACCAGAGAGTAGGAGTCATAACTGCTGAGGTTCAGGGCCAAGCTGGCAAATGGGCAGTCCAGAGATTCAAGACTCCGGGGTTTGCACCATCTGTTGCACCAGCCACAGGCTCAGTAAAACTGACAGAAGAGGCATATGTAGGAAGATCACATCTGAGTCCATCTCCATCACACTCAGGAGCACAAATTCCAAAGTAGGGCCCTTTGACATGGCACAGAACACCAAATCCATCTGCCATGACTGCATACCCTGTGGAGCTCTGTAGCCTTCAGGAGAACCAGCACCTAGAGTTGTATCTACTTTGTCTCTCTCTGGGGTCCAGCTCAAGTGTGCATAAACATAACCCCTCTGATGACTTCCTGATCCTTTTTGGAAGACTCTTAGCCATAAAACTCATTTATCTTTGCCATTTTTCCTTTAATTCATGGCAAAAAGCAGTTTTTAGTACTTGATCCAATTTGTAGGCTGAGATATTCTGCTGGTCTGAGTTGACCCTTTTATTCAAGGTCTCTTTCTAGTTGCGTCATCAGTTAGTGATTGCTAGTAATCCCTTGGTGCTAGGGAGGCTCATCCCCAGGAGTCATGTCCTATGCTGGGGGAAGGTAATGCATTTACATGCTGAATTTGCCTTAGAGAGTGGCCACATTTGAGCAACATGGAGGCTTTCAGGGGGTAATTCTTAGGAACCCTGTAGCTCTAGGCCTAGTTCATATTTCAGGCACACAAACTCATAATCATAGTCATCTGTATCAAGGGCACATTATTGGGCCATCCTTCCTTGTTGGTCTTTGCCATTGCACTTGGGGGATTATTGTTGTTCCATTGGGGTATGTGACAGCATTCCCTGTGTAGGAACTCAGCACTCCCTCAGTTGACATTTGTAATTGAAACTACTATAAAAATACTCAACATATATCAGAATATTTTTATGTCCCCTATATACATGCCCTGGAGAATCTCCCCCAACTCATGTGCCCCCCATCAATAACACCCCAAACCCGTGTTCCTCCCCTGCCATAGTTGAACCTCTCTGTGGTCCAAAACTTCTTCAACAATGAAGCCTGATATATTCCCAGATTCAATTAACAGGAAATTGAAATATAGTGATGGGGTTAAAATTTGTAAAAAGAATGCATAATTTAGAAATACTAAAATAAACTAAAAATAAATTGTGTATTAATAAAATGAAAAATACTATAAAGCTTTGTTTCAAACATTTTGCCTTTCATCATGGTAATAGGTTTTGCCCTGTATGTACAGTGGAAAGGCCATTTTATTTCTTTCTTAGTGTCTACATCCTTTCTTTTTTTCTAATTTTTTATTTTGACTTCAAAAAAGTTTTAGATCACAGTAATTCACATACACAATATAGGGAAATCCATATATCCAAACCCTTTCCCCCTTTCCCCAGCAATGATATTTTTACATGTTCATGTTATATTTGCTGCAACTGATGTACAAATTTTGAAACCCAGCTATCAAACATGGTTCAATTTTGGTTTATGCTATGGTTTATATCTTAGACTGTACAAATTTATAAATTTTTAGCTCCTTATGTTTTACATTATGGTTTTCATTTTAGCTCATAGACTTTTATATATTTTTGGTGCAAGTTAACATGTCCTATATCCATCACTGCATGATCTTTTGCAACACTTCCATTGCCCCCAAGTTACCTACTTCCATCCATGCTATACCTCTCTAACTCTCCCCTTAGGGCACACCATGACAATCAATCTTTACTACTTGAGGGACCAGATTTATAGATACTGAAACATTGCTGAGGCCTTGACATAATAGACTGCCCTAACTAATTGGGATCCACCGATTCTCTCTAGAAACACAATTCCCTCTATTAGGGAACATCAGGTCTCCCCAGGATGTGGGTGCACCTTCACACACATTGTGTGGGTCTCCACCCAATGATATAACACATTAGGAAAAAATGAGCACTCACACACTCCCTGGAAGCTTGTCCCTGTACCAGATACATACCAAGCATCTTAAATACATAATCCTTCCTTACATGTTCTAAAGTTTTCTCAATATTATCGCTTCAAACATATACCTGACATTCTTCCATATTCAACTGCTCCCCCCAACCATCCCCCAATTCCTTGGGCCATCTGACCCATCCTCCCAACCCTAGGCTCTGTCAAGTCCATAAAGCCCCACCCAAAGCTATCCCTATACCACCATTTTATCCCTTCCCTGTACAAATACTTACCTCCAGCTTCTCATAGACTTCACCCACGTAGGCATCAGCTCACAACTTTCCTTTCCCTCCCCCCAAATTACTTTAAGCCTATCTTCCAGTCTCTAGCCATCTGAGACAGCTTGGTCTGCTTTTTCCTATCAGAGAGGTCATGTAGTATTTGTCCTTCAATGTCTGGCTTGCTCCACTCAACATAAGGTCCTCAAGATTCATCCATGTTATCACATGTGCTTGTACTGTATTCCTCCTTATAGCTGAGTAGTATTTCATTGTATGTATATTCCACATTTTATTTATCCACTCATCTGTTGATGGTCATTAGGGTTGATTCCAACTTTTGGCAATAGTGACTAATGCTGCTATGAACATTGGTGTGCATATATCATTGGTGTCCTTATTTTCATTTCTTCTGGGTATGTACCCAGCAGTGTAATTGCTCGATCATATGGCAAATCTATAGCTAGCATTTTGAGAAACAGCTGAACTGTCCTCCAGAATGCCTGGATCCTTCTGCATTCCCTCCAGCTGCAAATGAGTGTTCCCATTCCTCCACATTCTCTCCAACCCTTGTAGTCTTCTGTTTTTTTTTCATATCTTCCAGTCTTATGGAAGTAAGACAGTATCTCATAGTTTTGATTTGCATTTCCCTAAAAACTAGTGATTTTGAGAATTTTTCATGTGCTTTTTAGCCATTTGTATTTCTTCTTTGGAGAAGCATCTGTTTCAAATCTATTTTTGTATGTCTTTTTATTTTTGAGATATAGGATTTCTTTATATGTGCAGGAAATAAGTCTCCTATCAGATATATGGTTACCAAATATTTTCTCCATTGAGTAGGCTCTCTTTAAACTTTCTTGACAGACTCCTTTGAGGTGCAAAGGATTTTAATTTTGAGGAAGTCCCATTTATCTATTTGTTCTTTTGCTGCTCATGCTTTGAGTGTGTAGTTCATGAAGCTATTTCCCATTACAAGCTCCTGTAGATGCTTCCCTAAATTATTTTACAACGTCTTTATGGTGTTGGCTCTTACATTTCTGTCTTTTATCCATCTTGACTTGATTTTTATATAAGGTGTGAGTTGGTAATCCTCTTTCTTTTTTTGCATATGGATATCCAATTCTCTAGGCACAATTTGTTGAAGAGGACATTCTCTCCCAGTTGAGTAGGATTGGTGGCATTGTTGAATATCAGATGACTGTATATATGAGGATCTATATCAGAACTCTCAATTCATTTCCATTGGTCAGTGTGTCTATACTTGTTCCAATACCATGGCATTTTCACTACTGTAGCTTTGTAGTATGTATTGAAGTCAGGTAGTGTGACTCCTCCAGTTTCATTTTTCTTTTTCAATATATCTTTGGGTATTCAGGGTCTGTTTCCTTTCCAAATAAATTTCAGATTTAGTTTTTCTAGTTTATTGAAAAATGCTACATTCATTTTTATTGGGATTGCATTGAATCTGTAGATCAGTTTTGGTAGGATAGACATCTTAATAATATTTAGACTTCCTATCCATGAACAGGGAATATTCTTCCATTATTTTAGGTCTTCTTTGATTTCTTTGAACAGTGTTGTGTAGTTTTCTGTGTATAAGTTGTTTATGTCTTTAGTTAAATTTATTCCTAGGTATTTGATTTTTAAATTTAATATTGTAAATGGTATTTGTTTCTTTTTTTTTTTTTTTGCAGATACTAAACTTTATTTTTTCCCCAAATTCTACTCAATTTATTCATTTTATAAAAAATATTACATTAAAAAAAATGAGGTCCCCATTCACCCCCATCGTCCCCAACCCACCACTCCCCCCACAGTAACACTCTCCCCCATCATCATGACACATCCATTGCATCCGGTGAGTACATCTCTGGGCATTGCTGCACCCCTTGTCCTGTGGTCCACACCATAACACACATTCTCCCACGTTCCATCCAGTGGGCCATGGGAGGACATACAATGTCTGGCAATTGTCCCTGTAGCACCACCCTGGACAACTCCGAGTCCCGAAAATGCCTCCACATTTCCACATCTCATCTCTTCCTCCCATTACCCGCACCCAGCAGCCACCATGGCCACTTTTTCCACACCAATGCCACATTTTCTTGGTTATGAACCACAATAGTTCATGAATAGGATATCATTAAGTCCACTCTAATCCTTACTGTATTCCTCCATCCTGTGCGCCTTGGATTGGTTGTGTCCATTCCACATCTATGTCAAGAGGGGGTTTAGATTTCACATGGATACTGGATGCAATCCTCCTGCTTTCAGTTGTAGGCACTCTAGGCTCCATGGTGTGGTGGTTGACATTCTTCAAATCCATGTTAGCTGAGTAGGGTAAGTCCAATAAATCAGAGTGTAGGAGCTGAAGTCTGTTGAGGCTCAGGGCCTGGCTATCAAATTGTCAGTCCAGAGATTCTAATTCCCTAGATGTATCATGAACCCCAGCACCAAGTACAATTCCAGTAAAGTAGCATGAAAGGCTTGTGAAAAGAGATCACATCTGAGTCCAGCTCCATCACGCAGAAACACCAGCTCCAAAGGAGGGCCTACTGACATGGCAGTGAACCCTATCTGCCATGACCATAGAACCTGTGGGTCTCTTTAGCCCTCAAAAGAACCAATACCTGGGGTTGTATCTACTTTATCTGTCTGTGAGACTCTGCTCAGGTGTGCATAAGGGCAATCCTTCTGACAACCTCCAGACTCTTTTTTAGAGACTCATAGCCACATAAACTCATTTGTCCTTTCCATTTCCCCCTTACTTTAGGTCAAACAGCATTTTTAACTCCTGTTATAATATGTAGACAGGGATATTCTGCTGGTCTGCGCTGAACCTTTAATTCAAGGTCATTTTCTAGTTATGTCATCAGCTGGTACTTGGTAGTGATCCCTGGGTGCCAGGGAGGCTCATCACCGAGTGTCATGTCCCACGCTGGGGGGAAGGCATTGCATTTACATGCTGAGTTTGGCTTTGAGACTGGCCACATTTGAGTAACACAGAGGCTGTCAGGAGGGAACTCTTAGGCACAGTGCTGCTCTAGACCTTGTTCTTATTTCAGGTATATAGGCTCACAAGCATAGTCATTAGTATCAGGGGCTCAGTTATGGATCCTCATTTCTTCCTGGTCCTTACCGTTGCACCTGGCGGACTGCTGCTGCTCTCCTAGGGACCACAACGGAGCGCCCCACCCCAGCCAGGAACCCAGTAACCCCCCCAGCTGTTGTTTTTAATTGTTTCCACTATGAGTATATCCAAACATTTCCATGCACCCTGGACACATGCCCTGTATAACTCCCTGTTAACCATATATTGCCTGTCAATAACATCCCATACGAGTATTCCTCCGCTGCCATTGTTGAACCACTCTGTGATCCAAAACTTCCTGAAAAGTGAAGCCCAATATAATGTCAGGTTCCCTTACTAGTAAAATGGAATATAGCGATGAGTTTAAAGGTTAGATATAGAATACATATTGATTTGGAAAAATTCTACATCCTATCTTTTTCTTTCCTTTTTTCCTAATTATTGAGCTACTCTTCACAAGAGCCTTAGATCACAGTAATTCATCTATACAATATACAGTAGTCCCACATATCCATTATAAAACCTTTTCCCTTGCATGGCAATAATCTTTTAACTTATTCATATCATATTTACTGAAACTGATGTACAGATATTGAGACAATAGCTTTCAAACAGGGTAACATTTGTGTTTACATTGTGGTTCATACTTTAGACTATACAGTTTTCTAAATTTTTTAGTTATCCTATGTTTTACATTATGGTTTACATTATTAGTCTGTCATCCCCTATATGTTTTTGGTGTAATATTACATGTTTTATATCCATCCTTGTGTACTCTTGTGAAACACTTCTTTTGTCCTCACACTTACTTTGGTTCCATCTATTCAATATCTATGTCCCCCTCACCTTGGGCCCCACAGTGACAGTCAATCTTCATTTCTTGAGGAGCCATGTTCAGCGATACTTGCAACAGTATTGAAGGGTTGACTTGCTCAACTGCCCTAATGCCCTGGGAGCCACCCTTTCACTTGAGAGATACACTTCCCTTTATTTGATGGCATTAGTCCTCCCTAGGATGTAGGTCTACCTTAACTCTCATTATGTGGGTCTCTACCCAATGGTATGACCCACTCCAGCAAAATGAGCATTCAGATATTCCCTGGGTGTCTGTCCTGCGTCAGATTATCCCCTTTGAGTATCTTAAACAGGTAACTTTCCTAATTATATTTTGAAAAGGTTTTCTCAGCATTTTACTTTCAACCAACACCTGACAATCTCCTATGTTGGTATGTTGCCCCTCCCTCCCCCTAATTTCTTGGGCAATATTACCCATCTGCCCATCCCCAGCCCCCCTCAAACCCGCAAAGCCCCACCCAAAGGTAACCTTATGCCGCATTTTATCCCTTCCTTGTGCACATACTTACCGCCAGCTTATCATAGATTTCACCCATGTAGACGTCGACTCACATCCTTCCTCCACCCCCCTATTTCCTGTAAGCCTATCTTCCAGTCTCTAGCTCTCTGAGGCAGCTTGCTTATTTCATATCATTGAGGTCATGTAGTATTTGTCCTTCAATGCCTGGGTTGCTTCACTCAAAATAAGGTTCTCAAGATTCATCTATGTTATCACGTGTGTTTGTAGTGTATTTGTTCTTAAAGCCGAGTAGTATTCCATTGTATGTATATACCACATTTTATTTATTCATTCATCTGTTGATGGGCATTTGGGTTGATTCCTATTTTTGGCAATAATGAACAATGCTGCTATGAACATTGTTGTGCTTATATCAGTTTGTGTCCTTGTTTTCAGTTCTGCTGGGTATATACCCAGCAGTGGTATTGCTGAGTCATATGGCAAATCTATGGTTAGTTTTTTGAGAAACCGCCAAACTGTCCTCCAGAATGGTTGGATCCTTTTGCATTCCCACCAGCAGTGGATGAGTATTCCCCTTTCTTCACATCCTCTCCAGCATTTGTATTCTTCTGTTTTTTTCATAGCTGCCAATCTTACGGGAGTAAGATGGTATCTCATTGTAGTTTTTTATTTGCATTTCCCTGATAGCTAGAGATTTGGAGCATTTTTTCATGTGCTTTTTAGTCATTTGTATTTCTTCTTTGGAGAAGTGTCTGTTTAAATCTTTTACCCATTTTTTAAATGGGTTGTTTATCTTTTTATTTTCAAGATATAGGTTCTTTATATATGCGAGTTATAAGTCTCTTATGAGATATATCATTGCCAAATATTTTCTCCCATTGTGTAGGTTCCCTTTTTACTTTCTTGACAAACTCCTTTGAGGTGCAGAAGGCTTTAATTTTGAGGAAGTCCCACTTATCTATTTGTTCTTTTGCTGCTCATGCTTTTGGTGTGATGTTCATGAAGCCATGTCCTATTACAAGGTCTTGTAGATGTTTCGCTACACTGCTTTCCAAGGTCTTTATGGTCTTGGCTCTTATATTTAGGTCTTTGAGCCACCATGAGTTGATCTTTGTATAAGGTGTGAGATGGTAATCCTCTTTCATTCTTCTACATATGGATATCCAGTTCTCCAGGCACCATTATTAAATAGGCCATTCTCTCCCAATTGAGAGGGTTTGGTGACTTTTCGAATATTATAGGGCTATATATATGAGGTTCTATATCAGAATTTTCAATTCGATTCCATTTGTCTGTGTGTCTCTCCTCATGCCAATACCATGCTCTTTTCACTACTGTAGCTCTGTAGTATGTTTTGAAGTCAGGTAGTGTGATTCCTCCAATTTCGTTTTTCCTTTTCAATATGTCTTTGGCTATTTGGGGCCTCTTTCCTTTCCAAATAAATTTCATAGTTAGTTTTTCTAGTTCCTTAAAGAAGGCTGTGTTGATTTTTATTGGGATTGCATTGAATGTGTAGATCAGTTTTGGTAGGATAGACATAATAATATTTAGTCTTCCTATCCATGAACAGGGAATATTCTTCCATTTATATAGGTCTTCTTTGATTTCCTTGAACAGTCTTGTATCGTTCCCGGTGTATAAGTTTTTACATCTTTAGTTAAATTTATTCCTAAATATTTGATTTTTTAATTTACTATTGTGAATGGTATTTGTTTCTTGAGTTCCTCCTGATCTTGCTCATTATTGGTGTACAGAAATGCTACTGATTTTTGCGCATTGATCTTATAACCTGCGACTTTACTAAACTCATGTATGAATTCTAGAAGCTTTGTTGTAGACCGCTCAGGTTTTCTATGTATAGGATTATGTCATCTGCAAATAATGAAATTTTTACTTCTTCCTTTCCAATTTGAATGCCTTTTATATCTGGTTCTTGCCTCAGTGCTCGAGCAAGTATTTATAAGACAATGTTAAGTAGAAGGGGAGACAGTGGGCATCCTTGTCTTGTTCCTGACTTAGAGGGAAGGATTTTAGGATTTCTCCATTTTAAATGATGTTGGCCATAGGTTTTTCATATATACTCTTTATCATGTTCAAAAAATTTCCTTGTATTCCAATCTTTGGAGTGTTTATATCAAGAAAGGGTGCTGTATTTTGTCAAATGCTTTTTCTGCATCTATAGATATAATCATGTGATTTTTTTCCTTCAATCTGTTTATATGGTGTATTATATTGATTGATTTTCTTATGTTGAACCATCCCTGCATACTGGAATGAACTCCACTTGGTTGTGGTGTATAATTCATTTAATGTGTTGTTGAATACGATTAGCAAGTATTTTGTTAAGTATTTTTGTGTCTAGGTTCATTAGAGAAATTGGTCTGTAATTTTCCTTTCTTGTGGTGTCTTTGTTTGGCTTTGGTACTAGGGTAATGTTGGCATCATAGAAGGAGTTAGGCAATGTTCCTTCTGTTTCGATTTTTTGGAAGAGTTTCAGCAGGATTGGTGTTAGTTCTTTCTGGAATGTTTTGTAGAATTCAACTGGGAAGCCGTCTGGCCCTGGGCTCTTCTTAGTTGGGAGGTTTTTAATGACTGATTCTATCTCTTTACTTGTGATTGGTTTGTTGAGATCATCAATTTCTTCTTTCATCAATATGGGCTGCTTATGTGTTTCTAGGAATTTGTCCATTTCCTCTGAATTGTCATTTTTGTTGGAATATAGTTTTTCAAAGTGTCCTCTTATGATAGTCTTTATTTCTGTGGAGTCAGTGGTGATATCTCCTTTCTCATTTCTTATTTTGTGTCTTAGCATCTTCTCTCTTTTTTTCTTTGTTAGTCTCACTAAAGGTTTGTCAATTATATTGATCTTCTCAAAAAACCAGCTCTTGGTCTTGTTTACCTTTTCAAGTGCTTTCTTATTTTCTATTTCATTTAGTTCTGCTCTTATCTTTGTTATTTCCTTCCTTCTTCTTCCTGTTGGATTACTTTGTTGTTGTTTTTTTCTAATTCCTCCAAATGTGCAGTTAGTTCTTCAATTTTTGCTCTTTCTTCTTTTTGGATGTATGAATTTATGGCTATAAATTTCCCTCTCAGTACTGCTTTTGCTGCATCCCATAAATTTTGGTATGTTGTGTTATCATAATCATTTGTTTCAAGGTAATCATTGATTTCTTTTGAGATTTCCTCTTTGACCCACTATTTATCTAAGAGTGTGCTGTTTAATTTCCTATATCTTGGTGTGAAATCTGGGCCTCTGGCCCTTGCAGATTTCCACTTTCATCCACTGTGGTCAGAGATATTATTTTGTATGATTTCAGTATTTGTTTCTTGATTTCCTCCTCAGATTGCTCATCATTGGTGTACAGAAATGCTACTGATTTCTATGGATTGATCTTACACCCTGCGACCTTACTGAACTCATTTATAAGTTCTAGAAACTTTTTTGTAGACTTCAGGGCTTTCTATGTATAGGATCATGTCGTCTGCAAATGGTGAAATTTTGACTTCTTTCCAATTTGGTGGCCTTTTATGTCTGGGTCTTGCCTCAGTCCTCGATCAATACTTCTAAAACAATGTTAAATAGAAAGGGTGATAGCAGGCATCCTTGTATTGTTCCTGATCTTTTTTTTTCTCCTGTGGTTGTAAACCTATTTTATTTTATTTTTTTCAAATTCTACTCAATTTATTCATTTTTTAAAAAAATATTACATTAAAAAATATGAGGTCCCCATTCGCCCCCACCACCCCCACCCCACCACTCCCCCCACAATAACACTCTCCCCCATCATCATGTCACATCCATTGCATCTGGTGAGTACATCTCTGGGCATCGCTGCAACCCATGTCCCATGTGCCACACCATAGCCCACACTTTCCCATGTTCCATCCAGTGGGCCATGGGAGGACATACAACATCTGGCAATTGTCCCTGGGGCACCACCCAGGACAACTCCAAGTCCCGAGAATGCCTCCACATCTCTTCTCTTCCTCCACTTCCCTGCACCCAGCAGCCACCATAGCCACTTTTTCCACATCGATGTCACATTTTCTTGATTATTAACCACAATAGTTCATGAATAGAATATCATTAAGTCGACTCTGATCCTTACTGTATTCCTCCTTCCTGTTGACCCTGGCTTGGTTGTGCCATTCCACATCTATGTCAAGAGGGGGTTTAGATTCCACATGGATACTGGATGCAATCTTCCTGCTTTCAGTTGTAGGCACTCTAGGCTCCATGGTGTGGTGGTTGACATTCTTCAACTCCATGTTAACTGAGTGGGGTAAGTCCAATAATTCAGAGTGTAGGAGCTGAAGTCTGTTGAGGTCAGGGCCTGGCTATCATATTGTCAGTCCAGAGATTCAAATCCCCTAGATATATCTTAAGCCCCAGCATCAACTACAATTCCAGTAAAGTAGCATGAAAGGCTTGTGAAAAAAGATCCCATCTGAGTCCAGCTCCATCACACAAAAACACCAGCTCCAAAGAAGGGCCAACTGACATGGCAGTGAACCCCATCTGCCATGACCATAGAACCTGTGGGTCTCTTTAGCCCTCAAAAGGATCAATACCTGGGGTTGTATCTACTTTATCTGTCTGTGAGACTCTGCTCAGGTGTGCATAAGGGCAATCCTTCTGACAACCTCCAGACTCTTTTTTAGAGACTCATAGCCATATAAACTCATTTGTCCTTTCCATTTCCCCATTACTTTAGGTCAAACAGCATTTTTAACTCCTCTTATTACATGTAGACATGGATATTCTGCTGGTCTGTGTTGAACCTTTAATTCAAGGTCATTTTCTAGTTCCATCATCAGCTGGTACTTGGTAGTGATCCCTTGGTGCCAGGGAGGCTCATCCCCGGGTGTCATGTCCCATGCTGGGGGGAAGGCATTGCATTTACATGCTCACTTTGGCTTCGAGACTGGCCATATTTGAGTAACATGGAGGGTGTCAGGAGGGAACTCCTAGGCACAGTGATGCTCTAGGCCTTGTTCTTCTTTCAGGCGTATGGGCTCACTATTGGACCCTCATTCCTTCCTGATCCTTACTGTTGCACCTGGGGGACTGATGCTGCTCCCCTAGGGACCAAGACAGAGACCCCCCCTGGCCAGGAACCCAGTACCCCCCCAGCTGTTGTTTTTAATTGTTTCCACTATGAGTATATCCAAACATTTCCATGCGCCCTGGACATATGCCCTGTGTAACTCCCTGTCAACCATATATCGCCTGTCCATAACATCCCATACCAGTATTCCTCTGCTGCCATTGTTGAACCACTCTGTGATCCAAAACTTCCTGAAAAGTGAAGCCCAATATAATGTCAGGTTCCCTTACTAGTAAAATGGAATATAGCGATGAGTTTAAAGGTTAGATATAGAATACATATTGATTTGGAAAAATTCTACATCCTATCTTTTTCTTTTCTTTTTTCCTAATTATTGAGCTTCTCTTCACAGGAGCCCTAGATCACAGTAATTCATGTATACAATATACAATGCTCCCACACAGACACCATAAAACCTTTTCCCTTCCATAGTGATTATCTTTTAACTCATTCATATCATATTTACTGAAACTGATGTACAGACTCCAAGACAATAGCTTTCAAACAAGGTGACATCTGTGCTTACATTGTGGTCCATACTTTAGGCTATACAGTTTCCTAAATTTTTTAGTTATCCTATGTTTTACATTATGGTTTACATTATTAGTCTGTCATCCTCTATATGTTTTTGGTGTAATATTACATGTTTTATATTCATCCTTGTGTACTCTCGCAAAACTCCTCTCTTGCCCCCACATTTACCTTGGTTCCATCCATTCAACATCCATTTTCCCCCTCCCCTTGGTGCCCACAGCGACAGCCAATCTCCATTTCCCGAGGAGCCACTTCCAGAGATACTTGCAACAGTGTTCAGGGCCTGACTTGCTCAAATGCCCTAATGCCCTGGGAGCCACCCTTTCTCTCGAGAGATACAGTTCCCTCTATTTGATGGCATTAGTCCTCCCCAGGATATGGGTCCACCCCCACTCTCACTACTTGGGTCTCTACCCAATGGTACAACCCACTCTGGCAAAATGAGCATTCAGACTGTTCCTGATCTTAGAGGGAAAGATTTCACCATTGTAAATGATGTTAGCTGTGGGTTTTTCATATATACCCTTTGTCATGTTCACAAAGTTTTCTTCTATTCCTATATTGTGCAGAATTTTTATCAAGAAAGGATGCTGTATTTTGTCATTGTCTTTTCTGCATCTATAAATATGATCACTGGATTATTTCCGTTTGATCTCTTTATGTGGTGTATTATATTAATTGCTTTTCTTATGTTGAAACATCCTTGCATACCAGGAATGAAATCCACTTAGTCATGGTGTATAATTCATTTAATGTGTTGTTGAATATGATTAGCAGCTATTGTGTTGAGGATTTCCATATCTAGAATCATTAAAGAGATTGGTCTGTAATTTTCCTTTCTTGTGGTGTCTTGGTTGGCTTTGGTATTAGGGAAATGTTGGCATCATAAAATGAGTTAGGCTATGTTCCTTCTATTTCAATTTTTCAGAAGAGTTTAAGCAAGATCGGTGTTAGTTCTTTCCAGAATGTTTGGTAGATATCTGTGAAGCCATCTGGCCCAGGGCTCTTCTCAGTTGGGAGGTTTTTAATGACTGATTCTATCTCTTTACTTGTGCTTGGTTTGCTGAGGTCATTGATTTCTTTTTTCATCAATGTAGGCTGCTTATTTCTTTCTAGGAATTTGTCCATTTCCTCTCAATTATCTGCCTTGTTGGAATATAGTTTTTCAAAGTATTGTCTTATGATAATCTTTATTTCTGTGGGGTCAGTGGAGATATCCCCTTTCTCATTTCTTATTTTGTGTATTTGCATCTTTTCTCTTTTTTCTATGTAATTCTAGCTAATGGTTTGTCTGTTTTATTGATCTCAAAAAAACAGTTCTTTTTTTATTTCTTTGTGTGCTTTCTTATTTTCTATTTCATTTAGTTCTGCTCTGTTCTTTGTTATTTCTTTCTTTCCTCTTTCTTTGGGTTTAGTTTGTTGTTTTTTTCTAATTCCCACAAGTGTGCATTTAGGTCTTCCCTTTTAGCTCCTTCTTTTTTGATGTATGAATTTATGGGTATAAATTTCCCTCTCAGTAAAGCTTTTCCTGCATCCCATAAGTTTGGATATGTTGTGTTATCATTTTCATTAGTTTCAATGTAGTTAATGATTTCTGTTGAGATTACCTCCTTGACCCACTGTTTTTCTAAGAACGTGTTGTTTAGTTTCCATATCTTGGTGCCAAATCTGGGTCTCTGGCCCTTGCAGGTTTCCATCTTCATTTCACTGTGGTTAGAGAAATTATTTTGTATGATTTCAATCTTTCTGAATTCATTGAGACTTTTCCTGTGGCATACTATGTGGTCTATCATGGAGAATGATCCATGTGCACTTGAGAAGAATGTATATCCTACTGTATTTGGGTGTAATGTTCTGTACATGTCTATCAGGTCAGCTCCTCTAATACATTGTTCAAAGTCTTTGTTTCTTTATTGATTCTCCTTTGAATTATTCTGTCCAGTGGTGATAGTGGTGTGTTAAAGTTCCCCATTCTAATTGTAGAGGCATCTATTCCTCACTTAGTTTCTTCAGTGTTTGCCTCACATATTTGGAGGGGCCCTTATTATGGGCATAATTATGATTGTTCTTTCTTCTTGAAAGATTATCCTTTTTACTAATATGTAGTGTCCAGCTTTGTCTCTCACAATTGTTTTTCATTTAAAGTCTATTTTGTCTGATATTAATATAGCTATACCTGCCCTCTTTTGGTTATTGTTTGCCTGTAAGATTGTTTTCAAGCTATTCACTTTTTTTTAAAGCAGATAAGGGCTTAAGTTATTGAATGATTGATCAATATAACTGCTGAGGCAGCTATGTACAGACAAGAGAAGGGAAGCTTTATTTCTTGGTCTCTTCCTCCTTTGACAGAGTCTTGATAATCTCCTCCTTCTTGGCCTGTAGTTGCTCCTCATGGCGCTTGCATGACTCTTTGGTTTTGGACCTGTGGGCTTCAGTCTAGTCAGCCAGGAGCTTCTTGCGGACTTTGTTTACCTTCAGCTTGTGAATGTGTTCCATGAGAATCTGCTTGTTCTTGAATACATTCCCTTTCACCTTCAGGTACAGGCTTTGGTACATGTGGCGATCAATCTTCTTAGACTCACGGTATCTTCTGAGCAGCTAGTGCAGAATTCTCATTTTCCTCATCCAGGTTACCTTCTCAGGCATGCAAGCATTGGCAGTATCCTTTCATTTACCTATGCCCATATGCCTTCCCTTCCAGTGGGCCAAGGGGTTTTTTCGGCATCGAGTCCAGGAATCAACAGTCACAGGCTTGCGGATGATCAGCCCATCTTTGATCAGTTTCTGTATCTGCTGAGGGGAGTTGGCTTTGGTGATTTCATTGGCCTCATTGGGGTCCAACCAAACCTTCTTCTCTCCACAGCGGAGGACACTGGAGGCAAACCTCTTCTGAAGCCTGAGCCTACTCATGGCTGCTGCAGCAGCACCGAAAGGGCCATTCACTTTCAAACCCTTGAATCTCTGAGTCTAAGATGCATCTCTTGTAAACAGCATATAGATGGGTCATATTTCCTTATCCAGTCTTCCAATCTGTGTCTCTTAATGGGTGAGTTTAATCCATTGACATTCAGTGTTATTACTCTCAAGGTATTACTTATATTAGCCATATTTTTTGGATTTGTGTTTGTCATATGTTGTTTAATTTTTTTCTCTTTCTGTCATTTTAGTTGTCTTACACTCTCCTTCAACTCTGTTTCTCTTGTTTTGTTCTTTCATCCTGAAGAACTAACTCCCTTTAGTATTTCCTGAAGGGCAGGTTTCTTGTTGGCATACTCTCTTAGTTTCTGTTTATCTGTTAATTTATTTTGAACTCTCCATCATTTTTGAAGGCTAGCTTTGCTAAATAGAGTATTTCTGAATGGAAATTCTTTTCTTTTAGCACCTTGACTATGTCATACCACTGCCTTCTTGCCACCATGGCTTCATATGAGAAATCAGCACTTAATCTCATGGAGCCTCCCTTGTGGGTGATGGCTCTCTTTTCTCTTGCAGCTTTTAATATTTTCCCTTTGTCTTGTGCATTGGAGAATTTGACAAGTATGTGTCTTGCAGTAGGCCTGTTGGGATTTATGCTGTTTGGGTGGCATTTTGCTTCCTGGACATGTACATGCATATCCCTCAATAGTTCTTGGAAGTTTTCAGCCATTATTTTCTCCAACATCCCCTCTGTCCCCTTTCCCTTCTCTTCTTCTGGGATGCCTATGGTGCATATGTTTGAGTGCTTTGCATTGTCATTCAGGTCCCTAAGTCCCTGTTGGATTTTTTCAAACTTTTTATCTATCAATTCTACTATCTCTTTGATTTCAGATGTACTGTCTTCCACATCACTAATTCTTTCCTCTGTCTTTTCAAATCTGCTGTTATTTGCTGAGAGTGTATTTTTTATTTCTTGGTTTGTGCTGTTGATCCCCATCATACCCATTATCCTTTGTGCATGATAACAATTTCTTCTGTATGCTCTCCAAATGTTTTCTTAATATGCTTAATCCTTTCCTTCACTTCATTGAATTGGTCCATGATACATGTTTTGATAGCTTTAATTATTTATTCAGTGTTCTGCTTCTCTTCCTGGTTTTTAGTTTGTTCATTGGTTTGGGTCATGTTTTCCTAATTATTGGTATGGTCTGTAGTTTTTCGTTGCTGTCTGGTCATCATTTTATCTTGTTGGGTTTATTCAGTTGATTAGCATCTTTCTTTCATGGTTTAATTAGTTGTTGCTTTTCTGTGCATGTTAAGTCTTTTCTTTGTCACTGTGTTCCTCTTATTCTATTTCCTTGTTGTTGAATAAGTTCCCTTTCCATGGCTTCCAAATTCAGTGTTAGAAACCCACCATTCTACTTTGAGCAAGCACTAACTCTGCTGCAGTCTCTCCTAATTAATGTCCAGACACCTCCTGCTCAGTAGCTTCCTGAAACAGTCCACTCTGGCAGAATACCATCACCACACAGCTGGCCCTTTGTGGGAGAGATGATGACTGTGTACTTATGGGACACCATCTTGCACTACCTATTTTTCATTTTTTAACACTCCAATTTTATTTTACTTAACTTTAATTTTTCTAAATTACTATATATTTCATTTGTAATGTTTAAAATCATCATTACTATTTCATTTTCTATTAATTGAATTTGGCAAATTATTAGGCTTCATTTTTGAAGATGTTTTGGATAATAAAGGGGTTCAGTTATGGCAGGGGAGGAGCATTGTTGTGGATTGTCATTAATGGGGAATGTATTGGAGGGAGTTTGCCTGAGCATGCATATATGGTATACAGATGTGTGGACTTTCATTGGTATTGACACAGTGGGTAAAGATTCACATGACAACTGAGGGAGTGCTGGGTTGCCAGTTCCCATCCTGGGAAGCTCTCTCGCACTCCCCAATGGACAGCAACAATCCCCAAGTGCAACGGCAAAGACCAGTGAAGAAGGATGATCCAATGATGAGCCCTTGATAGTGATGACTATGCTTATGATCCTATTGTGCTTTAAATTTCAACTTGGCCTAATGTTCCAGGGTGCCTAAGAGGTATCTCCTGAGAGCCTCCATGTTGCTCAAATGTGACCACTCTCTGAGCCAAACTCAGCATATATCTGCATTACCTTCTTCCCAGCATGGGACATGACTCCCAGTTATAAGCCTCCCTGGTGCCAATGAATTACTACCAAGCACTAGATGGTGATATAACTAGAAAAAGACCTTGAATAAAAGGGGGAAATAATAAAGACAAATGAGCTAATGAGCTATATGGCTAAGAGATTTCAATATGAGTCAGGAGGTCACCAGAAGGGTGACTTTATGCACATCTCAGCTGGATCTCAGAGATAGCTAAAGTAGGTACAACCCCAGGTAGTGATGCTTCTGAGTGCTATGGAGAGACCCAGGTCCTATGGTCATGGCAGATGGCTCTGGAGTTCAGTGCCTTGCCAGTGGGCCCTACTTTAGAATATGTGCTCCTGAGTGTGATGGAGTTGGGCTGAGATGTGACTTCTTTACACATGCCCCTTCTGTCCCTTTTATTGACCCTGTGGTTGGTGCTGGGGTTGTTGTATGCCTGGAAGACTTTAATCTCTGGGCTGTCCTTGTGTCAGCTGGTCCCTGAGCCTCAGTGGTGTTGCCGCACCTTTTCTCCAATTCATTGGACTTACCTAGGTCTGTTGACAGGGAGGTGAGGATGGATAACCACCACACCAAGGAACCAAGAGAGTCTATTGCTGCAGGCACAAAGTCCCATCCACCAGCCGTGTGGGGTCAAAGCCCCCTCTCAATTTAGAGGTAGAGTAGGTATTGCCATCCCAGGGTCCTCAGGATGGAGGAATAAAATATGGATTAGAATGGACTTACTGGTATTCTACTATAGAATTATTGTGACTCTAGCAATGGAAGAAATTATACCATTGATGTGAAGACAGTGGCCACAAGAGTTGGTGAAGGCAGGAAGAGGGAAAAGGAGGTGTGATATGGGAACATTTTTTGGGGCTTGGAATTGTCCTGAATGATATTGCAGGAACAGATGCAGGACACTATATATCCTGCCATAACCCACTGAATGTACTGGGAAAGAGTGTGAACTACAATGTAAACTATAATCCATGCTGTATAGCAGTGCTCCAGGGTGTGTTCACCAAATGCAATGAATGTACCTCAGTGATGAAAGAGATTGTTGAAGTGGGAGGAGTGGGGGTGTGTGGTGTGGGGTGTATGGGAACCTCTTATATTATTTAATGTAACATTTTTTTTTTGTAATCTATGTATCTTCAAACAATACAATAAAAATGTTAAAAATAGTTTTGTCTAAGAATAGAAATAGTTATACTGGCTATGATGTTCCAGATTCAGGATGCAATAAGTCCTGTCAAATTGGTAGTAAATGTAACCAAAAGCCTAGAGTCCCAGTCTGCACAGTTTGATGCCTGCCAAATGATAGATTGTGGGAATTTAGAACATCAGCAGTGGCTGAATGGAGAAAACAAGTACATATGCCTAGAGTCAGTAGGGACTTCTGGTGCCCCTTGCCCCTCCTGGGGCCATGTATGGTGGACTACCCAATATACAGGATGAACCGCAGAAACGGGATGGAGCTCACAAAGATGGATAGCACTAAAATCTAAAACAACCTTTTATAAAGATAATATCCTACCATATTGCAAAAATCTTCAGTGCAACACAGTAGAAATAACCATTAGGAAGGCAGACAACAAGTGGGGCAAAAACAGGTATTCCTCACCTGACAGGATATATAGGATGGGGGTGGATGTTACTGGTAAAGATCCTTTAGGGAGTTTCTATACACAGAACCCTCCCATCAACACAACACCAACAATGCCTTCTCCAGTTAGCCCTTCATGATGCTGGAGGGAACTCTGCCAGAGACAAGTTCCCCAATCCAAGATAACCCCAAGGTAATCAGGATAGTCAAGGCAGAAAATTTAAAACAAACCATAGAAATAGAGACAAGATATGGGGACACAAATGTCTGAGTAAAATGGGTCAAATATATGGTCCAGAGTCTGAACAAAAGCAATTGTTACACTTGTGCAACAGGCTAGCCCTGCTCATATTGTACCCTTTCTGTTAGGTATGGAAGACATGAAAGGGAGTTTAAGTGCATGGTACTCCTCTTCCAGAAAGCTACTCCTGGTGAAAACTGTAGTACGTGGTCCTATCTCTTCCCTCCTTTCAAAAAGGAAAATGTCAAAGCCATACTGGCTTCCCACCTTGGTCCAGGAAGTCACTCTGCCTGTCTCTCTAGATGGGGAAAAGGGTTCCAGGACCTACCATGGCCTTATGTACATGGGGGTCGAATGTGGGTAAAGAAAATACTAGCAATTTCTCCAGTTTGGCCATAATCTGAGCAGACCTCTGGTAGTACTTCAGAAAGGGTGTCCTCCAAACAGCATTAACTGAGAAGTAAAGAGGGACCTTGGCTCTGGGTCAATTGGCCATTCCATTTACCCTGGCATTTGAAAAAAAAGAAGAAACACAAAACCAGGTAAAAAGAAAAAAAGTTTACCTGGTTCCTTTGATGACCGAATTTATCTAGATACATAAGGTTCCCCAGGGAAACCCAAGGAATTTAACACTAGAAATCAAGTAGTTGCAGGATTTGAGTCATTTTTATTCTGGTGGGTCACCATTAACAAAAATGTAGATCAGATTAATTATATATATTACTATCAGTAAAGATTTATTAATTACACTAGGGATGCAGTTAAAGGAATAGTAGGACAATTAAATGCTACTGGCTGAATGATGTAGAAAAAACAGGATGGCCCTAGACATGATGCTAGCTGAGAAGGGGGACATCTGTATTATGGTTGGAAGTAGTTGTTGTACGTTCTTCACCAATAATACAGCACTGGACAGGACTATCACCAAAGCTTTGCAAGGCCTAACCACCTTTTCTGAAGAATTAGCAAAAAATTCTGGCATTGACAACCCCCTCACAAGATGGTTAGAGAGCTGGTTCAGGCAAGGGAAAGGAGTAGCACTGCCTGTCCTGACTTCCCTTATTATTGTGGTTGGGGTACCCACAGCAGTTGGGTGTTGCATCATTTTATGTGCCTGAGGGTTAGCCCAAAGACTCATTGAGACCACCCTACCAAACATGCCCATATAGTACAAGCAAAACAACTAGTATCCCCTTAAAGAGGAAGATCTCTATGATGAAGAATGTGAGGAGGCACTTGGCAGGTTTGAGAAACTAGCATGTGAAAACCAAGAGTCTAAAAGAAAGAGGGGGAAATTGGAAGGAAAGAGTTAAGTTTAGCTTCACCTAAAAGTGACCCCAAGGAATGTCTAGTAGTCTATTATCTCAACCAAGGTCAAAACTAACTCAAACTGGCTCTGCGGTTAGAAGGGGAGGAGGGGAAGAGGCCTCCAATTTAAGCCTAAGATTGATGCCAATCCATTAGGGGGTAAAGGCCAGGGTCCCTGAAATGTGGGGAATGGGACTCATGTGGGTTAGTTAGACCTCTCAGATGGGCCGTAACCTCTGGAGTACCCAGCCAAAGGAGAAATGGGAGGGATCTGCTTGCCAGACTTAGTGAATAAATTTTGCCGTGTTCTGCTATGGTACAGCTTACTTTCTACCAGTACTGACAGTGATAATAATAGCAGTAGTACAGGGGGGAAGGGGAGAGAAATAAATAAAAAATAAATCTAAAAAAAAATAGCAATAGTAAAAGTTAAGATTCTCCTTGAGCAGCTGGTTTTGTGTCACACTTTATTTCATGGCAATCAAATGAGGACGGTGTTAATGTCCCTGTTTTTTGGATGAGCAAATTGAGGCTTGCAGAGGCCAAGAAACTTGCCCAAGGTCACAGGGCTAATGAGGTAGTACTTGACCAGGAATCCTGAAGGAGGAGCCTTGGAGAAAGATCATGGCTCTACCTTGGTAGAGAGATGCCTCAGTGGAGCCTGCTTTTGTCTCTCACTGGGGTTGCTTATCTAAGTTGTGAAAGGATGGCTTCAGGGTCCTTCTCAAGTTCCTTCCAGTCTCTGTCCTGTAACTGCATTGCAGGGCTGGCCAAAAGGGGAACTGCTTTCTTTTAAATCTTAGTCAGTGTGCGAAGCACCACTTGGACTTGGTCATCACCCTCTATAGTCTTCAAGGTAAGTATGAGGGGCCTGGAGATGTCCATGCTCCCTCATAAGTGGGGGGTGGGTTTGGGCCCCCTGTGTGCTCAGTTGTCATGTCCACTGGAAGTCTATTCCCAGTTGTCTTTCTGCCTGTCTCTTTGGCCCAATTCCTGTCTTTCTTTTTTGGAGTCTTGTGCATCCTTACCATTTCCTACAACTCCATATCATCTGCTTCCATTTTGAACTGTTTCCTCTGCACAGGTCACGGAATAGAACTAAAGTTTACCTTTTACATTTTGTACATTGGACAATTTCTATTTTGTTTTGCTATAAATAAACTAAATTAGTTATTTTCTACCTGGGCAACCCTAGCTTGCTTGCTTTCATTCATCTATCTATTTCTATTTTTATCTTTCTATTCATCTATCTATCATTCATCTATTGATTTCTATTTATCAGTCTATTCGTCTCTCTATCCTTGCTTGCTTTCATTCATCTATTGATTTCTATTTATCTATCTATCTATCTATCTATCTATCTATCTATCTATCTATCTATCTATCTATCTATCCTGAAGGTCAGAGAGCTTCTTGAAAAAAGATTTTCTCCCCCCAGTGCTAGTGCTGCAGGGAGTTCTGAAATTGACAAAGCTGAGTTGCAGAGGTTGTGTATTCTGCCCAGGTCATTGTCATCTGTCATGTCCTTCCAGAGGGTCTGTCTAAACTTTAGTGAAAGTATACTCCTTTCCAGGGGAGGATCCCTGGAGGAACTAGGGTGTCATCCATTCAGGACAGCCCATCAGGCCATCATAGCTTTGCAGACCCCAACCAGGTTAAGAGTGCCTGCCCAGGGTAGCCTCCTCTGGCTACTCTTCTGGCACTTGGCTTTTCTTACTTCACAGTATATCCTGGAAATCACTCTGCATCTTATTCCCAGAAAGAGAACTTGCTGAGTCAAAGGGAAGTGCATTTGTAGTTTTGTTAGGTTCACAAGGGTTGTACGGATGTGCATTCCTACCAGCAACCTCTGAAAGCTCCTGCTTCCCTACAGCCTTGCCAGTGAATGTGTTTCATGTGTTTTACTTTTTGCCAGCCTGATTAGTAATAAATGATATTTCCATGTTGTTTTAATTTGCATTTCTCTGATTATGAGTTTGAATATCTTTCATGTTTAAAGGCCATTAATATTTCTATATATCATGTGTATATATATATTTATATATGCATACATCCGTGTGTGTGTGTGTTGGCCTGTTCATGTCTTTTTTCATTTTTCTACAGGATTTTGGCTTGTTGTCGCTCAGTTGTTATTTTTCACATTTTTACTGGGGGCCACAAGGGAGGATGCCTCCTGCCTGTTAGTGGAGGTGCTCTGAGTCTTCACCTACTCCAAGCTTGGCCCCGGTCATCCTGGGGATGCAGGCATGTTGCCATCATCTAGATCTGGCACTGGCTGATCATCCTGGAGGGCTTGATGTAGGGGTTGGTTGGGGGCAAAATTATAGCAAGGTCCTGATGACGAAGGGCACAATCAACACAAGCTCCTGGACCCCGGCATTCTTGAAGAAGGCAGCTACTCGCATGGCTATCTTTGTCTCAGCAGTGGCAGCAGCTTGTCCATCAGTTTTTAAGAGTTGGTTATAGATGAGTCTTGTGGTATAAAAATGCTGCAAATATTTTTTCCCAATTAGTTTTCTTTAGTTTTGTGTATGGTATTTCTTTTTTTTTTTAATTGATATTTATTAACATAATGTTGTTTGAAGTCTTGAATACCAAAGTTTGTTTAGTTTCTTCTCTGCACATTTGGAGAGACAGACACTTTGGTGTGTCTAATATCACTATGTAAGTTTATAGCTATTTGTGTTTCAATGGATGTATTTAAACGTACACACCAACTTCAGTTTTCTGCTTAGAAATGTCTTCAAGGAAAAGCAGAAAGCAGAATGGAAATAATGAGTTACATATCTTTGAACAGGAAATCTGTGAAAACTTTCATTTGTTCGGTTGGAGAAGTCAGAGAAAAGGTCTTTTTTTCTTTGGATGACGTATCTTTTTTCAGATATTACTTTTGAATTTATAACATTTCACTTCCTCTTAATCCATATTTATGCATCCAATTGATTTGTCTAGTTGCATTGACACACACTTCTAATATGATGTCAAATCATATTGGATGATAGATACCTTTTTCAGTATTTCAGACTGACGACCAACATAGAACTTCTGGCAGTGGTTTCTGGTTAATCTTCTGCTTCATTTTTTAAAAAATTAAATTAAATTAAATTTTTTAATTATCTTTTTAAAAAGTTAATAGATTACATAAAATGTTACATTAAAAACATAAGAGGTTCCCATATACCCCACTCCCCATCTCCACACCATCATTTTTAAAATTGTTTTTTGAAGATAAATAGATCACAAAAATGTTACATTAAAAGATATAAGAGGTTCCCATATACCCCCCACCCCCACCAGACTCCTCCCACGTCAGCAATTAAATGCTTCATTGTTGCCTTTTTTTTTCTCTCTCTCTCTGCAGTTTTCTTTCCCCCTCTTTTGCATGGCAGGAGTTGAACAGGGATAGGGTAGGGGGTGAGAGATTTTGTTCTGGGATTTGGTGATTTTTCTTTCTGTTTATAGGAATTTTGAAGTTTTGGCATTCTTCAAGTTCTGCTCATGGTGTGGGTTGTGTAGATCTGTTTTCCTCTTCTTTATTTAGTATCATTTTTGGAGGATATAATGGGAAACACATAGCTATGGTTGCTACAGTGTCTTTAATTGTATACTTTATTTCAGTCAACATTTTTGAGTTAGACTTGACAAACACTTGTCAGTATTTGCTTCATTATTTTGGGTCTCTGCATTTAGGTACATATATATTTATAACTTTTATATCTTCTTCCTGAATTGATCCCTTTATCAGTAAATAATTACTCTCTTTGTCCCTCACAACTGTTTTTGACTTAGTATTTATTTTATCTGATATTAATATAGCCACCCCAGGTCTCTTTTGGTTACTACTTGTATGATACATTTTTTCATCCTTTCACTTTCTACCTACTAATGTCTTTCTATTTAAGGTGTGTCCCTTGTAGACAGTATATCATTGGGCCATTTTTTTTTTATCCATTCTCTCACTCTGTGCCTTTTGACTACTGATAATGAAAGACTTTCTTCTGTCATTTTTTTAATCCATTCTCTTACTCTGCCTTTTGACTACTGATAATGCCATTTTGCTTCTTTCTCTTTCTAAATCTTATACTATTTTTGTCCATAAGGTCTTCTGTTAATGTCTACTTTCATATTCATTAGAATTTTTGTTTCATATCATATTGGATCACTTCTCATTTCTACATGAATATATTTTTAATATATTTCCCTTATAGTCACCATGGGGTTGAAATTTAATATTTTAAATCTATAAGAATCATATTTACTTTGATACCAACTTGACTTCTGTAGTATATACATACACTCTTCCTATACCGCTCTATCCCCCACTTTTTTGTGCTTGTTACAAATTATATTTTTGTACATTGTATGTCCAAAACTTTAGATTTGTAATTACATTTTATGCACTTGCATTTTAGTATCAATATGAAGTAAGAAATAGTGTTACAGATCAAAAATACAATACAATATTATTTCTCTATGTTGCTTTGAACCCCTGTCTAGTGTTTTCTTCTTTCAGTATGAAGAACTCCCTTTAGCATTAGTTGCAGGGCAGGTGTAAAGGTGATGAACTCTCTCAGTTTTTGTTCATCTGGGAATTTCTTAATTTCTTCCTCATTTTTGAAAGAAAGTCTCACTGGACATAAAATTCTTGGTTGGCAGTTTAAGTCTTCCAATCCACTGCCTTCTTGCTCCATTCTGTTGAGAAACTGGCACTTGATCTAATTGACACATCTTGTACATAATAGTTTCTTTTCACTTGCAGCTTTCAGAACTCTCTCCTTGTCCTTTGCATTTGACAGTTTGAGCAGAATGTGAGGGGGCATTTTTTTTTTCCCTCACGTTTATCCTGTTTGGTGTTCTCTGATCTTCTGGATATGCATATTCATGTCTTTTGCTCTAGTTAAGGAGTTTTTTTTTTTTTTTTGTCATAATGTCTTTGAATATTCCTTCTGCCCCTTTTTCTCTTTCTTCTCCTACAGGGACCCCCATAATAACCTATATTATGATATCCCAGAGGTCTCCTCTACTATTTTCGGTTTTTGTAATTTTTTTTCCTCTTTAGCCTGACTCATTTCAGGTGTATTGTCTTTGGGATTGCTGATTCTTTCTTCTGCCAGCTCCACTCTGCTGTTGAAACCTTCCTGAGAGTTCTTCATTTCAGTTATTGTGGTCTTCAACTCCAGTAGTTCCTTTCGGTTCCTTTTTAAAAATTTCTGTCTCTTTATGAAGGTTCTCATATTTTTCATTCATTGTCTTACTGTTCTTCCTTATTTCTTTTCTGTCTTTTCCTTCATCTCTTGGAGCATATTGAAGATTTTTAAAAAGTCTTTTTTCCAGTATATCTCCAGTCTCATCTTCTCCTTTGATGTTTTCTGGATTTTTATCTTCTTCCTTTTGAAGAGCCATCATTTCCTGTCTTTTCTCCTGTCATCTTTTGTTGGAAGCAGTTTTAAATATTTTAAAATATTACATCTGAGATTTATTCCTTGGACATTTGTTTGTAGAGCTTGTAGCCAACTGGTGATAAAGCAGATTTTTTTGAGTGTTAGCCCTCCTATCACAAAGTGATTTGGCTTGATAGAGCATCAACCTACCATACGGGAGGTTCAGGGTTCAAACTCAGGGCCTCCTGACCCATGTGGTGAAGCTGACCCACACACAGTGCTGATGCATGCAAGGAGCGCTGTGCCATAAAGGGGTGTCTCCCATGTAGGAGACCCCCATGTGTAAGGAGTGCACCCTGTAAGGAGAGCCGCCCTGTCCAAAAATAGTGCAGCCTCCCCAGGAGTGAGGCTGCACACACAGAAAGCTGACACAGCAACATGATGCAAGAAAAAGAGACACAGGTTCCCAGTGCTGCTGACAAGAATACAAGCAGACACAGAAGAACACACAGTGAATGGACACAGAGAGCAGACAATGGGGGTGGGGAGAGAGAAATAAAAAATAAATAAATAAATATGAGAGGTTCCCACATACTTTACACCCCACACTCCTACTCCTCCCACATCAACAACCTCTTTCATCATTGTGGCACATTCATTACATTTGGTGAATACATTTTGGAGCACTGCTGCACTGCATGGATTATAGTTCACATTGTAGTTTACACTCTCCCCCAGTCCATTCAGTGGGTTATGGCAGGACATATAATGTTCAGCATCTGTCCCTGCAATATCATTTAGGACAACTCCAAGTCCAGAAAATGCCCCCACATCATATATCTTCTTCCCTCTCCCTGCCCTCAGCAACTACCATGGCCACTTTCTCCAAGGACTTCTATTTACAGGAGTCTGAATAGTCCCTCTGTTTTGCAGAAGAAAGACCTGATTTTCCTGGGCATTCCCCTGCTGGACTGAAAGCAGGTAAGCCTTTGCCATCTCCATTGTTTCTTACCTTGGTTTCATTGTCTCAAGCTGCTTTTGCCTGTCGAGGAAATTTCTTGGAAGGGCAATTTGCTGGAAAGGAATTTCCCAAGTCAGTCATTCCATTGGAACAAGGCCAGGAACCCACAAAGAAAGTGCTGGCAGGTCCAAATTGCCTTGCAGAAGGGATGCGGGAGGGGCCACGAAGGGTACAAGGGGTCTCTGCCTCAGCTCCCCAAAGCTATTCTTTTTTGACCTGAATGATAAATGCAGCCCTTCAATCACCCTCCACAGCTGAGAAAGTGTAGCATCTTCAAGTTCTCACTGCTGCCCTTTGTCCCAGGCAGGTTGGAACATGGCTGCCTTCTGAGTTGGACCCCTAGTGATCCAAAGTTGCTCATCAAAAGCTGTAATCAGCAGCAGACCCATCTCCACCCTGAATGTTGGGGAAGTGGATTTTTATGTCCTTTTAGGCACCAGCAAGTTATGCCAGGGACCAGACCCCACTACTTCCTGCAGTGAGGTTGGGGGATGCGTGCTGGTGAGTGTCAGGTAGAGAGAGCCATTTACTGCTGTTTACCACAGTCTACCAGCCTCTTTCTCCAGAACACTGGATGCTCTGCAGTGTTCTTCCGGACTCCAGGGTTTTGAAGGGTCATTCAGACAATTCCTGTCTATTTAATAGCAGTTCTGGTAGAGGGGCTGATTGCTGGATCTCCCTACTCCATCATCTTCCCACCATTCTTCCCAACAGTACTTTTGAAGATAAAGTTCAGAGTCCATAGTGGAAAGTTGTTTGGGCATAGTTTTATTTCACTAATGCTATGTTATTTTTAAAGCATTGCTTTTCTCATCTAATGTTCAAAAAGAGGCATGGTCTCCTTAGTCACTAAAAGAAAATTAGTTCACAAAAGAGTTTTATATTTCCCAAAGGTGATTTACAAATGGCCAATTGACACATGGAAAGATTCCAACATCAAGGAAAAGCAAATTAAAATCACAAAAAGATACCATTTTATACCCATTACCTTGCCTGCAACAACAACGAAAATAGTTATTAACAAGCATTAAACATATACCTATACACTGATGGTGAGAATGTACAATAGTGCACCTCTTTGGAATCTAGACAGAGTTACCTTATGACTCACTTAATCTACTCTTGGTATATACTCAACAGATTTGAAAACATACGTTCACATTAAAATTTATACAGAAATGGTCATAAGAGTAGTATTCAAAATGGTAAAAAATTGGAAATAGTCCAAATGTCCATTAACTGATGAATGATAAATAAAAGTTTTATTCCCCATACAATGGATTATGTAGCCATAAAAAGAGCCTACATGCTACAACTTGAATTAACCTTTAAAAGATTATGTAAAATATTAATATAGTTACTCATGTCCTTTTTTGGTTATTGTTTGCCTGTAAAATTGTTTTCCAGCCATTCACTTTCAACCTCCTTAAATCCTGGGTCTAAGATGTGTTTCTTGTAGACAGCATATAGGTGGGTCATATCTCTTTATCCAATCTTCCAATCTGTGTCTCTTAACAGGTGAGTTTAATCTATTGACATTCTGTGCTATTACTTTCAAGGAATTACTTATATTAGCCATCTTTTCTTTGCATTTGTGTTTGTCATATGTTTTTTTTTTCCTCTTTTTGTCTACCGGTATTCTACTATAGAACTATTCTGACTGCTAAAGGAAGAAACTGCAGCACTGATCTGGAGAAAGTGGCCATGGTAGTTTGCTGAGGGCAGGGAGAGGGAAGAAGAGATGTGAAGTGGGGGCATTTTCTGGACTTGGAGTTGTCCTAAATGATATTGCAGGGACAGATGCTGGACATTATACATCCTGCCATAACCCACTGAATGTACTGGGGGAGAGTGTAAACTACAATGTAAACTATAATCCATGCAGTGCAACAGTGCTCCAAAATGTACTCACCAAGTGCAATGAATGTTCTCCAAAGATGAAAAAGGTTGTTGATGTGGGAGGAGTGGGGGTGTGGGGTGTGCAGTATGTGGAAACCTCTTATATATTTTTTAATGTAATATTTTGTGATCTATGTATCTGTAAAAAAAGATGATTCAATAAAAAAATTTAAAAACAAAAACAAAAAGAACGTTAAGTGGAAGAAGGCAGACACGAAGGATCACACATTATGTGAGCTTATCTATATGAAATGTCCAGATTAGGAAAATCTCTAGGTACAGAAAATAGGTTAGTGTTTCTCCTAGAGCAGGGTGGATGGGGAAATAGGAGGTCATTGCTGCAAGATGCATAGTCTTTTTTGAGACAATTGAAATATTCTAGTTTTGATTGTCATGACTGATGTACAACTTTGGACATATACTAAAAATCATTACAATGTACACTTTAAATAGGTGAATTGTATGATATATGAATTATATCTCAATGACCTGGTTCAAAAGGTTATTAAACTGTACATTTTAGAGATACAAGAAAATAATACAGAAAAAATGAGTAATCTACAGTGGATTCTAGAATTCTGTACCATAAGCAAAGCTTTGGGCCATTTCTTTGAGGATTGCACAGGCTGTGCCTGTTTCTTCTTTGCCATCTGTACACTTTAAACACTTGTATCACATAAAGAGGTGTTTTCAGGGAAGGCAAGAGGAAGAGTCCCACAGATTGAGGAAATTCCTCTGTCCATTGGCACTATACTGCAGCAAACAGTTTAAATAGCTGAATCTTGTCCTTTTATTTGCTCATTTAGAGTTTCACTGAAAGTTTTAAGAATAGTCCTTCCTTTTGTCAAAATTTATTAGTGACACGAGGGAGCAAGGAATTGGAAACCCCAAAGCAGTGACTGTTGAGCATTTTCCATGGTGGAAGCAGCCAGAACAGTCAGGTCATTTTGTGGATGTGCCAGCTGCCTGCAACACTTTCACCATGGGCTGACAGTTCACGTTGGCACAGGGCCATAGTTCACCCTTCAGTATGAGAAAGCCTATGTATTCATGGTTGTCCTCTCCCTACTTTCTTGACCTTTCAATGTAACTTTAGGGGAAATTAAGCCTTTTGGCTTAGAAACAGCTTGGCAGGTCACACTGTTCACAGTGTGCTAAGTAGAAGCAGCCCAATCCCACAGAGCTTCCTCGTCATTCTCAGGGTCTTGAACTTTTGGTGTTTGGAGGTGGGTCTTTGCTATATGGATTTTCGTGAGGCAGGACCTACAAATTCAATATTATCATTAGGATCAAAATGTGGCCCTAAGATTTGGCAACTACCGGTCTCTTTGGTTAGGCCATCTGTGTCAATCTGGAGTTGTCTGCTGTAGCTTTGCAACTGGCATGTCTTTGAGTAAAGCTTTTTGCCAGGTAGAGTTCAGTTTTTTCAGGTACCTTTGAGTTAGCCTATTCTCCATTTTATTGACTTCAGATTTTACATTACTCAGGATTTTTCTTGAATCTCAAGTTCTCTATGAAACTGCCCTATCATGGTCTTCTGAATTACCAATATAGTTCAGCTTCTGTCCTTCTTTCAGGCTATTGATATGTCCCATGAGCTATGAAATACCCTCTCTCTACACAATGATCAGAAAAGTTTAAAATTTATAGTTCAAAGATCAGGAACACCTAATTAGTCAAACTGGGATTTTGAAGTATGCGTTATATTGGGTTGATGGACCAGTGTTTGGGGAAAAGTCGCCTGGTGGTTGTCTAGTGCTTGACTTTTGAGGATGTGGTGATGAAAAAACAGCCCATAATCATGTGCCTCGCCAAATTTCTGGCAGCAGCAGATGCTTCAGAGTTTGTGGCTGTGAAGAGTGTGGGCTGATTCTGCATGCCCTGTTTATTTCCTTGGTAGCTGGAACTGAAGTGTAGACCTCAGGTTGACTGTGGAACATTGTCCCATCAGTATTTGGGGAACTAGAAGCTATGGAGCATTTTAAGGTGGGTTGATTTCTATTGAAGTCTGACCGTTTACTGAAGAGGAACTGCTAGAGGTCTGAAGTTCAGAGGAATACTATTTTAAAGAATTCTTCATTTGTGGGCTGTTCAAGTTTGATTTCAATCTCATTTTATCAGGGCTGTGTTGAACATTTCTGAATATTATATATATGGCAAGAAGATTGTGAGCTACCAGATGGATAATTGTTGCACATTGCAGACTAAATGTTACACTGATGGGCATGTAGATGTGGGAGGTCTGGTGGCCTTGTTGACTAGGCTATTGGGCTGTTGGATTTGATATAGGACAGAGTCAGAGACCAGGCTGTGGAAGTTGATACATTTTTGACGGTGCAAGGGATTAAACTGAGACACCAGCCAGAATGCGGCTGGGTCTGAAAAGTTGTGCTTAAGAAAGATCAAATTTCCCTGCAGACTATTACTATGGGTGATAGGATATCATCTATGTGCAAAAATGTAGGAGGATTACAGCCAATTGGAATATTCTGGGCTAAAATAGCTATAATGAATTGAATTTGGGTTTTTTTGAAAAAGATTGGATGTTCCTCTGCTGCCCGAATAAAGTCCATGATGCAGAACTGAATTTTAAACCAATGGACTGGGCATTATAAAAACATTAATGCTGTATTCATCAAATGCAATGAATATGCCACACTGATGAAAGAGGTTGTTCATGTGGGAAGAGTGGGAGTTGGGTTGGGATTGGGGTATATGGGAACCTCATATTTTTAAATGTAACATTTCATGTGATCTATGTATCTTTCAAAAAAATAAAAAATAAAAACATTAATGCCTTGGGGAACTTGAGCTGGGGTTTTCTGTGGTTCCTACTGAAATTGTTCGTTTTTGGGCTTGACCACCTTGAAGTTGCTTATCACTGATGTTCTACTTTGAGTTCTCCTTCCATTTTCTATTTCCTTCTCTTCCACAGTGGTAATTGGTTTGTGACTATAAGCCCAAGTTGAGAAAAATCATGCAGTTGTGTAGACCAGAAATTCCAGAATCAACCAAAATTTTCAAGTCTTCTTCATACTGAATGCTATAACAAATGCATCAAAATGCTAATAATAGGTGGCAAATCTTGTTATCTGGGTGAGGGGGTATATTAGAGTTCTATGTGTTGTTTTTATTATTTCTTTTGCAACTTTCCTGTAATTTTGAAGTTATATCAAAATGAAAAATTTTTAAGAATTGCATTTAGCTAAAATGCTTTAATTATTAGAATATTTGGCCTCAGGTCCTATAAAAGGAAATGTAGGAGGAGGAAGAGATAGTCCACCTTCAGGATATTGACTCACCATTTAAGTCTTCTTTCTCTTCCAAGTGAGATTCCATAAATAACATTCACCTTCTCTATCTCAGGCACAGTCCCTTCAAAAGAAGATTGGAAATACTTGAAGGTAAGAGTTTCTGGTGTGGGGTGTTGTGGGATCATGAGTAACAAATGCAGAGGGATTTGATTCTTTGTGGGAAGGTGACTTTGGAGAAATCAGTATCTTGGCTAAGGACCTTCTTGCCTCAATGCTTGATGGTCCCAGGCCTTTTCTGGCATATGGATGGCCTCCATCCTCTCTCCAGAAGGGTGATCTCTGCCTCTTGGCCAAATCATCCTATTTTAACAAGGAGGAAACTTCCTATGGGAATTCTTACTAGGGAAGGAATGCTTTTGTCCACTGGGCTCTTTGGTGATGGAGATAACACCTTTTTCATCTTTGCCTCCCCAACAAGAAGCACATCTGGCACAAAGTCCATGCTTGATGAATGGGTGAATGAAGGAATGGGTATACCCCACCAACTGATCCCCCCCCTCACTTGTATCCTCTACAGTGCCTTGAAGGAGCTTGCCATGCCTTTGTCCTCTGAGCTGAATAGACTCCTCTCCATCTGTGTCCTTACAGCCTTTGCTTTTAACACCGTAGGTGAGAACAATTGGTTGTTTTCTTTCCCAATACCTAGAGGGTAAAGTGGATAATGAAGGAGGGGAGTGTTCCACTTAGGAAAGACCAGTAGGTCTGAGAACAATGGTAAACTCTGCAGGGTAGGTGTCTTGCTTCTATGACAAATACCATACAATGGGATGGTTTAAACAACAAGAATTTATTGGCTTACAATTTTAAAGACCAAAAGTCCTTTAAAAACCAGACACCAGTAAGGGCACGCTTTCTCTTGTAATCTGTAGTATTCTGTGATGGTGTTCTGCAATTCTTGGGGTTTTCTACCTCCGTCACCTTGCAATGCTCTTGGTTCCCCGTGTCTCTCTCTGACTTCTGGCTTCTTTTGGTTTCTGGTTTCTCATGACTGACTTTGTCTGAATTTCCTCTTTATAAGACCTTCAAGCATATGGCTGAAGACGCATCCTGATTTAAATGGGCACACTTAAATCAGATCCCTGAAGATCCTAGTCACAAATGAATCCACACCACTAACTCACCTTAACATATTCAAAGGTGCTGTACATGAATAGATTTAGACCCACAGGCATGAGGTTTAAGATTAAGATCATGTGCTTTGTTGGGGTACATTGTTCACTAGATCACAGTTGGGGACCCTTTCTTTGAGCGTGAGGGTAAGTACATTAGAATCACAAGGTATGGAGATCTGAGAGAGACTGACCCCTTGGGGAGAAAGTGCCAACTGCATGGCACTCCAGCGGCCCTAAATTTAGTGGGGTCATGGCAACTTGACATCGAGATATATTTGAATATTGGAAATGTCAAATAGAGCTCTTGAAAATTTTCATTCCTGAATTACTTTATGAATACTATTTATTTCCTTTCCATAGAGAGTTATAAATGTGTGTTCTGCTATACTAATAACTGTAGAGCTGAGAGACAAAGGATGTGTGGAGACTTTCAAGGATGCTTCAGACACAAGCAAGAATTAAAGGTGCTAGGTATGCTGTGACCAACCTCTCTGCCTTGAACTACACCCCAGAGGAGAAGGTGCTTATGGGAAGGGGGGTTCCTTTGCTAGGCAACTTGATGTAGTTCCTCATTCCCTTTGCATCTTCTTTTTCATGCTTATTTTTGTAAACAGCAGTTTGACAGATGGGTGCAGGGAGTATGGGGTGGTAGGAGGTGGCAGGAATGGAGCACTGAGCCAGAAGGAGATACTGCCAAGAACCTGGTACATCACTCCAGGAAAACGACCAAGCAAACCTGGTTCCTATATCAACCTTACAGGGACCACTGAGGTATGATACTCTCATTCTAACAAATTCTAAAAACTGCTCTTCCATTGTTTCATTCCAAGGATGGGCCAATTTAGAAGGACTCTTTTGGAGAAGTGGAAAGACTAGAGACAAAGGGAGTTGAGGCACAGAATCCTTTAATATGGGGTGCCCATTGGGGCACCATTCTCTATGGCACACTGGGAAAATTCCCTTTGGGGTTTGGTCTTGTGCAGGTCAACGCCCAGTATTTAAGGAGGAGAGAGGCTGTTCTGTCACTAAGTGTGTTCCATTGGTATTCACGGCATCACTGGGGAATAAGACCTTTGGATATGGCACTGAATGCTGCCAGAGCAAGCTGTGCAACAAAGGGGACTTCCAAGGTGAGTGCCTCAAGACAGCATCCCTCTCCCTCCCCACCTCTGCTGTCATCTTAAGTCTTCTGCTTTTTAATTACCATTCCATGTCCTCTCTGCTTCTACTTCTTCCACTCGCTTTGCTCACTGGTTGCCTCTCCCTCTCTCTGTGACTTTGGCAAAGGGAATGGGAATGGATAAGCCCCTGTTTCCTGTATGGAGTGGCTGTTGAGTGGCAGGGATTGCTTAGGGAATTTCCTCTAAGGACGTGTCTATAGATTTAAAATGATTTGCCTTCCCATTCCAGCAGTTTGAGTTGTCTTTCCTTACCTATTTAATTCCTCACTTCCTTAAGAGGAAATTTTTAGTCTACCAAGTGTCTTCGGTCTTACTGTACAAACACTTTTCCCTGGCCAGAACGAAAAGGAGCTATTAATGAAAGAGACAGATATCACTGGATTCATGTGAGGATTATTTTGACTACACATTCCCACCTAATATCCTTCCATTTTCAGACCCTCTCTGTGGTGGTGGGATCATGGAATAACCATGTTCTGGGGGGATTGCAATGCTTCTGGCTTGTTTTTGTTTTTGTTTTTTGCCTATCCTTAAGATGAACAATTTCTATTTTCATTCAGTGTCTCAGAAGTCCTCAGACCCCAATGGCATTAAATGTCCTGCCTGCTTCACTTACAATACTAGTTCCTGTGACTCAGTCCTCCTCAACTGCACAGGGAAAGAGACAAAATGTATTGAGGTTATTGGTTCAGGTATGGATATTTCCCTGGTCTTTTAGTGTTCCTATTTTTAAATGGTAGTGTGTATTAGTTAGTTATCACAATGTAGCAAATCACCCCAAGACTTGGCAGCTTAATGTTTAAATAAGCACTTATTATTTCACAGTTTCTGTGATTTAAGAATCTAAGACAGGCTTAGCTGAGTGGGTTGGGCTCAGGGTCCTTCATGAGGTTGCAGTCAAGCTGCTTTCAGAGGCTGTGATCCTGGAAACAGAGGACCTGCTTCTAAGCTCATTCATGTGGCTGTTGGCAGTCCTCAGGTCTCCATGTGAGCCTCTCTTTAGGATGCCTGAGTGTCCTCATGATGTTATGAAGCTGGCTTCCTACAGAATGAGTGATAAGAAGTTGAGATACAGAGGCCAAGACACTAGTTGCCATTTCTAAAATAATCTAATCTTGTAAGGAGGGTATCACTTCTGCCGTACTTTACTAGTCATATAGACCAATCCTGATGCAAAGTGGGAAGGGATCACACAAGTGCTCAGCTGGTAGGAGATGGGAACCATTGGGGGATATCTTTGAACAGGGTTTCTTAATCTTTTTTTGTCCCATGGGCCCCTTTGCCAGTCAGGTGAAAACCACAGACCCCTTCTCAGAATGTAGTAGCAGATAGTTTTTATGATGCTCAATTGTGTCAGGTCTAACAACTACCATCATTTCAAAGTATGGATGAGTGCAAGCAATTTTTTGAGATATGCAACAACTGTAGTATGATATGACATGAATACTACTCTAAATTACTTTATACATTCTTAAGTGAAGGAAATGCTAAATTTCAGTTGGAGGACAGAGAAAATATAGATAAGTTGATTTTTTAAAACTCAAGCTCATAGGCTCCCTAAATCTTTCCATGGACCCCTGGTTAAGAACCCCTGTCTTAGAGGCTGACTACCACATACAGCAGGGGTTTAGGGAACAGCTGTGTTGGGAAACCTATCCAAGATTTTGAAGGGAACATCTTGCAGGACTGAAGAGGAATGACTAAAGACTTGGGAACATGTAGTATATGGAATGCGACTTTGGCTTATTGGCCACAAAGGGGATGGCAACACTTCGGTTCTGGTTGTCTTTATCTTGACTATTAATGCTATTGTCAAAAGTTCTTAGTTTTGCAGTGTATCACTCTGAAATCTGTAGGATTTCTAATTTTCCTGAGAGTAGGAGAAAAAGATATATTCATGGTGAAGGTCATCTATGCCATTCAGATAAGAATTGTGAAAATAATGACAGTATTTTTCTGTCCAGATGGCACAGGTAGAAGGAGTGCTAGCCATAAAGTGGTGTTTCTTATCAACTTGTAAAAGGTTTCATGGAATTAATGATGTTTTAGGAGCTGATTAAAGGATGGGAGAGAGAGTTTGGTGGGAATATAGTCTAGTCATATGTTTTAAAGCTCTATGATGTCACTTTTAAAAAAAAATGATGTGAGAGGTTTTTATTTTCCATTTAAATATTTGGTCAAAATATTAACTAATATTGAGTGACTCTGATGGTTTTATAACAATATTTGTTGATTTTACCCCATTAACTAGAAATATTACTTTTATTTCAGGTACTAAATTCTCATAAATATTCTGGTTTATTCCTGGAATTTCTTGTTTTCAAGAATATTTATTTATGTTTTAATTTTAAATTAATTGAACTTCTTGATATGATTTAAAGAAAAAATATTCAAATTACATTTCTGTTTTAGAACTTGTTTGGTTATTCATCCTTTTTTAAAAAATCCATGAGAATTTTGGAATCAGCTTGTTCAGTTCTGTATAGACAGAGGAACACATATGGATACCTGCACAAAGCACATACAAATCTTTGTAAGAAAGCAATCTCCTATTGGAACAAATAAGGCTCACCCGATTGTGGAAAAGAAAATAATTTACTCTCAATCTTGCAAGAAGGGGCGCACAACCAGAAAATTTGACTGGCACCCTAAACAAAGAAAAATGACACAATTTATACCCCTAAGACTAGCATGCAAGCCCTTCCTCCATTTCTCCATAGAATGGAGGCTTCACAGATTACAGCCTGTTTGAGAAGTCTCACTTTCCCATGCAAGTTCCCCAGTTTTTGATTAACAGCTTCCCCCATCACATTCCAAGCATTTTAACTTTTACCTACTCCTTTTGCCAAATAAGGAATGGAATTTCATGCTGAATTGGTATTGACTTAGCTCTTTCTTGTGCATCCTTTTTACTGGCTATAGTACTGGTTTAAGCTGGTTTCCTTTGTTCTTGCTTAACTCAGGAGTGGAAGACTGAGGCAGTAGGCTGCCAGGTCACATTAATTAATATTTTCTTCCTATATGTGAAAACTAAACTAATCCCCATCTTTTACATCTTTGAACAATTTTTAGTTCTTCATTATATTTTCAGGTTAAGTTAGTTGTAATTAAGCAGTTGATTTTATGAAGTATTTCCATCCTAGGACAGAATGGATATACCTTTCCATTTTTTTATAATACATTTTTTATCGAAGTATTTCATTCATACATGAACATAAATAAGCAGTAAGTGTATAGTAAAAGTTGTGAGCTTACAAAATAAATGCACATAACATCATACAGAGGTCCCATACATCACCCCTCCAATACCTTGCATTGTTGTGACACATTTGTTACAAATTATGTAAGAGTATTGTCAAAATATTACTACTAACTATAGTCCATATATTATATTGGTATATTTTCCCCCCAACTCACCCTATTTTTTAAAAATATATTTTTTATTACAGAGATTGTGTACTTACAAAACAATCATGCACATGTGTAGAATTCCCATACAATACCCCTTCACCAACACACCACACGATGATGGAACATTTGTTACAGATTATAAGATAACACCACCAGACTATTACCGCAAACCATGGTTCATAGTGTACATTTGACACTTTTTCTATACCCCCTCCCCCATCATCAATACAATACATCTTTGGCATTGATGCATGAATATTACAGTACTGCTGTTAGCCACGGTCCATAGGCCACCCCAGTTGAAGTTTTCCCGTGCTTCCCAACATTCCCACCAACCTGCAATAGTGACGTATATCTGCTCTAGCTCACAGAAGGACACTCTTGCAGATGTGATGTCAATTTTGAGAAGAGTTTGAAGGGGTTCTGTGATGGGTAGGTGAAGGGGCATTTGTAGAGATGTGCTAGAGATGCTTGAGGAGAATGGGAGATCATATAGCATACAGGGGAGGGTGGAACTGTCAGTAGTAGGGCTGTTTCTTTGACTTGCCTTGAAAAGCACAGTTATACCATGAGAGTCCATGATCTTCTAAGAAATCCATAGCCATGGGAATAAGGGACCCAAGGGAGCGAAGGGATCTGACCTTGAGACCCCTGTATTGTTTTCCTGTGTTTTTCCAAGGAAGCATTGACAAAAGAGAGGACAAGTACCCAGAGGTGTTTAGGCTGAACACATGAAGTGTGCTCTCCAACCCTCTTCCCTCCACCAACCATCTCCCCTGTAATCAGGGCCTAGGACTCCAGTCCCAGCCATGCATTTGAGACAGTAGGGTCTCTTTAGGGTTCCTCCTACACAGAGGAGACTTTGCAGCCAGAGGAAATGGGATTTGGTCCTTGGAAGGAGCTGTATCTGGAGGGGATGAAGCCTCTGTTGATGCTTCCCTCAAAGAATAGAGAAATCATGGATTCTGGGGCACTCTGAGCATCCTTTTCTTCTCCAAGTGGAGGAGATAGATTGATATGAGAATGTGGAATAGGAGGAGAGTTGGTGAGAGAGAAAACTAACTCCTGGATTTTTTTCTTGGCAGCTTATCCTGGAGTTTCGATTTATGCTAAGGGTTGTGCCACTAAAAGTGCCTGCAACTTGAAGAATCTAATTTTAATGGGTAACACGAGCATTCATACCTCCTGTGTCAACATTGGGAGCTCCCCGGGAATGCCCATCATCTCACCAATTTTTATTAGTTTCTTCATGCTAAAAGTCTTGCTTTGATCTCTCAGGCTCTGCTGAGTCCATAATCATACAAACCTAAAAACATTTCATGCTTCAGATGGCTCCCCTCCCAAAGAATCTTCCAACATTTCAGAAATAAAGATACTTTCATAACTATGTGTGTGATTACTTCTTTGTATTTTAGGTAAAAAAATAATCTTACCACTTTTCTGATGGTTTCTTTCTTTATCTAGAGTAGCACATTTCAGATGAAATTTGAGATGGCAGGGCTTTAGACAGGGCCAGACATAAATATCACTACCATCCCACCTTTGTGGTGTTAAAATAAAATCCAGGAGACAATTGGAATGGGATGACAGGCCTTGGCCAGTCCTGACCCACAAACCCCAGTGGCAGGATTGAAATGAGAGACTGCTTTTCCATAGGTCTGATCTATGAAGAAACAGAAAATTAATGCCAGCTAATCAGAAATAGATATCTTTTCTTAAAATTTATTTTTCAATTGTCTTTTTTTAAAGATGCAGAGACCACAAAAAATATTACATTAAAAAATGTAAGAGGTTCCCATATATGCTCCCCACGCCCCCCACCCCCCCACCCCCACTCCTCCCACACCAACAACCTCTTTCATCATTGGAGCACATTCATTGCATTTGGTGAATACATTTTGGAGCACTGCTGCACCACATGGACTATAGTTCACATTGTAGTTTACACTTTCCCCCAGTACATTCAGTAGGTTACAGTAGGATATATAATGTCCAGAATCTGTCCCTGCAATAGCATTTAGGACTACTCCAAGTCCTGAAAATGCCCCCACATCTCATCTTTTCTTCCTTCTCCCTGCCCTCAGCAACTACCATGGCCACTTTCTCCACATCAATGCTACAGTTTCTTCCATTGCTATTCACAATTATTCTATAATAGAATACCAGTAAGTCCACTCTAATCCATAGGAAATAGATATCTTAAGTAGGGACTTTCCTCTGGAAGCAGCCCAAACCAGTCAATGCAACTTAGATAGCCAATCAGAATGTTTCCTCACTGTTTCCACATTGACCCAATGTAAGCTTCCTCTTTCCACTCCCTCAGTAGAGTTCCTTACCACCTTTGGTTAGGTGCTGCTTGATTTGCAAATCATATTTTGTCTAAATCAACTTTGATTAAATTTTTTAATTGCCTCAATTTATCCTTTATAGTAACCCATGTGCTCTGCCACATGCCCCAGAACACAACTCTCTCCCAATAGTCTTAATTTCCACTCCTAATCTTCAGTGGCCTATTTCCAAGGCAAATGGTTTTGAAAGAAAAATGCAGGTTCTGGAAAAGAAAGTCCAGTTATAATAGCATTTTCACCACCTCAGAACCAGGCATGTGGAATTCTTGCAGCACTCTCTGGTTACAGGATGGAGGGGTCCTGGGGGTGTCTGGGGCCTAGGCATATTCTGTCGACTGTGTCATGTAAGGTTGTCTGTGCCCTTATCTACACACCCTGACTGGGGGCTTGGCTCATCTTTGAGGCTCAACCTGTGGAGCAAGATACAGGCTTTCAAATCCTACCTCAGCTTTTTGCCTCCCTGAGCTTTTGAGGAGACAGAGTGTAGAATTTACCTACCCAGGACTCACTGATGACTCTCATATTGCTTTTTTTCTGGGCATATACCCCACTGTGTACTCAACCACATGAAGAGAACCCTAACAAATACAGGCCCTTCTTGTAGGAATGTGGAGCTAAAGCCTTGATAACAATGGCAGGGTAGTATGTAACTGCATGAAATTCTAAGCATAGATAATCAGGAGGCACAGGGCAGCTTAGAGAACAGAGGAATTACAGCAGGGCTGGTAGAGAAAAGTGGTAAACTGAGGCAGGGCTTGAGGGAAGGTTGGGAAATGGTTAAACAACAAAATCCTCAGAAAGGCAGTGTATTAGTCAGCCAGAGGGGTACTGACGCAAAATGCCAGAAATTGGTTGGTTTTTATAAAGGGTATTTATTTGGGGTAGGAGCTTACAGATACCAGGCCATAAAGCATAAGTTACTTCCCACACCAAAGTCTATTTTCCCATGTTGTAGTAAGATGGCTGCCAAAGTCTGTGAGGGTTCAGGCTTCCTGGGTTCCTCCCTTCCCGGGTCTTGTTTCTTTCTGGGTTCAGGGTTCCTCTCTTCCTGGGGCTTGCTTCTGTTTCCTCTGTGAGCTTGTGCTGTGGGAAAACAGTAGGGAACATGGTTTGAAGTTGAAACATTTCCATAACACAGACAAAAAGTGCCAGCTTAGGAATGCTGGGCCTTGACTAGATGGAACACCCTCTGGTCAGCATGAAAAGAGGTTTGTGTGAGGAAGCCTCTGAACTTTGTATAACTTGTACTTTATTATAGCAAAATGTTGCACCTGTTCTATTGTAGATGTTGCCTTATTGTAGATGTTGCCATTGTTTTCTGTTATTGTAGATGATGTTGCGGGTCTGATAGCAAAGTTTCTAAATAAATAGGATGTGGAAACTAGGGTTGAGGCTCTCAATTTCAGAAGATGTGAGTTCCCTAGTCCCATCTTTATCCCCTCTCTTGTGTCTTTCTTTCTGTCCTTTTATTTCTTCAGTTCTGTGTCACCTTCCCTTCATGCAAACCTTTTGCTGAGCTGGTCTTAGCAACTGGCACCGAACATGGGGCCCAAAGGGGGAAGAATCACTTCAAGTGAAATTAAATGTGCTGTCACAGCATGGAGCTGAGATTGTTTAGAAGGCCTTCCAAGTCCTCAGTGAGTAAGGACACTCTTGCATATTCTGGTAGGGTATGATGGGAAATGGAGACAGTTCAACAAAGTATTGCCCTTTTGTCTGTCTCCTTACACAACTTCTCAAGGCAGGAGGAGCTGAGGCCAGTGAGTCTCATGTTTTAGAATTTTACAGATTACAGAAAAATATTGCTCATGGTTTCCAACAGTAGGAAACCTTAGAATTAGAAGACTGGAAAAGAGCAGGAAAAGAGGAAAAGAGTTAGAAAAATTACATGTACAAGGTGTTCCACTTTCTGTTACTATTTGGTCCACTTGGATGATTATTAAATCTGTCTTGGAACCCTTACAAACAGAAGATGAGGAAGAGAAAAATTAAAATAGAGAAAGTGAGGAAGTTCTTCCCACTGAATTTTTTGATGATACTAAATCTAAAGTTATTTTGCCTTTAGCTCCTCCATTAGCTGACTTTAGAAAGTCATTTCACCCCTGCCTACACCTCCTCCCACTCCTATGCCCAGAGATGCTCAGCCAAAGTTTGTCGGCTTTACAACAAAGCATTTTACAGGCTAGAAGGGAGGGTGACTTGGAGGTACTTTAAATGGCCTTTCTGGTCACTGTATGAGAAAAAGTAGCTCCTGGAGTGGATCCTCAAAATCTGAATGGGGTTTATGAGTTCACTCATGAACCCTTCCCATTAAATTTTAAGAGTTAAAAGTAGCAGCACAACAATATGGTCCAAATTCTTTTACCTATGATATGGTGCAGGGGCTTGCTGAAGGCTCTAGACTGATCCCAGCTGACTGGTATGCATTAACATGTATCACCCTAGGGTCTAGAGAGTTTTTACAATTCAACCTGGAGGACAGATTACTCAGGCTGCTCATAATAGAGCCCATAATATCCCCCATTTCCTTGGATCAGTTAGTGGGGGTGGGAAATTGGGTAGGAGTAGATCAGCAATTAACAATGAATGATCAAGCCATCACACAGGTCTGTTGCTGTTGCATAAGGACCTGGCAAAAAATTGAGGCTAAAGGACATCCTCTGCTGTCATTTCAAATATTATTATAAGGACCTAAAGAACCTTACTTTATCATTTGGTTACAAGAGGCTATAAAAAAAACAGGTCAATAATTTAGAAGCTGCTGATACTATTTTGCAGCTAATGGCTTATGAAAATGTCAATCATTATTGTCAGAAAGCTATTGGGATTATGAAAGGTAAAGTGGATTTGACTGGATATATTGAATTGTGCCAGGATGTAGGGCTGGAGGGCCACCATGCTACAATGATGGCTCAGGCTATGGCAGGAATGAAAATCAATAGGTGGTTCTTTGGAAAATGTTTCAATTGTGAAAAAATTGGTCACCTGAGAAAAGATCGTTGGAAAAAGTCTGAGGGAAAAACAATGTTGCCCAGACAGAATATTTCTGCTCAGAAACCATTTGAGCTGTGCCCCCGCTGAGGTAAAGGAAATCACTGGGTTAGCCAATGTCAGTCTAGCTATCATAAGAATGGCACTCCCTTGTTGGGAAACTTCCAGTGGGGCCTGCTCCCAGCCTCAATCCAAAAGGGGACTTTCCCAGTTCAGCAGAGCAATTCTAGAACTCCCTTATACTCCGCAGTACCCTTGAGTTATCCCACACCATGGCAGGAAGTGCAGCCATAGATATCCCTATGGCAGAACCTGTTATCTTGCTTTCAGGGGATATCCCCATCTGTGTAAAAATGGGAATAAGGGGACCTTTACCAATTGGTATGGTCAGACCTCTCTCGGGAGGAGCGGTCTCACCTCCCACGGAGTAGAGTGCATATAGAAGTAATTGATTGTGACTGTCAAGGAGAGGTTCAAGTTATCATGTCCACCTCAGTTCCAAGGAAAGCTGATATTGGAGATCGCATAGCATACTTGTTGTTGCTCCCTTATGTTCCTGTAGGAGCTGGTGAGAAAGTCTGAGGGAAAAATGGTTTTGGAAGTACAGGAATAACAGGAATACTTTTAACTGAAAAAATTTTAGGATCTCATCCTGTTTGTGAAGTGACCATTCAGAACAAGTGGTTTGAAGGACTTATTGATACTGGAGTTGATATTTCTATCATTAGGTCTAACCATTGGCCCTCTGCTTGGCCATTACAAGATGCATCTATTTCTATTGTGGGACTTGGCACTCCCAGAGGTTTAAAACAGAGTGTGCAAATTTTTCATTGTCTGGCACTCTCAGAGGTTTAAAACAGAGTGTGCAAAATTTTCATTGTCTGAGACCTGAAGGACAACATGCCACCCTGCAGTCATATGTTGCAGACTTACCTATTAATTTCTGGGCATGTGATCTGTTAGAACAAAGGCAGGCTGAAATTTATATTCCCCAGGTTAACCAATATAGTAAACAAAGTCCACAATTAATGAGGAAACTAGGGTATGTACCAGGGTTAGGATTGGGTAAGCACCACCGGGGAATTGTTAAACCAACAGATCGCACAGCTCATGGTAATTGTGAAGAATTAGGATATTCATCTTTTCCATAATGGCCACTGCTCAGTCTAGCCTCCTTGAATGACCCAAACCCATTCATCTTAAATGGACTACAACCTTTCTGATTTAGGATGAACAGTGGCCATTAACCCAAGAAAAATTGGAGGCTCTTCATAAATTAGGAACAGTTAGATAAGGGGCATATTGAAGAATCTTTTAGTCCTTGGAACTCCCTGGTGTTTCCTATTAAGAAAAAATAAGGCAAACAGAGGGTTTAACAGACCTCCAAACTGAAAAAGCAGTCATTCAACGTATGGATGCACTGCAGTCAGGTTTGCCTACACCAGCTATGATCTCTGTAGCTGGCCACTTGTTGTTATTGATTTAAAGGATTGTTTTTTTTTTACAATACCTTTGGCTCCCCAAGACTGTGAGAAATTTGCATTCTTAGTGACTTCTTTCAATAGCAAAGAGTGCGTGAAACAGTTTCAGTGGAAATATCTTCCTAAAGGAATGCTTAACAGCCCCACTATACATCAAAATTTTGTAGCTAAAGTCTTAAATCCAGTCAGTTTGGCTTTTTCTTCTTGTTATATTATACATTACATGGATGATATATTGTGTGCTGGTCCCTCTTCCCAGACTCTAGTTTTAGCATATCAGAAAATATATAGAAAATATATAGAAAAGAGCTTAACTGCAGCAGGGTTAAAACTTGCCCCTGAGAAAATTCAAAAATAACTCCTGTTTCTTTTCTTGGGACTATTGTTGATAAAATTACAATTAAGCTCAGGAGGTTCAGATTCATAGGGATTCTACTAAAACTTTGAATGATCTGCAGAAATTATTAGGAGATATAAATTGGCTGAGGCCCAAAGTGGGCATTTCCACATATGAACTGTCTAATCTTTTTTCACTATTATGAGAAGATTCTCAATTAAACAGCCCCCAGGTTTTAATGAGAGAAGCAGAACAAGAATTAGAACTCCTAGAGAAAAAAATTCAAAGTGCCTAAATTGAGTGCATTAATCCAGAACAGCCACTGCAATTGATTATTTTGCCTTCCTTACACTCTCCCACTGGAATCCTTATGCAACAAGATCATATTGTAGAATGGATATTTTTACCTAACAGTGTTGTTAAAACTTTATCTTCTTATGTGGATTTTATGGCCCAAATTATACTTAAAGGCCATGAATGTACTCTTGACCTTCACCAACAGGATCCTTCTCATATCATTCTTCCACTTTTGTGCAAGGAAGTTGAGGCTTGCCTACAAAATCATTTACAATGGCAAATAGCAAATAGCTGATTTTATTGGACAGATAGATAACCATTATCCTAAAAATCATATATTACAATTCCTTAAAAGCACTCAGTGGATTTTACCTAGCATAAATAAATTTCAGCCAATACTTGATGCCCCTACAATCTTTACTGATGGGTACACTGGGTATACCGGACATAAAACTAAGAAAATTCCTACTCCTTCATTTTCAGCTCAGAAAGCTGAATTATTAGCAGTATTTACTGCTTTGCAAGACATACCAGAGTCCATAAACATCCTTCCAGACTCAGTGTATGTCATCCAGGTTACTCAATTGATTGAAACAGCTCTTATCTAACCTAATATAAATCGGTTTCTTTATAAGTTTTTTCACAAACTTCAACAGATAATTAGAAATAGAAAAAGGCCATTTTTTATCACTCACATTGGATCTCATTCAAATTTACCTGGACCATTAGAGAAAGTCACTAATGCTGCTGATAAATGCTCCTGTTTTCCAAGAAGCTATTCATTTTCACAATCTAACCCATATAATGTAGCCAGCCTCAAAGCTCATTTCCCTTTAACATGGACATAAGCTAGGGACATTTTTAAATTTGTCCATCCTGTCAAATTCTTAATAATCCAAAACAATTGGAACCTGGAGTAAATCCCCACAGTTTAACTGTTAACTGTTTGTGGCAAATGGATGTACCTCATATCTCCTCCTTTGGAAAATTATGTTATGTTCATGTCTCTGTAGATACTTGCTCAGGATTCACTTGGGCTACAGCACAGATGGGAGAAACTACTCAACACAGAAGACAGCATTTATTAGCTTGCTTTGCTGTAATGGAACTCCTCCAGTCTCTAAAAACAGATAATGCTCCTGCTTATACCAGTGTCTCCCTTAAAAGATTTCTAGATACTTGGAGTATTTCACATATTATAGGACTTCTGTATAGACCCCAAGGGCAAACTAGTGTGGAGCAAGCAAATCAAACCCTTAAACTCATGTTACAAAAACAAAAAGGGGGAGACAAGGAAACACCACAGGTGCAGTTACATAAAGCACTATTCATTCTTAATTTTCTTAACTGGGGAACCACCCTGGAAGGGACAGCAGCTGAAAGGCATTTCCAAAATAATTCAAAAACTCAAACCCAAACTCTGTCTGAAAAATCTTTAATTTGGTGGAATGATCTACTGACTAATGAATGGTCAACAGGGAAGCTGTTCACTTGGGGATGAGGGTATGCTTGTGTTTCCGCAGGAGACAGAGAACATCCTGTGTGGTACCAGCTCATCAGACAAAACCATATCATGAATGCCAAAAGATGACAAAAGTTCCTGTGGAACCCAGAACCTCTGGTCATGCAGATGGAGAGATTGATGCTGGAAACCACATGACTGGGACCCACTCCAAAGACCAGAGCAGCTTCACACCCCACATGGGGGCAAATTAAACATCTGAATCAAGAAGCCAAACAACAGTTGGAAAAGGAGAAACTTCTAGCTACCGCTCCTAATTTGCTGGTAGCTATGCTTGCCATAGTAACAGCAACCTCCTCAGATGCACACAGCAAACCCTCCAAGGTATGAAGCAGCACAAAATCGCCAAATGTGTCATCACTGTTTTGCAAAAACAAAAAGGGAGAGTTGTTGTGGGAAAACAGTAGGGAACATGGTTTGAAGTTGAAATGTTTCCATAATGGAGACAAAAATTGTGAGTTTAGGAGTGCTGGGGCTTGACTAGCTGGAACACCCTCTGGTCAGCATGAAAAGATGTTCATATGAGGAAGCCTTTGAACTTTGTATAACTTGTTATAGTAAATGTATAACCTTATTACAGTAAAATGTTGCACCTGTTCTATTGTAGCTGTTGCAGTTGTTTCCTGTTATTGCAGATGGTGTTGCAGTTCTGATAGCAAAGAGCTGCCTAATAGTTTCTAAATAAATAGGATGTGAAAACTAGAGTTGAAGCTCTCAATTTCAGAAGCTGTGAGTCCCCTGGTCCCATCTTTATTTCTTCTCTTGTGTCTTTCTTTCCATCCTTTTATTTCTGCATTTCTGTGTCACCTTCCCATCATGCAAACCTATTGCTAAACTGGTCTCAGCAAGCTTACTTCCCAGGGCTCCAGATTAAGGCTTCAGCACCAACTTCCATCATCAAAAGTCCAACATCAGGGAAGTGGATTTGGCTCAGTGGGTCAAGTGTCCACCTACCACATGGGAGGTCCGGGGTTCAAACCCAGGACATCCTGACCCATGTGATGAGCTGGCCCACATGCAGTGCTGATGAGTGCAAGGAGGGCTGTGCCACTCAGGGGTGTCCTCCACATAGGGGAGCACCATGTGCAAGGAATGTATCCCATAAGGAGAACCACCCTGCATGAAAAAAAAAGTGCAGCCTGCCCGGGAGTGGTGCCACACACATGGAGAGCTGATGCAGCAAGATGACACAACAAAAAGAGACACAGACTCCTGGTACCACTGACAAGAATATAAGCAGACACTGACAAGAATATAAGAAGAACATAGTGAATGGACAGAGAGCAGAAAATTGGGGGTGGGCGGGGGCAGGGAAGGGGAGGGAAATTTTTAAAAAGTCCAACATCAAAAACCCTCAGCTCTGTCCTTTGCCATGCCTTTTATGGCACAAGAGGTTTACATAATTACTTAATCAAGTAAACCTATGAATCAAATATAATCTAATATGCCCAGAGGAAAAGATCAGTTTACAAACAGAATCCAATATTTCTTTTTGGAATTCATCAATAATATCAAACTGCTACAGGCAGTAAATGAAAACTGAGGCTACAGGGGAGGTATTTTATAAGAAAACCTTTGAAATAATATGGGAGACCTCTAAGTTGGCGCAATTTCTGAATGCTTCATGTTTACCCTGTCAGGTGAGTGTCAGTGTTGTCATCACACCCACTTTCCAGAGGCGGAAAGTTAGGAGCAGGCCTGGGATTCCAAGCCCAACAGCCTGATTCCACAGTCTAAACCACAGAAAAGTATTATCTCATGGTTCTGGAGGATGGAAGCTTGAAGCCAAGGTGTTAGCAGGGCCATGCTTCTTTGTCTTCTTTTCTTTCTTTTTTTAAACATTTTATTCTTACATATTGACAAAGCATACAATCTATCCAAGGTGTACAATCAGTGGCATTGTTGTGCCTTCATCACTTCAGTCATTAGTAGAGCATTTTCATGATTCCAATAATAACAACAACCAAATAATATAGCTCTACTCCTACCAGTCATCTCTCAGTATGTCTCCCCCTGACGTACATAGGTGGTCTGCTGTTCTGTCTCTCTAGTCCATGCTTCTTTTGGTAGTCTGTAAGATTCTTTTGGCTTGCTGGCAATCCGTGGCATAACTCATTCTCTTCCTCCATCACACAGCCATCTTCTCTTTCTCTCTCTGTGATCAATTCTCCCTATTTTATAAGGACACCAGATAGATCGATATGGCCCATCCTATACCAATTTAGCTTTATCTTAACATCTTCAAATGTCCCATTTCCAAATAGGATCACATTCACAGGACCAGAGGTTTGAACATATTTTCAGGAGGGGAACACATTTCCAACCATAACAGAACCACTCTAATAATTATAAAGGAATTAAAAGAGAGAGGTTTTTCAGCTATTACTTGATTATAAAAAGATTGACATTGTATCTGATGCAAAGTGTATGCTCCATAGATATAAAATGTTCTTTTTTTCTTTTCTTCCTTCTCACCTCTACTTATTTTCTATCTTTTACATCCCATTTTCTTTTCATTCTCCCCCATCTCACCAATCTTTCCCTCCACTTCTTCCTCTTCTGGGATAGGTAACTTCAAGTGCCTCTGAGCACATCTCAGAGAAATGGGCTGCAACTGTGTCAGGATGAGGGGGCTGATGCCAACCTTTTCTGGAGAGGAATATGAGGATGAGAGAACAGTTTCTGCATTCTGGGAGGGAGGCAGAGGGGGAGCTCAGGAGTCCCTGAAGGAACTAGCTTGTTCTCCTCTCAATACCCTGCCTCCCCATGGTCTGAGGAAGGAGGGAATCAGTTAGCTTACTCCACAGTCTTCTCCAAGATAGCAGATAAATTTGGAGCCAGGTAGAGCTGGTGCCACTTAATTCATGGACATTCTTCTATGTGAAAACTGTCCAATGGGCTTGGGCAGAAAAGTAGCAGACCCCACAGCAGAGTGTGATGTGGAGAGGGTGGGGGTGAGGGCTGCCAGGCAATTCCAGGGGATGTTTAAACCCTGGAAGAGCTGCCTGAGCAGGAAGGAAGCACATTCTCACCAGGAGGGCCTTGGCCTTCTGAAGAGGCAAGAGCTAGTTAGCCCCTAAAGGAAAAACTCAGTGTTGTATTTGTGTTGTTATTTTATTCAGAGCCACTACCTGAGGGGGCAGGAAGATACTCTATTCAGGACATGGAGGCAAAAAGCAAATTAATTTAGCTTTAAAAATGCTTTTTGAGTAAGAAATGCAAAAATGTGAGTTACGTATTAAAGAAATGAAACATTACTCATTATTGAAGAAATAAAAAATACTGCCTTCCATCCTAACTAGATTCCTCCCATCCTACCAAATGGAGATTTCATAGACTGAGAGAAAGATATATAAAAATGTACAAGGAGGAAAGTGGGTATGGCTCAATGGTTAGAGCTTCTGCGTACCATGTAGGAGGTCCAGGGTTCAATAAGCAGGGCCTCCTGGCTTGTGTGATGAGCTGGCCCATGCAGAGTGTTCCCACATGCAAGGAGTGTCACCCCACACAGGGGTGCCCCTGTGCAAGGAGTGCAGCCCCTGTGCAGGAAGGCAGACCACCCAGGAGTAGAGACACCCACACAGAGATCTAATGCAGCAGGATGATGCAAAACAGAAAGAGACACAGAGAAGAGACAACACGAGACACAGCAAAGTAGGGAGCCAAGGTGGAGCAAGAGAATGATCATCTCTCTGCCACTTCAGAGGGTCTCAGGATGGGTTTCTGGAGCTGCCTAATGAGAATACAACAGACTCAGAAGAACACACAGCAAATGGACACAGAGCAGACAATGGGGGGGTGGTGAAAGGGTAGAAATAAGAAAAAAAAATGACAAGGAATGGCACAAAATCCAAAAGAGAAGAAAAGGGACAAACATTGCAAACTAAGAAACAAATCCAGACTTGGTGGAGACACTTTATTCAAAAGGATCATTGCAAAGGAGAGAGGGAGGAGACTATTCCTAAGGACAGAACACTCTGACCTAAGGTCAGCTAGCATCTCGAGAGTTAGGCAGAAAGGATCTTCTTTTACAGAGAGGAGAGAACCGGGTTTAGGGAAGTGGGTGAAAGGTTGGTGTGATCAGCTATTGGATCTGAGAATCTTTTATGCTGAAGCAGTTTATTTAGGGAAAGGTGCCCTTTAAATTTCAGAGGACTGTATGATGAAAAGACACTTCTAGTTGGTCAGTGGTCATAAGCAGATCAGCTAACAATTTATGAGACAAAGAATAGTCATTCAGAGGCTCATGTCTGTCCATGTCATAGGTAAACAGGGGTCATCTGTGTGACATCTGAGCCATTTGGGGAAGGGTTGTTCTTTGCAATAAGCTGTTTTTCTGAAACACAAAGCATGGAGGATTCCTTAAACTTGGCTCTTTTCTAGAAACACAGTGCTTAGGCAAAGTTAAAGGCTGTTGACACACATAGGGACAAATATAGAGAAATTGAGGCATGTTTGTAGATAAAAGAGGTACCCAAACAAATACAGAAGGAAAAAAAAGACAAATAGACATAAAAAAGGACAAAAATTGGGATAAACTTTTATTAAGGAACATCATCTTGTGGCCACCCCTGATTTAACTAAAAATCAAGCCAAATTTGGTTGCTGAATCTTCATTCACCATCCACCCACCCTTGCATTGTTCAACCATCAAGTCCACTAATATTGCTCAGCTTATATCATGGGTCAGGCATTGTTCTAGGTGAGGGGGAATAGTGACTGAAACAGACAAAATCCCCAGCCTTCTTGGGGTTTTTATTCTGGTGGGGAGATAGGCTGTAACTTAGGTAAGAATGACGTGTAGTGTATTAGGACATATAATGTGAAGTAGAGAAGGGAATATGAAATGCAGGTGGGAGAAGGAGTTCACATTCCCAATAGAATGACCCTGGAAGGACTTACTGAGAAGGTGACCTAAGTAAAGAAAGGAAGGGAGGAAGCCGATGGAAATGGGGAGGGGGGGGAGGCATCCAGTGGCAGGATCTTGGGGAGCCTGGATGATCAAGATTGATGGATAAAAGGGCATATTATATTACACCAAAAATGTTTAAAAGTCTACGGGCTAAAATGTAAGCCATAAAGTAAAACATAAGATAACAAAAACTTAGAAAATTGTATAGTCTAAAATGTAGACCATATTGTAAACCCAAAAGGAACGGTGTTTGAAAGCTGTTGTTTCAATATCTGTGTATCAGCTGCAGCAAATATAATATGAACATGTAAAAAGATCATTGCTGGGGAAGGGATAAAATGTTTGATGTTGGATATGTGGGAGTACCGTATATTGTATATGTGAATTACTGTGATCTAAACTTTTGTGAAGAGAAACTTAATAATTAGGAAAAAAAGAAAAAGAAAGGATGTAGACACTGAGGAAGAAAAGGAAGAAATTGCCTTGCCACTGTACATACAGGGCAACACTTACTGCAGTGATGAAAGGCAACACATCAAAAACAAAGCTTTTTCATTTTTTCATTTTTTGATACCCCATTATATTTTTACTTTACTTAACTTTTCTAAATTAGTATGTGTTCTATATCTAACCTTTAAACCCATTTCTATATTCCATTTTATTATTAATAGAACCTGGCAATATATTAGGCTTCATTTTTGAAGATGTTTTGGACTGAGAGGTTCAAATATGGCAGGGGAGGAACACTGGTGTTGGGTGTTATTGATAGGGGGGCATATGGTTGGGAGAGAGTTCTCCAGTGCATGTATACAGGGTACATAAAAATGTTTGGATATTTTCATAGTGGTTACAGTTAAAAATGGCAACTGAGGGAGTGCTGAGCTACTAGCCAGGGGAGCCCTATCACATTCCCCAATGGAACAACAACAATCCCCCAAATGTAATGGCAAAGACCAATGAAAAGTATGGTCCAATAATGAGTCCTTGATACTGATGACTATGCTTATGAGTCTGTGCACCTGAAATATGAACTAGGCCTAGAGATGCAGGGTGCCTAAGAGTTACCTCCTGAGAGCCTCCATGTTGCTCAAATGTGGCCACTTTCTAAGCCAAACTCAGCAGGTAAATATTTTACCTTCCCCCCAGCATGGGACATAACTCCTAGGGATGAGCTTCCCTGGCTGTAAGGGATTACTACCAAGCACCAGCTGATGATGTAACTAGAAAAAGACCTTGAATGAAAGGGTCAACTCAGACCAACAGAATATCTCAGCCTATATGTAATATCAGGTGTTAAAAACTGCTTTTTGACCTTGAATAAATGGGGGAAATAGAAAAGACATGAGTTTACATTGCTATGAATCACCTAAAAAGAGTCAGAATGTCATCAGAGGGGCCATAGTTACGCATGCCTCAGCAGGGTCCCAGGAACAGCCAAAGTAGATACAAGCCCAGGTATTGGTTCTTCTGAGGGCTAGAGACCCACAGTTTCCATGGTCATGGCAGACAGCTCGGGAGTTCAGTGCCATGTCAGTTGGCCCTATTTTGGAGTTTATGTTCCTTAGTGTGATGGAGTTGGACTCAGATATGACATTTCTACACATACCTCTTCTTTTACTTTTTACTGGACCTGTGTTTGGCACTGTGGTTGGTGTATACTCAGGAGACCTAAATCTCTGGACCGTCCAAGTGATAGCCAGGCCCTGAGGCTCAACACACTTGCAACTCCTACCCTCTAGTTTATTGGACATACCCTGGCCAGCTAACAGGGAGGTGAAGAAGTTCAACCACTACACCAGGGAGCCAAGAGTGCCTACAATTGTAAGCAAGAGAATTGCATCCATCATCCATGTGGAATCTAAGCCCCCTCCAGATACAGAGGTGGAGTGGACATAACCATCCCAGGATCCACAGGATGGAGGACTAGACTATGGATTAAAGTGGACTTAGTGATAGTCTACTGTGAAACTATTGTGATTAGTAATGGAAGAAAATGTAGCATTGATGTGAGAAACTGGCCACGGTAGCTGCTGAGCATGGGAAGAGGGAAGAAGAGATATGATGTGGGGTCATTTTCAGGACTTGGAGTTGTCCTGCATGGTACTGCAGGATCAGGTGCTGGGTATTGTATGTCCTGCCATGGCCCACTGGGTCGACTGGTGGAAAATGTAAATTTTAATGTAAACCATTATCCATATGGTGCAGCAGTGCTCCAAAATGTATTCACCAAATGCAATGAATGTCCCATGATGATGAAAGATGTTGATTTGGGAAAAGTGGGGCTGAGAGGCATGGGTGGGTATGTGGGGACCTCATATTTTTTTAATGTAATATTTTAAAAAAATAAAGAGAAAAAAGAATGAGTTTCTTCCATTACTACTCATAATAGTTCTATAGCAGAATATCAGTGTGTCCACTCTTATCCATATTTTATACATCCATCCTGTGGAAGCACAGTAGTTGCCGATGGCAAGGAGAGGTATGTAGAGATGAGATGTTGGGGAATTTTCAGGACTTGGAGTTGTCCTAAATGATATTTCAGTGACTTATCCTGGACATTACATATCCTGCCATAACCCACTGAATGTACTGGGGGAGAGTGTAAAATACAATGTAAACTCTAATCCATGTGGCATAGCAGTGCTCCAAAATGTATTCACCAAATGCAATGAATGTGCCACAATGATGAAAAAAGTTGTTAATGTGGGAGGGGTGGGTTGTGGTGTGGGGTGTGCAGAAACCTCTTGTATTTTTTTAATGTAATATTTTTGTGATCTATATATCTTTAAAAACATACAATAAAAATGCTAAAAAAAGAAAGAATGAGAAGACTAATAAAGGCTCCATTTTTGAGAGCAAGGAGAGCAGCAGGAGAAGAACAGCAGGTCCAGATCACAGAAGTTTGGGCTTTTAGTATGAGAGAGGTAGGGTGATGCTGGAGGATTTTGAGCAAATATTATATGACCTGATTGCTTAGTATTAAGAGTAGCTTCTACAGGACTGCTGGGGATTGAATCAAGTTTCCCCAGAAAGGATATTTGTGGGTGCAGATCCATTTGTAAATAGGACCTTAGATGATGTCGTTAGTTGAGATGTCTGAACTGAATGATGTGAGCCTAGATCCACTATGGCTGATGTTCTTAGATGCAAAGGAAACTGAGTGTGGAAGGAGAAACTGGAGGTCAGTAGGAGCCAGGGAAGGACACAGATATCAAGTGATAGAGGCAGAGATGCAAGCCAAGAAATGCCAAGAATTGCCAGAAAGATACCTCTAGTTCCCTGCAGACTCTGGAAGAAATCAAGCCTTGCTGACTTCCTAGATGTTGGACTTCTAAATCCTGAATCGAGTCAGTAAAGTCTTGTTGTTTAAGCCAACCAGTCTGTGGTATTTGTCACAGCAGCCCTTGCAAGCTAAGACAGAGACTGTGAATGGATGCAGAGGGACCAGTTTGGCCTACTGAAATACTACAGATGAGAGACGATGCTGACTTGGGTCAGGGGTGGTTGGCATAGGGGAGGTGAAGTGTGATAGGATTCTCGATATGTTCTGAAAGTAGATTCAACAGGTTTTCTAGTGGGTTGGGTGTGGCATGTAAGTTAAAGGGATGATAAATGAAAATAATATATATCCATGTTAATTCCAAGTGTTAAGCAAAATCAAGTTGAGGATTTTCATTTTTATTCCAAAAACTTTAAGGTAGATTTAATGATACACAAACCAAGAAACAACAACAACAAAATCTTGAAAGTTAGAAGCTCAATTTATATGGGATTTGTAGTTAGAGTTCAATTAAAAGTTGAGAAATATCTACTTGAAGCAATAACTGTGGCCTTAGGTTTTGAAATAGGTATTCTGAAGTCCTTATTTCTGCAAATAATTAGTTGCTAGGGTAATGTATTAGTCAGCCAAAGGAGTGTTGATGCAAAATACCAGAAATTGGATGGTTTTTATAAAGCGTATTTATTTGGGATAGGAGCTTACAAATACCAGATCAGAAAGTGTAAATTACTTCCCTTACCAAAGTCTATTTTCACGTGTTGGAGCAAGATGGCTGCCAATATCTGCAAGGGTTCAGGCTTCCTGGGTTCCTGCCTTCCAAGTCTTGCTTCTCTCTGGGTTCAAGGTTCCTCTCTTCCCAGGGCTTGCTTCTTCCTGGGCTCAGGATTCCTCTCTTCATGGGGTTTGCTTCTGTTTCCTCTGTGAGCTTACTTCCTAGGGCTCCAGTTTAAGGCTTCAGAATCAAACTCCAACATCAAAACTCCAACATCAAAAACTCTCACATCAAAAGCTCCAACTCTGTCCTTTGCTGTGACTTTTATCTGTGAATCCCCACCCACCAAGGGGGGCTGACACAATGCCTAATAATGTGGCCCAATCAAAGCTCTAATAATAACGTAATCATGCCCAGGTACAGACCAGATTACAAACATAATCCAATATCTGTTTTTGAAATTTATATCTATATCAAACTGCTACAGGTAACAATCAGATAATTAAAAACAAGTCAAAAGAAGGGTTTCCAGAACCCACCTCTGTTTCACTACTCTGCTAACTTAATCCATGGCTTATTCCTCACTGGAGAATCTAAGGCAGAGGAGAGGTAAATAAAGGCCAAAGCTGATGAGTCTGTTTTGGGTGGATTTTCCTTCAAGGCTGGGAAGCATTGAGCCATGGGCTATGATGGAAGACCTGTGTAAGTCTCTTTAGGGAACAAACTGATCTGGGATCCTGGGACTTGTGATTTGTACAACAAGGAGTATAATTTGGGTGGGGTGTCCAAAAACGATCTACTTAGTGTGAATAAACATTTAGATAAGCTACACATTAGGGCTTCTGAGAAAGTCCATGACCAAAGAGTTAGTAGACATGAACCAGCTGTAAACTGGCAGAGTCCCAAACAGAGCAGCAGGAAATCAACATGTGGGGTGAAGCCCCTTCTTTGCAGGACCTGTCCTGGGCTCCAGCTAGGGGTCAGCCTCAGGTTAGGATGGATTTTTGGATTGAGACAAGGGTTTTCAGGGGCCTCAGCTGAGGCTCATCACCCATGCCTCCTTGTTCAGCATGCTCCTGCCTTCCTTAACTGGGTTTCCTTAACTTTTTTCATTGCCAAACTTTCAGCCAGCTCTGTGTCACTACACAAGTGTTTATTGTAGTTCCACTCCTCCCACAGGGATGATCTGTGTACAATAAGTATTAACTTTGGCAAGATCCTGGCAGACAACTTCGAACTTCAGTGTTTTCTATGGCTCTGCTGCTTACCAATCTAGATAAGTTACTTCAGCTGTCCTGGCCAAGGAAGGTACTGAGAAAGGAATTGAGACCTACGGTGGTAGCATCAACAGTTAAAAGTGTTATTCTTTTTTCTTTTTTTTGATGCAAATACATTTTACTTTTTTTTTAATTGTAGTTTTTTGAAGATACAGAGATCACAAAAAAATGTTACAACAAAAAATACAAGAGGTTCCCACATGCCCCACACCACCCCCCACTCCTCCCATATCAACAACCTCTTACATCATTGTGGCACATTCATTGCATTTGGTGAATACACTTTGGAGCACTGCTGCACTGCATGGATTATAGTTTACACTGTAGTTTACAATCTCCCCCAGTATATCCAGTGGGTTCTGGCAGGATGCATAATCTCCAGCATCTGTCCCTGCAGTATCATTCAGGACAACTCCAAGTCCCAAAACTGTCCCCTCATCACATTTCTTCTTCCCTCTCCCTACCCTCAGCAACTGCTGTGGCCACTTTCTCCACATCAGTGCTACTATTCTTCCATTACTAGTCACAATAGTTCTATAGTGGAATACCAGTAAGTGCACTCTAATCCATATTGTATTCCTCCATCTTGTGGATCCTGGAATAGTGATGTCCACTCCATCTCTGTATCGAGAGGGGGCTTTGATTCCACATGGTTGATGGATGTGATTCTTCTGCTTGGAGCTGTAGGCACTCTTAGTTCTCTGGTGTGGTGGTTGACCATCCTCACCTCCCTGTTAGCTGACCTGGGTAAGTCAAGTGAACCAGAAGGTAGGGGTTGCAACTCTTCTGAGACTCAGGACCCAACTGGCACATGGCCAGTCCAGAGATTCAAGTCTCCTGAGTATACACCAACCCCAGCACCAACCACAGGTTTAGTAAAAGTGACAGAAGAGGCATGTGTAGAAAGGTCACATCTGAGTCTGGTCAACACCTTGATTTCGGTCCTGTGGGATCATAAGCAGAGAACCCAGATGAGCCCTTGCAGACCCCACCTGCAGAAGTATAAGCTAATACATTTCTTTTGCTTTATGCTACTACATTTGTGATAGTTTCCTACACAGCAATAGAAAAATAATACAGAAATTAAAAAGCAGTTAAAACTATTTGGAAAACAGGCATGAAAATAGAACATTTGACATTTGCTAAAAAATACTCACATGGGAAGAAAGGAGGAGAGAAGTTACAAGAAGAGCTGAAAGTCAATTTGATTCAGTTCCTTTTTTCCCAAATTGTGGCAACATATACAGACAACATAAAAATTTCCATTTTAACTATTTTTAAGTGTACAATTCAAGTGGCATTACTTACATTTACAATGTTGTGCTGCCATCACCAACTTGCATTACCTTTCACTATTATCACTATAATTACTCATTTTCTCTTCCCATCTCTTCCATTTCTCTGGTACTAACATTTTTTAATGGGAACATAGAAAATTGCAAGGAAATAAAAAAAAAAGTGAAGTGTCAAAGTGAAACCTTACCACAATCAAAAAAGAACAAAATAAAACCAACAAAAAAATACAAGCTCTACAAAGAAACAGGAAGCTGTGACCCTGTCCAATGAACAAACTAAAATCCAAGAGGAGATGCAGAACATGGAATAAGTAAGCAGAACTGTCCAAACAAATATCATGAATCAACTTAATGAAGGGAAGGAAGAGATTAAGGATATTAAGAAGACACTGGGAGAACATACTGATGAAATTGTAAACATATGTAAAAAGATAATGGAGGGAAGCAGCTGTGGCTCAATCAATTGGGTTCCTGTCTACCAAGTGGAAGGTCCTAGGTTTACATTCCAGGGTCTCCTTGTGAAGGCAGACTCACCAACACACTGCAGAGAGCCACCAGCCTGGGCACCACAGAGTGCCACCTGGCCCACAAGTGTCATGGAGAGCCAACTCCAGGTGATGCAACAAAAAAGGGAAATAAGCCAAAACACAGAAGAGTGTGCAGCAAATGGACACAGAGAGAAGACAGCAAGCAAGCTGCAAGAGGGGGAGGGAAATTTAAATAAAAGAGATAATAGCTATGATGATGATAAATGGCACAAACAAAGAAATAAAACATACAATGGAATCATATAATAGCAGAGTTGAACAGGCAGGGGAAAGAATTAGTGATGTGGAAGACAGTAAATCTGAAATCAAACAGATAATAGAAAAAGATAGATAAAAAGAAAAATCCAGCACAGACTGAGGGACTTGAATGACAACAGAAAATGCACAAACATATGTATTATAGGCATCCCAGAGAGAGAAGAGAAGTGAAAGGGGACAGAAGGACTTTGGACGAAATAATGTCTGGAAATATTCCCAACTCTATTGAGGGAGATGCATGTACATTTCCAAGAAGTGCAGTGCACACCAAACATTATAAATCCCAACAGGTCTACTCCAAGACATATACTTGCCAAATTGTCCAATGCTCAAGACAAAGAGAGAATACTGAGAATAGCAAGAGAAACATCACACACAAGGGAAACTCAATAAGATTAACTGCTGATTTCTCATCTGAAATAAATGAAGTAAGAAGAGAGTGGTATGATATAGTTCAGGTGCTAAAAGAAAAAAACTTTCAGTCAAGAATTCCCCATTCAGCAAAGCTAGCATTCAAAAATGAGGGAGAGTTCAAAATATTTACAGACAAACAGAATCTAAGAGAGTATGTCAATAAAAATCCTGCACTTCAAGAAATACTAAAAGGACTTCCACAGGATGAAAGGAAAAAACAAGAGAGAGAGAACTGTAGGAGAGTGAAAGAACTACTAAAAAGACAAGAAGAAGAGTAAAAACAATATATTACATACATAACTCAAAGGAAATATGGCTAATCTAAGTAATTTCATGATAATAATAACATTGAATGTTACTGGATAAACTAACCAGTCATGAGACAGACTGGCAGAATGGATAAAAAATATGATCCATATACATTGTCTACAAGAAACCCACCTCACACCCAGGGATTCAAGAAGGCTGAAAGTAAATGGTTGGAAAACAATTTTAGAGCAAACAATAACCAAAAAAGTGTGGGAGTAGCTATAATAACATTGGACACAACAAACTTTATTGTATTTTTAATACTTAAAGCATTAAAATGATTTCTATTTGCAGATGACATGATCTTACATACAGAAAACACTAAAGAAACTACAAAACTGTATTAGTGTTCAACAAAGTTGCACAATATAATGTCAATATTACAAAACCATTTGTGTTCATGTACATGAAAAGTGTATGATCCAAAAGTATATAAGAAATTATTTTCATTTATATTATCAAAAAGAATAAAATGCAGAGGAATAAATTATCCAGAGTACAAGTTTTGAATAATGAATACTACAAAATATTGTGAAAAGAAGGACAAAATAGTCTTTAGATGCTAAACTATCATAAGAGACAAAGATAGACACTATATATTAATAAATGGGATAATATTTCAAGAAGAAAGAACAATCATAAACATTTGTGCATCTAACCAGGGTGTCTCAAAATAAATGAGGCAAACCATGGAAAAACTAAGTGGAGAAATAGATGCCTCTACAACTATAGTGGGGGACTTTAATACACCATTATCACCATTAGACAGAATATCTTGACAGAGAATTAATAAAGAAAAAAGACTTTGAATAATACATTAGAGGAACTGGACCTAATAGACATATACAGAACAATATACCCAAATATTTCAGGATATACATTCTTCTCAAGTGCACATGGATCATTCTCCAAGATAGACCACATGTCAGGCTACAGAACAAATCTCAATGAATTCAGAGAGATTGAAATTATACAAAGCAATTTCTCTGACCACAATGGAATTAAGCAAAGCAGGAATCAATAAGGGCCAGAGAACCAAATTATGCCCAAAGGTATAGAAGTTAAACAACACACTCTTAGACAAACAGTGGGCCAAGGAGGAAATCACAGAAAAATACAATCAGTAACTACCTTGAAATGAATGAAAATGAAACAAAACCTATCAAAACCTATGGGATGCAGCACAAGGAGAACTGAGAGGTAAATTCATAGCCACAAATGCATGAAAGGAAGGAAGGAAGGAAGGAAGGAAGGAAGGAAGGAAGGAAGGAAGGAAGGAAGAGCTAAAATCAGAGACCTAACTACACACCTGGAAGAATTAGAAAAAGAACAAGAAAGTAACCCCAAAGGAAGTAGGAGGAAATAAATATTAGAGCTGAACTAAATGAAACTGAAAATAAGAAAACACTAGAAAAATAAACAAAAGCAAAAGCTCATTCTTAATGATGATGAATAAAATTGACAAACCCCTAGCTAGACTAAAAAAGAAAAAGAGAAAGAAGATGCAAATACACAAAAAAGAAAGAAGGAAGGGGATATCACCACTGACCCCAATAAAAAGTATCATAAGAGGGTACTTTGAAAAATTCTATGCCAACAATATGAATAATTTAGAGGAAAAGGACAAATTCCTAGAAACAAACAAGCAGCCTACATTGATAAAAGAAAAATTGATCAATTAAATAGACCAATCACAAGTTGTGAGATAGAATCAGTCTTCATAAAACTCCCAACTAAGAAGAGCCCATGACCAGATGTCTTCACAGGTGAATTCTACCAAACATTCTGGTAAGAACTAACACTAATCCTGCTTAAACTCTTCCAAAAAACATAATTAAAAGGAAACAATGCCTTACTCATTCTATGATGTCAAATCACCTAACACCAAATCTGAACAAAGACACCAGAAGAAAGGAAAACTATAGACCAATCTCCATAATGAAACTGGATGCTAAAATCCTCAACAAAATACTTGCTAATTGAATTTAACAATATATCAAATGAATTATTCACCATGACTAAGTGGGCTTCATTCTTAGCATGCAAGGACGGTTCAATATAAGGAAATCAATCAATGTTATACACCACATAAACAAATTAAAGGAAAAAAATCATATAATCATCTCTATAGATGCAGAAGCAGCATTTCATGAAATACAGCAAACTTTGCTAATAAAAACACTGCAAAAGATAGGGGTATAAGGAAACTTTCTCATCACGATAAAGTGTATATATGAAAAACCCACAGCAAGCATCATATACAATGGTGAAATCTTAAAATCTATCCCTCTAAAATAATCAACAAGTCAAGAATGCCCACTGTGACAGTATGATATGGTTAGGCATTCCAAAAGCAGATATTGGATTATGTTTGTAAACTGTTCTGTACCTGGGCATGATTAATTTATGATTGGGGCTTTGATTGGGCCACATCATTAGGGCTTTGGGTCTCCACAACTTGGAGGGTGGGGACTAGCAGAAAAAAGGCATTGCAGAGGACAGAGTTGAGGATTTTTGATGTTGACATTTGATGCTGAAGCCTTGAGCTGGAGCCCTGGAAAATAAGCTCACAGAGAAAAGAGAAGCAAGCCCCACAAAGAGAGGAACCCTGAGCCAAGGAAGAAGCAAGCCTTGGGAAGAGAGGAACCTTGAACCCAGAGAGAAGCAAGACCCTGGAAGGAAGGAACCCAGGAAGCCTGAACCCTCACAGACATCAGCAGCCATCTTGCTCCAACATGGGAAAATAGACTTTGGTGAGGGAAGTAACTTATGCTTTATGGCCTGGTATCTGTAAGCTCCTACCCCAAATAAATACCCTTTATAAAAACCAACAAATTTCTGGTATTTTACATCAGTAACCCATTGGCTGATTAATACAGCTACTATCACAACTCCTATTTAACATTGTTGTGGAAGTACTTGCTCAAGCACTTGCTCAGGAAAAATATATAAAAGTCATCCAAATTGGAATGAAGGAAGTAAAAACTTCACTATTTGCAGATGACATGATCCTATACATAGAAAGCCATGAGAAATCTACAACAAAGCTTCAAGAACTTATAAATGAGTTCAGTAAGTTTACAAGTTTTAAGATCAATGTGTAAAAATCACTAGCACTTCTGTACACCAATAATGAGCAATCAGAGGAGGAAATCAGGAATAAATACTATTTACAATAGCAACTAAAAGAATCAAATAAGTGGGAATAAACCTAACTAAAGATGTAAATGACTGATATGCAGAAGTCTACACAATGCTCTTAAAGGAAATCAAAGAAGACTTAAATAAATGAAAGAATATTCTGTTCATGGATAAAAAAACTAAACATCAGTAAGATGTTTATCCTGCCCAAATTGTTCTACAGATTTAATGTAATCCTGATAAAAATCAACACAGCATTTCTTATTGAATTGGAAAACTATGAAATTTATTTGAAAGGGCAAGAGGCCCTGAATAGCAAAAGACATATTGAAAAAGAAAAATGAAACTAGAGGAATCACACTACCTGACTTTAAAACATAGTACAGAGAGAGAAGGTGGGGTGAGATGGCATCTGAGGGAGTGCACCACATAATCTCTCCTGCAAAGAAGTGGCTGAGTAGGGTTGGAGTCCTGCTGCACTGGGCTGTTTCAAGTGTTTGCAGGGCAGGAGGTGTCTGGATGTCGATTTGGTGGAATGGTGACAGAGGAGATACTTGCAAGAGGTAGAATTTTGGGTCTTTTGCATGGAGGTCAGAGGTTGTGGGTGAGATACTTCCCCCTGGGGCTGGTGTCCCGGCTGCAGAAATTCCTGAAGGCTGTGTTGTGCTGGGGTGTTCCCAATCCCTGAGCAGACTGTTTTGGGGGCTTGCAGGGTGGGAGGTGTCTGGATGTAGATTTGATGAGACAGTGATGGAAGAGATTCTTGTGAGAGGTGGAATTTTGTGTTTCTGACATGGAGGTCCAGAAGTTGTAGGCAGAACCCCTCCCCCTAGGGCTGGCGGCCTGGCTGCAGTGATCCCTGGGATCTTTGTTATGCTGTGGTGTTCCAAAACTCTGAGCAGGAAGTTTTGGGGACTTGCAGGGCAGGAGGTGTCTGGACGTTGATTTGGTGAGACAGTGACAGAAGAGATTATTGTGAGAGGTGGAATTTTGGGTTTCTGATGCAGAGGTCAGAAGTTGTGGGTGGGACCCCTCCCCCTAGGGCTGATGGCTTGGCAGCTGCAATCCCTGAAGGCTTTGTTGTGCTATGGTTTTCCCAGGCCCATTGTTAACCAGATGCATGGTTCCCAGGTCTGTGTCCCCTAAACCCAGTTGGCCTTCGCTCCAGAGACTCACAGACCATGAGTCTGCAATATCACAGACTTCCCATCCCCAAATCCACCATGCCCTGAGGTCCTTCTGAGGTACTTTATTACCCTAGCCATCCACATTTTCTGATGTTGTTGTTTTATTTCTCTCTCTCCTTGAACTTGGAGGAGTGTACCAGCTGATTTGGGGAGAGTCTGGGAAGAAAGGAGAGGTGAATCAGCTGAGAAAGCCCAATTTACCTAAACGCCCTGGGATAGGAAACTTTGTCTGGGAGAAGGTGGAGTCAGAAAATTAATTACACCTCCCAAGGTACCCCTAAGGGGGAGGGACTGTAGGAGGTGCTATCCAAGCTTCCAATAGCATATTTGGGGTTTCTGGTGAGGTGTAGGTGCTCTCACACTGGAAATAAAGAATCATAGTCTTCTATGTTGAGTTGGTTCAACAAGGACCTACTTGAATCTCTTACCGGACCTCTCAGGCAGCTTTCCTGCTGCTCTGGGAGAGAGAAGTGAGGAAGGTGGAAGGTCAGATCCTGAAGCATATTAGTTAACTGCAAAAAGGATTCCTAACTTGAAATGTTGGTTCTGTTCTTTTGATGGTGTGGTTGCTAATATTGCATTGTCTCCTGGTCTTTTCTCCCATTTTATCCCCTAATGTTTTTTTTTCATTTATTTATTTAGTTTTTTTCTCTTTTTCTTTTTTTACTTGTTTCCTCCCCTTTTCTTTGCCCCTCCCTTTTCTCTTCTCTTTATTTTTCTTTTCTCTCTTTTTCTTCTTTTTTATTTTATTTTCTTTATATAATAAATGCTACAGGGAGCACTTCACACTTGCTGTGCTTCCTAATCATCCATTTCCTCTTTTCAGTGTGTATTGATTTTGGCCACCTACACCATCCCCATTCCCCTACATCTTGCTATCCTCCATCATCTACTGTTTCTTTTACATTCCACCTCCTTTACTTTGGCCCCCAAACTGTCTGACTTTTAATTTCTAATACCTTTGGTGTGCTTTCTGTCTTTTATCCACTCTTGATATTATTGTCTTTCTTTTCTCTTTCCCTCTCTCAGGAAAACACTGGCTTTTTAATTCATACTATATTCCTCCCCATATTCAGTTGACTATCTCATTATAGGTACTCTACTTATTGCTACAATTCTACACAACTTATCTGAGTCTAATATCCATTCTCCCAGGTCTCACATTGTTGCTCTGTTAACATTTATTACCAATACTACTTAATACATTTTCTTTTCTTACTCATTTTGCTTTCCCTGGCCCTAATATTTTCCTTCAAAGTGAACTTAGCCAGCAACAAGAAAATAGTGTAAGAAGAACAAAGTGACAAAGAGAAGACATAACACTTATGCAAGAAAAACAACTAATTAATCCCCAATAGTAGACAAAGAAGGTAAGTAACTGACTAAACCCATCAAGATAAAATGATGACCAGACATCAACAAAAAACTACAAACCAACCCTTTTATCAGGAAAACATGGCCGAATCCAATGAACAAACTAAAAACCAGGAAGGGGAACAGAACTTTGGACAAGTAATTAAAGAGCTCAAAAACATATATTAGAGACCAACTTAATGAAGTAAAGGAAGAGATTAACAATATGAAGAAAACACTTGGAGAGGAAATTGCAGACATATGCAAAAAGATAACAGATATCATGGAAATGAGCACCACAGTTCAAGAAATCAAAAATACACTCTCAGCAAATAGCAGCAGATTAGAAGAGGCAGAGGAGAGAATTAGTGACATGGAAGACAGTACATCTGAAATCAAACAGATAGTAGAACTGATTGATAAAAAGATAGAAAAAGTGCAGCTGGGACTTAGGGACCTGAATGATAATTCAAAATGCACAAACATACATATCATAAGCATTCCAGAAGGAAAAGAAAAGGGAAAGGGGACAGGAGATGTGTTGCAGGAAATAATGGCTGAAAACTTCCCAAATCTACTGAGAGAAATGGATGTACATGTCCAAGAAGCACAACACACCCAAACATCGTAAATCCCAACAGACGACCCCAAGACATGTACTTGTCAAATTATCCAATGCTCAAGACAAAGAGAAAATTGTAAGCAGCAAGAGAAAAGAAAAACATCACCTACAACGGAAGCACCATAAGATTAAGTGCTGATTTCTCATCTGAAACCATGGAGAAAATAAGGCAGTGGTATGATATTGTTAAGGTACTTACTGAAAAAATTTCCAACCAAGAATACTCTACCCACCTAAACTAGCATTCAAAAATGATGGAGAGTTCAAAATATTGACAGATAAACAGAAATTGAAAGAGTGTGCCAACAAGAACCCTGCTCTTCAAGAAATACTAAAGGAAGTTCTGCAGGAAGATAGGAAAAAACAGGAGAGGCAGAGTAGGAGGAAAGTGGAAGGGCAACAAAAAAGACAAAATGAGAAGGAAAAAACAAACAAAATATGACAAATACAAGTCCAATCAAAATATGGCTAACAAACAATTCCTTGAAAGTAATAACACTGAATGCCAATGGATTAAACTCACCTATCAAAAGGTTCAGACTGGGAGATTGCAGAAGGAAATATGACCCATCTATATGCTGTCCATAAGAAACACATCTTAGATCCAGGGGTTCATGGAGGTTGAAAGGGAATGGCTGGAAGACAATCTTACAAGCAAAGAATAACCAAAAAAAAAAAAAAAAAAAGGCAGGAATAGCCATATTAACATCAGACAAAATAGACTTAAAATGCAAATATAGTGGGAGATTTTAATACACCACTATCGACTTTAGACAGAACATCTCAAAAGAGAATCACTGAAGAAAAAAAAAACTTTGAACAGTGTATTAGAGGAGCTGGATTGAATAGACATATACAGGTCATTACATCCAAATCAGCAGGATATACATTTTCATTCTACAAGATATAAGTGGATCATTCTACAAGATAGACCATATAGTAGGCCACAAAGAAAGGCTTAATGTATTCAGAAAATCAAAATCATACAAAATAATATCTCTGACCACAATGGAGTGAAGCTGGAAATCTGCAAGGGCCAGAGGCCCAGATTTCACACCAAGACATGGAAATTAAAAAGCACATTCTTAGAAAACCTGTGGGTCAAAGAGGAAATCTCAAAAGAAATTAATAACTACTTTGAAACTAATGAAAATGATAACACAACATACCAAAACTTATGTGATGCAGTAAAAGCAGTACTGAGAGAGAAATTTATAGCCATAAATTCAAACATGAAAAAAGAAGAAAGCAAAAATTGAAGAACTAACTGCACATTTGGAGGAATTAGTAAAAAAACAAAAAAGTAACCCCACAGGAAGAAGGAAGAACGAAATAACAAAGATAAGATCAGAACTAAATGAAACAGAAAATTTAAAAAGCACTTGAAAAGATAAAACCAAGAGCTCATTCTTTGAGAAGATCAATAAAATTGACAAACCCTTAGCAAGACTAACAAAGAAAAAAAGAGAGAAGATGCAAATACACAAAATAAAAAATGAGAAAAGAGATATCGTCATGGACCCCACAAATAAAGACTATCATAAGAGGATATTTTGAAAAACTATATTTCAACAAAAATGACAATTCAGAGGAAATGGAGAAATTCCTAGAAACACAATCAGCCTCTATTGATGAAAGAAGAAATTGATGATCTCAACAAACCAATCACAAGTAAATAGAACCAGTCATTAAAAACCCCCCAACTAAGAAAAACCCAGGGCCGGACAGCTTCACAGGTGAATTCTACAAAACATTTGGAAAGAACTATCATCAATCTGCTGAAACTCTTCCAAAAAATTGAAACAAAAGGAACATTACCTAACTTATTCTGTGATGCCAACATCATCCTAGTACCAAAGCCAAACAAAGACACCACAAGAAAGGAAAATTACACACAAATTTCTCTAATGAACCTAGATGCAAAAATTCTCAACAAAATACTTGCTAACCATATTCAACAACAGATTAAACAAATTATACACTATGACCAAGTGGGATTCATTCTGGGTATGCAAGAATGGTTCAACATAAGAAAATCAATCAATGTAACACACCATATAAACTGATTGAAGGGAAAAAATCACATGATTATATGTATAGATGCAGAAAATGCATTTGACAAAATACAGCACCCTTTCTTCATAAAAACACTGCAAAAGATTGGAATACAAGGAAATTTCTTGAACATGATAAAGAGTATATATGAAAAACTCACAGCAACATCATTTACAATGGAGAAATCCTAAAATCCTTCCCTCTAAGATCAGGAACAAGACAAGGATGTCCACTCTCTCCCTTTCTATTTAACATTGTCTTAGAAGTACTTGCTCGAGCACTGAGGCAAGAACAAGATATAAATGGCATTCAAATTGGAAAGGAGGTAGTCAAAATTTCATCATTTGCAGATGACATGATCCTATACATAGAAAACCCTAAGAGGTCTACAACAAAGTCTCTAGCACTGAAAAATGAGTTTAGTAAAGTCACAGTTTATAAGATCAATGCACAAAAATCAGTACCATGTCTGTACACCAATAATGATCAAGCTCAGGAGGAAATCAAGAAACAAATACCATTTACAATAGTCAATAAAAAAATCAAATACCTAGGAATAAATTTAACTAAAGATGTAAAAAATTTATACACAGAGAACTACATAAGACTGTTCAAGGAAATCAGAGAAGATCTAAATAAATGGAAGACTATTCCCTGTTCATTGATAGGAAGACAAATATTATTATGATGTCTATCCTACCAAAACTGATCTACACATTCAATGCAATCCCAATAAAAATCAACACAGCCTTCTTTAAGGAACTAGAAAAACTAACTATGAAATTTATTTGGAAAGGAAAGAGGCTCCGAATAGCCAAAGACATATTCAAAAAGAAAAGTGAAATTGGAGGAATCACACTTCCTGACTTCAAACATACTACAAAGCTACAGTAGTAAAAACAGCATGGTATTGGCATAAGGAGAGACACATAGACCAAAGGAACTGAATTGAGAGTTCTGATATAGATCCTCATATATATAGCCATATAATATTTGATAAAGCCACCAAACCCTCTCAACTGGGAGAGAATGGCCTATTCAACAAATGGTGCCTGGAGAACTGGATATCCATATGTAAAACAATGAAAGAGGATTACCATCTCACACCTTACACAAAAATCAACTCAAGATGGATCAAAGACCTAAGAATAAGAGCCAAGACCATAAAGACTTTGGAAAGCAGTGTAAGGAAGCATATACAAGACCTTGTAATACGAAATGGCTTCATGAACTTCACACCAAAAGCACGAGCAGCAAAAGAACAAATAGATAAATGGGACCTCCTCAAAATTAAAGCCTTCAGCACCTCAAAGGAGTTTGTCTAGAAAGTGAAAAGAGAGCCTACACATTGAGAGAAAATATTTGGTAACTATATTTCGGATAGGAGACTTATAACCTGCATATATAAAGACCTCCTATATCTTGAAAATAAAAAGATAAACAACCCATATAAAAAATGGGAAAAAGATTTAAACAGACAGTTCTCCAAAGAAGAAATACAAATGGCTAAAAAGCTCATGAAAAAATGCTCCAAATCTCTAGCTCTCAGGGAAATGCAAATCAAAAGTACAATGAAATACCATCTTACTGCCATAAGATAGGCAGCTATGAAAAAAACAGAAGACTACAAATACTGTAGAGGATGTGGAGGAATGGGAACGCTCATCCACTGCTGGTGGGATTGCAGATGGGTTCAACCATTCTGAAGGACGGTTGGCGGTTTCTCAAAAAACTAACCATAGATTTATCATATGGTCCAGCATTTCCACTGCTGGGTATATACCCAGTAGAAGTGAAAACAAGGACACAAACCGATATATGCACACCAATGTTCATAGCAGCATTGTTCACTACTGCCAAAAGTTGCAATCAACCCAAATGCCTATCAACAGATGAATGGACAAATAAAATGTGGTATATACATACAATGGAAAACTACTCGGCTTTAAGAAAAAATACACTACAAACACACATGATAACATGGATGAATCTTGAGAACCTTATGTTGAGTGAAGGAACCCAGGCACTGAAGGACAAATATTACATGATCTCAATGATATGAAATAAGTAAACCAAGCTGCCTCAAGAGAGCTAGAGACTGCATGATAGGCTTAAAGGAAACTGGGGGGTAAAGGAAGGATATAAGCTGACACCTACATGGGTGAAATCTATGATAAGCTGGAGGTAAGTATATGTACAAAGAAGGGATAAAATGGGGGCATAGGGTTACCTTTGGGTGTTTCTTTGTGGGTTTGAGGGAGTTAGGGATGGGAGGATGGGTAATATTGCCCAAGAAATTGGGGGGATGTTTGGTCAACATACGAACATAGGAGATTTACAGGTATTTGTTTAAGAGTATAATGCTGAGAAAACCTTTTGAAAAATATAAGGAAAGTTACGTGTTTAAGATGCTTAAAGGGGATAATCTGATGCAGGACAGGCTCCTAGGGATTATGTGAATGATCATGTTGCCATAGTGGGTTATATCATTGGATAGAGACCCATATAATGAGAGCGAAGGTATACCACATCATGGGAAGGACTGATGCCATCAAATAGAGGGAATTGTATCTCTCAAGAGAAATGGTGGCTCCCAGGTCATTAGGGCAGTTGAGCATCTTGAGCCCTCAACACTGTTGCAAGTATCTCTGAACATGGCCCTTCAAGCAATGAAGATTGACTCTCACTATGGGCCCTAATGGGAGAGGGAAAGAGGTATTGAATAGATGGAACCAATGTAACTGTGTGAGCAGTAGAAGTGTTTCACAAGAGTATGCAAGGATGGATATAAGACATATAAAATTACACCAAAAATATATAGGGGCTGATAGGATAAATGTAAATTATAATGTAAAACATAAGATAACTAAAAATTTAGAAAATTGTGTAGTCTAAAATATAAACCACAATGTATACACAAATGTTACCTTTTTTGAAAGCTATTGTCTCAATATCTGTACATTAGTTTCAGCAAATGTAGCAAGAATATTTAAAAAGATTATTACTGTGGAAGGAAAAAGGTTTTATGTTGTATATGTGTGAGTACTGTATATTGTATATATGAATTACTGTGATCTAAAACTCTTGTGGAGATAACCTTACTAATTAGAAAAAAGAAAAGAAAAAGATAAGACTTAGACACTGAGGAAAAGACGGAAATAGTTGCCTTGCCAATTTGCATACAGTGCAACACTTATTGCAGTGATGGAAGGCAAAATATCAAAAGCAAAGCTTTCACATTTTTAAACTTTTTGATACCCCAATTTATTTTTACTGTAATTTTTCCAAATTAATATGTATTCTATATCTAACCTTTAAACTCATTGCTATATTCCATTTTACTAGTAAGGAAACCTAGCAATATATTGGGCTTCACTTTTCATGAAGTTTTGGATCACAGAGAGGTTCAACAATGGCAGGGGAGGAATACTGGTGTGGGATGTTATTGACAGGGAACACATGGTTGGCAGTGAGTTCTACAGGGAATATATCCAGGGTACATAAAAATGTTTGGATATTTTTATAGTGGATACAAGTAAAAACAAAATCTGAGGGAGTGCTGAGTTCCTAGCCAGGGTAGCTCTATCACAGCCCCTAAAGGAATAGCAACAATGCACCAACTGCAATGGCAAAGACCAAAAAAGAATGAAGGTCCAACAATGAGCCCTTGATACTAATGAGTATGCTTGTGAGCCTGTGTACCTGAAATAAGAACAAGACCTATAGCTGCAGGGTGCCTAAGAGTTACCTCCTGAGAGCCTCCATGTTGCTCAAATGTGGCCAGTCTCGAAGCCAAACTCAGCATGTAAATGTCTTGCCTTCCCCCCAGCGTGAGACCTGACTCTGGGGATGAGCCTCTCTGGTGCCGAGGGATGACTTCCAAGTACCAACTGATGATGTAAATTGAAAATGACCTTGAATAAAAGGTTCAACTCGGACCAGCAGAATATCTCAGTCTCCATATAATAACAGGAGTTAAAATGCTTTTTGGCCTGAACAAAAGGGGGAAGTTGAAAGGGCAAATGAGTTTATATGGCTATGAGTCTCCAAAAAATAGCCAGGAGGTTATCAGTGGGGTTGCCCTTATGCACACCTCAGCAGAGTCCCAGAGACAGATAAAGTAGATACAACCCCAGGTATTGGTTCTTCTGAGGGTTACAGAGACCCACAGGTTCTACAGTCATGGCAGATGGAGTAAAGTGCCATGTCAGTTGGCCCTTCTTTGGAGTTTGTGTTTCTGTGTGATGGAGCTAGATTCAGATGTGATCCTTTTCCACAAGCCTCTCCTGTTAATTTTACCAGAACTGTAGTTGGAGCTGGTATTTAATATATACCCAGAGGATCTGAATCACTAGACTGATCATATGATAGCCAGACCCTGAGCCTTAACAGACTTCAGCTCCTACACTCTGGTTTATTGGACTTACAGCTAACAGGGAGTTGACTAAGGTCAACCACCACAACATGGAGCCAAGAGTTGCTACAACTGAGAGCAGGAGGATTGCATCCAGCATCCGTGTGGAATCTAAGCCCCCTCTTGATATAGATGGGGAGTGGACACAACCAATCCAAGTTCCACAGGATGGAGGAATAGAATATGGATTAGAGTGGACTTACTGATATTCTATTCATGAACTAGTGTGATTAGTAATCGAAGAAAATGTGGCCTTGGTGTGGAGAAAGTGGCCATGGTGGCTACTGGGTGTGGGGAATGGGAGGAAGAGATGAGATGTGGAGGCATTTTCGGGACTTGGAGTTGTCCTGAGTGGTGCTGCAGGGACAATTACCAGACATTGTATGTCCTCCCATTGCCCACTCTATGGAATGTGGGAGGGTGTGGCCTATGATGTAGACCATTGACCATGAAGTACAGTGGTGCTCAGAGATGTATTCACCAAATGCAATGAATGTCTCATGATGGTGGAAGAGATTGTTGCTATGGGTGGAGGATTGGGGCAAGGGGGTGGGGTGTATGGGCACCTCATATTTTTTTAATGTAATATTAAAAAAATAAATAAAGACAAAAAATAAAAGAAGACACAAAAAGTTTGAACATTAAATTAGAGGATCTAGGCATATACAGAACATTACATCCAAATACTGCAGGATATACATTTTTCTCAAATGCACATGAATCATTCTCCAAGATAGACCACATGCTAGACCCCAGAAAAAGTCTAATGAATTTGGAAAGATTGAAATCATATAAAATAATTTCTCTGACCACAGTGAAGTGAAGCTGGAAATCTGCAAGGGCCAGAGACCCAGATATAGCACCAAGATATGGAAGTTAAATAACACACTCTTAGAAAAACAGTGGGTCAAGTAGGAAATCTAAAAAGAAATTAAGAACTATCTTGAAAGTAATGAAAATGATAGCACAACATATCCAAAATTATGGGATGCAGCAAAAGCTGTATTCGGGTGAAATTTATAGCCATAAATTCATACATCAAAAAAGAAGAAAGAGCTAAAATTGAAGAACTAACTGTATATTTGGAGGAATTAGTAAAAACAGCAACAAACAGAACCCAAAGGAAGAAGAAAGAAAGAAAGAACAAAGATCAGATCAGAACTAAATGAAATAGAAAATAAGAAACCACTTGAAAAAATAAGTCAAACCAAGAGCTGGTGTTTTGAGAATATCAATAAAATTGACAAACCCTTAGCTAGACTAACAAAGAATAAAATAGAGAAGATGCAAATACACAAAATAAGAAATGAGAAAGGAGATATCACCACTGACCCCACAGAAATAAAGACTATCTTAAGAGGATCCTTTGAAAAGCTATATTCCAACAAAAATGACAATTTAAGGAAATGGACAAATTCCTAGAAACACATAAGCAGCCTACATTGACAAAAGAAGAAATTAAAGATCCCAACAAACCAATCACAGGTAAAGAGATAGAATCAGTCATTAAAAACCTCCCAACTAAGAAGAGCCCAGGGCCAGACGGCTTCACAGGTGAATTCTACAAACCATTCCCGAAAGAACTAACACCAACCCTGCTGAAAGTCTTCCAAAAAATCAAAACAGAAGGAACATTGCCTAACACATTATGTGGTGCCAACATTACCCTAATACCAAAGCCAAACAAAGACACAACAAGAAAGGAAAATTACAGACCAATCTCTCTAATGAACCTAGACAAGAAAATTCTCAGCAAAATACTTGCTAACACATTAAATAAATTATACACCATGATGAAGGGGATTCATTCCTGGTATGCAAGGATGTTTCAACATAAGAAAATCAATTAAAGTAATACACCATATAAACAGATTGAAGAGAAAAAATCACCTGATCATATCCACAGATGCAGAAAAAGCATTTGACAAAATAATGCACACTTTCTTGATAAAAACAATGCAAAAGATCAGAATAGAAGGAACTTTCTGAACACGATAAAGGGCATATATGAAAATCCCACAGCTAACATTATTTATAATGGTAAAATCCTAAAATCTTTCCCACTCAGATCAGGAACAAGACAAGCATGCCCACTATCACTCCTATTTAACGTAGTCTTAGAAGTACTTGCTTGTGCACTGAGACAAAAACCAGATATAAAAGACATCCAAATTGGAAAGGAAGAAGTCAAAGTTTTATTATTTGCAGATGATATGATCCCATACATACCAAACCCAAATAGGCTACAACAAACCTTCCAGAACTTATAAATGAATTCAGTAAAGTCACAGGTTACAAGATCAATGCACAAAAATCAGTAGCATTTCTATACACCAATCATGAGCAATCTGAGGATGAAATCACGAATCAAATGCCATTCACAATAGTAAATTAAAAAATCAAACACCTAGGAATAAATTTAACTAAAGATGTAAAAGACTTATATACAGAAACCTACACAACACTGTTCAAGAAAATCAAAGAAGACCTAAATAAATAGAAGAATATTCCCTGTTCATGGATAGGAAGACTAGATATTATTACGATGTCTATCCTACCAAACCTGATCTACAGATTCAATGCAATCCCAATAAAAAGCAACATAGCATTCTTTAATGAAATACTAAGAAATTTATTTGGAAAGGAAAGAAGCCCCAAATAGCCAAAGGCATATTGTAAAAGAAAAATGAAATTGGAGGAATCACACTACCTGACTTCAAAACACTACAAAACTACAGTAGTGAAAATGACTTGGTATTGCCACAAGGATAGAAACACTCACCAATGGAACTGAATTGAGATTTCTGATATAGATCCTCATATATATAGCCAAATGGTATTTGACAAGGCCACCAAACCATCTCAACTGGGAGAGAATGGCCTATTCAACAAATGGTGCCTGGAGAAATGGATACCCATATGTAAACGAATGAAAGAGGATTACCAACTCACACCTTATACAAAAGTCAACTCAAGATGGATTAAAGACCTAAATATAAGAGCCAAGACAATAAAGACCTTGAAGAGCAATGTAGGGAGCATCTACTGGACCTTGTAATAGGAAACAGCTTCATGAACTTCACACCAAAAACACGATCAGCAAAAGAACAAATAGATACATGGTACTTCCTCAAAATAAAAGTCTTCTGCACCTCAAACAAGTTTGTCAAGAAAGTAAAAGGTGAGCCTACGCAATGGGAGAAAATATTTGGTAACCATATATCTGATAGTAGAATTATATCTTGCATATATAGAGAACTCCTATATCTTGAAAATAAAAAGACCAACAGCCCATTTAAAAAATGGGAAAAATATTTGAACAGACACTTCTCCAAAGAAGATAAACAATGCCTTAAAAACACACGAAAAAATGCTCAAAATCACAAGCTTTAGGGAAATGTAAATCAAAATTACAATGAGATACCATCTTACTCCCATAAGACTGGCAGCTATCAAAAAATCAGAAGATTACAATTGTTGGAGAGGATGTGGAGGAATGGGAACACTCATCCACTGAGTGTGGGAATGCAGAAGGTTCCAGCCATTCTGGAGGACAGTTTGGCAGTTTCTCAAAAAACTAGCTATAGATTTGCCATATGACTCAGCAGTTCCACTGCTGGGTATATATCCTATAGAACTGAAAACAAGGACACAAACTGATATGCACATCAATGTTCATAGCAGCACTATTCACTATTTCCAAAAGTTGCAATCAATCCAAATGCCCATCAACAGATGAATGGATAAATGAAATGTGGTATATACATACAATGGAGTACTACTCAGGTATAAGAACAAATACAGCACATGTGATAACACATGTGATAACATGGATGACTCTTGAGAACCTTATGTTGAGTGAAGCAACCCAGGCATTGATGAACAAATACTACATGGCCTCTCTGATATGAAATAAGCAAGCTAAGTCATCTCAGAGAGCTAGAGACTGGATGATAAACTTAAAGGAAGTTGGGGGGTAGAGGAAGGTTGAGAGCTGACACCTACATGGGTTAAATTTATGATAAGCTGGAGGTAATTATTTGTACAGGGGAGGGATAAAATGGGGGTATAGGGAAAACTTTGGGAAGGGCTTTGTGGGATTGAGGGGGGCTAGGGATGGGAGGATAGATCAGATGGCCCAAAAAATTGAGGGAGGTTGGGGAAACATTTGTACATAGGAGATTGTCAGGTATGTGTTTGAAATTATAATGTAGAGAAAACTTTTTAGAAAATATAATATGGAACGTTACCTGTTTAAGATGCTTAAGGGGTGGTCAACTGACAGGGCAAGCTTCTAGGGAGTGTGTGAGTGCTCATTTTGTCATGTTGGGTTATATCATTGGAGAAGACCTATACAATGTGAGTGAAATTATACCCACATCCTGGGAGGGACTGATGTTCTCAAACAGAGGGAATTGTATCTCTCAAGAGAACTGGTGGCTCCCAATGGGTTAGGGCATTCGAGTATGCCAAGCCCTCAACATTGTTGCAAGTATCTCTGAATACGGTCTTACAAGTAATGAGGATCGATTGTCATGGTGGGCCCTGAGGGAAGGGGGAAAGACATGTTGAATACATGGAACCAGTGTAACTCCAGGGCAATGGAAGTGTTCCACGAGGTCATGCAGTGATGGATATAGAACAAGCTAAATTACACCAAAAATATATAAAAGCCTATAGGCTAAAATGTAAACCATAATGTAAAGCATAAGATAACTGAAAATTTAGAAAATTGTATAGTCTAAAATACAAACTATGATGTAAACCCAAAAGGAACGGTGTTTGAAAGCTGTTGTTTCAATATCTGTGTATCAGCTGCAGCAAATATAATATGAACATATAAAAAGATCATTGCTGGTGAAGGGACAAAGCATTTGATGTTGGATATGTGGGAGCACCATATATTATATATGTGAATTACTGTGATCTAAAATTTATGTGAAGAGAAACTTAATAATTAGGGGGATAAAAGGCTATAGACACTGAGGAAGAAATGGAAGAAATTGCCTTGCCACTGTATATATAGAGTAACAACTGTAGAAATGATGAAAGGCAAAATATCAAAAACAAACCTTTTCATTTTTTGATTTTTTGATATCCCAATTTATTTTTCCTTTATTTAAATTTTCTAAATTACTATGTATTCTATATCTCACCTTTAAACCTGTCTCTATATTCCATTTTACTATTAGTGGAACCTGGCATTATATTGGGCTTCCTTGTTGAAGTTTTGGACTACAGAGAGGTTCAACTATGGTGGGGGAGGACTACTTGTGTGGAGTGTTATTCGTGGGGGGCACATGGTTTGGAGGGAGTCCTCCAGGGCACCTATACAGGGTACATATAAAGATTTGGATATTTTCATAATGGTTTCAGATGGAAACAACTGAGAGAGTGCTGGGTTTCTGATCAGGGGAGATCTATCACATTCACCAATGGGACAGCAACAACCCCCATGTAAAATGGCAAAGACCAACAAAGATGGATGGTCCAACAATGAGCCTTGATATTGATGGCTCTGATAATGAGCCTGTGTGCCTGAAATATGAACCAGGCCTAGAGCTGCAGGGTGCCTAAGAGTTACCTCCTGAGAGCCTCCATGTTGCTCAAATGTGGCTACTCTGTAAGCCAAACTCAGCATATAGATGCATTGCCTTCCCCCCAGCATGGGACACGACTCCTGGGGATGAGCCTGTCTGGTGCTGAGGGATTACTACCAAGCACCAGCTGATGATGTAACTAGAAAAAGACCTTGAATAAAAAGGTCACCTCAGATCTGCAGAATATCTCAGCCTACATGTTATATCAGGTGTTAAAAACTGCCTTTTGACTTTGGATAAAAGGGAAAATGGAAAGGACAAGTGAGTTTATATGACTATGAGCCTCCAAAAAAGAGTTGGAAGTTCATCAGAGGGGTCATACTTATGCACACCTCAGCAGGGTACCAGAGATAGCCAAGGTACATGGAAACCCAGGTGCTCATTCTTCTGAGGGCTGCAGAGACACACAGGTTCTATGGTCATGGCAAATGGCTCTGGAGTTCAGGGCCATGTCAGTTGGCCCTACTTTGGAGTTTGTGTTCCTGAGTGTGATGGAGTTGGACTCAGATGTGACCTTTCTATACATGCCTCTTATGTTACCTTTACTGGACCTGTGGATGGTGTTTGGGTTGGTGTATATCCAGGAGACCTGAATCTCTGGACTGTCTATATTACAGCCAGGCCCTGGTCCTCAGCAGACTTGCAGCTCCTACCCTCTGGTTTGTTGGACTTACCCTGGCCAGCTGACAGGGAGGTGAAGAAGGTCAACCACTACACCAGGGACCCAAGAGAACCTACAGCTGCCAACAGGAGAATTGCATCCATGATCCTTGTGGAATTTAAGCCCCCTTTTGATTCAGAGGGGGACTGAATGTAACCATCCCAGGGTCCACGGGGTGAAGGAATAGAGTATGGATTAGAGTAGACTTACTGGTGTTCTTCTGGGGCACTACTGTGATTAGTAAGGTAAGAAATTGTAGCATTGATGTGGAGAAAGTGGCCATGGTCGCTGCTGATGGTAGGGAGACAGAAGAAGAGATATGGTGTGGGGGCATTTTCAGGATTTGAAGTTGTCCTGGGTGGTGCTGACGGGATGGATGCTGGACATTGTGTGTCCTGCCATGGCCCACTGGTTGGGCTGGGGTAAGCATGGACTACAATGTGGGCCAATGTCCATGTGGTGCAGTGGTGCTCTGAAATGTATTTGTCAGGTGCAGGGAATGTGCCATGATGATGGAAGAGGTTGTTGTGGGGGAGGTGGGGTGGGTGGGGAGGGGTTTACATGGGGACCTCATTTTTTTAAATGTAACATTAAAAGAAAATAAAGAAGGAAAAAAAGAAAATATAATAAGGAAGATTACCTGTTTAAGATGCTTAAGTGGGGGCATCTGACACAGGGCAGCCTTCTAGGGAGTGTGTGAGTGCTCATTTTGTCATAGTGGGTTATTTCATTGGGTGGAGATCCATACAATGATAGTGAAGGTATACCCACATTTTGAGGAGGACTGATGTTCTCAAATAGAGAGAATTGTATCTCTCAAGGGAATTGATTGCTCTCAATGTGTTAGGGCAGTTGAGCATGTCAAGCCCTCAATATTGTTGCAAGTATCTCTGAATATGATCCTTCAAGTAATGAAGAGTGATTGTCACTGTGGGCACTGAGTGGGGGAGAAGAGGTATTGAATAGATGGAATCAGTGCAACTGTGTGGCAATGGAAGTGTTCCAGAAGATCATGCAAAGATGGATATAGGACATATTAAATTACACCAAAAATGAATAAAAGTCTATAGGCTAAAATATAAATCATAATATAAAACATAAGATAACTAAAAATTTAGAAAATTGTATAGTCTAAAATATAAACCACAATGTAAACCCGAGTGGAACTGTGTTTGAAAGCTATTCTTTCAATACCTGTCCATCAGCTGCAGAAAATAGAATATGATCATGTAAAAAGATGATTGCTGTTGAAGGGACTAAGTGTTTGATGTTGGATATGTAGGAGTGCCATATATTGTATATATGAATTACTGTAATCTAAAACTTTTGTAAAGACAAACTTAATTAGAAAAAAATGAAAAAGAAAGGATGTAGACACTGAGAAAGAAATGGAAGAATTTACCTTACCACTGTACATACAGGGCAACACTTATTGCAGTGGTGAAAGGTAACACATCAAAAACAAATCTGTTTCATTTTTTGACTTTTTGATAGCCCAATTTATTTAATTTTTCTAAATTACTAAGTATTCCATATCTAACCTTTAAACCCATCATTATATTCCATTTTACTATTAATGGAACCTGGCAATATATTAGGTTTCATTTTTGAAGAAGTTTTGGACCATAGAGAGGTTCAAATGTGGCAGGAGGGAACACTGGTGTTGGGTGTTATTGATAGGGGGCACATGGTTGGGAGGGAGTTCTGCAGGACATGTATGCAGTATACATAGAGATGTTTGGATATTTTCATAGTGGTTACAGTAAAAATGACAACTGAGGTAGTGTTGAGTTCCTAGCCAGGGGAGCTCTATCACATTCCCCAATGGAACAGTAACAATCCCTCAACTGCAATGGCAAAGACCAATAAAGAAGAATGGTCCAACAATGAGCCTTTGATATTGATAACTATGCTTATGAGCCTGTGCACCTGAAATATGAACTAGGCTTAGAGCTGGAGGGTGCCTAAGAGTTATCTCCTGAGAGGCGCCATGTTGCTCAAATGTGGCCACTCTCTAAGCCAAATTCAGCATATGGATACATTACCTTCCCCCCAGCATGGGACATGACTCCTGGGGATGAGCCTCCCTGGTGCTGAGGGATTACTAACAAGCACCAGCTGATGATGTAACTAGAAAAAGACCTGGAATAAAAGGGTCAACTCAGACCAACAGAATATCTCAGCATACATGTAATATCAGGTGTTAAAAACTGCTTTTTGACCTTGAATAAAAGGGGGAAATGGAAAGGACAAATGAGTTTACATTGCTATGCGTCTCCAAAAAAGAGTTGGGATGTCATCAGAGGGGTTGTGCTTACACCCGCTGTTGGAGACTTGGGCCTGAAGGGTATCGGGAATGAAACACAGAGAGAAAAGGGATCAGGGGATCTGTGAGTAAGGACTCATCAGACAAATTTATTGCTTCAGAAGGGTTTCTATACATACCCCAGCATTCATGTGAACAAGCAGCTACATGTAGTTAAATTTTAATATTACCTATAACCTATGGAATTCAATCGACTATTGTCTCAAGTTACCCATCCATCCTAAGAAACTAAAACACCTTATCTCCAAGTACAAAGTCCAGATATTATATATAACCATCAAGTACATATGTTCATTATTCTTGTAGCCCATGACAGCTTCATCCTGCTTGAGTGTTCTTGCCCAACACTCCCAACTGCCAAACTTCTTACATTGCAGGCATCAACATTTCCCCCTTTTTAGTCAAGGTGACTGTGCCTGTCTTAGGTTGCCCTCCTCTGAGAGTCTTACCTGCCATTGACTACCAGCCAAACTCTTCAATTAGGGGAAGTTATTGCAGTGCTTTCATTAGCACCAAATTATTAGCTTGTCCCATGGTTATTATGGTTTGCAATTTTCTTCTGAAGCCCTGTCCAGCACAGGTGAAAATCATGAGCAGCAGAACAAATACAATTAGCCCTATTTCTAAACCTGACAGGAAATGCTGTGATTTCCACCAATTAACTGGATTAAATTTTGTAATACGTGAAATCATATCTGAAAAAATATCCTTATCATTTGCTACATGAATTTGATTATGAGATATCTCTGATATTTTCCTTTGTAATTCAATTATTTCTAGAGAAATATTACTCTTATGGCCTAACAAATGATTTTTAATTTTTTGCCATTCTATATCAGAAACTTTATAAGCAAGAGGAGGAATACAAAAGTTGCTTTCATTTCACATTCCAATCCTCTTAACAAATTTAAATTATACACTTGATCTCCAATATGCAAAACAGCCAATTCTAAATCATTTACCCAATTATTTAACTGCTCATCAACATGTTCTTGACTATGCCACAAATCACCAGCATTTTTAAGTCAATCATATACATATTGCTGTGTTTGTACTGTTTCATGTAAGGCTACAGCTGCAGTAGTGGCTGCAGCAATATTCCCAATCAGTCCCAGCATGCTGACAATAAGAAGTCCAATAAAATGTTTTGTTTCTTCAGAAAATCATGTGCCATGTGAAGCAGCAACTGGCTTTCAGGGGAGGACTGCCAGACCCACATCATTCTTACAGATATCCAAATGCCTCTTCTTCTTCTTGCCATCATTATTGTTTCTCCATCCTGCAACACACTTTCTGATAGACAAGTATACAAGGCACCATTTTCATAAAACAATAAGTCATTCCTAATAGTTATTTTACCAGTTATGAAAACAAATGGATCTCTAACACAGGCTTTAAGATGATATGTTTCATTAAGGGTCAAATACTGTCCTGTCTTATTTATATTTCCCAGCCATTCAAAAATAGGGGCAATTCCAAGAAATATTTTCCACAAATTTTTTTGTATATTATGGTATAAGTGTCATTAACCCAAGGGACCAGTATCCATTTTCCTTGGTGTTTCCACCTAACAAATTTGTTAGTAAATATGGTTCATTCCTCTGCAGACCATGAAAAGGGATTTTGCATATTACTGATTACTTGACTCTTAGCAAGCAAATCTGCTGCTGCTATTACTGGGAGTCTCCATTAGGGGCACTATTCCGAACTATTCCACAGGAATCATTAAAAATGACAGATCCTCTTCTTATATGCCACTCTTGCCATCTTTCTTTCTCTCCAGGTTCTCAGGGTGGACAATTATAATCCTGTGTCTTGGTCAGAAAAGACTGGTATAATGGAAATACCATTATTAATAATTTAGTACCATTAGCTCTCATAGTAAGCATAGTACAATTTTGGGAGGAATTTTTCCTATACACAATGGTCTATAATCAAAAAGAAAGGTAACAATATATATTTTCCTCCCTTCTTCATTAGGTTTTAAGGGTAGTCTATCATCTATAGGCCCAGGAAGGACGTATGTTTTACTCAAGAACATGGGAAATGATGGATCTCCCCATGTCAAAGCTCACACTAAAGGCGGGTAAGGAATGTAAGCCCAATAGATATGGTTTTCATTTTCATGACTCAGAGTTACCATCAATGCGATCAGGAGAAGATGATTCATAACTCTCTTCCTTTTCTTCTGTCTGTGGTTTGCTCTGTCAGGCTGGTATTCAAATTTGTTCCCCTTTTTCTGTAATGACAAGAGCATATCATCGCCCCCATACTTTAACTTTCCCTTTTTTCCATATATTAATCAGTACATCATTCCAGTAGATTGGCTGATATTCAGCTGGGTCACACAATACCTTTTCTTTATTCAAAGCATAATGTCATTCAGCAGGCATTACCACATCATATACATTAAGAAAATTTAAAGTAAATACAGCTTTTGCCAATTGGCCCTTTGGTACAATAATACCATCATCTCCCCCTTTTTGTTTTAATAACATTTGCTTAAGGGTATGATGTGACACTGTTCAACTATAGTTTGACCTGTAGGATTATAAGGAATTCCTGTGACATGACGAATGGAATATTTAGAGCAAAATGTTGCAAATTGTTTGCCAGAATAAGCTGGACCATTATCAGATTTAATTTGTGCAGGGCATCCCATGACTGCAAAGGCAGACCATAAATGTGAACGAACATGACAAAATCTTTCCCAACTATGCATTGTAGCCCAGATGAAATGAGAATAAGTGCCAATACAAACATGAACATACTGCAATTTACCAAAAGTTGAAACATGTGACATCCATTTGCCAGATCTGATTTGGAGCCTGCCCTCGGGGATTAGTGCTCTTATCAAATAGTGCTGACATGATAGGACCACAGGTAGAGCAATGTCTTATAATATCTTGTGCTTGCAATTTTGTCAATGATGGAAATTTATGTCATAGTCCCTTAGTATTGATATGAGTTAAAGCGTGATATTTGGCAGCATCCTGTACAGACCCTACCAAAATATCAGCTTGTGCATTGTGCATGGACAAGGGACCAGGTAAAGCAGAATGTAAGCAAATATGGTAATGTACAGAGAATTTACTCATTGATGGATGAGTGCCTGCAATTGCAGGAACATCTGAGAAAACTCATCAGTTACAAAAATATTAGCAGTTTCAATTTATTAATGGATAAGCAAACATGTTCAGAATCAGAAATAATATTGAGAGGCTCCTTAAAAGTTTGCAGGACCATAAAAACAGCTGATAATTCTGTACATTGTGCAGAAGTATACAGGGTTTGCCAAACCTTTTCTGTAAGGGGAAGACATAAGTTGCTTCACAATTGCTACTCCCATCTGTGAAAACAGTAAGGGCATCCTCAATTGGAAACAATTTAACTATTTGAGGTAAAATCCAAGTTGTTCTCCATAAGAATGTTAACAACTTAGAAGTGGGATAATGATTATCAATAATTCCCTGAGAACCACTAATAGCAATTTGCCATTATGTATTTGTAGCGTAAAGATGTTTAATTTCATCATTAGGCTGCATGTTATTCAATCAGGATCAGTCCTTCTAAGTTGCTCGACCTTTAGCAATGATAGAAATAAGTTTCTGTAAATATGTTTGCAATCTTTTTTGTTTATTATTAGTAATAAATACCCATTCTAATATACTATCTTGCCAGAATAATGCAGTGGGGGATTTTTGGATAGAAAAAAATAATTAAATCTATAGTTTTATCAGGATCTATTTAGGTTAATTGTCCTTGAGAAACTCACTCTGAAATGAGAGCTAATTCTTCCTCCTCCTCTAAGGACAATTTCCTTGGGCTTAAGGGGTCAGAGATCCCTTCCAAAGTCTGAAATAAATGCTGTAACATATAATTAGGAATACCTAGAGTAGCATGAATCCAATTAATATCCCCCAAAAGTTTTTGTAAATCATTTAATGTGTTCGTCATGTCTTAATTGTATTTTTTGTGGGCATATGAGTCCATTTGCTAATTGCATATCTAGATAACAATAAGGGGCATTTTGCTGAATTTTCTCAGGAACAATCTGCAGTCCATACTCAGGAAGCACCTTCTCAGCACACTGAAACAATTGCTGTAATTTGTCATCTGATGAGTGAGCAAATAATATATCATCCATAGAATAGATGATCATGGCTTTTGGAAACTTTTCTCTGAGCACCAGTAGAGGTTGATAAACAAATAATTGACACATGGTAAGGCTGTTCATCATGCCCCATGGCAACACACACCACTGATATCTCTGCATAGGGGATTGATTATTTATAGCAGGAACAGAAAAAGCAAATTTCTATTTATCAGAAGGATTTTAAAGGTATAGTAAAAAAAACAATGGTTCAAATCTATAATAATCAAAGACCAGTTCTTAGGAATCATAGAGGGCTATGGAACCCCTGGTTGTAGTGCCCCCATAGGGTTCATAACTTTATTAACACCTCTTAATCAGTTAGCATTTGCCATTTTCCAAATTTCTTTTTTATTACAAACACTGGAGAATTCCAAGGACTATTTGAGGGCTTAACATGTTTCTGAGCTAATTGTTCTTTTACTAGACTATGAAAGGCATTATGTTTTTCCACAGGGAGGGGCCATTGATCAACTCACACTGGTACCTCTGTAAGTCAAGTTATGGGAATAGTAATGTTCTTTATTGCAATGGGCCCTATGTTAAATTTTGTGTCTCTGAATGCTGTCATGGTGTAGTGGAGCCAAGTCCTCTATGATCTCCTTTCTGACAAATGTTAGGGTTATATTGCATATCCATACATAGTTTTTGCCTGCTCAGATAAGGTAGGAATATGGACAAAGGCTCCCCACTGACTAAGAAAATCACAGCCCCACAAATTAAGTCCAACATTAGCCACATAAGGTTGAAGCATGGATTTTTGTCCATCAGGTCCTAATACATCAAAAACAGAAGTACTTTGATAAACATCTGTCATATTGCCAATGCCAGTAAAGACTGTTGGTACCTTTTGTAAAGTCCATGGTTGAGGCAAATATCGTTCAGCAATGATGGATATACATCAGCTCCTGTGTCTATTAACCTTAAAAACACCTTTCCATTAACAGTAATAGTAACTTCTGGCTGATCATCACCTACAAAAGTTTGCCAATAAACTTCATTTCCTGTGTATCCAAATCCTCCTTCTCCATTAAAAGGAAGTGTCATTGGTTTATGATAAGGTAATGAAAGTAATTGAGCTATACATTGTCCTAGAGTAATTTGTACCTGACTCAGAGCTTGCACCATAACCTTTATTTCCTCCTTATAATCACTGTCTATAATGCCAATTTGCACTAACAATCCCTTCTTAATTAAACTACTTCTTCCCACAATTAACCCAACAGTTGCGGGGGGATAAGGGACCTTTCACTCTGGTAAGTATAGTTTGCATACCCATTGCTGGAGTTAAAAGCTTAGTTTCTGTGGAAGGCAGGTCAACAGCAGCACTTCCTCCAGTAGCTGCTCTTAATTCTGAAATTGGGATGCATGCTGCTGGCTATTGTTGACTGGGTATTTTTCTTGTAGGCTCATGTTGTTTGTCTGAGGGCCCTGAGTTAGGCCCACAAAACGGTTTCCTGAAGGGGAAATGGGAGAACCATATTTATGAAATTTAGATTTACATTCATTAACCCAGTGAAAGCCTTTTTGACATACAGGGCACACTTTGGAAGGGGTCTTTCTTCCACCATTCTTTTGTGACTGGGTAAAATATGTTCTACAATCTTATTGAAAATGACCAGATTTCCCACATTTAAAACAATTTCCTTTTTTAGCCTGCGGTCTTTGATTACCTCTCATTGCCGCAGCCAATACTGCCATCTGGTGGGTGCTGGAACCTATGTCCTGGAATGCTTTGATACAGTCTTGTACTGACCCTCCAGCAGCTTTGATAGGTCTTACTGCTTTTTCGCACTCACTGTTTGCTTGATCAAATGCAAGAGTCAGTAAAATCAAATCTCTAGCTTCAGGGATTTTTATAGTTTTTTGAATAATGTCAGATAGTCGAGCTACAAATTCCACATAGGGTTCATTTACTCTTTGTATGACTTTAGCATATGACTGCGTGGGTTTTCCGGAAGCTGAAATTCATCTTCATGCTGCTAAGCAAGACATTCTAACTTGTACAATTGCTACATAATCATCCTGCATTTGTCTTTGCACTCCTGCCAAAGCTCCTATTCCTAATAATTGTTCTGCAGATATAAGCACCGGAGGATTCTGATTAGCATTCCTCTGTGCTGTCATGTTAGCCTCATCTGTTCATCAAGTTTTGAACAGCAAAAATTCAGCTGGACTAAGCAGCATGCATGCTAACATTTCCCAAGCCCAGGGAATCAGTCTATCTACCTGAGCCATGCCCTGAACTAAGCCAAACGTACATGGAGAATTAACCCCAGATTGTGTGCAAGCCTGTTTTAAATCCTTCAGTAGTTTACAGGGTATTGGTTCATGATGGAACTCAGCACCTCCTTGAGGATTATTTATATCCGGTGGTATCAGATGTATTGTTACTGTATTTATTTATTTTTAATAAAGAGAGAAAGAAAAAAATCCACTAATAACAGTATACTTAATGGAGAAAAACTGAAAGCTTTTGTTTAAGATCTGGAAAATAACAACGATGCATACTGTTACCACTGTTATTCAATATCAGACTGGAAGTTCTAAAAATTAAGCAAGAAAAAGAAATAAAAGGCATCTAAATTTGAAATAAATAAATAAAACTTTCAATATTTGTAGATGACATGATCCTAAATATAGAAAATCACTAAAAACGACAACAAAGCAGGTTGTTGATGTGGGAGGAGTGGGGTGGGGGAGGAATATGGAAACCTCTCAAATTTCTAATGCAATATTTTTTTGTGATCTATGTATGTGCAAAAATACAATAAAAAATGATGGGTGTGTGGGGGTGTGGTGTGGGGTATATGGGAACCTCCCATGTCCTTTTTTCTCTTTATTTTTTTAAATGTTACATTCAAACAATATAAGAGGTCCCACTTACTCCCCACCCCTTCACCCCAGTCCTCCCACATCAACATTCTCCATCATTGTGGGACATTCATTGCATTTGGTGAATACATTTTGGAGCACTGATGCACCACATAGATAATGGTTTACATTGTACTGTGCACTCTCCCCCAGTCCACCCAGTGGGCCATGGCAGGACATACAATGTCCAGCATCTGTCCTTGTAATACCACCCAAGACAATTCTAAGTCCTGGAAATGCCCCCACATCATATTTCTTCTTCCCTCTCTCTACCCTCAGCAGCTACCATGGCCACTTTCTCCACATCAATGCTACAATTTCTTCCATTATTAATCGCAATAGTTCCATGGTAGAATATCAGTAACTCCACTCTAATCCATACTCTATTCCTCCATCCTGTGGATCCTGGGATGGTTATGTTCATTCCACCTCCCTTTCAAGAGGGGGCTTAGATTCCACATGGATGATGGAAGCAATTCTACTGCTTGCAGTTCAGGCACTGTTGGCTTCCTGGTGTGGTGGTTGACCTTCTCCACTTCCCTGTTAGCTGGCTGCGTAAATTCAATATTTAATCTGTAAGTCCTCCCACTTGTTTCTCTGTTTTTCCTTAACACCTTTTGTTGAGGAAACAGGTTGTTTTCCCATAGGTTTTTTGAGTCAAGTGGAGTTGTTTTATAGTCTTTTGTCTTCTATGTTTATTTAAATTGGTAGCTTGATCAGATTCAGGCTTTCTCTTTTTTTCTTTTGCAAGTCTTCTTCACAGGCAGAATTATGTTAGAGGTAAAAAATGTATGGTTTCCTCTCTGGTACTGTAAGCAGCCACTGATGCTCATTGCTTAAATCTATTAACTCATTAGGTGTTGCAAAAATGATGATATTCAAGTTTTCTCCTTGGAATTTTTCATAAAGAGTGGTTTCATGATGCATACTTTGTTACCTAAAGACATAGTCCATTCATATAAAGTTAAATGCACCATTCTCTTTGTTTTTTTATTCGCCAATTTTCAAAAGAATGAATTGGTTCCCCAGCATTCTGCAAAAGTGATCCAATAGGTTTTTTCAAGTATCATTATGAACTCATGGATTTAAGCATATTTTAATATGCGTAATATTTTTAATAGCTTTAATTTACTGTATTATCCATATTGATGCTCAGTTGCCCCATCTTTTAATGGGAGACTCTTCAGCTTTTAATGGGAGACTCTTCAATCCTTTGACACATCTCTGGTATTCTGTGATAGCCCTCTCGATTTCTGGTATAACATAATAGCCCAGGAGTATCTACTACTTTCTTGCCCCAGGTTTGGAATCAGTCACTTTTACAAAGAGCGTTGATTCCTTTTAGTGGGAATAATATCTAGAAATCACCGTGTAGGCACCAGAAGTGATCTCTGCTGCTGGGGGTTGATAATTCTCCCAAGATCTTTAGATCTTTTCAGGTGTCAGAGATGGGAGATATTAAAATTGTTTTAAAGATAAAACACATACTGATACTTCCAATTCAAAATCAACACTACAAGCTTTTTTTTTAAAATTTTTTTTTAAGGTAACAGGAATTGAACCCGGGACTTTGTACATGTAAAGCACTCACTCAACAACCAAGGCTCCACCTGCTCCACCCAGTCTATAGGTTTTTAAATTTATTTCTTGGATCTTACATCATTATTTCCCCTTTTCCACTCTGAAAATCCTGGTTCAAAAGATCCCAACACATTGGCTCATTTTCTTTATCCTACAAATCACATACCACAGCCTCAGAATTAAAGTACTTCCACCACGGATAATAGGATTTCTGATGTTAATTTTCTTTTTTTTTTTTCGTGTGTGTCTTTAGGGTTTATAAGGTCAAATTACTGTTTTAAAATAATTTGTGATAGTTTCTTTCTGTGAGGTTCTGTTATCAACTGTATACGTTGTTTCTTTGTTTTCTTTTACTTTTGGTTGGGGGTATTGCATTTACACATTTATTTTGTTTTAAAATTGTGTAAAATGTTTATGTTGTCCTGAAGTTCAATTTACAAAAGAAGATATGTGTAAAGAAGTCGAGCTTAGTGCAGAGCGGGCGGCCGCTTGAGGCGCGATGAGGAGCAGGGCGGCTGCAGGGCGAGGCCAGGAGCACCTGCGTGGTCTGGGGGCCCTTCCAGCCCACCGCCCGGTCCGGGAGCCAGGGCCCTGGGCTGCCCGGCGATGCGGCACCCCGACCCCTGCGCAGCCTGGCGGGGGCCGGGATGGTCCTTAATTCGCACCAAGCGCCGGCAATCTTCTCTGCGCACTGCTTCCGCTGAAGGGAACGCACGTGCGGGGGCGCCCTCGGGCACCGGGACTGCGGGGCGGCTGGATGCAGTCCTGGACCTCCGCTTTACTGAGCACCGGGTGCCTCTCTCTTGGCCCATCGGTGCTGCTGGCAGAGCGTTGGCTCCGTGAGGCCCCCGCGCTGGGGTAGCGGCTGCCGCGACCCCACGGTGCGGCGAGCCTGGCGAGGCCACTGCAGAGGTGACCACGCCGGGTGCCTTCTCCCACAAGAGCTGCTTGCCTGTGGCACCTCGGAGCCGCCCGCGCTGGGTCCACCTGAAGCCCCCCGGTGTTGGCCCAGCGAGTACTGGAGGGGACTCTGTGGAGCCTGCGCCCTGCTCCCTCGCAGCCCCCCACGGGGCCAGAAGGAGCTCCCTCCATCCTCGCACCTGCGCGCCCCTGGATGCCGCAGGGAGAGGAGGGGACAGGTTCAGGTGGGGACGTGGACATGCCTTGAGGCCAGGTGGGCACCACCTTCTCTCATCCAGCCTTCTGCCCAGAGGACCCCAGGCAGCAGGGCCAGTAAGGGGAGCCAGCCTCATTGTAATTTCGATTTGCATTTCCTTAATAGCTAGTGATGTTGAAGATATTTTTTTTTTCATGTGTGTTTGGGGTCTTTGAACCCTTTTGAGTTTATTTCCATATAAGGTATGAGATCGATCCTCTCTCCTTCATTTGGAGGTGGAGGTCCAGTTCTCCCACCACCATTTGTTGAGGGATACTTCTGTCCCAGCTGGGTGAACTTGTTAACCTAGTCAAAAATCAAATGGCCAGGGGAGCAGATGTAGCACAGCGGGTGAGTGCCTGCTTCCCATGTATAAGGTCCTGGGTTCAAACCCTGGTACCTCCTAAAAAACATCAATTGACCATGGAGGTGAAGGTCTATTTCTGAACTCTCAGTTCAATGTCATTGATGAATAGATTTTTTTATTCTTTTACAAGTGGATATCCAGTTTTCCTACCACCACTTGTAAAGAGACCTTCCTTCCTCAATTAATGTACTTGACATCCTTGAGAAAAAGCAGCTGGTCAGATTTGTGACCAACATGTCAGAACTCAGTTCTACTCTATTTGTCTATATGCCTTATCTTCATGCCAGTATTACACTGTTTTTTGTTTGTTTTTTCTCTTTATTTTTAAAAAATGTTACATTAAAAAAATATGTGGTCCCCTCTACCCCCCACCCACCTCACCCCAATTCTTCCACATCAACAACCTCCTTCATCATCATGGAACATCCATTGCATTTGGTAAATACATTTTGGAGCACTGCTCCACCACATGGACAATGGTTATACTGTAGTTTACACTCTCCCCCAGTCCACCTAGTGGCCCATGGCAGGATGTACAATGTCCAGCATCTGTTCCTGCAGTACCACCCAGGACAACTCCAAGTCCTGAAAATGCCCCAACATCATATCTCTTCTTCCCTCTCTCTACCTTCAGCAGCTACTGTGGACACTTTTTGCACATCAATGCTACAATTTCTTCCATTACTAATCACAATAGCTCCATGGTAGAAGATCTGTAAGTCCACTCTAATGCATACTCTATTCCTCTATCCTGTGGACCCTGGGATGGTGAGGTCCATTCCACCTCTCTATCAAGAGGGAGCTTAGATTCCACATGGATGATGGATGCAATTCTCCTGCTTGCAGTTGTAGGCATTCTTGGCTCCCTGGTGTGGTGGTTGACCTTCTTCACCTCCCTGTTAAATGGCCAGGATAAGTCCAATAAACCATAAGGTAAGAGTTGCAAGTCTGCTGAGGTTCAGGGCATAGCTGTCACATGGACAGTCCAGAGATTCAGGTCTCTTGAGTATACACCAACCCCAGTGCCAACCACTGGTCTGATAAAAGTAACAAAGAGGCATGTGTAGAAAGGTCACATATGAGTCCAACTCCATCACACTCAGGAACACAAATTACAAAGCAGGGCCTACTGACATGGCACTGAACTCCAGAGCCATCTGCCAAGACCATAGAACATATGGGTATCTGTCGTCCTCAGGAGAACCAGTACCTGGGCTTGTATCTACTTTGGCTGTCTCTGGAACCCTACTGAGGTGTGCATAAGAGCCACCCCTCTGATGACCTCCTGACTCTTTTTTGGAGACTCACAGCCATATAAACTCATTTATCTTTTCCATTTCCCCCTTTTATTCAAGGTCTTTTTCTAGTTGCATCACTAGCTGGTGATTGGTAGTAATCCCATGGTGCTAGGGAGGCTTATCCCTGAGAGTCCTGTCCCATGCTGGGGAGAAGGTAATGCATTTACATTCTGAGTTTGGTTTAGAGAGCGGCCACTTTTGAGCAAGATGGAGGCTCTCAGGAGGTAACTCTTAGGCACCCTGCAGCTCTAGGCCTGGTTTTCATTTCAGGCGCACAGGCTCATAAGCATAGTCATCAGTATCAAAGGCTCATTGTTGGACCATCCTTCTTTATTGATCTTTGCCATTGCATTTGGGGGATTGTTGCTGTTCCATTGGGGAATGTAATAGAGCTCCCCTGGCTAAGAACTCGGCACTCTCGCAATTGTCATTTTTAACTGTCACTACTATGAAAATATCCAAACATTTTTATGTACCCTGTATACATGTCCTGGAGAACTCCCTTCCAACCATGTGCCCCTGACCAATAACACCCCATACCAGTGTTCCTCCCCTGCCATAGTTGAACCTCTCTGTGGTCCAAAACTTCTTCACAAATGAAGCCTAATATATTGCCAGGTTCCATTAATTGTAAAATGGAATATAGTGATGGGTTTAAAGGTTAGGTATAGAATACATACTAATTTAGAAAAATTAAATAAAGTAAAAATAAAGTGGTGGATCAAAAAAATGAAAAAGCTTTATTTTTGATGTTTTGCCTTTCATCACTGCAATAAGTGCACTGTTTTGATTACTGTGGTTTTGCAGTAAGTTTTGAAATCAGGAAGTGTGATAACTCCAACTTTGCTTTTCTTTTTGTAGCAGTTTGATATTATTTATGAATTCCAAAAATAAATATTGGATTATGCTTGCAAACTGGTCTTTATCTCTGGGAATATTAGATTATATTGGATTCAGAGGCTTGCTTGCTTAAGTAATCATGTAAACCTCTTGTGCCAGCAGGTCATAAAAGGCATGACAAAGGACAGAGTTATGTTTTTTGATGTTGGAGTTTTGATGTTGGAGTTTGATGCTGAAGCAAGCCTTAAGCTGGAGTCCTGGGAAGTAAGCTCATAGAGGAAAGAAAAGCCAGACCCAGGAAGAGAGGAACACTGAGCCCAAGAAGAATCAAGCCCTGGGAATAGAGGAAACCTGAACCCATAGAGAAGCAAGTCCCTGGAAGAGAGGAACCCAGGAAGCCTGAACTCCTGCAGACATTGGCAGCCACCTTACTCCAACATATGAAAATAGACTTTGGTGAGGGAAGTAATTTATGCTTTATGGCCTGATACCTGTAGGCTCCTACCCCAAATAAATACCCTTGATAAAAACCAACCAATTTCTGTTATTTTGCATCAGCACCCCTTTGGCTGACTAATATGCTTTTGTAATATTAATTTGACTATTCAGGGTTGGTTGCAATTCCATATGAAAGTAAGTGTTAGACTTTTGCAATAATTAACAAGCTGTAGCTCAGTTTCCCCTGATATGCCCTGGGGAAAGGCTAAACCCATCCCCCATAAGCCTGCGTGTCCAAGGGCATGGGCTTCCCCACAGGTTAAATAAAGAAACCACAGAGAGATGGGAGTAAAGAGAAATGGAAACCTTCCCTACCTACATATTAGAGAGAGAGAAAATTCCTGCAGAACAAAGAAACATCTGCTCCTGCAGCATTCCAAGAAAACATAACTCCCTAACCCACTATCTTCTAGTCACTATCAGGAAAAGTTCCACCTCTAAGGGCTTCCTATTGGCCCCTGTACTTCACTCAGACCCTCAACCCCCTCCCACCAACTATCATTCCCTTGCCTAGGAAAGTTCTGTATAAATTCAATTCCCCCCCTTCCAGGAGTGGGCTGAAGCCTCTCTTCAGACCCCACCATGCTGGTGGTGGTGGTGGGGGGGGGGGCTGAAGTCTGTTCTTCAGACCCCCTCCATTGAGAGAGCTTCTCAATAAATATTCCTTTGTCCATAGTCAATCAGTCTCTCTGTCCCAGTAAGCACCATATTTTCTCCAACAGTAGGGGTCAACTTTGCCATGTCTTCAAAAAAGTCTGCAGGAATTTTCACAGGTATGTCACTGTGTAGTACTGACATCTTAATAAATGCTTCTATCAGTGAACAAATAATATCTTGTCATTTGCTGGGTCCTCTTTAATTTCTTTGAGCTGTGTTTTATAGTTTTCAGTGTACAAGTTCTTCACCTCCCTGGTTAAATTTATTCCAGCAAGTACAGAATAATAGCTTCTATGAGCTATTGTGGAATAAAAAAAATCCTTTATGGTCTTTTCTTGGCTGACGTATTTTATAAAGTCACAGCTGATTTTTCTATATTAATCTTGTAGCCTGCAACTTTGCTGAATTTGTTAACTACTAGTTTTCTTGTGGATTCTTTGGAATTTTCTATAAGAAGGATCATGTCACTAGGGAGTTGTTTACTTTTTCCCAACAGCATTGCTTTTTATGAAAACCCATGGTCCTAAAGGCAAATTGTAATGCTTACAAATTTTTTTGAGCATTTATTTATTTTATTTTATTTTTTTGAAGATACATAGCTCACAAAAAATTTTACATTAAAAATATAATAGGTTCCCACATACCCCATCCCCACCCCTCCACTCCTCCCACATCAACAACCTTGTCATCATTGTGGCACATTCATTGCGTTTGGTGAATACATCTAGGAGCACTGTTGCACCACATGGATTATAGTTTACATTGTAATTTACAATCTCCCCCAGTCCATTCAGTGGGTTATGGCAGGATTTAAAGTATCCCAAGCTAGCAATTTTTAGCCAGTAGAAGTAACCTAGTTTGCACACCCTGCAGAACTGCACTCAACATCTCCAGGCCATTGATAACATAAAATTCTGCATTTGTAAAGCCCCAAGCCACTTTGACAGCTTGGAGCTTTCTGTCTGGAGGCTACCCACTGTGTTGAGTTTGTGACATTGCCTAGATGTCTTCCTCAGGAGTTGGGAGTTTTCCTTTTGTCCTAAGTCTGCTCTATGGGCTCCCCCTGCCCCTAACTTTTTGAATGTTTCCTCCTGCTGTGATGCTCCACCCTTTCCACTGAAACCTGTCAAATTGCATCCTGTGGACCTTAGAGAAGAAAAACCTTAGAGAAGAACACTACTGTACTGCATGGATTATAGTTTACATTGTAGTTTACACTCTCCCCCAGTACATTCAGTGGATTATGGTAGGATATATCTACTTACATTTTTTTGTCTCTGTTTTTTTAAGGTTACATTAAAAAAAAATATGAGGTCCCCATATTCCCCCACTCCCCTTACCCCACCCCTCCCCCATAACAACAACCTCCTCCATCATCATGAGACATTCATTGCATAGCTGATAGCACTATGTAAACACCATCAAAATCAATGTTTACTATACTATGGGTATACTTTGCTGTATGTGGGAAGCATGCAAAGAGAATTTCATAAAATATGTTTTAAATGTTACAATTTTCTTCACTGCCTTTTGTTCACTTTCCTCTGTATCCCTATTAAGTTTTTTTTTTTTTTAATACTGATATGTACATTCCATACAGTGAAACTCACAGATCTTCAGGGCATAGCTTGCTAAGTTTTAATGAATGCATGCATACTTGTGAAGATATATTATTTCCATCACTCCAGAAAGTTCCCTTCTGCTCTTTCCAAGTTAAACCAGTCCCTCCCCCTCCCTACCCAGAGATAATTAATGTTCTGATATCTCTAATAAATCTTAGAACTTCCTATCAATAAAATCACTTAATACATATTAGGATGGATCTTTCACTGGGAATAATTACAACGAGAATCAACCATTTTTTTGTGTGTGTATATCATGTTTATTCCATTTCATTCCTGAGCAGTACTCTATTATATGGCTCATTTTTTATTGATACTCCTGTTGATGGATGTTTAATATATCTCCAAATTTTGCCTATTAAAAATAAAGTTGCTATGAATGCTCAGTTACAAAAAAAGATTCTAGCTGCTATCCCTATCACCCCTTTCCTTCACACCATTCCTTCCCTCCCCTGCAGGTAACCATTTTTCAAAAATTTATTGTTTAGCTTTTCACTTATTTTTAACAAAATATATGATCCACCTTTCTTAGAGAAATGTAAGCTTATGTATCCATTTTTTCTACCTTGCTTTATTCCCTTAACAATATATTCTGGAGAACACTCTGCAATGATAGTCCTCATTCCTTTTTAAGCAGTATGCCATTATGTGAGTGTAACATAATTTATTCAACTAGTGTTCTAATGACAGGCGTTTTGGTTGCTTCTTCTCTTTTATTATTACAAATATTGCTTAATGTATATCCTCGTGTATGCATTTTCATATTTTTGCCACTATACCTTTGGAAGAGATTCCTAGAAGTGAGATTGCTAGGTCAAAGAGTAAAGGCCCATGTGATTTTGGTAGCTATTGCTACCCTTGAGTGGGTATTGTACCTTTTTACATTTCTATCTGCAATGAATCAGAATATGCTGGCATACACATGCTCTGGATTTTTGCCAATCTAAACATGGAAAATGATATTTCAGAGTTACAATTTGAATTTTTCTCAGTATGAGTGGAGTTGGACAACTTTTCATATGATTGAGTCATTTACATTTCTTTTCCTATGAACTGTTCATTTCTTCAGCACATTTTTTTTTCTATAGAGTTGTTATTTTTCTTCTCTATTTTTAGACACTATATGTTAAGGATATTAATAATTTGTTATATATTTTTCATAGTTTATTGCTTTTCTCCTTTACTTAGCTTATGGTCTATGTGTTTACCATCTGTCTTGGTTTGCCTGAACTACTATCACAAGTACCACACACTAGTTTTGGTTACAACAGCAGTAATTTGTTGGCTTGTGGTTTTGAGTCTAGAGTCAAGGTGCTGGCAAGACCTTCTTTCTCCCAAAAGACTGGTGTTCTGGGCTGACTTGCTCCCATCCCTGGGCTTCCATGGCTTGCATATTGGCTCCTTCCCATGGCAATGCCCTGCTTCCTATTCCTGGCCCCTCCCTGAGGCTTTCTTCTAGTGTGCATCTCCAGTGACTTGGATTACCATCCACCCTGCTTCAATTCCTCACAGCTTAACTAAAATTAACCACTTCAAAAACTACAATGGGTTTACACACACAAGGATGTAGATTAAGAACACATGTTTTCAAACCCTATAAAACTGTGCAGAGCAAAGTGTAAACCACAGTGTAAACTATTGACCATGGTTAGTATCAGTGCTTCAATATTGATCAACTGGAACAAATGTACCACACACACAAAAGAAATGGGCAAACAAAAAATGTGTTTGTGGGTATACTAGTCAGCCAAAGAGGTGCTGATGCAAAATGCCAGAAATAGGTTAGTTTTTTTAAAGGGTATTTATTTGGGGTAGGACCTTACAGATACCAGGCCATAAAGCATAAGTTACTTCCCTCACCAAAGTCTATTTTCATTTGTTGGAGCAAGATGGCTGCAGATGTCTGTGAGGGTTCAGGCTTCCTGGGTTCCTCTGGGCTCAGCAACTCTCTTTCTCTACAAGGTCAGCTGTAGACTATCAGGCAAACAGCTCTGTCTCTCTTCTTGGGGCTCCAGCTTCAGCATCAAACTCCAACATCAAAACTCCAACATTAAAAGCCCCCAACTCTGGCCTTTGGCATGCCTTTTCTATGCCCTACTGTCACAAGAGGTTTACGTGATTACTTAATCAAACAAACCTCTGAATCCAATATAATCTAATATGCCCAGAGATAAAGACCAGTTTGCAAACAAAATCCAATATTTATTTTTGGAATTCATAAATAATATCAAACTGCTACACTCCATACACTCCACCCTCTGAATTCCAAAAAGACATTAAATATTGAAAAAAAAAAAACCTTAAATCAGTTACAATGCAAGTACTAAATCATATCACAATCAATTTAAAGAAATACAGTTTGTCTTGGGGCAAAATCCTGTCTGCTATAGACTTCTAAAACTTACAAAACAATCCATCTATTTCCAATACACAAATGGACAGAGAAAGGACAAACATTTTCATTACAATAAGGAGTAATTGGGAGGGAAACATGAGTCATGGTTTCTCTACAGTTCAGTAGACCTGCAGGGAATCCTCTGTTCTATTTCAAAATCTCAGAGTCATTCTTAAGAAGATGGTTTCTTCTCCTTGGGGCCATACGGGCACTCACCCTTTCCATCAGCTTGTCCAATGGCCATTTTATTGGTTCCACCCTCATCAAGCATCTGGGTGTTGACCAAGCTCCAGACCTCTCCCTTCAAGAGTGTTGGGGTGATTGCCACACCTCACTCAAACTTTGGGTTAGAGTCTTAACTCCTCTAGTACAATGATGTGAAGACAACATTACCCCTAACCTTTGACATGCAGGCTCAACCCTCTCTGAGCAAAGAGTTGGCCACCTGGCCTTCCCTAATCCATGGGGGACAGGTCCACCTCTCTCAGACCTTTGGGGTACTGACCTTAACCACCCTAATCTTTGGGGAATGTGCTCCGCCTTCTCTGTACCCTGGGGCAGCAAAATTCTCCCAGAATATCAGGCAGGAATATCCACACTCTTCAACTGCTGGGGCAAACTCACCCTCTTTGTACAAATGGGTGGGGTTCCTCTCTTGGCCCAAGGTGAAGTCTTAATTCCAGATCTCAGCTTCCATGGTTTTCCTCTTAAAGCTGTTTCTTCTTCAATATCTCCTTTACATTTCCCTTTTCGTCCAAGCTGACAGTGGTTTTGTTCATACACCTCTCTCAAAAACGTTGTTGGTTTAGCATGCATGAAGCAGGTGTCCAAGCCATCAGACAGTAAGACTTTGCACAAGTCTTTCCAAGATAACTGCATCTTCAATCCTGATTTATGTGTTCCAAGTTTAGTTATGTCCTCTAATGGGGCACTTTCATCTGGGAGCTTGATTTCCAGAGGCTTGAAATTTCCATAATCAGTTTGTTTTCTTTGTGTCTGACAGTTCCATCCTCAGCATATCTCTCTCATCTAGCATTTTGCTATAAGCGGCATGCAGAAGTCAAGTTGCGTTCTCTGGATTTACTTTGGAAATTTCTTCAGCTAAATGCCAAGACTCACCATTTTCAAATTCTGCCTTCCATAAACCAGAAGTTGATCTTCCTAAGTTCTCTGCAACTTTAAAGCATGGATCGCCTTTCCTCCAGTTTTCCATAAGAATTTCATCATTTACTTCTAAGGCATTATAAAAAATCTCTTAGCATCTATATTGTTATCGACAGTCTCTTCAAGCAATCTAGGCCTTTTCCATCAAACATTTCACAATTTCTACAAAAAATACCCCTTACTCATTTATAAAACCATTCCAGCATTTCGGTAATTGCAAAGACTTCCCCACTCCTTGGTACCAAATTCCGTATTAGTCAGCCAAAGGGGTGATGATGCAAAATACCAGAAATTTGTTAATTTTTATGAAGGGTATTTATTTGGGGTAGGACCTTACAGATACCAAGCCATAAACTTGTTACTTCCCTCACCAAAATCTATTTTTAATGTAACATTTTTGTGATCTATGTATCTTTGAAAGAAAAAGACAATTTAATAATAATTTTTAAATTATTTAATTTTCAGAAGCTGTGAAAATGTCCAAGTTAAGGCATCATCAGGGATGCTGTCTCACTGAAGGGCAGCTGCTGGCAATTCTGGTCACCTGCCATGTGGCCCAGCTTCTCCCCCAGCTCAGCTGTGGGTGATCAGGCATGGTAGATTTGGCCCCTCTCCTCTGGGACTTGTGGCCCCAGCTTCTGCTCCACTTGTGGCTTTTCTCTCAGGCTCATCGACATCTGGAGACTTCTGTCCCTGCAGCTTTTTCCTGTGTCTGCAGCTCTCTATTCCTCCATTTATAAAAGACTCCAGTTAGAGGATTAAGACCCAGCCTGGGTCCCACAATCTATTTAAGGCCCTTAACTGAAGCTGTCTAATCAAAAGTCATCAAAATGTCCCATCTGCAATGGGTTTACAAGAACCACAGGAATGGGTTCACATTAAGAACAGAATTTTCTGGGGCCTGAAAGAGACTCAGACCAGCACACTAATCAGTGGGGAATTGATAGGGAAAATATGAGCATGCTGTTCTGCTACAGAAGAGGCAGACACTCAGAGTACTAACTAAAAGAGAGCTTTATTTACTTAAATGAACTAGGGCAATTAGAAAGTGTAAAGGAAAAAATGAACATATACACACAATCACTCACTAAAACATTACATACTTAAGTTAAAATATTAAAAGCACATAAAAATAGCTGCTTATTAGTAATTAAGGAAACCGCAGCTGGATGGTCAGAAGAGTCCCACTGCAGTGTCTGCAGCACTGAAAGCATACCTCGCCCCTTCCATGAGTGGGAGGGAACCGATGCCACAGTCATTGGAGTGGGCATGAAGGACACTTGTGGGTGATGTCCAGGAGCTATTGGTAAGTGAGAGCAGCTGGAACTACTGGGCTAGGCACCACATAGTCTAGTACCCACGATGTTCACCTTTTCAGTGGAGCCACTCTGCTGCTTCTTGGGTCTCTGTGGTGTGGCTCTGGATCTTAGCATCTGCCTCAGCAGTGCTGAAAGGGGTGTTTGAGCAGTGGGTGGAGACATGATAGACAGTTACCTGCTGCTGCTGGCAGGTGTCCCAGATGTCCTTCCACAGATCTCTTCCCCCACAGAGGGCAGCCCATGAGTCCATTTTTCCTGTCTCATTCTTAATATTCACAATCCACCCCTGAACAAGGATGGCAGCCTTCAGAGTGACTGGACAGTACTGGGTTAAGCCCTTCACTTGCAACAGGGCTTTGTAAGTTGCACACAATTGCTTTTCTAAGGGGCTATATTGTACTCTTGCCCCCTTCCTACAAGTGTGACTCAAAGTGAAGGGGTACTTGTTTAGAATGTTGCCTCTGCCACAAACCCACCCAAAGCCAATATTGGTGCTGGTCACATCCAATTTACAGGACAAGTCAAGGTCCACCCTTTTTACTGCTTGAGCTTGTGCTTTTGCCCTTTATCTTTTTTCAAGAAACAGCCAGTGGGAGGTCCTCTTATTCCCATGAAATACCTTTCCTAATTAACATATACAATGGTTTTAATATTTGAGCTAAATGAGGGATGAAGCCTCCAGTATCCCAATATTACAAACTCTACTGATGTGAGAAAACAATGTACTTTATCATTTACAGCAGAGGGTATAGTTTTTGTCTTACCCAACCAAAGAACATTTAAGAATTTGATAGAGCAGCAGGGACTCTGTAGCTTGTCCCAATTGTTTGCTCATCCCTGGCTCTCAAGATAAGATACCATAGTCTCCAATGGTTCTTTTAATTCTGAAAAAAAGGATTAATGGTTAGCATAACATCCACAGGTTTCTTTGCGCAGCCAGAACCTTTGCCACCAGGCCAGATGGCTGGGCTATGCACACAGTCTTGGGAAGCACTGCAAAATCCACCACTGGCCTTCTCACATGAAGGGGAATGCAGGCTGGCTTGATTTGCCTAAGGAAAGACTAGAGAAAGCCTCATCTAAAACAAAGTGATAGTGACATAACAGGATATTAATTTTCAAAACATTGTTAAATTTCCAGGAATTTTATACACTAAATATTCATATGAACATTTGACTCATACAACTTTGTTTAACAGAGGGTTAAAAAATTCCTTTTAATTTGTAACAGTTTCTAAGCACTTTATATTCAACTTATAATGTATTAAATGAACTCAACCATTTTATTATTTCACCTTTTTCCAAGGTGAAAAAACAAATCTTTTGCAATAATTTGAAGTAAAAAGATACTTTTCAGGATTTGACTTTGAGAAAGCAGGTTAGAACATTATGTTCTTTTAAAAGTGATAAGACTTGTTTATCTCAGCTTAAGAAACTTTGTCATATTAACAGAGAAAGAACAAAATTTTAGTTTTGCATCATGATACTATTTAATATTAAAGCTTTAAAATCTTTATAGATAGACCCATCAAATCTTACTCATCTTTAGCCATAAAAATTCCTTTTCTATGAACCTTCTGCACTTTCTGTATTCATTCAGGTTTTGTCCCACACTTTACTCTTTCTTAATAACCAGTCATTTCATCTTAGGACAAAATTATTTTCTTTTTCCTTAATAATTATCAAACACATTCTCTATGCTTTACATACATATGTTACCAAGATGATTCTGGAAATTATCTCAAAGCAAACCTCTTACAACATACAATTACTATCAAAATATTAATCAAAGTTGTCAGAATAATGATTCAATTTGGTTATTTGCAAACATAACTTTTCTTTACTTTAAATACTTAGTAGCATGCAACACTTGAAACAGTCTTTCTGAAGCAGGTTGGCAGGGGAGGTTGGCTGCTGACAGGTTTTCCTGTTATCAAGTTACTTTTTGTTATCAGCATCAATTCAGTTTTTGCTTAATAATGACTTCCTAGAATTATCCATTTCAATATTTAAATTTAAACAATGCTTCTATGAACTTATAACTATTTATAATCACATAGACTATAGTTATTTCATCTTAAGGCAAATTTCACCATCACAGAACATATTCTCTTACTCAATGCTACCTCTGCAACACCTTCTACAACTCGCCATATATATTCAAGTTTTGTCCTACATACTTTCATTTTACTTTTATGAAAACCAGCCATTTTATTTTAGGAAAAAATACATTCCTTTAAACAAACTTATCATATTTTAGTTAACACCTTTATAAACCTTTTACTTTTTTAAAAAATATACACTTAAGTTTCACATTCCTCATCCCATTCTAAGAAGAAAGAGAAACCATTTCTATTCAGGCAAAAACTAGTTTTTTAAATGGAGAAAGTGCTTATTTAATTCTTTTTGCCATATGAATAAAGCTCTTTTAAGAATTTTCAGTCCAAGTGAGTACACCCTCATCATACTCCTGCAAAGGACCGGCTGAGTGGGGACTGCTGGAGTGGGCTGTTTCAGGAACCTACAAAGCAGAAGGTGTCTGGATATCAATCTGGAGAGACTTCAACAAAAGTAGTGTTTGCTCAAGGTAAAACTGTGGGTTTCTAACACTGAAGATGGAAGCTGTGGGAAGGTAAAACCCTTCCCCCTAGGGTTGTGGGCCTTAGTGTTCCCTGAAAGTCACTGGTAGCACGGCAGTGTTCCTAGGCCAATGTTCCCCAAACATGCAATCTCCAATCCCATGTTCCCTGAACCCCCATAACCCACATTCCCCAGACCCACATACTCCCAGGACTCCATTTTCTAAACCCAGCACTCCCAGAAGTCTGGCATTCCCCTAGCCCTTTGGTCTCAGACTAACTCTGGGAGTGGGAAGGTTTTGGTAGGGGATGCAGAGGGGCCCAAGAAGTGCAGGTTCAATTTTCTGGTTCCCCCCTTTTATTCAGCTTGGAGGAGCATGCCAGCTGGCTTGGGGAGAGCCTAGGAAGGGAGAAGAGGTGAATCTGCTGAGAGAGCCCAATTTACCTAAATGCTGTGGGATAGGAAACTTGGTCTGGGAGAAGGTGGAGTCATAAAACCAACTAGCCCCCCTGTAGCACACTTAAGGGAGAGGGACAGTAGGACATACTTTGCATGCTTCTAATAGCATTTTTAGGGTTCCTGGTAAGGGATGGGTGCTCTCTGTCAAGAAACTAAGAGTCATTATTTTCTGTAGTGTGTTGGTTCACCAGAGTGCCATTTGAATCACCTATGGGACCCCTCACACAGCCTTCCTGCTGACCTGGGAGACAGGGAAGTGAGGTAGGGAGAAAGGAGAAGGTCAGACTCCTAAGAAGTTTATTCAATTGCAAAGAGGATTCCTTGATTGAGGCCTTGTCTGGTTATTTGTGTTGATTTGTTTTCTTGTTTTTCCTTCCTCTTTATCCCCCCATGGGGCTTTTTCTTTTTCTTTTTTTCCCTTTTTCTTGCTTGCTTCACTGCCTCTTTTTTCTTTTTTTAATATTAGGTGCTGCATGCAGTGTTTCTTATTTGCTGTGCTTCCTCATCTTCGATTTTCTCTTTTCTGTGTATACTGATTTTGGCTACCAATGCTATTCCCTTTCCTTTACATCTTTCAATCCTCCCTCATTAATTGTTCCTCTTACATTCCACCTCTCTTTGTTGAGTCCCCAGTGTTTCTGACTTTTTATTTCTAATACCTCTTTTCTGTTTTACATCTTCTATTCACTCTTTATATTATTGTCCTTACTTTTCTCTTTCCCTCTCTCCTGACCACGCTGGCCTTTTAATTCATACTATATTCCTCATCATATTCAGTTTACTATCGCATTCTAGGTACTCCAATTTTTTACTGTTATAACTCTATACAGGTTACATGAGTTTGATATCCATTTTCTTAGATCTCACAAGGTTCTTCTGCTGACATGTACTATCAACACTATTGTTACACTTTTTCTTTTCTTATCCCTTTTGCTATCTCTGGATCTAATATTTTCCTTCAAAGGAACTTAACCAACAAAAAGGAAATAGAATGAGAAGAACAAAGTGACAAAGAGAAGACTTAACGTGTACACAAAAACAACACCTAAATAACCCCCAAGACTAGATGAAGAAGCCAATCAACTGATTAAACCCATCAAAATAAAATGATGATCAGACAGCAATGAAAAATTACAAACCATACCAATAATCAGGAAAACATGGCCCAATCCAATGAACAAACTAAAAACCAGGAAGAAGAGAGGAACATCACGCAAATAATCAAAGCTCTCAAAATATATATCATGGGCCAATTTAATGAAGTGAAGGAAGAGATTAAGGATATTAAGAAAACACTTGGAGAGCATAGAGAAGAAATTGTAAACATAAACAAAAAGATATTGGATATGATGGTGATGAACAGCACAATCCAAGAAATCAAAAATACACTCTCAGCAAATAACGCAGATTTGAAGAGGCAGAGGAAACAATTAGTGATGCAGAGAAAACAATTAGTGATGTGGAAGACAGTACATCTGAAACCAAACAGATAGTAGAATTGATTGATAAAAAGACAGAAAATATTCAGCAGGGACTTTGGGACATGAATGACAACTCAAAATGTACAAACATATATATTATAGGCATCCCAGGAGAAGAGAAGGGAAAGGGGGACAGAAGGGGTGTTGGAGGAAATAATGGCTGAAAACTTCCAAAACCCATTGAGGGAGGTGGATGTACATGTCCAGGAAGCATAACATATGCCAAACAGCATAAATCCCAACATGCCTAACTCAAGATATATACTTGTCAAAGTATCCAATGCTCAGGACACAGAGAAAATACTAAAAGCAGCAAGAGAAAAGAGAACCATCATGTACAATGGAGTCTCCATAAGATTAAGTGCTGGTACTTGGTAGTAATCCCTCGGCACCAGGGAGACTCATCCCTGGGAGTCATGTCCCACGCTGGGGGGAAGGCAACACATTTACATGTTGAGTTTGGCTTCGAGACTGGCCACATTTGAGCAACATGGAGGCTCTCAGGAGGTAACTCTTAGGCACCCTGCAGCTCTAGGCCTTGTTCTTATTTCAGGTGCACAGGCTCACAAGCATAGTCATTAGTATCAAGGGCTCATTGTTTGACCTTCCTTCTTTTTTGGTCTTTGCTGTTGCACTTGGGGGATTGTTCTTGTTCCTTTAGGGACTGTGATAGAGCTCCCCTGGTTAGGAACTCAGTACTCCCTCAGTTGTTGTTTTTAATTGTATCCATTATGAAAATATCCAAACATTTTTATGTACCCTGGATATATGCCCTGTAGAACTCCCTGTCAACCATGTGTCCCCTGTCTATAACATCCCACACCAGTATTCCTCCCCATGCCATTGTTGAACCTCTCTGTGATCCAAAACTTCTTGAAAAGTGAAGCCCAATATATTGCCAGGTTCCATTATTAGTAAAATGGAATATAGTGATGAATTTAAAGGTTAGATATAGAATACATAATAAAAGGGGGAAATGGAAAGGACAAATGAGTTTATATGGCTATGAGTCTCCAAAAAGAGCTGGGAGGTTATCAGAGGGGTTGCCCTTATGCATACCTCAGCAGAGTCCCAGAGACACCTAAAGTAGATACAGCCCCAGGTATTGGTTCTTTTGAGGGCTACAGAGACCCACAGGTTCTATGGTCATGGCAAATGGAGTTCAGTGCCATGTCAGCTGGCCCTACTTTGGAGTTTGTGTTTCTGTGTGATGGAGCTGGACTTAGATGTGATCTTTGTTCACAAGCCTCTCTGGTTACTTTTACCAGAACTGTAGTTGGTGCTGTCGTTTAATGTACACCCAGGAGACCTGAATCTCTGGACTGACCATGTGATAGCCAGGCCCTGAGCCTCAACAGACTTGCAACTCCTACACTCTGGTTTATTGGACTTATCCCACTCAGCTAACATGGAGGTGAAGAAGGTCAACCACCACACCAGGGAGCCAAGAGTGCTTACAATGGAAAGCAAGAGAATTGCTTCCAGCATCCATGTGGAATCTAAGTGTGGAATGTACACAACCATTCTTAGGTCCACAGGATGGAGGAATAGAGTATGGATTAGAGTGGACTTACTGGTCTTCTATTCATGAACCATTGTGATTAGTAATGAAGAAAATGTGGCATTGGTGTGGAGAAAATGGCCATGGTGGTTGCTGAGGGTAGGAAGTGGGAGGAAGAGATGAGATGTGGGGGCATTTTTTGGGACTTGGAGTTGTCCTGGGTGGTGCTGCAGGGACAGTTACCAGACATTGTATGTCCTCCCATGGCCCACTGGGTGGACTGTGGGAGAGTGTGGGCTATGATGTGGACCATTGACCATGAGGTACAGCAGTGCTCAGAGATGTATTCACCAAATGCAATGAATGTCTCATGATGATGGAGGAGATTGTTGTTACGGAGGGAGGAGTGGGGTGAAGGGGGTGGGGGGTATATGGGGACCTCATACTTTTTGAATGTAATATTAAAAAATGAATAAAGACAAAAATTTTAAAAAAATTAAGTGCTTATTTCTCATCTGAAACTGTGGAGGCAAGAAGGCAGTGGTATGACTTAGTCAAGGTACTAAAAGAAAAAAAATTTCCAACGAAGAATACTCCATCCAGCAAAGCTGGCATTCAAAAATGATGGAGGGTTCAAAATATTCACAGGTAAACAGAAACTAAGAGAGTATGCCCACAAGAAACCTGCCCTTCAAGAAATACCAAAGGGGGTTCTTCAGGAGGAAAGAAAAAATAGGAGAGACAGAGGGGGAAGAGAGTGTAAGAACAATTAAAAAGACAAAGAGAGGAAAAAAATCAAACAAAATATGACAAACACAAATCCAAAGAAAATATGGCTAATGTAGTAATTCCTTGAAAGTAGTAACACTGAATGTCAATGGATTAAGCTCTCCTGTTAAGAGACACAGATTGGAAGATTGGATAAGGAAATATGACTCAGCTATTTGCTGTCTACAAGAAATACATCTTAGACCTAGGGATTCAAGGAGATTGAAAGTGAATGGCTGGAAAACAATATTACAGGCAAACCATACCATACAGGGCAGGAGTAGTCATATTAATATCAGACAAAATGGACTTTAAATGTAAAACTATTGTGAGAGACAAAGATGAACACTACATATTAATGAAAAGGATATTTCAAGAAGAAAGAATAGTCATAAACACTTATGCCCCTAACAAGGGCACCTCCAAATATGTGAGGCAAACACAGCAACCATATATCTGGTAGGAGACTAATATCTTGCATATGTAACGAACTCCTATATCTTGAAAATAAAAAGACAAACAACCAATTTAAAAAATGGGCAAGAGATATGAACAGACACTTCTCCAAAGAAGAAATACAAATGGCTAAAAAGCACATGAAAAAAATGCTCAAAATCACTAGTTTTTAGGGAAATGCAAATCAAAATACAATGAGATACCATCTTTCTTCCATAAGACTGGTGGCTATCAAAAAAGACAACAAATTTTGGAGAGGATGTGGAGGAATGGGAACACTCATCCACTTCTGATGGGAATGCAGAAAGATCTAGCCATTCTGGAGGACAGTTTGACAGTTCTCAAAAAACTAGCTATAGCTTTGCCATATGACCCAGCAATTCCACTGCTGGGTATATACCCAGTAGAACTGGAAAGAAGGACACAAACCGAAATATGCACATCAATGTTCATAGCAGCATTATTCACTATTACCAAAAGTTGGAATCAACCCAAATGCCCATCAATGGATGAATGGATAAAGAAAATGTGGTATATACATACAATGGAATACTACTCAGCAGTAAGAATGAATACAGTACAAACACATGTGATAACATGGATGAATCTTGAGGACCTTATGTTGAGTGAAGCAAGCAAAGCATTGAAGGACAAATTTCTACATGACCTCTCTAATATGAAATAAGCAAACTAAGTTGTCTCAGAGAGCTAGAGACTGTATGATAAGCTTAAAGGAAGTTGGGGGGAGAGGAAGGTTGTGCACTGACACCTATATGGGTGAATTCTATGGTAAGCTGGAGGTAAGTATTTATACAGGGAAGGGATAAGATGGGGGCATAGGGATAGCTTTCGGTGGGGCTTATTGCTTGAGGGGCACTAGGGTTGTGAGACTGGGTCAGATGGTCCAAGTATTTGGGGGGAGGACTAGGGGAACAGTTGAACATGGGAGATTTTTGGGTGTGTGGTTGAGATTATAATGTTGAGAAAACTCTTTGGAGAGTATGGTAAGGAGGGATTGCCTGTTTGGAGTGCTTAGGAAGGGGCATCTGGCACAGGAGCAGGTTCTGGGGAGTGTGTGAGAGCTTATTTTGTTGTGGTGTTTTGTATCATTGGGTGAGAACCCCCAAGCAATGGGTGTGAGATTCTGCCCGCATCTTGGGGAGCTCTGATGTTCTTAAACAGCGGGAATTGTGTCTCTCGAGAGAATTGCTGGCTTCGAATGGGTTAGGGCAGTGTAGTGTGTCAGGCCCTCAGCATTGTTGCAAGTATCTGTGAATCTGGTCCTTCAAGTAGTGAAGATTGATTGTCACTGTAGGTCCTGAGGGGAGGGGTAGAGAGGTATAGAATAGATGGAATTAGGGTAACTGGGGGGCAATGGAAGTGTTCCACAAGATCATGCAATGATGGATATAGGACATGTTAAATTACACCAAAAATGTATGAAAGTCTATAGGCTAAAATGTAAACCACAATGTAAATCATAAGGTAACTAAAATTTAGAAAATTGTACAGTCTAAAGTATAAACCATAATGTAAACCAAAATGGAACCATTTTTGGTAGCTATGTATCAATATGTGTACATCTGCTACAGCAAATATAATATGAGCATGTAAAAAGACTATTTCTGGGCAAAGGGGAAAAGGGTTGATGTTGGATATATGGGAGTCCTCTATGTTGTATATCTGAATTACTGTGATCTAAAACCTTATTGAAGACAAAATTAAAAATGAGAAAAAAAAAAAAGAAAGGATGTAAATAATGAGGAAGAAATGGAAGAAATTGCCTTGCCACTGTACATACAGGGCAACACCAATTACAGTGATGAAAGGCAAATCATCAAAAACAAAGTTTTGTAATATTTTTCATTTTTTAATACCCCAATTTACTTTTACTTTTATTTATTTTAGTTTTTCTAAATTAGTATATATTCTGGTTCTAATCTTTAAACCTATCACTATATTTCATTTTCCTATTAATTGAATTTGGCAGTATATTAGGCTTCATTTTGAAGAAGTTTGGACCACAGAGAGGTTCAACTATGGCAGGGGTGGAACACTGGTGTGGGGTGTTATTAATGGGGGACACCAGGTTGGGAGGGAGTTCTCCAGGGCAGATATATAAGGTACATAAAAATGTTCAGATATATGTTTTGGTATTTTCATAGTAGTTACAGTTACGAACAACAATGGAGAGATTGCTGAGTTCCTAGCCAGGGGAGCTCTGCCACATTACCCAATGGAACAGCAATAATCTATCAAGTACAATGGCAAAGACCAATGAAGCATGATGGTGTAATGATGAGCCCTTGATAATGATGACTATGCTTATGAGCCTGTGTGTCTGAAATATGAACTAGGCCTAGAGCTGCAGGGTGCCTAAGAGTTACCTCCTGAAAGCTTCCATGTTGCTCAAATGTGGCCACTCTCTAAGCCAAACTCAACATGTAAATGCATTACCTGCCCCCCAGAGTGAGACATGTCTCTCGGGGATGACCCTGCCTGGTGCCGAGGGATTTTTACCAATCACTAACTGGTGATGCAACTTGAAAGAGACTTGAATAAAAGGGTCAACTCAGATCAGCAGAATATCTCAGTCTACATGTATGATCATGTGTTAAAAACTGCTTTTTGATCTTGAATAAAAGGGAGAAAGACCAAAGACAAGTGAGTTTATATGGCTAAGAGTCTTCAAAAAGAGTTGGGAGGTTATCAGAGGGGTTGCACTTATGAAAGCCTCAGCATGACCCGAGAGAGAGCCAAAGTAGGTACAATCCTAGGTACTGGTTCTCCTGAGGGCTATGGAGACCCATAGATTCTATGGTTATGGCAGATGGCTCTAGAGTTCAGTGCCATGTCAGTACACCCTACTTTGTAATTTGTGCTCCTGAGTGTAATGGAGATGGACTCAGATGTGACCTTTCTACACGTGCCTCTTCTGTCACTTTTACTGGACCTGTGGTTGGTGCTAGTGTTTTATACTCAGGAGACTTGAATCTCTGGACTGTCCATGTGCCAGATGGGACTTGAGCCTCAGCAGAGTTACAACTCCTACTCTCTGGTTCATTGGATTTACCAGGTCAGTTAACAGAGAGGTGAAGACGATCAACCACCACACCGGGGAACTGAGAGTGCCAACAACTGGAAGCAAGAGAATTGCATCAATCATCAATGTGGGATCTAAGTCCCCTCTCAATATAGAGGTGGAGTGGACATCACCATCCCAGGGTCCACAGGATGTAGGAATATAATATGGATTAGAGTGGATTTACTGATATTCTACTATAGAAGTTTTGTGACTAGTAATGGAAAAAAATTGTAGCATTGATGTGGAGAAAGTGGCATGGTAGTTGCTGAGAGCAGGGAGAGGGAAGAAGAGATGTGATGTGGACTTGTCCTAAATGATATTGTAGGGACAGATGGTGCACATTACATATCCTGCCATAACCCACTGAATGTTCTGGGGAAGAATGTAAACTGCAATGTAAATATAATCCATGTGGTGCAGTTGTGTTCCAAAATGTATTCACCAAATGCAATGAATGTGCCACAATGATGAAACAGTTGTTGATGTGGGATGAGTGGGATGGGGGAGGATGAGGGTAATATGGGAACCTCTTACATTTTTTAGTGTAACTTTTTTTTTGTGGTCAATGTATTTTAAAAAAATACAATAAAAATCATGGGGTGGCTGGGTGGGGAGTAGGTATATGGGAACATCTTATGCTTTTTAATGTAATGGTTTGTGTGATCTATTAAGTTTAGAAAAAGATAATTGAGAAATAAAATTAAATTAAATAAAAAAGAATGTTCATTTCTCAATATTACCATCTGGAGGTATCAAAATCTACACTGACACGGAACAGACAGACAAACACAAAAATAATTATGACACACCAACAGAAACATAAAGCTCATAATTTGACTCATAATTCTTACTTCTTTGGTACGGCTGTCTTCAAACCCTCCAACATTTTACATGTCTGATTTTACTTTTTAAAAGATTTCTTCTGGAATTCATGTTGCCTATAATATGCAAGCTTGTTCTTGGAAATACTTTTATTAGTAGTGAGCAACCAGTTAGGATTACTTGAAAAACATAAATACAGTTAAGCTCTAATTTAGCAGTTTAGACAGACAATTGACACATATATTTTGGATTACTACTCTTAAGGAATACACTTAGGCTCAAAGGTCAGGAGTAAGCTATTTATTCAAAACTGGAAGTTTTTTTTAACAGTTTGATAAAAATTCTGATCAGAATAAAGTGTGACTAAAACTTAAAACATTGTCAAAGTAACATCCCATTTAAACTTTTCTACAGTTTACACAAGCATTACAGGTTTTCAGTTTTGTGATATATTCTTAACTGCAGATGTACCAAAGCTGCTAGCATTTTTATTTTTCCTTACTTTCATAGAGTTGCCCAGTTGGAAAGTTACTAAACTTTAACAGCAATAATTTTATGAATTTGGCTATACAGGCCCAATTAGAATTAGCATGGAAACATCACAGCATCCTAGGAATGTAATTGTACTTGAATCCTTTCAACTACACCAAAATGCCCTGATAAGGAAGAGGTAGAAGCTCAGAATACTAACTAAAAGAGAGCTATATTTAGTTAAATGAAATGTGTGAATTAGATAACATAAAGGAAAAATGAAAGGATATGTACAATCACTCACTAAAACAACTAATACATATTTTAAGTTAAAATAGTACATAAAATTGCTGCTTATTAGAAACTAAGAAAATGTGTGGTTTGTGAGCAACAAATCAGTCCAACTGTCATGGAAATTCACAAGCCACCAGATAGTTAATAAGAAAGTAAGAAATGATACATTTATATAGGAACTCACCAAATCAGGGGACACTCCAATACTTGGACTTTCACACAGCTGAGAAGTCCCATTGAAAAGCCAGCCAGAGACCTGCCTAGAACAACGACTGGGTGAAGAGACTAGCAACAGCCCCCTTTAGGTACAATACAACATGAGGCCCTGGGCACAACACAACACCAGGCCCTGGGTAAAACACACTAGGCTCTATGTACAATATAACACCTGGTCCTGGGTAAAATAAAACACAAGGTCCAGGGTAAAATACAACATCAGGGCAAGGATAAAATAAAACATCAGGTCCTGAGGAAATACAACACAAACAAGTACCTGGGTACAATAAAACACCAGGCTCTGGGTACAGCACAACACCAGGCCTTAGGTAGAAGGCAACACCACGTCCGGGTGAAATAAAACACCAGACCCAGGGTGAAATACAACACCAGGGCAAGGATAAAATAAAACACCAGTTCCTGAAGAAATACAACACAAACAAGTACATGGGTACAATTAAACACCAGACCCTGGGTACAAGACAACACCAGGCCTTGGGTAGAATACAACGTGAAGGCTTGGATAAAATATAACATAGGGTCCTGGGTAAAATACAGCACCAAGCCCTGGATAAAATACAATACCAGGCCCTGGAAAAAATACAAACAAGGCACTGTGTAAAATATAACACCAGGCCCTGGAAAAATACACCAGGTCCTGTGTAAAATATAACACCAGGCCCTGGGTAAAATATAACACCAGGCACTGGGAACAGTAGATCACCAGGTTTGGGTAAAATACAACACTAGGCCCTGGGTACAATACAACACCAGGCCCTTAGAAATACAACATGAGGCACTTATAAATACAACACCAGGCCCTGGGCAAAACACAACATGAGGCCCTGGGTACAATACAATACCAGGCACTTATAAACACAACACCAGGCCCTGGGTAAAATACAAGATGAGGCCCTGGGTACAATACAACACCAGGCACTTATAAACACAACACCAGGCCCTGGGTACAATACAACACCAAGACCTTATAAATACAACAGCAGGCCCTTATAAATACAACGCCAGGCCCTGGGAACAATACAATACCAGGCCCTTATAAATATAATACCAGGCACTTATAAATACAACACCAGGCCCTTACAAATATACAACCAGGCCCTGGGTACAATACAACACCAGGCCCTTATAAATAGAACAGCAGGCCCTGGGTACACTACAACATCAGGCCCTTGTAAATACAACACCAGGCCCTGGGTACAATGTAACACCAGGCCTGTATAAATACAACTCCAGGTGCTTATAAACAGAACATCAGGCCCTTGGTACAATACAACACCAGGCCCTGGGAACAATACAACACCAGGACCTGGGAACAATATACCACCAGGCCCTGGGCACAACACCACAAAAGGCCCCAGGTATGGTACAACAGCAGGCCCTTGGTACAACACACCACCAGGTCCAGCCTACTCTCCTGGGTTAGACTTCCACCGGCAATTTTGGGGCCGACTCTTTTAATGGATTCTGAATCTCAGAAGTCTTGCTAATTTTGCAACCTGCGCCTGTGAAAGTTTGGACACAGCTATCTGAGTCCTTGCAGGCATGGTGTTCCAGCACATGCTCCCCCACCAGACCCCAGTTAATGTTCCTTGGTTCCTGTGGGAAGGAGACTCCAGGCACCTGCACAGTTTTTACTGGTGGTTCACAGTTCTTAACCCATTCCTTATTTACATTCATATTTTTATATCAGATGCACATCATGGACTAATTGGAAACCCAGCAGTATGCAGATTTTAAATCCATTTCACTGAATGAAAAAAACCAGAATGTCATATTGTATGCATTCTTACAAAGTGAAAGTGAATACTTTATGAGAATGCATATAAACAAAAATGTATTTATTAAGGACAGTACACTGCTCATGAGAGGAGCAGGAGCCTGCGGAGGGGAAAGAGCTCTCTGAATGAGATAATTTTAATTTACTTTGAACTGAGGAGTAAAATGAACTCAATCCTTACACCTGCAAGTCAAATGAAGTAAAGAAAAATTTATCATGCTAGCTAACCGGTAGGGTGTCCTGAGAGATTCCAACTCACCCCATAGCTATCCTAGAACTGACCCACCTCAAAAATCACAGTCCCTCATGTTGTGGCTGGTTACCAGCAAGACTTTGCAGGAACTGATTACTGCTTTCCAGTTCATAACTAAGTACAACCACCCATGGGATTTTCTCACAATAGCAAAAATCTCCACCAAGGTGGCTTTCTGTCTCCTTGGTAGACAGAAAAGTCTGGTGTGGGGGTGTAATTTTTGAAATTCCCTTACACTCTAAAAGGATGCAAATAAAAGCCAGAAAAAGCAAGATCAATAACAAGGTAGAACTTGGGACAAAAGGCAACCAGCAGACAAGAATAACTAGAAGTAGAAAAATTAATAATGAAGTAGAATTACAGACAAAAGTCAATGAAAAGGCCAAAGAGAGAAATTTTACACTGACAAAAATGACAATCCAGCAAGCACATCCAACTCCCTTTAGAAGGGCAGAGCTGTACAGCACTGGGTGTGCCATCCACATAGAATCCTACAGTGTCCTCATCTCCTTCAGCTAAAATCAGCACCACTTAGAGGTGGATTGCAATGTGAATGTATCCTTGGAGTTGTACAGGTGTGACGCTGGGCCTTCCTCCAAAACGTATAAAGTTAAAAGGGTTAGGAATGCAGAGAGATTTTCACAAAATCGTAGTCACAGTGAAAGACCTTAACCAGCCTGTCTCAGAATTTCAAAGAACAAGTGGATCAAAAGCAAATGAGGGATAGATGATTTGAAGACAGAAAGACAAGCTTGAATAAGCACATATATATACACACACAAACACATTATATCCATAACATAATTCACTTTTTTTCCAAATGAACTATGGAATATTTACAGTGAGATGTTTGAGGTTTAAACTAATAAAAAACAAAATTCTTCAGAGAAAAAACTATGTGGCATATTCATGACCTCTATGCAATAAAACTAGAAAAAAATTAAGTGCAAAATTAAAAAGATCTAATTACCTGGAAAATATTAATATTTATAAAATGTCTTTTGGATCAAAGAAGAAAACAGAAGTTAAAGACAATTTAGAAATTAATATTGAGAATATGTATTAGAACTAATAGGATGCATATAAAAGCATTAAGTGAGTAATTCATGGTGTTGAAGATTTTAATTAAAACTTAAATACTGACAATAAATGAATTAAGCAATGAGCTCATAAAGTTGACTATACTGAAAATACAGAGAAGAAATTAATAAAAAGGAGAGATAAATAAATGAGAAAGCAAAAATATAGAAGTAATGAATAAAAGTTCTATCTCATTCTTTGAAAAGAATGTTAAAATAGTTACTACTGTGTGAAGACTGAATTAAAAGAGAGGTGGAGAGGGGACAAGGATAAAAGGGATTTATTTACAGATGTGAAATTTTCTTTTTAATTTTTTACTATTAAGGAACACTCTGCAAAGCTTTATGCCATTCCATTTATAAATATAGGTATAATAGGCACTTTTCTAGGAGATGTATTATAGAAATACATCTCTATAATGTATTTAAAAAGAGGAAAAGAAAACCTGGATATGTCAATAACCTTAGGAAAAACTGAAGAGTCTTTAAAAATTTTTTTTCCTCCAAAAGATACCAGAATCAAGAGCGCTGTACACACAAGCTCTAATAAATCTTCAAGATATGCTAATTTCAGTATTACATAAACTACTTTAGGACTTGGGAAAAAGCAACATTCACATTCATTTACCAATCAGCAAAACATGATCATGAAAACAACAAAAGAGGAACTTGTAAACAAATATCATTAGCAGTTATGAAAACACACTGTACAGCTATAGCAATCAAGGTGTATGGTATAGTAGAAAATGACGAGACTAATACATTATGCCAGTGGAATATAATGAAGAACCCCAGAAATAGTTTTATTTATATGTAAGAATTTTTACATGGTACAGTGGAATTTCAAATACCTTCTCTTTTTTCAAGAAGATACTGGGGATTCAACCTAGGACCTTGTATATATAAATCACACACTCAACCACTGAGCTTCACCTGCTCCACTTCAAGCACCTTTTAAAAATAAAATTAATTCCTAACAGCATACACATAAATAAATTTCATTTATTAAAATTAAATCATAAAAGTATGCAAAGAAATGATAGAAATCATTTTTATAATTCTGGGATGGGACAATCCCAAAGTGACAAAAAATCCATTTACTTATACACTCAAAAGAGAAAATTGGCAGATTTTACTGCTTTAATCATTTTTAATTTAGTTATTATTTCTTGAGTTCTTAGGTGACACCAGGAATTGACTCTGGGACCTCATACATGGGAAGCAGGCACACAATCACTGAGCTACACCGACTTCCATGCATCAAATTCTAAATTTTAAATATGACAAAGATTACAGAGTGCAAAGGCAAATGACAAATTGGAGGAAATGATATGTATATACATATGTAATATATGCATACACATATCAGATAAAAAGTGTGTTTGTTTCCTAGCTGCTAAAACAAATCTTATGCAAGAGGTTGGTTTAAACAATAGGAATTTATTGACTTTTAGATTTGAGGCTAGAAATCTAGAATGGCACTCTGGGGCTAGCTGCCTGCAGTCCTCGGGCCGTGACTTTTCTGTCCCATGGCAATACACATGGTAGTGTCTTCTTTCTCTTCCGGGCTGCGTTGAATCTGTTTCTTTGTTTCCCATAGCTTCTTTTTACTGTGTCCAATTTCCTTTGCTTATAACGACTGCAACCATATTAGATTAGGGCCCAGCCTCCTTTAGTTTGGACACACGTTAATAACCTCTCCAAAGCTCCTATTTACAAATGGGTTTACACCCACAGGACCAGGGGTTGGGACCTGAAATGCCTTTAGTGGGACATGATTCAATCTACACAAAAGGGTTAATGCCCTTAATTTAGAAAGAACTCTCACATATTGATAAACAACACTCCAATGACAAATGTGCAAATGAGAGGAAGAGAAAATTCACCCATATACATCCATACATTACAATGGTGTATAAACTTAAAATATTCTTAAACTTATGAAATCAAAGAAATGCAAATCAAAGCCACAATAACAAATCTTTTTTTCCACACTATGTGCAATTTTTAAAAATTAAAACATTTGATATATATATATTTCATTCTATTTTCTTTAAAGAAACATATAAAACAGTGTCATTTTCTTGATGGTCTTTGTTACTTGATATTAAAATTGATTTTCAATAACTTCATTTTTTATTTTCAAGAAGGGTTACATGCTCTGCTTTAATGTGTCCTGATAGTATCCTGAAGTTTTCACAAAATTAAGACATAGTTTATTATATTATAAAGTATGCCATAAAACAGGTCTGCTATTTCTTACCTATAATTCTGAAATCCATATCATTGTAGCAACTACTTTTAAAATATATACATTTTAAAATTTATTTTTAAAAAGATACATAGATCACACAAAATATTACACTCATTCCCATATGCCCCACTCTACATCCCCCCAATTTTCCCACATCAACATCTTTCATTCTTGTGGTACATTCATTGCAATTGATGAATACATTTTGGAGCACTGCTGTACAGCATGGATTATAGTTCACACTGTAGTTTACACTCTCTCCCAGGCCATTTGGTAGCTTATGGCAGGATACTTAATATCCTGTATCTGTCCTTGCAGTATCATTCAGGACAACTCCAAATCCCAAAAATGTCCCCATATTATACCTCTTTTGGCCTCTCTCTGGCTTCAGCAACTCCAGTGGTCACTGTCTCCACATCAATGATATAATTTTTTCCATTGTTAGAATCATAATAATTTTATAGTAGAATACCAGTAAGTCCACTCTAGTCCATATTTTATTCCCCAGTCCTGAGGACTCTGGGACTCCACCCCTTGAGAGGGGGCTTCAGTCCCACATGGCTGATGGATGGGACTCTTCTGCTTAGAGCTGTAGACTCTCACATTTCCTTGGTGTGGTGGCTGTCCATCATCACCTCCCTGTTAGCTGACCTGGGTGAGTCCAACAAACTGGAGAGTAGGGGTTGCAAAACTGCTGAGGCTCAGGGTCCAGCTGGCATATAGACAGCCCAGAGATTCAAGTCTCCTGAGCATACACCAACCCCAGCACAAACCACAGGTTCAGTAAAAGGGACAGAAGAAGCATGTATAGAGAAGTCACATCTGAGTCCAACTCTATCAAACCTGGGAACACAAACTCCAAAGTAGGACCCAATGGCAAGGCACCAAACTCCAGAGCCATCTGCCATGACCACAGGACCTGGGTGTCTCTGTAGCACTCAGGAGCCCCATTACCTAGGGTAGTATTTACTTTGGCTATAAGATCCTGCTGAGATGTGCATAAGCACCACCCCTCTGATGATCTCCCAACTCATTTTGAAGTCTCTTAGCCATATAACTCATTTGTCTTTACCATCTCTCCCTTTTATTCAAGGTTTTTTCCAATCGCATCACCAGCCAGCACTTGGTAGTAATCCCTTGGTGCTGGGGAAGCTTATCCCCGGGAGTCATATCTCACACTGAGGGGAAGGTAATGCATTTATATGCTGAGTTTGGCTTAGAGAGTGGCCACATTTGAGCAAACTGGAGGCTTTCAGGAAGAAACTCTTAGGCACCCTCCAACACTAGCCCAAATTAAAATTTCAAGTGCAAAAGGCTTACAAACATAGTCTAATCATATTTTTATGGCGTTTTCTTTAAATGTATCTTTCTGGTTAATACCTACTCCTTTAAAAAGTATGAAGAAATAATTCATAAATTATCAATGGGAGGTTAAATTGGTGCAATATTTCTGGAAGGCAATATGATAATCTTTCAAAATTAAAATATGCAAACTTTTATTTAATAAGAATTTGTCTTCAGGAAATAATTTATGAAGATATGTAAGCAAGCATCAATAATGAAGTTAAAAACAACCTAAAAGTTAATCAATAAGAGACTGGTGTAATGCTATGTGCTTCCATAAAATTGATTAGTATGAGGTATTTAAAAGGATGAAACAGATCTAGATGACATACATTGATACACAAAGAACAATCTGTAAAATAAGAACCCATATGTACACCTCCATACACATATATATATACATATTTAACTAGATATTTACTGACCTTTTAATAGTGGTTCTCCTGGGAGTTGGGATGGGAAGACTTTTCCTTCTCTTTATTGTTTGAATTTCTTTAAATTTTTTATTGAAGTTCTTATTCATACATGAACAGTCATTAAAATAAGTATATAGTGTAAGTTTTGAACTTATGAAACAAACATGCATATCTTCATACAGGGCTTCCATACATTACCCCACCACTAACACCTTGCGTTGTAGTGAAACAATAGTTACAAACTATGAAAGAGCATCTTCAGAATATTACTACTAACTGTAGCCAGTATCTTACATTTGGTCTATTTCCCCCCCAATCCAACTTGTTACTGACACCTGTATTCATATTAGTTACTTATTATAATTCATGAGGGAATGTTTTCATATTTTTTCTGTTAACCACAGTTCAGCTTCCACCATAGAATTCACTGTATTATAGAGTCCTGTGCCTGAGAGGTCCGGTAGGAGATTCAAGTAGGTCCTTGTTGAACCAACTCAACACAGAAGACTATGACTCTTTATTTCCAGCATGAGAGCACCTACATCTCACCAGAAACCCCAAATATGCTATTGGAAGCTTGGATAGGACCTCCTACAGTCCCTCCCCCTTAGGTGTGCTAGAGGAGGTCTAATTAATTTTCTGACTCCACCTTCTCCCAGACCAAGTTTCCTATGCCAGGACATTTAGGTAAATTGGGCTTTCTCAGCAGATGTGTCTCTCCTTTCTTCCCAAACTCTCCCCACGTCAGTTGGTATATGCCTCCAAGATCAAGGAGAGAGAGAGAGAAAAAATAAACAACACAAAATGCGGAGTGCTAGGGTAATCAAGGACCTTAGATGGACCTCAGGGCACGGTGTATTTGGGGATGAGGAGTCCATGATATTGCAGACTCAAGCTGTGTGAGTCTCTGGAGTGTGAGCCACCAGGGTTTAGGGGACACAGACCTGGGAACCACACATCTGGTTAACACGGGGCCTGGGAACACTCAGCACAACAAAGCCTTCAGGGATCACAGTGGCTGGGCCACCAGCCCTAGGGGGAGGGATCCTGCCCACCACCTCTGACCTCTGTGTCAGGAACCCAAAATTCCACCTCTCACAAGAATCTCTTCTGTCACTGTCTCACCAAATCGACATCCAGACACCTCCTGCCCTGCAAGCCCCTGAAACAGCCCCCTCGGTTTGGGAACACCGCAGCACAACAAAGATTTCAGAGATCACCATGGTCAGGCCACCAGCCCTAGTGGGAGGGGTTCCACCTACAACTTCTGACCTCCATGTCAGAAACCCAAAATCCCACCTCTCACAAGAATCTCTTCTGTCACTGTCTCACCAAATTGACATCCAGGCACCTCCTGCCCTGCAAGCCCCCAAAACAACCCACTTAGGGCTTGGGAACACCCAGGCACAACAAAGCCTTCAGGAATCACTGCAGCTGGGCCGCTAGCCCTTGGGGGAAGGGTCCCTCCCACAACCTCTGGCCTCCGTTTAAGAGACCCAAAATTCTACCTCTTGCAAGAATCTCCTCTGTCATGTCCCACCAAATCAACATCCAGACACCTCCTGCCCTGCAAACACCCAAAACAGCCTGATCCAGCAGGACTCTGACCCTACTCAGCCACTTCTTTGCAGGAGAGTTTATGAGGTGCACTCACTCAGATGCCACCTTGCCCTGCCTCCAGAAGGGTATCTTTTGAAACTTCTTTAGTCTCAAAGGGCTTCCAAATTTATGAAGAAATGACAGTTCATGACCAGAAATACCAAACTCATGGCCTAGATATTTTAAAATACTTTACATCAGAGAAAACTTTCAGATAAATATGATTAAATTAGTTTCTATCATGATGCTCCAGGTATATTAAAGTCAGGTATCAGGATTTATTGTAATTTTAAAGCGAGTCATATGTTTTTCTTGTAACTTCATTCCACTGTTGATAGATATTGAAAATATTTGTGTTGTTTTCTTAAGCAGATTCTGAAAAGTGTCATGGGTAGAATTGTTGAAATCATTCAATATGTACATGAAAATGCCATGAAACATCATCAATTTAAGAAACTGTCAATTGAAATAGAAGACATTAAATGTAATGTTTTTCTCTTCTTTGCCAGAGCTCCTTGGTGAATCATGAGTTTTACAAAGATTTCCTGTACTGTTAACTCTGTTCAAGATTTTTCAGGAAACAAATGGAATGCTTGCCAAACATTCCATAATTAAAGATGAAAATGGGCAGTGTAATTTATGTTTTCTCACTGTCACACTGCACACAAGCTAAATTTTAAACTCCAATAAAAGGAAAGCTTATTTGTGACTTTGCTTGACTGATAGAAATTATGTTAAAATTGAAATTTTTCATAATACAAATCAGTAATGATTTGCATATTTTAACATGAATTAACATGCAGATTTTTATTGTAATTAGCAGTGTTATATAAATTGTCTGTGAAAGCTACAAGAAAAATTGGAACATTGTTGATATTAATAAATTTGCAAGTTTGTTTTCAATTTATGAAATACCTTTTCACTATGATCTGAATAATACTGAATGGACACTAAAGTTAGTAAAGTTGCTTAATTTGGACAGATTTGCTATTTTTAACTTTTATTTTGAAGTAATTTCAAACTTAAAGAAGAGTTGCAAAAATAATACAAAATCCATACAGAGAACTCCCACTTAAATCATCCTCCCCCGGGTACCTAGATCCACCAATTTTATCATTTTACTACATTTGCTATATCATTCTATTTTCTAAACATTTGAGAGTAGGTTTTATTCATCCTCCTCTTTGATCACTTAATACTTCTATGTACATTTTCTAAGAAAAAGGATATTCACTTATGTAACCACCTTGAGTACAGTTACCAAGTTCAAAAACTTTAACATTGTTAAAACTCTTGAAGCTTTCTGTCTATATTCCTATTTTTTCATATTTCCCAATAATTTCCTTTTGGGTCTTTCTCCTCCATTATTAGGTCCAGCCCAGTATCGTGTATTACATTTCATTCACATCCCTTAAGTTGCTCTCTTGTTGTTCTTTTATTGTGGAAAAACATACAACTTGAACTTTCTCATCTCAACCAAAATATACCATTCGGTGGAATTAATCATATTCACAATGTTTTGCTTCCCTCACCACCATCAATTACAAGAACTTTCCCATGACCCCTAAAAGAAACCCTACACAGGTTATGCATTAACTCCCCATTTACTCAGCCCCCCCGCCCCTGTTAATCTATACCTTCTATCTCTGCATTGTATATTCTAGCAATTTCTTCTAAGGGGAATCATACAATATCCATTTGTGTCTGACTTATTTCACTCAACATGATGTATTCAAGGTTCATGCATGTTGTAGCCTATTCAGAACTTCATTCCTCTTTAAGGCTAGTTTTCCATTTTATGTATTTATCACTTTATTCATTCATCTGCTGATGGACATTTGAGGCTAATATTACATTGCATGTATATACCACATTTTGTTTAGTCATTCCCAGAAGCTAGGAAATGCAGGTTCCAAGCATACCACACCAGTGTGTCATGGAAGGAGGACTGGACAAGGAGTCAGGAACAGGTCCCACTGCCTGAAACACAAAGCCCACTCACACCAAATCTCATTTCACCATTTTCCTTCAGGAATAAATTCAGTGTCCTCCTTTGTGAAGGCATTCACTGTCCACTCTCCCAGAGTAGCTGAAGGGTTCTTGCCATGCACTCCCATAAAATCCCGTGTTGATGTCATTGTAGCATCTATCACTCTTTTTCTTCCTTGTTCACCCCTCTTCTTTGCCCCCCTTTTCTCTTCTCTTTTATTCTTTTCTCTCTTTTTCCTCTTTTTTCTTTTCTTTTCTTTGTAAAATGGGTGCTGCAGGGAGTGCTTCACATCTGCTGTTTCCTCATCCTCCATTTCCTCTTTTCTGTGTGTATTGATTTTGACCACCTACACTATCCCCTTTCCCCTATATCTTTCTATCCTCCATCATCTACTGTTTCTCTTACATTCCACCTCCCTTTCTTTGGTCCCCAAATTGCATGACTTTTTATCTCTAACACCTTTGTTCTGTTTTCTGTCTTTCATCCACTCTTGATACTATTGTCTTTCTCTTCTCATTCTCTCTCTCATGAAAACACTGGCCTTTTAATTCATACTATAATCAACCCCATATTCAGTTAACTGTCTCATTATAGGTACTCTACTTACTGCTATAACTCTACACAAATTACATGAGTCTAATAATCATTCTGCTAGATCTCACATTGTTGCTCTGTTAACATTTATTACCAATACTACTTTATACATTTTCTTTTCTTACACATTTTGCTTTCCCTGGCCTAATATTTTCCTTCAAAGTGAACTTAGCCAGCAACAAGAAAATAGACCAAGAAGAACAATGTGACAAAGAGAAGACATAATACTTATGCACAAAGAACAGCTAATTAATCCCCAAGAGAAGCTAAGGAACTGTTTAAACCTGTCAAGATAAAATGATGACCAGCAGCAACAAAAAACTACAAACAAAACCAATAATCAGGAAAACATGGCCAAATCCAATGAACAAACTAAAAACCAGGAAGAGGAGCAGAACATCAGGCATTAAAGATCACAAAACATATATTAGAGACCAACTTAATGAAGAAAAGGAAGCGATTAACAATATGAAGAAAACACTTGGGGAGGAAATTGCCCACATACACAAAAAGATAACAGATATGATGGTGATGAACACCACAATTCAAGAAATAAAAAATACACTCTCAGCCAAAAGCAGATTAGAAGAGGCAGAGCAGAGAACTAGTGACGTAGAAGACAGTACATCTGAAATTGAACAGATAATAGAAATGATCAATAAAAAGATAGAAAAAATCCAGCTGGGACTTAGGTACCTGAATGACAATGCAAAATGCACAAATATATGTATTATAGGCATCCCAGAAGGAGAAGGGAAAGTGGACAGAAGGGGTGTTGGAGGAAATAATGGCTGAAAACATCCCACATCTACTGAGAGAGATGGATGTACACGTCCTGGAAGCACAATGCAAACCAAACAGCATAAATCCCAACAGGCCCACCCCAAGACATATACTCATCAAATTATCCAATGGTCAAGACAAAGAGAAAATTCTAAAAGCAGCAAGAGAAAAAAGAACCATCATATACAAGGAAGGCTCCATAAAAGTAAGTGCTGATTTCTCATCTGAAACCATGGAGATAAGAAGGCAGTTGTATGATATAGTGAAGGTACTAAAAGAAAAAAATTCCAACCAAGAATACTCTACCCAGGTAGGCTAGCTTTCAAAAATTATGGAGAGTTCAAAATATTCACATATAAACAGAAATTTTAAAAGTATGCCAACAAGAACCCTTCCCTTCCAGAAATAGTAAAGGGGGTTCTGCAGGAAAAAAGAAAAAAAACAGGAAAGGCAGAGTGGGAGGAGAATGTAAGAGCAACAAAAAAGACCAAAAAAAGAGAGGAAAAAAACCCCAAAATATGACAAACACAAGTACAAGCAAAATATGGCTAACATAAATAATTCCTTGAAAGTAATAACACTGAATGTCAATGGATTAAACTCACCTATCAAAAGATTCAGACTGGAAGACTGGATAAGGAAATATGACCCATCTATATGTTGTCTACAAGAAACACATCTTAGACCTAGGGATTCAAGCCAGTTGAAAGTGAATGGCTGGAAAACAATCTTACAAGCAAACAATAACCAAAAAAAGGCAGGAGTAGCTATATTAATATCAGACAAAATAGACTTCAAATGCAAAACAATTGCAAGAGACAAAGATGGCTATTACATATTAGTGAAAGGGATAATCTTTCAAGAAGAATGAACAATCATAAATAGTTATGCTAAGAAGGGTGTCTCCAAATATGTGAGGCAAACACTGGAAAAACTAATTGAAAGAATACATGCCTCTACAGTTATACTGGGAGACTTTAATACACCACTATCAACTTTGGACAGAACATCTCAAAAGAGAATCAATAAAGAAACAAAAACTTTGAACAGTATATTAGAGGAGCTGGATCTAATAGACATATACAGATCATTACGCCAGAATACAATACAATATACATTTTTCTCAAGTGCACATGGATCATTCTCCAAGATAGACCATATGCTAAGCCAAAAGGAAAGGCTCAATGAATTCAGAAAGATTGAAATAATACAAAATAATATCTCTTAACATAGTGGAGTGAAGCTGGAAATCTGCAAGGGCCAGAGGCCCAGATTTCACACTAAGATATGGAAGTTAAACAGCACACTCTTAGAAAAATAGTAAGTCAAAGAGGAAATCTCAAAAGAATTAAAAAACTTGAAACTAATGAAAATGATAACACAACATATCAAAACTTATGGGATGTAGCAAAAGCAGTACTGAGAGGGAAATTTATAGCCATAAATACATACATGAAAAAAGAAGAAAGAAAAAAAATTGAAGAGCTAAATGCACATTTGGAGGAATTAGTAAAAAAACAACAAAGTAACCCCACAGGAAGAAAAAAGAAAGAAATAACAAAGATAAGAGTACAGCTAAATGAAAGAGAAAATAAGAAAGCACTTGAAAAGATAAACAAAACCAAGAGCTGGTTTTTTGAGAATATCAAAAAAATTGAAAAACCCTTAGCTAGATTAACAAAGAAAAAAAGAAAGAAGATGCAAATGCACAAAATAAGAAATGAGAAAGGAGATATCACCACTGTTCCCACAGAAATAAAGACTATCATAAGAGGATACTTTGAAAAATTATATTCCAACAAAAATGATAATTCAGAGGAAATGGACAAATTCCTAGAAACACATAAGCAGCCCATATTGATGAAAGAAGAAATTGATGATTTCAACAAACCAATCACAAGTAAAGACATAGAACCAGTCATTAAAAACCTCCCAACTAAGAAGAGCCGAGGGCCAGATGGCTTCACAGGTGAATTCTACAAAACATGCTGGAAACAACTAATGCCAATCTTGCTGAAACTCTTCCTAAAAATCAAAACAGGAGGAACATTACCTAATTACCTAATCATTCTATGATGCCAACACTACCTTATTACCAAAGCCAAACAAAGACACCACAAGAAAGGAAAATTACAGATCAATTTCTCTAATGAACCTAGACACAAAATTCTCAAGAAAATACTTGCTAACCATATTCAACAACACATTAAATGAATTATACACCATGACCAAGTGGGATTCATTCCAGGTATGCAAGGACGGTTCAACATAAGAAAATCAATTAATGTAATACACCATATAAATAGATTGAAGGAAAAAGTCACACAATTATATCTATAGATGCAGAAAAAGGATTTGACAAAATACAACACACTTCCTTGATATAAACACTGCAAAAGACTGGAATAGAAGGAAATTTTCTAAATCTGATAAAGAGTATATATGAAAAACCCAGAGCCAACATAGTTTACAATGATGAAATCCTAAAATCTTTCCCTCTAAGATCAGAAACAAAACAAGGATGCCCACTATCACCTCTTCTATTTAACATTATCATAGAAGTACTTGCTCGAGCACTGAGGCAAGAACCAGATATAAAAGGCATTCAAATTGGAAAGGAAGAAGTCAAAATTCCATTATTTGCAGATAACATGATCCTATACATAGAAACCCTGAGAGGTCTACAACAAAGATTCTAGAACTCATAAATGCATTTAGTAAAGTCACAGGTTATAAGATCAATGTGCAAAAATCAGTAGGATTTCTGTATACCAATAATGAGCAAGCTCAGGAGGAAATCAAGAAACAAAAAATATTTACAATAGTCAATAATAAAATCAAATACCTAAGAAAAAATTTAAATAAAGATGTAAAAAACGTATACACAGAGAATTACACAACACTGTTCAAGGAAATCAAAGAAGACCTAAATAAATGGAAGATTATTCCCTGTTCATGGATAGGAAGACTAAATATTATTGTCTATCCTACCAAAACTGATCTACACATTTAATGCAATCCCAATAAAAATCAACACAGCATTCTTAAGGAACTAGAAAAACTAGCTATGAAATTTATTTGGAAAGGAAAGGAAAGAAGCCCTGAATAGCCAAAGACATATTGAAAAAGAAAAACGAAATTGGTTGAATCACACTACCTGACTTCAAAACACACTACAAAGCTACAGTAGTGAAAACAGCATGATATTGGCATAAGGAGAGACACACAGAACAATGAGGTGAATTGATAGTTCTGATATAGATCATATATATAGTCATATAATATTCGATAAAGCCACCAAACCCTCTCAACTAGGAGAGAATGGCCTCTTTGACAAATGTTGCCTGGAGAACTCAATATCCACATGTAAAAGAATGAAAGAGGATTACAAACTCACAACTTATACAAAAATCAACTAAGATGGCTCAAAGACCTAAATGTAAGAGCCAAGACCATAAAGACTTTGGAAAGCTGTGTAGGGAAGCATCTACAGGACCTTGTAATAGGAAATGGATTCATGAACTTCACACCAAAAGCCCGAGCTGCAAAAGAACAAATAGACAATTGGGACTTCCTCAAAAGTAAAGCCTTCTGCACCTTAAAGGTGTTTGTCAAGAAAATGAAAAGAGAGCCTACGCAATGGGAGAAAATATTTGGTAACCATATATCTGGTAGGAGACTTATAACCTACATATATAAAGAACTCCTATATCTCAACAATAAAAAGACAAACAACCCATTTTAAAAATGGGGAAAAGATTTGAACAGACACTTCTTCAAAGAAATACAAATGGTAAAAAGCACATGAAAAAATGCTCCAAATCTCTAGCTATTAGGGAAATGGAAATCAAAACTACAATGAGATACCATCTTACTCCAATAAGATTGGCAGCTATGAAAAAAACAGAAGACTACAAATGCTGGAGAGGATGTGGAGGAATGGGAACACTCATCCACTGCTGGTGGTAATGCAGAAGGATCCAGCCATTCTGGAGGACAGTTTCTCAAAAAACTAGCTATAGATTTGTCATATGACCCAGCAATTCCACTGCTGGGTATATACCCAGTAGAACTGAAAACAAGGACACAAACCAATATATGCACACCAATGCTCATAGCAGGATTGTTCACTATTGCCAAAAGTTGGAATCAACTCAAATGCCCATCAACAGATGAATGGATAAATAAAATGTGGTATATACACATAATGGAATACTACTCAGCTTTAAGAATGAATACACTACAAACACACATGATTAACATGGATGAATCTTGAGAACCTTATGTTGAGTGAAGCAACCCAGGCATTGAAGGACAAATACTACATGACCTCAATGATATGAAATAAGTAAACCAAGCTGCCTCAGAGAGCTAGAGACTGCATGATAGGCTTAAAGGAAATTGGGGCATAGAGGAAGGATGTAAGCTCACACCTACATGGGTGAAATCTATGATAAGCTGGAGGTAAGTATTTGTACAAGGAAGGGATAAAATGGGGGAATGGGGTTACTTTTGGGTGTGGCTTTGTGGGCATGAGGGGGACTAGGGATGGGAGGATGGGTAATATTGCCCAAGAAATTGGAGGGAGGGTGGGGGAACATACCTACATAGGAGATTGTTGGGTATTTGGTTGAGAGTATAATGCTGAGAAAACTTTTTCAAAAATATAATAAGGAAGGTTAACTGTTCAAGATGCTTAAAGGGGATAATCCTACATAGGACAGGCTCATAGGGATTGTGTGAGTGCTCATTTTGCCATAGTGGTTTATATCATTGGATAGAGACCCATATAATGAGAGTGAAATTATACCCACATCCTGGGGAGGACTGATGCCATCAAATATAGGGAACTGTATCTCTCAAGAGAAATGGTGGCTCCCAGGTCATTAGGGCAGTTGAGCATGTCAAGCCCTCAACACTGTTGCAAGTTTATGTCTGAACATGGCCCTTTAAGCAATGAAGATTGACTGTCACTGTGGGTCCTAATGGGAGGGGGAGAGAGGTATTGAATAGATGGAATCAATGTAACTGTGTGGGCAATAGAAGTGTTCCACAAGATTATGCAAGGATGGATATAAGACATGTTAAATTACACCAAAAATATATAGGGGCTGACAGGCTAAAATGTAAATTATAATGTAAAACATAAGATAACTAAAACTTTAGAAAATTCTATAGTCTAAAATACAAACCACAATGTAAACCGAAATGTTACCTTGTTTGAAATCTATTGTCTCAATATCTGTACATCAGTTTCAGTAAATATAGTATGAATATGTTACAAGATTATTGTTGTGGAAGGGAAAAGTGCGGCGGCTTGCTCGGTCAGTAGAGGTGGGGTCTGGCTGCGGACGAGGGGTCAGTCCAGCTCTGGACGAGGGGTCGGTCCCGCCTGGGATGAGGGGTCGGTCCCACCTGGGACGAGGGGTCGGTCCGGCAGCAGACGAGGGATCGGTCTCACAAGGGGTTGCGCGGTTCGGCTGACGGGGTCGCCCGGCGAAGCCGGCGACGAAGGGGTCGCCCGGAGAAGCAGGCGACGAAGGGGTCGCCTGGAGAAGCAGGCGACGAACTGGGGACAAGGGAGGCCAGGCCCTTGTCGGGGGCTCTCAGGACTGGAGGGCGCACGGCAGAAGAACTACCGCGGAGACAAGGTAAACACGCAAGTCCACTTTACTGAGGGAGAGGCAACAGTCTTATAGGGGCTGGGGAAGGCTGATTGGTCGAAGCCACGCCCTGTTCTGATTGGTTGCCGGCAAAAGGTCAGTGGGCGGTACTGGACGGGGGAGGGGTGGTGGTTAGGGATTGGCTGTCGCTGTTACTGGGGGAAGGGGCAGGGTTTAGGGATTGGTGGCTGCTGTTGCTGGGGTGGAGGGCAGACTGGATTTTTCTGCCCACGCCTGGCTGTTGCTGCTGTCGGGGGAGGGGAAAAGGGCGGGCTGGATTTTTCCGCCCACACCTGGCTGTTGCTGCTGTCGGGGGAGGGGAAAAGGGCGGGCTGGATTTTTCCGCCCACACCTGGCTGTTGCTGCTGTCGGGGGAGGGGAAAAGGGCAGACTGGAATTTTCTGCCCACACCTGGCTGTTGCTGCTGTCAGGGGAGGGGAAAAGGGCAGACTGGAATTTTCTGCCCTGGGCCTGCGCAGGGAGAAAGAAGAAGAAGGGTGCCGCCCCACAGGCATCGTGTGGCGCCATCCGGGAGGAGGGGCGGCCGCGGAAGCATGGCTGCCGAGAAGGGGAGACCCGAGGGCACTCTGCGCCCATGCCGAGCTTCCTTCAGGGGTGGCGGTGAGTCCGACCAGCCACCCTATTATGGGGGCAGCGGCTTGGCCTGCCGCGGCCGCTCCCCCGCCAGGCCAGCAAACCACACTTCAGCCTGAGGGGTGACCGCATTTCCCCCTTCTTTTCAAATAAGCACCAGGATGGCAGCAGCAACAAGTAGCTGAGGCCCAAGAGGCAGTAAGCAATGAGGGAAGTGGGGCTGAAGAGGGAGGTGAGTATGACGGGGATATAAATGTACAATTTAGGGGGCGGTATCTTGCCATTGCAAGCAAGGGTGGCCAATGTCCAATTCTTGTTGATCTCGGCGGCTATAAGATCCATCTGTTGTTAAAAGTCCAGGATGACAGCGCGTTGCAGGTAGTTGATCTCTTCTTGGCAGCGAAGAGCGGTAGAGGCAGACTGTGTGATGGTCTGGAGGATCGCAGCGGTGAGGACAAGTCGCGTCAGGGCACCTGCGACGGTGGTGGTGGCAGCATCGGGAGTGGTGGAGACGTAGGCGAGGACAATAAGAAGGCCAAAGTCTTCACGGGCGTGAGAGAGGCCGATGTTAATGGGGCGGGCCGACATGGGGCGGCCCAATCTGCAACGCAGTGGGGGTTCAGGCAAAAAAAAAGGAGGGGGGTGGGGGACGAGAAAGGACGCTTTGGATGGCTGAGAAGAGGAGTGAGGTCGAGACAGGAGGAAGCTCCGCAGAAGTATGGGGAGGCAAGAGCAGAAGCGTTATTGGATGCTAGAAAGCAGGCCGCGGGCCGGGGAAAGCGGGTTGCGGGCCGTTTAGCGGGGCTGGAGCTGCTTGAGAGCGATGGCGGCATGGGGGGCCGTGGTTACAATCTTCTGGGGTGGTAGCGGCTAGACAGATGGCGGAAAATATTATCAAGAAAGCAAAGGTTATGAGGAAGAAATAGAGTATTAAAGGCTGTGGGGGAAGTGAGAAGATCATTTAGAGGATAGGGTTGAGAATGGTATGTTTAAGACAGAAGCTTTGTGGTTTGTAGGAGACTGCTTTATAAACGAAGGAGAATGAGGGCAGTAAATATAGTAACGATAGATAGGAAGATGACAGTGAGGAGGAGTCTTTGTTTAAGGTTCCAATCGTCCGGTGCAACAGTGGCTAGGCCGATAGCGAGGGGTGTTGCTAAGTAGACAATGGCTTGAGAGCGCGGCGATGGGAGCCGAGGTGCGCGGTGAGACGAGGGGTCGGAGCCGGTGGGGCTCCGACGGTGGTCGCGGGCCAAGAGAAGGCCCCGACGAGGGGAGGGCGGGACGACGAGCAGTGGAGCAAGGCAAAGGGGAGCAAGCGCAGAAGGGAGGAGGCAGAGGTGAAGGCAGGGGTGGAGGTGCTCAGGCACGTGCTCCTGAGAGTTTTATTGGCGCCTCTTAATCATAGCGGGTCGGTATAAGCCCCCGACATGGAAGGAGAAAGCCATCCAGCGATTCTCCCAGACCGCCGTGGATCATATGAGGTCACCAAGGTTCAGGAGCAGCAATGCAGAGCGAAAAGATAGGGGTGAGAAGAGAGGAGAGCGTAGGGCTATGGTAGGGTTACTTCAGACGTGCAAGCACGTGCTCCCGAGAAATCCAAGGCTCCTCTTAATCATAGCAGGTCGGTATAAGCCCCCGACATGGAAGGAGAAAGCCATCCAGTGATTCTCCCAGACCGCCGTGGGTCGTATGAGGTAGCCAAGGCTCAGGTAGCAGCAATGTTGCACGAGAGAAGTCCCAAGGTGAGAAGAGAGGAGGGGGTAGGGCTGTGGTAGGATTACTTCAGACGTGCAAGCGCGCGCTCCCGAGAAATCCAAGGCTCCTCTTAATCATAGCGAGTCGGTATAAGCCCCCGACATGGAAGGAGAAAGCCATCCAGCGATTCTCCCAGACCACCGTGGATCGTATGAGGTAGCCAAGGCTCAGGTAGCAGCAATGTTGCACGAGAGAAGTCCCAAGGTGAGAAGAGAGGAGGGGGGGGGCCGCCAGGTTATGGAGTGAGGCTGTGGTGGGGTTGCCTTGCCCCACGTTGAGCTGTGGTGGGGTTGCTTTGCCCCACGTTGTGCTGTGGTGGGGTTGCTTAGCCCCACGTTGGGCGCCAGCTGCGGCGGCTTGCTCGGTCAGTAGAGGTGGGGTCTGGCTGCGGACGAGGGGTCAGTCCAGCTCTGGACGAGGGGTCGGTCCCGCCTGGGATGAGGGGTCGGTCCCACCTGGGACGAGGGGTCGGTCCGGCAGCAGACGAGGGATCGGTCTCACAAGGGGTTGCGCGGTTCGGCTGACGGGGTCGCCCGGCGAAGCCGGCGACGAAGGGGTCGCCCGGAGAAGCAGGCGACGAAGGGGTCGCCTGGAGAAGCAGGCGACGAACTGGGGACAAGGGAGGCCAGGCCCTTGTCGGGGGCTCTCAGGACTGGAGGGCGCACGGCAGAAGAACTACCGCGGAGACAAGGTAAACACGCAAGTCCACTTTACTGAGGGAGAGGCAACAGTCTTATAGGGGCTGGGGAAGGCTGATTGGTCGAAGCCACGCCCTGTTCTGATTGGTTGCCGGCGAAAGGTCAGTGGGCGGTACTGGACGGGGGAGGGGTGGTGGTTAGGGATTGGCTGTCGCTGTTGCTGGGGGAAGGGGCAGGGTTTAGGGATTGGTGGCTGCTGTTGCTGGGGTGGAGGGCAGACTGGATTTTTCCGCCCACGCCTGGCTGTTGCTGCTGTCGGGGGAGGGGAAAAGGGCAGGCTGGATTTTTCCGCCCACACCTGGCTGTTGCTGCTGTCGGGGGAGGGGAAAAGGGCGGGCTGGATTTTTCCGCCCACACCTGGCTGTTGCTGCTGTCGGGGGAGGGGAAAAGGGCAGACTGGAATTTTCTGCCCACACCTGGCTGTTGCTGCTGTCGGGGGAGGGGAAAAGGGCAGACTGGAATTTTCTCTCCTGGGCCTGCGCAGGGAGAAAGAAGAAGAAGGGTGCCGCCCCACAGGCATCGTGTGGCGCCATCCGGGAGGAGGGGCGGCCGCGGAAGCATGGCTGCCGAGAAGGGGAGACCCGAGGGCACTCTGCGCCCATGCCGAGCTTCCTTCAGGGGTGGCGGTGAGTCCGACCAGCCACCCTATTATGGGGGCAGCGGCTTGGCCTGCCGCGGCCGCTCCCCCGCCAGGCCAGCAAACCACACTTCAGCCTGAGGGGTGACCGCAGAAAAGGGTTTTATGTTGGATAGGTGGGCGTACTGTATATAGTATATATGAATTACTGTGATGTAAAACTTTTGTGAAGATAAACTTAATAATTAGGAAAAAAAGAAAAAGAAAGGACATAGACATGGAGGAAAAGACAGAAGTTGCCTTGCCAATTTGCATACAGGGTAACACTTATTGCAGTGATGGAAGGCAAAACATCAAAAACAAAGCTTTTGCATTTTTAAAATTTTTGATACCCCAATTTATTTTTACCTTAATTTTTCTAAATCAATATGTATTCTATATCTAACCTTTAAACTCATCAGTATATTCCATTTTACTCTTAATGGAACCTGGCAATATATTGTGCTTCATTTTTGAAGAAGTTTTGGATCACAGAGAGTTTCAACAATGGCAGGGGAGGAATACTGGTGTGGGATGTTATTGACAGGGGACACATGGTTAGCAGGGAGTTTCCCAGGGCATATATCCAGGGTACATAAAAATGTTTGGATATCTTCATAGTGGTTACAGTTAAAACAACAACTGAGAGAGTGCTGAGTTCCTAGCCAGGGGAGCTCTATCACAGTCCCTAAAGGAACAGCAAAAATCCCCCATGTGCAATAGCAAAGACCAAAAAAGAAGGAAGGTCAAACAATGAGCCCTTGATACTAATGAGTATGCTTGTGAGCCTGTGCACCTGAAATAAGAACAAGGCCTAAGGAAACAGAAGATGATTTTGTCTTTGCAGCCATTGTCTATTTAGCAACACCCCTCGCTATCGGCCTAGCCACTGTTGCGCCAGACGATTGGAACCTTAAACAAAGACTCCTCCTCACTGTCATCTTCCTATCTATCGTTACTATATTTACTGCCCTCATTCTCCTTCGTTTATAAAGCAGACTCCTACAAACCACAAAGCTTCTGTCTTAAACATACCATTCTCAACCCTATCCTCTAAATGATCTTCTCACTTCCCCCACAGCCTTTAATACTTTATTTCTTCCTCATAACCTTTGCTTTCTTGATAATATTTTCCGCCATCTGTATAGCCGCTACCACACCAGAAGATTGGAACCTTGGCCAACGAATTCTACTCTCCATCGCCTTTCTGTTTATTATCCTCTTTTATGCTTTACTCCTTATCTTCCTCCCATAATGACTTCACCAAGCCTCCTCTTGTCCAAAACCATCACCCTTCTTTTCCTCACACTCCCCATTGCACTCACCAACCCCAGCCATCAGCCTTTTAATTGGACAGTAAGCCTCTGGCAGGAAAAAGTAATCCTCTCCTACAAGGTCTTCGCTGCCAAGGAGAGATCAACTACCTGCAACGCGCTGTCATCCTGGACTTTTAACAACAGATGGATCTTATAGCCGCCGAGATCAACAAGAATTGGACATTGGCCACCCTTGCTTGCAACGGCAAGATACTGCCCCCTAAATTGTACATTTGTATCCCCGTCATACTCACCTCCCTCTTCAGCCCCGCTTCCCTCATTGCTTACTGCCTCTTAGGCCTCAGCTACTTGTTGCTGCTGCCATCCTGGTCCTTATTTGAAAAGAAGGGGGAAATGCGGTCACCCCTAGGGCTGAAGTGTGGTTTGCTGGCCTGGCGGGGGAGCGGCCGCGGCAGGCCAAGCCGCTGCCCCCATAATAGGGTGGCTGGTCAGACTCACCGCCACCCCTGAAGGGAGCTCGGCATGGGCGCAGAGTGCCCTCGGGTCTCCCCTTCTCGGCAGCCATGCTTCCGCGGCCGCCCCTCCTCCCGGATGGCGCCACACGATGCCTGTGGGGCGGCACCCTTCTTCTTCCTTCTCCCTGCGCAGGCGCAGGGCGGAAAATTCCAGTCTGCCCTTTTCCCCTCCCCCGACAGCAGCAACAGCCAGGCGTGGGCGGGAAACTCAAGTCTGCCCTCCACCCCAGCAACAGCAGCCACCAATCCCTAAACTCTGACCCTTCCCCCAGCAGCAGCGACAGCCAATCCCTAACCACCACCCCTCCCCCGTCCAGTACCGCCCACTGACCTTTTGCCGGCAACCAATCAGAACAGGGCGTGGCTTCGACCAATCAGCCTTCCCCAGCCCCTATAAAACTGTTGCCTCTCCCTCAATAAAGTGGACTTGCGTGTTTACCTTGTCTCTGCGGTAGTTCTTCTGCCGTGCGCCCTCCAGTCCTGAGAGCCCCCGACAAGGGCCTGGCCTCCCTTGTCCCCAGTTCGTCGCCTGCTTCTCCGGGCGACCCCTTCGTCTCCGGCTTCGCCGGGTGACCCCGTCAGCCGAACCGCGCAACCCCTTGTGAGACCGATCCCTCATCTGCTGCCGGACCGACCCCCTCGTCCCAAGTGGGACCGACCCCTCGTCCCAAGCGGGACCGACCCCTCGTCCAGAGCTGGACCGACCCCTCGTCCGCAGCCAGACCCCACCTCTACCGACCAAGCAAACCGCCGCAAAGGCCTAGAGCTGCAGGGTGCCTGAGTTACCTCCTGAGAGCCTCCGTGTTGCTCAAATGTGGCCAGTCTCAAAGCCAAACTCAGAATGTAAATGTGTTGCCTTCCTCCCAGTGTAGGACATGACTCTAGGGGATGAGCCTCCCTGGTGCTGAGGGATTACTACCAAGTACCAGCTGATGATGTAACTATAAAATGACCTTGAATAAAAGGGTCAACTCAGACCAGCAGAATATCTTAGTCTACATTTAATACTAGGAGTTAAAAATGCTTCTTTTGACCTGAAGAAAAGGGGGAAATGGAAAGGACAAGTGAGTTTATATGGTTATGAGTCTCCAAAAAGAGCCGGGAGGTTATCAGAGGGGTTGCCCTTATGCACACCTCAGCAGAATCCCACAGACACCTAAAGTAGATACAACCCCAGGTATTGGTTCTTCTGAGGGCTACAGAGACCCACAGGTTCTGTGGTCATGGCAGATGGAGTTCAGTGCCATGTCAATTGGCCTTACTTTGGAGTTTGTGTTTCTGTGTGATGGAGCTGGACTCAGATGTGCTCTTTGTCTACAAGCCTCTCCTGTTACTTTTACTGGAACTGTAGTTGGTGCTTGAGTTTAGTGTATACCTAGTGGACCTGAATCTCTGGCCTGACCATGTGATAGCTAGGCCCTGAGCCTCAACAGACTTGCAACTCCTACACTCTGGTTTATTGGACTTACCCCACTCAGCTAACATGGAGTTGAAGAAGGTCAACCACCACACCAGGGAGCCAAGAGTGCTTACACCTGAAATGAGAATTGCATCCAGCATCCCTGTGGAATCTAAGCCCCCTCTTGATATACATGTGGAGTGGACACAACCATTCTAAGGTCCACAGTATGGAGGAATAGAGTATGGATTAGAGTGGACTTACTGATATTCTATTCATGAACTATTGTGATTAGTAATCGAAGAAAATGTGGCATTGGTGTGGAGTTAGTGACCATGTTGGCTACTGGAGATAGGGAATGGGAGGAAGAGATGTGATGTGGGGGCATTTTCAGGGGTCAGAGCTGTCCTGGGTGGTGCTGCAGGGACAGTTACTGGCATTGTATATCCTCCCATGGCTCACTGGGTGGACTGTGTGAGAGTGTGGCCTATGGTGTGGACCATTGCCCATGAGGTGCAGTCATGCTCAGCGATGTATTCACCAAGTGTGATGAATATCTCATGATGATGGAGGAGGTTGTGTTTATGGGGGTAGCATTGGGGTGAGGGGGGTGGGGAGTATATGGGGACCTCATTTTTTTCAATGTAACAATAAAAAATGACCAAAAATTTAAAAAAAATAAAAAGATGCCCTTCTAAGTTAAAGAAGAGTACTTTCAATTTTCCAAAATTTTAATCAATTGACACTTTTTTCCAAATAAAACTTTATTGAAATGTGTCATTCATAACTGAACATACATAAATGATAAGTGTATAGTAAAAGTTGTGAACCTGCAAAACAAACATGCATATCATCATTCAGGGCTCCCATACATCACCCCACCCCCACCTTACACTGTTATAAAACATTTGTCACAACTATGAAAGAATTGACACTGGTTTTAACAGAAAGTTCTTTATGTCCAATGTGCAATTCTTGGTCAGCTTAATTGAAGACTTTCACATTGTGTAAAATAAGTTTTAGTCTTTTCCTCATAGCTCAATGTTTTATAACTACAGCTGCAAATTAGAATCAACTGAGAGAATTTAAAGGAAAAGGAGCAAAGGCCAAAAGGGGGCTGGGGCCCAGCCCAGGCTAGATGCAAGTGAATCAGAATCTCTGGCAGTGGGCTGGGGATAAGCAGTCTTCTTATTTTTATAGTTATTTTTTTCTTATTTTTAAAGCGGCTTTAGATTACATAAATGTTACATAAAAAATATGAGATTCCCATATGCCCCACTCCCTCCTCCTGCCACGCTTTCCCACATTAACAACATCCTTCATTAGTGTGGTATATTGGTTACAATTTATGAGCCCATATTGAAGCATTGCCACTAACCATGGACTACAGTTTATAGTTTACACTTTGTCCCACACAATTTTGTAAGTTATGACAAAATATACAATGTCCTGTGTCCATCACTGCAATGTCATGCAGGACAAATCCAATGTCTGAAAATGCCCCCATATTTCACCTATTCTTACCTCTCCCATCCTTCAGAATCTTGGTGGCCACTGCCTTTACATCAATAATAAGAGTTCTTCCACTGCTAGAATAATAATAAGTCTACAGTAGAGAATATTAGTCAGCCAAAGGAGTGCTGATGGAAAACCAGAAGCCTGTTGGCTTTTATAAAGGGTATTTATTTGGGGTAGGAGCTTACAGATACCAGGCCATAAAGCATAAGTTACTTCCCTCACTAAAGTCTATGTGGAGCAAGATGGCTGCCGAAGTCTGCGAAGGTTCATGCTTCCTGGGCTCCTATGCTCCCAGGGCTTGCTTTTCTCTGGGTTCAAGATTCCTTTCTTCCTGGGGTTTGCTTCTCCTTCCTCTGTAAGCTTACTTCCCAGGGCTCCAGCTTAAGTCTTCAGCATCAAACTCCAACATCAAAACTCTAACATCAGAAACCTACAGCTCTGTCCTTTGCCATGCCTTTTACCTGTGAATCCCCACCCACCAATGGGTGAAGACTCAATGCCCTAATGATGTGGCCCAATTAAAGCCCTAATCATCTCAATCAGGCCCAGGGACAGATCAGATTATAAACATAATCCAATATCTATTTTTGGAATTCATAACCATATCAAACTGCTACATAGAGTAAGTCTAGTTTAGTACATTGTTCATTCCCTAATTTTGAGGATTTGGGGATGGTGATGCCCACTATCTTTCTAATTCAGAGGGGGCTTAGATTTCATAGGGGGCAGATAGAGCTAGCTTGCTTGCAGTTGCAGTCACTCTCTGTACCTTGGGATGGGCACTGTCCATCATTATCTCCTTGTTAGTTGTCCTGGGTGAGTCCAGTGAACTGCAGAGTAGGTGTTACAACTCTCCTGAAAATCAGCTTGTATATGGACAGATCAAAGACTTAAGTCCCTGGGACATATATTTATTAAGTATAGTGCTAATTATGGGTTGAAATAAAAGGGGCAGAAGAGCCATGTGTGGAGAACCTATAAATGAGTCTGTTACACTGGGGAGCATAAATTCCAAAGTTAAGGCAGGACAGGGTGCCAATGACTGAGATGTCTGACCTCCTTATAATTTCTAGAGCCCTCAGGGACCCTGCTATTTGAGGTACTGTTTACTGTGGCAGTCTGTGAGATCCTGATGAGACTTGCATAAGTGTAACCTCTGGAATGACCTCCTGACTCACTGTGAAATTCTTAGCCATAAAAACTCATTTGTATTAAATATTTTTCCTTGATGGTCAAGGTCTCTTTCCAGATTCATTGCTAGTTGGTGCTTGGAAACAATCCCCCAGTGCCAGGGAGGCTCATTCCTGGGAGTCATATCCCACACTAGGGGTGGGGAGTAGGTAGTGTTTTATATGCTGAGTTTGGGCTTAGAGAGAGTGTATATTTGACCAACAAAGAGGCTTTCAGGAGGTAACTCTTAGGCAGTATATAATACTAGGTTAAGTTTCCATTTTACAAGAAAAGGTTCGTAAGTACAATCATCAAATGTCAAGCGTCGGGCAAAATAGTCTGTTTTCCTTCACTAGACATTGACCTTGCACTCAGGGGATTCTTCCTGTCCTATTAGAGAATATTAGAACCATCCATGATGGAAATTCAATATTCTTTTGTTTTTTGTGTAGCATTCTTCTTTATGGCTCTCAAGTGATTCTAATGAGCAACCAGGGCTGAGAACCAGAGACTTCAACCTTCAGATCCATCTCTATGATGGACTGAAGGGAACTGTCTTTTACCAATGAGGGAGTGCGGTCACCTCTTGGGCTAAAGTGTGGTTTGCTGGCCTGGCGGGGGAGCAGCCGCGGCAGGCCAAGCCGCTGCCCCCATAATAGAGTGGCTAGTTGGACTCACCGCCACCCCTGAAGGGAGCTCGGCATGGGCGCAGAGTGCCCTCGGGTCTCCCCTTCTCGGCAGCCATGCTTCCGCGGCCGCCCCTCCTCCCGGATGGCGCCACACGATGCCTTGTGGGGCGGCACCCTTTTTCTTCTTTCTCCCTGCGCAGGCACAGGGCGGAAAAATCCAGTCTGCCCTTTTCCCTCCCCCCGACAGCAGCAACAGCCAGGCGTGGGCGGAAAAATCCAGTCTGCCCTTTTCCCTCCCCCTGACAGCAGCAACAGCCAGGCGTGGGCGGGAAACTCAAGTCTGCCCTCCACCCCAGCAACAGCAGCCACCAATCCCTAAACCCTGACCCTTCCCCCAGCAACGACAGCCAATCCCTAACCACCACCCCTCCCCCATCCAGTACCGCCCACTGCCCTTTTGCCGGCAACCAATCAGAACAGGGCGTGGCTTTGACCAATCAGCCTTCCCCAGCCCCTATAAAACTGTTGCCTCTCCCTCAATAAAGTGGACTTGCGTGTTTACCTTGTCTCTGCGGTAGTTCTTCTGCCGTGCGCCCTCCAGTCCTGAGAGCCCCCGACAAGGGCCTGGCCTCCCTTGTCCCCAGTTCGTCGCCTGCTTCTCCGGGTGACCCCTTCATCGCCGGCTTCGCTGGGCGACCCCGTCAGCCGAACCGCGCAACCCCTGTGAGACCGACCCCTCGTCTGCTGCCGGACCGACCGTTCGTCCCAAGCGGGACCGACCCCTCGTCCAGAGCTGGACCGACCCCTCGTCCGCAGCCAGAACCCACCTCTACCGACCGAGCAAGCCGCCGCAAGGGAGCACGCTTCTCTTCAGCTCCATCCTCACACTCAATTAAGTCCACTGTGTTCACCCATGGGTGGCACCTTTTAGAGACCCTTCCAGTCAAGTCCATATATGTACACTTCCTTTCTCCCATGCTATCATTAATCTCACCTGCTGCACCTTCATCCCAGTGCTCACTCTCTTTTCTGCCAAAAGATTATGGATCCCCCCCCTCAAACTTCATTTAAAATTTCAAACCTTTCCCTAATTAAATCCACTCTTCCACTTTCATCCTGCATCTAAGTCAATCATCTTGGGCTTAGACAGAACCATATGGCTGTTTGCTTAGCATTTTACTGCACATGTCCTTGTTCCCTAAACAATCTGGGACCTTCTCATAGGTAGAGACTCAATACTGATTGCCTTTGGTCCTCACTTTGGGGGAGGATGCTTACACAACAGGTAAACCCCAATGAGTAAATAAATGGATAAATGGATATACCCATGGAGAAATAACAGACATGGCAGAATATGTAAACAAAAATGCATATTTAATTCATAAATGGAGGTGAATGGGCCCTGGTAGAAGCTCAATGAAGTAGCTTCTCCAGGAAGAGAACAAAGAAGATGGGAGATGGGGGATGGACCCTTGCCCCATTTCTGATGGCTGATTTGCAATTTCTACTCAGGTTAGAAATGGGAAAACCCATATAAGCAGTTATTGACTCTTGGCATAGATCTTCTTGTATGCATTTCTTTATTTCAACAGCTACGTTGTTAATACCTGCAAGAAACCATAAACGAGACTTCTGCTTTCCTCATCCTTCCTTATACTCTCCCCTTTACCCACCCAGACTGGGCTGGAGTAGGACATAAACCAGGTCATACTCAAGTGTGAGTTGTCCAACAGGACTTTCTCTAGCAGAGGCAATGGACTGGCATGGTATCCTCCAACACAGGTGAAAACACATCAAATCCCTAAACCCCCTTATAACCCATAATCAATCAAGTATTAGTATATTTTCCAAACCTTCTTTAAGTGAACTTTTCTTCTAACCCATGTTTTCACTTGGAGGTCTCGAATAATGTTTTACAAACACTTTATGCCAGTGGTAATAAACATTTCTTCCCCTTATTAGTTATCAAATGGCTTTGCTGGTAGCATCCCATATACTACTGATATTCAGGGATTAGCTGTATCTGTGTTTCAGTTAAGTATATCCTTTATGATTTTAAGGACATGAAGCTAATCTTCTGTTATCCTTAGCCTGTTAATAAATATTAGTAGCTGGTAAAAATGTAGCAACATGATTGTGTTTTCTGCCTTTCAAAATGCCTCCAGACAGATTCTTTCATGTGGCAGAGACACTGCTTTGATGATTTCCTCTGACTTCCTCCGGGTACCATTTTGAGTGATTTCTTTTTTAAAACTAAGCCTCACTCTGTTATGCAATTTACAGGAAGGAGAAATATAAGAATCCAAGAAGCAAACTCTGCAACTAATACCTCACTGATGATGAACTGCAAGAAAGTTGAAGGTTCCCTGAGTTAGTTAGGAGCAGCAGGAGGAAGTGAGAGGGAAATGAAGAGCTATGAAAACTTAACATCATGGAACCCAGCCCGCTGCTTTATGCTACCCTATGCTACCACTCTTGATTCTTTTTTTTCTTTTAAGATTTATTTCATTTATTTATCCCTTCCTCACCTCCCCATTGATTGAGGTCACTGTCTGCTCCCCATATCTGCTCATCTTCTCTTTAGGAGGCACAGGGAACTTAACCCAGGACCTCCCATGTGGTAGGTGGAAGCCCAATCACTTGAGCCACATCTGCTTCCCGAATTAATTTCTCATTTGTTTTCAATTTATTTAGGCTTTTATACTGGTTTTTCTTAAAACAAGCTGGCAAAATATGCTTTACTGTCCATTTGAAGCAAGTTTAAATTTAATCATTGCCTCTGTTCAAAGCTTTTAACTTGAAAATCAATAAAACACCCAGAGAGGGGAAACACAAATTGTCCTTGAGTTTAAAAAATAACCAGAGTATATGAGTTGCAAGTCTGTTGAGGTTCAGGGCCTGGCTATCACATGCTCAGTCCAGAGATTCAGATCCCAGCACCAACTACAGTTCCAGTAAAAGTAACAGGAGAGGATTGTGGACAGAAAGCACATCTGACCAGCTCCATCACACAGAAACACAAACTCCAAAGTAAGGCCAATTGACATGGCACTGAACTCCATCTGCCATGACCACAGAACCTGTGGGTCTCTGGAGCCCTCAGAAGAACCAATACCTGGGGTTGTATCTACTTTAGGTGTCTGTGGGATTCTGCTGAGGTGTGCATAAGGGCAACCCCTCTGATAACCTCCCGGCTCTTTTTGGAGACTCACAGCCATATAAACTCATTTGTCCTTTCCATTTCCCCCTTTTCTTCAGGTCAAAAAGCATTTTTAACTACTGGTATTAAATGTAGACTGAGATATGCTGCTGGTCCAGGTTGACCCTTTTATTCAAGGTCATTTTCTAGTTACATCATTAGCTGGTACTTGGTAGTAATCCCTTGGTGCCAGGGAGGCTCATCCCTGGGAGTAATGTCCCATGCTGGGGGGAAGGCAACACATTTACATGCTGAGTTTGGCTTTGAGACTGTCTACATTTGAGCAACATGGAGGCTCTCAGGAGGTAACTCTTAGGCACCCTGCAGCTTTAGGCCTTGTTCTTATTTCAGGTACACAGGCTTACAAACTAATATGGAGGTGAAGAAGGTCAAGCACCACACCAAGGAGTCAAGAGTGGCTACAACTGAAAGCAGAACTGCATCCAGCATCCATGTGGAATCTCAGCCCCCTCTTGATATAGATGTGGAGTGGACACAACAGTTCTAAGGTTCACAGAATGGAGGAATAAAGTATGGATTAGAGTGGACTTCCTGATATTCTATTCATGAACTATTGTGATTAGTAATAATTGAAGAAAATGTGGCACTGGTATGGAGGAAGTGACCATGTTGGCTGCTGGGGTAGGGAGTGGGAGGAAGAGATGTGATGTTGGGGCATTTTCGGGGGTCAGAGTTGTTCTAGGTGGTACTGCAGGGACAGTTACTGGACATTGTATGTCCTCCCATGGCCCACTGGGTGGACTGTTGGACAGTGTGGGCTATGGTGTGGAACACTGCGCATGAGGTGCAGCAGTGCTCAGAGATGTAGTCACCAAGTGCAATGAATGTCTCATGATGATGGAGGAAGTTGTTGTTATGGGGGGAGAAGTGGGGTGAGGGGGGTAGGTACCTCATATTTTTTGAATGTAACATTAAAGAAACAAATAGAGACAAAAAAAAAAACACACACACACACAGAATTTGCAGAAGATGGTGGTTCACTCAGTTTGTTCAACCAACCTTCTCAAAGCTAGCAGAATTTTCCGTAAGTCATGCAGGAATTCATGAATGAATGAATGAATGAATGAGAGTCAGACCACTGCTGTTTCCTCATTTCTAAGAGATTTGGACAAAAGCTGGCTCATCTTCAGCCCTACACTTGGGACACATGCTTGTGAGAGTGCTACTTGTTCTGGGTCTATGGAATATCAAATCCTAGAAAAATACCTGTGTTTATGATGCCAGATAATTCAACACAATGGATTTTATCTGCTGCACACCATCTGAGTTCCGTGTCACATTCTCTTCCCCTCAGTGCAAAGCATGTTGGGCACTTAAAACCACTGGAGCTGAACTCATCAACTTCCTTCTCCTCTAGGTCACTCATTTTAATCTCCCAGGAGGCTGTTAAAAAATAAAAAAGACAGAAAACTGGCTGGCTATTTGAAAAATCAAACTATGTTCACAAGGAAGATCCTACATCTTCCCCAGTCACCATCCCTTACTTCCCACCCCATGTGACACTCATGAACTCATCCAAATTGACACTGGCATTATAGCAAAAATCCCTTCCCTTATAGTTTACTTTCTGGTGGTGAAGGCAGATAAAAACAAACAAGAAAAGTCACAGTATGTTATATGATGAATACTGTAGAGTAAAATGAAACAGGATTGGAAGTGTGGGACGGGGTTGCAATTTATAGGATGGTCAGTGCGACTGAGAAGGGGGTACTCTTTGAGCAAAGATTTCAAAGAGGTTTTCTTCCAAAACTTCCACAAGTAAAGGTCACAGGAAGAGATGTGCACAGGATGCTCAAAGAAGGGGCCCCAACGAACACAAAGGAACCTTAATTCCTTATTCTTTGCCTCTCATGCCCTGTAAACAATTTCCTAGTGAAACAAAGTTGATTGACATCCTGCCTCTATTCAAGTGTCCCTACAGCAACTCATGAAACTGGCTGTTAAGAACAATGATTAGGTTTGGCTGCTTCTGTGAAATTGTCTTAGAACAGCACACAGAATGGAAAGAATTATGAAGAGGTGAAAACCTGTACAAAGTTACAGGCAAAGGGAAAAAAAGAGATTAAAAGCCATGGTATTTACCTGCAAAATTTTTCTCAGGCTACCAAAATGTGGTTTCTATTTATATACCCTACCCCTCCACAAGCACCTCCCCTTGGTCTTGCTTTGGCTCTGCTTCTATCTGGTATAGTGCCTGGCACAAAGAGGAGATGCCCACCTGGAGCCTGCAGGCACTGCCTCCACCTTGCCTGGGTACTGAGAATCCCAACATTTCTTGCTCAAATAGTCACAAGGGCTGACCAAACAATTTGGAGATGAATTGGGAGGTTGGACTTAAGGACTGGTGCATCTACGCACATGATCATGATGCCCTTCACAGAGAACGGGAAGGCAGGTGGGAAGAGGAGAAGGGGGGTTGGGGTAGAGAGCCAGGATCTTTCAGTGCTGCCATTCCCTGACATAGAACTCTGAGAAGTTAGAAAATTCCAGGTCTTTAAGGTTGTTCTGAAGCTGAAGGTATACTTGTTCAGGTCAGAGGATGTTTTAACTGCTTTTTTAGGTTAATGTGTATCTTTAAAATAATGAGCCATATGGTCTGTAAGCCTCCATTTCCATGCTTGCCCTGGGGCCCTGCACATGTGCTCTTTGAGCAGGAACATGAGTTGGGAGGGGAGGGGAAGGAAGAGAAGAGGAGAGGAGTGGAGCTCGGAGCCAAGTGCTGCCACTGCAGAGGAAGAAGCTGAGCTTGAAGATGCTCTGATGGCTCTCCCAGGCAGTATAACCCTTGGAGATTGAGGGCTAATTTGGCCTGGTTTGCCTACACATTTTGTCTGAGGAAATACAATCAAAAGAGTTGAAACTAATTTAGAAAACAAAACAAAACACACAAAAGAAGAGCATTTCCATCATTAACATTAAAGAGACTTTCCAAGACTTTTTTATTGCTAGGAGATTTAAAAGTGAATCTAGGGAGGTCATTCCAGAGGTTACACATAGGCACATCTCAGGAGGCTCTCACTAATTGCAGAGTAAACAAAGCCTCAAACAGGGGTGTTCCTGAGGGCTCTAGAAACATCTGGACACTATAGGCAAGGCACACAAATTCATGAAATCAGCACCCTGGCAGTGGGCCTTACCTTGGAATATATGATAACCTATTTTCATAATGTAAGAGAGTTAAGACTCATTTATAATTTCCCTACATGATTCTTTCACACATTTTATTTGAACTTACAGTTAGTGCTACATCCATTAAATTTATGTCCCAGAGACTTAAATCTTTGCTCTGTTCATATGCCAGCGGCACCCTGAATCTCGGCAGAGCTGCTCCCAAGACATACTCTCCAGTTCATCAGAGTTGCCCAGAACAAGTGAAAGGTAATGGGCAACCCCCATGCCCAAAACAAAGAGAATCTAAAACTGCAAGCAAGAAGTTCCATCCACCTGTCCCACAGGATCTAAGCCTGTCTCAATTAGAAATAGAGTGGGCATTACCATCCCCAAATCCTCAAGACTGAGAAAAGAACAAACATAAGTGGAAGGCAAACATGGACCAAAGTAGTCTTGCTATTATTCTAGTAATGGAAGAACTTATAAGACTGTTATAAAGGTAGTGGTTACCAGTGTTTCTGACGGGAGAGGGAAGGAAAATTAGTGGAACACAGGATATTTTTAGGGCATTCGAACTGTTTGGCAAGATACTGCAATGATGTATATGGGACATTATAAATTTTCTCAAAACCTATTAAATTGTAAGGTATAAAATATAAACCATGCTATAAAGTGCAGATCACTGTTAGTAGCAATGCTTCAATATTTGTTCATCAGTTGTAACATAAACTAATTAAAGATGCTATTAATAGGGGAAAATGTGCGAGGCAGAGGGGGGTAGTGTATACCGGAATTCCCTATTTTTAATGTAACTTTTCTGTAATCTAAACTTCTTTAAAAATAAAGTTTATTATAGGGGGTGGAGGGGTGGGTGGGAGACTTTCCAGTCCAGAGAAGAGTGGGGTTTTAAAGAATTTAGAAAGAGAGCTCCCAGCAAGGGAAGGTAACACTGAGGACCTGTGAAATGCTGGGGATAATGCAGGTAGGAAATGCAGAAGGTGGACGGAATGCAGAAAATTCTGGCGGGAACGCGGGCAGGAATGCGGGCAGGAATGCACAACATAGCAAGAACTCCGATGGATCTTTGGTGGGAAGGGGAAGGCGGGGAAAGCAGGACCCCGCAGTCCCAGACTCTCACCTGCCAAGAAGGGTGCGAAAGCAAGGCTGCACGCCAAGAGGAGGCTCCTAGGAGCTGCGGGGAACATGGCGAGTGCCCTTTCTGTGAAGAGAAGCCAGTTAGCTGAATGCCACGATAAGGAATATAATGCGGCAGTCCGCGAAGGCCACCCTCCCACCCAAGCCGGGCTTTTGGCCTGCTCCCCATACTCTTCGTGCCGCGGCCCAAGGCTATGGCACGTGGGGGCGGGAGGGAAGAACTTGGCCCTTTCCTGCCCTTTGCACTAGAAAAAGCGGCTGAACGGTTATGCCCGCAAGGAGCTTGCAGCCAGCGCCCTCCCATTCGCAGGGGCCCGCCTGGTGGGCAGCGGTGCTCCGGAACACAGGGCGTAGGCCTCTCAAGCGCTAGCCCCTCTACCTGCTGCTGCGATTCCGACTCCGGACGCCACTTCCGGCTGGCCTGAGAGAGAACTGCGCAAGCGCAGTCCGGGTGACCTGAGGGGGCTGGGCAGGCACGCCCAGTCCTCACTGGGGGCTTCCTCCCGCTCTTCCCGCCCTTCCTGCCTCCTTGGCCAATGAGTGACCTGGGAAACCCCAGAAGCCTGTTTGCATAGTTCCGGGAATCCGGAGCATGCTGAGGGAGTCCAGTCTTTGGACTTCTACTTTCAGAAATGAAAGGCATTCTTCTGTGGCCAGTCCCCTTTCACTTCTCTAAACATCTTAGAGGAGAGGGAACATAAAGCTTAACTTTCTGACTGCACACAGCCACCCCTTCCTCGGACTCCCTCCAGAGCAGTTCTCGTACCTCAATATTTTCTAACACACGCACAAACTCTTTGAAGCTGCACCCCGGACCTTAACACTTTAAGAGGATGGGACTTTGGGCACACCTAAGAGTCACTATATCCCCAGTCCCTAGCTAAGTCCCTGCAACATAAACACAGTCAGTAGGTGTTACTTTTCCCTGTTACCCTATTGCTGTTTTCAAGACTTGCTTTTCCTGAAAAACACCTATTCCTTTGACCTTTACAACCTTTATAACCCTCTTTCATTCTTTGTGGTATATTCACCAGCCAATGTCATTTCTGATCATTCATCATGTGTTTTGTCTCTCAGTTCAGAACATTCCTCTACACCAGCACTATGCAAAAGAACTTTCTGCGGTGATAAAAATGTTCTATATCTGTGCTAATACTGTACTGTAGTGGGTTGAAATGTTGGCGACAAATTCCTAATTTGTCCTAATTCCCGGAACCTGTGAATATTACTGTATATAGTAAAATGTGATTTTGATCTTGAGAGGTGGAGTTTATCCTGAATTATCTGGGTAGATCTTAAATGTAATCATACATATATTAGAGAGGCAGAGAGAGTTTGGAGACACACCCTAAGAAGAAGATGTAGAGAAATAGGAAGTGTGACTGCAGAGACAGAGATTGGGGTGATGTGGTCAGGAGAGATCCAGCGAAAAGAAGCTGGAAGAGGCAAGGAACAGATTCTCCTCTAGAGTCTCTGGAGGGAGCTTGGCCCTATCAATACCTTGATTTTTTTCCCAGCTGTTAAAAAGTGCATTATTTAAAAATAAATAGAAAAATAGATTGAAAGAAATTACATTTTTAAAAGAGTGCAAGACCAGGTTAGATGAAATATAATCAATTATAAAAAATAGCATAGCAACTAACGTTTATACATGTAAATGATAATTCAAATATAATAGAAATTAATTATAACATAACTTTTATTTTTAAATTACAGCTCCAACTATTGGACATAATAGTCTCTAAGAATGAAATAAATTATTGGTTAAGTTATTTAATTTCCATTTGGGCCATAATTCTTTCTAGATAATCACATTCCTATTTGGGAATTCTTCACATTTTATTGGAATGAATTACAGCAGATAACAATTTGCCAACTCATAATTTTAGGAGGCAGAAAAACTCAAAATCTTGTTGAACAGTAGTCATGCTAAATCATTATTGATCCAGATAGACTATTTTAATTAAAGAGTATGAATAAGATAGGGTTAAAGAAAAATGAAATATCCCAAAATTTATCTCTTCTCCAGCCCTCCTCAATTAAAAACAAATGTTTATTTTGTATGAAAAAAATTAAAGAATACTGTTCAAAGGAACATTTTGCCAGTTGCACTGCATAATTGTTCATATACTATGATGTTATTTTACATTTATCTGGTCTACTCCAGCTCTTTTTTTGGTTACTATTTCCATGGAATAACTTTTTCCAACCTTTCACTTTTAACCTGGTTGTGTTTTTATGTCTGAGGTGGGTCTCTTGTAGACAACATATAGATGGCTCGCATTTTTTATCCATTCAATTAGTCTATGTCTTTTGATTGGGGAGTTCAGTCCATTGACATTCACTGTTATTACCGTAAAGGCATTATTTATTTCATCCATTTTGTTCTTTGGCTCTCTGTTATCATATCATTCTATTGTCTGTCTTCTTATCCTTTACTTTACCCTTCCTAATAATCTTCATTTCTAAACTCTTCTCCAAATCTCTCACCCATTATTTTTCATTTCAGCCTGTAGCATTCCCTTTAGTATCTTTCGTAAATCTGGTCTTTGGGTAACATATTCTGTCAGTTTTTGTTTGTGAACTTTGAACTCATCCTAATTTTTTTATTAGCAATTTTTAATTGTTTTTTTTTTTAAAGATAAATAGATCACAGAAAAGGTTACATTAAAAAACATAAAAGTGGGAAACGGACTTGGCCCAGTGGTTAGGGCATCCGTCTATCACATGGGAGGTTCACAGTTCAAACCCCAGGCCTCCTTGACCCATGTGGAGCTGGCCCACACACAGTGCTGATGCCCGCAAGGAGTGCTGTGCCACTCAGGGGTGTCCCTCACGTAGGGGAGCCCCATGCACAAGGAGTGTGCCCCGTAAGGAGAGCCACCCAGCGTGAAAGAAAGTTCAACCAGCCCAGGAATGGTGCCGCACACAAGGAGTGCTGACACAACAAGATGACACAACAAAAAGAAACACAGATTCCCGTGTTGCTGACAACAACAGAAATGGACAAAGAAGAACATGCAGCAAATAGACACAGAGAACAGAAACTGGGGTGGGGGGGAAGGGGAGAGAAATAAAAATAAATAAATAAATCTTTTAAAAAAAACATAAAAATTTCCCATATGCCACACTCCCAACCTCCACCCCCACCTCCTGCTCCTCCCACATCAATATCCCCTTTCATCAGTAAGGCACATTCATTGCATTTGGTGAATATACCCTGGAGCACTGCCACACTGCATGGACCATAGTTTACATCGTAGTTTACACTCTCCCACAGTCCATCCAGTGGGTTATGGCAGGATATACAATGTCCTGTATCTGTCCCTGCATTATCATTCAGAACAACTCCAAGTCCCAAAAGTGCCCCATATCACACCTCTTCCTCCTTCTCCCTGCTCTCAGCAACTCCCATGGCCACTGTTTCCATGTCAATGGTACAATTCCTTTCATTGCTAGAGTCACAAAAGTTCTATAGTAGAATACCAGCAAGTCCACTCCAATCTATATTATATTCCTCTATCTTGTGGACCTTGGGATGGCGATGTCTACTCCACCTCTGAATCGATAGGTCACCTTCATTTTTAAAATTTTATTTCCCCTCCCCCCTTGTAGCTTGTTTGCTGTCTGCTCTCTTGTGTCCACTCACTGCAAGCACTTATGTGTTTTTGCTTGTCTCCCTTTTTTGTTGCATCACCTTGCTGAGTCAGCCTTCTGTGGAGTCTGCAGCCCGGCGGCACTTTTTGGTGCTTGTGGTCTGGGTGGCTCTCCACAGTGTGTGGGTAAGCCTGCCTTCATAAGGAGACCCTGGGACACGAACCTAGGGCCTCCCACATGGTAGATGGGAGCCCAAATGATTGAGCCACAGCCACTTCCCTTACCCTCATTTTTGAAGGGCACCTTTGCCTAAGATAGACTCCTTGGCTGGCAGTTTCTTTCAGCATTTAAATATATCATACCACTTTCTTCTCTCCTTCATGGTTTCTGATAAGATTTTTGCACTTAATCTTATTGAGTTTCCCTTGTATGTGATGCTTTGCTTTTCTGACTACTTTCAAAATCCTCTCTTTATCTCTGATATTCATCATTCCAAATACTAGGTGTCTTGGTTTAGGTCTGTTCAGATTTATTCTGTTTGGGGTGATTGTCCTTCTTGGATATATATGTGTGTGTGTGTATATATATATGTATATATGTATATATATATATGGATATATGTAAAAACATGCATTTCTCATTTAAATGCACTGAATACCAATGGATATTGATATGTATGTCCTTCGTAACTGCTGGAAATTTTTTTTGTCTCTATTTTTTTAATGTTACATTCAAAATATGAGGTCCCCATATACCCACCACCCCCTCACCCCACTTCTCCCATAAAAACAACCTCCTTCATCATCATGGGACATTCATTGGACTTGGTGAATACATCTCTGAGTACTGCTGCACCACATGGTCAGTGGTCCACATTATAGTTTACACTCTCCCTCAGTCAACCCAGTGGGCCATACAATGTCCAGTAACTGTCTCTGCAGTACCACCCAGGACAACTCCAAGTCCTGAAAATGCCCCCACATCACATCTCTTCTTCCAACTCCCTACCCTCAGCAGCTACCATGTGCCCACTTTCTCCACATCAATGCTACATATACTTCCATTACTAATCACAATAGTTCCATAGTAGAATATCAGTAAGTCCACTCTAATTCATACTCTATTCCTCCATTCTGTGGGCCCTGGGATGGTTATGTCCACTCCCTCTCTATATCAAGAGGGTGCTTAGATTCCACTTGGATAATGGATGCAATTCTCCTGCTTACAGTTGTAGGCACTCTTGTCTCTCTGGTATGGTGGTTGAACTTTTTCCACTTCCCTGTTAGCTGGCTGTGGTAAGTCCAATAAACCAGAGGGTAGGAGTTGCAAGTTTGTTGAGGCTCAGGGCCTGGCTATCACATGGACAGTCCAGAGATTCAGGTCCACTGAATATACACTAAACCCCAACACCAACCACAGGTCTGGTAAAAGTAACAGGAGAGGCTTGTGAACAAAGATCATATCTGAGTGCAGCGCCATCACACAGAAACACAAACTCCAAAGGAGGGCCAACTGACATGGCACTGAACTCCATCTGCCATGACCACAGAACCTGTGGGTCTCTGTAACACTCAGAAGAACCAATACCTGGGGTTGTATCTACTTCAGGTGTCTCTGGGACTCTGCTGAGGTGTGCATAAGGGCAATCCCTCTGATGACCTCCCAGTTCTTTTTTGGAGACTCATAGCCATATAAACTCATTTGTCCTTTCTGTTGGAAAGTTTTCAATCGTTATTTCCTCAAGTATTCTTTCTGCCCCTTTTCCATTCTCCCCTCCTTCTGGGATACCAGTAATGTGAATGTTTGTGCATTTCATGTTGTCATTCAATTCCCTGGTACTTTGTTCCATTTTTTCCATTTTCTTTTTCTGTTCTCCTGTCTTTTCTAGTTCAGATGTTCTGTCTGCAAAATCATAATTCTGTCTTTAAGCAATTCAAATCTGCTTAAATCCCTTTAATGTATTTTTAATCTCATCTGTCATGTCTTTCATTCCCTTAAGGTCTGCCACTTTTCTTTGCAGGATTTCAAATTGTTTCCTATGCTCTCCCAGTTCCTTTTTTAATAGCCTTTATTTCTTTAGTTATATATTCTTTAAATTCTTTGGAGTGATTCAGCAGAGTTATGCAATTATTAATGCTTAATTCTATTAAATCCTGTATGTCTTCAAGATATTTGGTTTGTTCTTTTATCTGAGCCATCTCTTCCTGTGTCCTAGTATGGCTTGTAATTTTGTTTTTGTTGATGTCTGGGCATCTGATAATGTTGTTTTTACTCTGATGTCTAATTTCTCTCTTGACTATTTTTCCCCCACAAGTCTTCTTTGATATTTGGTTCAACGTATTCTCAGTCTTTTAAATTTCCCAGCTTAAGTTTTCAAAATTGGGCCAGGAGATCACTAGTGGGGTGCAGATTTTCTCCCAGGGGTTGAAACAGTTTTTGTCAATGCAGTTTCCAGATCGGCCAGCAGATGGCACTAGTCAGCACACATTTCTGCTGAGGCGCTTCTGTCTTGACTTTCCTGTGTTCTGTGTTGAATCTTTAGATCAGAGATTCAAAGCAGGCTCTGCTGGCCAAATTCCTGTGGAAAAGCACCCCGACCTTCCCTCCCTTTTCTTTGAAACAGCTGACATGGAGGAAGATGTCTGTTTCCCTTGGTTGCAGTGAACCAGGGGTTTTACTCCAGCTTGTTATCCTGGGGGTAGAAGAGGGGAGCCCTTCCCAGCTGCCATGGGGACTTGGTAACTCATGTTTATGTTTTTTGGCTTCTTTATCCTCAGAGTTGTGTAGCACTGTCCTGGTCTGCTGACCCTCAAAGCAGATCCCTTGGACAGCTTTTGGTTTTTCTCCATTGCTTTTGTGAGAGCATTCAGCTCTGCCTGTTAGTCTGTCACCATCTTCCCACAATCCACGACACCTTTATTTTTAGACTTCTGGCCTCCAGAACTGTGAGAGAAGAAGTTTCTACTCTTTTAAGCCACCCAGTTTGTAGTAATTTGTTATGGCAACCCTAAGAAATTAATTCAAGTACCCCCTGTACACATGTGGTGAGTAAGCACTTGAAATATGGCTAGGTAGACTCAGAAACTGAGTTTTAAATTTTATTTAATTTTAATTACTTTAAATAGCCTCAAACTCTAGAGCCATCATCCAAATTCTTCTCCTCTATCCCTTGCCTGCTCTCTACTCTCAAAGACAGTCACACAATAGACTCATCTAAAACAACTTTCTGGGCTTTAAATATGCTATTACTTATACTACCACTCCCAAATGCATCAACGGTCTCACTCCCTCTCCCACTGCCTGTCTTAGTCTATGGTTTCTCCACTTTTCTGTGATTTTTTAAATTATCATTGTTCCCTAAGAAAAGTGTTTTAAGTTCCTCATCAGCCACCCCCCCCCCCCATGAAATACTATTTATCTCTTTATGGACTGTGATCCTTTGGAGGGCCAAAGACCACGCAATACATAAGATTCTTTTCCTCTCCCAATTTCACCCTTTGCAGGGAGGATGATATCTCCTCTCCCCCTCCTTGCCATTAAGAGGGCATACCCTAGCCCTGTGATTTTCCACATGGGAGACCTTTGACAGTGCTTGGAGACAGTTTTGGTTGTCACAGCTGGTGGGAAGGGTGGTGCTGGCATCTAGTGGGTAAAGGCCAGGGAAGATGCTCAACCTCCTTCAGTGTGCAGAACAGCTCACCACAGCAAAGAATTGTCTGGCTTAAAGTGTCCATCATGCTGAGGATGAAAAACTCTACCCTACCTCAATCAAGTGAAGTTGATTGTGGGGTAAAGAAAGTACAAGGCAGTTGATGGGGAGGTGTTGGTGGGTGATCTTTAAATTGAGAGTCAAGAATGAGAAAATATTTGCTGGCAAAGAACTGGGGGTTACCTATTTATGTCTGACTTTTTTTTTTTTACTATGAGAATTTAATCATACTTATGTTCTATGATCTAAAGGTCATTTTAGGAGGTTTAATTAATTAGGCTTCATGATGAATGGATGTGGTTATTAAAAAAGAAGTGTGGGGAAGTGGATGTGGGTCAACCACTTGGGTGTCTATGTACCACATGGGAGGTCCTGGGTTTGTGTCCCAGTGGCTCCTAGAAAAGACGAGTAGACACAGCACCAACTCCAATGAGCTAGATGACCCACCTATTGCAATAATCAGGTGTCATAAGCCAGCAGATGCTGCAGCCAGGGAAAGGGTTGGGGAGATAAAAAAAAAGAAATTTAAAAGAGAAGCATAGCTGTTTGATATGGCTATGGATTAAAAAAATAGATATTGGATTATATCTGTGCTCTGGTCTGTACCTGGATGTGATTGAGTCATAATTGGGGCTTTGATTGGGCCATGTCATTAGAGCATTGAGTACCTGCATCTTGATGGGTGGGGACTCAGATAAAAGGCATATCAAAGGTCAGAGTTGAGGGTTATTAAAGTTGGAGTTTTGATATTGGAGTTTGATGCTGAAGTCTTAAGCTAGAGCTCTGGGAAAAGAGACAGAACCGTTTGCCTGATAGTCTACAGCTGACTTGAGGATACAGGCAATGCCTAGAGAGCCTCATAGTCTACAGCTGACCTTGTGGAGGAAACAAAGGAGATGAGCCCGGAGAAACCCAGGAAGCGTGAACCTTTGCAGACATTGGCAGCTATCTTGCTCCAACACATGACAATATTCTTGGTGAGGGAAGTAACTTATGCTTTATAACTGGTATCTGTAAGCTCCTACTCCAAACAAATACTCTTTATAAAAACCAACCAGTTTCCGGTATTTTGCATCAGCACCCCTCTGGGTGACTAATACAAAAAGTATTATATGATCAGGAATCACTCATGTATTTAAGTCTGGAGTGGTGGTTTCCAGACTCAGATATTCAATATGCTACTCTACATCTACACTAAGATATGTAGTTGCTATCTCAAATATAATAACAGAATCAAAATTCATCTCCCAATCCCACTTCTACCCCAGTCTTCCCCACCTTAGTGTGCACTCAACTGCTCAATCATCTCTGGTTTCTTCTTTCCCTCACATCCCACATGAAATCTTCAGCAAATCCTTTCAGTGCCATCTGCAAAATAAATCCAAGTGGCCATTTCTCTTCTCTCCATTGCAACCCTGGTTCACGCCGCCATTATCATAACTTCCTATCTTGTGTCCTATCTTCATCTTTACTCCCTTTAACCTCTTCTTGGCACAGCAGCTGAAATGATTCTGATAAAATATATGTCGGTCATGTCAATACTTTGCTCAAAACTCTTCTGTGGCTCCCATTAATCTGTATAGGCCAGAGCTTTCCTGAAGTTCTCCAGGGCACTACAAAATCCCCAAACCTCAACTAGCCCATACATGCCCTTGCCTCTAGTCCTTTGTACTTGCTGATCCCTCCATCTGGAAGTCTTTCCCCCATATATTGGCATGGTTCATCCCTCAGCTTTTCCAGGCCTTTATTCAAATGTCAACACTCAACAAGTCCTTGCCTGATCACCCTATTTAAAAAGGTAATTGTCCCACCCCAAACCGGAACTCTCCCTGATCTATTTTTCTCCAGTGCTTTTAGTATTTTATGTATTATATATTTTAGTTATTTATTGTATTCACTTTTTATTCTCTCCCACCCCCAAATATAAGTTCTGTGAGTGCAGGGAGCATTGTCTGTTTTGTTCACTGGCTGAGTGAGCATAATAGGTTCTTTTTACTTTTAGTTTTTTATTAAAAATAAGCTCTTAAGAATGGTTTCGAATCAATGAATGAATGGAAGTAGGAAGCATGAAGGGAGATTACACTCACCAGTTTAGTGGGGACAGATTATGAAAGACCTTGAAGACTGTGTTATCTGATAGTCAGTGGGGACCCACTGAACTATTTCAGTGATGGGAGTGATGTGACCATGTATTTTTCTCCTTGATTATGAGATGCTGAGTAGCATCTGTTTCTTCCTTCCCCCTTCTCCCTCCCTTTCTCACTGCATTTTCCCCCTCAGTCTTTAAACATTTCTTGAATAAACAACAACAACAACAAAAGCATTTATTGAACACTGGGCCTGGCTCTGGGGTGCAAAGTAAAAAAAGTCTTCTCCTTGTCCCAAGGAATTTTCAGTCTAGTGGAAAAAGTAGGGCACAGAAGGAAACCCTTAATTAAAGCACTACAAGTGATGTGTAACATAAAGTAAGTATAGGGAGCAGCAAGAGCTTAGGTTCCTTTCCACTTGGTCCTGCTATGGGGTCCAGAGAGGCTTCATGCAGGAGTCAATACTTCAGCCATGAGTATAAAATGGCATTGCCCATTTGGGGAATGACAGGCACTTGACAGGACTGTGGAATAAGTTGCAAGGGAGTTAGTACCCATGGGAAAGATAGAAGCAGACTCTGAAAATAGGAAAGAATAATGAGGGGACTTGTGAACCCATGAAAGTGTTTAGATACTATTTTCTAGGAAATGTGGAGGTTTTTGGATTTTGGAATCTGAGGTCTGGGTATCAGCCCTGATGATATGGTAAAGTGCTTTTTAAAAATTTGGTTGAAAAGAAATTCACGTAACATATATTTAACCATTTTAAAGTGAAAAATATAAGGACATTTAATACCATTCACAATATTGTACAACCACTACCTATACCTAGCTTCAAAACATTTTTAGAATACTTTTGGGGGATATGGTAGAGTAATGAGCTCCAAGACAGTCCTGCCAACCAAACAACTATTAAATAGGCAGCAACTGTCTGAAACAACTGTTTAAACTCCAGAGGTCACAACATGACTGTACAGCATCTAGGGAAAAGTGGGAGAGAGAGGCTGATAAATTATAGTGAAGAACTCTAAATTGCTCTCTCCAGCCGGTGGCTATTGGCATCCATCCCCTACACTCACAGCAGGACACCACGGGGTCCAGTTGCTGGCTGGATTGCTGGGTCCTGGCTTTAGGGCAAGTAGTCTTTCAACCCACCCTAGACAACAGGAAGTAGTCATTATTTCAACATTCCTCAGACAGAACAAAATTGGTGAATTTTAAAGAGACATCACTTCCCTAGTGCTACATTTTCTAGTCAGGTCAAGAAAGTTCAGCTTTGGGGAGCCATCAGAGAATCTTTGGCAGCCTTCCTCATCCCATCCCCACAGCACTTTAGAGCATGTCTGTGCCCCCTTCATGGGTACCTGACCCTGTCCTGGTTGGGAAACACCGACTTAGGAAATTCCTCTTTGGGGACATCCTCCTCCAAGAATTTGTCATTCTAAGGCATAAAGCCCAGAGTTAACATTTTAATATATTAGAATGTACACTGTGCAACAAAAGAGGGCTAGACAAACAAAGAAACAGGAAATGATGGCCCATCTAAAAGAAGAGAATAATAATACAGAAAACACCAATGAAGAGGATGAGAATGTGAACTTACTGGACAAAGCCTTTAAAAAATAATCTTAAAAATGCTCAAGGAGATGATGGAATGTACAGTGAAAAAACTAAGTGATATCAGAAGAACAATAAATGAGCAATAAAAGATAATTAGTAAAGAGATAGACAACATTTAAAAGGAACCAAAAACAACTAAAGGAGTTGAAAGCCACAATAATGGAAATGAAAAATTCTCAGAAGGATTTCAAGAGCAGATTGCACAAGGCAGAAAAAGAATTAATGAAGTTGAAGACAAGACGCTTGAAATGAGTCAGGCTGAGATAGAAAGAAAAAAGAACCATTGAAAGTGAAAATAGCCTAAGATAGCTATGAGTCACCATCCAGTGAACTTATATATGCATTATGGGAGGCTGAGAAGGAGAAGAAAGAGACAGGGGCAGAAGGAATAGTCAAGGAAATAATAACAGGGAACTTCCCAAACTTAGGAAAAGATATGAATATGAACATCCAAGTGCTGAGATAACACCGAAGAGTGCAAACATTAGGAAAAATACACCCATTGTATATTTATTAAATTACCAAATGCAAAGGACAAAGAGAGAGTTCTGAAAGCTGCAAGAGAAAAAACAATGTGTTAAACAAGGGAGTCCCAATTAGATTGAGTCCTGATTTCTCAGCAGAAACCACGGAAGCAAGAAGTCAGTGGACTGGATACTTAAAATTCTGAAAGAAAAGAGCTGCCAGCCAACTATTTTCTATCTGGTGACTCTCACTTTCAAAAATAAGGAAGAGATTAAGACAGTCTCAGATAAACAAAAGCTGAGGGAGTTCATCACCACTAGACCAGCCCTATGAACAAGGCTGAAGGTAGTTCTTCTGACTGAAAGGAAAGGACAATAGACAGTGGTTCAAAGCAGCATAAAGCAGCATAAAGGTAAAAGTAACCATTTTGGTAACTACAAATGTCAGTATTATTGTATTGTACTGTTTAGTATATAACTCCCCATTTTACTTCCTGCAGGGGCTACAGTGCAAATGCATAAAAATAATGATAAAATCTATGTTTTTGGATATATAATATAAAAGATATGAGTGGCAACAAGTGTAAAAAAATGGTTGGGGGACAGAAGGATATAAGAAAAGTATAATATATGTATATGCTGTTGAAGTTAAGCTGATATCAAAACAAATATGATTGCTATATATTTAGAATCTTAAATTTAACCCATTGTATGCACAAGGAAAACAGATGAAAAATTTATCCAGATAGAAATGACAGGGCACTCAATATGGTACAACACAAGAAAGCAAATATATATAAACATTGGCATTTATGGAATTGAGTGATAAAAAGGTTTAAGATTTATAAAGTCTAAATAGAAAAATGTCAGAAGAAAGGAATGTATTATCAGGAGTGACTTTAAATATTAATGGAATAAACTCTCCAGCAAAAGGTAGATTTGGAGTTAAAGGATGGAAAAAATATACTGTGCAAGTAGTAACCAAAAGAGAGCTGGGGCACACTAATATGACAAAAAATAGACTTTAAGTGAGAAACAGGAGGGATAAAGATGGTCATTACATACTGATAAAAGGGACATTTCAACAGGAAGATGTAACAATTATAAACATAAATGCTCATAACAGCAGAACCCCAAAATATATAAGGCAATAATTAACAGATTTGCATGGAGAAATTGACAGTTCTATGTTAATAAAATGAGAGTTTAACATGCCACTCTCAGTATAGATAGAACATTTAGTCAGAAGATCAATAAGGAAGTACAGGAACTGAATGATATACAGGATATATAATGCCCTGTATCTGTCTTTGCAATGTCATTCAGGACAATTCCAAATGCTGAAAATGCCCCCATATTACACCTCTTTTCTCTCTCCCTGCCTTCACCAACTCCAATGGCCACTGTCTCCACAGATGTGGAGCACTTGGAGTTGTCCTGAATGACAATGCAAAGACAGATGCAGGGATTATATATCCTGCCATAACCTACAGAATAGAGTGGGAGAGAGTGTAAACTACAACGTAAACTATAATCCATGCTGTGTGCTAATGCCCCAAAATGGACTCATCAATTGCAATAAATGTACCACACTAACAAAAGAAGTTGTTAAAGTGGGAAAAATGGGAGGTATGGGGAGTGAGGCATAGTGAATCCCCTACATTTTTTTAATATAAAAATTTATGTAATTTATATATCTTTTAAAAATAAATAAAAATATTTATTTTTTTAAAAGAACAATGCACCCAACAAAAATAGAATACACATTCTTCTCAAGTGCACAGAGATCATTCTCCTGTATAGACCATATGTTGGGTCACAAAACCAATTCTCGATAAATAAAAAAATTCAAATCACAAATGCGTGTACTCTCTCCACAACAGAATAATCTAGAAATCAATAACAGAGGAAGAAATGGAAAATTCACAAATGTATAGCAATTAAACAACATACTCTTAAACAACCAATGGGTTAAAGCAGAAATTCAAAGCGATATTGGGAAATATCTTGAGGTGAATGAAAATTAAAATGCAACATATCAAAACTTATGGGATGTAGCAAAGGCCATGGTGAGAAGGAATTATATAGCTCTAAAGTTTACAATAAAAAAGAATGAAGAACTCAAATCAGAGACCTAACCTGAAAACTGTAAGAATTAGAAAAAGAAGAGCAAATTGAGCCCAAAGGGAGAAGAAGGAAGGGAATAACAAAGATTAGAACGGAGATAAATGAACTAGAAAACAAAAATAAAATCAACAAAAACAAATAATGACTCTTTGAAAAGATCAATAAAATTGAAGAATCTTTAGGTAGACTGACAAAGAAAAAGAAGAGAGAGGATGCAAATAATGAAAAATAGAAATGGAAAGGGAGACATTACTACCAATCCCTCTGAAATAAAGACTATAAGAGAATGCTATGAACATCTGTATACCAAATTAGATAGCCTAGATGAAATGGAGAAATTCTCAGAAACACACAAACTACCCACATTGGCTCGAGGAGAAATAGATCTCAACAAACCAATTACTAGTAATGAGATTGACTCTATTGTAAAGAAAACCTTCTAACAATGAAATGCCCAGAACCAGATGGCTTCCCTGGGAATTCTACCAAACATTCCAGAAAGAATTAAGTTCAATTCTGCTCAAATACTTCCCAAAAGTGCAAGCAGGAGAATTGCATCCATCATCTATGTGGAATCTAAACCCCCTCCTGATGTAGGGGGGAACTGGACATAACCATCCCAGGGTCCACAGGATGGAGGAATAGAATATGAATCAGAGTGGACTTACTGGTATTCTGCTGGGGAACTATTGTGATTAATAAAGGAAGAAATTGTAGTATTGTTGGAGGAAGTGGCCACAGTAGCTGCTGATGGTAGGAAGAGGGAAGAAAAGATATGATGTTGGGGCATTTTCAGGATTTGGAGTTGTCCTGGGTGGTGCTGCAGGGACAGATGCTGGACATTGTGTGTCCTGCTATGGCCCACTGGGTGGACTGTGGGAGAGTGTCGATCATTGTCTATATGGTACAGCCGTGCTCCAAAATATATTCACCAGGTACAGTGAATGTGCCATGATGATGGAAGAAGTTGTTGATGTGGGGTAGGGGGTTGGGGGATATATGGGGACCTCATTTTTTTTAATGTAATATTTAAAAGAAAATAAAGCAAAAAAATGTGGAAAAAAATGAAGAAAAGGTAGTACTCCCTAACTCATTCGATGATACCAGCATCACTCTCCTACCAGAGACAAAAAGATACCACAAGTAAAGAAAACTACAGACCAATTCCACCTATGAATATAAATGCAAAAATCCTTAACAAAACACTAAGAAACTGGATCCCAAATCACATTAAAAGAATTATACACCAGGATCAAGTGGAATTTATCCCTGTTATGCAAGGTTGGTTCAACATAAGAAAATCAATTAATGTAATATAGCACATAAATAGAATGAAGGAAAAAAACCATCTGATCCTCTCAAATGATGCAGAAAATGGCATTTGACAAAATACAGCACCATTTCTTCATAAAAAATACTTTGAAAAATAAGAATAGAAGGACATGAATGAATTTATAGGACATTATATAGAGTGAAGTAAGCTAGATACAAAAGGGCAAATACTGTATGATTGCATTACTATGAACTAAATATAGTGTGTAATATATTGTATGTTTCTATTATATAAAATGTAAAAAACGAATAGAAGAAAACTTCTTCAACATGATAAAGGGCACATATGAAAAGCCCGTAGCTAATATTTGACTTAATGAAAGACTGAAAGCTTTCCCCTTAAGAATAGGAACAAGTCAAGGATGTCACTGTTATTCAATATTGTACTGGAAGATTTTGCCAAAGTAAATAGGCAAGAAAAAGAAATAAAAGGCATTAGAATTAGAAAGGAAGAAGCAAAATTTTTGCTATTACAGATGATATGGCCCTATAAACAGAAATCTCAGGAAAAAACACAATAAAGCTAATAAATGAATTCAGCAAAATTGCATAGTACAAGATCAACATCCCAAAATCAATAGTGTTTTTATACACAAGCAATGAACAAGCAGAAGATATCAAGAAAAAAGTCCACTCACAATAGCAACTAAAAGAATCAAGTATCTAGGAATAAACTTAACAGAGGTTGTATAGAATTTATATACAGAAAATTACATAAACTGAAAGAAATTAAAGAAGGTTTCAGTTTTCAGGGATTGGAGGACTAAATATCATTAAGATGTCAATACTACAGTGATTTATAGATTCAAAGCAATCCTTATAAAAAATTCCAACAACCTTCTTTTCAGGAATGGAAAAGCCAATCATTAAATTTATCTGTCAGGGTAAGGGGACCCAAATAGCCATAGTCAACTTGAAAAAGAAGAATGAGGGTGGAGGACCCATTCTTCCCAATCTTAAACCACAGTAATCAAAACAGCATGGTACTGGCATAAGGACAGACAGATAGTCCAATGGAATAGAATTGAAGGTAAAAAATCAACCCTCACATTTATGGCCAACTTATTTTTGACAAGGAGACAAAGACCACTCAATTTGGAAAGAATAGTCTCTTCAACAAATGGTGTTGGGTAAACTGGATCTTCATTTGCAAAAAATACTGAGGACCCCTATCTTCTACTATATACAGAAATCAACTCAAAATGGGTGAAAGATCTTAATATATATATTTGCACTATCAATCTCCTAGATAAAAATGAAAGGAAGCATCGTCAGGATTTTTTGTTAGGCAATGGTTTCTTGGACCAAAGCACAAGCAACAAAATAAAAATAAATAGGACCGTATCAAATTAAAAAGCTTTTATGTGCCACAGGACTTGACCGTGAAAGTAAAGTGACAATCTACACAATGGGAGAAAATGTTTGAAAACCACATATCAATAAAGGGTTAATATCCAGACTACATAAAGACATCCTTCAATTTAACAACAAAAGGACAGAAAATTCAATTAAAAAATGGGCAAAACACTTAGACATCTCTGCAAAGATGATATACAAATAGCCAGAAAGCAAATGAAAAGATGCTCAACATCATTAACCATCAGGGAAATGCAAGTCAAAACCACAATGAGATACCATTTCACACCCATTAGAATGGTTGGTATTAAGAAAATAGAAAATGACAAGTATTGGAGACATACAGAGAAGTAGCAACTCTCATTCATTGTTGGTAGGAATGTGAAATGATGCAGCTACTGTGGAAGATACATGGGCAGTTCCTTAGAAAGTTAGGTATAGAACTACCATATAACCTGGCAATCCCACTACGAGGTATATACCCACAATAATTTAATCGTAGACTTGAACAGATATTTGCACACTGCTCTTTGCAGCAAAATTATTTACAAATGCCAAAAGTAGAACAGAACCCAAGTGTCCAACAACAGAAGAATGGATAAATAAAATTTTTATACATGTACAATTGAATATGTTCAGTCATAAAAAGAATGCAGTCCCTTCATTAAATTATGGACTTTAACTAATAGTATAATTATAAAGATGTACTATCATGAATTGTAACAAACGTTCCACAATGCAATGTGTTAGTGGTGAGATGGTAATGGGAATCCTGCATTTTATGCACTATTATACTGTAAACCCATAACTTCTGAAAAAGAAAAAAAAAAAAACGTTTTCATCACCCCACCAAAAAGCTCTGTTGGCACTCCCAAGATTCAGCTGATACTCTCTGGCCCCGGTTCCAGGTGACCACCAATCTGCATTCTGTTTTCATGGAGATTTAATACAAATGGAATCATAGATTGTTAGGGTCACCCTGCAGCAGCAGGGGGCACCCTCACCCACAGTTTATTTTGGTGTCGAGACTGACTACGCCACACTTGCACCGAAAGGATATGAAATAGTTTATTGCTTACATAAATTTAGGTCTCTGGGGGAAAGCAGGTCCAACATGGCTTAAGAGAGCAAGAAAGGGAGAATAACTAGGGTTTTTGTTGTGGTAAGAGGATGGGGCTGGGGTTAGTGTTTCTGTGTGGTTAGGATCTTTAACTCTTTGGGGAACTGCCAAATTGTTTTCCACAGCTGGCTGCACCATTTTAATTCCTACCAAGAGTATATGAGGGTTCCAGTTTTTCCATATCCTTACCAACACTGATTATTTTCCATTAAAAAAAAATAATAGCCATCATCATAGGTATGAAGTGGAATGTCACTGTGGTTTTGATTCTAACGTCCTAATGACTAATGAACTTGAACATCTTTTCATGTGTTTCTTGGCCATTTGCATATTTTCTTTGGTGAAATTTCTATTCAAGTCCTTTACCCTTTTTAAAATTATTTTGTCTTTTTGTTGTTAAGCTGTGAGACTTCTTTATATAGTAGGCATACTAGACTTTTGTCAGAATAATTTTTATCAGAAAATATCATGACTTAAATATTTTTTTCCCATTCTGTCTGTTGTCTCTCACTTCCTTGATAAAAAGCTCTTTAAAGTAAAAATTTCTGTGAAATATGTTATCTTGGGGTTTATAACTCAGAATTGATTTTAATTTATTCTTAAAAATATTAAAAAAATAAAAAAACTACCCCTATGGATATTTTAAAATTGTTAATTCATTATCTATTTATTGAGTACCTACTATGTGCTAGGATGATCTAAAATTTGGGGATATTTCAGTGAGAAAACACTAAGATACCCTGCCCTAGGTAGGTTTCTTTATTAGGGATCTAGAGCCAACCTGATGATAATAGGAATGTGAGCAGATGACTTCTATTTGTCTCACTGACAGTCAACAGCACTCACAAAATCACAACTATATTCCCAGGAAGTTAAGGTTGCACAAGGACTGCAATATAAAACTTCTGATGAGCCTATTATTTAAGTGATAGGTTTGTAAAACATGAGATGGCAAGTCTTGGGTCTACTTTGGTAATTATTCAGGACTTTGTGGTATTGCTTTCTGAGTCATCACTCTCTCTCTCTCATTTTCTTTTCAGACAAAAATATGCTCTCCTGTGGCTGACATCTACCCTGTCATCCCTGAAACTTTGCTTCCCAATTTATCACTTTATCCTGGCATCTTTTATATCCAATAGAGCTAAGCTCCTTTATGTCACTTGACAAATATTCAGCAATAACAGTTTTAAAATCTTTTCATTTTAAGAACTTATTAAAAATAATCTATTGGCCTACATTATAAACATATAAACTAGAAATTCAGTGATGTCTATTTTCTTAAGTGAATGCCAGGTCTAGTCAGGCTGTCAATTTCTTCCATAAGGAAATTAAATTCTCACAGCTACTAGTGTTTTTAATTTCCCATGTTGCACTCGGTTGTGTGCTTTTCTAGTGTGCTTAATCTATCATTAAGCAGTTTTTTCCCCTGGCAATCCAGCTATATAGGGGGCCACAATGATTCCTTTCATGTATGAAAGCGGGAGTTGCTCTCTACCTGAAAATTCTGTGGTGTGGAAGGATGTTAGTTAGGATTAGGTCCACTGCTTGTGAGAAAAAACTCAAAGTGGCAGTGATTTAAATGACAGCATATTTCTCGCTCCTGTAAAAGGAATCTGGAGGTGATCAGTGCAAGACCGATATGGCATTCTATGGTTTTTGTTACTCAGGCTCCTTCCCTATTACTGCTCTTCCATACTAATTTTTTTTTGTCAAGGTCCTGGGGCAGGAATTGAACCCAGGACCTCATATGTGGGAAACAAGTGCTCAACCACTGAGTCACTTCAGATCCCTTGAATTGTTTTTTTCATTTGTTTGCTTGTTGTTTGTTTGTTCGTGTATTTTTTTAAGGAGGCACTGGGAATTGAACCTGGGACCTCCCATGTAGGAAGCAGGTGCTCAATTTCTTTAGCCACATCTGTTGCTGGTACTAATTTTCTGGTTTTTACTTCATGTTCTAAATGGCTGCTGAAGCTCTCCAGTCTTCATGACTATGTGTCAGCCAGCAGGAAAGAGGAGGGATTTATTGGGGGATTGAATCACCTTCCCATAAAAGGCATTTTTAGCTCCAACTCTTGGTCCTATGGGTATGAACCTATTTTTAAATAAGACCTCTGAAGATGTTATTAGTTAAGGTGTTCCCAAAATGAATGAGGGTGGGCCTTCATCCAATATGGCTGAAGTCCTTATAAGCAAAGGAAATTGGACACAGGAAGAGAAGCCATGGGGAACAGCCAGAGCTGGAAATCAGTGGACTCCTGAAGACAAAAGAGATGACACCACCACATGCAATACTGTGTGATAGAAGAGCCAGGGAGAGCAGCCCTGCTCGGCCCCTTCTGAGGACCTACCTGGAAGGCGCACACTCTTATTCATTATCTCCTAATGTTAAAGGATGTATAAGGTATACTTAGTTAACATGGGGTGGGGGAAGGTAGTGGTGAAAGGAATCTTGTCCTGCAATCAAAGGGTGGCGTGTGCTTAGGATGACTTGACTTCATAGTCCTTCAGAGTAGAACTCACATTCGCCTGAATGAATTGCCCATGGGAGAAAGAATATGGTGGAAGTGTTTGGGTGAGAATGAATGTCTGTATGCTGCTCTTAAGTCTCATCAAGAGCCAATGTAGAGTAAATTAATTCAGTTGTACTAAAAGGGATCCAGGTTAGACTTTAAGCATGGATTTCTAGCCCCTGAATACATTTGGGACCAGTTAAGATAAACAAAAGTGACTGTTGCATCCTTTTTCAGCAGGTGTTTCATGTCATCAAAGACTTGGGTGATAAAAGCTTGGTTCAGCTTGGAGGCACAAGACTGTATATGTTGAAATAGAAGAAAGACCAAAACCAATGATTTAAGTTTCTATTTCAAAAAGCTAGAAAAAGGAAGCACGTTAGAATGCTTTGAGTTTTGTCAAATATGTCTATTGAAAAATATTTCCAAGAAACTAGCAAACAAACAAGCAAAATGAAAACAAAAACATTCACTTACTCTTATGCCTCACCTGTACTCTAGACCCACAAATATGCATATTGTGTGGTTCAAAATTCTTATTTATGTGAAGATCCACATGATACATTTTGTTAGAATGGGAGTAAGCCTGTCTCCCTTATTCCATTCCTACTTGCCTTCCCCCATTCCCTTCCCTTTCCTTCCCTTTTTCCTTTCCCTTCCCTTCCCTTCCCTCTCCTCTCCTCTCCTCTCCTCTCCTCTCCTCTCCTCTCCTCTCCTCTCCTCTCCTCTCCTCTCCTCTCCTCTCCTCTCCTCTCCTCTCCTCTCCTTTCCTTTTCTTCCCTTCCCTACCATTTTTACTTTCCTTTCTTTTCCCTTCCCTTCCTTTCCCTCCCTTTCCTTCCCTTCCCTTTCCTTTCCATATTTATTGAGGGTCTACAATATGCCACATGCTCTGTTAGGAATTGGGGGACATTGTTGAACAAAGTCCCACAGGTCTCCCTGCTCTCATGCAGCTTACAGTCCTTTGAGGAGGCGGGCTTAACTGAAGAGCCAAGAGCTAAGTAAGAAAGAAGGGCATACACAATAGGAACCTGACTTAGTCTGGGATGTCAGGGAAGACTTCCTTGAAGAGGTGATGCTTGACTCAAGAAAGGATAGACACACAGGTGTTATCTAAGAGATGAACATCAGTCAGTTCTCCAGGCAGAGGTACAGAGTGGGTAAAGGCCTGGAAGCAGGAAGGATTAGGGAGACAGAATTAGGGGGAGAAGAGTGGGAGACGAGGCCTAGGAGGGCTTTGTAGGCAATGGGAAAGAGCATTTGTTTTATCCCAAGAACAGTAATTTAGTCATTCTTCAATTTAATAAATGCTATGAAAAACCAAGTGCAAAGGCAAAAATACCTGCCCTCATGAGGCTTGCTTTCTAGTAGAAGACTGACTGTAAATAGTGTAAGAAATTAAACCTATTGTATGTTGTGTCTAATCCATATTTTATTCCTCCATCCTGTGAACCTTATGCCTAACCTGAGCACTAGGCCCACAAATATGCATATTGTGTGGTTCAGAATTCTTATTTATATGAAGATTCATATGATACATTTCTGTGGGAAGGAGTGAGTCTGTCCTGCAGCTGACATGGACACTTTGCCAGCTGATGGAGACAGGCAGGGCCAAGTTTCTCCTAGTGACCTGGCCCTTAGGAGCCCCAGATTTGCCTTTTTTGATCAGTGGCAGTAATTGTTCTTTTTTTTTATTGTTTTTTTCAAAAGATACATAGATCACAAAAAAATATTACATTAAAAAATATGAGGTTCCCATATACCCCACACAGCTGCACCCCCCCCCCCCCCGCCCCAATCAACAGCCTCTTTCATCATTGTGGCACATTCATTGCTTTTGGTGAATACATTTTGGAGCACTGCTGCACTGCATGGATTATAGTTTACATTGTAGTTTACTCTCTCCTCCAGTACTTTAGAGTGGACTTACTGGTAATCTGCTATAGAACTATTGTGACTCTAGAAATGAAAAGAAATTGTATCATTGATGTGGAGAAACTGGCTACAGTAGTTGCTGAGGGCAGGGAGAGGGCATTTTTGGACTTGGAGGTTGTCCTAAATGATATTACAGGGACAGATGCTGGACATTATATATCCTGCCATAACCCACTGAATGTACTGGGGGAGAGTAACTGCTCTTGTCTTGGTTTCCAACACTATGATCTTCTCATTCAAATGCTGTTGCTTTCTTACCCTCATTACAATTGTTTCATTATAGATGAGTTTTGCTCTCTTAATATGAAGATCTCATGATCTTTTTTTTTTCTGAATTCAACAATATTATTTGAATATATTTTTTTAGCATTGGATTTTTTGTCTTTATTTTTTTAATGTTACATTCAAAAATATGAGGTCCCCATATACCCCTCACCCCCTCACCCTACTCCTTTCCCATAACAACAACCTCCTCCATCATCATGAGACATTCATTGCACTTGGTGACTACATCTCTGAGCACCACTGCATCTCATGGTCAATGGTCCACATCATAGCTCACACTCTCCCACAGTCCACCCAGTGGCCCATAGGAGGACATACAATGTCTGGTAACTATTCCTGCAGCACCACCCAGGACAACTCCAACCCCTGAAAATGCCCCCACATCACATCTCTTCCTCCCACTCCCTACCCTCAGCAGCCATCATGTAGGTAGTGCTTCATTATAAATATAAATCTATGGTCCCCATGGAGGAGTAGGTAAACTAATCTGCTTTAGTTTTTTAAAAGTAAATTTTATTGATACATATTAATAAAACATACAAATCATCCAAGGTGTACAATCAATGGTATTTGGTATAATCACATAGCTGTGCATTCATCATATCAATCAGAGCATTTTCATTATTTCAGTAATAATAACCAAACAAACAAACAAACAAGAAAATTCCTCACTTCTCAACCTCTCTATGCTTCCCCCATGTACATAGCGGCTGTTTCTGGCTAGTCTATCTAAAATGTATAATCAATGGCTTGTATAATCACATGTTGTACATTCATCATCTTAAACATTTTAGAACAATTTTATTGCTCCAAAAGAAAGACTCCAAATCCCTTAGTATTTCTTCCTTCCTCAGACTTACATAACAACTAATTTCCTTTCATGTTTATGAATTGATTTACATTTATGTTTTCTATAAATGGAATCATGCAATATGTAGTACTTTGTATCTGGTCTCCTTCACTTAGTATAACATTTTTTTTTGTCTGATATTAACATTGTGTATTATTAACTTACATTTGTTCAGCTTCAAGGAAATGTGGTCTTACATATGCAGTTGTACCCATATTCATATTTTACATAATATATTTATACATCAATATATTTAGTTCAAACAGGGCAATCATACAGCATTTGTCCTTTTGTGTCTGGCTTGCTTCACTCAACACAATGTCCTCCAGGTTCATCCATGTTGTCATGTGCTTCACAACTTCATTTCTTTTTACATCTGCATAATATTTTATGGTGTATATACTCCACAATTTGTTTATCCTTTCATCAGCTGTTGGATATCTGGGTTGTTTTCAACTTTTGGCTATGAACATCTGTGTGCAGATGTCTCTTTGTGTCTCTGCTCTCAGTTCTTCTGGGTATATCCCTAGTAAAGACATTGCCACATCCCATGGCAAGTCTGTGTTCTACTTCTTAGGAACTGCCAAACAGTCCTCCACAGTGTTTGTACCATTCTACATTCCCATCAACAGTGAATAAGCATTCCTATCTCTCCACATCCTCTCCCAACATTTACAGTTTTGATTTTTTAATAGTGGCCAGTCTAATAGGTGTGAAATTGTATCTCATTGTAGTTTTGATTTGCATTTCCCTAATTGCTAGTGATGTTGAATATTTTTTTCATGTGTTTTTTCACCAGTCATGTTCTTCTTTGAACAATTGCCTAGGGAAAGGTTACTACTATTATAGATCTGGGGGTAAATTATAAGGATCCAGCCCTAAAGTCCTCCCTTCTCAAATTACATTTATTTAGGTAAAATAGAGTAAAACTGAACATCAAGATGAGCTATGATGAGAAGGAAGTCACCCAAAGGCAGTTTTAGGGGTATGCAAGAGGACTTAGGCCACACAGGTCACTGTGCCTTGAGGATCAGGCATCCAATTCAGTGGGCTCTGGGAAAACTGGCAGAGAGCTGCCGCCACAGCAGTTATGGACGGTTGACACCCTGGTCCTAGGGATGCCGAGGATTCAGGCTAATATTTCTGGGCTGATTAGCAAACGGCACAAGTGGAATGACCAAAAGGAAGTAACAAACAAAGGGGTCCAGTATTCTGTTAAGGGGCTGAAGATGGGACAGAATGGTTAAGCTGATGGAGCAGGAGAGAGGACCAAAGTGTCTCAGAGGCACAGAATGTCAGAAATGTAAAACACACTGTGATGGTTAGGCTAATGTGTCAACTCACCCAGGTAATTGTGCCCAGTTGTTTGGTCAAGCAAACACTGGGCTTACTGTAATACAAGGACATTTATGGACTTTTGTCACTGGTGACTCTACTGCATAGTTAGCTGATTATATTTGCATTAGTCAGGAGATTGCTGTGAGCAATGGGTGAAGCGTTATCCAATCACTTGAATGTCTTAAAAGGAGAAGTGATTCCAGCATTGAGTGAGAATTTCTCAGCTTGTCTTTGGACAGTCAACATCTCCCAGAGGCTCATCAAAAACCTTCATTGGACTTTCGTTGGAGCCCCTGCTTGCAGCCTGCCTGTGGAACCTGGGCTTGTGCATCCCCACGGCCAAGTGAGAGTCTCTGATAAAATCTCTTACTGTTGACAGATATCTCCTGTTGATTCTGTTTCCCTACAGAACCCTAACTAATACAGACATGAAGGTTTCAATCCTGTTTGCCCATCAGAATCACCAACAGGACTTTACAATCTATGGGTGATGCATATTTTCTTCTGTCTTTGAATCATAACCTTTGAAAAAGCCCCAGACAATTCTGATGTGCTGTTTAAGTTGAGACTCACTAACTAGTCCACTGCCTATGCATTGCTGCTGAAGGCATGAAACTGGGAGGTAGCCAAGTAGAAGGGAGCTGTGCCAAAATGTGGCCTTCCTTGTGTTTTGTCCTGTCCTTTCCCTACTGTGCCAACACATCTCTTCCTAGCTACAACCTGAACTCCGTCATTCCCAGCTTGTCATGCCAGGCTCACAGAACACTTACAGCTCAATCCAATACTCTAAGAGGGTGGCAGGACCCACTCCCAAAGCCTGTCTTTGGAGCTGAGCACAGAAATTAAAACTTTTACACCCAAACATTATAAACATGACTTCTAGTGAAGATATGACATACTGCATCTTCAGGAATACAGCTGGTTTGGTTACTTTAATTAAAAACAAAATTAAGATTCAGAACAAGTAATTTGAGTTTTCTTAAAAAGAATTTTCTCACACAGTTCTTAGTGCTCCTTCCAATTTCAGAATGCAGTGATTTCCATGCTTTTGTAGTTGGTTTTGCCCTATTTTCTTACCTATGAAACTAGGTTTGCACAGTACCGTGTACAATCATGGGCAAGTACTCATGATCAAGCTGTGCTGCTAAGAGACTTAGTGACATGAGTGTTGGAATGGTGCAATTCATTTAGCCTCAAACCTTCAAATTAAGGATCAGGTAACATGTTTAGGGCAGTGGTCCCCAAACTTTTCTGTGTTTTGGAATTATCTAGGGAGCTTCACAAATACGGATGCTGTGTCTCAGCCCTGGAGATAGTGATATAAGTGGTCTGCGATGTGACCTGCTCTTTGGAATTTTAAAAGATTTAAAGGTGATTAAAATTTGGGAACCACCGAATTAAGGATTTCACAGATAGAGGAATGAAAGATATGCCAAAAGCTGGCACCTCTGGGCTCCTGCAGTCCAGTAGTCCTTGGATCAGCAGCCCCCACATTCCTGGGAATTTGTTTAAAATACAAATTCTCAGGCTCCATTCCAGATATATCAAATTAGAAACTCTGAGACGGGGCTCAGAATTTTTTTTTAAAAGAAGCTTTGATTACCTAAATGTTACATGAAAAATATAAGGGATTCCTATATGCCCCAAACCCTCCCCCTCCCCTACTTTTCTCCATAACGGACGTCCTCCACTAGTGTGGTACATTTGTTACAATTATGAACACATATTGAAACATTGCTACATACCATGGCCAATAGTTTACATTATGGTTTACATTTTGTCCTACACAATTTTATAGGTTTTGGCAAATGTATAATGGCCTATATCTATCACTGAAATGGCATTCAGGACAATTCCAATGTCCTAAAAATGCCCCCAGTCTATACCTATTCTTCCCTCTCCCTCCTCTCAGAATCTCTGGTGGCCCCTGCCTTTATAGCTATGTTACAAGTTCTTCCATTGATAGAATAATAAGTCTACTTTTGTCCATAGTTGCATTTCCCCCTTATGTTTGGTCATTCCTCAATCTTGAGGATTTGGGTTTGGTGATGCCTACTCTATTTCAGTAACCTGTTTTAAAACAAATTCTTCAGGTGATTCTGATGTTTGCAAAAGTTTGAGAACCACTGCTCTAGACAAGTGATTCTCAATGGAGGTGATTCTGTCCCTCCCCCCCACCCCCCCAAGGACATTTGGCAATATGAAGTGATGTTTTTGGTTGTCACAAATAGGTGTGTGTGTATTACAAGTATCTAGTGGGTAGAGGCTATGGATGCTGCCTAGATATTCTACAATTCACTGGATAGTCCCCACATGAAAGAATTGACTCAAAATGTCCATAATGCTGAAGCTGAGAAAGTCTGCCCTTGACCACACTGACTTCCTATGGTGAAATTGACTTTCCCCATACTTAATGTTTTCTGAGGATATTTCTATTTCACATCCTGTGAACGACAGGTAATGAACAACATTACCACTCATGATATAAGAAAAGGTAGTCATTATGCCTGTGCAAGCTCCTCCATGATACTTGTAAGTATATCTTCAAACAAAATCACATGCTTGAATATCCATAGCTACATTACAAATATAGCCAAGTAGTGGATTTCCAAATGTGCATCGAGTGAAGTATGATAAAAAATGGGGTCGATCCATACCATGAAAGATTATTTGTCCATAAATAGAAATAAAGTACTGATATATGGTGCAGTGTAGATGAACCTTGGAAACATTCTGCTAAGTAAAACAGACAAGTATAAATGGTCACATGAAATAGGTTTTATTTACAGGGAACTTCCAGAAATGATAAAAATATAGAGGCAGAAGACATAATGTGGTTGCCAGGGGAAGAGGGGAAGGAGAATAAGAAGTGGCTGCTTAAAGGTATGCAGTTTCTGTTAGGGGGATAAGGTGCTCTGGATTTATACAGAGAGGATTGTTGCACAACAATATGCATTGTTCAAAAATGCCCTCTTCTACACTTTCAAATGCTTAAAACCATGAATTGTATATAACATGAATACTACCTGATTAAAAATATAAAAGAAGGGAAATCACGCATAATTTCTTTAAAATGTGTATTAATTTATCTCTCCATTAATCACTTAAAATGATATTTAACACTAATATAATAAAGGCATATTTTTGTTCCCCTCATTTGACATTGAAGATTCAAACATATTTTATCATAAGTCTAAAAAAAAAAACAGTAGTCTTTCCTTCCAAAGGAGAGATTAAAGTTCATCCAGCCTCCAAAAGATGAAGCTTTTAAGGAGGAAAAGTTCACATTTATTCATAACATCAGAACAGCCTCCGCCTAGGGTTTGAAAGGATTCAAACAGAAATGGTCAGATCTTTCCTAAGCAATTGAGCAGCTTGATATAAACAGTTAACTTGGCTGATGAATATTTGGGGCAGTGTTGCATACATAAGAACACTGGTTGGTGTTTTTCACTTAATAATGGGTCATATTGGTTCTTGCGAGTGTAGGTTCAGTCTATAAGGAAAAAAACAGCTATTGGCCTGGCTTATGGACTGAATTTCCACAGTTCTACTGACTTGCACTGATGTTCTGCAGCCATGGTCAGAATTTTGTTCATTGCAAGGGAGACAGTAAGAGTCATTGACCTTTGAAACCTGTTGAAACAGATCTGGAGGAGATTTGTTTGCTCCACAGCTTAACATGATATTTGGATCTCTCAGCCCTGCAGTTTCTAAGCACACAGAAGGCTTCGATATTTCTACCTACTAGGCTATTGTGTGCCAGGACTGTGCTGGATGGGCTAATTACATGTGATATGTATTTCACAAAGTAGAACACCAATGAGGTGGCTTTCAAACTTAGTCCGATCTCAATGCCAGTACTTTTTTTTTTACCATATAATTTTGCTTTGACAGTATTCCAGCTGCTTTCTGAACACATCTCCAAAATTGGTGAGTGGCTGTTCACTAAGTTGTATTTTTAGGAATATCAGTTAGTCAGTCCACTTTAACCTGGTGCCAAATAATTTATACTTACTGCTCAAATAAAACCTAGGTAGGAGCCTCAAAAGAGATTGCATGTATAGGGAAATGAGGAAAGAAAGTGGAAGGGTGACTGACTACACTTAATTCTTGGGCTTTTTCCTTTTTCTTCCATTGAGAGCTTGACCAAAGATCTCATTATTAATGAATATAGAATGACATGGACTTACAGCAAGAAGGACATCCTAGTAGAGAAGCTACCAGGATGTCAGCTATTTTGTTTACTCTAAAATAACTTATTGGGAAAGATGCGGCTGCTCCTTAGGAATTCCTTAAAAAATGGGAGTGGGAGATTTCCTCCTTTGTCTGTACAGACATTGGGCATCCCACAGTTGGACAGAGTGGCTTTCCAAACCTGAGATCCTGTGATTCTGTCCCATTTGGTTCCTCAGTGTTTACCTGGATTGTCTAAGCAAGCAATTGAGTGGTTTCAGAAGGGTGTCATCTGCATGGTAATGAATTCTAAACAAGAGCAAGTGTAGAGGACTGAGGTAAAGCTCATTATTTCTGGAGAAGCGGGGACTAATCTGCAAAAATACACATACTTCTTCAGCCATAATGTACTATCTTCAGGGGCTCCAGGTTTCCCTGAGAAATTGTTCCAAACCATTATATACCTTAATACTGGCTGCTTCTGAGGTGTGCTTGGGCATGGGTGGTTAAATCAACACCTGTCATCTGGGTGTTGGGAAAATGGCTCTCATGTTGGCAATTAGAGATGTGCAGAAACATTTCCCTCCCTCCTTTCCTCCCTCCCTTCTCCTTCCACCCTTCCTCTCTTCCTTCCACCTTCTTTCATAATCTCCACTGAAGTTATTTTCATTTATATATAGATGAAAATATATAATAAAAATAAATAAATATATATATTTATATATATATTGCCTATTGTCTTATTGTCCTAATGGATTTTTTTCATCTTCTTTTTTTGTCCTAATGGATTTTTATACCTCAATTTGAAAAGAAGCGGACAAACATCTCCTTATCTTCCATTTTGTGCTAGACACTTGGCACATCATCTCATTCTATACTGACGGTAATATTAAAAAACAGGTAATAGTATTGCTATTTTATACATGAAGAAATAGCGGCTCTTCATTTATATGACGATTAACCAGCTTGGTGCTCTAATTACACATCCGGCAGGTGGGAAAGCCAGGGTGTGAGCCCAGGTCTGGGTCACTGCCAAGCCCCCTGTGCGGCCAGCGTGCACTACTCCCTCCCATGGGAATTTGTCAGGTCACCATGCATGGACCCCACAACATGGTTATTTGGTGGTTATGTCTAGATAAGGCTAATAAAATGGCATTTTGGGCGGATGCCTCAAGTCCGGTGCCGCACCACGACCCCCGCGCCCCTGCTGCCTGCGTCCTCAGTGGGGCCCCCAGAGCAGCGGTGCCCTGCGCCCCGCTCTGGCCTGGAGCTTCACGTAAATGGGTCCAAACATTGCCTTCCAGTAAGAAGTCAGAAAGCGCAGGAATTCGTGTTCGGGTAGACCGAGCCAGTGTTCTCGGGCAGCGGTTTCTCCAAGGCCCTTCAGGAAGACGATAATTTCGACGTCTGCCTGCCTGACATCAGAGGGCATGGACGGTGGAGAGCTGGCCGGCCTGAACTGGCCGCACGAGTGGAGAACTTGCTCAGGAGCTTCGGGGAGTGGGTGCTCAGGAGCGTCAGCCCCGCCCAGAGATGTTGAACCCCCCCCCCCCCCCCCCCGCCCACTCAGACATGTCCTAGGATGCCAGGCAGGCCCGCAGGGCAAATCCCCTGCTCCTTTCGCTGCCTCATATTGTGGCCATCCAGGACCCTCCAACGAAGCACCTGCGCGTCCAGGTTATCTACAACTGGATCTTGGAAGAGTTTCCGTGTTTTGCAAATGCCCTACTGGGTGGAAGAATTCAGTGAGGCATAATTTGTCATCGAATAAGTTTTAAGAAAGGTGACAGAGGAGTCCGAATCTGGTAAAAGGTCGAGGTGGTGCATGGACAGACCGAGTATAGACACACAAACGTGTTCAACTCACCAGGCACGTCAGAGCCAGGCGGTGCCTTTTTCAAGAGACACGGCGCCCTTCTGCACGTTCCTGACACAGATGCTGCCCCTCCCTGAAACTTCTGGGGATTTCCCGAGTTACAAGCAGGTTCCCTCCAGGCAAGGGACTCTGCTCAGGTTCGGCCATTGGAAGGAGCAGCCAGGAGGCCCGTATTTCCGCGGACTGAGAGCGAGCCTCGCGCGGCTGCCCGGTGGCCGGCGGCTCTCCCAAGAGGACACAGCAAAGCAGGGCCAGACCCGCCGCCCGCAGCACGTCCGCCGGCCACCCCGGCTCTCCTCCCCCGCGCCGGCGACCGCCGCGAGCTAGTCTAGAAGAGGTTCGGGAGAGCTGCGAAGGCAGCGAAGGGCGCTTCCAGAGCCACGAGCGCGAAACCGAGAAGCACGAAACCGAGAGCCACGGGCCAGGGGCGGCTAGGGATGCCTGGGGGCAGCCGGCTCGCCTTCCAGCGCCAGAAGCGCCTCGCCCAGGCGGGCAAGTCCCCGCGACGCACGGCCCAGCCGCGAGCGCGACGGAGGCGAGGTGGAGGCGGCGGGCGCTTCTATGCTGGGCGAGACTCGGTCCTGCTGAATAGCTACACCAAGCGGACAGCAAAGGGCGGAAAGGGCAAAGGAAAACGCGAAAGGTGAAAATCAGTCACCGGTTGGTTTTGAACCCAAGGCCCTTTGGTTTCAGCAAGCCTGGAGATTTCTAATGATTTGTGGCATAGCAGCATTTTTTTTTCCTTTTTTGGTTTGGTTTTCTTTCCTCCCTCCCTCTCCCCCTTCCCCTCTCTCCCTTCCCCTCTCCCCTTCTCCCCCTTCCCACTTCCTCTCCTACCTCCTCTCCTTCCTCTCTCCCTCCCTCCCTCTCCTCCTCCCCCTCTCCCCTCCTCCTCTTCCCTTTTTCCCTCTTTCCCCACCCCCCTCCTCCTCCCTCTCCCCCCCCCCTTCCTCCTCTCCTTCTCTCCTTCTCCTACTCCTTTTTAATTTGGACCCCTCCAAATTAAATTTTGGACCATTAAATGTGTTTCCAAAAGAGATTAAAATCACACTGACACTCATACTGACACTCAACTTTATTACAAAAGTTTTTCATTATCTGAAGACAAAACCGAAAAAGCCAAAAATTGCTGTGGTGGCTTCTTCCTCCAGCTTGTCAGAAACACGTGGGCCAAATCCACAGGGACCTCAGCGTCCCTGCTTCGAGCACACACCTCGGCACCAAGAAGGTGCACTGCAGAGGCAATACAGCGGCGGATTGAAAAGGCGGGGTGGCCTTCCAGTGGGTCCGCTGAGGGCGTGCTGAAGGACGGGCATCTCCTCCCGCCGGAGCAGGCCCAACGTGGTGCCATCGCATTGTGCGGGAGAGCAGGGCGCAGTCCAGTCCTGGAGCGGGGACCACCCCCAAGTGGACCCTCACCTGCTGAGGTGCATCAGGTGTCAGCAGACAAGTGAGAAGAACCTGGGTCAGTGCTCAGTGCTGGTGCTAACCGTGGACTTCTCTTCTACGTTAAATTCAATGTTCCCCAAAACAAAAAACTAAAAAGAAAATGAAAAAAACATTTTGGATTGAGTCAACTAGTTAATTCAGAGAAAGCAGTAGCTTTGGCCTGCTTCCTCAACAAATTGATCATATGTTTGTTTTCTGCACAGTGAATTATGCTCCATCTGTGAATGTATAAAAAAGATTAAAACGTGTGTCAGTATCCACTATCTCATTTCGTGATTATTCCATTCATTGTTTAGACAATTGTATGTTAGGCAGTCAGATGGTTGTTGCTAAAACCTGAATATGCAAAGATTAAAAAGATAAGATTATTGTGCTATCAGAATTTATACTCCCAATTAACTATCACAACAATGATGTAAGGAAAAGATTAGATTATTATCCTATTTTACGGAGGAGGAAATGAGATTCCAATAGGAAAGCATCTTGGCTGGGAGCACTGAGTTTGGGATAATTAGTGGTTTCACATCTCCCAAGTTTATTCACTTTATAGTCAAGTTTGTGAAAATTCTTTTGCTGCAGAATTTTTGCAGTTCTGTTTTGTTTTTTAATTTTTATATTGGTAATATATATACAGCCTAATTTCCCTTTAACCACATTCACACATACAATTCAGTTTTGCTAATTACACTCACAGTATTATGTTTCCATCATCCTCACCCAGTTCTAAAACTTGACAATCAACGCAAACAGAATTCTGTGCAATTTATTAACTCTCCACTTTCTATCCCCAACCAAGACTCTGGTGACCTAGATTCTAGGTTTAACTGTATGAATATGGTTATTTTAATTATTTCATATCAGCAAAATTATACAATATCCTTGTGTCTGGTTTTTCCCTTCATTATTTTCTTTTTTTCTTCTTCCACTTTTTGTCTTTATTTTTTAATTTTTAATTTTTTATGTTTTTTAACAACTTTTATTCATTTTTAAAATATTACATTCAAAAAATATGAGGTCCCCATATACCCCCCACCCCACTCACGCCACTACTCCCCCCAAAGCAACATTCTCCTCCATCATCATGAGACATTCATTGCATTTGGTGAATACATCTCTGAGCATCACTGCACTTCATGGTCAATGGTCCATAACTTGGCCCACACTCTCCCACGTTCCAACCAGTTGGCCATGGGAGGACCTACAATATTCAGTAATTGTCCTTGCAGCACGACCCAGGACAACTCAGGTCCTGAAAATGCCTCCACATCTCATCTTTTCCTCCCATTCCCCACACCCAGCAGCCACCATGGCCAATTTCTTCACACCAATGCCACATTTTCTTTGATTACTAATCACAACATTTCATGAATAGAATATCAGTAAGTCCACTCTAATCCATATTCTATTCCTCCATCCTGTGGACCTTGGATTGGTTGTGTCCATTCCACATCTATGTCAAGAGGGGACTTAGATTCCACGTGGATGCTGGATGCAATCTTCCTGCTTTCAGCTGTAGGCACTCTTGGCTCCATGGTGTGGTGGTTGACCTTCTTGAACTCCATGTTAGCTGAGTGGGGTAAGTCCAATAAACCAGAGTGTAGGAGCTGAAGTCTGTTGACGCTCAGGGCCTGGCTATCATATGGTCAGTCCAGAGATTCAGAACCCCTGGGTATATCTTAAACCCCTGCACCAACTACAATTATGGTAAAGTAACAGGAAAGGCTTGTGAAAAGAGATCACATCTGAGTCCAGCTCCATCACACAGAAACACCAACTCCAAAGAAGGGCCAACTGACATGTCACTGAACTCCATCTGCCATGACCATAAAACCTGTGGATCTCTGTAGCCCTCAGAAGAGCCAATACCTGGGGTTGTATCTACTTTATTTGTCTCTGGGACTCTGCTCAGGTGTGTATAAGGGCAACCCCTCTGATAACCTCCCGCTCTTTTTTAGAGACTCATAGCCATATAAACTCATTTGTCCTTTCCAGTTCCCCCTTGATTTAGGTCAAAAAGCATCTTTAATTCCTGTTATTATATGTAGACAGAGATATTCTGCTGGTCCAAGTTGAACCTTTTATTCAAGGTCATTTTCTAGTTACATCATCAGCTGGTACTTGGTCGTAACCCCTCGGTGCCAGAGAGGCTCATCCCCGGGAGTCATGTCCCATGCTTGGGGGAAGGCAATGCATTTACATACTGAGTTTGGCTTTGAGACTGGCCACATTTGAGCAACATGGAGGCTCTCAGGAGGTAACTCTTAGGCACACTGCTGCTCTAGGTCTTGTTCTTATTTCAGGTGCACAGGCTCAAAAGCATAGTCATTAGTATCAGGGGTTAATTGTTGGACCTTCATTCTTTTTTGGTCTTTGCTGTTGCAGTTGGGGGATTGTTGCTGTTCCTTTAGGGACTGTGATAGAGCTCCTCTGGCTAGGAACTCAGCACTCCCTCAGTTGTTGTTTTTAATTGTTTCCACTATGAAAATATCCAAACATTTTTATGTACCCTGGATATATGCCCTGTAGAACTCCCTGCCAACCACGTATCCCCTGTCAATAACATCCCACACCAGTATTCCTCTGCTGCCATTGTTGAACCACTCTGTGATCCAAAACTTCCTGAAAAGAGAAGCCCAATATATTGCCAGGTCCCGTAATAGTAAAATGGAATATAGTGATGAGTTTAAAGATTAGATATAGAATACATATTAATTTGGAAAAATTCTACATCCTATCTTTTTCTTTTCTTTTTTCTAATTATTAAGCTTATCTTCACAAGAGTTTTAAATCATAGTAATTCATATATACAATATACAGTACTCCCACATATCCATCATAAAACCTTTCCCTTCCACAGCAATAATATTTACATATTCATACTATATTTACTGAAACTGATGTACAGATATTGAGGCAATAGCTTTCAAACAAGGTAACATTTGTGTTTACATTGTGGTTTATACTTTAGGCTATACAGTTTTCTAAATTTTTAATTATCTTATGTTTTACATTATGATTTACATTTTAGCCTATCAGCCCCTATATATTTTTGGTGTAATTTTACATATCTTATATCCATCCTTGGGTACTCTCGTGAAACACTTCTACTGCCCACACTGTTACATTGGTTCCATCTATTCAATACCTATTTCCCCCTCCCCTTAGGGCCCACAGTGACAGTCAATTTTCATTTCTTGAAGAGCCATGTTCAGAGATACTTGCAATAGTGTTGAGGGCTTGACATGCTCAACTGCCCTAATGCCCTGGGAGCCACCATTTCTCTTGAGAGATACAGTTCCCTCTATTTGATGGCATCAGTCCTCCCCGGGATGTGGGTATACCTTCACTCTTATTATATGGGTCTCTACCCAATGATATAACACACTCTGGCAAAATGAGCATTCACATATTCGCTAGGAGTCTGTCCTGCATCAGAATATCCCTTTAAGTATGTTAAACAGGTAACTTTCCTTATTATTTTTTAAAAATATTTTCTCAGCATTCTACTCTGAATGAACACCTGACAATCTCCTATGTTCATATGTTGCCCCACCCTCCCCCCAAATTCTTGGGCAATATTACCCATCCGCCCATCCCTAGCCCCTCTCAAGCCTGAAAATCCCCACCCAAATGTAACCCTATGCCCCCATTTTATCCCTTCCTTGTACACATACTTACCTCCAGCTTATCATAGATTTCACCCATGTAGATGTCAGCTTACATCCTTCCTCTACCACCCAATTTCCTGTAAGCCTATAATCCAGTCTCTAGCTCTCTGAGGCAGCTTGCTTTACTTATTTCATATCATTGAGGTCATATAGTATTTGTCCTTCAATGCCTGGGTTGCTTCACTGAACATAAGGTTCACAAGATTCATCAGTGTTGTCACGTGTGTTTGTAGTGTATTAGTTCTTAAAGCCGAGTAGTATTCCATTGTATGTATATACCACATTTTATTTATCCATTCATCTGTTGATGGGCATTTGGGTTGATTCCTGTTTTTGGCAATAGTGAACAATGCTGCTATGAACATTGGTGTGCATATATCGGTTTGTGTCCTTGTTTTCAGTTCTGCTGGGTATATAAAAAGCAGTAGAATTGCTGGGTCATATGGCAAATCTATGGTTAGTTTTCTGAGAAACGCCAAACTGTCCTCCAGAATGGTTGGATCCTTCTGCATTCCCACCAGCAGTGGATGAGTGTTCCCATTCCTCCACATCCTCTCCAGCATTTGTATTCTTCTGTTTTTTTTTCATAGCTGCCAATCTTATGGGAGTAAGATGGTATCTCATTGTAGTTTTGATTTGCATTTCCCTGATAGCTAGAAATTTGGAGCATTTTTTCATGTGCGTTTTAGCCATTTGTATTTCTTCTTTGGAGAAGTGTCTGTTTTAATCTTTTTCCCATTTTTTAAATGGGTTGTTTATCTTTTTATTTTCAAGATATAGGAGTTCTTTATATATGTAAGTTATAAGTCTCCTATCTGATATATGGTTACCAAATATTTTCTCCCATTGTGTAGACTCCCTTTTCACTTTTTTGACGAACTCCTTTGAGGTACAGAAGGCTTTAATTTTGAGGAGGTCCTATTTATCTATTTGTTCTTTTGCTGCTCATGCTTTTGGTTTGATATTCATGAAGCCATTTCCTATTACAAGGTCTTGCATATGCTTCCCTACACTGCTTTCCAAAGTCTTTATGGTCTTGGTTCTTATATTTAGGTCTGATCCATCTTGAGTTGATTTTTGTATAAAGTGTGAGATGGTAATCCTCTTTCATTCTTTTACATATGGATATCCATTTCTCCAGGCACCATTTCTTGAATAGGCCATTCTCTCCCAGGTGAGAGGATTTGGTGGCTTTATTGAATATTATATGGCTATATATTTGAGGATCTATATCAGAACTCTCAATTCGTTTCCATTGTTCTGTGTGTCTCTCCTTATGCCAATACCATGCTGTATTCACTATGTAGCTTTGTAGTATGTTTTGAAGTCAGGTAGTGTGATTCCTCCAATTTCCTTTTTCTTTTTCTTTTTCAATCATAGTTAGTTTTTCTAGTTCCTTAAAGAATGCTGTGTTGATTTTTATTGGGATTGCACTGAATGTGTAGATCAGTTTTGGTAGGATAGATGTCTTAATAATATTTAGTCTTCCTATCCATGAACAGGGAATATTATTCCATTTATTTAGGTCTTATTTGATTTCCTTGAACAGTGTTGTGTAGTTCTCTGTGTAAGTTTTTTACATCTTTAGTTAAATTTATTCCTAGTTATTTGATGTTTTTATTGAGTATTGTAAATGGTATTTGTTTCTTGATTTCCTCCTGATCTTGCTCATTATTGGTGTACAGAAATGCTACTGATTTTTGCGCATTGATCTTATAACCCTCGACTTTACTAAACTCATTTATGAGTTCTAGAAGCTTTGTTGTAGACCTCTCAGGGTTTTCTATGTATAGGATCATGTCATCTGCAAAAAATCAAATTTTGACTTCTTCCTTTCCAATTTGAATGCCTTTTATATCTAGTTCTCACCTCAGTGCTACAGCAAGTACTTCTATGACAATGTTACATAAAAGGGGAGAGAGTGGGCATTCTTGTCTTGTTCCTGATCTTAGAGGGAAGGATTTTAGGGTTTCACCATTGTAAATGATGTTGGCTGTAGGTTTTTCCTATATGCTGTTTATCATGTTCAAAAAATTTCCTTGTATTTCAATCTTTTGGTGTGCTTTTATCCAGAAAGTGTGCTGTGTTTTGTCAAATGCTTTTTCTGCATCTTTAGATATAATCATGTGATTTTTTTCCTTTAGTCTGTTTATATGGTGTATTACATTGATTAATTTTCTTATGTTGGACCATCCTTGCATACCCAGAATGAATCCCACTTGGTCATTGTGTATAATTCATTTAATGAGTTGTTGAATATGGTTAGCAAGTATTTTGTTGAGGATTTTTGCATCTAGGTTCATGAGAAAAATTGGTGTGTAATTTTCCTTTCTTGTGGTGTCTTTTTTTGGCTTTGGTACTAGGGTAATGTTGCCATCATAAAATGAATTCAGTAATGTTCCTTCTGTTTCAATTTTTTGGAAGTGTTTCAACAAGATTGACATTACTTCTTTCTGAAATGTTTTGTAGAATTCACCTGCGAAGCCGTCTGGCCCTGGGCTCTTCTTAGTTGGGAGGTTTTTAATGACTGATTCTATCTCTTTACTTGTGATTGGTTTGTTGAGATCATCAAGTTTTTTTTTGTGTGTGTCAATATAGGCTGCTTATGTGTTTGTAGGAATTTGTCCATTTCCTCTGATTTGTCATTTTGTTGGAATATAGTTTTTCAAAGTATACTCTTATGATAGTCATTATTTCTGTGGGGTCAGTAGTGATATCTACTTTCTCATTTCTTATTTTGTTATTTGCATCTTTTTCTCTTTTTTTCTTTGTTAGTCTCCTTAAGGGTTTGTCAATTTTATTGATCTTCTCAAAGAACCAGCTCTTGGTCTTGTTTATCTTTTCAATTGTTTTCTTATTTTCTCTTTCATTTAGTTCTGCTCTTATCTTTCTTATTTCTTGCTTTCTTCTTCCTGTGGGGTTACTTTGTTGTTTTTTTACTAATTCCTCCAAATGTGCAGTTAGTTCTTCAATTTTTGCTCTTTCTTCTTTTTTGATGTATGAATTTATGGCTATAAATTTCACTCTCAGTACTGCTTTTGTTGCATCCCATAAGTTTCAGTATCTTGTGTCATCATTATCGTTAGTTTCAAGGTAGTTATTAATTTCTTTTGAGATTTCCTCTTTGATCAACTGTTTTCCTAAGAGTGTGCTGTTTAATTTCCATATCTTGGTGTGTAATCTGGGCCTCTGGCCCTTGCAGATTTCCAGCTTCACTCCACTGTGTTCAGAGATATTATTTTGTATGATTTCAATCTTTCTGAATTCATTGAGCCTTTCCATGTGGCCTAGCATATGGTCTATCTTGGAGAATGATCCATGTGCACTTGAGAAAAATGTATATCCTGCTGTATTTGGGTGTAATGATCTGTATATGTCTATTAGATCCAGCTCCTCTAATACACTGTTCAAAGTTTTTGTTTCATTAGTGATTCTCTTTTGAGATGTTCTGTCCAAAGTTGATAGTGGTGTTTTAAAATCTCCCACTATAATTGTAGAGGCATCTATTCTTTCACTTAGCTTTTCCAGTGTTTGCCTCACATATTTGGAGGCACCCTTGTTAGGAGCATAAATATTTATGATTGTTCGTTCTTCTTGAGAGATTGTCCCTTTCACTAATATGTAGTATCCTTCTTTGTCTCTCACAATTGTTTCGCATTTAAAGTCTATTTTTTCTGATATTAATATAGCTACTCCTGCATTTTTTTGGCTATGTTTTGCTTTTAAGATTGTTTTCCAACCATTCACTTTCAGCCTCCATGAATCCCTGGGTCTAAGATGTGTTTCTTGTAGACAGCATATAGATGGGTCATATTTCCTTATCCAATGTCCCAGTCTGAATCTTTTGATAGGTGAGTTTAATTCATTGACATTCAGTGTTATTACTGTCAAGGAATTATTTATGTTAGCCATGTTTTGATTGACTTATGTTTGTCATATTTTGTTTGTTTGTTTTCCTTCTCTGTTTGTCTTTTCTTTTTGCTCTTACACTCTCCTCCAACTCTGCCTCTCCTGTTTTTTCCTTTCTTCCTGCAGAACTCCCTTTAGAATTTCTTGAAGGGGAGGTTTCTTGTTGGCATACTCTTTCAATTTCTGTTTATTTGTGAATATTTTGAACGCTCCATCATTTTTGAATGCTAGTTTAGCTGGGTAGAGAATTCTTGGTTGGAAATTTTTTTTCCTTTAGTACCATCACTATATCTTACCACTGCCTTCTTGCCTCCATGGTTTCAGATGAGAAATCAGCACTTAATCTTATGGAGCCTCCCTTGCTGCTTTTAGAATTTTCTCTTTGTCTTGAGCATTGGATAATTTGACAAGTATATGTCTTGGGGTGGTCCTATTAGGGTTTATGTTGTTTGGGGTGCATTGTTCTTCCTGGACATGTACATCCATCTCTCTCAGTAGATTTGGGAAGTTTTCAGCCATTATTTCCTGCAACACCCCTTCTGTCCCCTTTCCCTTTTCTTCTTCTTCTGGGATGCCTATAATACGTATGTTTGTGCATTTTGCCTTGTCATTCAGGTCCCTAAGTCCTAGCTGGATTTTTTCTATCTTTTTATCAATCAATTCTACTGTTTGATTTCAGATGTACTGTCTTCAACGTCGATAATTCTCTCCTCTGCTTCTTCTAATCTGCTGCTATTTGCTGCAAGTGTATTTTTGATTTCTTGAACTGTGGTGTTCATTCCCATCATATCTGTTATCTTTTTGCATACGTCTGCAATTCCTCTCCAAATGTTTTCTTCATATTGTTAAACTCTTCCTTTCATTCATTAAGTTCATCTCTATTATATGTTTTGAGATCATTAATTACTTGTCTGATATTCTGTTCCCCTTCCTGGTTTTTAATTTGTTCACTGGACTCAGCCATGTTTTCCTGATTATTGGTTTGGTTTTGTAGTTTTTTGTTGTTGTCTGGTCATCATTTTATCTTGACTGGTTTAATCAGTTCCTTAGCTTCTTTATCTTGTCTTGGGGATTAATTAGTTGTTGTTCCTGCATAAGTGTTATGTCTTCTCTTTGTCACCTTGTTCTTCTTACTCTAATTTTTTGTTGCTGGCTAAGTTCACTTTGAAGGAAACTATTAGGGCCAGGGAAAGGAAACTGTGTAAGAAAAGAAAATGTATAAAGTAGTATTGGTAATAAATGTTAACAGTGCAACAATTTGAGATCTGGGGGAATGGATATTGGACTCATGTAAGTTGTGTAGATTTATACCAGTAAGTAGAGTACCTATAATGAGATAGTCAACTGAATATGAGGAGGAATATAGTATGAATTAAAAAGCCAGTGTTTTCATGAGAAAGGGAAGGAGAAAAGAAAGACAATAATATCAAGAGAGGATAAAAGACAGTAGACAGAACAAAGGTATTAGAAATTAAATGTTAGACAATTTGGGGGCCAAAGAAAGGGAGGTGGAATATAAGAGAGACAGTAGATGATGGAGGACAGCAAGATGTGTGGGAAAGGGGATAGTGTAGGTGGGAAAATTCAATTCACACAGAAACAAAGAAATGGAGGATGAGGAAGCACAGCAATTGTGAGGCGCTCCCTGCAGCACCTATTGTTTAAATAAAATAAAATAAATTAATATTAGAAGAAAAAGAGAAAAGAAAAAAAGGGAGTTGGGCAAAGAAAAGGGAGGGAAACAAGGAAGAAAAAGAAAAAAAAGAAGAAAAGAAAAAACCTAAATAAATGAAAAAGGACCTTGAGGGGTACAATGGAAGAAAAGACCAAGAGATAATAAAATATTAGCAACCAAGGCAATTTAAAAAACAGGAAAAGAGAGAAAAAAAAAAAAACACAAACGCTGAGAACTAGGACAATCAAGGACCTCAGATGGACCTCAGGGCATGTTGGATTCAGGGATGGGAAGTCTGTGATTTTGCAGACTCAAGATGTGTGAGTCTCTGGATTGTGGGCCACCAGGGTTTAGGGGACACAGACCTGGGAACCACACATTCAGTTAACAGGAAGCCTGGGAGCACTGCAGTGCAACACAGTCTTCAGGGATCCCTGCAGCTGGTTGCCAGCCCTAGGGAGAGGGGTCACACCCACAAACTCTGACCTCTGTGTCAAAAACCCAAAGTTCCACCTCTCACAAGAGTCTCTTCTGTCACTGTCTCACCAAATCAACTTCAGGACACCTCCAGCCCTGCAAGCACCAAAACAGCCTACTGGGGGCATTGTTGTACTACAGGCAATTCAGGGACCACTACAGATGGGCCACCAGCCCTAGGCTGAGGGGCTCCAGCCAGAAGCTCTTACCTACATGTCAGAAATCCAAAATTCCTCATCTCTCAAGAACCTCCTCTGTCACTGTCTCACCAAATCAATTCAGGACACCTCCCACCCTGCAAGCCCCCGAAAGACCCTGCTGGGGGCCCCACTGTGCTACAAACAGTTCAGGGACTGCTGCGGATGGGCTGCCAGCCCTAGGGAGAGGGGCTCTAGCTGGAAGCTCTGATCTCCATGTCAGAAACCCAAAATTCCATGTCTTGCAAGAATCTCCTCCATCTCTGTCTCATTCCATTGTCGATTTCCAGACACCTCCCACACTGCAAGCCCTGGAATAGCCCGCTCAGGGCTTGGGAACTCCCCAGCACAGCAAAACCTGTAGGAATCACTGCTGCCAGGCCGCCAGCCCCAGGGGGAAGGTTCCCACGTGCAGCCCTGATATCTATGAAGGAGACCCAAAATTCTACCTTCTACAAGAATCCCCTCTGTTGCTGTCCCACCAAATCAACGTCTAGACACCTCCTGTCCTGCAAACACCTGAAACAGCCTGGTCCAGCAGGACCCCAACCCCACTCAGCCGCCTCTTTGCAGGAGAGACTACAAGGTGCACTCACTCAGATGCCATCTTTCCCCACCTCTCTTGTTTCTTAATTAATGGCTTACAACCTAAATGTTCCCAATGCTTTAATACAATTTTCCTTTGCTTTAGAAATTTATATTTTACTTTGACTTTAGCAGACTTTGGATGAGCAAGAGAGTAATTATATGTGTATTCTCTAAGGTTATCAAAGCCTCAGGAAAAATGGTATCTCTCATGAACTGCCACTTTTAGGAACTCCAGCAGTCAAGGCAGGAGGCCTCCTTCAATTACTGGTCCTTGGAGATAACAGGACTCCAGTGGCCACTGGACTGGAAGAGTGGGCATTCAACCCCAAGGTCTATAATTCTACCAGGGAGCAGTTTAGCCCACACTTGGAGCCATGAGAGAAAACAGGGTCACTAATACTAGTACAGCAGGAGATAGGAATGTCTGAAGTTTGTTTTCCCCTGAGTCATAGGGGCAGAAGTTGTTGTGAAATAACCATAAACAAAGGCAATGGTTGAGGCTCAGCTTGATGTGAGCATAAATGAAGGTTAGGGCAGTTTAGAATATATACTTACAATAGTAGGTTTAGGCTAAATCCACCCAAATAAAATTTCAGTTATTATCCCTCTGCTGTTTTGTAATATGAAGGCATCTATAAATAATCTTAACTCTGAGTTACAGTTTCTAGTAAGTTTTCACCTTAAGGCAAATTGGGTACCTTTATTAACTAAGCCACAATAATTTTACCAGTAACAACTTTGTGAAGTTTCTCTGCTTTTCCAGCAAATTAAATAAATTCTACTTGTGATTTATGCATTAAAACCACTAGCAATACAGTATTGATATTTAAAGATTTATTTATAGGTTACCATTCACAGTTATCCAATTTCTAACAGGTGAACCCCAAATCTGAGTTCCTTGGCACATGTAAACTGATAAAGTTAAACAGATTTCGAAGTTGAATACAAAGTTAAGGATAGATTAAAGCAGGAGAATTTTATTCCTTTAGCATTTCTAGGAACTCTTTGACCTTAATTGATGGCACATGAGGTTTTTTTTAATTTTGATCACCACTCATGTCTTTTATAGGCACAAGTGAGTTTAAATTGAGAAGTTTGAGTTTTATTTCTTCATTTCTTTAAGGAGACACAACATGAGGTTTCTGGGCCTCAGATCTATCTGTTTTCTTTTCTTACACTGGTTTAACTGGCATTCCAGGTTTTGTACAGAGGCTGTTCTTGGCTATACTGTGGCCATGTAGACCAGCAGTAGGCAGAATTTCCTTATTTCTAAGAGACTCCTATGGGGAGTTTGCTAGTGTGCTATAGACTGCACCCATTATTCTAGGAAGAATGAAAAAGCACCTTTTAGTCGACCATTCTGGCATCCCAGAGTCCCATTTTAACTAAAACCATTCACCACTCTACATAATTTGGAGCTGAAGCCCTATCTCAGCATCCTGAGAATTTCAATTTTCAGAGCTTAATTGGCCGACAAGTATCCTTATGGGTGACCTAGTTCTTAGGGGTATCTGATTCTGGATATCAGATCAATAAGCCCAAGCCAAATTGTTGGGAGACTGAGCAGTGGCCCCAAAACAAAGCACCTGAGATGTCTGTCCTAGGGGATATTTGGCTGCTCTCTGAATGGATGAGCCCTAGAAATGGGAGTCATTCAGTTTCCTGCTCTGGTTCTCAGCACCCCTACTTTCCAGGGTCTGAGACTGACTGACTCAAACGGAAACTCCTGAGTCAAATCTCAGGAAGCATTTGGATGCTTTCTGATTCCTGCCAACCCAGGGAATCATAAAGCCCCTGCTGCTGGGCATTCCCAGGGTCACCTGGACTTGGGAGACCGGTTGAATAGATTTCAACCTGAAGCTGCCAAGCCATATAGTCCTTCTTCCTCCTATCTTTCAGGAAATCTTAGAAGCAGTCCTAGTTTTATGACTTTCCTGTTTAGTAGTTTCCCAGTTAAACCAGCCACCAAAAAGCCATTAAGTGATTAGAGATTAATTGTCCTAGCTAACAGACATTAGGGTCCTGAGGCAATAGCTTCCTTGCTAGACAAATGCATTATCCCAGTTTAACAGGTTTTTTGGTCTTTATTTTTTTAATATTACATTCAAAAAATATGAGGTCCCCATATACCCTCCACCCCCCTTACCCCACTCCTCCCCCCATAACAACAATCTCCTCCATCATCACGAGACATTCATTGCATTTGGTGAATACATCACTGAGCACTGCTGCACCTCATGGTCAATGGTCCACATCATAGCCCACACTCTCCCACAGTCCACCCAGTGGGCCATGCGAGGACATACAATGTCCAGTAACTGTCCCTTCAGCATCACCCAGGACAACTCCAAGTCCCAAAAAAGCCCCCACATCTCATCTCTTCCTCCCATTCCCCACACCCAGCAGCCACCATGGCCACTTTCTCCACATCAATGCCAAATCATCCTAAACAAACCTCTAAAGAGAAATTCAGTAGGAAGAAGTATAAAGATATTAAGAGTATCCTGGCCTGTGACACCCCTGGGGAAATGAACTCCCACAGCCTGCCTCCAACCTTCCTACTTCATTCCCCAGGTAGCTGAGTGTGGTCAGATAGGAATGCTGCTTGCAAAAGCATAGACCCACTGGGAGGGGCAAACCTCTGGCTCTCTGCTATTGCCACGCACCCCTTTGGGGAAAGGTGAGGGAAGACAATGACAGGCAGGCCCAAGGACAGAGACTCCAGCTGCTGAAATGGCTTGAAGAAACTTCAAAGGGCCCAGTGTTCTGCCAGGGAATGTCCATCTTGTCAAGGCCATGATTTAAGCCACTGCCTAATGACCTAGCTGTCCTGGTTGGGGTCATATTTCATAAGCCTGGGCATGCAGCATGGATGCAGGGAATTCCACAGCCCCAGACCCTTCCCTCCCGAGATTATGACCTTTGGGGGCTCATAGAAAAACTTGTTTAAAATAGAGAACCAAAGGAAGGCATTAAACAAGCTGTAGGCCATAGTTTCACTCACCAATAAACTCCTCAACTGGCTCTCCAAATATGTTACTGGATTTTATTTAGGTTCTTGGCTATGCTGCAGAAAAGAATTTCAAGAGCACACAGAGTGAGTTAGGCCAGTAATTTATTCAGGTAGGGAAGGAAGAGAAATGGGAGAAAATAACAGATTAGGCATCCCAGGTAGAGGGGAAGGGGCTGAAAAGTGATAAAGAGAACTGATTTACAGACTACAATTCCCCATTTTATGTTATAAACCTCAAGGTTTACTTGTGTGGCCACATGGCAGAAGAAAAATGGTGAGAGCAGCATGCAGAGGGCAGGAATGGGTCCAGAGGCAAGAGAGCTGAGAGTGAGAGTGGTCATTTAGGCTCTGCTTGGCTTTTTGAACTGTTAATTATTTCACCCCTTGCTAATGGCAAGGGAGAGGTTCCAGCTGTTTGCTGTTTTGATTGCTTACCCCACTAATTTCCTGTGAGGGCCCAATGATAAAGCACTTAGGGAATACCCAGGACTTGTCCTGGCTTCCAGAAGTCTTTGCTCTGAATAGCAGAATCTTAGGAGTAAGGGTCTTCCAGCAGCAATGTTGGGGGTTATGGATATCCATGTGGACTTCTTGCCAGGTTCTAGATCCTTTTATTGATTCCCTTTCTTACTAGCCTGCTTCAATTGTACCTCAAAATGGACTAACTACATTTCTCTTCTCCACACCTAGCTAATGCCTAGGACTAGCATGGGTGGGCTCAGTACCATCTTTTGTATGAGACCAAGGCCCATCATAGCTTACATGTAGTATCTACCAGAGTACTAGGGAACTTATCACTGTGTCTCATGAGAAACTGTCCCCAGAACTTAATTTGCCATTACTCAGAATCATTACAGCATTTCCAGAAATATCTTATGAAAAATAATTACTCCCTAGTATACTGTATCACTTGTTTATAAAATAAGATGGCTGTATTTTGATAGTTTCTATGAAAAAGGAAAATTTAAAGAAATTCTGCATTACAAATGTGGGTTATTTTTAAAGACTGAAGAATAAAAAGAAAATTCATAAATGATATCCATGCAAACATGGACCCAAAGCAAAATTCTGGAAAGCTAGTACAAGGATGTCTGGACTGAATCCAAGTTAGTATGTGTTTATTAATTTACGATTTTGAAATCCATTACACAGAAGAGCAGCTGAGGAATGAATCACAGTTGTGTCACTTTAAGTTGGATTTTTTTTTCAGTAAGAAAGCTAGAAATTTATTTCATCTAAAGTATAAAATTCAATGATTTAAATCTTATGCATATTTTAGAAACTATTTTTAATAAATTTTATTTTATTTTATTTTTAAGATTTGTTTATTTCTCTCCCCTTCTCCCCCACCCCCTTACCCCCATTGTCTGTTCTGTGTCTATCTGCTGCATGTTCTTCTTTGTCCACTTCTGTTGTTATCAGTGGCATGGGAATCTGTGTCTCCTTTTGTTGCATCATCTTGTTGCATCAGCTCTGTGTGGGCGGCACCATTCTTAGGCAGGCTGCCCTGTCTGTCGCACTGGGCAGCTCTCCTTACGGGGTGCACTCCTTGCGTGTGGGACTCTCCTATGCAGGGGGACACCCCTGCATGGCACGCACTCCTTGTGCACATTAGCACCACTCTTGGGCCAGGTCCACATGGGTCAAGGAGGCCTGGGGTTTGAACTGCAGACCTCCTATGTGGTAGATGGATGCCCTAACCACTGGGCCAAGTCCACTTCCCTTTAGAAACTATTATCACTATTATTTTAAGTATGAAAATTGGAGTGATATTATCTGGATGGAAAGATATAAAGTTCCATTGACAAAACTCTATTTTTAAATCTTTGCATAAATCTCTCCAGTTCTTGTCAGAATATATCTCTTTCATGTTAGCTTGCCAAGAATGTTAATAAAAAGTAGCTACATTTTTAAAACTATTTTCCATAGAGCTGCAAGCTATAATGATGTGGGCTATGGGTGGGAGCTCTTTGTCTCTTCAGAGATAACCTAAGCTGTCTAACTTGTGGGTATGAGATGGTAAGAGGCTGCAGTCCTGTCCTTGGTGATCATGGCAATGACTCCAGTCCCAGGAAACAGTTTAACAATGCAAGGTCTATAAACTTGAAGTATTCAGGGAAAATGCAAACCAAATATGCTAAAAGCTTATCTAGAATATATGAAGTCCATGCTAAAAGCTTACCCAAGATGTGAAAAATATATATGCTAATTCAAGCCTATTGAAAACTGAAACAAAGAAACCATTTAACCTTTCCTCTCTGTACAAAAGAAACTCAAAAGCCTTCTTTGGGGCTTGGAATTGAAACAGAAAGCTCCCAAGTCCGGCCAGCCATCAATAAACCACTTTTCCTTCTCAAAATCATTCCTGAGTCCTGACCTCTCTATACACAAATAATTGAACCTCTCTCAAATTCTACAACATTTTTGGTGACCACGAAGGGACTGCAAATGAAAGCCACAGATGGTAGCATTTTGCTGCCCCTTCTAAATCCCCGAGGACGCTGGGAGGACTTGGGTGAACCCCAAATCTGGGCACTCCTGGGTTAAATTTAATCCAGAAAAGATGTGGGCTCCACCAGAATCTTCCTGACAAAATTCGAGGGCAATGGAAGGTCTGAAGAGAAAGATTCTGGGAATGAAAAAGAATCCAAACATGGAAAAAGGTAAGACTCCCCAGGTGAGCACAGTCTGAAAAGCCCTAGCTTTAATTGCTAGGAAGGGGAGGCTGATCACCTCCTGAGAGAACCCTAGTAGCCCCAGAAAATTGGGGGGAAGCCATTCTCTCTAGGTCTGGAAAAAGGAAAAAACCAGGAAAAAGCCCTGGTGTTTTGGGTTTGTCTAACTGCATGTTAGAATCTGGTACTGGTCTTATATTCACTAAAGGAGTGGAGGCTTGATTTTAACAGGAAGAGCTGTTTATAGGTTTGAGTCCTAACAGCCTGGAAATTGGTCTGGATTTAAAAAAAAAAACTTGGTTACAGGAAAATGGATCAGCTTTTCTAATGGAGCTTGGTCTGGGTATAAAGTTAAACAATGGAAAATGTCTAGCTGAAATCTTTTGTTATGGTGCTAAATTGTGAATGAATTCACTTTATTACAAATCTTAAGTGTTCTAAGGTTTGTGATGGCTGTGGGGACAGCCATGTTGAAAAAATATATATAGAACTTGTGGGTCAGATTAGTGATCTTTGTGCTTCTGCCTGTCAGCTCAATGCTAGTGTTGGAGTTGTGTGGTTATGTAAAGTAGAATTCAGTTGAGTTGGAACCCTCCCTTGCCATTGGCAAGGGGGTGAAATGATTATGGGGCAAAACTGAGGAGTCTGGATGTTTGTGGAGTCTAGATGTTTGTGCATGTTCTGCTGTCTTGTCTCTGGTCTGCCCATTTGCCAGGGCTTGGAGGCCATCTGTATCCGTGCCACACACCCAAGTTTGCCCCAGTCAGGGTGGCTGCATCCCTGGGAGAGTTGCCGAATTTGAGTAGGTTCTGTCTGCCCATTTTGGCCAAAAGTTGGAAAGGGGGGAGCAGCTTGCCCCTTTCCAGTGAGTCCACATTCTTATTTGATTGTTGTGCACCTGACTGCCTGGAAGGGGGGGAAATGAAGGGGGTGAAAAGCAGAATCAAAATAAATGCAGTAAAGTTCCTTCCTTAGGGTGTCAAAGCCAAAATACATTTGCATTCTGCCCAGGTTCTTAGAAGGTATTGTGGTTACTTTAAGTAAAAGAATGTGTTTGGTGAAGGTAAAATTAGTCTTAAAAGTATAAATAATTATAAAAGTTTAACAAGGCATTATTAAATTAAGGTATTTAAATGGCTAATTGCAGAAAGTCATTATTAAACAAAAACTGAATTGATAATAATAATAAAAGGTAATTTTATAACAAGAAAACTTATTGGAAGCCAGCCTCCCCTGCCAACTTGCTTCCAAAAAAAATGTTTCTGGTATTACATGCTACTAAGTATTTAAAGTGAAAAAAATTTCATTATTTTAACAAGCTTGTTTAGTATTAATGGCAATTATGTGTTGTAAGAAGTTTGCCTGATAACGTAGTATGTGGGATATATGGAATGTGCTTTTATTTTTAAGAAAACAAGATGATTTTGCCCTAAGATAAAATGATTGATTATTGGAAAGAGTAGAGTGTGGGACAAAACCTGAATGAATACTGAAAGTGTAGAAGGTTTGTGGAAGGAAAATTTTTATGATTAAAATTGAGTAAGATTTAATAAGTCTATATAAAGTTTTAAAGGGTTTAGTATCAAGTAGCATACTGATGCAAAGTTGAAATTTTGTTCTTTCTCAAAGTCTCTCAAGTCATTAGTCTCTTTTACTAAAGGTTTCCTGAATTATCAATATACAAAGAAAATCTGTTTTATCAAATTAGCTTCTTGTGCTTTAACCTCACCATTTCCTCAGTGTTTGAAAAAGAGTCTTATCTCTTTTAAAATAACATTATGTTCTAGAAATAAAATCCTAAAAAGTAGCTTTTTATTTCAAACTAACTGCAAGAGATTTATTCTTTTACCTTAAAAGAAAAATTAAAGTAATAGTTAAGTTCATCTAATATGTTATAAGTCGAATGAAAGGTGTTTAAAGCTGTTATAAAATTAAAAAGTTTTAAAAAATCAATAAAAACTATAACTAAGAGTTAAAATCATTTATAAATGCATTTATATTTTAAAACAGCAGAAAGATAATAACTGAAATTATAGCTGGGTGAATTTAGCCTACAATTATTATTTAAGTGTAAATTCTAAACTAACCTTTCCTTTGTTTATAGTTACTTCAAGCCTAACCTCACCCCTTACCTTTGTCTATAGTTATTTCATAATAGCTTCTGCCCCTGCAGTCCAGAGAAGAGCTGGGACATCACTGTCTCCTGTTCTAGTATTAGTAACGCTTTCTCTCATGAATTCAAGTGTAAACTAAATAAATTGCTGCCTAATGGAATAAAGTTAAACAACCACTAGAGTTTTATTATCTCCAAAAAAAAAAACAAAACAAAAACAAAAACGGGGGGGAGGGTGGGAAGAAGTCTCCTGCCTTGATGGTCAGTGTTCCTAAGAGTAGCAATTCATGAGAGAAACCAGTCTGTCTCCCTGAGGCTTCAAATAGCCTCAGTAAATATGCATAAAATTAATCTTGTTGCTTATCCAAAATTCTGCTAAATTCAAAGTAAAATATAAAGTTCTGAAACAAAAAAATGGTGCTAAAGCATTGAAAACATTTTAGTTACAACCCATTAATTAAAAAAGAGAATTTTTGTATAAAACTGCATGGTCACAGTGTAAAACTGCACAGTCATAGTGCAAATTAAGAAAAGTTTCAGGAGTCTTTGAAATGTTTTGCAGCCACACTTGTTTTGTAAAAATTAGAAGTTTAAAGTAACTAAAGTTATATTTTTGTGTCAAACTATTCATGTCTGCCTATTTGCTCAAATTGTTAAAGTTAAATATGCAGTTATATAAGTAATATATATTTCTAAACCCCAAATTAAGCTAAACAGTATATAAAATAATGCAAATTATAAGTAACATCAATGAGTTGTGTTTCTGTGTCTAACTCTTTGTGTCTGCCCATTTGCTCAGTGTATGTCTTCATACATCAGGATAATATCAAATTAACAAATGAAAATTCTTAAAAGAGCTCTATTCAAATTGTTAAAAATTAAATATGCAGTTATATATGTGAATAAATATTATTGAAGCCCAAATTAAACTAAGCAGGATGAAAAAGTCATAGAAATCTGATTATAGAAACAATTAGGAAAGGGCCTCCTCTTTGCAAGAGCTTTAAAGGCAAAACTAAGTGTGGCAGATTAAACTTATCTACTAAGCTAGGGAATTAAAAATCAGTTTGCCCTGTAATTTCCCAGTTTAAACCTTTTGTCAGCCATAAAATGTAAAAAAACAAAGATTAGGTTAGTTTTCACATAAAGGAAGAAAAATGTTGATTAGTGTAACCTGGCAGCCTGCTGCCTCAGTCTCCCACTCCTGGGTTGGACAGCAGTGGAAGAAACCAGTTTAAGCCAGTCCTATGGGCAGTGCAAGGATGCCCAAGAAGGAGCTAGGTCGTTGTCATTTCAGCACTAAATTCTATTCCTTATTTGACAAAGGGGAGAAGGTAAAAACTAAAATGGTTGGAATGTAATAGAGGAAGCAGTTAAATCACAAAATTTTGAGTGGGGAAATTAAATCTTCTCAAATAAGCTGTAACTTCTGAAGTATCCAATCTATAGAGAAACAGAGGAAGAGCTTGTGTGCTAGGTTTAAGGGTATAAATTGTGTCATTTTTCTTTGTTCGGGGCTCCAGCCATATCTAGTTCTGCACCCCTCCTTGCAAGATTGAGAATAAATTCTTTTCTTCTCCACAATCGGGTGAGCCTTATTTTCATCCAGAAGAGTTCTTTCCAACAAAATAAAAGTAATTACTGACAAAATGCAATAAGTAAAGAAAAGTCCATAAAAAACTATGGAGAGACCTTCCCTAGATTATGATTAAACAAATTAAAAATTGTGTAATGTGTTTTAAAACCTGGTAGTCGGTATGCTTTTAAATTATTCCTTTTTATAAGTTAAACAAAGAAAAAAGTTTTTAGCTTCCTGTAAGGAAAAAGAAAACATTCCTTGCATAAACTATAATGGTTTCAATTTTATTTAACTTGAGTGTAATCTCCCATAATTAATTAATAAACTAAATTAGCATTATATTATGAAATCTTTAGAGTAATGGAAATTGTAAGTTCACATTAGTAAAATTAGGCTAAAAGAAAAAAAATTGTAAATATGCTCTCTTAAATAAATAGAGTAAATTTCTTTAGTTGATAATTGTAATTTAATAAGTTTATTAAACATGAAGTGGCTAGTCAATGTGGTTATAGTCAATTATAAAGAGTTTGTAAAACATCTTCCAAACTAAAAATGTTTAAATAGTTCTAGTTCTAGAAGTCATTGTTAACTAAAATCTTAAATTAGTATTAGTTGCAAAAATAACTTCATAATAATGAAACCTGTCTAAAAGCCACCTTAAGGTACATATTTAATTAAATAGTAATAAAAAGTTATCTTGATTCTATTGAGAATCTTCTATTTTCATTTTAACAATGAAAAATAATTTTTTTCCTCTATTACGAAAGTACCTACTGTTATCTTCATAATAAAATTGTGTAAGTTAAACAGTCATTTATTATGTGTTGCATTAAATTGTGTTAAAATATATATAAAAACAAGGAATAAACTTTAACATTGTCAAATTTTTTTGTGCATTCAAACCAGGCCTTGAATACATTATAGGTTGCCTCTTCATGTGAGTTATTGGCTAGGCTAGTCACTAACCCCTCAATTAAAAATATTTGCTATATCACCCTCTGGTTCTGCTCCCAAAGTTGATGGAAACTATGTTGCAATTTCAAGCTCCTGCAGCAGCCAATGATGACTTGGTGCAGCCAAGTGTACGATGGATATCACCTCCAGACTGGCACTGTTCCATAGTGCCAGAGAGCACTATGCACCAAGCTAGTAAAATACGAGAAAATCTCCCTAAGATCAAGGATGCTGCAACTTGCTCACTGCATGAAGAACATGCTAAATAGAGCCATGACACCAAAATACTGTAAGTAAAACATAAACACAATTGGCATTATGGCCTGCTCTCATGGAGAAATAACATGTAAAATATTACAAACCTGAAACTTAAAACTATTAATTGCAACTCTAAATCCTTTGCATTAAGTAACACATTAATTAATATTAAGTGCTGTACTCTTATCCTGTACTAAATATATGCCTAATAATTGTAATGTTATCTTTTCTATTTTAGATCAAGTGCAGAAGTATATTAAACATGTTAAATTCCTAGTAAATTCATTTTCTAAACATTTAATAAACATGTCTATAGAATAAAGTGGCAGTCTCAGCCAAGCTCAGTCAACTTACTATAGTCTACTGTACTCTACTGTGTAGCAAAAATGAGGCTTGCTTCCTAATAATGAATCACCTATTAAACAAGTCAAAATTACTAGAAATTGCACAATTAAAACCAAAATGTAAAAAAAATCTTTATTCTGTAGTTCTAATCACTCCCACAGCTAAAAACTAAGAAAATTTCCAACTTAGTGTACTAATCCTGAATGAAACCAATTGCCCAAAGGGTGCCAGTTCACCAGGAGCATATGACAGAGCACATGAGTGACAATCATTAAACAGCTTAAAATGTGTCTTCAAAGATAAGTATCTATTGCAATTTCTCTCCAAAGATAAATAACATAAAAAAGTATATATATATATATATATATATATATATATACATATACTGTTCCCACCAGCTTTTAAAATAGAGTACCATCTTTATAAGCTCCTAACCTTGTCTATCTCTGTAATCCAACATCCTTTTTAAAAAATGAGTATTCCAAATTTCCAAATTTTTAATTAAGTTTGTTTCTTTCAAAATAAATATCTTATTAACCATATAAAAACTTCATCCAACTTCATACAGAATGCCAGATACATCTTCCTCCAGTTAAAATAAAATAAGAGTTTTACACCTTGTTAGGCAATAACTACAGTCCATGGCCAGCAGGAAGCAGTTACAGAGAAGAAATCATCTCCCTTCAGCACCCCTTTTTAAATTAAAGGTGTAAACTCTTTAAGGGTAAAATAAAATTAATAAATGGATCTAAAACTTGACTGGAAATCCATGTAAGCACTGGTGGCCCCAAGATGACTGCAGGGGGCCCCCATCCCAAGATTCTGCTGTCCAAAATAAAAACTTCTAAACTTCCAAAAATAGTCCTGGATGCTACACTGAAGATTGATAAATAATCAATCAAAACAACAAACAGCCTTCCACCTCATAGCTCCAACAATAATTATGCCAAGGCTTAGCAAGTTAAACTTTGGCAAAGGGGGGAAATGATGTGGGCTATGGGTAGGAGGCTCTTTGTCTCTTCAGAGATATCCTAAGCTGTTTAACTTGTGGGTGTGAAACAGTAAGAGGCTGCAGTCCTGCCCTTAGTGACAATGGCAATGACTCCAGTTCCAGGAAACAGTTTAACAATGCAATGTCTATAAACTTGAAGTATTCAGGGAAAATGCACACAAAATATGCTAAAAGCTTATCTAGAATGTATGAAGTCCATGCTAAAAGCTTACCCAAGATGTGAAAATATATATATACTAATTCAAGCCTACTGAAAACTAAAACAAAAAAAACATTTAACCTTTCCTCTCTGTATAAAAGAAACTCAAAAGTCTTGTTTAGGCTTGAAATTGAAACAGAAAGCTCCCGAGTCTGGCCAGCCATCAATAAACCATTTTTTCTTCTCAAAATCATTCCTAAGTCCTGGCCTCTCTATACGCAAATAATTAAACCTCTCTCAAGTTCTACAACAATAAGAGCTTGAAGCCTGCCTTCCAAATTGTTTCTGATAACTATTATACCACTTCTACCCATAGCACTATAAGATATTCTATTTTTGTTGCATGTATTATCTGTCCTCTAAAAGTCCAAATTTGGCCACTGAGAAAACCTAACAAATTTTACCTTTGTTCATAGTAACCCAGTTCTAAGAAATCCTAAAACAAAGAGACCCATAGATGCAATTACTTAAATAAGACAGATATTTCCTTTTTCCCCAAACAATTCAAAACAAATGTAGGTAGAATTTGCTTCACCAAGTCATATCTTTCCTTCTATGTGTGTGTCCTGGCTTTATCACTGAAAGTCCCTCATCCAGTGAATCTTCTTGGTTTGGGGCAAACTGAGGTATTTTTTCACCCAACTCACAGGTATACTAATAAAATGAAGAAAGGCAGAATCATTCTGGGAGATAAATAGCATTTTCTGGCATAATCACTAAAATTGATCCCAAAAATAGAAAATATGTTTTTCAGGCAGATATTACACTTTGACTTGTGCAACACCTATTCCAATGCCATTTTCTCAAGTGTTAATGATTGTAGGAACTAAAAACTCAATTTTGTAAACTTGCATATGGGTGAAGATGGTTTTGTGATGCAGTTGTGAACAAGGAGATAGTGTTAGAGGCTACTGGTAGTGTAATTTCCTTTATCTCCTTCTACTGGAACTTAACCTGGAGACTGGAGGTACCTTAGAAATTGCTAATGATTGTGACCTGAGAAAATGGAGTAGATGGTGCTTCAGGGCATAGCTGTTTCTTCACTGGGCAGTAAATTGACTACTCCACACTTTTCCTTCTAGCAATAAATTAAACACAATAGTAGTATTTTTGTTAAGCAAATCTAAGAGCAATCCAAACTGATAACATGTTAGAACAATTAAAGATACAAATTTGTGGTAAAAGCTACTCACTAGTTTGGATGTTTTATGCAAGTTTTATATTTTATGTGGCTGTTCAATAATCAAAGATAGCTAAGAACTTTAGAACATTAAAATAAGCTGTCAGAACTGCATCAAACAGTAGGTATGTATCATAAAGGCATAAAAATAAGGACATATTGTCAGAAAAGTATTAAACAGCAGAAACATCTGCCATACACGATCACTTGAGAGATGACAAAAGGCAACATTTCAGAACAGTAGAGAAAGGTAAAATTTCCATAAATGATGCAGAAACAACCAGACATTATATGGAAAGAAATATTGAATCTGCTCTTCACATCATCCTTGAAAATTGTAGGTTGTTTAAGGATCATAAAGCAAAACTAATAATTTGCCTCTTTTAGAATGAACTATGAAATCTTTACTAATTCATGGAAGAGATGAGTTATCTAAAATATACATATCACAATAATAGTCAATAGATGTTTTCAAGTATAAATCCCTTTAAAAAATCAAAGGGATTATTGTATAAAACCAGAAATATGTTAGTCACAATATATAGAATTATCAGGTAGAATATATATGTTTTTAAATATAAATCAGAGTCAACTTGCAGTTTAGAGCATTTTATTCAGGATACTGAGTAAGCTACAGCAAGGAAATTGTTCACTTGCAAAATTAAAGCTGTTATAAGGTCAGTGTGCTTGTTGGCAGTTTTAAAACCAAAATAAAGGAACTTGGCCAGATTCTTTTCATTGGAGCTGAGATCTGTTAAACTGATAATGGTGGGTTAAGTGTAAGTGGGGTTTTATTTTTAAAATTCTTTGACATGTTTAACTAGGTGCTTAATTGACTTTCTGGCATCAAGGGTGTCAGTGGGGGTTTTCAAAAGCTCACACTTGTCACATTGTTTCATCCTAGTTTAGAAATTTTAACTTTTGCCTTGGATCTAGAAAATCCAGTAGCTATTTTTGATTATAATTATTAGCATCTTCCTTTTGGTCAATCCCTTTGCTATGAAGACTTTTCCAAAGATATTGTTAGTCTCTCATTTACCACTAGGTTTTTCCATTAATTATCCATAGCAAGATTGTTCATTTTCCAAGGCTCTAGGAGTCCATTCCAATATCATTGTTCCTGGTGTCTCAGTAGTATCATTCATTGGCTTATTGGCAGCTCAGTAGTATTTAAGAGTTGAGAGATTCTTGTGGGGTTTTATGAGCATTATGACTAAAAAGAACTTAAGAGCTCATAGTAGGTTGTCTCCAAGCCAAGGTACCTAGGAACTCAAACTAGTCTTAGAAAATAATTCCCCTGTTCCTGTGGTGCCCACTGAGGAAAACAAAGCCTCCCCTTAGGACAATATATAGATTGTTCCACTTACCCAGGTTAATTTCCCCAAATAAAGCCTAAAGTGATAAAAATGGTAAAGATGCCACCATGTTTAAGCTCATAAAAATGCTTAGGTAATGTGGTTGACCGTATTACTTGGGCCAATGAACTAAGACTAATTTGTATTCCATCTAAGACAGAGGTAATATCATTAATAACCTCTGCCAGGGTTAGTGATAAGTTTCTCATAATGTTTTTTATTTGTGTGATTCCAAATGTCAGGAATACAATACTGATGGATCACATAAAAAATGAGTTAGCAATTCCCTTAGGAAATGTACTGGAATAACAAAGGGTCTTATTTAAATGTCCACATCTGGAATGGGTTCTCCAATCTTGATAATTTATAGACCTAGGATCCCCTTTTACAAATAAATCTCAGAATATTATGCATAGTATTCATGAGATTTTAGTTTTAGGCTGACAGAACCATGCACATTGCTCACAAAGGAAATAATAGGCAGTAGGGGCACATGAGATCTGGGAAAGAATGAATTATTTGCAACACAATGTCAGAAACACATTAGCTGGATTTTGTATCTTAATGTCCATTAGTATTTTCAAAGTGGCAAATATTTGTCTAGTCACCCTAAGGAGGTTAGTAAAGGTAAAATCAGAGCCACCTAAGGTTTGGTTATTAATTGCATTTTTTTCCTTTGGGTAAAAGGGATTATAGTATAAATGACAAACTGAATTCTTTAATGTTAGTTGCCAATGGAGGCATAGGTGGAAACTCCATCTGCTGTAGTTCCCTGTGGTCTTAATCTAAGACAACTGAATTGCCCTGAGGTTTTTGTCATGTGTGTCTGGAAGTGGGTGACATATCAAGAGTCAGTAAAGTTCAGAAAATGGTACCTGCTTGCGTTAACCTACACATAGTATTAGAATGAGCAGCTATTTTAATAGGTGCAGTCAGGAAGATCAGGTAAGATGAAAAGAGGAAGGAACAAGGGAAAGAGTTGTTTTATTTCCTTGGCTACTCAAGCAAATATCATGCAACGAGTTGGCTTAAACAATGGGAGTTTATTAGGTCGTGGTTTTGAGGCTTGGAAAAATCCAAATCATGATGCCATCAAGGCAATGCCTTCTGCCTGATGACCAGCAATCTGAAGCTGAAAGCTTTTGGTCCTTGGTTCTCAGCTACTCTGTTACATGACAATACATATGGCAGCCACTCCTGGACTCTTCATTTTCTTCAAGGTTTCATTGACTTTACTGATGTTGATCTCCTTGCTTCTTGTGCTTTTCTCTCTTTCTGCCTGATTTCTTTCTGCTTGTAAAGGACTCCACTAATATGATTAAGTACCATTCTCATTGGATTGAGCCACAATTTAAGTGAACTAATCTCAACAAAAGTTCCTGCTTACAATGGATTCACAGCCACAGAAATGGATTACGTTTAAGAACAGGTTTTTTTTCTCAGGTACATGCAACTCCAAACCACCACACTGCACACTCTGTGTCCCAAAACACACATTTACTTTTACATATAAAATACATTTATTCTGTAGCAATATCCCAAAAATCAGTCATAGCTGTGATCTGCCCAGGGGCACAATTCCCCTCTCTGTGTGGGCATGTGAAATCTAGAAAGTAACTTATCTGCTTTCAATATACTTACAATATACTTTCAATATGCTTCCAATATACAATATACATATACAATATGCAGTGGAGGGAAGCAGACTTGGCCCAATGGATAGGGCATCCACATACCACATGGGAGGTCCACAGTTCAAACCCCAGGACCTGTGTGGAGCTGGCCCATGTGCAATGCTGATGCACACAAGGAGTGCCGTGCCATGCCATGCAGGGGTGTCCCCAAGTAGGGGAGCCCAACACGCAAGGAGTGTGCCCCATAAGGAGAGCCACCCAGTACAAAAGAGAGTGCAGCCTGCCCAAGAATGGCACTGCACACATGGAGAGCTGACACAAGATGATGCAACAAAAAGAAACACAGATTCCCAGTGCCACTGATAAGGACAGAAGCGGTCACAGAAGAGCACAGTGAATGGACACAGAGAGCAGACAACTGGGGGGGAGGGGAGAGAAATAAATAAATAAATAAATCTTTAAAAAAATACAGTGGAGGTAAATCATAAGACATAAGATAGACTTTCCCATTCCAATAGGGAGAATTGGTAGGAAAACAGGTGCCACAGGAAGTCTGAAACACAGAGCCAAACCCTATTAGATTTCAAAGCCTGAGAGTCATGAATGGATTAATGGTTTGTCCTTCAGACCTGATGGACCAGCTTCTTCACTCCTTCCAATTGCTTGTGCAGTGGTCATGCTTTTCCCAAACTCTGGAATTAAGGCTCTACCCTCTGTGAGAATTGGGGTAGCAACTAGCCTCTCCAGAAATGCTGGAGCACAGACCCCACATCCTCTGTGCACTGGGATTTTGACCAGCCTCTTCACAAACACCAGGGCATAGGCCTCACCCTCTCCAGGTTTTGGGGTGGCAGCACTCCCTTAAGAATAGCACAGAAATACTGCCTTTTACAATTGCCAGAATATATCATCTGCTCCACACACATGGGTGGAACTGCTCTCTTGGCCATGGTCTGCTGTTTAAGTTGTTTTTCCTTTAATTTGTTCCTTCTCTGACCCTTTCAGCCCAGGTTGGCAGTATTTCTATTCATGCAATTTTCAAAAAACTTATCAAGTTTGCATATATTTAACAGGGCAAATGTGCTCCCAAAAAGCATATTCTTAAATTTAGTCCATTCCTATGGGTATGGACCCATTGTATACAGGGTCTTTTGAGTTTTTTTCAGTAAAGGTGTGACCCACCTTACCCAGGATAGGTCTTAATTCTCTTACTGGATTGCCTTATAAATGGGATGGAGAGAGAGAGAGAGAGAAAGAGAGAGAGAGTGAGAGAGCGAGAGAAAGCGAGCAGAAGAGTCCAGGGTTGCTGGCATGCTGGCAGTTGGACTTCCAGAAGAAAGCATCATCTTGATGATACCTTGATTTGGACATTTTCATGGTTTCAAAACTACATGTTGAGGATTGTGGGAACATGGTGGCAGTCTGACAGGCAAAGCTGAATGCTCTCACAAAAACAACAGAGAAAAATCATATGTGTGCAAGCGACCTGCTTTGGGGATCAGCAGACCAGGAAAGTGCTACACAACTCTGAGGAGGGCAAGAGAGAGAAGAAGCTGAAGAGACAAATGTGAGTAACCAAACCCCACAGTATCTGAGAAGGCTAACCCCACCCTTAAGATATTAAGCTGGGGTAAAACCCTTGTCGCCCTATAGCTGGCTGAAACAGGAATAGTCATCTTCCTCACTGTCATATGTTTCAAGGGAAAAGGGAGGGAGGTTGGACTTGTTTTCCTTAGTGAATTCAGCCAGCAGAGCCCTCTTTTAATCTCTAACCTGGAGATTCAACACTAGAACACAGGAAAACCCAGACTAAAACACATCCATGAAATGGGTGCAACTACCATTATCTGCTGGCAGGTATGGAAAATGCATGGAAAAAAACCACTCCTGCTTTCTGTATCCAACCCCTGAGAGGAAAATCTGTGCCTCTCTAGTGAGTCCTTGGTCCAATTTTGAGAAAGTAAGTTGGGCAGTTTTAAAGACTGAGAAAAGTTGAACCAAATATCAGAGAAGTGCAGTGGGAAAAAATGAAACAATAGGCAAATGAAAAATTAGCCATCATACCAAATGCACAAACATATTCAGAAGTCTAGACATTAGAAAAAAATTACAAGTCATACTAAGAACCAGGAAGAAATAGCCCAGTCAAAATAATGAATGAAATATCCTAATGAGATACAAGATTTAATATAATTAATCAGTGATAATCACACAACTTTCATAAGCACTTCAAAAAATTTAAGGAAAATATGACTAAAGAAATGAGAGATATTAAGAAGAAATTGGGAGAGAATAAAAAACAATTTGAAAGTCTGCAAAAAAAGAGTAACAGACCTTATGGGAATGAAAGACATGATGGATGACATTAAAAATACTTTAGAGGCATATAAGAGCAGATTTGAATTGCTTGAAGGCAAAATTACTGATTTTGAAGACAGAACAAATGAACTAAAAAGGACAGGAGAACAGGAAGAGAAGAGAATGGAAAAAGTGGAACAGAGTTTTGAGAAATAAAGTGACAATGCAAAATGCACAAACATTGGCAGTTTTGCTGTTCCAGAAGTAGAAGAAAATGGCAAAGGTGCAATGGTAAGGACCAGGAAGGAATGAGGGTCCAACAGTGAGCCCCTGATACTAATGACTATGCTTGTGAGCTTATACACCTGAAATAAGAACAAGGCCTAGAGCAGCACTGTGCCTAGGAGTTCCCTCCTGACAGCCTCCGTGTTACTCAAATGTGGCCAGTCTTGAAGCCAAACGCACCATGTAAATGCAATGCCTTCCCCCCAGCGTGGGACATGACACCCGGGGATGAGCCTCCCTGGCACTGAGGGATCACTACCAAGTACCAGCAGATGATGCAACTAGAAAATGACGTTGAATTAAAGGTTCAATACAGCCAGCAAAATATCCCTGTCTACATATAATAACAGGAGTTAAAAATGCTGTTTGACCTAAAGTAAGTGGGAAATGGAAAGGACAAATGAGTTCATATGGCTATGAGTCTCTAAAAAAGAGTCTGGAGGTTGTCAGAAGGATTGCCCTTATGCACACCTGAGCAGACTCTCAGAGACAGATAAAGTATATACAACCCCAGGTATTGGTCCTTTTGAGGGCTAAAGAGACCCACAGGTTCTATGGTCATGGCAGATGGGATTCACTGCCATGCCAGTTGGTCCTTCTTTGGAGCTGGTGTTTCTGCGTGATGGAGCTGGAGTCAGATGGGATCTCTTTTCACAAGGCTTTCATGCTACTTTACTGGAATTGTAGTTGGTGCTGGGGCTTAAGATATCTCTAGGGGATTTGAATCTCTGGACTGACAATATGATAGCCAGGCTCTGACCTCAACAGACTTCAGCTCCTACACTCTGATTTATTGGACTTACTCCACTCAGCTAACATGGAGTTGAAGAATGTCAACCACCACACCATGCAGCCTAGAGTGCCTACAACTGAAAGCAGGAGGAATGCATCCAGTATCCATGTGGAATCTAAACCCCCTCTTGACATAGATGTGGAATGGACACTACCAAGCCAAGATCCACAGGAAGGAGGAATACAGTAAGGATCAGAATGGACTTAATGATATTCTATTCATGAACTATTGTGGTTAATAATCGAGAAAATGTGGCATTTATGTGGAAAAAGTGGCCATGGTGACTGCTGGGTGCGGGGAATGGGAGGAAGAAAAGAGATGTGGAGGCATTCTTGGGACTTAGAATTGTCCTGGGTGGTGCCCCAGGGACAATTGCTGGATGTTGTATGTCCTCCCATGGCCCACTGGATGGAACGTGGGAAAGTGTGGGCTATGGTGTGGAACACGGGACATGGGCTGCAGCGATGCCTGGAGATGTACTCACCAGACGCAATGGATATGACATGATGATGGGGGAGAGTGTTATTGGGGGGGAGTGGTGGGGTGGGGGCGGTGGGGGCGAATGGGGACCTCATATTTTTTTAATGTAATATCTTTGAAAAAAACGAATAAATTGAGTAGAATTTGGGGAAAAAACCAAACCAAACCAAACCAAACCAAAACAAGAATATTTGAGGAAATAATGACTGAGAACTTACCAACACTTAAGAAAGACTAAATATCAATATCTGTATTAGTCAGCCAAAGGGGTGCTGATGCAAAATACCAGGAATTGGTTGGTTTTATAAAGGGTATTTACTTGGAGTAGGAGCTTACAAATACCAAGCCATAAAGCATAAGTTACTTCCATCACCAAAGTCTATTTGGAGCAAGATGGTTGCCAACATCTGTGAGCATTCAGGCTTCCTGGGTTCCTACATTCCTGGGACTTGGTTTTCTCTGGGATCAAGTCTCTTTTCTTCCTGGAGCTGGCTTCTCTTTCCTCTGCATGCTGACTTCCCAGGTCTCCAGCTTAAGTCCTCAGCATCAAACTCCAACATGAGAAACCCTCAACTCTGTTCTTTTCCATGCCTTTTATTTGTGAGTCCCCACCCACAAAGAGGTGGAGGTTCAATGCCCTAATGACATGGCCCAATTAAAGCCCTAATCATAACTCAATCATTCTCAATAATAGACCATATTGCAAACATAATCCAATATATATTTTTGGAATTCATAACTATATCAAACTGCTATAATATCCAAGAAGGAAAACATACCCCAAACAAAATAAATCCTACTAGACCTACCCCAAGACATCAATTACATAGAATGAAAAGTATCAGAGATGAAGAGGAGATTCTGAATGCAGCATGACAAAAGCAAAGTGTCACATACTAGGGAAACTCAAAAAGATTAAGCACCAAACTCTCCTCAGAAGTCAAGGAGGAGAGAGATAAGTGGTATGATGTATTTAAAGTATTGAAAGAGTAAAACTGCCAGCCAAGAATTCTATATCTGATAAAGCTGTTCTTCAAAAATGAGGGTAAGTTCTAAGTCTTCACAGACAAAAACCAGTACAATATGTTACCAAAAGAAAAGATTTTCAAGAGATACTAAATGGGGTGTGTGATGGTTAGGCTATTGTGTCAGCTCGGCCAGGTAATTGTACCCAGTTGTTTGGTCAACCAAGCACTGGGCTAACTGTGATACAAGGGCATTTATAGAATTTAGTCACCACAGGATATATATGGTTGACAGGGAGTTATACAGGGCATATGCCCAGGGTATATGGTAATGTCTATATATACTCATAGTGGAAACAATTAAAAACAACAGCTGGGGGGGGTACTGGGCTCCTGGCCGGGGGGTCACTGTTGTGGGCCCTGGGAGAGCAGTGGCAATCCTCCAGGTGCAATGGCAAGAACCAGGAAGGAAGGAGGGCCCAACAGTGGGCTCTTGATACTAATGGCTACACTTTTGAGCCTATACACCTGCAATAAGAACAAGGCCTAGAGTAGCATTGTGCCTGGGGGTTTCCTCCTGACAGCCTTCATGTTACTCAAATGTGGCCACTCTCACAGCCAAACTCAGCATGTAGATGCGATGCATTCCCCCCAGCGTGGGACATGACACCCGGGGATGAGCCTCCCTGGCACCGAGGGATCACTACCACATACCAGCTGAAGATGCAACTAGAAAATGACCTTGAACTAAAGGTTCAATGGGGATCAGCAGAATACCCCTGTCTACATATAATAACATGACTTCGGGAAGCTGTTTGACCTAATGTAAGGGGGAAATGGAAAGGAGAAATGAGATTATAAGGCTGTGAGTCTTTAAAAAAGAGTCTGGAGGTTGTCAGAAGGAATACCCCTATGTACAACTGAACAGAGTCTAAGAGACAGGTAAGGTAGATACAACCCCAGGTATTGGTTCTTTTGAGGGATAAAGAGACCCACGGGTTCTATGGTCATGGCAGAAGGGGTTCACTGCCATGACAGATGGCCCTTCTTTGGAGCTGGTGTTTCTGCGAGATGGAATTGGACTCAGAGGGGATCTCTTTTCACAAGACTTCCATGCTACTTTATTGGAATTGTAGTTGGTGCTGGGTTTAAGATATATGTAGAGGATTTGAATCTCTGGACTGATAATATGACACCCAGGCCCAGAGCCTCAACAGACTTCAGCTCCTACACTTTGATTTATTGGACTTACTCCACTCAGCTAACATGGAGTTGAAGAAGGTCAACCACCACAACATGGAGCCTAGAGTGTCTACAACTAGAAGCGGGAAGAGTGCATCCAGTACCCTTGTGGAATCTAAGCCCTCACTTGACATAGGAGTGCAATGGACACAACCAATCCAATGTCCACAGAGAAAATGTGGAATAGATGTGGGAACGGTAGCCATGGGGGCTGCTGGGTGTGGGGAAAGGGAGGAAGAGATGAGATGTGGAGGCGTTTTCGGGACGTGGAGTTGTCCTGGATAGTGCTTCACGGACAATTACGGGACACTGTAGATCCCCCCAGGGCCCACTGGATGGAACGTGAGAGAGTCTGGGCTATGATGTGGACCATTGACTATGGGGTGCAGTGATGCTAAGAGATGAACTTACCAGGTGCAATGGATGTATCATGATGTTGGGAGAGAGTGTTGCTGTGGGGGGAGTGGGGGGCGGGGGCGGTGGGGTTGAATGGGACCTCATATATATTTTTTAATGTAATTAAAAAAATAAATAAATAATTAAAAAAAAAAGATTCTTGGCTGAAAGTTTTTCTCCTGTAGTATCTTAAATATATCATACCACTGTCTTCTTCCCTTCATGGTTTCTGGTGAGAAATCAGTGCTTAATCTTATTGGGTATCCCTTATGTGAGATGCATTACTTTCTCTTGCTCTTCTCAGAATTTTCTCTTTGACTGTGGCATTTGACATTCTGAATAGTATGTATCTCAGAGTTGTTCTATTCAGATTTTTTCAGATGTTAGTATGTTGTGCTTCTTGGACATGTATATCTATGCCCTTCAGTAGGGCTGTGAAATTTTCTACAATTATTTCTTCAAATATTCTTTCTGCCCCTTTTCACTTCTCTTCTCTTCTGGGACACCTATGACACATATCTTTGCATGTCTTTTGCTGTCATTTAATTCCCTGAAATCTTGTTCAATTTTTCCCAGTCTTTTCTTTATATGTTCTTTTGTATGTTCACTTTCAGAAGCCATTTCTTCAAGCTCATCAATCCTTTCTTCTGCCTCCTCGAAATCTGCTATTATATGATTCCAATTTTTTTAAAAATTTCATGTATTTTGCCTTTTATTCCCATACGTTCTGCTATTTTTCTATGTATGTTTTCCAATTTTTCTTTGTGCTCATCCAGTGTCTTAATACCCTTCATCTCTTTAGCCATCTCATTGAATTTATTAAGGAGATTTGTTTGAACATCTATGATTAATGGATTCAACTCCTTTATGTCATCTGGATTCTTCTCTTGTTCCTTTAACTGGGCCATATCTTCCGGTTTCTTAGTGTGGACTGCAATTTTTGTGATTGTCTTGGCTTCTGGCTTACTAGGGTATTTATTCTGGATTCAGTTTTTCTCTTTAGTTTAGGGCTTCCCAACCTTTCTCCCTTGCTGGTTGTGCAGGAGGGACCAAGGATGTAGTTGGTATTACAAACTTTCGAGGTTCAAGCTTCCCTCATTGTCCCAGGGACCAAAGAAGCTTATCCCAACTTTCTTCTTTGCCCAGGGGTAGGGACAGAATGACAGCTGTGTGGAACAATCCAAGTTGTGCAGGCCTAGTCTGTAGTTGACCAAAGAGGCTGATGAGGCTATATACCCCTTTATCCCTACCCAGGGCAGGGATGGAGCTGTAGGTTTGGGCAGCAATCTATGCAGATGTTGATCACCAAGATGACCACAGTTGCCCCAGTAGACTTCTGACTATTCAGTCCATTCAGCCAAATATACCTACAGTTACCTGGATAGGCTGGTGCAGGGCCTGCCAGTCTCCTCCCTGCAAGAGGTGAGGTTGAAGCCTAGGCTAGGCCTGCAGGCTGATCTGGGTGAAATAAACTGGTTCCTACTGTCACTGTGATTTTCCATCAGCTTGACTTCACCTCATGCTGGAGGCAGAGTTATAATGGCAGCTACTGGCCACTTTCCAACTTGAACATGTTCAAACTTTAGCTGTTCTTAGGGTTATTCTTTAGCCAGCTGAATTTACTAATCAGTAGCTGAAATCAGTGGCCAAACATCTCTTCCTCCTCTGTTTTTGGGAAATGGAGCTACAAATTCCAGCTACGGAATAGCTCCTGGGGTGGCTTGTGCTTCCAAAATAGAATAATCACTGTCTTCTGTGTCTTGGCCAGTAATTTCCTGTAAAGGCTGGCACAGATCCCCCAGGCTTCATCCCTGCTGGAGGTGGGGTTGGGCCTTAGGCTAGAGCTGCAGTATGCTCTGGATGCAAAGAAGCCAGTTCTTACCAGTGCTGTGATTTTCAGTTCACCCTGCTTCCCCCCATGCCAGGCATGGAGTTAAGATGGTGACTACTGGCTGCTTTCTGACTTGGACAGGTTCAAACTTTAGCTATTCTCAGGATTATACTTTAGCCCACTGAATTTACTCATCAGTAGCTTACGCTGGTGCCCAGCCATCTCTTCTTCACCTTTTTTGGGAAGTGGAGCTTTCAGTTCCATCTACAGGATAGCTCCCAAGGTCGTTTGTGCCTCCAATAGAGGAAGGGCATCAGTCTCTGTGGCATGAAGTGCTCTACTTATGAATCTTCTCTGCAGATGCATAGTCTCCTAATTCCATTCTTTCAAGGATGTTGCAGGATGCTCTTCTGGCTTTCTGGAGCCCCCAAACAGGTGCTTCAGATATCTCTGGATGTTTACTAACTGCTCTGTAGCTGCAGTTGACTCTAGTAGTTCCTTACTCTGTTGCCATCTTGCCAGTCTATGTATTTTTTATTGGTGAGGTCAAACCATTAACAATGTTATTACTATAAAGACATTACTTAGTCCATTTTTGTCCTTAGGCTTTCTGTTATATCATTCTATTGTCTGTTTTCTTACCTTTTAATTTATACCCTTCCTAATAATCTTGATTATATATTCTTCTCTATATCTCTTGTCCTTGTTTTTTCCAATCAGGCTGCATCACTCTTGTAATTCTCTTCTTTTGGTAACATATTTTATAAGTTTTCCTTTGCCTGTGAAGACTTTAAACTTACCCTCACTTTTGAAAGGCAGTTTTTCCAGATGTCAAATTCTTGGCTGGTGGTTTTTACCTTTCAGTACGTTAAATAGATTGCATTTTTTCTTACTCCCATGATTTCTGATGAGAGGTCAGCTCTTAATCTTGAGTTTCCCTTGTATGTGATGCTTTGCTTTTCTCTTGCTGCTTTCAGAATCTTCTCTTTATCTTTGATATTTGCCTCATGATAGGTTTATTCTAATTTATTTTGTTTGGGGTGCATTGTGCCTCATGGATATTGATAATTTTGTCTTTCATAAGGTTGGGTAAATTTACAGTCATCATTTTCTCAAATATTCTTTCTCCCTCATTTCCATTCTTCCTCATTTTGGACACCAATAATATATAAATGTGTGCATTTGACATTTTCATTCAATTCTCTAAGACTCTTTCCAAGTTTTTCCATTCTCTTCTTTTTCTGTTCTCCTGGTTTTTTTTTTTTTCAGTTCTTATGTTCTGTATTTGAAACTACTAATTCTGTATTCAAGCAATCCAAATCTGCTCTTATGTTGTTCTAATTTTTTAAAAATCTCATTCATCATGTTTTTCATTTCTGTAAGGTCTGCTAATTTTCATTGCAGGCTTTCAAATTGTTCTTTATGGTCACCCATTGACTTCTTAATATACTTTATCTGTTTATTCATATTTTCTTCAGATTCTTTGATTTGATTTAGGAGATTTGTGTGATTATTACTGATTAATTGATCAAATTCAGTATCTCTTCAGGATATTTGGTTTGTACCTTTGGCTGGCCCATCTCTTCCTATTTCCTTGTATGGCTTGTAATTTTTTGCAGATATCTGGACATTTTAATATGTTGGTGAATTTTCTCTAGTGACTAATTTCTCTATCTTGCCTGTAGCTTTTTTTCCCCACAGCTCTTTCATAGAATTCAACATATACTAAGTCTTTAAAATTGCCCACCTTAAGTTATCAAAATCAGGCCAAGGATATTCTAATGGGGCACAGATTTTCCTTCATGGGTTAGGGTACAGAGAAAAAAGTTTTTATTCATGCAATTGCAAGACAGTCCAGCAGATAACACTCATTGATTCATCTTTCCACAGAGGTGTTTCAGTATAGGATTTCCTGTGTTTCTGTGTTGAAACACAGAACAGGGATTCAATCTGGCTCTGCTGGCCAAATTCATTGAAGAAATCTCCCCAAATATTGCTCCCTTTTCCCTTAAAACAATGGCAGTGAAGATGTCTGACCCTTCTTAACTGCAGTGATCCAGGAGTTTTAGCCCACCTTATTATCTTGGGGTGGGGGAGGGAAGCTATTCCTCGCACACACAGGGGTTTGGTAACACTCATTTTTTGGTTTGCATTCTTCATCACTCTCTGTCCCTCACCATCTTGGTGTAGCAGTGTCCTGGTTTGCTGATGCCAAAGTATGTCCCTTGGACAGCATTTTTCTCTTTCTCTATTCTTTTTGTGAGAGAATTGAGCCCTGAATGCTAGCCTCATGCCATCTTCTTACAATCCTCAGTGTATAGACTTTTATGTCAGATTTTAGTGTCTCATAAAAGGAACCTGATCATTATCCAGGAGCTAATTACATATCTTAGATCAGGGAAGAGAGGAAGGAAATAAAAATTAGACTGGAGGTAAATGAAATAGAAAAAAATAAATCAACAAAGCCTAAAGTTGGATCATTAAAAAGATCAACAAAATGGACAAATATTTGCCTAGACTAACAAAAAATAAAGAGATGATATAAAAAATATCAGAAAGTAAATGAGGGACATTATTTCTTGGTCAGATTCATAGGAAACAGATACACTTTTAAAATTATTTAGGAGTATTGCTTAAAGACAAAGGAAACACTTCAAAGAGCCTCCTACTGGCTAAGCAGAGATATTTTGAAATATCAAACAGGAAAATATAATTAGTGATTTCAATAATTCTGTCTATAGGATTATGATTTAAAAGTAGTACTTGAGGAAAGAAGAGTTCAGATAAAGTGTACCAAAAGGAGTTTGCAATGAACAAAAAGAGAGAAGCTAATCTATATTTGATTTTTAAGTTGACATTAGTATTTTGGAATGAGTTAGCTTATCAATATTTTTTCTTAACTCGACTTTTTGAATGATAGAAATGCCTTTATGTAACTAGGGATGAAGATAATAGAAAATTAGGAGTGAATTACTATATTCTGCAAAAAGAGAGGAATAGTGCTAAGAAAAGGAAAGACTGATTAGAACCCATTGGTCCTAAAAAATAATGAGTTAGAAAAGTTTCCAACAGCCTTTGCAAGATGATGGATTGAACAAATTAGAAGAAATTGGAATTTGGGGACTCCATCCTTTATCTACTAGGAGAAAAATCAGAACTACCCTGCCACATATAATGATATGGCAATATGCTATCATAAAGTAAATGTATTAATAAATATAAATGTAGCAGTTTGGTATTATTTATGAATTCCAAAAATAGATATTGGATTATGTTCATAAATTGGTCTATTCCTCTAGGTACATTAGATTGTATTGGATTCAGAGGTTTAATTCTTACTTGATTAAATTATGATTATTACTTTGGGCCATGTCAGTAGGATGTTGAAAATGACAAAGCAGAGGAGTTAGAGTTTTGGAGTTGGAACCTTGGGAAGTAAATACACAGAGAAGCAGATACACGGGGAGAGATAGGTGGCCCATTAGACATGGCAGAGGCCCCAGGAAGAGAGACGAGCCATACACTTGGTAGTTTACAGCTGGTCTTGTGGAGTGAGCAGAGCAGCTAAGCCTGGAGAGAATTGAGCTCTGGGAGGGAGATAAAGCCTAGAGAGCCTGCGAGCCTGCAGCTGAGCTTGTGGAGAGAACAGAGCAGCTGAGCTCAGACAGAATAAAGCACCAGGAGAAAGGTGAGGCTTACCCCAGCACACAGCTGATACTGGAAGAAACTGGGACCATGGAACCTTAAGAGAAAGAGGCAGGCTGAACCTCTGTAACCATCTTGCTCCAACATATGACAAGAGACTTTTGTGAGGGAAGTGACTTACACTTAATGGCTGGGTAACAGTAAGATTCTAACCCAAATAAATTCCCTTAATAATAGGCATGTATTTTGCATCAGCACCCATTTGGCTGACCAATAAAATAAGTAATTCTTTCACTAAATTTCATGGGAAAAATGGGGAGGTTACAAGGCAATGTGGGATTGCAAAATATCATTAAAATTTTACTGTAATTTTGGACATGAAGAAAGTGCAGTCAGAAAGATTCTGCAGATTAAATCACCCAGGAGAAACTAGAGAATAAAAATTAATTGATATCTACAAACTTCATTGGTCTGAGGTAGACAAAATTTTTTAGTTTTGAATGATTGCTAAAACTTTAACAGATTATAAGGTCTTTAAAAATCATGAAACTATGAATAAAATTCACAGAATCTTTTAAATATTTGAAGTGGAAGTGAGAAAATTATCTTCCTAATCATTTGTGTCTAAAACTATTTACATCATTTGGGAAAAATTGACAGATTGGATTAGCATCTTTAATGACACATTTTCATGAAATTGACTAAAAAATTACTAGTTTATAGATGTTTGTCAATCTCATGTACAAAATTTATTTTGAATTATTACTTGCATATATGGTGTTTAAGTATTTTGAAAACTAATAATTCATAAATTCTTATATTTAATAAAAGAAAATTTTAAAAATATATTACTATCATTTCCTGCAAAAATTCCCGTTGAAGAAAAAAATTTTCCAAAAATGACAACATTGATTAGCTCTGCAAAATCTCATGAGAGAAGAATTCAGACAATACGTGTACATACTCTTTATTGTAGGTACAAAACTATAATTTCGTGTAAATAAAGGAAAATGATGATTTTTTTGTGTTTTTTTTTCCAAATTTTACTCAATTTATTCATTTTTAAAAAGATATTACATTAAAAAAATATGAGATCCACATTCACCCCCACCACCCCCACCCCACAGTAACACTCTCCCCCATCATCATGTCGCATCCACTGCGTCTGGTGAGTACATCTCCAGGCATCGCTGCAGCCCATGTCCCATGTTCCACACCATAGCCCACACTTTCCCACATTCCATCCAGTGGGCCATGGGAGGACATACAACATCCGGCAATTGTCCCTGGGACACCACCCAGGACGACTCCAAGTCCCGAGAATGCCTCCACATCTCTTCTCTTCCTCCCATTCCCCACACCCAGCAGCCACCATGGCCACTTTTTCCACATCAATGCCACATTTTCTCAAATATTAACCACAATAGTTCATGAATAGAATATCATTAAGTCCACTCTGATCCTTACTGTATTCCTCCTTCCTGTGGATCTTGGCTTGGTTGAGTCCATTCCACATCTATGTCAAACGGGGGTTTAGATTCCATATGGATATTGGAAGCAATCCTCCTGCTTTCAGTTGTAGGCACTCTAGGCTCTGTGGTGAGGTGGTTGACATTCTTCAACTCCATGTTAGCTGAGTGGAGTAAGTCAAATAAATCAGAGTGTAGGAGCTGAAGTCTGTTGAGGCTCAGGGCCTGGCTATCATATTATCAGTCCAGAGATTCAAATCCCCTAGATATATCTTAAGCCCCAGCACCAACTACAATTCCAGTAAAGTAGCATGAAAGTCTTGTGAAGAGATCCCTTCTGACTCCAGCTCCATCACGCAGAAACACCAGCACCAAAGAAGGACCAACTGGCATGGCAGTGAACCCCATCTGTCATGACCATAGAACCTGTGGGTCTCTTTAGCTTTCAAAAGGACCATTACCTGGGGTTGTATCTACTTTATCTGTCTCTGAGAGTCTGCTCAGGTGTGCATAAGGGCAATCCTTCTGACAACCTCCAGACTCTTTTCTTAGAAACTCATAGCCATATGAACTCCTTTGTCTATTCCATTTCCCACTTACTTTAGGTCAAACAGCATTTTTAACTTCTGTTATTATATGTAGACAGGGATATTCTGCTGTTCCATGTTGAACCTTTAATTTAAGGTCATTTTCTAGTTACAGCATCAGCTGGTACTTGGTAGTGATCCCTCGGTGCCAGGGAGGCTCATCCCCGGGTGTCATGTCCCATGCTGGGGGGGAAGGCATTGCATTTACATGCTGAGTTTGGCTTTGAGACTGGCCACATTTGAGTAAAACAGAGGCTGTCAGGAGGGAACTCTCAGGCACAGTGCTGCTCTAGGCCTTGTTCTTATTTCAGGTGTATAGGCTCACAAGCATAGTCATTAGTATCAGGGGCTCACTGTTGGACCCTCATTCCTTCCTGGTCCTTACCGTTGCACCTGGGGGACTGCCGCTGCTCCCCTAGGGACCATGACAGAGCCCCCCCAGTCAGGAACCCAGCACTCCCCCAGCTGTTTTTTTAAATTATTTCCACTAGGAGTATATCCAAACATTTCCATGCACCCTGGACACATGCCCTGTATAACTCCCCGTCAACTGTATATCGCCTGTCAATAACATCCCATACCAGTATTCCTCCACTGCCATTGTTGAACCACTCTGTGATCCAAAACTTCCTGAAAAGTGAAGCCCAATATAATGTCATGTTCCCTTACTAGTAAAATGGAATATAACGATGAGTTTAAAGGTTAGATATAGAATACATATTGATTTGGAAAAATTCTACATCCTATCTTTTTCTTTTCTTTTTTCCTAATTATTGAGTTTCCCTTTGCAAGAGCCCTAGATCACAGTAATTCATATATACAATAGACAGTACTCCCACACATCCACCATAAAACCTTTTCCCTTCCACAGCTATAATCTTTTAACTTATTCATATCATATTTACTGAAACTGATGTACAGGCTCTGAGACAATAGCTGTCAAACAAGGTGACATCTGTGCTTACATTGTGGTCCATACTTTAGGCTATACAGTTTTCTAAATTTTTTAGTTATCCTATGTTTTACATTATGGTTTACATTATTAGTCTGTCATCCCCTATATGTTTTTGGTGTAATATTACATGTTTTATATCCATCCTTGTGTACTCTTGTGAAACTCCTCTCTTACCCCCACATTTACCTTGGTTCCATCCATTCAACATCCATTTTCCCCTCCCCTTGGGGCCCATGGTGACAGCCAATCTCCATTTCCTGAGGAGCCACGTCCACAGATACTTGGAACAGTGTTCAGGGCCTGACTTGCTCAACTGCCCTAATGCCCTGGGAGCCACCCTCTCTCGAGAGAGATACAGTTCCCTCTATTTGATGGCACTAGTCCTCCCCAGGATGTGGGTCCACCCCCACTCTCACTCCTTGGGTCTCTACCCATTGGTACAACCCACCCTGGCAAAATGAGCACTCAGACACTCCCCAGGAGTCCGTCCTGCGTCAGACCATCCCCTCCGAGCATCCTAAGCAGGTAACTCTCCTAATTATATTTTGATACAGTTTTCTCAGCATTTTACTCTCAACCAACACCTGACACTCTCCTATGTTCGTATGTTGCCCCTCCCACCCCCCAAATTTTTGGGCAATATTACCCCCCCACCCATCCCCAGCCCCCCTCAAACCTGCAAAGCCCCACCCAAAGGCAACCCCTTGCCCCCATTTTATCTCTTCTTTGTGTCATACTTACCACCAGAAAATCATAAATTCCACCCCTGCAGATGTCAGCTCATATCCTTCCTCCACCCCCCGATTTCCTGTAAACCTATCTTCCAGTCTCTAGCTCTCTGAGGAAGCTTGCTTATTTCATATCATTGAGGTCATGTACTATTTGTCCTTCAATGCTTGGGTTGCTTCACTCAGCATAAAGTTCTCAAGATTCATCCTATATCATGTGTGTTTGTAGTGTATTTGTTCTTAAAGCTGAGTAGTATTCCATTGTATGTATATACCACATTTTATTGATCCACTCATCTGTTGATGGGCATTTGGGTTGATTCCAACTTTTGACGATAGTGAACAATGCTGCTATGAACATTGGTATGCATATATCAGTTTGTGTCCTTGTTTTCAGTTCTGCTGGGTATATAACCAGCAGTGGTATTGATGGGTCATATGGCAAATCTATGGTTAGTTTTTTGAGAAACCGCCAAACTGTCCTCCAGAATGGTTGGATCCTTCTGCATTCCCACCAGCAGTGGATGAGTGTTCCCATTTCTTTACATCCTCTCCAGCATTTGTATTCTGTTTTTTTCATAGCTGCCCATCTTATGGGAGTAAGATGGTATCTCATTGTAGTTTTGATTTGCATTTCCCTGATAGCTAGAGATTTGGAGCATTTTTTCATGTGCATTTTAGCCATTTGTATTTCTTCTTTGGAGAAGTGTCTGTTTAAATCTTTTTCCCATTTTTAAAATGGGTTATTTATCTTTTTATTTTCAAGATATAGGAGTTCTTTATATATGAAAGTTATGTCACTTATCAGATATATGGTTGCCAAATATTATCTCCCATTGTGTACATTCCCTTTTTACTTTCTTGACAAACTCCTTTGAGGTGCAGAAGGCTTTAATTTTGAGGAAGTCCCATTTATCTATTTGTTCTTTTACTGCTCGTGCTTTTGGTGTGATGTTCATGAAACCAGTTCCTATTACAAGGTCTTGTAGATGTTTCCCTACACTGCTTTCCAAGGTCTTTATGGTCTTGGCTCTTATATTTAGGTCTTTGATCCATCTTGAGTTCATCTTTGTATAATGTGTGAGATGGTAATCCTCTTTCATTCTTCTACATATGGATATCCAGTTCTCCAGGCACCATTTGTTGAATAGGCCATTCTCTCCCAGTTGAGAGGATTTGGTGTCTTGATCAAATATTATAAGGCTATATATATGAGGTTCTATATCAGAACTTTCAATTCGAGTCCATTGGTCTGTGTGTCTCTCTTTATGCCAATACCATGCTGTATTCACTATGTAGCTTTGTAGTATGTTTTGAAGTCAGGAAGTGTGATTCCTCCAATTTCATTTTTCTTTTTCAATATGTCATTGGCTATTCGGGGCCTCTTTCCTTTCCAAATAAATTTCATAGTTAGTTTTTCTAGTTCCTTAAAGAAGGCTGTGTTGATTTTTATTGGGATTGCATTTAATGTGTAGTTCAGCTTTGGTAGGATAGACAACTTAATAATATTTAGTCTTCCTATACATGAACAGGGAATATTCTTCCATTTATTTAGGTCTTCTTTGATTTCCTTGAACAGTCTTGTATAGTTCTCAGTGTATATGTTTTTTTCATCTTTAGTTAAATTTATTCCTAAATACTTGATTTTTTAATTTACTATTGTGCAAGGTATTTGTTTCTTGATTTCCTCCTGATCTTGCTCATTATTGGTGTACAGAAATGCTACTGATTTTTGCGCATTGATCTTATAACCCTCGACTTTACTAAACTCATTTATGAGTTCTAGAAGCTTTGTTGTAGATCTCTCAGGGTTTTCTATGTATAGGATAATGTCATCTGCAAATAATGAAATTTTGACTTCTTCCTTTCCAATTTTTCTGGTTCTTGCCTCAGTGCTTGAGCAAGTACTTCTAAGGCAATGTTAAATAAAAGGAGAGACAGTGGGCATCCTTGTGTTGTTCCTGACTTTAGAGGGAAGGATTTTAGGATTCTCCATTGTAAACAATGTTGATAATAGGTTTTTCATACATACTCTTTATCATGTTCAAAAAATTTCCTTGTATTCCAATCTTTTGGAGTGTTTTTATCAAGAAAGGGTGCTGTATTTTGTCAAATGCTTTTTCTGCATTGATAGATATAATCATGTGATTTTTTTCCCTTCAATCTGTTTATATGGTGTATTACATTGATTGATTTTCTTAATGTTGAAACATCCTTGCATACCTGGAATGAATCCCACTTGGTCGTGGTGTATAATTCATTTAATGTGTTGTTGAATATGATTAGCAAGTATTTTGTTAAGTATTTTTGCGTCTAGGTTCATTAGAGAAATTGGTCTGTAATTTTCCTTTATTGTGGTGTCTTTGTTTGGCTTTGGTACTAGGGTAATGTTGGCATCATAGAAGGAGTTAGGCAATGTTCCTTCTGTTTCAATTTTTTGGAATAGTTTGAGCAGGATTGGTATTAGTTCCTTCTGGAATGTTTTGTAAAATTCACCTGTGAAGCCATCTGGCCCTGGGCTCTTCTTAGTTGGGAGGTTTTTAATGAAGGATTCTATCTCTTTACTTGTGATTGGTTTGTTGAGATCATCAATTTCTTCTTTCGTCAGTATAGGCTGCTTATGTGTTTCTAGGAATTTGTCCATTTCCTCTGAATTGTCATTTTTGTTGGAATATAGTTTTTTAAAGTATCCTCTTATGATAGTCTTTATTTCTGTGGGGTCAGTGGTGATATCTCCTTTCTCATTTCTTATTTTGTGTATTTGCATCTTCTCTCTTTTTTTCTTTGTTAGTCTCACTAAAGGTTTGTCAATTTTATTGATCTCAAAAAATCAGCTCTTGGTCTTGTTTATCTTTTCAAGTGCTTTCTTATTTTCTATTTCATTTAGTTCTGCTCTTATCTTTGTTATTTCCTTCCTTCTTCTTCCTGTTGGATTACTTTGTTGTTTTTTTTCTAATTCCTCCAAATGTGCAGTTAGTTCTTCAATTTTTGCTCTTTCTTCTTTTTTATATATGAATTTATGGCTATAAATTTCCCTCTCAGTATTGCCTTTGCTGCATCCCATGAATTTTGGTATGTTTTGTTATCATTATCATTTGTTTCAAGGTAGTCATTGATTTCTTTTGAGATTTCCTCTTTGACCCACTGTTTTTCTGAGAGTTTACTGTTTAATTTACAAATCATGGTGTGGAATCTGGGCCTCTGGCCCTTGCAAATTTCCAGCTTCACTCCACTGTGGTCAGAGATATTATTTTGTATGATTTCCATCTTTCTGAATTCATTAAGCCTTTCTTTGTGGCCTAGTATGTGGTCTATCTTGGAGAATGATCCATGTGCACTTGAGAAAAATGTATATCCTGCTGTGTTTGGGTGTAATGATCCATATATGTCTATTAGATCCAGCTCCTCTAATATACTGTTCAAATATTTCATTTCTTTAGTGATTCTCTTTTGAGATGTTCTGTCCAGAGTTGATAGTGGTGTATTAAAATCCCCCACTATAATTGTAGATGCATCTATTCTTTCACTTAGTTTTGCCAGCGTTTGTCTCATGTATTTAGAGGCACCCTTGTTAGGAGCATAAATATTTATGATTGTTCGATCTTCTTGACAGATTGGCCCTTTCACTAATACGTAGTAACCTTCTTTGTCTCTCACAATTGTTTCGCATTTAAAGTCTATTTTGTCTGATATTAATATAGTTACTTCTGCCTTTTTTTGGCTATTCTTTGCTTGTATGATTGTTTTCCAACCATTCACTTTCAGCCTCCATGAGTCTCTGGGTCTAAGATGTGTCTCTTGTAGACAGCATATAGATGGGTCATATTTCCTTATCCAATGTCCCAGTCTGAATCTTTTGATAGGTGAGTTTAATCCATTATCATTCAGTCTTATTACTTTCAAGGAATTATTTGTGTTAGCCATATTTTGATTGGACTTCTGTTTGTCATATTTTGTTTGTTTTTTCCCCTTCTCTTTTTGTCTTTTTTGTTGCTCTTACACTCTTCTCCAATTCTGCCGGTCCTGTTTTTTCCTTTCTTCCTGCAGAACTCCCTTTAGAATTTCTTGAATGGGAGGTTTCTTGTTGGCATACTCTTTCAGTTTCTGTTTATCTGTGAATATTTTGAACTCTCCATCATGTTTGAATGCTAGTTTAGCTGGATAGAGTATTCTTGGTTGGAATTTTTTTTCTTTTAGTACCTTGACTATATCATACCACACCTTCTTGCCTCCATGGTTTCAGATGAGAAATCAGCACCCGATCTTATGGAGCTTCCCTTGTATGTGATGGTTTTCTTTTCTCTTGCTGCTATTAGAATTTTCTCTTTGTCTTGAGCATTGGATAATTTGACAAGTATATGTCTTGGGGTGGTCCTGTTGGGGTTTATGATGATTGGGGTGCACTGTGCTTCTTGGATATGTACATCTGTCTCTTTCAGTAGATTTGGGAAGTTTTCAGCCATTATTTCCTGCCACACTCCTTCTGATCCCTTTCCCTTCTCTTCTCCTTCTGGGATGCCTATGATATGTATGTTTGAGCATTTTGCATTGTCATTCAGGTCCCTAAGTCCTAGCTGGATTCTTTCTATCTTTTTATCGACCAATTCTACTATCTGTTTGATTTCCGATGTACTGTCTTCCACATGACTAATTCTTTGCTTTGCCTCTTCTAGTCTGCTGATATTTGCTGCAAGTGTATTTTTGATTTCTTGAACTGTGGTGTTCATTCCCATCATATCTGTTATCTTTTTGCATATGTCTGCAATTTCCCCTCCAAGTGTTGTCTTCATGTTGTTATCCTCTTCCTTTACTTCATTAAATTTTTTGGTGATAAATGTTCTGAGATCTTTAATTACTTGTGCAAAGTTCTGCTCCCCTTCCTGGTTTTTAGTTTGTTCATTGGATTCAGCCATGTTTTCCTGATTACTGGTTTGGTTTGTAGATTTTTGTTGCTGTCTGGTCATCATTTTATCTTGACAGGTTTAATCAGTTCCTTAGCTTCTTTGTCTAGTCTTGGGGATTTATTAGCTGTTGTTTTTGCATAAGTGTTATATCTTCTCTTTGGCACTCTGTTCCTCTTATTCTAATTTCTTATTGCTGGTTAGTTCACTTTAAAGGAAAATATTAGGGCCCGGGAAAGGCAATTGTGTAAGCAAGGAAAAAATGTAAAGTAGTATTGGTGATAAATGTTAATAGAGCAACAATATGAAATCTGGGAGGATGGATATTAGATTCATGTGAGTTATGTAGTGTTATAGCAGTAGGTAGAGTACCTATAATGTGGTAGTCGACTGAATATGGGAGGAATATGGTATGAATTAAAAAGCTTCCCACCAAATCAATGTCCAGACACCTCCTGCCCTGCGAAATCCCAAAACAGCCTGGTCCTGAAGAATTTCCAATGCTGCCCAGTCACTTCTTTTGCAGGAAAGAATCTCAGGTGTGCTCACTCAGCCACCATCTTGCCCCACCCCTCCAGAAAATGATAATTTTGAGTGCAATCTTCTGGAGGAAGTATTTTAACTTCAGTTATGTGAAAACTTGCATTGAGTTTATAATTACTACATCACCATTTTAAATGGAGAATCCGTTTTTCATCTAATATCCTGATTCTTTCAGTGTAGTTTCATTTCTGATGCATGTACTCATTCTGATGGCAGGTAAAAATTGCATTCTTAACTAATTATGAATGATGTATATTTATAAAGTGTATATGTATATATTCATATATGCATATATCAATATATAATATATATGGAATCAGGGATATGTTCTCATGTGCTATGTATGAATATGTGCACACATGTATATAAATTAAATAAAGCTTCCCTTTGTTTCCCAGGGAAACTCATTCCAAGCTGCCATCCAAATATGTGGCTCATTAATCAAACTCTAAGTGGCAACTTCTTCCTGTTGGGAATCTTCAACCAAAGCTCACATCCTGGCCTGCTCTCTTCACTCATCTTTGGATTATTTTTGATGCTGTGACTGGGAATATCATCTTGATCCTTCTGATCCATACTGATCCCTGTCTGTATACGCCTATGTACTTCTTTATCAACCAGCTCTCCCTCATGGACCTGATGCATATTTCTGTCATTGTGTCCAAAATGCTGGTGAGCCAGCTAGCCAAATTAAGGACCATCTCAGTCCTTGGGTGTGGGACCCAGATGTTCTTCTATCTACTGTTGGAAGGTGCAGATGACTGCCTTTTGGGTGCCATGGCCTATAACTGGTATGTGGCCGTCTGTCATCTTCTCTGCTACTCTGTCCTCATGAACTACAGGGTCTGTCTCCTCCTAGAATTTGCCTGCTGGTTTGTTGGTTCCTTAGATGGAATCATGCTAACTCCTATCACCATGTCTTTCCCCTTCTGCCAATCCAGAGAGATCCGTCTGTTCTTCTGTGAGGGTCCTGCCATGTTAAAGTTCTCCTGCTCAAACACTTCACTATATGAGATTCTTATGTATTTTTGCTGTGTCCTTATGCTCCTTATCCCTGTGACAGTCATTTCAAGCTCTTACTATTTCATCATCCTCACCATCCACAGAATGAAATCAACAGAGGTTTGGTAGAAGGCCTTTGCCACCTGTTCCTCCCACATTACAATTGTCACCATCTTTATAGAGCTGGTATCTACACTTATACACTCCCCAACTCCTACCACAGCCCTGAAAAGGACATCATGGTGTCCTTCTTCTATATCATCCTTACATCTGTGTTGAACCCTATCATTTACAGTCTCAGGAATAAAGATGTCACAGGGATTCTAAAGGAAATGCTGAGAGCTGGGAAAGTTTCATGCTAATGCATGAAGTAATCCACAATTTTCCTCTTTTATTGCCTCCCTCTTCACTTTAGTTGCCATTTACCAAAAATGCCAGTATTTTATGGTGATATCTATCCCCCCGAGTTGACCTTGAAGAGATTTCAGGTTAATTTTCCTCTCTCACATACTCAGTTTCTCATACTCGAGATTATGCTCATGTTTCCTTCTTTTCCTTTCTTTTGATTTTTTTTTTTTTGTCAAAAAAGTCATGGGTTCATAGGACAATTTTGTATAAAATACAGGATTTCCATTAACTGTCCCACCATCAATACCTTGCATAGGTGTGGAACATATGTTAAAATTAGCATAGCACTTTTTAAATAATTGTACTATATTTTTTCTTAGCTTTTTTATTTTTGGTAAAACCTTTATTGACATATAATTCAAATATCACATAATACATTTGTATTAATCAGCCAAAGGGGTTCTGATGCAAACAAAGTACCAGACATCTGTTAGTTTTTATACAGGCTATTCATCTAACATAAAAGTTTATAGTAAAGTTTATAGTTATAAGGCCCTAAAAAGTCCAATTCAAGGTTACTTCCTTACCAAAATTTGTTGCATCTTGTTGAAGCAAGAAGGTGGGTGGTATCTGCGAGGGTTCAGCCTTCCTTTTCCCTCTTAAGGCTCTGTGGGTCCAATATCTTCCAATCTCAGGTATAGGCTGGCATAGGGCTCATCTCTCTACCCAGGGCTCATTTATTTCTAGGCTCAGTTGCTCTGTTCTCTTTATAAGGTCAGCTTTAAACTATCAGTCATGTGGCCCATCTCTCTTCCTGGGGCTGCAGGATCAAAGTTCATTCCTCTTCCGTGTCTACGGAGCTCTCTCTATTTCTGTGTATCTGCTTCTGTGTTCTTGATTGAGTGTCCTTTTATATATCCCACCAAAAAGATGGGGACTCAACCCTGCACAACCTAATGACATGGTCAAATCAAAGCACTAATCTTGATTGAAACAAGTAAATGTAAAACCTTTGAATTTAAATCAATCAAAGGGTATCATGCCCAGAAGAACAGACCAATTGACAAAACAACCAATATCTCTTTTTGGAATTCATAAATAATATAAAACTGCAATAAAATCCATTAAAAGTATATGATGTAATTTTTAAAATATATTCACAGGTTTGTGGATCTATTATGAAAATTTTATAAAATTTCATCACCTCGAAAAGAAACCTTTTATGTTTTAACTAACACACCCCAACTTTGTGGCAAACCCTTGCCAATCCTAATCTACTTTATGTCTCTCTGTATTTTTACTATTTTTAACAGTAGTTGCCAGCATTTATTGATGGATTCTATGTTCAAGGTACTGTGTGAAGCAATTTACATGGATAAGCTCATTTAAAACCCTAATAAACAGGACTGTGAAATATGTCCTAAAATAATAATTATTATTTTTTATATTAGCGAAGTTATAAGCTTACAGAAAAATCCTGTAAAAATACAGCATTCCCACATATCCTCCCTATTGTTGGCATTTTGCATTAAGATGGTATATTTGTTACAATTGATGAAACATAAAATCATTATGATAGCTATTGTTCAGTTTATATTAGATGCATTTTTCTCATTTACCATCCTATTTTTAGTAGCTGGTATCAGTATGGTGCATTTGTTATATTAATGAAAGAACACTCTTATACTTGTACTATTAACTATACTCTATTGTCTTCAATATACAGTTATACAGCTGTAAATGTTCTCTCTGTTTTTAAAATATATTTTTATTAAAGTAGTGAACTTATAAAACAATAAAGCAAATGTATGGAATTCCCATACAAAACCTTTGCACAAACACATTATATTCTTGTGGAACATTTGTTATAGACTATGAGAAAACATCAACAGACTATTGCCACTAATTATGGTCTATAGTGTTCATTCAGTGTACATTTTTTCATATCTCTGTTATTAACACAATACTTCTTTGACATTGATGAATGAATATTACAATATTGCTGCTAACTATAGTCCGTAGGTTATATTAATTGTATTTTCCCATGCATCTCCATAGACTTACCACCTTTTAATACTGATGTACATTTGTTCTAGTTCATAGAAAAGCATTCTTGTATTTGTCCTATTAACCACAATTCACTTCCACCTCTGAGTTCACTTTGTTATTCAGTCCTTAGATTATTCTCTAGCTTCCTTTTAATTGACATTTACATCCATAGACAACCCCATTCAGCTACAATGCCCTTTATAAATCAGCTGTGTTAGTTATACTCAGTATGCATTACCATGAACCCTATCCATTTCCACACTTTTACAACAAAGCTAATTAAAACTTCTACATACATTAAACATCAGTAACTCTTCTAAGCACTCATCCTGTCTCTTAGTAACCTATACTCTAGGTTTTAACTCAATGCATTTATTCTTCATATTTAGTTCATAGTTGTGAGACCATACTATATTTGTCCTTTTGTTTCTTGCTTCTTTAACTCGGGTTAATGTTTCCAAGGTTCATTCATGTTTTTATATGTGTCTCAATTTCACTGCTTCTTAGAGTAGCATAGTATTCCATCATATGTATATAACACATTTTGTTAATCTGCTCATTGCTAATAATGCTGCTATGAACATAGGCATGCAAATGTCTGTTTATGTCACAGTTTTCAGTTCTTTTGAATGTATTACTAGTAGAGGGATTGCTAGACTATATAGTAGTTCTATATCTTTCTGAGGAACCACCAAGTTCTCTTCCACAGAGGCTGAACCACTCTACATTCCCACCTATAGTGGTGTGTTCCTATTTCTCCACATCCTCTCCAGCACTTATTGTTTTTTGTTTTTTAAAATAATGGTCATTCTACGAGGTGTGCGATATCTCATTGTAGTAATGATTTGCATTTCCCTAATAGCTAGTGATGTTGAATATTTTTTTATGTGCTTTTTAGTCATTTGTATTTCTTTTTGGAGAAACGTCTATTTAAGTCTCTTGCTCATATCCTTAATTAGATTGTTTGCTTTTTTAATGAGTTGTATGATCACTTTATATAGCATGGAAATCAAACCCTTATCCTATATGTTGTTTCCAAATATTTTCCCATTGTGTAGGCTGCCTTTTTTTCTTCTTAACAAAGTCCATTGAATCACAAAAGTTATTACTTTTTAGTCTGATAACATATATGATGTAAAATTTCCTGTTCTAGCCACAATCACATATACAAGTCAGTGCAGTTAAAAATTACACTCACAATAATATGCTACTATAACCACCATCCATTTACTTTATGATCAACCTAAATAGAAATCTTTAAGAAATTAAGTATTGACTCCCCATTCCCTAACCCAACTATCACTCAGTAACCTATAATCTAGATTGTACCTCTATGAGTTTGCCTATTATAATTAATTCATACCAGTGAGATCATACATTACTTGTCCTATTGTGTTCTGTCTCATTTCACTCAGCATAATGTCCTCAAGTTTCATCCATATTTTCATATACATCAGGACTTCATTCCTCGTTATGGCTAATATTCCATTGCATATATATATATATATATATATATATATATATATATATATATACTGCATTTTCTTTATCCATTCATCAGTTGATGGACACTTGGATTGCTTCCATCAATTGGAAATGGTATGATTACATCTACCATCAATGAAAGAAGATTGTTTTTCATAATGAGAGGAGACTATGCCATTAGTTGAAGGCCTTAAAGAAAGAACTAAGGATTTCAGCAGTCAGAAAAATTTCTATCTCGACTTTATTCAGTTTGCTTCTCCAGGGCAATGCAACATCAGCTTTATCAGAATCCAACTTGCAACCTTCCCTATAGAATTCAGAAATGTCAATCACCTCATTTGTGTAAGCCAATTCCTATATAAATCTCTTAATATTTATACCTCACACATAAACACAAACATACATATGTGCAAACACATACACACACATATAATATCCTGCCATTTCTTTTTCATCTGGAGAATCCTGATTAATACAAATTTTCATACAAGAAATAGAGTTTGTAGAATTGGTTTTCTAATCTTATTAGATTGAAAGGTACTAGTGACTCTATTACACTGACCTAGAGGACACTGATAACACACGACATGGAATGGCAATAGAGATATGCAATATATCATCATTATGTACTGCTACACAAATGTTTATAAGAAGAAATGTTCTGGGTGACAGTATATCTGACACTTTAGCAGAATTTCACCCTGTTAAAAAGTATAATAATATTGAATGCTCTTCTTAAATATTCTGGATAAAATTATTAAAGAAAAAGATGAACTTAGAGCTTCAAACCTGCAGCTCAAAAGTCTCTTGGAGACTTCAAAGTTTCTTTGCAATTGCCCTACAGGGCACTCATTCCTTGTAGCTGCAGAGTTGAGATTGCTGAAAACCAGAGAATTCATTAGGACAGTGGCTGAAAAATAATGCAAATTGAATTTCCAGCCTTCCATGATCTCTACTGTTAAAGTAAGAAAGCTGTTTGGGAAAAAATTTGGATCCTGAAAATTGGATCAGGGACATAGAGGCTCATAATGATGATGGTGGGAACATTGAACCACCTGATTTTACTGTTTTCCTTGCTAGAGATGAACCATCCTCTGTGGCACCTGTACCCTACATATGTCTGAAGAAATTAACTGCTTTGCCTGATAAACCTTTAATTGCCTGTCCTGAGAAAAGTTCTCTCACAACCTTCTCTGTAAACATTAGCCCTGTTTCACCAGATGTAATTGCAGTGGAATGCTATGAGGTTGTTGATTTTCAAGAAACTTCTAATTCCTCTCATCTTCCATCTCCAACATTCATCTTTTCTTCAAGACCTATAACTGACTGAAGTACCAAAAGGATCTATAATGTGAAATACTAAGTGTGAAACATGAGGATTTATTTTACATCCAAAAGAACTTCATACTTTAAAAAAATTTATGTGGCCAGAAATCAAGGGAATATGTATGCACAGTGATATTATGAATGTGGGATAATGGTGGGAGGAACATAAAATTGGACCAGCCTAGATTTATTGATATTTGTTCCACTAAGCAGATATTCTGAAAGTTTGTTAAATTGGTTGACTGAAGCATGGAACAAAGGAAACTATAAACCTTTGTTAGCAACAGTGTTTCAACATTTGTTCATCAATTCTAATAAATATACCACACTAGTGTAATGTTATTTATAGGGAAAAATGTGAGAGAGGGGGTGTGTGGGGCATATGAGAATCCTCTACAGTTTAAAATTTTATTTTTATTTTTAAAGAGGCTTTAGATTATATACATTTACATAAAAAATATAAGGGATTCCAATATGACCCACTCCCTCCTCCTTCCACACTTTCTCACATTAACAACATCCTTCATTAGTGTAGTATATTTGTTACAATTAAGGAACACATATTAAAACATTGTTACTAGCCATGGACTACAGTTTACATTATAGTTAAAACTCTGTCCCACAGAATTTTGTAGGTTATGACAAAATATACAACAGCCTGTATCTGTCACTTCAATGTCATGCAGGACAACTCCAATGTTTCAAAAATGCCCCCATGTTACACCTCTTCTTCTCTCTCCTTTCCCTCAGAACCTCTGGTGTCCACTGCCTTTATATCAATGATAAGATTTCTATCATTGCTAGAATAAATTTGTAGTAGAAAAATAATGAGACAGACCAATATATCAGACCCTTAATATTATTGCAACTAACTTTGAATCTTATTCTCAAAAATTGAAATTTAGTGGTTACTATAGGTTCTGAAGGGAGAGGGAGGGAAGAATGGAGTAGATGAAATGTATGGCATTTTAGGACATTCAAGTTGTTCAGCAAGATCCTGCAATAATGGATACAGTCCATTTCCAATTTCATCAAAACCTAAAAAAGAGTATGGTCCAAAATGTAATCTATAATATAAACCATTGACTGTGGTTACTAGCAATGCTTCAATATTTTTACATCAATTGTGACAAATGTACTATCCACATGTAAAACAGAATTAGTAGTAGAGGGGGAAAGGGAGAGGTCATTGGCTATATGGGAATCACCTATGTTTTCTATGTGACATTTTTGTATCCTAAAGCTCCTATGAAGATAAAATGAAAAAAAAAAAAGACACTAGGGGAATATATGGAAAAAATCACTCTGCATATAAGACAACAGTTCTTACAGTGATGAAAGACATAATACCTATTTTTTTAATTATACATTTTAAAAATATGTTTGTATTTTGCTGGTTATTTTAAAAATTATTATTTCATTTTCTTATTAAACTTATTTAGTTATTTCGTTGGCTTCATTTTTGGAGAAGTTCTGGACCATAGAAGTGTCACAACAGTGGAAGGGGAGCATCACTAGTGTGGGCTGTCAGTGATGGGGGATACATGGGAAGAGGGTCACCTGAGGCATGTCTCTAAGGCATATGAATATGTTCACATGTTCATGGGGCATTGCCTTTGTGGGCGGAGACCCACATAGTCAAAAGAATATTGAATTCCCATCCTGTGGATTTCTACTGCATTCTTTAATAAGGCAGCAATAATCCCCTGAGTCCAGGGCAGTGACTAGTTTAGGAAGACACACCATTATGCTAGGTCTTTGATATTGTTGATTGTACTTATGAACATTTTCTTGTGAAGTTGAAACTTAGCTTAGAATTTTATACTGCCTCAGAGTTACCTCCTGAAAGCTTCCTTATTGCTCAAATGTGCATTCTGTCTAAGCCAAACTCACCATATAAATGAACTACCTTCCCCCTAGCCTGGAGCATGACTCCCAGGGATGAACTTCCCTGGCATTGAGGAATTATTATGAGGTGTAAACTTCCAGTGCATTTGGAATAAGACCTTGATCATAAGGAGGAAATGGTAAGTACAAATGAGTTTTTATGGCTAAGATTTCAGAGTAGGGAAGTCAGTCCCAAGGTTATGATTATGCAAGTCTCAGTGGGATCTCATTAATGCCACAGTAAACAGTGCTTCAAATAGCAGGGCTCCTGAATTCTCTAGAGACATCCAGAAACTATTATCAGGGCAGACAGCTCAGGAATTTAGCACCTTGTCAGTGGGCCTTACCTTGAAATTTATGCTCCCCAGTTTAACAAAGTTAGATTCATTTATAAGTTCTCTGCACATTGGACTTCTACCCCTTTAATCTGAACCTATAATTAGCACCATACATGATACATATATGTCCCAGAGACTTAAATATCTGGTCCATCCATGGGCCAGTCAAGCCCTGAATTTCAGCAGATTTGCAATATCTATTCTCTAGTTCGTTGGACTCACACATGACCCCTAACAAGGAGATGATGATGGACAATGCCCATTCCAAAGAACAGAGTGTCTGCAACTGCAACTAAGATAGATCCATCCATCTGCCCATGGGATCTAAAATCCATCTCAATTAGAAGCAGAGTGGGCATCACCATCCCCAAATCCTCAAGATTGGGGAATGAACCCTTATACTTTTATGTAAATTTTCTGTAATCTACAACTTCTTTAAAAATAAGGTGTATTATATGAAAAAGAGGGCCTACATTTAAAGTACAGGAGTGGATACAAAAATTAAGAGAAATCAGAATTTCAGAGTGGGTTTACCTTGTAAGAAATGCTCATCCAGAGGACACACCTTTCAGAATGACTGTGAGGAATAATTATTTTAGAGGAGCTCCATCTACCTTGAAGAGCTCTGTGATTGTTCTTTGTAGGTCAGATATTACTATGGAAACTGTTGCCTGCTACGGATCTTGGATCTTTAGCTACAATGACAATGCACTGATCCTGGACTGGCAAGAACCAAATGACATCCCTTAATAGCTGTAGAGAAGATGGGTGTGTTCAACATAAAAGGGAAAAGTGTCAAAGCAAGAAGCAGAATAGTCTGACTTGTAGAGATCCATGGTGCTCATTGGGTACTTAGAAGTGAAATAGATGGGCAGGCTACAAAATTATTACTTGAACTGTAGAGATAGAAGAGTTATAGGTCAATGGAACAGAAGTCAAACTTGAATCATGAAAACAGAGATTCAAGTTCCCTCTAAATTCCTAGTCTTGATACAGTTTATAGATCCAAAACCCCTTGGGAGTTGAACTGGAAGGCCTGGTTCTCTTGGGGGAGGACCCTATTGCATTGCCACAAACTGGTACTGTTAATCTTCCTCTTAGCCTTCCCAGAATAGGTTTTCAGACTTTTACCAGGATCAGTGTGTATGAGAGACAAAAATAAATAACTAGATATTTCAGGGTTTACTGGAATAAAGCTCTGAACTAATTCCAGGAGACCCAAGTCATCATTGTGGTCTGCATGTCCCTGGAGGGGCTTATGGAGGTCAGATTATCAATGTACTCTTAGATCAGGTTCATCTTCCAGTAAGTTCAGTGTGTTCCCAATCCCATACCAAGGATCACAAAGTGTTTTATAGTTATTTCCACAGTTCTGAATGCATAATTGGAAAAGACATATTCAGTACCTTGTAGAAACCTAACATTGGTTTACTAGCCTAAGGAAAGAGGCCTAGTTTGGTAGGAAAATCCCATGGGAAGCCCCTAGAACTGCCTCTACCTTACAAAATAGTACACCAAAATCAATAATACATGCTTGGAAAGATTGCATAGATCAGCATTACTATCAGGCACTTGAAGGATGCAGGGGTGGAGCTTAACAAATGCCCACTCAACTCTCCTATTTGGCCTGCACATAAAACAGATTGATCTTGGAAGATGACAGCGGATTATTGTAAATGTGACCAAGTGGTGTCATTGATTGAGCAAATCAACCCCTCACCTGGTACCCAACATGCAGCTATTGATATACTTCCACCAACTTTTTACAATTATTTATAACCTTGCACTATAATTATGTTAAGTCAAATTTCACCTTCACAGAGCACATTCCTTTATTTAAGTTACCACAATACCTTCCACATCTTGCCACATGCATTCAGGTTCTGTCCTGCATAAGGTCATTCTGATTTTAAGGAAATCAGCCATCTTATTTTAGGACAAAACACACTTTTTGAACAAACGTTAAATTTCAGTCAGCACTCGTGCAAACATTTTAACTTTTCTTTTATTCATTTAAGTTTTACATCCTTCATTTTATTCTGTGAAGAAAAATACTCATTTTAATTTAGGCAAGAACTATTTTTTATGAAGTGACTTACAATTTTTATTATTGTACAAATCTTATTAACATTTGAACTTATGTATTAATATAAGCACATATTTAATTTTTGACAATTTGCATAGAGCTCTTTTAGAAATTTTTATTTATCAAATTATATTACCAACTGGAGATATCAAAATATACAGTGACTTCACAAAAGTTTTAGATCACAGTAATTCACATATACAATATAGGGTACTCCCACATATCTTACATCAAACATTTTGTCCCTTCCCCAGAAATGATCTTTTTACATGTTCATATTATATTTGCTGCAGCTGATGCATAGCTATTGAAACATAGCTTTCAAACATGGTTCCACTTGGGTTTACATTATGGTTTATATTTTAGACTATACAATATTCTAAATATTTAGTTATCTCAGTTTTACACTATGATTTACATTTTAGCCTATAGATTTTTATACATTTTTGGTGTAATTTAACATGTCCCATATCCATCATTGCATGATCTTGTGGAACACTTCCATTGTCCCACAGCTACACTGACTCCTTCTATTCAATACCTCTATTCCCCTCCCCTCAGGGTCCACAGTGACAGTCTTCGTTACCTGAAACACCATATTCACAGATACTTGCAACAATGTTAAGGGTTTGACACACTCGACTGCCCTAACCCATTGGGAGCCACCAATTCTCTCGAGAGATACAATTCCCTCTTTTTGAGAACATTGGTCTCCCCAGGATGTGGGTATACCTTCACATTCATTGTATGGGTCCCCACCCAATGATATAACCCAGGTGACAAAATGAGCACTCACACACTCACTAGAAGCTTGCTGTGTGTCAGATGTCCTCCTTGGGCATCTTAAACAGGTAACCATCCTTATTATATTTTCTAGAGTTTTCTCAACATTATAGTTTCAAACACATACTTGACAATCTCCTATGTTCAAATGATCCCCCCACCCTCCCTCCAATTTCTTGGGCCATCTGACCCATCCTCCCATCCCTAGCCCCCCTCAAGCCCACAAAGTCACACCCAAAGGTATCCCTATGCCCCCATTTTATCCTTTCTTGTCCAAGTACTTGTTTCTAGCTTATAATAGAATTCACTCATGTAGTGTCAGCTCATAACCTTCCTTAACAATTAGAACAAAAAAGGGATGTAGACACTGAGGAAGAAATGAAAGAAACTGCCTTGCCACTGTATATACAGGGCAACACCTATTGAAGTGATGAATGGCAAAACTAAAAAAACAAATCTTTTCAATTTTTCATTTTTTGATACCCCAAATTATTTTTACTTTATTTAATTTTTGTAAATTAGTATGTATTCTATATCTAACCTTTAAACCCATCACTATATTCCATTTTACTATTAATGGAAACTGGCAATATATTAGGCTTCATTTTCAAGGAAGTTTTGGACTGCAGAGAGGTTCAACTATGGCAGGGGAGGAACACTGGTGTGGGGGGTTAGGGATGGAGGGCATATGATTGGGAGGGAGTTCTCCAGGGCATGTATACAGGGTACATAAATATGTTTGGGTATTTTCATAGTAGTTATAGTTAAAAATGACAACTGAGAAAGTGTTGAATTCCTAGCCAGGATAGTTCTATCACATTCCCCAATGGAACAGCAACAATCCCCCAAGTGCAACAGCAAAGACTAATAAAGAAGGAAAGTCCAACAATAAGCCCTTGATTCTGATGAGTATGCTTAGGAGCCTGTGTGCCTGAAATATGAACTAGGCCTAGAGCTGCAGAGTGCCTAAGATTTACCTCCTGAGAGCCTCCATGTTGCTCAAATGTGGCCATTCTATAGCCCAAACTCAGCATATTAATGCATTACCTTCCCCCAGTGTGGGACATGACTCCCAGGAATGAACCTCATTGGTGCCAAGGAATTACTACCAAGCACCAGATGATGATGTAACTAGAAAAAGACCTCGAATAAAAGGGTCCACTCAGACTAGGAAAATAACTCAGCCTACATGTAATATCAGGTGTTAAAAACTGCTTTTTGACCTTGAATAAAAGGTGGAAATGGAAAGGACAAATGAGTTTATATGGCTATGAATCTCCAAAAAAGAGTCAGGAGGTCATCAGAGGGGTCATGCTTCTACATGTCTCAGCAGGATCCCAGAGACAGTCAAAGTAGATCTAACCCCAGGTACTGGTTCTCCTGAGGGCTACAGAGACCCACATGTTCTATGTTCATGGCAGTTGGATCTGGAGTTCTGTGCCATATCAGTGGGCCATACTTTGGAGTTTGTATTCCTGAGTGTCTACACATGCTTCTTCTGTCACTTTTACTTAACCTATGGTTGGTGCTGGGGTTGGTGTATTCTCAGGAGACCTGAATCTCTGGACTGTTCATGTGACAGCCAGGCACTGAGCTTCAGCAGACTTGCAACTCTTACCCTCTGGTTAATGGACTTACTCTTGCAATCTAACAGGGAGGTGAAGAAGGTCAACCACCACACCATGGAACCAAGAGTGCCTACAACTTCAAGCAGGAGAATTGCACCATCACCCATGTGGAATCTAAGCCCCCTCTCAATATAGAGGTGGAGTGGACATAACCATTCCATGGTCCACAGGATGGAGGAATAGAGTATGGGTTAGAGTGGACTGACTGATATTCTACTGTGGAACTATTGTGGTTAGTAATGGAAGAAATTTTAGCATTGCTGTAGAGAGAGTGGCCATGGTAGGTCCTGGAGTTTGGAGAGTTAAGAAGAGATTTGTTGTGGGGGCATTTTCAGCACTTGGAGTTTTCCTGGGTGGTACTGCAGGGACAGATGCTGGACATTGTATGTCCTGCCATGGCCCACTGGGTAGACTGTGTGGGGGGGGCAGAGTGTAAACTACATTGTAAACCATTGTCCATGTGGTGCAGCTGTGCTCCAAAATCTATTCACCAAATGCAATGAATGTTCCACAATGATGAAAGATGTTGATGTGGAAGGAGTGGGGTGAGGGGTGTGGGAGGTATATGGAAACCTCATATAATTTGCATGTAACTTTAAAAAAATAAAGAGAGAAAAAATATACAGTCACAATGAACAAATAGACAAACAGAAAACAATTATAACACATCAATAGAAATATAAAGTTTACAATTTAACTCAGAAATCTTACTTTTTTTGGTACAGCTGTTTTTAAGCTTTCCGTCATTTTACATCTTAGATTTTACTGCTTTTAAGATATCTTCTGGAACCCTTGTTGCCTGTAACATGCTAGCTTGTTCTGGGAAACACTTTCATTAGTAATCAGCAACCAGTTAGGATAACTTGAGCAGCATTAATGCAAATTAAGCTCTTATTTAGCAGTTTAGACAGACAGTTAACACACTTTTTTTTGGATTACTACTCTTTGTTGAGACACTGAGACTTGAAGCTCAGGAGTAAGCTATTGATCCAAAACCAAAAATTCCTTTTAACACCTTGATGAAAATTTTGTACTAGTTTTATTAATTTGGCTAAATAGGCCTAATCAGAATCAGCATGGAAACAAAACACCATTGTTGCCATGTTTTCCTCTTCCAGCATCTTAATTCTATTAGCTCCCACTAGCCCACAGCCACATTATCATGTTGGCAGCAGGGGGTTTGCACATTTGCTGCCAGAATATTTTCCTTATCTTAGTTAACACTTTAACCAAGAGTTTTCTTACAAGCATGTTTTCACTAACAAGGATCTTATTCACCACTTTTGCTTGTGCATGATGTATTTGTGAGTTAACCTTTCTTGTCACAAGTGGCTCAACATGATTTCCCTCCATTATAGCCTGCAAGATTCCCTATTGTAAAGAGGATAATTTAGGCTGGTATTTCCGGGCACAGTTGTAAGGAGTGGAGAAAGAGAAGGTATATCAGCTTCCTCAAAATTAATTAATGAAGGGGCCATACACAAAGATAGTTTAGAATAAAAACCTTTAGAAATTTTTATAGGGGAAGGGGCATCATGGACTATTTCTTCTTGTTCTTCTTCATTCTCTGTTTTTAAAGGTTCTAGGATGAACTTAATAATAGTCCATGTAGGCCAGATAATAACAGGGATGGAAGCCCCTTGAACACATAATTTTTAAAGTTCCTTACTAACTCATTCCCAATCAGTTAATTCTAAACTGGGAAGGTTGAGAACCATGAACAGTATTTTTCAATAATCTGTAAGAATTCCAAAATACAAGGCTCAGTGGCCTTGGTTCCTCCTGCTTTGAGGAGTTGTTTCAAGAGACAGACATAGGGTAAACTGTCTCCATTTCCCTTCATAACTCTGCAAAAATACCTGAGTGTGTCCTTACCTACTGAGGACATCAGAGGCCTCCTAAAGCATTCAAGACTCTGAACTGTTACACCATCTTTAGTATCACTCAAAGCAATCCTTCTTCCCCTCAAGTCCCTGTTCAGGTGCCAGTTGCTGAGACCACATCAGCCTGAAGCAAATGCAATGCAGAACTTCAGAAAGAAAGTACAGAAAGAAAGGCAATAAAGATGGGGCCAGGAGACTCACACCTCCTGGATCTGAGAACCTCGACCCTAGTTTCCACATTGTATTTATTAGAAATTACCAAGCAGCTGTTCCCTATCAGAACTGCAATATCTATAATAATTGGGAACAGGTCATACAAAGTTCACATGCAATTCAAGCTATTTACCACACTGAACCTTAGGATTTTGTAACAAAGCACTGCAGCAGATGCTACTGTAGATAACTTCTGTAGATAACTACTCTCATTTTAAGAAACAGATTTTGTCCAACTTCTTCACCTTAGTGTGGAAAGAATGTTTTACTATAGGCCATGAGACCATGAGAACTGTGTTATCTGTTCAACCAAGCCATAAAATCGGGTGTGCATAACAGTACACTATCATCAAATGGAGGTGGTATAAATGAGCTCAAGTTTGAGCAGGCTGTAAAGGCACAAGTAAGTTACATGACAAAATGACCCTACTCCTTCCACATTAACTTTTCTCTTCCAGTCCATAGTGATTGCATTGCAGAAAGTTTTCTACAATCAGTTCACTGTAGAAAAGAATCCTCCAGCCTAGTTTACAAATAATTCTACATGATATACATGAACCTCCTAACAGTGGACAACTGCAGTACTACATCTCCCATCTGTGATATCCCTGAAGGACAGGGGTGAAAGGAAGTCCTCCTACTGAGCAGAAATTAGAGAAATGTACTTCTTTGTTCATTTTGCTTAGAAGGAGAAATGGCCAAGGTTCAGTTATTCACCTAACCATGGGCTATGGTCAGTGGTTTGGCTAATGGCTAGGGACTTGAAAGGAATACTATTGGAAATTTATGGCAAAGAAGTTTAAGGAGATGTATGTATATAGACCTGTGTGAAAGGGCAAAAAATGAACATATTTGTGTCCTACATGAATGTTTACCAGAGAATGATTTCAGGAGTGGATTAAGTGGGTAGGATGACCTGATCTGTGGATACCAATCCATCTCTTGTCCCAGCCACTCCTGTCATTGCCCAAATGGACTCATGGCCCATTTTATTGATGGTAGAGATGGAAGTTATGTATGGTTCAGCAACATGGCCTTGCAACCACCAAGGCCAACTTGGAGACAGTCACAGCTGAGAGCCCAGTCTTCCAGCAGCAGAGAAAATCTCTGAGTCTCCATGGTTATTTCCAGGTTAACCTGCTACCTTGTGGCTGATTAATTATATTGGACTACTTCCATCCTAGAAGAGGCAGCATTTTGTTCTTACTAGAATAAATACTTACTCTTAATATGGATTTACCTTCACTATATGCACTTTTTCTGTCAAAAATGCTGTCTATGGAGTTAAAAAAGCTCTACCCATTGTCATGTTATTCATGCAATATTTCTTCTGATCACAGAACACACTTCACATCTCATGAAGTGCAGCAATGGACCCATGCTCATGAAATTCAGAGGTCTTTTCATGTTCCAAACTCTTCTGAAGCAGCTTTCTTGATAGAATTATGGAATGGACTTTTGAAACCTCATTTATTGTGCCAATTGTGTGGCAATATCTTGTAATACTGGGACAGTCTTCTCCAGGAGGCTTTGTATGTTCTAAATCAGTGTCCAATCTATGGTACTGTTGTTCCACAGCCAGGATGCATGGGACTCAAGAGCTAGAAATGAAAGTGGCACTATTGCCTCTAGTTATCCATTAGAAAAAAAATTTGCATCCTTTTCCTGCTGGTCTAATGGTCTCAGTTCCAAAGACAGGAATGCTTCCGTAAAGAGACACACCAATGATTCCATAGAATTGAAAGGTAAGCCTGCTACCCAACCATGCTGGCTCTTTATGCCTCTGAATCAATCGGCAAAGGAGGAAGTTACTATACTGGCTGAAGTGATTGATCCTGATTATCAAGGGAAAGTAGGAATACCACCACATAATGTAGCAAAGAGTGTGCCTGAACATAGGAGATGTCTTAAGGTGTCTTCTAGCTCTACCATGTCCTATGATTAAAGTCAATGGAAAATGGAAACAACCCAAATCCTAGAAGAACTCCTAATGATCAAGAAAGTTCAGGAATGAAGGTTTGAGACACTGAGCAGGACAATTGAATTATGGTAGGTGAAGTGCATCTATTTTAAATTTCTTGATTTATAGTAAGCGTGTTTTAAGGAGATGTGCATGATTACAAAATTAACAGAGGTGGAATGCAATTGTTAATTTCATGGATTAACTTGGCTTGGTTATGGTGTCCACTTGTTTGGTCAGACAAGCACTGGCCTGATTGTTACTGCTAGTATATATAGATGGATTTAAATCATTAGTCAATTGATTGCATCATTGTCTGATTATATTTACAATCAATAAAAAATATTGCCTTTTGCAATGTGAGGCATGTCTTCACCCAATCAGTTGAAGACCCTAAAGGATTTCAGCAGTCAGAATGAAGATTTTCTACCTTTATTTCATCCAGCCTATTTGTCCTGAGGAGTTCTAACTTTATCAGAATTTCCAACTTATAACCAGGATTACAGATTTCAGACATGTCAAAATCCATGGTTATTTGAGCCAATTCTTATAAAATCTATTAATATTTACACACACACACATTCTGTTGGTTCTATTTCTCTGGAAAACCCTAATACAATTGCCTTGGTGGGCTTCCAAGTGCATGGGCCAAACTGAAGTGGGTTTAGGAGTAAAGAGGTGGTGATATTTAAGGCAAGAATCAGGATGACATACTCCAAACTATGATATTGATTTTTTTTATGAGTAAGTCAGGACGTAATATAGTAAAAACTTCAGAGAAAATAATTTTTCTTTCACAAATATATTTTTCCCTAAAAGTCACAAATTACAGATACATCAGAATGGTAAAATTAAAATAGTTGAAAATAACGTGCAACAAAATGATATCTTATGTGCAGCTATTGGTAGTATAAACTTCTATAGTTTAGCAGTACCTAGTAAAGGTGAATATATGCATACTATTTATGAAGACAGATTGTAAATCCTAGTTTGCAGCTGATTTTCATTATTCTTTCTATCCTTATTTTACTCTTAAATGGCATAGTTTTGATGAAAATTTATATGGTTATATAATCTAAAATCCATCAATTGCTTTTCTAAATATATTCCCCAAAGGAATTCAAAGGAGTAATTACCAAAGACGTGACAAAGTTATTCACAGTAACTTTGGTCAAAACAAAAAAAAAATTGAAAAAGTAATTTTTCCACCAACAGTAGACTGGTAACATATATTGAGTTATGTTAACAACATGTAATATTTGACAACAAAAATAAATAGAACACTGGCATAAGCAAGAGCATAGATGAGTCTCAGTAATAAAAGGAGGAAATGTGCTCTAATTACCAAACCTCTCCCCTGTAGAATAAGGAATCTCCTCATGTGCCATCAATTATGATTAAAATGATCCTGGCTTTCCTAACTCCCTATTTCCTTGTAACACTCCAATCCTTCCAACAAAAAAAGGCTTGCAGGGTTTTGACCCTTGCTTCAAGTAACTAACAGTACAGCCCCAGAGCAATAATTGGGAGCTGGGCTTCTCTAGAACCTTAGCACCATACTTAACAGCTGCCCAGGGAATTTCCTGGAGGAATGAAGCTAGAGGGTCCTGCATGAAGTTTATGCCATGGGCAGACACTGGGAACTTTGTTTCTAGGTGATTCTGAAGTCTTTCCTTAACTAAGTCTTTCCTTAAACTAAGCTAAGTGTAAAATTCTCTCTTCTGTTCTAGTCTGTGCTTACTTCACTTGTCTGCTCTTGCCTAGGAAGTCATAGATCAGATTTGGGGCTTGCCTGTTACAAATTGGATAACGGTAAAAGGTACCCTAAAAATTGAGTCTTTACATGTCAATGCCATCTTGCAATTAAAACTGATGTATTAAAAAAATCACTAGTGGAATTAATTCAACTCCAGAAGAAGAAAAACTTCACACAGTTATTACAATTAAAATTGTTTTGGTTGTTTAAGGAACAAAAGTACTCAAATTGTTTTTGCTTTTTATTTTACATTTTTTAAAATTTTCTAAACTTTCTTTTGTACATTTAATAATTGAACATACAAGCAATAACTTAAAAAGAAAAAGAGAACAGATTTGTATAAAACATACCTTTGTCAATTAAATGTTCTGGATACATATTTATATATTTGAATAATACAACATGTTATACAATATTTTTGGATCACTGTAATGCAATCATACAGTATTTGTCCTTTGGTATCTGGCTTGCTTCACTCAACATAATGTCCTCCAGGTTCATCCATGTTGTCATATGCTTGACAATTCATTTCTTCTAGCACCTGCATAATATTCCATCGTGTGAATACACCACAGTTTGTTTATCCAGTGCTTGGTTGATGGGCACCAGGGTTGTTTCCAACTTTTGGCAATCATGAATAATGCTGCTATGAACACTGGTGTGCTGATGTCCATTTGTGCCACTGCTCTCAGTTCTTCTGGGTATATAACCAGTAGTTGTATTGCAGGGTCATGTGGCAAGTTTATATTAAGCTTCTTTAGGAAATGTCAAACAGTCCTCCACAGTGGGTGTACCATTCTGCATTCCAGCCAACAGGGAATAAGTGTTCCTATTGCTTCACATCCTCTCCAACACTTGCATTTCGTGGTTTTCTTAAATAGTGGCCATTCTAATAGGTGTGAAATGATATCTCCTTGTAGTTTTGATTTGCATTTCCCTAATCATTAGTAATGTTGAACATTGTTTCATGTGTCTTTTTTTTTTTGCCATTTGTATTTCTTCTTTAGACAAATGTCTATTCAAGTTTTTTGCCCATTTTTTAAAAAGATTTATTTATTTATTTATTCCTCTCCCCTTCCCCCCCCCCCAGTTGTCTGTTCTCTGTGTCTATTTGTTGTGTCTTCTTTGTCTGCTTCTGTTGTTGTCAGCGGCACGGGAATCTGTGTTTCTTTTGGTTGCATCATCTTGTGTCAGCTCTCCATGTGTGCGGTGCCATTCCTGGGCAGGCTGCACTTTATTTTGCACTGGGTGGCTCTCCTTATGGGGTGCACTCCTTGCGTGTGGGGCTTCCCTACGTGGGGGACACCCGTGTGGCAGGGCACTCCTTGCACGCATCAGCACTGCACATGGGCCAGCTCCACACGGGTCAAGGAGGCCCGGGGTTTGAACTGCAGACCTCCCATGTGGTAGATGGACGCCCTAACCACTGGCCCAAGTCCGCTGCCCATTTGCCCATTTTTTAAATTGTCTTTTTATTCTTGAGTTGCAACATCTCTTTATATACCCTGGATATTAAACCCTTATCTGACATGTGATTTTCAAATACTTTCTCCCATTGAGCTGGCTGCCTTTTCACCCTTTTGACAAAGTTCTATGAGGTGCAAAAGTGTTTAACTTTGAAGAGGTCCCATTTATCTATTTTTTCTTTTGTCGTACATGCTTTGGGTATAAGGTCCAGAAAACCACCATCTACTACAAGGTCTTGAAGATGTTTCCCTACATCTTTTTTAAATGCAGGCCTTTGATCCATTTTGAGTTGATTCTTGTAAAGACAGTGAGATAGGGGTCCTCTTTGAATCTTTTGGTAATAGATATCCAGTTTTCCCAGCACCATTTGTTGTAGAGACAGTTTTGTCCCCTTAACATGAACTTGGTAGGTTTGTAAAAAACCAATTGACCAACATAGGTGAGGGCTTATTTCCAGATTCTCAATTCTATTCCACTGATTGAAGTCTCTATCTTTATGCCATTATCATGCTGTTTTGACCACTGTGGCTTTGTAATATGCTTCAAGGTCAGGCAGTGAAATTCCTCCAAAATTATTCTTTTTTAGAACATTTTGGCTATTCAGCTACACTTTCCCTTCCAAATGAATTTGGTAATTGCCTTTTCAAATTCTGAGAAGTAGGCTGTTGGAATTTGTATTGGTATTGCATTTAATCTAGAAATCAGTTTGGGTAAGATTGACATTGTTATGATATTTATTCTTCCAATCCATGAACACAGAATGCCTTTCCAATTGTTTAGGTCTTTTTTTTTTTTTTTACCACTTTTAGCATTGTTTTGTAGTTTTTTGCCTATAGGTGCTGTACTTCTTTGCTTAAATTATTTCTTAGGTGTTTGAGTCTTTTTGTTGCTATTGTAAATGGAAATTTACCTCTGGTTTCCTCCTCAGATTGCTCAGGACTAGTGTACAAAAATATTACTATTTTTGCGTGTTGATCTTGCATCCTGCCACTTTGCTGAACTCATTTATTAGCTCAAGGACCTTTGTTATGAATACTTCAGGCTTCCCCAAATACAGGATCATCTGCAAATAGTGAAAATTTTACTTTCTCTTTTCCTATATGGATGTCTTTAATTATTTTTCTTATCTAATTGACCTAGCTAGAACTTCTAGTACAATATTTAATAACAATGGCGAGAATGAGCAGACTTATCTTGTTCCGGAACTTAGAGGGACTAGTTTCAAACTTTCCCCATTGAGTATGATGTTGGCTGTGGGTTTTTCATATATGCCTTTTATCAGATTGAGGAATTTTCTTCTATTATTATCTCTTTGAGTGTTTTTATCAAGAAAGGAAGCTGGATTTGTAGAATGCCTTTTCTGCATTGAGATGACAATGTGTTTTTTTCTTCAATTTGTTAATGTGGTTTATTATATTGATTGATTTTCTTATGTTAAACCAACCTTGCATACCAGGAATAAATCCCACCTGGTCATGATGAGTAAATCCTTTGATATGCTGTTGGATTTGATTTGTAAGTATTTTGTTGAGAAATTTTACATTATGTTCATTGGAGAGATTGGTTTCTAATTTTCTTTTCTTGTAGTGTCTTTATCTGGCTTTGGTATTAGGTGGACTTGGTATTAGGGTGATGTCGGCTTCTTTAAATGTGTTGGGTAGTTTTCCCTCCTCTTCAATTTTTTGGATAGGTTTAAACAGAATTGGTGTTAATTGTTTTCAAAATGATTGGTAGGTAATAGATATAGGTACTTTCAGTTCCCTGGTGTGTTGGTTGACCATCTTCCATGCGGTGCAGAGCGCTCCAAAATGTATTCACCAAATGCAATCAATGCGCCACAATTATGAAAGAGGTTGTTGATGGGAGAGGAGTGTGTGTGGGGGGGGTGGGGGGCATATGGGGACCTCATATTTTTAATGTAACATTTTGAAGATTTATGTATCTTCAAAAAATACAATTATAAATAAGTAAGTAAATAAATAAATAAAATAATGCTTGGTAGAATTCACCTGTAGAGCTATCTGATCCAAGACTCTTCTTTGGTGGCAGATTTTTGATGATTCAATCTCTTTAAATGTGATTAGTTTTTTAAGTTCTTGTATTTCTTGTAGCATCAGTGTAGGTAGTGCATTTATAGGAATTTCTCCATTTCATCTAGGCTGTCTAGTTTGTTGGTATACAGTTTCTCATAGTATCCTCATGATCCTTTTTATTTCTGTGGGGTCCATCATATCTTCCCCCTTTCATTTCAGATTGTATTTATTTGCATCTTCTCTCATTTTTTCTTTGTTGGTCTACCTAAGTTTGTCAATTTTATTGATATTCTCAAAAAAACAGCTTTTGGTTTAATTGCATTTCTCTATTGTTTTTGGTTCTCAATTTCATTTCTTTCTGGTGTGATCTTTTTTATTTCTTTCCTTCTTTTTTTTTCCAAAGATTTATTTTCTATTTATTTCTCTCCCTTCCTCTCCCCACCCCCCCCTCCAGGTGTCTGCTCTCTGTGTCCATTCACTGTGCTCTCTTCTGTGCCTGCTTCTATCATCAGTGGCACCGAGAATCTGTGTTTCTTTTTGTTGCATCATCTTGCTGCATCAGCTCTCCATGCATATGGTGCCACTCCTGGTCAGGCTATACTTTCTTTCATGCTGGGTGGCTCTCCTTACAGGGAGCACTCCTTGCACATGGTGCTCCCCCATGTGGGGGACACCCCTGTGTGGCATGGCATTCCCTGCACTCATCAGCACTGTGCATGGGCCAGCTCTGCACCAGCCAAGGAGGCCCAGGGTTTGAGCTGCAGACCTCCCATGTGGTAGGTGGACACCCTATCCATTGGGCCAAGTCCACTTCCCTTATTTCTTTCCTTCTGTTTGCTTTGGGATTCATTTGCTGTTCTTTTTCTAATTTCTATAGTTTTCCAGTTAAATCATTAAGTTTAGCTCTTTCTTCATTTTTAATTTAGGCCGTTAGGGCTATAAATTTCCCTCTCAAGACTGCCTTTGCTTTAACCCATAAGTTTTAATAAATTATGTTCTCATTTTCATTTTTTTCACTGTCTTTACTGGTTTCACTTACAATTTCTTGACACACTGATTATTTAGGAGTGTGTTGTTCAGCCTCCACAGCATTGCAAATTCACTTTTTTCTTGTCTTTTATTGATTTCATTCCATTACAATTTGAGAAGGTGCTTTTCATAATTTCAATCTTATATTTATTGAGAGCTTCATTGTGTCCTAAGATGTGATCTATCCTGGAAAAAGATCTGTAGGCACTTGAGAAAAATGTTTAACCCACTGAGTTTGGATGCTGTGCTCTGGATATGTCTGTTAGGTCTAACTCATTTATCATATTTTTCGAGTTTTCTGTTCCCTTGTTGATCTTCTGTCTGGTTATTCTATCTGATGATGTGAGTGGGGTGTTAAAGTCTCCAAGGATTATTCTAGAAATGCCTCTTTTTCCCTTCAGTTTCCCAGATTGTGTCATGTATTTTGGGGCACCCTTTTTAAGTGCATAGATATTTATGACTGTTATATCTTCCTGGTGGATTGTCCCTTTTATTAATATATAATGACCTTCTGTATCTCATAATTTTTTGCATTGGTGTGTACTCAGGAGACCTGAACCTCAGCAGACTTGCAACTCTTACCCTCTAGTTTATTGGACTTACCAAGCCAGCTGACAGGGAGGGGAAGAAGGTCAACCACCACACCATGCAGCCAAGAGTGCCTACAACTGCAAACAGGAGAATTGTACCCATCATCCATGTGGAATTTAAGCCCCCTCTCTATAGAGAGGTGGAGTGGACCTCACCATCCCAGGGTCCACAGGATGGAGGAATAGAGAATGCATTAGAGTGGACTTACAGATATTCTACCATGGAACTATTATGATTAGTAATGGAAGAAATTGTAGCATTGATGTAGAGAAAGTGGCCATGGTAGCTGCTGAGGGTAGGGAGAGGGAAGAAGAGATATGATGCGGGGGCATTTTCAGGACTTGGAGTTGTCCTGGGTAGTACTGCAGGGACAGATGCTGGACATTGTATGTCCTGCCATGGCCCACTGGATGGACTGGGGTAGGAGGTATATGGGGACCTCTTACATTTTTTGAATGTAACATTTAAAAAAATAAAGGGAGAAAAATATTAAGTCTGTTTTGTCTTTTAGTATAACTACCCCTGTTCTTTTTGGGTTACTATTCACATGGAGTATCTTTTTCCAGCCTCTCACTTTCAGCCAGTTTGTCTCCCTGGGTCTAAGGGAGTTTCTTCTAAGAAGCATATGAATGACTCATGTGTTTTTATTAATTCTATCAGCCTGTACATTTTGATTGGTGAGTTTAATCCATTCACATTCAATGATATTACTGTAAATGCATTATTTACTTCCACCATTTTATTCTTTGGTTTTCATATGTTGTATCATTTTTTTTTTTTGGTCTATCCTTTCACTCTTTTGGTAATCATATCTCTATTCTTTCTTCTATATACTCCCCCAGTTCTCTCCTGTCTTTTTCTTTCAGCTTCTAAGGCTTCCTTTAATATTTCCTGCGACAGTTTGCTCGGTCGGTAGAGGTGGGGTCTGGCTGTGGACGAGGGGTCGGTCCAGCCTTGGACGAGGGGTCAGTCCCACTTGGGATGAGGGGTCAGTCCCACTTGGGACGAGGGGTCGGTCCAGCAGCAGATGAGGGGTCGGTCTCACAGGAGTTGCGCGGTTCGGCTGGCGGGGTCGCCCGGTGAAGCCGGCGACGAGGGGGTCGCCCGGCGAAGCAGGCGACGAACTGGGGACAAGGGAGGCCAGGCCCTTGTCAGGGGCTCTCAGGACTGGAGGGCGCATGGCAGAAGAACTACCGCGGAGACAAGGTAAACAGGCAAGTCCACTTTATTGAGGGAGGCAACAGTTTTATAGGGGCTGGGGAAGGCTGATTGGTCGAAGCCATGCCCTGTTCTGATTGGTTGCCGGAGAAAGGTCAGTGGGCGGTACTGGATGGGGGAGGGGTGGTGATTAGGGATTGGCTGTTGCTGTTGCTGGGGGAAGTGGCAGGGTTTAGTGATTGGTGGCTGCTGTTGCTGAGGTAGAGGGCAGACTTGAGTTTCCCACCCACGCCTGGCTGTTGCTGCTGTCAGGGGGAGGGAAAAGGGCAGACTGGATTTTTCCGCCCATGCCTGGCTGTTGCTGCTGTCGGGGGGAGGGGAAAAGGGCAGACTGGAATTTTCCGCCCTGCGCCTGCGCAGGGAGAAAGAAGAAGAAGGGTGCCGCCCCACAAGGCATCGTGTGGCGCCATCCGGGAGGAGGGGCAGCCGCGGAAGCATGGCTGCAGAGAAGGGGAGACCCGAGGGCACTCTGCGCCCATGCCGAGCTTCCTTCAGGGGTGGCGATGGGCCCAACCAACCACCCTATTATGGGGGCAGCGGTTTGGAATAGGCCTACCGTGGCCGCCACCCCCCTCCAGGCCAGTAAACCACACTTCAGCCTGAGGGGTGACCGCAATTTCCTGTAAAGGTGGTTTCTTTTTGTAAACTGTCTCAATTTCTGTTTGTGAATATTACATGCTCACCTTTATATTTGAAGGATAATTTTGCTGGATAAAAATTCTTGGCTGGCAGTTTTTCTCTTTCAGTATTCTAATCATATCATATGACTGACTTCTCACATCCAAGGTTTCTGAAAAGAAATATGCTTTGTCTTACTGGATGTCTTTGTATGCAATGGTTCATTTCTCCCTTGCTGCTCTGAGGATTTTCTCTTTATCTTTCTTTTTTGACATTCTAAGTAGTATGTTCTTGGACTGGCTCTATTTGGAGTTATTCTGATTGTGGCATGGTGTGCTTCTTGGACATGTACGTCCATTTCTTTTGTGAGAGTTGGGAAATTTTCAACTATTATTTCCTCAAATACTCTTTCTGTCCCCTTTCCATTCTCTTCTCCTTCTGGAACTCCCATGACATGTATGTTGCTGCATTTTGTGTTGTGATTCAACTTTGAGCTGCTGCTCAATTTTTTCCATTCCTTTTTCCCTCTGTTCTTTTCTCTCTTCCATTTCAGCTGTTTTGTCCTCAGTACCATGTATCCTTTCTTCTATCAGTTTGAGTCTGCTGTTGTCTGCCTCTCATGTGTTTCCCCTCACCTATTGCATCTTTCATTTCTATGAGCTCTATTACTTTTCTGTTCAGGATTTCAAATTCTTCTTTGCACTTTCTCAATGTCTTCTTTATGTCATTTATCTTTTTAGTCATATTGTCATTAATTTGATTTTGGAAATTTATGCACATCTCACTGATTAGTTCTCTCAAATTCTGCCTCTCTTCTTGGGTTTTGATATATTCCTTTCCTTGGGCCATGTCTTTCATTTTCTTAGTATGACTCATAATATTTTTGTTGATGTCTAGACCTCTGATTAGGATATAGTTTACTCACTGCTCAATTTCTTTCTCTTTTATAGGGAGTTAGTGGCAGGAGACTGTGTGTTACCACTGCTTTTTGATTTTGGTTAGGACTGTCCCCGCTAGTTGCTCAAAACTAGGCTCTGGATCTGGTAATTGGTGGCTCACCCACTTCCTAGTGCCTTAGGAAAGAAGTTATAAAGGCCAGAAAAAAGCCTTTCTTACTTATTGTTAATTATCTCATATACACTTGCTTGCCCTGCCAGGAGACAGCACTCTTTGGCAACTCACATTTCAGTGCCTGGTCTGAGTGTATTTATTGCAACACAGACTGAGTCAATGTGATAGAGCTTCCTGCCTGGGGGTTAAAAGGCTTGTAATTCAAACTTTCTGGGTGAAAGTTGTCCAGCCTTTTCTGACTGCCCCCAGGCTTTTCCCAAGTAGGGAATATTTCCACTCCCCTCTGAGTCCTCCAAAATCAGTCCTGGTTAGTACAGAATGAGATTGAGAGAACTGTATATCTTTAGCTCCTTGTTGGCTCCCAAGGCAAGAAATGGCATGGCCCCACACAGCCTGGGAGGGCTGTTGGGACACAGCAGACTAAACTTGTGGGTCTGAATCTTATTCAGTCTTAGTCTTTGTCCTCTTATCTATGAGGACTGGGGAGGCAGGCATCCTGCCCTAGTGTTAAAATTCCCAAAAGTTGCAATGCATGAGAGAAACCAGTTTCCCTGCAGCATCAATGACCTCATTGAGTGTATACTGTAATTAGTCTTGCCAAATCCAAGGTCTGCCAAATTCAAAATGGGAAATAAGCAAAGCTCTGAAGTAAAGAAAATTGCTATAAACTCTATTTTGAAGCATTGGAAACTTTTCAGGTTTATAAGTTAATAATTAAATGTAATTAAATTCTTATGGAAAACTGCATGGTCACAGTATAAATTAGATTAGTTAAAATAGCCTTCAAAGAAATCATTCAGGAGGGCGGGGCAAGATGGTGGCTGAGTGAGATTACCTGACGGTCTCTCCTGCGGAGGAGCAGCTGGGCAGCATTGGGGGTTCTCCAGGACCAGGCTGTTTCGGGATTTTTGCAGGGCAGGAGGTGTCTGCACATCGATTTGGTGGGAAGGTAACAGAAAGGATTAGTCTATAAGATATAATTTAAACTCTATTGCACGGAGGTAAGAACTGCACACTGGACGCCCCTTCCTTGGGGGGGTGGAGCTGCGGAACCAGCACTGCCGTCGCACTTTTTGGAGGCTCTCCCATACTGGGGAGTTCCCGAGCCCTGGGCGGGTTGTTGGGGGGTTGACCAGACTGGACGCCTTTGCGGACTGATTTGGGGAGACAAATGGGGTTTTGTTGTGAAGCGGGGAGTTTTTGATTGCAGACACAGGTAGTGGCGCTTCGGCCTGGAGCCCCGCCCCCACAAACCCGGCTGCCGATCTGCAGCAGAGTAAGATTGCTGGCAATAAAGGGACATAAGAGGCTGTTACAGGGTGCGGCGAGGTGGGGGACACATCTGGAGGCCGATTGTGGAATGTTTTGCAAAGCTTGGGAATTCTGGTTTTGGAATCTGTTGTCAGCATTTCCGGCTGAATAGACCCCAGTGAGTGAGTGAATTGTGGGGTTCAGACATAAGATAGAGTTAGCAGATCTGACTTCCCCCATAGGGCTGACACCTAGCTGCGGGGATCCCTGAAGGCTGTTACACTGCGGTGCTCCCAGGTTCCCTGTTGACCAGATTTGAGGTTGCCAGGTCTGAGTCCAATAAAACCTGGTGGCCCACACCCCAGAGACTCACACCTCTTGGTCTTCAATATCTCAGACTTTCCATCCCTGAATCCATCATGCCCTGAGGTCCATTTGCGGTCCTTGAATGCCCTAGCACTCAACGTTTGCGTTTTTTCTTTTTTGTTTCATTTTGTTTTGTTTGTATTTTCATTTTATCTTATTTTTTTACTTTTTTAAATGTCTTGATGGGTAACATTACATTATCCCCTAGTCTTTTCTCCCAGCGTATCCCCCAAAGTCTTTTTTTTTTCAGATATTTAGGGGTTTTTTTAGTTGGTGTTGCTGTTGTGGTTGGTATATATCCTTTTTTTCTTTCCCCTACCTGTTCCTTGCCCTTTACCCACCCCCCTTTTCTTTCTTCCTTTCTTCTCTTTTTTTTCTGTTTTTTCTCTCTCTCTTGTCCCTCAATTTCTTCTTATTTGATTTTATCTTAATTATACAATAGGTGCTGCAGGGAACACCTCACATTTGCTGGGTTTTGTCATCCTCTACTGCCTCATTTCTGTGTGAATTGATTTTGGCTACCTACACTATCCCCTTTCCCCTATATCTTGATATCCTCCATCATCTACTGTTTCTCCTATATTCCACCTCCCTTTCTTTGATCCACAAAGTGTCTAACTCTTAATTTCTAACACCTTTGTTTTGTTTTCTGACTGTTATCCACTCTTTTCTCTTTCTCTCTCTCACGAAAATACTAGCTTTCTAATTCATACCATATTCTTCCCATATTCAGTCAACTACCTCATTATAGGTACTATACCTACTGCTATAACTCTACACAACTTACATGAATCTAATATCCATCCTCCCAGTCTCATATTGTTGCTGTGTTAACATTCATCACCAATACTACTTTACACTTTTTCCTTGCTTACACAATTGCCTTTCCCCAGGCCTAATACTTTCCTTTAAAGTAAACTCAACCAGCAATAAGAAATTAGAATAAGAAGAACAAAGTGACAAAGAGAAGATATAACATTTACGCAAAAACAACAGCTAATTAATCCCCAAGACTAGACAAAGAAGCTAAGGAACTGATTAAACCCATCAAGAAAAAATGATGACCAGACAGCAACAAAAATCTACAAACCAAACCAGTAATCAGGTAAACATGGCTGAATTCAATGAACAAAGTAAAAACCAGGAAGGGGAGCAGAACTTCGCACAAGAAATGAAAGATCTCAGAACATTTATCACCTACAAATTAAATGAAGTAAAGGAAGAGGTTAACAACATGAAGACAACACTTGGAGGGGAAATTGCAGACATATGAAAAAAGATAACAGAAATGATGGGAATGAACACCACAGTTCAAGAAATCAAAAATACACTTGCAGCAAATATCAGCAGACTAGAAGAGGCAGAGCAGAGAATTAGTGATGTGGAAGACAGTATATCGGAAATCAAACAGATAGTAGAATTGCTCAATAAAAACATAGAAAAAATCCAGCTAGGACTTAGGGACCTGAATGATAATGCAAAACGCTCAAACTTACGTATTATAGGCATTCCAGAAGGAGAAGAGAAGGGAAAGGGGTCAGAAGGAGTGAGGCAGGAAATAATGGCTGAAAACTTCTTAAATCTACTGAAAGAGACAGCTGTACATATCCAAGAAGCACAGCACACTCCAATTGTCATAAAACCCAACAGGCCCACCCCAAGATATATACGTGTCAAATTATCCAATGCTCAAGACAAAGAGAAAATTCTAATAGCAGCAAGAGAAAAGAAAACCATCACATACAAGGGAAGCTCCATAATTTTAAGTGCTGATTTCTCATCTGAAACCATGGAGGCGAGAAGGCAGTGGTTTGATATAGTCAAGGTACTAAAGGAAAAAAATTCCAAACCAAGAATACTCTATCCAGCTAAACTAGCATTCAAAAATGATGGAGAGTTCAAAATATTCACAGATAAACAGAAACTGAAAGAGTATGGCAACAAGAAACCTCCCCTTCAAGAAATTCTAAAGGTAGTTCTGCAGGAAGAAAGGAAAAAACAGGAAAGGCAGAGTTGGAGGAGAGTGTAAGAGCAACGAGAAAGACAAAAAGAGAAGGGGGAAAAAAGCAAACAAAATATGACAAACACAACTCCAATCAAAATATGGCTAACACAAAATATCCTTGAAAGTAATAACACTGAATGTCAACAGATTAAACTCACCTATCAAAAGATTCAGACTGGGACATTGGATAAGGAAATATGACGCATCTATATGCTGTCTACAAGAGACACATCTTAGACCCAGAGACTCATGGAGTTTGAAAGTGAATGGCTGGAAAACAATCATACAAGCAAACAATAACCAAAAAAAGGCAGGAGTAGCTATATTAATATCAGACAAAATAGACTTTAAATGAGAAACAATTGTGAGAGACAAAGAAGGATACTACATTTTAGTAAAAGGGAAAATCTGTCAAGAAGATCGAACAATCATAAATATTTATGCTCCTAACAAGGGCGCCTCTAAATATGTGAGGCAAACACTAGAAAAACTAAGTGAAAGAATAGATGCATCTACAATTATAGTGGGGGATTTTAATACACCACTATATACTCTGGACAGAACATCTCAAAAGAGAATCACTAAAGAAACAAATATTTGAACAGTATATTAGAGGAGCTGGATCTAATAGACATATATAGATCATTACACCCAAACACAGCAGGATATACATTTTTCTCAAGCGCACATGGAACATTCTCCAAGATAGACCACATACTAGGCCACAAAGAAAGGCTTAATGAATTCAGAAAGATGGAAATCATATAAAATAATATCTCTGAGCACAGTGGAGTGAAGTTGGAAATTTGCAAGGGTCAGAGGCCCAGATTTCACACCATGATTTGGAAATTAAACAGCACACTCTTAGAAAAACAGTGGGTCAAAGAGGAAATCTCAAAGAAATCAGCGACTACCTTGAAACCAATGATAATGATAACACAACATACCAAAATTTATGGGATGCAGCAAAAGCAGTACTGAGAGGGAAATTTATAGCCATAAAGTCATATATCAAAAAAGAAGAAAGAGCAAAAACTGAAGAACTAACTGCACATTTGGAGGAATTAGAAAAAAAACAACAATAAAGTAATCCAACAGGAAGAAGAAGGAAGGAAATAACAAAGATAGGAACAGAACTAAATGAAATAGAAAATAAGAAAGCACTTAAAAAAATAAACAAGCCAAGAGCTGGTTTTGTGAGAAGATCAACAAAATTGACAAACCAGCAGCAAGACTAACAAAGAAAAAAAGAGAGAAGATGCAAATACACAAAATAAGAAATGAGAAAGGAGATATCACCACTAACCCCACAGAAATAAAGACTATCATAAGAGGATACTTTGAAAAACTATATTCCAACAAAAATGACAATTCAGAGGAAATGGACAAATTCCTAGAAACACATAAGCAGCCTATATCGATGAAAGAAGAAATTGATGATCTCAACAAACCAATCACAAGTAAAGAGAAAGAATCCGTCATTTAAAACATCCCAACTAAGAAGAGCCCAGGGCCAGAGGGCTTCACAGGTGAATTCTACAAAACATTCCAGAAAGAACTAACACCAATCCTGCTGAAACTATTCCAAAAAATCGAAACAGAAGGAACATTGCCAAACTCCTTCTATGATGCCAACATTACCCTAGTACCAAAGCCAAACAAAGACACCGCAAGAAAGGAAAATTACAGACCAATTTCTCTAATGAACCTAGACGCAAAAATACTTAGCAAAATACTTGCTAATCATATTCAACAACACATTAAACGAATTACACACCACGACCAAGTGGGATTTATTCCAGGTATGCAAGGATGGTTCAACATAAGAAAATCAATCAATGTAATACACCATATAAACAGATCGAAGGAAAAAAATCACATGATTATATCTATAGATGCAGAAAAAGCATTTGACAAAATACAGCACACTTTCCTGATAAAAACACACCAAAAGATCGGAATACAAGGAAATTTTTTGAACATGATAGAGAGTATATATGAAAAACCTACAGCCAACATTGCTTACAATGGAGAAATCCTCAAATCCTTCCCTCTAAACTCAGGAACAAGACAAGGATGCCCATTGTCTCTGCTCCTATTTAACATTGTCTTAGAAGTACTTGCTCGAGCACTGAGGCAAGAACCAGATATAAAAGGCATTCAAATTGGAAAGGAAGAAGTCAAAATTTCATTATTTGCAGATCACATGATCCTATACATAGAAAACCCTGAGAGATCTACAACAAAGCTTCTAGAATTTATAAATGAGTTTAGTAAAGTCACAGGTTATAAGGTCAATGCGCAAAAATCAGTAGCATTTTTGTACACCAATAATGAGCAGGATCAGGACGAAATCAAGAAACAAATACCATTCACAATAGTAAATAAAAAATCAAATAATAGGAATAAATTTAACTAAAGAACTAAAAAACTTATACACTGAGAACTATACAAGACTGTTCAAGGAAATCAAAGAAGACCTTAATAAATGGAAGAATATTCCCTGTTCATGTATAGGAAGACTAAATATTATTAAGTTGTCTATCCTACCAAAGCTGAACTACACATTAAATGCAATCCCAATAAAAATCAACACAGCCTTCTTTAAGGAACTAGAAAAACTAACTATGAAATTTATTTGGAAAGGAAAGAGGCCCCGAATAGCCAATGACATATTGAAAAAGAAAAACGAAATTGGAGGAATCACACTTCCTGACTTCAAAACATACTACAAAGCTACATAGTGAATACAGCATGGTATTGGCATAAAGAGAGACACACAGACCAATGGACTCGAATTGAAAGTTCTGCTATAGAACCTCATATATATAGCCTTATAATATTTGATCAAGACACCAAATCCTCTCAACTGGGAGAGAATGGCCTATTCAACAAATGGTGCCTGGAGAACTGGATATCCATATGTAGAAGAATGAAAGAGGATTACCATCTCACACATTATACAAAGATGAACTCAAGATGGATCAAAGACCTAAATATAAGAGCCAAGACCATAAAGACCTTGGAAAGCAGTGTAGGGAAACATCTACAAGACCTTGTAATAGGAACTGGTTTCATGAACATCACACCAAAAGCACGAGCAGTAAAAGAACAAATAGATAAATGGGACTTCCTCAAAATTAAAGCCTTCTGCACCTCAAAGGAGTTTGTCAAGAAAGTAAAAAGGGAATGTACACAATGGGAGATAATATTTGGCAACCATATATCTGATAAGTGACATAACTTTCATATATAAAGAACTCCTATATCTTGAAAATAAAAAGATAAATAACCCATTTTAAAAATGGGAAAAAGATTTAAACAGACACTTCTCCAAAGAAGAAATACAAATGGCTAAAATGCACATGAAAAAATGCTCCAAATCTCTAGCTATCAGGGAAATGCAAATCAAAACTACAATGAGATACCATCTTACTCCCATAAGATTGGCAGCTATGAAAAAAACAGAATACAAATGCTGGAGAGGATGTGAAGAAAGGGGAACACTCATCCACTGCTCGTGGAAATGCAAAAGGATCCAAATATTCTGGAGGACAGTTTGGCGGTTTCTCAAAAAACTAACCATAGATTTGCCATATGACCCAGCAATACCACTGCTGGGTATATACACAGCAGAACTGAAAACAAGGACACAAACCAATATATGTACACCAGTGTTCATAGCAGCATTGTTCACTATCACCAAAAGTTGGAATCAACCCAAATGCCCATCAGCAGATGAGTGGATCAACAAAGTGTGGTATATACACATAATGGAATACTACTCGGCTGTAAGAACAAATACACTACAAACACACGTGATAACATGGATGAATCTTGAGTACCTTATGCTGAGTGAAGCAACCCAGGCATTGAAGGACAAACACTTCATGACCTCAATGATATGAAATAAGAAAGCTGCCTCAGAGAGCTAGAGACTGAACGATAGGCTTAGAGGATATCGGGGGGGTGGAGGAAGGATGTGAGCCGACGTCTGCAGGGGTGGAATTTATGATGAGCTGGCGGTAAGTATGAGCACACAGAAGAGATAAAATGGGGGCAAGGGGTTGCCTTTGGGAGGGGCTTTGTGGGTTTGAGGGGGCCTGGGGATGGGCTGATGGGTAATCCTGCCCAAAAAGTGGGGGGTGGGAGGGGTAGCCTACGAACATAGGAGAGTGTCAGGTTTTGGTTGAAAGTAAAATGCTGAGATAATCGTATCAAAATATAATTAAGAGGGTTACCTGTTTAGGATGCTCGGAGGGGATGGTCTGATGCGGGACGGGCTCCTGGGGAATGTCTGAATGCTCATTTTGCCAGAGTGGGTGGTACCATTGGATAGAGACCCAAATAGTGAGAGTGGGGGTGGACCCACATCCTGGGGAGAACTAATGCCATCAAATAGAGGGAACTGTATCTCTTGAGAGAAAGGGTGGCTCCCAGGGCATTGGGACAGTTGAGCAAGTTAGGCCCTGAACACTGTTCCAAGTATTTCTGGATGTGGCTTCTCGGGAAATGGAGGTTGACTGTCACTGTGGGCACCAAGGGGATAGGAAAATGGATGTTAAATGTGTGGAACCAAAGTAAATGTGGGATAAGAGAGGACTTTCACGAGAGACACAAGGATGGATATAAAACATGTACTATTACACCATAAACATATAGGGGATGACAGACTAATAATGTAAACCATAATGTAAAACATAGGATAACTAAAAATTTAGAAAACTGTATATCCTAAAGTATGGACCACAATGTAAGCACAGATGTCATCTTCTTTCAAAGCTATTGTCACAGAGTCTCTACATCACTTTAAGTAAATATGATATGAATAAGGTATAAGAATATCGCTGTGGAAGGGAAAAGGTTTTACGGTGGATGTGTGGGAGTACTGCATATTGTATATATGAATTACTGTGGTCTGTGGCTCTTGTGAAGAGAAGTTCAATAATTAGGGAAAAAAGAAAAAAGAAAAAGGTAGGATGTAGAATTTTTCCCAGTCAACACGTATCCTATATCTAACCTTTAAACCCATCGCTCTATGCCATTTTACTAGTAAGGGATCCTTACATTATATTGGGCTTCAATTTTCAGGAAGTTTTGGAACACAGAGTGGTTCAACAATGGCAGCGGAGGAATACTGGTATAGGATATTATTGGTAGGTGATATATGGCTGACAGGGAGCTATACAGGGCATATGTCCAGGGTGCATGGTAATGTTTGGATATACTCATAGTGGCAACAATTAAAAACTACAGCTGGGGGGGGTGCTGGGTTCCTGGCCGGGGTTGCTCTGTCATGGTCACTAGGGGAGCAGTGGCAGTCCCCCAGGTGCAATGGTAAGGACCAGGAAGGAATGAGGGTCCAACAGTGAGAGCATGATACTAATGACTGTGCTTGTGAGCCTATATGCCTGAAATAAGAACTAGGCCTAGAGCAGCACTGTGCCTGGGAATTTCCTCCTGACAGCCTTTATGTTACTCAAATGTGGCCAGTCTCGAAGCCAAACTCAGCATGTAAATGCAATGCCTTCCCCCCAGCGTGGAACATGACACCCAGGGATGAGCCTCCCTGGCAACGAGGGATCACTATCAAGTACCAACCGATGATGCAACTGGAAAATGACCTTGAATTGAAGGTTCAATGCGGATCTAGCAGAATATCCCTGTCTACGTATAATAACATGACTTTAAAATGCTGTTTGACCTAATGTAAGGGGGAAATGGAAAGGAGAAATGAGTTTATATGGCTACGAGTCTCTAAAAAAGAGTCTGGAGGCTGTCAGAAGAATTGCACTTATGCACAACTGAGCAGAATCTAAGAGACAGATAAAGTAGATACAACCCCAGGTATTGGTTCCTTTGAGGGCTAGAGAGACCCACGGGCTCTGTGGTCATGGCAGATGGGGTTCACTGCCATGTCAGATGGCCCTTCTTTGGAGCTGGTGTTTCTGCATGATGAAACTGGACTCAGATGGAATCTCTTTTCATAAGACTTTCATGCTACTTTACTGGAATTGTAGTTGGTGTTGGGGTTTAAGATATATTTAGGGGATTTGAATCTCTGGACTGACAATATGATAGCCAGGCCCTGAGCCTCAACAGACTTCAGCTCCTACAATCTGATTTATTGGACTCACCTCACTCAGCTAAGATGGAGTTGAAGAAGGACAACCACCACACCATGGAGCCTAGAGTGCCTACAACTGAAAGCAGGAGGATTGCATTCAGTATCCATGTGGAATCTGAGCCTCCTCTTGACATAGAGATGCCACGGACATAACCAATCCAAGGTCCACAGAGAAAAGGTGGCATTGGAGTGGAGTGGGAAAAGTGGACATGGTGGCTGATATGGGTATGGGGAATGGCAGGAAGAGATGAGATGTGGAGGCGCCTTTGGGACTTAGAATTGCCCTGGATGGTGCTGCAGGGGCAATCACCGGACATTGTAAATACTCCCAGGGCCCACTGGATGGAATGTGGGGGAGTATGGGCCATGATGTGGACCATTGACCATGAGGTGCAGAGATACCCAGAGATGTACTTACCAAATGCAATGGATGTATCATGATGATGGGAGTGAGTGTTGCTGGGGGGGGGGAGTGGTGGGGTGAGGGTGGTGGGGTTGAATGGGACCTCATATTGTTTTTTTTAATGTAATATTTTTACAAAATCAATTAAAAAAAAAAAGCATGCACAAGACCTCAATACTCTCTTGCCTTTGGACCTTCACTCTTGCCTTTGTCCTGTTCCCAGTGCCTGTCCTGGTGCTGGTCTGTGTGTCTGTTCCTGCCTTCTGCACCATGCTCTCACCATTTTTTCCCTGCCATTATGGCCACACAAGTAAATCCTGGGCATTTATAATTTATAATGGGGAATTGTAATCTGTAAATCAGCCCACTTTATCACATTTCAGCCCCTTCCTCTCTATCTGGAACCCATGATCTGTTATTTTCTCCCACTTCTCTTCCCTCCCTACCTTAACAAATTACTGGCCTAACTCCCCTTACATTATTTTGAAATTAATTTCTCCAGCATAGTCAAGAACCTAGACAAAATCCAGTAACATATTTGGTGAGCAACAGCCACGAGGTTATTGGTGAGTGAAACTATATCCCACAGCCTGTTTAATGCCTTACTATGCTTATCCAGTTTAAACAGGTTTGCCTATGAGCCCCCATAGGATGTAATCTCAGAAGAGATAAGGCTGGGGCATGGGAACTCTTTGCATCTGCATCACATACCCAGATTTATGAGATCTTACCCTAGCATGGTGGGTTGGGGCACAGGACAACAGCTCAAATCATGGCACTGACAAGACAGAGGTTCCCTGGTAGAGCACCAGGAGGCAAAGCAGGTTTTTAAAGTGCTTTTAGCAGCCAGCTGCTTTGTCCTCAGGCCTGGCTGCCATTGCCTTTTCCCACCTTCTCCCCTCAGTGGCAACAAGGCAGTGATTGAGAGCTGGGAGCTTCATGGGTCCATGTCTTTGCAAGCTCACATTTCTATCCACCATACTGGTGGTAGGAAGGCAGTAGGCAGGGCCAAAGATGGAAGACATGGGAGTTTCCTTTCCCAGGGGTGTCACAGGATAAGATACCATTGTATAATTAACTTTTACCCATGTTTTACCTTCCTACATTTGCTACTCAATTTCTCATCACAAGTTTGTGTTAAAATGATTTGGGATGTTTTAAAAGTTGTAAAACTGAAAATGCCTTGGCTAGCAAGGAAATGAGCTAGAACAATTTAACTCTAATGACTTAATGGCCTTTTGATGGCTGGCCTAACTGGGAAACTCCTAGACATCAAAGTCATGAAACTAGAACTGTGTTTAAGACCTCTGGAAGAAAAGGAGGAAGAAGTTTTCTAACCCTTCTCCAAGGAGGAGCAATATTTGGCTTGGCAGCTTCAGCATGAAATCTATTTGACTCTGAGATCTATTTAGCCTGTCTCCCAAGTCCAGTATGGCCCTGGAAATACCCAGCAGGAGGGTCTCTGATGCCTGGGATGGCAGGAACCAGAGAAGTCATTCTGAATGTCCCCCAACACTTGAAGGCTTGGATGCTTCTATTCAGAGAGCAGCCAAATATTCCCAGAGATTTAGCTCAGATGCTCCGGTTTGGGTAACAGTGCAGTCAGTCTCAGACCCTGGAATGTAGGGGTACTGAGAAACAGAGCAGCAAACTCTGAATGGCACCCATTCTTTGGGTTCTTCCATTTAGAGGGCAGTCAAATATCCCCCTGACACTTGTCTCAGGTACTTTGATTTATGGTAACTACTCTAAGCATCTCCCACCAACTCAGCTTGGGTGCATTGGTCTGAACTCTGGAATTAATCAGACATCCCCCAGGACCTGGTCACCCACAAGGACACAGGATGCTGAGAACAGAATATCAGCTCCAAATTATGTGGAGTGGTGAATATTTTAGTCAGACTAGAACACTCAGATGCCATGTCAGTCAACTAAAAAGTGTTTCTTCATTCTTCCTAAAATAAAGACCACAGCCTCTAGCATACCAGCAAATTTCCTATAGGAATGTCTTCTCAAGAATCAGGAAAACTCTGCCTACTGCTGATCTACATGCCACAGTATAGCCAAGAGCAGCCTCTGTATGAAACCCTGAATTCCAGTTAAACAAGTGTGAAAAAAGAGAACCAATGAATCTGAGGCCCAGAAACCTCTTGTCATGCCTCCTTAAAGAAATGAATAAATATACCTCAAACTTCCATTATTTTAACCCAGTTGTGCCTATAAAAGGTGTGAATAGTGATCAGGAGCCACAGTAGCTACTAAACCTCTCCTGGAAAATAAGAAACCTCATGTGCCATCAATTAAAATCAAAGAGTTCCTAGAAATGCTAAGGGTATAAAATTCTCTCTTATGTTTTATCTGTGCTTAACTTTGTGTTCAACTTTGAAATTGGTGTTTAACTTTGTCAGTTTGCATGTGCCTAGGAAATCAGATTTTGGATTCACATACTACAAATTGGATAACAGTGAAAGGTAACCTAAAAATGAGTCTTTAAATGTCAATACTGACTTGCTAGTTGACTTAATGTATAAAGCACAAGTGGAAATAATTCAACAGCTAAAAAAGCAGAAAAAACTTCACAGAGTTATTACTAATAAAATTCTTGTGGCTTAGCTAATAAAGGTATCCAATTTGCCTTAAAGTAAAAACTTGTTAGAGACCATAATTCGGAATTAAAATATTAATGGCAAAGAAGAACTTCATAGCAGTGAAACCTGACTGGAAGCCACCTCAATGCACATATTCAAGTGGTGGTAATGAAAGTTTCCTTGATTTCATTGGGAATTTTCAGTTTTGATTTTAAAAATGGAATTAGTTGTTTTTCCTCTACTGCTAAAAATACCTGCTAATTAATGTTTTCATGGTAAAAGTGTAAAAGTAAGAAGCAAAGTACTAAATAGTTGATTTGATTTGTTACATATTGCACTGGAAGTGTTTAAAAAGTATATAAAAATCAAGAGATAAACTTCAGCATTGTCAAACTCTCTTGTGCATTCAAACCAGACCTTCAATAGACTGCAGGTTGCCTCTCCATTTGAGTTAATGGCTAGGTTGGTCACTGACTCCTTAAACAATAAATGTACCTGCTGTATCTCTGGTTGTGCTCCTGAAGTTGATGAAGACTACATTGTAGTTTCAAACTCCTGCAGCAGCCAACAATGGCTTAATATATCCAAATGTATAATGGATATTGCTTACAGAGTGGCACTGTTTCATAGTGCTGAAGGATGCTATGCACCAGACTGGTGGAATCCTGGAACCTACTTTTCTAGCTTCTGTCTAGGGTCAACAGTAATGCAGCTTGCTTGGTGTGTGAAGGACATACCAAGTGGAGCAGTGATCACCCAAGTTCTGTGAGTAGAACATAAACACAATTGGCTTTATGGCCTGCTCCCTAGGAAAGATAACATGTAAGATATTGCAAACCTGGAACTTAAACCTATTGCAATTCAAAGAGAAACTTATGCATTGGTTAGTATATTAATTAGTATTAATTATTGTACCTATATCCTATTCTGCATGTATGCCTGATGATTATGATGATATTCCTATTTTAGATCATATGCAGAGAAATATTGAACATGTTAAAAGTTCTGATAAACTTCATTTTCTAAGTAGTTAATGAACATACCTATAAGATAAAGGAATGGCCACCTTGCCTGAGAGCAATGGGGGCAATAGTCCTTTTAATATAAAAAGCCACCAAATTAACTTGGGAGTGACCTCTCCATCTTCACCCCACAACAGAGTGAGATATGCTTAGCCCTGGTCTCCCTCCTAGCCCTCATTCTCGAACCTGTTCCACTCATACCCTGGGGAGGACTGGCAGATCCATATCCTATCCTACCAGGGCCAAGTATTTTCTTAAAAGAAGGGGAATGGCAAATGAGGTGGCTAAGACCCACTTCAGCTTAGGTACTTTGTGTTGTCCATGGAAAACGTTTCTCACCCAGGACCTAGAAACCAGGTTCTGATCAAACTTGGCAAGAAAACAGACCTTATTCTCAATTAGAGCCAAAATGTAAGGATCTTTACTCTGTAGTTCTGATCACTCCCACAGCTATTAAAGTTAAAGGAATTTCTAGCTTGGTGTACTAATCCTGAGTGAAGCCAGCTCACCAAGAAATGCCAGTTCACCAGAGGCACCCAACAGGATGTATGAATGCCATGCATTGGATGGCCTGAAATACTTCATCAAGAGATAAAGTTAAGTATTGTCTGAGTCTTTAACACATCACCCTTAAAAACCCTTGTCTGTTTGCATTTGAAAAAGGCAATGTGTCTTCTCATCCCCCTCTTGTCTGCTCTAGGCATAACCACCACCATCAAAAACTGGGGTTGGCAATTTATACCAAACCCTATTAGGTATTTCAGTCACACCCTAGATCTAAATAACAGCATAAATAAAACCAGCCATGCCTTAGAAACTCTAAACCATCAAGCAGAAGCTCTTGCTGCTGTGGTGATGAAAAATTGCAGGGTACCTAACATGTTAACTGCTGCACAGGGAGGAGTATGTCCTGTCCTTAAGGGATAATACCATCACTATGTACATTACTCTGAAATAGTCCTAACCAGTATTCAAAACCTGCCAATGAAACCCACCAATGTCAGAGAGTTGCAGCCTTTATAGGCACCTGGCCTTTTCCACTTTTTGTGGTCCAGTATCCTCTTAGTGGGACCATAAACTTTCAAAATTCTAATGAAGTCTATTTCTTGCAGAATCAACATATATTAGCCATATGGGGACTTCATCCAAATTCACCCAGGATGTCAGATCCATCTTCCTCCAACTGAGATAGAATAACAGGAGGGTTTTACACCTTGTTAGGTAGGGCCTACTGCCTCGACCCAGCAGGAAAAAGCTACAAAAGAATGATCATCCCTGCAGCACCACCCAGGACAACTCCAAGTCCTGAAAACGCCCCCACATCTCATCTCTTCCTCCAGCTCCCTACCTCTAGCAGCCACCATGGCCACTTTCTCCACACCAATGCCACATTTTCTTTGATTACTAATCATAATAGTTCATGAATAGAATATCAGTAAGTCCACTCTAATCCATACTCTATTCCTCCATCCTGTGGACCTTGGAATGGTTGTGTCCACTCCATGAGGTGCAGTGGTGCTCAGAGATGTATTCATCAAATGCAATGAATGCCTCATGATGACGGAGGAGATTGTTGTTATGGGGGGAGGAGTGGGGTGCAGGGTCTGGGGGTAAATGGGGACCTCATATTTTTTAATGTAATATTTTAAAAAAATAAAAATAAAAAAAGATATACCCCAAAGCATTTGTCTGAAGATAGAAATAGTAATGAGAGTGTTATTGAATTTGTATTTTATAAATTTAATCATATTTACCTTCAATAAAAGGTGAAGTTCCCCCAAAGGGAAAAAAAAAAAGAATGATCACCATCCTTCAGCACACCTTTAAGAATAAAGGTGTAAACTCTCTGAGAGGGGAATGAAGCCAACTAATAAATTAAGAAACAAATAGATGGTTCTGGAACTGGCAGAGAGTCCATGTGGACATCAATAGCCCCAAGATGGCTGCTGAAAGGCCCCCAACCCCAAGTTTCTGCCATTTAGAACAAGATTTCCTCCAGAAGCCACAAGCTCTGGATATTCCCAAAGTACTTTCCCATTGGGCCCTCCCAGGGGATTGGTGGGTTGGTTAATCAATGAAAACAACAAACAGCTGGGACTCCTCCTATGCCATTAGTAAAGGGATGGAAAAATTAACAGTTCATAAAGCAGGCACAAGGCCTGAATGCTCTCTGCCTTTGTACCACCATTCTTGCCTTTGCCTTGTCCTGGTGCCTCTCCTGGTGCCAGTCTTTGTGACTGTTACTGCCCTCTGTGCCCTGTTCTCACTGTTTTCCCCCTGCAGTCATGGCCACACAAATAAAACCTGGGCATTTATAATTTAAAATGGGGAATTGTAATGTATAAATCAGACTGCTTTATCAACTTTATCAATTTTCAACCCCTTCCTCTCTACCTGGGACCCATGATCTGTTATTTTCTCCCATTTCTCTTCCCTCCCTACCTTAACAAATTATTGGCCTAACTCACCTGATGTGCTCTTGAAATTCATTTCTGCAGCATAGCCAAGAACATAGACAAAACCTGCTAACATCTTCTAAACTGAAACATTTAAATGGCTAATTCCAGGAAGCCATTTAGTAAAAACCTAAATTAATGTTAATAACAACATGTAACTTCATAACAGGGTAATCTGTCAAAGGCCATCTCAATCTCCATATTAAAGTGGTGGTAAGGAAAGATAAATCTTGATTGTATTAGGAATCTTCACTTTTTAAAAAGTGATGGAAAATTTAATTTTTCCTGTTCTACTAAAATAAAATACATGTTAATTAATGTCATTATGGTAATGGTATAGAAGTAAAAGGCAAAGTACTAAAATAGTTAGTTCATTTGATATGTCATAAGCTGCATTGGAAGTGTTTATAAAGTGTATAAAAATCAAAAGTGATAGACTTCAGCATTGTCAAACTCTCTTGCACATTCAAACTAGGTCTTCAATATGGTGCAGGTTGCCTCTATATTTGAGTTATTGGCTAAGTTTTTCACTAAAATAATAAAGGTATCTACTACTTTTCTGGTTGTACTCCTGAAGTGAATGGAAACTACATTACTGTTTCAAACTCCTGCAGTAGCCAGCAATGGCACAACATGGCCAGATGTACAAAGGACATTGCCTCCAGAATGGCAGTTTCATAGTGCCAAAGGTTGCTATGTACCAGGTTGGTGAGACACTGGAGCTCTACTTTCCTAGCTTCTCTGAAGAGTCAACAGTGCGGCAGCATACTGGCTGTGTGAAGGACATACTAAGTGGAGCAATGCTTACCATACTGATGTAAGTAGAACTTAAACAGAACTGGTATTATGGACTGCTCCCATGGAGAGATAGCATGTATGATACCACAAATCTGGAGCTTAAATCTATTTAACCACAGCTCAAAGGAAACTTATGCATTGGGTAGTGCATTGATTAGTATTGAAATAGAAAGGGAGAAGAAGATTGTGAATTAATGACCATATGGGTGAAATCTATGATAAAGTGGAAGTTAATAGTGCAGTGAAGGGATATGACAGGGGTGTGTGATACTATTGGGTTTGGTGATGCAAATTTGACAATGGGGTAGGTTGGCGAGGGTGGGTTGGATGGTCCTTGGAACTGGGGTAGGGTTGGGGGAGGGAGCAGTGGAAAACTGGGGATTGCAGGTATGTGGTGGAAACTACAATGTTTGGAAAGCTTTTGGCATTATGACAAGGAAGGGTTACTGGTTTAGGGTATTAGATGGGGGGCAGTTAGGACAGGGTGTGCCTGGTGCAGTCTTCTAGAAAATGTGTGAGTGAACATTTTGTCATGTTGTATCAGTGGGTGGAGACCCACATAATGAGCAGGAAGGAGTTGAACTCCCATTCTGGGGAGGCCCAATATGTTCTCAAAAAGGGTTGGGTGTCTCTTGAAATTCACCATGGGACCCAAGGGGGAGGGGAGGAGGAGTAAAAGTAGATGGGAGAGGAGGTACGTAAGGGCAATGGAAGTATTTTACATGATCTTGCAATGATGGATACAGGTCATGTTATTTCATCAAAACTTTATAAAAGTTATGATCTAGATTTTAGACAATAATGTAAACCACTGACCATAGCCAGTGGCTATGTTTCAATATCTGTATATCAGTTGTAACAAATGTATTATCCACATATAAAAAGGTTATTGATACCAAAAGAGAGAAAGGAGGAAGTATGTTGTGTATATCGGAGTCCCTGTGTTCTGTATGTGACTTTACTGTAACCTAAAACTTCGTTGAAGACAAAATGAAATAAGATAAGACACTGGGGAAGAAATGGAAGAAAATGTCACTGTACATACAGGACAAGAGATATTAAAATGATGAAAGGCAAAATGTCAAAATACTTTAAAATATATTTTTCATTATTTTTTTAATATCCCAATTTTTAAATTTTATTTTATTTTTTGTTTTCCTAAATTATTATATATTTTATTTCTTATGTTTAAACCTATCATTATTATTTAATTTTCTTTATTAATTGTATCTGTTGATATTCTTGGCTCCATTTTTGAAGACGTTTTGAATCACAGATGAGTTACAACTGTGGCAGGGGAGGATCATTGGTGTAGGGTGTCAGTAATGGGGGATGCATGGGAGGAAGTTCACCTGAGCATACATATAAGATATATAAATGTGCTCAAATGTTCATGGGACATTGTCATGGTGGGTGGAGATTCACACAGTGACTGAAGGTGTGTTGAATTCCCATTCTGGGGAGGTCTACCACATTCTCTAATGGAACAGCAACAATTCCCTAAGTACAGGGATAATGACTAGTGAAGAAGTATCGTCCATTGATGAGCCCTTGATAATGACAATTATGTTTATAAGACTTTGCTCTTGAAATTGCAACTTAGCCTAGTGTTGCACGGTGCCTAAGAGTTACCTCCTGAAAGCGTCCATGTTGCTCAAATGTAGCCTCTCTCCAAGCGACACCCAGCATATAAATGCATTATCTGGGGATAAGCCTCCCTGACAATGTTGGATTACTAGTAAAAACCAACTAGCAATGCAACTGGATAAAAGATCTTGAATAAAAGGGGGGATAGGTAAAGAAAAATGAATTTATAAGACTACGAGACTTCAAAGTGAGCCTGGAGGTCATCACAGAGGGAATGCATGTCCTACACATGTCTCAGCAGGATCTCATAGACTGCCAAAGTAGACATTACTCCAAATAGTGGGCTCCTGATGGCTCTGGAGGCACCCAGGTCCTTTGGTCATGTAAGATAGCTCTGGAGTTTGGTGCCTCCCCAGGGGGCCCTAATTTGAAGTTTTTGCTCGTGAGTGTGACAAAGTTGTACTCAGATGTGACTTCTCTAGATATGTCTCTTCTGTTGCTTCTATTTGAACCAATAGTTGGTGCTGAAGTTGGTGGATCTACTTCCAAGAGAACTGAATCTTTGAGCTGATCATTGGCCAGCTAGGCCCTGAACCTCCATGGAATAGCAACACCCACTCTCCAGCTCATTGAACTCACCCAGGGTATCTAATAAGGAGGTGAGGATGGACAACCACCATAGCAAGGAACCAAGAGTCTACAACTGCAAGCAAAAGAGTTCCATCCACCAGCAATATGGGATTGAGGCTCCCTCTCAATTAGAGGTGGAGGGGGCATTACCATCCCAGATTTCTCAGGATTGGGAAATAAAATATGGACTAGAGTGGATTTACCGGTATTATACTATAGACATTGTAGTTCTAGCAATGGAAGAAATTATATCATTGATGTGGAGACAGTGGCCACTGGAGGTGCTGAAGTCAGAGATAGGGAAATAGAGGTGTAATATGGGGGCATTTTCAGGACTTGGAATGGTCCTGAATGACACTGAAATGACAGATACAGGCCATTATATTTCCTGCCATAACCTATAGAATTGAGTGAAAGAGAGTGTAAACTTCAATGTAAACTATAATCCATGCTTAGTTGTAATACTCCAAATGTGTTCATCAACTGCAATGAATGTACCACACCAATGTAAGAGGTTTTTAATGTGGAGAAGGGTGGGAATTGTGGGGCATGGAGCATTTGGGAATCTCTTATATTTTTTTGTTCAACATTTTATGTAATCTAAGTATCTTTAAAAAAATAAAAAATGTTTAAAAATATTCTCTACTTATATCTCTTTTATCCTAGATATATGCCTGATAATTATGGTGATAGCTTTTATTTTCTAGATCATATACAGAGGGATATCAAACATGTTAAAAGTCCTGGTAAACTTTATTTTCGAATTATTTAATAAACATGCCTGTAAGGTAAAGGAATAGCCACCTTGCCTGAGAGCAGTAAGGGTAACAGCTCTTTTAATTTAAAAGGCCACTAAATTAACTTGAGGGTGACCTCCCACAGTCTTCATCCCATACCAGATGAAAGGTGTCCTTTCCAAGGTCTCCCTCCTAGTCCTTATTCCAGAACCTCTTCCACTCATACCCTGGGGAGAACTGGCAAACCCACATGCCATCCTGCCAGGGGTAAGCATTTCCCCACCAGAAAGGAAATGGCAAATGAGGTGCCAAGGACCCACTTAGGCTTAGCTCTTCCAAAATGGTCTATGTATAACCATTCCTAACCAGGACCAGGAAACCAGGTTCTTATCAAATCCTAGCAAAACAGACCTCACTCTCAAGTAGAGCCAAAATAGAAGGGACCTTAATCTGTGGTTCTGATCACTCCCACAGCTATTAAATTTAAAGGAATTGCTAGCTATGTGTTCTGACCCTGAATGAAGCCAGCTGCCCAAGGAAATGCCAGGTCACCTGAAGCACCTGATGGGAGATATGCATGCCAATCATTGGGTGACTTGAAATACCTCTTCAAGAAACAAAGCTAAATAGTGTCTGTCAAAGCCAGCTGTTTCCTCTAAAATCTAGTTCAAATGCCTATTGCAAAGGGGAGGGCAAGCCAGACACTCCTTAATAAATTGTATCTCTTTTCATTTCCTATATTTTCTTCCTTTACATTATCTAAAAGGGAGATGCCTTTTCTCATTCCCCTCTTAGCTGACTTCAACATAACCACTACCATGGAAAACTGGGAATGGCAACTTATACCAAAACCTTTATCTATTACAATCCCTCCCTAGAGTTAATAGCATAAAAGAAACTAACCATGCCTTAAAATCTTTTAGACAACAAATGGACTTGCTGCTGTGGTACTGCAAAATTACAAAGCCCTAACAGTATTATGGGCGGGGGGAGCATGACAATTTTTCAAGAAAAAATACTTTTTTTATATAAATCACTCTGAAATAATCCTAAAAAGTACTCAAAACCTGCACGATGAAGCCCACTATATTCAGGGTGACACAGCCTCTGAAGACACCTGACCATTCTCACTCTCTTGGCCGAGTATGTCATAACTGGTCCCCATTTTAGGCCCACTTACCACCATCTTTATCCTTTAATGAGACCATGTATCTTCAAAATTCTAGCTAAGTTTATTTCCTCCAGAATCAAATCTTTCCAAAACAGGATGTTATTCATGAGGAGATTTCAGCCAGTTCCAACCAATGGACACATCTTCCCTCAACCTTGATAGAAGAGCCAGAGGTTTATATCCTGTCAGGCAGGGAATCCTGTCCTAATCAGCAGGAAGTAACTACTGAAGAATGATCACCACCCTCAGCACCCTCTTAAGAATAAGGGTGTAAAATCTCTGAGGGGAGAGTTGAGGCAGGTTAGTACAGAGTAATGGAGGAGAAGATGAGTCACAACTTGGCCAGCAGACAACATTGTGAGCAGTCAACATGGTGAGTAGACAACATGGACAGAAGACAACATGGTTACAAGACATTCCTGGGAACTTGAGTGTAAATTTGAGTTTCCAGTTTCTCTTTATGGGACCTCCCCTTAGCCCTGGATATTCCAAACTTGCCTCACCATTGGCCCCCACCTTAGGTGAGGTAACAAATAACCACTGAGACCCATCCCCTTATCATTAGGAAGGGGAAGGAATAATTTACATTTTAAAAGGTAATCATATGAAGCAGAGCTCACTCTTTATGTCTAGAGGGGTCTGAACCAAATCTTGGTGTGTATTTCCAACTTTCTCTCCCATTTCTCAGGAAGCTTTCTTCTTTCCCCCATTTCCCAATTTTTTTTTACTGGTCTAAAAAAAGTTTAAAAAACCAATATGTCAAGCCTTCAATATTATTGCAAGTAACTATGAATCTTATGTTTCAAATTGGAACTTTTAAATTTACCACATGTTCCAAGGGAAGGGGGATGGAAGAATCGAATGGATGCAACATAGGGCAATTTTAGGGCATGGGAATTGTTCGGTATAATCTTGCAATAATGGATGAGGGCCATTTTATATTTCATCAAAACCTATATAAGTGCTCAGTGCAAAATGTAAACCATAATGTAAACCACTGAGCATGATTAGTAAAAAAAGGATACCACCAATCAGTGGGGGGAAATGGTTTTTAGAGATGATGTCTTTTCTATATAGAGAAAATAATGCTGAATCTTTATCACACAACATATACAAAATTTGACTTTAGATATATTTAAATTATAAAAGTTAAGAACAGAAATGTTTGATGCATGTCTTTTTTAAACTTGGACTTTGGAAAAGTGCTTTCAATAACATATTAAAGGGTAAAGAATATTATGTAGAACCCAAGTAAATATCAACATTTATTTCAATAAAAGCTACTACGAAGTTTCCAAATGGGTTCCAGACTGAGAATAAATATTTGCAGTATCTGAACATATTGACACTACAGAAATACCTGGAAATGAACAAGAAGTAGGAAATTCTGTTCAAAATAGCAGGGTTTATGAGATGAGCACTTCATAGTAGGGGAACAAATGGCTCAAACATCGTATGAAGATGAACTCAATGAAATTTGTAATATAATAAATGCAAATTAAAATGAGTTACAATTTTACCCCATCTTGTTTGCATAATTGTATAACACTGATGATGTGTGTGAGAGGATATAAGAAACCTGAAATCCCTAGGAACTCCCAAAGATGGGGTAAACAAGTGCAGACATTATGCCATACAATCTGGCAATAGTTTACATAATAAAGTCTGAATTCACCTGTGTCCTATCATTCTTATTCTTGGTCTGAATCCAAAAAATAGAAAACACACACATATATTTTCAAAAAGAGGTCTTAGAAGAAGATTTTTACAATATCTTTATTTGTGGTAATAGAGATTTGGGGGTAAATAGGTATTTATCTTTCAGTAAATATTTGTCAAATATGTGGATGTCAGTGTTCTGAAATATTATAGAATATTATATGCAGATAAAAGCAATGTATTAGTTGCATATTTAGGAATATATATCATTTTAAAACAGCTTTGAATAAAAGAGAAAAAACAGAATGAGTTCTATAACACAATGATATTTGGGGAAAGGAAAAAAATAACTAATTCCAAAATATTTGTTTAAGAATAGGTATATCTATAAGGACATAACACATTTCAGTAGATCTTACTGGAGGAACAGAGTGAAAGTTGTGATCAGGGAAAATTGAGGAGAAAAAGGGAAAGAAGCCATGTATAAACTGACAAAAATTATTGGACATCATCTGAATAATATTAATACTTTCTTAAAAAGAAGAAATTAATAACAAAATAATGAAAATAACAAAGTACCTAAAACCAAATTATAATGAAAGTTATTCTCTAAACTTTTCTAAGTTTACAGAAAAATAAAAATAATGAAGAAATATAGGATACATGCACATATAAATATGAAATATTCACATTTGCAAAAATTATTTTAATAGTAGTTTTACTACAATTATTTCAATGCAAATAGTAAAGATATAATATGATGAGTACATAATGTAAGTTTAACAATTTGAAACATTCTGCCATATACTTTAAATTTTCTTAACTTTAAATTTTCTTCATTTTTTTTCCCCACTGAAACATAGGTTCACAATCTTATCTCTTTGGACATACCAGTGAGGATTTCTCTACAATAGCTATTTTGAATAGCAATTGCTGAATTTTAGAGTGTGCATATCTTCACCTTTATTTTTTTTTGTTTTTTTTAAAAAAATTATTTATTTATTTTTTTAAATTACATTATGAAAAATATGAGGTCCCATTCAACCCCACCGCCCCTGCCCCCCACTCCCCCCACAGCAACACTCTCTCCCATCATCATGACACATCCATTGCACCTGGTAAGTTCATCTCTGAGCACCACTGCACCCCATAGTCAATGGTCCACATCATAGCCCAGACTCTCACGTTCCATCCAGTGGGCCCTGGGGGGATCTACAGTGTCCCGTAATTGTCCGTGAAGCACTATCCAGGACAACTCCACGTCCCGAAAACGCCTCCACATCTCATCTCTTCCTCCCGTTCCCCACACCCAGCAGCCCCCATGGCTACCGTTCCCACACCCATTCCACCTTGTGAAGTTACTTGCCAAAGTGGTTGGGCAAAGGTGCAGTTTCCCTTAACTTGTGATAGAGATTGAAATAAAATTTCTCTTCATAAAGTTAAGTCCAGAGATGAAAGACCATAATTGGATATTGGGGTATGCACGTGTATTTTTTTAAGGACTTATTGAATATATTTGTAATAACAATAATTGGATTTGACCAGAACATGTCAAAATAATTGTAATAATAAATAAGACATTAAAATTATACTCAATGTATACCTCTGGTATATGCCTGAGATCATGTCCATTCAAACAAATGATTGGCAAAATATAAGAGCCTGAATTCTCTTCCTTTCAAACATGGTATTGTATTTCTATTCTGACAACAAAACATCTAAATGATTGGATGGACTATGATGTAACTGAGATTTGAGGGTGGCACTTCTGTTGAGAGGAACAATGTAGATATGTGCTACTTCCACCCTTGCAAAATTTTCTTATCACTTTACTCACAGCCCCAACCACTTCTTTGTTCCTCAGACTGTAAATGATGGGGTTGAGCATGGGGGGTCACCATGGTGCCAAGCACAGCTCCTATCTGTTCTTGCTCAGGTGTGTGGTAAGAGCTGGGTATCATGTAGATGAAGATGGCCTGACCAAAGTAGAGACTCACCACAGTCAAGTGGGAGGAACAGGTGGCCAGAGCTTTGTTCCTCCCCTTCCGGGAGTTCATCTTGAGAACAGTCAAGAAGATGAGGGTGTAGGAAGCCAGAATAAGAATAAATGGGACCAGGAGAAAGACAATAGTTGAGACAAATTTCACCATCTCATAGGCTGATGTATCCACACAAGACAGTCTCATGATGGCAGGCATTTCACAGAAGTAATGGTTAATCTCCCTGGAACCACAGACAGGGAAATGCATTGGGTAGATGGTATGGACAAGAGCAGCAAGTGCTCCCACAATCCAAGCTGCAGCAGCCATCTGGAGGCATACCACTGGGCTCATGAGGACTGTGTATCTCAGAGGGTTACAAACAGCCACATAGCGATCATAGGCCATGAGGGTTAGCAAGACACACTCAGCAATTCCAAGTGTAAGAAAGAAAAACAGCTGAGCTGCACATGCAAAATAGGAAATGCTCTTTTTCCCTGTGAGGTAGTTAGTTACTGTCTTGGGAACTGTGCTGGAGATGTAAGCCAGGTCAATGAGGGAGAGCTGACTGAGCAGAAAGTACATGGGTGTGTGGAGGTGGGAGTCCAGCCAGATGAGGAGAATCAAGAGAGAGTTTCCAGTTAAGGCAGTGGAGTAGATGAGAAGAACAATGATGATAAGAAGATGGGGATGTCTGAACCCAGGAAAAAGCCCCAGGAGGATGAAGTCAGTTGAGGTTTCATTCTTTTGGTCCATGTTTTCATTCAAATGTTCTATTTGAACTGAAAATCTGTAGAGGTGAAATAACATTACAAGGGATGTTGTGCTTTGTTAAAATAATTGTGTCTTTTCAATATTCTTACTCTTTGAACATTTATTAGTTGAAATTTAAAATATGTATTCCTGCAAAATAAGAACTTGAAAAATGCCCCATTGAATGAAATTATAACTTTGACTAAGAACTGTGCTGATTTGGTCAAAGTATATTTAATACTTTAGTCCTTTACAGATGACAATCTTGATCACCTGGATCTTCATACAAACTTATGGTTTGTTTTTATTTCTGACTGTTGGTATACTTAATTTTACATATACCAGTTCTATGGAAAACACTAAATTGTCCTCCCTCAACACAGAATCTTTTTGGAAACTCTTGAGGCACTTCCCAGCTAGACCCCAGAGGTTTTCAAAATGAGACAAGAGGAAGGTGTTTATTTTCATCATACTGGAATTCATAATTCACACATTCTGCTTCACTCTTCTGTTTTTATTTCTGCTACCCTAAGCCCTAGGTTAATTTATCTTGAATAAAATTCAATAATCTCTTTGCCTATTTCTTTTCTATCAAAGTCCTGGGTTATTCTCTGTTTTCTACAGAGTAAAACTAAAATTTGACTGAGTGATTTTAAAGTTCTGTACACTCACCTCCAAACATTAAGATAAATGTGTGCCAAAGAAAGTATAACTTCTTTTTTCTGAATTGTGGGATCATATCACCATAAATACTCATTCTTCAAACAAAGAGGTAATTGGTTTTATAAAAGTTGATATTCTTTTTTTGGTGATTAGGAATACTTTTGTGCTTGTACTACTACAAATAGAATAAATGCTTTTGTTCTTCTGTGTGGAATATGTAATGTTATTCAAAACCTTCCATCCTCATGCATTTATTTATTGGAAGTAATAGTAATTAAAACATAATATAAAGTCCAACCACCTTTGAAAAACATTAAAGTTCTCATTTTGACTGATATCAGCATGGTGGCCCTAAGGTATTATGCTTTTTGTTAGATTTCCAGTGATTCTTTGAGTGATATCTTCTGTTTTTTGAGGGCACCTTAATTTTGATGGTTTTCAGACTCCCTCACTGTTGAGATGCATATGTTGCTCTTTAAAGTTACTTCTTTTTCTCCTTGGAAGAAATAGTTATAAATAAACATGTTTGTTACTTTCTTCTCATGGAAGGCAAAATTGGTTATTAAAACTCTGTAGCTTGTTTGTTCTGTTTTTGTTTATATCATTACTATTATTACTGGAATAATGAAAATGTTCTAAAAATGAACATTGTGTTAAATAGTTGTGATGAAAGCACAACTATGTGATTATACAGAAGACCATTGATTGTGTACCTTGGATGGATTTATTAATATGTATCAATAAAATTGATTTGTTGAAAAAACACATTTCATCTAAAAAGCATAGCTCTATAGGTGTGCATTACCCCTAATGTATGGGTTTAAATTTGAGTGCTAAAAAATTTAAAGAAGCACTGTAGAAACATTTTGGTTTCTATTCAGCCCCTATTGGAAGTGTTTGGGCAAATTGCTTCCACCTATAACTCTCATGACACCTCTATATTCTCCTAAACCATTTTATTGAAAATGATGGTTAAAGAGGGAGGCACAGTCTTGCTATGCAAATCACATTATGCAGGTTGTGGTAGACACCCTAATAACTGTGCTGTTGAAGAGCATAACATCCCTCCTATAGAGGTGTAGGAGAACTGTATCTCCTATAGAGGTATAAGAGGATAGCTTTGCGAATCTTTTAAAACTCTGCCATTTAAGATTTATGTAAAGGGCCTGGACTGGAAGTTTTATCCATCTTCTCCTCCACATGTTAGTAGAATTCATTCCATAGCATTCTTTTTTAATTTTAATTTTTAATATTCAGATTACATAAATGTTACATTAAAAAAATATAGGGAATTTCCAGATGCTCCACTCCTTTCCCCTGCCCCACATTCCTACCTTAACAATATCCTTCATTAGTGTGGTACATTTGTTAGAATCGATGAACACAAATTGGAGCATTGCCACTGAGCATGGGTTATAATTTACTTTATTGTTTAGCATTCTTACTTACTGTGAGAAGGCTTCATATTCATGTACCACAAACTTGTTATGTGGTTTTTGCCTCACCCTGTGGTGTGAGACTTGGTGAATGACCAAAACAACCTTTCAGCAAGTAAATCAATTGTTATAGTAATAGGAATGGGTAATATAATGGTGCCATCTGTTCCCAGTTACAGTTGTCTGCTGAACTTCCAGTCACTGTAGTCATGCATTTTGTATTCCATAGCTCATTGGAATTAAGTTAGTTAAGTGATTTGTAAAAGCCAATCTCTGACATCTCAAGACCCTGAAAATAGACTATTTTTCTACACTTGGCTCGGATATTAGACAGTATATGAAAGTGCAGTACCAATTTCTAGTCCAGCCTCTTTTTAACTTCTACTGATGTGTTTTCCTTGGAACTGGTAAGGGTTATCTCAAAGGAATCTGTCCCTAGAACTTAATTAACCATGAAACCAGAATCAGGTAATTCGCTCAGAAACCTTTTTGAAAAATAATCACTGTGCAGTAATCTATACTAATCTATACTGTTTGTTTGAAAAATTAAAATAATAGCTTTATTTTTATTAGCTCTCTAAGGTAAACAAGAAGATTACTTAAGACACATTTCAAAATTCTTTTTTAAAACTCATGGTTGTGGGAATATTGAGGCCTCAAACACTCTCACTTTAGCACACGAACAGGATGGATGTTCAATGTTGGTATAGGTAAGCCAAGAAGAATAGAACTTACTACCCCTCACCCAGAAGTTTTCACAGAAAGCAAGAAGTCACTCAGAGAATCTGGTCTCCCCTCATCCCCAGCTCTGGAGCAGTGCTGCAGACATTTTTTTCCCAGAGGGAGAGGAAGACCATAACAACAGAGGGTGCAGAAGCTCTGCCCAAGGGAAGTATTTTATTTGGCACAGAGTTTTGGAAGCTGAAGTCTAAGAACTCTCTTGAAAATATTAGAGATTATGGTGCTGATACATTTAAAAAGAATCTGTTGTTCCATGAGAACAACAAGCTAAACTATAGGATATCAAGTATACTAAAGTAACCAGAGAAAGAAATAGCTAAGAAAAGACCCCCATCATCAGGACAAACTTCAGATACTGCTCTCAAAAACCAGCTGTGAATGTGCCCAAATTTAATTGGATCAGACTGAAGAAGAATTTATGTGCTAAGTCATTAACAAAAAATAAAAATAAAAAAATAAAGTAATCAGCCAGGGTATAGTACAACCTAACAACTGGGTGAAACCAATAGAGACAGTAAGATTAACGGAGAGATGAAAACAAGAGACAGTCAAAGAAAGCCCTGATAAAACCAGGGTCATCTTAGTATTCCTGCGTGCATGTCCAAGGTTGCATATTCTGTGGAATGACCTGAGAGACTGCACACTATGCAGGAAATAGACATCGTTAATATAGTACAGTTAAGCCACGTAATAAACAATCAAGCAACAACAACAAGAAGCCTTCAGGTAGGATGGGATTAGTGTACAAAGATGTTACATTATATTATTTAAAATCTCCAGTTGTCAAAAAAAGTGTAAGAAAAGCAAAGAAAGTAAAAATCATCCATACTCATGGAAAAACCATCTAAAAATAAAACAAGCAAAGGGAGGACAAGATAATGGCATCAGATTAGGCAGACAAGCCTCAGCTTTGTCACAGAAACAACAAAGAACCAAAAGTTGCCCAAGGGATCTGCTTTAGAGGCACATTACATTAGAGGCACATAAGAGCAGATATGAACTGCTCAAAGACAGAATTAGTTATTTTGAAGACAGAACATCTGAATTGGAATGACAGGAGAAAAGAAACAGAAGGGAATGGGAAAAAAAGGAACAGGTTCTCAGGGAATTGAATGAAAATGTGAACCAAAAACATTCACATTATTGGTGTTCCAGAGGGAGAAGGAAATGGAAAAAGGGCAGAAAGAATATTTGAAGAAATAATGAGTGAAAATTTCCCCAATTTTACAAAAGACATAAATATCAATATTGAAGAACAACACATCCCACACAGCAGTAATCCAAAGAGACCTATCATGAGAAAGCTACTCTTCAGAAAGAAAATGCCAGAAATTAAGAAAAGATTCTGAAAGCAGCAAGAGAAAAGCATATCATCACATACAAGAAAAATGCAATAAGATTACATGTAAACCTCTCAGAAACCACAGAGGAGAGAAGAAAATATTATGATGTATTTAAGGTATTAAAAGAGAAAAACTGCCAGCCAAGAATTCTGTATCTCACAAAGCTGTCTTTCAAAAATGAAGGGAAGGGAAGCAGCTGTGGCTCAATCAGTTGGGCTCCCATCTACAATATAGGAGGTCCTGGGTTCACATCCTTGGGCCTCCTTGTGAAGGCAGGCTTGCTGGCATGCTGAGGAGAGCCTCTGGCCCACAAGCACCATGGAGTGCCAGCTGGCCTGCAAGCACTGTGGAGTACTGCCAGCCTGCAAGTACCGTGGACAGCCAACTCGGAAGGTGATGCAACAAAAAGAGAGACAAGCAAAAAATTGCAGAAGAGCACAGTGAGTGGACACAGAGAGCAGCCAACAAGCAAGTTACAAGGGGTGTGGGGAAATAAATAGATTAAAAAATGAATAAATACAGACACAGAAGAATGCACTGTGAATGAATACAGAGAGCAGACAGCATGCAAAAAGCCTCAAGGGGGAGGATCAAAAAAATGAAAGGGAGTTCATCATATTCACAGGCAAAGGGCAACTAAAATAATATGTTACCAAAATACCAGTATCACAAGTGATAAAAAAGAGAGCGCTGCAATCCTTAAAAGAAAAACAAGGACAAGACACTTGGAGAAGAGTGAAAAAATGAAGATTATTTAAAAGTGTAAATTAAAAGGTAAAAAGATAGATTTCAGTATGCTATAACAACAGAAAGTCAAAGGTCAAAATGGATGAATTAAGTAATGCTTTTACAGTAAAAACATGGAATGTTAATGGTTTGAATCTCCCAATCAAAGGCATAGACTGATAGAAGGGTTAAAAAAAATGAGCCATATGTATGATGTCTACAAGAGACCTAAATCAGAGGTAGGGACACAATCAGTTTTAAAATGAAAAGTAGGAAAAAGATATTCCATGTAAATAGTAACCAAAGAGAGCTGGAGTAGAGATTCTAATACTGGACAAAATAGATTTCAAATGCAAAACTCTTATAAGGGATGGCAAATATCATTATATATTAATGAAAGGGGCAATTTACCAAGAAGAAATACCTACACAAAATATTTATGCACTTAACCTGAGTGCCACAAGATACAGTAGGCACACCCTGGCAATCCTGAAGGGAGAAATATTAATAGAAGTTTCTAAAATAATAGATGGAGAATTCAATACATCACTCGCAGTATTGGATAGAACATTTGGACAGAGGATAAATAAACAGAGAGCTTGAATAATATGATAAAGGAAGTAGACCTAAGAGATATAGAGAGAGCATTACACCCCGAAACAGCAGGATATATTTCCCTTTCAAGTGCTCAGTGATCCTTCTCCAAAATATACAATATGCAGGGTCACAAGACAAGTCTTAATAAATTTAAAAAGATTGAGATAATACAGAACACTTTCTCTGATCACATTGGAAAAAAGCTAGAAATAGATAGCAAATGGAAAAAGAAAATTCATAAATATATAGAGATTAAAAAATACAGTCAAATAATCAGGGCATCAAAGAAGAAATAAGAAAATCAATCATTGTAATATAACACATTAACAAATTGAAGGAAAAAGAAAATACACGATAATCTTGTATGATGCAGAAAAGGCATTCAACGAAATCCAGCATTCACTTTTGATAAAAACAACTCAAAAGATAGGAATAGAATAAAAATTCCTCAATATGATAAAAGGCATATATGAAAAAGCCACAGCCAACCTCATGCTTAGTGGAGAAAGTTTGAAAGTTTTCCCTCTAAGATCCAGAACAAGACAAGGATAACCTCTCTCACCATTGGTATTAAATATTGCACTAGAAATACTAGCTAGGGCAATTAAACAAGAAAAAAAAAGACATGCAAACAGGAAAAGTGAAAGCAAAACTTTCACTGTTTGCAAATGACATGATCCTGTACTTAGAAAATTTTGAAGTATCCATGAACAAAGTTACTTGAGCTAATAGAGAGTTCAGCAAAGTGGCATGATACAAGATCAATAGGCAAAAATCAGTAATATTTTGTACACAATCTGAGAAGGAAATCAGGGGAAAATTCTATTATCAACAGCAACAAAAAGATGTAAGCACATAGGAATTAATTTAACCAAAGAAATGCAGGAACTATAGGCAGAAAACTGTAAAGCAATATGAAAAGAAATGTTAAGAGACTTAAATGAATTGAAAGACATTTCAAGTTCATGGATTGGAAGAATAAATATTGTGAGAATGTCAATCTTATCCAAACTGATTTATAGATTCAATGCAATACCAATAAAAATTCAAACAGCTTACTTTACAGCTTTAGATAAGGCAATTACCAAATTTGTTTGGAAGGGAAAGTGCAAACAAATAGCCAAAAACATTCTAAAAAAAAGTGTGACATGGGAAAATTTTCACTCCCTGACCTTGAAACATTATATAGTTACAGTAGTCAAAAGAGCATGGTTCTGGCATAAAGATAGACATATCAACCAGTGGAATAGAATTGAGGTTCCAAACACAAATCCTCACCTATAGAGTCAACTGGCTTTGTACAAATCTATCAAGATAATTTTAACATGAGAAAACAGTCTCTTCAACATAAGGTGCTGGGAGAACTAAATAGTCATATTAGAAAGAAAGGGAATCCTTATCTCATATAAAAACTAAATGAAAATGGATCAAAGACTTAAATATAAAAACAACAGCCAGAAAATGGCTAGAAGAAAATGTAGGAAAACATCATCAAGATCTTGTGATAGGGAGGACTTTCTTAAATCTTATACCCAAAGGATGAGCAACAAAAGAAAAAAGAAATAAATGGAACCTCTTTAAGATTGAACAGTTTTGCACCTCACAGGACTTTATCAAAAGGGATTAAAAGGAGCCAACTTAATGGGAGAAAATATTTGGAAGTCACAAATCCAATTAAATAATAATATCCAGAATATATAAAGATATGTTACAACTCAACAATAAAAAGACAAATGAGCAGAACTACCTGGGTTTGTATCTACTTTGGCTTTCTCTGAGATCCTGCAAAGGTGTGCATAAGCATGAACACTCTTATGACCTCCTGACTCATTTTGAAGTTTCTTAGCCATATAAACTTATTTGTCTTTACCTTTTATTCAAGGTCTTTTTCTACTTGCAACACAGCTGGTGCTTGGCAGTAATCCTTCAGAACCAAGGAACCTCATCCCTGGAAGTCACATCCCATGCTGGAGGGGAAGGTAATATATTTACATGCTGAGTTTGGCTTAGAGAGTGGCCAGAGTTGAGCAACACGGAGGCTCTCAGGAGGTAACTCTTAGGCAACCTGCAGTTCTAGGCCAAGTTGAAATTTCAAGCACATTGGCTCAAAAGCATACTCATCAGTATCAAGGGCCTATCATTGGACAATCCTTCTTCAATGGTCTTTGCCCTTGCACTTAAAGATTGCTGCTTTTCCATTGGGTAATGCAACAAAGCTCCCCTGGGTGGGGAGTCAGCATTCCCTTCATTGTCATGTGTAACTCTACTTACTATGACATTATCCAAACGTTTTTATATACCCTATATACAGGCCCTGAAGAACTCCCTCCAAATCATGTGTACCCCATCAGTAACACCCCATACCAGTATTCCTCCTCTGTCATGGTTGAAATCCTCTGTGGTCCAAAACTTCTTCAAAAATGAAGCCTAACATATTGCCAAATTCAATTAGTAGGAAAATGAAATAGTAATGATAGGTTTACCTATGGAGTCACCCAGGTCCTATGGTCATGGCAGATGGCTCTAGAGTTCAGTGCCTTGCCAGTGACCCTACTTTGGAATTTGTTTCCTGAGTGTGATGGAGTTGGACTCAGATGTGACCTTTATATACATACCCCTTCTATCATTTTATTGAACCTGTGGTATTTGCTGGGGTTGGTACATGCTCAGGAGACTTGAATCTCTGGAATATCCATGTGCCAACTGGGCCCTGAGCCTCAGCAGAGTTGCAACACCTACTCTGATTCATTGACCTTACCCAGAACAACTAACAGGAAGGTGAGTGTGGTTAACCACCACACTAGGGAACCAAGAAAGTCTACAATTGTAAGCAGGAGAATTCCATCCATCAGCTATGTGGGATCTAAGCCCCCTCTTGATTTAGATGTGGAATGGATATCACCATCCAAGCATCTGCGTGATGGAGAAATAAAATATAGATTAGCATGGGCTTACTGGTATTCTACTATCGAACTATTGTGACTCAAGCAATGGAAGAAATTGTATCATTGATGTGGAGACAGTGGCCACAGGAGTTGCTGAGGGCAGGGGGAGGGAAGAAGAATTTTGATATCAGGGCATTTTTGACACTTGGAAGTGTCCTGAATGATATTGCAGGGACTGATGCAGGACATTATATATCCTGCCATAACTCACTGAATGGACTGGGGGAGAGTGTAAACTACAATGTAAACCATAATCCATGCAATATAGCAGTGTTTCAAAATGATTCAACAAATGCAATGATTGTGCCACACTGATGAAAGAGGTTGTTAATTTGAGAGTAGTGGGGGTGGTGGGGAGCAGGGTATAGGGGAACCTCATATTTTTTTAATATAACATTTTGTGTGATCTATGTATCTTTAAAAAAAAAAGACAATAAGATTAAGAAATGACCCATTTAAAAAAGGACCAAAGAATTAATAGACATTTGTCTTTAGAAGAAATAAAAAAAAATTTTTTTAAATGCCCAACATCACAAATGATTAGAGAAATACAAAACAAAACTACAATGAGATACCATTTCACACCTATCAGAACAGCCACTATTAAAAAGATGGAGAGCTACAAGTGTTGGAGAGGATGTGGAGAGATAGAAACACTTATTCACTGTTGGTGGGAATGCAGAATGGTACATCCACTGTGTCGGACTATTTGACCTTCCTAAAGAAGGTGAATATAAACTTGCCATGTGACCCTAAAAAACTGCTTCTGGATATATACTCAGAAGAATTGGAAGCAGTGACATGAACAGATATCTGCATTCTGATGTTCATAGCAGCATTAATCATGGTTGACAAAAGCTGTAAATAGCCCCAGTGTCCATACCATATGATTGCCTATGGAACTAAATCTTTTATTGGAAATATAAGTATGGGTAGAATTGCATACATAAGAACACTTTTTTGAAGCTGAGAAAATGTTAGTTCATACTATAAAATGTTCATATCAGAAAAGAAAAAAATGCTATGTGAAGGAGAAGAGAATACTACATACTCTATGATTCCATTTATATAAAATGTAAATATAAATCAATTAATAAAGATGCAAATAGATTAGTGTTTATATAGGTATGAGGAAAGAATGCTAAAAGTTGTGTAGTCTTTCTTTTTAGAGTAATGAAATTTTTCTAAAATTTTCTAGGTGATAAATGCATAACATTGTGATTATATTAAAAGTCACTGATTATACCCTTTGATTAGATCATATGGTATGCCATTATATCTCAATAAAAGTGCTTAATAAATAAATAATTTTGCAAGAAATTGCCAGAAAAAAACCTTGTATATACAGCAGAGAAAACAGAGTTTGAGAAGTGAGGAACTTTCCTGTTTGTCTTCTTTTATAATTATTATTGAAATAGTGAAAATGCTTTTATAATGATTGAAATGATGAATGCACAAATTTGTGATTATACCAAATACCATTGATTAAACTTTGAATGACTTATATATTTTATAAATATGCATCAATAAAATTAATTTGTTAAAGAAGGCTTTTTAAGCTGTTTTTGAGGGGGTATAGAATTTGGATATAACAGACAAAGGTTTCAATGCAGCTGTTATAAATATTTAAACAATGTAAGCAAGAAATGATATGATAGACTTATTCATCCTTTGATGAATTCTCTTTAGAATATTGATAAAGAGTTTGAATTAATAAAAACAACTAAAGTAAAAGTAAAATAACAAATGGAAAATTCACTAAGGGGCTCAATAGAAGATTTTAGTGGGTGGAAGAAAATAGCAGCAAACTTGAAGTTAAATTAATAGAGATTATGCAGTAAGCAGGATAGAGAGAAAAAGAATGAAGAAAAATGAATAATCTTAGAGATATGTGGGACACCATTAAGAACACCAATATACGCATCACTAGAGTACAAGAAGGACAAGGGACATAAAATTAAGAAGGAAAAATATTCAATAAAATTAACTGAAAATTTACAAAATACTATGAAAAATTTTAATCTACATTCCAATAAACCCAATGAACTCCATGTAGGATTAATGCAAAGAGGTCCATACTTAATAAAAATGTGGCAAGACAATGGCAAAAAGGAAACCTTGAACACAGAAAAGAGAAAATTCCTCCTCATGTACAAAAGAACCACAATAAAATTAAGTTTGCTTCTCATTATAACTGTGGAGGCACTTATCAACTGAGATGACATATTAAAAGTCCTAAAAGGGAACAATTAACCTGCCAACAAATAATTTAATATCCAACAAAACTCCCTTTTAAAAAAATGAAAGTGAGCCTACAACATTTCACTAGTGAATTCTGCTAGCATTTAAGGAAGAAATGTTACCAATTCTCCATGATTTTTCCAGAAAAGAGAAACAATGGGGAAAATTTCTTCCTCATCCTATGAGTCCAGTATTATACTAGGGAAAACAGCACACCAGTTTATCTTATGAAGAAAGATGCAAAAATCCTTAGGAAAATACTGCAGATCAAAGTCAACAATGTATAAAAGGAATTATACATGTGACCAAGTGAGATTTATTCCTGATATTCAAGACTGATTCAATATTTTAAAAATCAGAGTAATTCATCATATTGAGAGGCTAAAGAAAAATCATGAAATAATATCAATTAATACAGAAAAAAACATTGAAAGAATCCAACACCAATTCATGCTTAAAAACTCTCAACAAACTAAGAATAAAGGGGAACTTCATCAACTTGATAAGTAACATCTGCAAACTACAACTATCATTATACTGAAACATAAGGAACTGGACACTTTCTCCCTGATATTGGGAACAGGACAATTACCCCTTCTGTTCATTTAAATGCACTTAAATTCCTAGCTAGTTCAATAATATAAGAAAAGGAAATAAAAGGTGCACAAATTGTTAATTAAGAAATAAAATTGTCTTTGTTTGCAGGGGTTTGAGGGGAATTTGTAGTGACACTTTAAAGCATACAGGGTTTCTATCTGAGAATATGAAATTAGATAGTGGTAAAAGTTTCACAACATTGTTAATGCAGTAAAAACCACTGAACTGTACACTTTAAAATGACTAAAATTATTTTTATGTTTTAAGATTTTTTTCATAAAATACAGTTTTTAAAATGTTGATTTCTTTCCTTTATGCCAGCAATGAACAATTATAATTTGAATATAAAAAAAAAACATATTTATAATTGCATCCAAAAATGAAATACTTAGCTAAAAATGTAGCACAATAAGTAGAGGATCTATATACAGAAAACGTCCAAATTCTGATGAAAGTGATCAAAGATTATGTAAACAAACAGAGATGCGTTTGTGTTCATGGACTAGAAAATCAGTATGATTACAATGTCAACTCTTTCCAACTTGATCTATACATTTAATGTTAACCCAATCAAAACCCCAGTAAACTATTTATAGATATTGAAAGACAGATTTTAAAATTTATATGAAAATTCAAAAGCCTTAGATTAGTCAACACTATTTTGAAGAAATACAACAAAGGTGGATTAATCACATTAACAGATTTAAAGACATACTGCAAAACTATATTAATCAAACATCAAAGTACTGGTGAAAGAATATAAACATAAATTGAAAAGAATAAGAGCACAGAAATAGAATCATAGAAATATACTTAACCAATTTTAACAAAGGGGCAAAGTCAGTTTAATGGAGAAAGGATAGTCCTTTCAAAAAATGATTCTGGGACAATTGGGATTTCACATGCAAAAAATAAAAATAAAGATTTACCTGAAACACAGACCTGAAAGCTTTCACAAAAATCTACTTAAAGTACACCATAGATAAATGCACAAATGTGATTACACTGAATAACATCAATTATACATTTTGGATGGATTTATATTTTATTACTATGTATCAAAATTCTAAAATCGCTTATGAAAGAAAAATTTGAATGTACAAAATAAATTAGAGAGAGAGAAATGAAATAGCAATTTGTATTGCAGGGGAAGTTTAGAGAGATTGACAGGTGAATATTGGGTACAGTTATTTGGTTTTTTTTGTTGTTTAATTTACTGTTAATATTGGAATAATGAAAATACTCTAATGGTGATTGAATTGATGAATGTACAACTATATGACTATACCAAATACCACTGATTAGACACATTGGATAGATCATATGCTTTATTAATATGTATCAATAAAACTGATTAAAATAAAAAGCACGATAGATCTACAGGTAAAACAGAACACTATGAAAATTCTAGAAGAAATCATAGGAACAAAAATAGGTGACACTGGCTTTAGCAATAAACACCAAAAGCATGACCAATGAAAGAGAAAATTTGATAAATTAGATTTTGTTAAAATTTTAAATTTCCAAACTGAGAATGACAGTGTTAATAGAATGAGAAGAGAGGCACTGATTTGCAGAAAATTTACAAAGCATATGTCTTATGAAGAACTTGTACCTAAAATATACAAGTAATTTTAAAAACTGAACAATAAGAACAATTTTTTGGTGACCTCACCAAAAAATGATAATGTAGGGATCTCTAAAACTCCATTCTTCATTAAATAAAGAGTAGGAAGACAAAAAAATGGCAGAATCCTTTTTTTTTAAAATGCTTACAACAAAGAAGGAGGCAGGTAAACTAGAATAAATCTTTTGAAATTCCTTGAGAATGTTGTGGTATTTTTACTTCCATCCCCTAATCTCTAGTAGGTTCATGATGGTAAAGAAAATAATAAAGACTTTTGTTGCTGCTCACTGATGCCAGAGGTGGGAATTTCAGACCATGTTCTTGGAGAATTTTGGTTGTCTGAGTTCACCTGGCTGCCTGGTGTTCCTTTTTTTTTTTTTTTTTTTTTTTAGCACATATTTATTTATTTACTTTTTAAATTTTATTTATTCATTTTTTAAAAAATATTACATTCAAAAAATATGAGGTCCTCATTCACCCCCACTGCCCACACCTCACCGCTCCCCCCACAGTAACACTCTCCCCCATCATCATGACACATCCATTGCATCTGGTGAGTACATCTCTGGGCATCGCTGCACCCCATGCCTGTGGTCCACACCATAGCCCACACTCTCCCACCTTCCATCCAGTGGGCCATGGGAGGACATACAATATCTGGCAATTGTCCCTGCAGCACCACTCAGGACATCTCCAAGTCCCAAAAATGCCTCCACATCTCATCTTTTCCTCCCCATTCCCCACACCCAGCAGACACCATGGCCACTTTTTCCACACCAATGCCACATTTTCTCGATTATTAACCACAATAGTTCATGAATAGGATATCATTAACTCCACTCTAATCCTTACTGTATTCCTCCTTCCTGTGGACCTAGGCTTTGTTGTGTCCATTCCACATCTATGTCAAGAGGGGGCCTGAAATAAGAACAAGGCCTAGAGCAGCATTGTGCCTGGGAATTTCCTCCTGACAGCCTTCATGTTACTCAAATGTGGCCAGTCTTGAAGCCAAACTCAGCATGTAAATGCAATGCCTTCCCCCCAGTGTGGGACATGACACCCGGGGATGAGCCTCCCTGGCACCGAGGGATCACTATCAACTACCAACTGATGATGCAACTGGAAAATGACCTGGAAAGGAAGGTGCAATGCGGATCAGCAGAATATCCCTGTCTACATAAAATAACATGACTTTAAAATGTTGTTTGACCTAATGTAAGGGGGAAATGGAAAGGAGAAATGAGTTTATATGGCTACGAGTCTCTAAAAAAAAAAGAGTCTGGAGGCTGTCAGAAGGATTGCCGTTATGCACAACTGAGCAGAGTCTAAGAGACAGATAAAGTAGATACAACCCCCAGGTATTGGTTCCTTTGAGGGCTAAAGAGATCCATGGGTGTTATGGTCATGGCAGATGGGGTTCACTGCCATGTCAGATGGCCCTTCTTTGGAGCTAGTGTTTATGTGTGATGAATCTGGACTCAGATGGGATCTCTCTTCATAAGACTTTCATGCTACTGTGCTGGAGTTGTAGTTGGTGTTGGGGTTTAAGATATATTTAGGGGATCTGAATCTCTGGACTGACAATGTGATAGCCAGGCCCTGACCTCAACAGACTCCAGCACCTGCAATCTGATTTATTGGACTCACCTCACTCAGCTAAGATGGAGTTGAAGAAGGACAACCACCACACCATGGAGCCTAGAGTGCCTACAACTGAAAGTGGGAGGATTGCATCCAGTATCCATGTGGAATCTGAGCCTCCTCTTGACATAGAGGTGCAATAGACACAACCAATCCAATGTCCACAGAGAAAAGGTGGCATTGGAGTGGGAAAAGTGGACATGGTGGCTGATATGGGTATGGGGAATGGAAGGAAGAGATGCGATGTGGAGGCGTCTTTGGGACTTGGAGCTGCCCTGGATGGTGCTTCAGGGGCAATCACTGGACATTGTAAATCCTCACAGGGCCCACTGGATGGAATGGGGGAGAGTATGGGCCATGATGTGGACCATTGACCATGAGGTGCAGAGGTGCCCAGAGATGTACTTACCAAATGCAATGGATGTGTCATGATGATGGGAATGAGTGTTGCTGGGGGGGGAGTGGTGGGGTGGGGGTGGTGGGGTTGAATGGGTCCTCATATTTTTTTTAATGTAATATTTTTACAGAATCAATAATAAAAAAAATAAATTAAAAAAAAAGAAGGGAAGGGCTCTTCTGTAATGATAATATATTTTATTGTAATAAAATATTAACATATTAAAAAAAAAGAGGGGGCTTAGATTCCACATGGATACTAGATGCGATCCTCCTGCTTTCAGTTGTAGGCACTCTTGGCTCCATGGTGTGGTGGTTGACATTCTTCAAATCCATCTTAGCTGAGTGGGGTAAGTCCAATAAATCAGAGTGTAGGAGCTGAAGTCTGTTGAGGCTCAGGGCCTAGCTATCATATTGTCAGTCCAGAGATTCAAATCCCTTAGATATATCTTAAACCCCAGCACCAACTACAATTCCAGTAAAGTAGCATGAAAGGCTTGGGAAAAGCGATCCCATCTGAGTCCACCTCCATCACGCAGAAACACCAGCTCCAAAGAAGGGCCAACCGACATGGCAGTGAACTCCATCTGCCATGACCATGGAACCTGTGGGTCTCTTTAGCCCTCAAAAGAACCAATACCTGGGGTTGTATCTACTTTATCTGTCTCTGAGACTCTCCTCAGGTGTGCATAAAGGCAATCCTTCTGACAACCTCCAGACTCTTTTTTAGAGACTCACAGCCATATAAACTCATTTGTCCTTTCCATTTCCCCCTTACTTTAGGTCAAACAGCATTTTTAACTCCTGTTACTATATGTAGACAGGGATATTCTGCTGGTTCACATTGAACCTTTAATTCAAGGTCATTTTCTAGTTATGTCATCAGCTGGTACTTGGTAGTGAACCCTTGGTGCCAGGGAGGCTCATCCCCAGGTGTCATGTCCCACGCTGGGGGGAAGGCATTGCATTTACATGCTGAATTTGGCTTCGAGACTGGCCACATTTGAGTAACACGGAGGCTGTCATGAGGGAACTCCTAGGCACAGTGTTCTCTAGGCCTCGTACTTATTTCAGGCATATAGTCTCACAAGCATAGTCACTAGTATCAGGAGCTCACCGTTGAACCCTCATTCCTTCCTGGTCCCTACCATTGCAACTGGGGGACTGCCACTGCTCCCCTAGGGACCACAACAGAGCCCCCCAGCCAGTAATCCAGTACCCCCCCCAGCTGTTGCTTTTAATTGTTTCTACTATGAATATATCCAAACATTACCATGCACCCTGGACGTATGCCCTGTATAACTTCCTGTCAACCATATATCACCTGTCAATAACATCCCATACCAGTATTCCTCCGCTGCCATTGTTGAACCACTCTGATCCAAAACTTCCTGAAAAGTGAAGCCCAATATAATGTCAGGTTCCCTTACTAGTAAAATGGAATATAGCAATGAGTTTAAAGGTTAGATATAGAATACGTATTGATGTGGAAAAATTCTACAACCAATCTTTTTATTTTCTTTTTTCCTAATTATTGAGCTTCTCTTCACAAGAGCCTTAGATCACAGTAATTCATATATAGAATGTACAGTACACCCACACAACCACCATAATTATATTTTGAAAAGCTTTTCTCAGCATTATACTCTCAACCAACACCTGACAATCTCCTATGTTTGTATGTTGCCACAAACTCCTCCCAGTTTCTTGGGCAATATTACCCATATGCCCATCCTTAGCCACCCTCAAACCCCCAAAGCCCCACCCAAAGGTAACCCTATTCCACAATTTTATCCCTTCATTGTACACATACTTACCTCCAGCTTATCATAGATTTCACCCATGTAGATGTCAGCTTACATCCTTCCTCTACCCCGCTGATTTCCTATAAGCCTATCTTCCAGACTCTAGCTCTCTGAGGCAGCTTGCTTATTTCATATCACTGAGGTCATGTAGTATTTGTACTTCAGTGCCTGGGTTGCTTCACTCAACATAAGGTTCTCAAGATTCATCCATGTTATCACGTGTGTATTTTAGTGTATTTGTTCTTAAAGCCGAGTAGTATTCCATTGTATGGATATACCACATTTTATTGATCCACTCATCTGTTGATGGGCATTTGGGTTGATTCCAACTGTTGGTGATAGTGAACAATGCTGCTAAGAACATTGGTGTGCATATATCGGTTTGTGTCCCTGTCTTCAGTTCTACTGGATTTGTTGGGTCATATGGCAAATCTATGCTTAGTTTTTTGAGAAACTGCCAAACTGTCCTCCAGAATGGTTGGGTCCTTCTGCATTCCCACCAGCAGTGGATGAGTGTTTCCATTTCTTCACATCCTCTCCAGCATTTGTATTCTTCTGTTTTTTTCATAGCTGCCAATCTTGTGGGAGTAAGATGGTATCTCATTGTAGTTTTGATTTGCATTTCCCTGATAGCTAGATATTTGGAGCATTTTTTCATGTGCTTTTTAGCCATTTGTATTTCTTCTATAGAGAAGTGTCTGTTTAAATCTTTTTCCCATTTTTTAAATGGGTTGTTTATCTTTTTATTTTCAAGATATAGGAGTTCTTTATACATGCAAGTTATAACTCTGTTATCAGATATGTGGTTGCCAAATATTTTCTCCCATTGTATACGTTCCCTTTTTACTTTCTTGACACACTCCTTTGATGTGCAGATGGCTTTAATTTTGAGGAAGTCCCATTTATCTATTTGTTCTTTTGCTGCTCGTACTTTTGGTGTGATGTTCATGAAGCCATTTCCTATTACAAGGTCTTGTAGATGTTTCCCTACACTGCTTTCCAAGGTCTTTATGGTCTTGGCTCTTATATTTAGGCCTTTGATCCATCTTGAGTTAATCTTTGTGTCATGTGTGAGATGCTAATCCTCTTTCATTCTTCTACATATGGATATCCAGTTCTCCAGGCACCATTTGTTGAATTGGCCATTCTCTCCCAGTTGAGAGGGTTTGGTGGCTTTATTGAATAGTATATGGCTATATATATGAGGTTCTATATCAGAACTTTCAATTTGATTCCATTGGTCGTGTGTCTCTCCTTATGCCAATACCATGCTGTTTTCACTACTGTAGCTTTGTAGTATGTTTTGAAGTCAGGTAGTATGATTCCTCCAATTTCGTTTTTCTTTTTCAATATGTCTTTGGGGCCTCTTTCCCTTCCAAATAAATTTCATAGTTAGTTTTTCTAGTTCCTTAAAGAAGGCAGTGTTGATTTTTACTGGGATTGCATTGAATGTGTAGATCAGTTTTGTTAGGATAGACATCTTAATAATATTTAGTCATCCTATCCATGAACAGAGAATATTCTTCCATTTATTCAGGTCCTCTTTGATTTCCTTGAACAGTCTTGTATAGTTCTCAGTGTATAAGTATTTTATATCTTTAGTTAAATTTATTCCTAAATACTTGATTTTTTTAAATTTACTATAGTGAATGGTATTTGTTTCTTGATTTCCTCCTGATCTTGCTCATTATTGGTGTACAGAAATGCTACTGATTTTTGCACATTGATCTTATAACCTGTGACTTTACTAAACTCATTTATGAGTTCTAGAAGCTTTGTTGTAGACCTCTCAGGGTTTTTTATGTATAGGATCATGTCATCTGCAAATAATGAAATTTTGACTTCTTCCTTTCCAATTTGAAAGCCTTTTATATCTGGTTCTTTCCTCAGTGCTCAAACAAGTACTTCTTAGACAATGCTAAATAGAAGGGGAGACAGTGGGCATCCTTGTCTTGTTCCTGACTTTAGAGGGAAGGATTTTAGGATTTCTCCATTGTAAATGATGTTGGCTGTGGGTTTTTCATATATACTCTTTATCATGTTCAAAAAATTTCCTTGTATTCTGATCTTTTGGAGTGTTTTTATCAGGAAAGGGTGCTGCATTTTGTCAAATGCTTTTTCTGCATCTTCAGATATAATCATGTGATTTTTTCCCTTCAATCTGTTTATTTGGTGTATTATATTGATTGATTTTCTTATGTTAAACCATCCTTGCATACCTGGAATAAATCCCACTTGGTCATGGTGTATAATTCATTTAATGTGTTGCTGAATACGATTAACAAGTATTTTGTTAAATATTTTTGCATCTAGGTTCATTAGAGAAATTGGTCTGTAATTTTCATTTCTTCTTGTGTCTTTGTTTGGCTTTGGTACTAGGGTAATGTTGGCACCATAGAATGAGTTAGGCAATGTTCCTTCTGTTTTGATTTTTTGGAAGAGTTTCAGCAGGATTGGTGTTAGTGCTTTCTGGAATGTTTTGTAGAATTCACCTGTGAAGCGGTCTGGCCCTGGGCTCTTCTTAGTTGGGAGGTTTTTAATGACTGATTCTATCTCTTTACTTGTGATTGGTTTGTTGAGATCTTCACTTTCTTCTTTCATCAATAGAGGTTGCTTATGTGTTTCTAGGAATTTGTCCATTTCCTCTGAATTATCATTTTTGTTGGAATATAGTTTTTCAAAGTATCCTCTTATGATAGTCTTTATTTCTGTGGGGTCAGTGGTGATATCTCCTTTCTCATTTCTTATTTTGTGTATTTGCATCTTCTCTCTTTTTTTTCTTTGTTAGCCTCACTAAAGGTTTGTCAATTTTATTGATCTTGTCAAAAACCAGCTCTTGGTCTTGTTTCCCTTTTCAAGTGCTTTCTTATTTTCTATTTCATTTTGTTCTGCTCTTATCTTTCTTATTTCCTTCCTTCTTCTTCCTGTGGGATTACTTTGTTGTTTTTTTTTCTAATTCCTCCAAATGTGCAGTTAGTTCAATTTTTGTTCTTCTTTTTTGATGTATGAATTTATGGCTATAAATTTCCCTCTCAGTACTGCTTTGGCTGCATCCCATAAATTTTGGTATCTTGTGTTATCATTATCATTTCTTTCAATGTAGTCATTGATTTCTTTTGAGATTTCCTCTTTGACCCACTGTTTTTCTAAGAGTGTGCTGTTTAATTTCCATATCTTGGTGTGAAATTGGGGCCTTTGGCCCTTGCAGATTTCCAGCTTCTCTCCACTGTGGTCAGAGATATTATTTTGCAAGATTTCAATCTTTCTGAATTCATTAAGCCTTTCTTTGTGGCCTAGCATATGGTCTATCTTGGAGAATGATCAATGTGCACTTGAGAAAAATGTATATCCTGCTGTGTTTGGGTGTAATGATCTGTATATGTCTATTAGATCCAGCTCCTCTAATATACTGTTCAAATATTTCGTTTCTTTAGTGATTCTCTTTTGAGATATTCTGTCCAGAGTTGATAGTGGTGTATTAAAATCTCCCACTATAATTGTAGATGCATCTATTCTTTCACTTACTTTTTCCAGCGTTTGCCTCACATATTTAGAGGTGCCCTTGTTACGAGCATAAATATTTATAATTGTTCATTCTTCTTGACAGAATGTCCCTGTCACTAATATGTAGTATCCTTCTTTGTCTCTCACAATTGTTTCACATTGAAAGTGTATTTTGTCTGATATTAATATAGCTACTCCTGCCTTTTTTTGGTTATTGTTTGCTTGTAAGATTGTTTTCCCACCATTCACTTTCAGCCTCCATGAATCCCTGGGTCTAAGATGTGTTTCTTGTAGATAGCATATAGTTGGGTCATATTTCCTTATCCAATGTCCCAGTCTGAATCTTTTGATAGGTGAGTTTGATCTGTTGACATTCAGTGTTATTACTTGCAAGGAATTATTTATGTTAGCCATATTTTGATTGGACTCGTGTTTGTCATATTTTGTTTGTTTTTTCTTCTTTTTTTGTCTTTTTTGTTGCTCTTACACTCTCCTCCAACTCTGCCTCTCCTCTTTTTTCCTTTCTTCCTCCAGAACTCCCTTTAGAATTTCTTGAAGGGGAGATTTCTTGTTGGCATACTCTTTCAGTTTCTGTTTATCTGTGAATATTTTGAACTCTCCATCATTTTTGATTGCCAGTTTAGCTGGATAGAGTATTCTTGTTTGGAAATTTTTTTCTTTTAGTCCTTCACTATATCATACCACTGCCTTCTTGCCTCCATGGTTTCAGATGAGAAATCAGCACTTAATCTTATGGAGCTTCCCTCGTATGTGATGGTTTTCTTTTCTCTTACTGCTTTTAGAATTTTCTCTTTGTCTTGAGCGTTGGATAATTTGACAAGTATATGTCTTGGGGTGGGCCTGTTGGGATTTATGATGTTTGGGGTGCGTTGTGTTTCTTGGATATGTATATCTATGTCTTTCAGTAGATTTGGGATATTTTCAGCCATTACTTCCTGCAACACTCCTTCTGATCCCTTTCCCTTCTCTTCTCCTTCAGGGATGCCTATAATACGTATGCTTTTGCATTTTTCATTGTCATTCTGGTCTCTAAGTCCTACCTGGATTTTATTTATCTTTTTTTTGATCAATTCTACTATCTGTTTGATTTCCAATGTGCTGTCTTCCACATCACTAATTCTCTGTGCTGCCTCTTCTAATCTGCTGTTATTTTCTCTGCGTGTATTTTTGATTTCTTGAATTGTGGTGTTCGTTCCCATCATATCTGTTATCTTTTTGTGTATGTCTGCAATATCCCCTCAAAGTGTTGTCTTCATATTGTTAACCTCTTCCTTTACTTCATTAAATTTGTCTGAGATCTTTAATTACTTATGTGAAGTTCTGCTCCCCTTCATGGTTTTTAATTTGTTCATTGGTTCAGCCATGTTTTCCTGATTGCTGTTTTGGTTTGTAGATTTTTGTTGCTGTCTGGTCATCATTTTGTCTTGATGGGTTTAACCAGTTCCTTAGCTTCTTTGTCTAGTCTTGGGGATTAATCAGTGCTTTTTTTTTTTTTTTGCTCAGTGTTATATCTTCTCTTTGTCACTTTGTTCTTCTTATTCTAATTTCTTATTGCTGGCTGAGTTCACTTTTAGGAAAGCATTAGGGCCAGGGAAAGGCAATTGTGTAAGCAAGGAAAATGTATATAGTAGTATTGGTAATAAATGTTAACAGAGCAACAATGTGAGATCTGGGAGGACGGATATTAGATTCATGTAAGTTGTGTAGTGTTATAGCAGTTGGTAGAGTACCTATAATGAGGTAGTCATCTGAATATGGGAGGAATACAGTATGAATTAAAAAGCTAGTGTTTTCATGAGAGAGGGAAAGAGAAAAGAAAGGCAATAGTTTCAAGAGTGGATAAAAGACAGAAAACAAAACAAAGGTATTAAAAATTAAGAGTTAGACACTTTGGGGTTCAAAGAAAGGGAGGTGGAATATAGGAGAGATGGTAGATGATGGAGGATATCAAGATGTGGGGGAAAGGAGATAGTTTAGTTAGCCAAAATCAATTCACATAGAAATGAGGCAACAGAGGATGAGGAAACCCAGCAAATGTGAGGTGTTCCCTGCAGCACCTATTGTATAATTAAGATAAAATAAAATAAGGAGAAAATGAGGGACCGGAGAGAAAAAAAAAGGACTTTCGTGGATACAATGGGAGAAAAGACTAGGAGATAATGCAATGTTAGCAATCAGGACAATAAAAAATATAAAATAAAATAAAAATAAAACAAAACAAAAAAGAACAAATGCAAACCTTTAGGGCTAGGACATTCAAGGACGTCAGATGGACCTCAGGGCGTGATGGATTCACGGATGGAAATTCTGTGATATTGCAGACTCAAGAAGTGTGAGAGTCTGGGGTGTGGGCCACCAGGGTTTAGGGGACTCAGACCTAGCAATCTCAAATCTGGTTAACAGGGTCCCTGGGAGCAGCGCAGTGCAGCATAGCCTTCAGGGAGCCCCACAGCTGTGTGCCAGCCCTATGGGGGAGGTCACATCCACAAACTCTGACCCATGTGTCTGAACCCCATAATTCATCAGGTCTCTTCTGTGGCTGTATCACCAATTCCACTTCAGGACACCTCCCACCCTGTAAGCCCCCAAAACAGACACCTTGGGGTGCCTCTACACTGCAGCCAAATTAATGATGCTGCAGATCAGTAGCCAGGTCCAGGGGGAGGGGCTCCAGCCAGAAATGCTGATATCAGAGTCCAAAATTGAAATTCCCACGCTTTGCAAAATATTCCACTAACCGGCTTCCAGATGTCTCCCACCCTGTCATTCCCTGAAACAGCCTCTTGGTGGTGTCTCTTTATTGTGAGCAATTTAATGCTGCTGCAGATCGGCAGCCAGCCTTAGGGGCAGGGCTCTAGCCAGAAGCGCTATTATTTGTGTCCGCAATCAAAAATTCCCCACCTCACAATAAAACTCCCTTTTGTCTCCCCAAATCAGTCTGCAAAGGCCTCCTGCCCTGTTAGCTCCCCAATAGCCAGCTCAGATCTTATCAATTCCCCAGTTCTGCAGAGCATCCAGGAATTGCCACCACAGCCCTGGTGCTGTGGCTCCATCCACCCCAGGAGGGAGCGTCCCATGCACAGCCCCCACGTCCATGTAATAGAGCCTCAATTTTATCTTATACACGAATTTTCTCTGTTACCTTCCCACCAAATCAATGTCCAGACACCTCCTGCCCTGCAAAATCCCAAAAGAGCCTGGTCCTGAAGAATTTCCAACACTACCCGGCCACTTCTTTGCAGGAGAGGTTATCAGGTGCGCTCACTCAGCCACCATCTTGACCCCCAAGATTCTTGCAAGAGGTAGAATTTGAGGCCTCTTGCATGGAGGTCAGAGGTTGTGGGTGGAACCATTCCCCCTGGGGCTGGCAGCCTGGCTGCAGTGATTCCTGAAGGCTTTGCTGTGCTGGGGTATTCCCAAGCCCTGAGTGAGCTATTTTGGGGGCTTGCAGGGCGGGAGGTGTCTGGGTGTCGATTTGGTGAGACAGTGATGGAGGAGATTCTTGCAAGAGGTGGAATTTTGAGTTTCTGACATGAAGGTCAGAAACTGTAGGTGGAACCCCTCTGCCTAGGGCTGGCGGCCCCGCTGTGGTGACCCCTCAATCTTTGTTGTGCTGGGGTGTTCCCATACCCTGAGCAGGCTGTTTCGGAGGCTTGCAGGTCAGGAGGTGTTTGATGTTGATTTGGTGAGACAGTGACAGAAAAGATTCTTGTGAGAGGTGGAATTTTGGGTTTCTGTCAAGGAGGTCAGAAGTTGTGGGCAGGATCCCTCCTCCTGGGGCTGGTGGTTCATCCGCTGTGATCCCTGAAGGCTTTGTTGTGCTGCAGTGTTCCCAGTCCCCATGTTAACTGCATGTGTGGTTCCCAGGTCTGTGTCCCCTAAAGCCTGGTATCCCATGCTCCAGAGACTCACACACCCTGAGTCTGCAATATCACAAATTTCCAATCCCCAAATGTCATTTATCCACTCTTGATATTATTCTTTCTTTTCTCTTTCTCTCTTTCATGAAAACACTCGCCTTTTAATTCATACTATATTCCTCCGCATATTCAGTTGACTATCTCATTATACTACTCGACTTTCTTCTATAACACTACAACTTACATGAGTCTAATATCCATTCTCCTAGATCTCACATTGTTGCTCTGTTACTTTTAATACCAATATTATTTTATACATTTTCTTTTCTTACTCCTTTTGCTTTCCCTGGCCCTAATATTTTCCTTCAAAGTGAACTTAGCCAGCAACAAGAAAATAGAGTAAGAAGAACAAAGTGACAAAGAGAGGACATAACACTTACACATGAACAACAACTAATTAATCCCCAAGACTACACAAAGAAGCTAAGGAACTGATTATACCCATCAGGATAAAATGATGACCAGACAGCAACAAAAAACTACAAAACAAACCAATAATCAGGAAAACATGGTCAAATCCAGTGAACAAAATAAAAACCAGGAAGAGGAGCAGAACATTGTACAATTAATTAAAGATCTCAAAACATATATTAGAGACCAACTTAATGAAGTAAAGGAAGAGATTAACAATATGAAGAAAATATCTGGAGAGTAAATTGCATACATAAGCAAAAAGATAACAGGTATGATGGGAATGAACACCACAGTTCAAGAAATCAAAAATAACACTCGCAGAAAATAGCAGCAGATTAGAAGAGGCAGAGGACAGAATTAGTGACATGGAAGACAGTACATCTGAAATCAAACAGATAGTAGAATTGATTGATAAAAAGATAGTAAAAATCCAGCTAGGACTTAGGGAAATGAATGACAATGCAAAATGCACAAACATATGTATTATAGGCATCCCAGAAGGAGAAGAGAAGGGAAAGAGGACAGAAGGGGTGTTGGAGGAAATAATGGCTGAAAACTTCCCAAATCTACTGAGAGAGATGGATGTACATGTCCAAGAAGCAAAATGCACCCCAAACACTATAAATCCCAATGGGCCTACCCCAAGACATATACTTGTCAAATTATCCAATGCTCAAGACAAAGAGAAAATTCTAAACACAGCAAGAGAAAAGAGAACCATCACAAACAAGGGAGGCACCATAAGATTAAGTGCTGATATCTCATCTGAAACCATGGAGGAAAGAAGGCAGTGGTATGCATAGTTAGGGTACTAAAAGAAAAAAATTTCCAAGCAAGAATAATCTACCCAGCTAAAATAGCATTCAAAAATGATGGAGAGTTCAAAATATTCACAGATAAACAAAAATTAGAATAGTATGCCAACAAGAACCCTGCCCTTCAAGAAATACTAAAAGGGGGTGGAGACAAGATGGTCACTGAGTAAACTTGCCTTTGTGGTCTGTCCCGGGAAGAGACGGCTGGGCGCGGTGGCAGGTTCTCCAAGGCGAGGCTTTTTCGGGATTTTTGCAGGGCAGAAGTGTCGGGACATCGATTGGGTGGAAAGGTAACGGAGAGGATTGGTCTAGTAGATATAATTTGGGTTCTATTGCCCGCAGGTGAGACCCGCGCACGGGCTCCTCCGTGTTGGGGGTGGGGGGAACCACGGTCCAGCCTGGCGGCACCGCTTTTAGATGACTCTGAAGGGCTAAGGAGTTCGGGAGCTCTGGGTGAGCTGTTGACAGGTTGATTTGACAGATCGCCTTTGTGGATCGATTTCGGAAGATAGACGGTGTTTTGTTGTGAAGTGGGAGAAACTTTTGAGTACGAATATAAACAATAGCGCTTCCGCCTGAAGCCCTGCCCCCAAAAGCCCGGTAACCGTTCTCCAACCCAAATAGGCTGTAGGCAATAAAGAGAAGTAATTGGAAAATTGATCTAGGCTGCGGCAAGGCGGGGGGACACGTCTGGAAGCAGATTAGGGAATATTTTGCGAAGTTTGAGAATTCTGGTATTGGAATCTGTTTTCTGCGTCACTGGCCGGGCTTCGGATCTGTACTAGTAAAGTGGCTGCGGTGTAGAGGCACCCTCTAGTGGCAGTGGTTTGGACTCACAGGACGGGAGCTGTCCAAAAGCTCAAATGAAAGATAACTACTAATGAGCCCAGCAAAGTGAATTGCAGGGTTCAGTCACAATATAGAGTTTGCGGATCTGACTTCCCCCATAGGGTTGGCACCCAGCTGTGGGGATCCCTGAGGGCTGTGTTACACTGCGGGGCTCCCAGGCTTCCTGTTGACGAGATTGGAGGCTGCCAGGTCTGAATTCCCTAAATTCTGGTGGCCCACACTACAGAGACTCACACCTCTTGAGTCCTCAATATCTCAGACTTTCCATCCCTGAATCCATCACGCACTGAAGTCCATCTGAGGTCCTTAAATGCCCTAGCCTTCAACGTTGGCGTTTTTTCTTTATCGTTTCATTTTGTTTTGTTTTTATTTTCATTTTGACTTATTCTTTACTTTTTTCAATTTCCTGATTGCTAACACCGCATTATCCCCTAGTCTTCTCTCACAGCGTATCCCCCAAAGTCTTTTTTTACTCAGTTATTTAAGGTTTTTTTTTCTTTTTTTTTTTTGTGGTAGGTGCTGTGTAGTGGGTGTTTTAATTCTGGTTCGTGTATATCTGTTTTTTTTTTTTATTTTTTTTTCTTTCCCCTACCTGTTCCCCACCCCTGGCCACACTCTTTTCCTTTCTTCCTCTCATCCCTTCCACCCCCCCTTTTTTTTTCTTTTTTCCCTTTTTATTCTGTTGTCTCTCTCCCTCTTGTCCCTCATATTCTACTTAGTTTATTTTAACTCAATTATACAATAGGTGCGGCAGGAAACACCTCACATTCGCTGGGTTTTCTCATCCTTCTCTGCCTCATTTCTGTGTGAACTGATTTAGGCTACCTACACTATCCTCTTTCCCCTACATCTTGATATCCGCCACCATCTACTGGCTCTCCTAAATTCCACCTCCCACCTCCCTTTCTTCGATTCACAAAGGGTCTAAGTCTTAATTTCTAATACCTATGTTTTGTTTTCTGTCTGTTATCCACTCTTGAAACTATTACCTTTCTTTTCTCTTTCCCTCTCTCACGAAATCAATAGCTTTTTAGCTCATACCATATTCCTCCTATATTCAATCATCTACCTCATAATAGGTACTACCTACTACTGCTATAATTCTACACAATTTACATGAATCTAACCTCCATCCTCCCAGATCTCATATTCTTGCTTTGTTAACATATATCACCAATACTACTTTATACTATTCCCTTGCTTACACAATTGCCTTTCCCCAACACTAATACTTTCCTTTAAAGTGAACCTAACCAACAACAAGTAACTAGAATAAGAAGAAAAAAGTGACAAAGAGAAGATATAACACCTATGCAAAAATAACAGCTAATTAACCTCCAAGAGCAGACAAAGAAGCTAAGGAGCTGATTAAATCTGTCAAAATAAAGAGATGACCAGAAAGCAACAAAAATCTACAAACCAAACCAGTAATCAGGAAAACATGGCTGAATCCAATCAACAAACCAATAATCATGAAGGGGAGCAAAACTTGGCACAAGCAATGAAAGATCTCAGAACATTTATCACCGACAAATTTGACGAAGTAATGAAAGAGGTTAACAACATGAAGACATCACTTGGAGGGGAAATTGCAGACATATGCAAAAACATAACAGATATGATGGGAATGAACACCACAGTTCAAGAAATCAAAAATACACTTGCAGAAAATATCAGCAGACTAGAAGAGACAGAGCAGAGAATTAGTGATGTGGAAGACAGTACATCAGAAATCAAACAGATAGTAGAAGGGGTCAATAAGAAGATAGAAAAAATCCAGTTAGGATTTAGGGACCTGAATGACAATGCAAAACGCTCAAACATACGTATTATAGGCATTCCAGAAGGTGAAGAGAAGGGAAAGGGGTCAGAAGGAGTGTTGCAGGAAATAATGGCTGAAAACTTCCCAAATCTACTGAAAGAGACAGATGTACATATCCAAGAAGCACAGCGCACTCCACTAGTCATAAACCCCAACAGGCCCACCCCAAGACATATACTTGTCAAATTATCCAATGCTCAAGACAAAGAGAAAATCCTAAAAGCAGTAAGAGAAAAGAAAACCATCACATACAAGGGAAGCTCAATTAGATTAAGTGCTGATTTCTCTTCTGAAACCATGGAGGCAAGAAGGCAGTGGTATGATATAGTCAAGGTACTAAAGGAAAAAAATTTCCAACCAAGAATACTCTATCCAGCTAAACTAGCATTCAAACATGATGGAGAGTTCAAAATATTCACAGACAAACAGAAACTGAAAGAGTATACCAACAAGAAACCTCCCCTTCAAGAAATTCTAAAGGGAGTTCTGCAGGAAGAAAGGAAAAAACAGGAAAGGCAGAGTTGGAGGAGAGTATAAGACCAACAACAACAACAACAAAAAAGACAAAAAAAATATATACAAACAAAATATGACAAACACAAATCCAATGAAAATATGGCTAACACAAATAATTCCTTGATAGTAATAACACTGAATGTCAACGGATTAAACTCACCTATCAAAAGAGTCAGACTGGGACATTGGATAAGGAAATATGACCCATCCATATGCTGTCTACAAGAGACACATCTTAGACCCAGAGACGCATGGAGATTGAAAGTGAATGGCTGGAAAACAATCATACAAGCTAACAATAACCAAAAAAAGGCAGGAGTAGCTATATTAATATCAGACAAAATAGACTTTAAAGTGAAACAATTGTGAGAGACAAAGAAGGATACTACATTTTAGTGAAAGGGAAAATCTGTCAAGAAGATCGAACAATCATAAATATCTATGCCCCTAACAAGGGTGCATCTAAATATGTCAGGCAAACGCTGGAAAAACTAAGTGAAAGAATAGATACATCTACAATTATAGTGGGGGATTTTAATACACCACTATCAACTCTGGACAGAACATCTCAAAAGAGAATCACCAAAGAAACAAAACATCTGAATAGTATATTAGAGGAGCTGGATCTAATAGATATATATAGATCGCTACACCCAAACACAGCAGGATATACATTTTTCTCAAGTGCACATGGATCATTCTCCAAGATAGATCATATGTTAGGCCACAAAGAAAGGCTGAACGAATTCAGAAAGATTGAAATCATAAAAAACATTATCTCTGACCACAGTGGAGTCAAGCTGGAGATTTGCAAGGGACAGAAGCCCAGATTTCACACCACGATTTGGAAATTAAACAGCACACTCTTAGAAAAACAGTGGGTCAAAGAGGAAATCTCAAAAGAAATCAATGACTACCTTGAAACAAATGATAATGATAACACAACATACCAAAATTTATGGGATGCAGCAAAAGCAGTACTGAGAGGGAAGTTTATAGCCATAAATTCATATATCAAAAAAGAAGAAAGAGCAAAAATTGAAGAACTAACTGCACATTTGAAGGAATTAGAAAAACAACAACAAAGTAACCCAACAGGAAGAAGGAAGGAAATAACAAAGATAAGAGCAGAACTAAATGAAATAGAAAATAAGAAAGCACTTGAACAGATAAACAAGGCCAAGAGCTGGTTTTTTGAGAAGATTAACAAAATTGACAAACCTTTAGCGAGACTAACAAAGAAAAAAAGAGAGAAGATGCAAATACACAAAATAAGAAATGAGAAAGGTGATATCACCACTGACCCCACAGAAATAAAGACTATCATAAGAGGATATTTTGAAAAACTATATTCCAACAAAAATGACAATCTAGAGGAAATGGACAAATTCCTAGAAACACATAAGCAGCCCATATTGACGAAAGAAGAAATTGATGATTTTAACAAACCAATCACAAGCAGAGAGATAGAATCAGTTACTAAAAATCTCCCAACTAAGAAGAGCCCAGGGCCAGATGGCTTCACAGGTGAATTCTACAAAACATTCCGGAAAGAACTGACACCAATCCTGCTGAAACTATTCCAAAAAATCAAAACAGAAAGAACATTACCCAACTCCTTCTATGATGCCAACATTACCCTAGTACCAAAGCCAAACAAAGACATCACAATAAAGGAAAATTACAGACCAATTTCTCTAATGAACCTAGACGCAAAAATACTCAACAAAATACTTGCTAATTGTATTCAACAACACATTAAACGTATTATACACCACGACCAAGTGGGATTCATCCCAGGTATGCAAGGATGGTTCAACATAAGAAAATCAATCAACGTAATACACCATATAAACAGATTGAAGGAAAAAAATCACATGATTATATCTATTGATGCAGAAAAAGCATTTGACAAAATACAGCACCCTTTCTTGATAAAAACACTCCAAAAGATTGGAATACAAGGAAATTTTTTGAACATGATAAAGAGTATATATGAAAAACCTAAAGCCAATATTGTTTACAATGGAGAAATCCTAGACTCCTTCCCTCTAAACTCAGGAACAAGACAAGGATGCCCACTGTCTCCGCTCCTATTTAACATTGTCTTAGAAGTACTTGCTCGAGCACTGAGGCAAGAACCAGAAATAAAAGGCATTCAAATTGGAAAGGAAGAAGTCAAAATTTCATTATTTGCAGATGACATGATCCTATACATAGAAAACCCTGAGAGATCTACAACGAAGATTCTAGAACTCATAAATTAGTTTAGTAAAGTCGCAGGTTATAAGATCAATGCGCAAAAATCAGTAGCATTTCTGTACACCAATAAGGAGCAAGATCAGGAGGAAATCAAGAAACAAATACCATTCACAATAGTAAATAAAAAAATCAAATACTTAGGAATAAATTTAACTAAAGAGGTAAAGAACTTATACACTGAGAACTATACAAGATTGTTCAAGGAAATCAAAGAAGACCTGAATAAATGGAAGACTATTCCTTGTTCATGGATAGGAAGACTGAACATTATTAAGATGTCTATCCTACCAAAACTGATCTACACATTCAATGCAATCCCAATAAAAATCAACGCAGCCTTCTTTAAGGAACTAGAAAAACTAACTATGAAATTTATTTGGAAAGGAAAGAGACCCCGAATAGCCAAAGACATACTGAAAAAGAAAAACGAAATTGGAGCAATCACACTACCTGACTTTAAAACATACTACAAAGCTACGGTGGTGAAAACAGCATGGTATTGGTATAAGGAGAGACACATAGACCAATGGAATCGAATTGAAAGCTCTGATATAGAACCTCACATATACAGCCACATAATATTCGATAAAGCCACCAAACCCTCTCAACTGGGAGAGAGTGGCCTATTCAACAAATGGTGTCTGGAGAACTGGATAGCCATATGTAGAAGAATGAAAGAGGATTACCATCTCACACCTTATACAAAGATCAACTCAAGATGGATCAAAGACCTAAATATAAGAGCCAAGACCATAAAAACCTTAGAAAGCAGTGTAGGGAAACATCTACAGGACCTTGTAATAGGAAATGGATTTATGAATATCTCACCAAAAGCACGAGCAGCAAAAGAACTAATAGATAAATGGGACTTCCTCAAAATTAAAGCCTTCTGCACCTCAAAGGATTTTGTCAAGAAAGTAAAAAGGGAGCCCACACAGTGGGAGAAAATATTTGGCAATCATATATCTGATAAGAAACTTATAACTTGCATATATAAAGAACTTCTATATCTTGAAAATAAAAAGATAAACAACCCATTTAAAAAATGGAAAAAGACTTAAACAGACACTTCTCCAAAGAAGAAATACAAATGGCAAAAAAGCACATGAAAAAATGTTCCAAATCTCTAGCTATCAGGGAAATGCAAATCAAAACTACAATGAGATACCATCTTACACCCATAAGATTGGCAGCTATGAAAAAAACAGAAGAATACAAGTGCTGGAGAGGATGTGAATGAAGGGGAACACTCATTCACTGCTGGTGGGAATGCAGAAGGATCCAACCATTCTGGAGGACAGTATGGCGGTTTCTCAAAAAACTAGCCATAGATTTGCCATATGACCCAGCAATACCCCTGCTGGGTATATACCCAGCAGAACTGAAAACAAGGACACAAACCGATATATGTACACCAATGTTCATAGCAGCATTGTTCACTATTGCCAAAAGTTGGAATCAACCCAAATGCCCATCAACAGATGAGTGGATCAGTAAAATGTGGTATATACACACAATGGAATACTACTCGGCTGTAAGAACAAACACACTACAAACACATGTGATAACATGGATGAATCTTGAGAACCTTATGTTGAGTGAAGCAACCCAGACATTGAAGGACAAATACTACATGACCTCAATGATATGAAATAAACAAGCTGCCCTAGATAGCAAGAGACTGAACGATAGGCTTACAGGAAATCGGAGGGTGGAGGAAGGATATGAGCCGATGTCTGCAGGGGTGGAATTTAAGACGAGATGGTGGTAAGTATGAACACAAAGAAGAGATAAAAGGGGGGCAAGGGGTTGCCTTTTGTTGGGGCTTTGCGGGTTTGAGGGTGGCTGGGGAGGGACGGATAGGTAACATTGCCCAAAAGTGGGGGGAGGAAGGGGTAGCATACGAACACAGGAGAGGGTCAGGTGTTGGTGGAGAGTAAAATGCCGAGAAAATCATATCAAAATATAATAAAGAGGGTTACCTGTTTAGAATGCTCGGAGGGGAGGGTCTGATGCAGGAAGGGCTCCTGGGGAATGTCTAAATGCTCATTCTGCCAGAGTGGGTGACACCATGGGGTAGAAACCCAAGTAGTGAGAGTGGGGGTGGACCCACATCCTGGGGAGGACTAATGCCATCAAATAGAGGGAACTGTATCCCTCGGGAGAAAGGGTGGCTCCCTGTGGGCACCAAGGTGGAAGGGAAAATGGACGTTAAATGTGTGGAACCAAGGTAAATGGGGGGTAAGAGAGGAGTTTCTTGAGAGTACACAAGGATGGAAATAAAACATGTAATATTACACCATAACATATAGGAGATGACAGACTGATAATGTAAACCATAATGTAAAACATAGGATAACTAAGAATGTAAAGAACTGTGTATCCTAAAGTATGCACCATAATGTAAGCACAGATGTCACCTTGTTAGAAAGCTAATGTCTCAGACTCTGTACATCACGTTAAGTAAATATGATGTGAATAGGGTGTAAGAGTATCGCTGTGGAAGGAAAAAGGTTTTGTGGTGGATGTATGGGAGTGCTGTATATTATATATATGCATTGCTGTGGTCTAGGACTCCTGTGAAGAGAAGCTGAATAATTAGGGGAAAAAAAGAAAAAAAGAAAAAGATAGGATGTAGAATTTTTTCAAGTCAACATTCTTTATCTAAGTTCTTTATCTAACTTTATCCAAGTTCTATATCTAACCTTTAACCCCATCGCTATATGCCTTTCCCTAGTAAGGGACCATGACATTATATTGGGCTTCAAATTTCGGGGAGTTCTGGATCACAGAGTGTTTCTTCAACAGTGGCAATGGAGGGATACTGGTATGGAATGCCAATGACAGGTGATATATGGCTGACAGGGAGCTGTACAGAACATATGTCCAGGGTGCATGGTAATGTTTGGATATACTCATAGTGGCAACAATTAAAAACCACAGCAGGGGGGGTACTGGGTTCCTGGCCAGTGGTGCCCTGTCGTGGTCCCTAGGGGAGCAGCGACAGTCTCCCAGGTACAGCGGCGGGGACCGGGAGGGAGTGAGGGTTCAACAGTGAGCCCCTGATGCTAATGACTATGCTTGTGAGCTCATAAGCCTAAAATAAGAACAAGGCCTAGAGCAACATTGTGCCTGGGACTTTCCTCCTGTCAGCCTTCATGTTACTCAAATGTGGCCAGTCTCGAAGCCAAACTCAGCATGTAAATGCAATGCTTTCCCCCCAGCGTGGGACATGACACCCGGGGATGAGCCTCCCTGGCACCGAGGGACCACTATCAACTACCAAGTGATGATGCAACTGGAAAATGACCTTAAATGGAAGGTTCAATGCGGATCAGCAGAATATCCCTGTCTACATAAAATAACATGACTTTAAAATGCTGTTTGACCTAAAGTAAGGGGGAAATGGAAAGGAGAAATGAGTTTATATGGCTACGAGTTTCTAAAAAAGAGTCTGGAGGCTGGCAGAAGGATTGCCCTCATGCACAACTGAGCAGAGTCAGAGAGACAGATAAAGCAGATGCAACCCCTAGATATTGATTCCTTTGAGGGCTAAAGAGACCCATGGGAGTTATGGTCATGGCCGATGGGGTTAACTACCAGGTCAGATGGCCCCTCTTTGGAAATGGTGTTTATGTGTGATGAATCTGGAATCAGATGGGATCTTCCTTCATAAGACTTTCACGCTAATGTGCTGGAGGTGCAGTTAATGTTGGGGTTTAAGATATATTTAGGGGATTTGAATCTCTGGACTGACAATGTGATAGCCAGGTCCTGAGCCTCAACAGACTCCAGCACCTACAATCTGATTTATTGGACTCATCTCACTCAGCTAAGATGGAGTTGAAGAAGGACAACCACCACACCATGGAGCCTAGAGTGATTACAACTGCAAGCAGGAGAATTGTATCCAGCAATCATGTGGAATCTGAGCCCCCTCTTGATATAGAGATGGAGTGGAGGCAACCATTCTAAGGTCCACAGGACAGAGGAATAGAGTATGGATTAGAGTGGATTAACTTACATTCTATTCATGAACTACAAAGCTACAGTAGTGAAAACATCATGGTATTGGCCCAAGGAGAGACACACAGACCAATGGAACCGAATTCAGAGTTCTGATAGAGATCCTCATATATATAGTCATATAATATTCAATAAAGTGACCTAACCCTCTTAACTGGGAGAGAATGGCATATTCAACAAATGGTGCCTGGAGAACTGGATATTCATATGTAAAAGGATGAAAGAGGATTACCATCTCACACCTTATACAGAAATCAACTCAAAATGGATCAAAGACCTAAATATAAGAGCCAAGACCGTAAAGACTTTGGAAAGCAGTGTAGGGAAGAATCTACAGGACCTTGTAATAGGAAATGGCTTCATGAACTTCACACCAAAAGCATGAGCAGCAAAAGAAGAAATAGATAAATGGTACTTCCTCAAAATTTAAAGACTTCTGCACCTCAAAGGAGTTTGTCAAGGAAGTGAAAACCGAGCCTACACAATGGGAGAAAATATTTGGTAACCATATATCGAATGCAGGACTTATATCCTGCATATATAAAAACTCCTCTATCTTGAAAATAAAAAGACAAACAACCCATTTGAAAAATGGGAAAAAGATTTAAACAGACATTTCTCCAAAGAGGAAATACAAATGGCTAAAGAGCACATGAAAAAATGCTCCAAATCTCTATCAGGGAAATGCAAATCAAAACTGCAATGAAATACCATCTTACTCCCATAAGATGGGCAGCTATGAAAAAAACAGAAGACTACAAATGCTTTAAAGGGTGTGGAGGAATGGGAAGACTCATTCACTGCTGGTGGGAATGCAGAAGGATCCAGCCATTCTGGAAGACAGTTTGGTGGTTTCTTAAAAAACCAGCTATAGATTTGCCATATGATCCAGCAGTTCCACTGCTGGGTATCTACCCTGTAGAACTGAAAACAAGGACACAGACTGATATATACACACAAATGTTCATAGCAGCATTGTTCATATAGCCAAAAGTTGGAAACAACCCAAATGCCCATCAACAGATGAATGGATAAATAAAATGTGGTATATACATTCAATGGAATATTACTCAGCTTTAAGAACGAATATAGTACAAACACACATGACAACATGGATGAATATTCAGAACCTTATGTTGAGTGAAGCAACCCAGGCATTGAAGGACAAATACTACATGACCTCAATGATATGAAATAAGTAAACCAGGCTGTCTCAGAGAGCTAGAGACTGGATAATAGGATTAAAGGAAAATGCGGGGTAGAAGAAAGATGTAAGCTGACACCGACATGGGTGAAATCTATGATAAGCTGGAGTTAAATATTTGTACAAGGAAGGGATAAAATGTGGGCATAGGGTTACCTTTGGGTGGGGCTTTGTGGGCTTGCAGGAGCTAGGGATGGGAGGATGGGTAATATTGCCCAAGAAATTGGGGGGAGAATGGGGCAACATATGAACATAGGAGATTATCAGGTATTTGGTTGAGAGTATAATGCTGAGAAAATTTTCAAAAATATAATAAGGAAAGTTATCTGTTTAAGATGCTTAAAGGGTATAATCTGGCTCAGGACATGCTCCTAGGGAATATGTGAATGCTCATTTTGCCATAGTGGATTGTATCATTGGATAGAGACCCATATAATGAGAGGGAAGGTATACCCACATCCTGGGAAGGACTGATGCCCTAAAATAGAGGGAATTGTATCTCTCAAGAGAAATGGTGGCTCCCAGTGCATGAGGGCAGTTGAGAATGTCAAGCCCTCAACTTCTGCAAGTTTCTCTGAACATGGCCCTTCAAGTAATGAAGATTGACTGTCACTGTGGACCCTAAGGGGAGCAGGAAAGAGGAATTGAATAGATGGAACCAATGTAATTGTCTTGGAAACAGAAGTGTTCCACAATATTACACAAGGATGGATATAAGACATGTTAAATTACACCAAAAATATATAATATCTGATAGGCTAAAATGGAAATCATAATGTAAAACATAAGATGACAAAAAATTTAGAAAATTGTATAGTCTAAAATATAAACCACAAAGTAAACACAAATGTTACCTTGTTTGAAAGCTATTGTCTCAATATCTGTACATCAGTTTCAGTAAATATAATATGAATATGTAAAAAGATTATTGCTGTGGAAGGGAAAAAGGTTTTATGTTGGATATGTAGGAACTGTATATTTTATATATGGATTAGTGTGAGCTGAAACTTTTGTGAAGATAAGCTTAATAATTAGGAAAAGAAAAAGAAAAAGAGGACGTAGACACTGAGGAAAAGACAGAAGTAGTTGCCTTGCCAATTTGCCTACAGGGCAACACTTATTGCAGTGATGGAAGGCAAAACATCAAAAACAAAGCTTTTGCATTTTGTAATTATTTGATACCCCAAATTATTTTTACCTTAATTTTTCTAAATTAATATATTCTATATCTAACCTTGAAACTCATTGCTATATTCCATTTTACTATTAATGGAACCTGGCAATATATTGGGTTTCATTTTTGAAGTTTTGGATCACAGAGAGGTTCAACAATGGCAGGGGAGGAATACTGGTGTGGGATGTTATTGACAGGGGACACATGGCTGGCAGGGAGTTCTCCAGGGCATATATCCGAGGTACATAAAACTCTTCGGATATTTTCAAAGTGGTTACAATTAAAAACAACAACTGAGGGAGTGCTGAGTTCCTAGCCAGGGGAGCTCTATCACAATCCCTTAAGGAACAGTAACAATCCCCCAAGTGCTACAGCAAAGACCAAAAAAGAAGGAAGGCCCAACAATGAGCCCTTGATACTAATGACTATGCTTGTGAGCCTGTGCACCTGAAATAAGAACAAGGCCTAGAGCTGCAGGGTGCCTAAGAGTTCCCTCCCAAGAGCCTCCGTGTTGCTCAAATGTCGCCAGTCTCGAAGCCAAACTCAGCATGTAAATGCACTGCCTTCCCCCCAGCATGGAACATGACTCCTGGGAATGAGCCTCCCTGGTGCCGAGGGATTACTACCAAGTACCAGCTGATGACATAACTAGAAAATGACCTTGAATTAAAGGGTCAACTCGGACCAGTGGAATATCTCAATCTACATATAATACCAGGATTTAAAAATGCTTTTTGACCTGAATCAAAGGGGGAAATGGAAAGGACAAATGAGTTTATATGGTGTGAGTCTCCAAAAAGAGCTGGGAAGTTATCAGATGTATTTTCCTTATGCACACCTGAGCAGAGTTCCAGAGACAGATAAAGTAGCTACAACCCCAGGTATTGGTTCTTCTGAGGCCTACAGAGGCCCACAGGTTGTATGGTCATGGCTGATGAAGTTCAGTGCCATCTCAGTTGGCCCTACTTTGGAGTTTGTGTTTCTGTGTGATGGAGCTGGACTTAAATGTGATCTTCATTCACAAGTCTCTCCTGTTACTTTTATCAGACCTGAAGTTGGTGCTGGGGTTTAATGTGTACCCAAAGGACCTGAATCTCTGGCCTGACCATGGATAGCCAGGCCCTGAGACTCAACAGACTTGCAACTCCTACACTCTGGTTTATTGGACTTACCCCACTCATCTAACATGGAGGTGAAGAAGGTCAACCAACACACCAGGGAACCAAGAGTGCCTACAACTGCAAGCAGGAGAATTGTATCCAGCAATCATGTGGAATCTGAGCCCCCTCTTGATATAGAGATGGAGTGGAGGCAACCATTCTAAGGTCCACAGGACAGAGGAATAGAGTATGGATTAGAGTGGATTAACTTACATTCTATTCATGAACTATTGTGATTAGTTATCAAAGAAAATGTGGTACTGGTGTGGAGAAAGTGGCCATGGTGGTTGCTGGGGTAAGGAGTGGGAGGAAGAGATGTGATGTGGGAGTATTTTTGGGGGTTGGAGTTGTCCTGGGTGGTGCTGCAGGGACAGTTCCTGGACATTGTCTGCCCTCCCATGGCCCACTGGGTGGACTGTAGGCCAGTGTGTGCTATGATGTGGACCATTGACCATAAGGTGCAGTGGTGCTCAGAAATGTATTCACCAAATGCAATGAATGTCTCATGATGATTGAGGAGGTTGTTGTTATGGGAGGAGAGGTGGGGTGTTGGGGGTGAGGGTATTTGGGGACCTCATATTTTTTTAATGTAACATTAAAAAATAAATAAAGAGAAAAAAATACTCACCCTTAATTATAGTCCTTATCTTATACTTGGTGTATTATTCCCCCAACCAACCCTATTATTATTTTTAAATACATTTTTATGATAGAAGTTGTAAGCTTACAAAACAATCATGCACATGTGCAAAATTCCCAAACAACACTTCTCTATAAAAATAACACACCATGGTGGAACATATGTTACAGAGCATGAGATAATATAATCCAATTATTACCAGGTTCACAGCGTACATTTGGCACACATTTCCCCTATTTCCCCATTATCAACATAGTACATCTTTTGCACAGATGCAATACTATTGTATTATTACTACTAACCAGAGTCCATAGGTCATTCCAGATATATTTTCCCACGCTTCTGCACATTTCTACCCCCTGCAATAGTGATGTACATTTGCTCTAGCTAATAAAGGGGACACTCTTGCATCTGTACCATCAACCACAATTCTCATCCACCTCTGGTACTGTGCTATTCAGTTCCAAGATTATTCTCTAGTATTCTGTCTATTTGAATTTTCATCCCTAGACTAACATTTTCAGCCATATCCCTATTTTTAAACTGGCTGTTACCCACTATAATGTGTTACTTACTATCAACTCTGTACATTTCCACATTTTTACAGTAAAGTTAATTAAAATTTCTACATACATTAAATATCAGTAATCCATCTCAGTACTCCTCTTATCACCTTTAAGAATCCACAACCTACCACCATGTCTTGAAGGTAGTTTCCTACATTTTCTACTAGAAGTTTTATGGTTCTTGCTTTTATACTTAGGTTTTTGATGCAGTCTGAGTTAATTTTTGGAAAAGGATATTAGATAGGTGTCCTCTCTCCTTTTTTTTACTATGGACATCCTAGTTCTCTCAGCACCATTCATTGAATTGGCTGTTCTGCCCTAGTGGGTGGGTTTGAAAGGCTCGTCAAAAATCACTTGACCATATATGTACGGGTCAGTTTCTGAACAATCAGTTTGGTTCCACTGGTCCATGAATCTGTCTCTAAGCCGGTACCATGTTGTTTTACCACTGTGCCTGCATAATATGATTTAAAGTCTAGGAATGTGAATCCCCAAACTTGATTTTTCTTTTTAAGATGTTTCTGGCTATTCAGGATCCCTTGTCCTTCCAAATAAATTTGACAATCATGCTTTTCCTTTATTTTAAAAATGTTGGTGAAATTTTTTATCAGGATTGCATTAAATCTGTATATCAATTTGACTAGAATTGACATCTTAATTGTATTTAGTCTTCCAACCCATGAGGAGGGAATGTTCTTCCAATTATTTAAGACCTTTTAAAATTTCTTTTAACTTAGTGTTGTGGCTTTCTGAGTACAAGTGTTTTTGCATTGTTGGTTAAGTTTATTCCTGAATATTTGGGTTTTACATGTCATGATTTATTTTCAGCACTCTTTAGACACTTTTAGTGACTTTTATTGATATAATATTCATTTGTAGACTATTTTCCAGGCCTCTTTCTCCTGCCTTTTCTATTCAGGCTGTAGTACACCCTTAGGATTTCCTGCAAATCTTGTCTCTTGGATAAAAACCCTCTCAGTTTCTGTTTTTTTGTGAAAATTCTAAATTACCTTCATTTATTTTTTTAAATTTTTTTCTTTATTTTTTTAATATTACATTTTTTTAAAAAAATGAGGCCACTATATAGCCCCCCCAACCTCCCACCCCTCCCAAATCAACAACGTTTTTCATCATCGTGGCACGTTCATTGCATTTGGTGAACACATTTGGGAGCACGGCCTCACCACATGGATAGTGGTATACATTGTAGTTTACACTCTCCCCCAGTCCACCCAGTGGGCCATGGGAGGACTTACAATGTCCAGCACCTGTTCCTGCAGTAACACCAAGAATGACTCCAAGTCCTGAAATGCCCCCACATCATATCTTTTCTATGCTCTCCCTACCCACAGCAGCTACCATGGTCACTTTATCCCCATCAATGCTACAATTTCTTCCATTACTAACCACAATAGCTCCATAGTAGAATATCAGTAAACCCACTCTAATCCATACTCTATTCTGCCATCCAGTGGACCCTGGGATGGTTATGTCCACTCCACCTCTATATCAAGAGGGGGCTTAGATTCCACATGGATGATGGATGTAATTCTCCTGCTTGCAGTTGTAGGCACTCTTGGCTCCCTTGTGTGATAGCTGACCTTCTTGGCCTCCTTCTTAACTGGTTGGAGTAAGTCCCTTAAACCAGAGAGCAGGAATTGCAGATCTGTTGAGGCTCAGGGCCTGGTTATCACATGGAGAGTCCAGAGACTCAGGTCCCCTGAGCATACATCAAACCCAGCACCAACCAAGGTCCAGTAAAAGTAACAGGAGAGACCTGTGAACAATGTGCACATTTGAATGTAGCTCCATCACACTCTGAACACAAATTCCATGGTAGGGCCAACTGGCATGGCACTGAAATTCCTCTGCCATGACCATAGAACCTGTGAGTCTCTAGCCCTCAGAAGAACCAACACCTGGGGTGTATCTACTTTAGCTATCTCTGGAACTCTGCTGAAGTGTGCATAAGGGCAATCCCTCTGATGGCCTCCCAACTCTTTTTTGGAGATTCATAGCCATATAAACTCATTTGTCTTTTCCAATTCCCTCTTTTATTCAAGGTCAAAAAGCATTTTTAACTCCTGATTTTACATGTAGGCTGAGATATTCTGCCAGTCTGAATTGACCCTTTTATTCAAGGTCATTTTCTAGTTACATCATCAGCTGGTACTTGGTAGTTATCCCTCGGTGCCATTGAGGCTCATCCCTGGGAGTCATGTTCCATGCTGGGGGGAAGGCAATGAATTACATGCTGCATTTGGCTTAGAGAGTGGCCACATTTGAGCAACATTGAGGCTCTCAGGAAGTAACTCTTAGGCACCTTGTGGCTCGAGGCCTAGTTCTTATTTCAGATCCACAGGCTCACAAGCAGAGTCATTAGTATCAAAGGCTCATTGTTGGACCATCCTTCTTTATTGGTCTTAGCCATTGCGCTTGGATGATTGTTGCTGTTCCATTGGGGAATGTGATAGAGCTCCTCTGGCTAGGAACTCAGAACTCAGTTGTTGTTTTTAACTCTAACCACTAAGAAAATATCCAAACATTTTTATGTACCCTGGATATATGCCCTGGGGAACTCCTTCCCAACCATGTACCCCTTATCAATAACATCCTACACCAGTATTCCTCCCCTCCCATTGCTGAACCTCTCTGTGATCCAAAACTTCTTCGAAAATGAAACCTAATATATTGCCAGTAAAATGGAATATGGTGATGGGTTTAAAGGTTAGATATAGAATACATACTAATTTAGAAAAATTAAAGTAAAAATGAATTGGGTTATCAAAAAATTAAAATTTTAAAAGCTTTGTTTTTGAAGTTTTGCCTTCCATCACTGCAATAAGTGTTGTCCTGTACATACATTGGCAAGGAAAATTCTTCTCTTCCTCAGAGTCTACATCCTTTATTTTACTTTTTTTTTCTAATTATTAAGCTTGTCTTCACAAAAGTTTTAGATCACAGTAATTCATATATGCAATATACAGTACTCCCACATATCCAACATAAGACACTTTATCCCTTCCCCAGCAATAATCTTTTTACATGTTCATACTATATTTACCGCAATGGCTGTACAGATACTGAGACAATAGCTTTCAAACAAGGTAACATTTGCATTTACATTGTGGCTTATATTTTAGACTATACAATTTTCTAAATTTTTAGTTATCTCATGTTTCACATTATGATTTACATTTTAGCCTATAGGCCCCTATACATTTTTGGTGTAATTTAACATGTTCTATATCTATCCTTGCATAATCTTGTGGAACACTACCATTGCCCGACAGTTACACTGATTCCCTCTATTCAATACCACTTTACCCCTCACCTCAGGGCCCACAGTGACAGTCAATCTTCATTGCTTGAAGGGCCATGTTCAGAGATACTTGCAACAATGTTGATGGCTTGACATGCTTGACTTCCTTAACACATTGGGAGCCACAATTTCTCTTGAGTAATACAATTCCCTCTATTTGAGAACATCAGTCCTCCCCAGGATGTGGGTATACCTTCACTCTCATTGTATGGGTCTCCATCCAGTGATATAACCCACTACAACAAAATGAGCACTCACACACTCCCTAGAAGCATGTACTGCATCAGATTATCCCCTTTAAGCATATTAAACAGGTAACTTTCCTTATTATATTTTTAAAAAAGTTTTCTCAACATTATGCTCTCAACCACTACCTGACTATCTCCTAAGTTCAAATGTTCCCCCCACCCACCTTGTATTTCTTAGGCCATCTGACCCATCTTCCCATTCCTATCTCCCCTTAAGCCTGCAAAGGCCCACCTAAAGTTTTCCCTACACCCCCATTTTATCCCTTTCCTGTACAAATACTTACCTCCAGCTTGTCATAGATTTCACCCAGGTAAGTGTCAGCTCGCAACCTTCCTCTACCCCCCAAATGCCTTTAAGCCTATTATCCTGTCCCTAGCTCTCTGAGACAACTTGGTTTACTTATTTCATATCAGTGAGGTCATATAACATTTGTCCTTCAATGCCTGGGTTGCTTCACTCAACATAAGGTTTTCAAGATTCATCCATGTTATCACATGTGTATCTATTGTATTCATTCTTATAGATGAGTAGTATTCCATTGTATGTATATACCACATTTTATTTATCCATTCAACTGTTGTTGGGTATTTGGGTTGATTCCAACTTTTGGCAATAGTGAATAGTGCTATTAACATTGGTGTGCATATATCAGTTTGTGTCCTTGTTTTCAGTTCTACTGGGTGTATATCCAGCAGTGGAATTGCTGGGTCATATGGCAAATATATAGGTAGTTTTTGAGAAACTGCCAAATTGTCCTCCAGAATGGCTATATCCTTCTGCATTCCCACCAGCAATGGGTGAATATTCCCTTTCCTCCACATCCTCTCTAGCACTTGTAATCTTGCCATCATTTATTGAAAGACAATTTTGCCAGATATCAGATTCCTGGCTGAAAGTTTTCTTTTGGAGTATCTTAGGTAAATCATACTACTTTCTTCTTGCTTCCATGGTTTCTGGTGAGAAATAAGCACTTAATCTTGTTGGGTATCCCTTATATATTATACATTGTTTTTCTCTTGTTTCCCTCAGAATTCTCTTGGTCTTTGACATTTAAAATTCTGATATGTATGTGTCCTGGAGTTGGTCTATTTGGATTTTTTTGGATGGGAGTAGTTGTGCTTCTTGGAAATGGATATCTAAGTCCTTCAGTAAGGTTGGAAAATGTTCTACCATTATTTCTTTAAATACTCCTTCTGCCACTTTCCCCTTCTCTTCTCCTTCTGAGACATTCATGACATGTGTTTTCAAGTTTCTTACTGTTGTTTTGTTTCCTGAGACCTTGTTCAATTTTTTCATTCTTTGCTTCATCTGTTCTTTTGTATGTTTACTTTTAGAGACTATTTCTTCAAGTTCACCAGTTCTCTCTTCTTCCTCCTCAAATCACCTATTATATGATACCGATGTACTTTTAATTTCATTTATTTCACTTTCATTCTCATAAGATCTGCCATTTTTCTATGTATGCTTTCAAATACGTCTTTGTTTATCCAATATCTTCTTAACATCCTTAATCTCTTTAGCTATCCCATTGAATATATTAAAGAGATTTTTGTGAATATCTATGATTGCTTGTCTCAACTTCTATGTGTCATCTGGAGGCTTATCTTATTCCTTTTACTGGGCTATCTGTTCCTGTTTTTTGGTGTGAAGTGTAACTTTTTGTTGGTGTCTTGGTTTACTACAGTATTTATTCTGAGTTCAGTTTCTCTCTTTATTTTAGGGCTTACTGTCCTTTTTCCTTTGCTTGTTGTATAGTAGGAGCCAAGGATGTAGTAGTTGGTGCTATAAACTGTGGAGGCTTGAACTGTCTTCATTGCCACAGGGATCAATGAAACTTCTCCCCACTTTCTCATTTGCATGGGGTAGGGACACAACCACACCTCTGTGGAATAATCCAAGTCATGCAGGCCTAGATGGTAGTAGCCCAGAGATACTGATGAAGCTTGACACCACCTCTTTCTCCTCTCCATTGAGAAGGGATGGAGTTACAGGTGTGGGAAGCAGTCTATGCAGTGCAGATCCAATATGACTGCAGGTTCCCTGGTAGACTTCCAGTTATTCAGTCTGTGGCATCCAAATTTACCTGCAATTACCTGGATAGGCTGTTGCAGAACCTGCCAGCTTCCTCCCTGCCAGGGATAGGGCTGAGGCCTAGGCTAAGGCAGCAGGCCAATCTGAGTGAATGAAAGCAGTCTTTACCTTACCTGTGATTTTCAGTCAGCCTGGCTTCCCCTCATTCTGGGAGCAGAGTCAAAATGGCAGCTACCAGCCTCTTTCCCACTCAAACAGGTTCAAACTTTAACTGTTCTTAAGGGTATATGTTAGCCAGCCAAATTTACTAACAAGTAGCTGAAATTAGTGGCCAACCTTCCCTTGCTGTCCTGTTTTTGAGAATGGAGCTTCCAATTCCAACCAAGAATAGCTCCTGGGGATGCCAGCACTGCTGAAGTAGGATGATCACCAGCCTCAATGTTGTGTCCTGTAGTTTCCTGGAAAGGCTGGAACAGGTCCCTCCAGCTTCCTCCATGCTGGAGGTGGGTCTGGGGCTTATGCTAGAACTGTAGCCTGATCTGGATGAAAAGAAGTTGATACCTATCAGTACTGTGATTTTTAAGTATGCCCTGCTTCCCCTCATGCCAGGCATGAGTTAAGATGGTGGCTATTGGCCTCTTTCTGACTTGGACAGTTTCAAACTTTAACTGTTCTTAGGATTATACTTTAGCCCACTGAATTTACTAATCAGTAGCTGAAGTTAGTGGCCAACCATCACCTCCTCTCCCATTTTTGCGACATGGAACTTCCAATTCCAGCTACAGAATAGCTCCCGAGGCAGCTTTTGCCTCAAGTGGAGGATGGGCACCAGCCTCCATGGTGTGGAGTGTTCTATTTATGAGTCTTTTTTGCAGATGGGTAGACTTCTCTTTCCATTCTTTCAAGAATGTTGTGAGATGCTCTTCTGGTCTCCTGGAGCCCCCAAACAGGTGCTTTAGATAGCTCTGCATGATTAGTAACTGCTCTAGGAGCAGGAACTGACTCTAGGAGCTCCTTATGCTGCCTCCATCTTGCGCATTGTCTGACAATAGATTTTAAATGCAAAACTGTTATAAAGGATGAGGAAATTCATTGTATATCAATAAAACTGGAAATTCAACAAGACAAAATAACTATTCTAAATATATATGCACCTAACCTCAGTGCCCCAAGATATATGAGGCACACACACACTTGCAAGCTGAATGGAAAAATAGATGTTTGTAAAATAATAATTGGAGACTTCAGTACACCTCTCTCATTATTGGATAGGACAGGTGCACAAAAGATAAAAAAGGGAGAATTTGAATATGATAAATGATTAGACCTAGTAGACATCTATAGAGCATTGCATCATAACATAGCAGGGTATATATTCTTTTCAAGTGCTCATGCATCCTTCTCCAAGATAGAGCATATGTTGGGTCACAAGAGAAGTCTCAAAAAATTTTAAAAGATTAAAACTATACAAAACATTTTTCTCTGATCAAAATAAAGTGCAGCTGGAAATGAATAATGGACAAAAAAAGGGAAAACTCATAACTATATGGAGATTAAAAAATATAATCTTAAACAAATAGTAGGAAAAAATAAATTGCATGAGAAGTCATCATATATTTTGAGATGAATGAAAATAAGAACACAGTATATCAAAACCTATTAAATATTGCAAAAGCAGTGCTGAGAGGGAATTTATGGCCTTCACTGAATTACATTAAAAAAAAAGAGTGAGCAAAAATTGATGATCTGATTTTACACCTGGAAAAAATAGAGAAAGAACAGCAAACTAATCCCAAACCAAGCTGAAGGAAATAAATAGTAAAGATCAGAGCAGAAATAAATGAAATTGAGGAAAAAAATTAATCAACAAAACCAAAAGTTGGTTCTTTGAGATAGAGACAAACCTTTTAGCTAGAATGACAAAGAAAAAAGAGAGATGACACAAATAAATAAAATCAGAACATAGAGTGGGGACATTACCACTGACCCAATAGAAACAAGAGAGATCATAAGAGGATACTATGAATAATTGTACATCATAAAACCAGAAAATGTACATTAGATGGACAAATTCCTGGAAACACAGTAACCACCTAAATTAACTTTAAAAGAAATAGAAGACCTCAACAAATAAATCACTAGAGAAAAGATTGAAACAGCCATCAGAAACCTCCCAAAGATGGAAAACCCAGGAACAGATGGCTTCACAGTTGAATTCTACCAATCATTCTAAGACGAAATAACACCAACTTGCTCAAGCTCTTCCAAAAAACTGAAAAGGAAAGAATGCTACCCAACTCATTCTTTGAAGCCATCATCTCTCTACTACCAACACCAGATAAAGATAATGCAAAAAAATAAAATTATAGATAAATATATCTAATGATTATAGATGCAAAAAAAAATCCTCAAGAAAATACTTGCAAACAGAATCCAGAAGCAGATTAAAAGAAATATAAATCATGATAAAGTGAGTTTTATCTCAGTTACACAAGGGTAATTAATCATAAGAAAATCAATTAGTGTATCTACCACATTGAAGAAGCAAAATCACATGATCTCAATTGATGCAGAGAAAAGCACTTGACAAATACAACACCCTTTCTTGATAAAAACACTTGAAAATATAGGACTAGAAGTAAACTTTCTGAATATGGAAAAGTACATATGTGAAAAACCTACAGCTAACATTGTGCTCAATGGGGAAAGATTGAAGGCTTTCCCAGGGAGATCAGGAACAGGACAAGGATGCTTACTGTCAGTGTTATTATTAAATATTTTACTAGAAGTTGTAGCTAGAGCAATTAGGGTAGAAAAAGAAATAAATTATGATATGCAAGTTTGCTTTGTAACTTCACAAGTGTTTCCATATACTTATTATTTATGTATGTTTATGTATGAATAATATGATTCAATAAAATTTTATTTTAAAAAAAGAATAAGGGAAATAAAAGGTTAATTTTTTAAAAGTCACCCAAGTAAGAAAGGAAGACGCAAAACTTTCACTATGAGCTGATGACATGATCCTATATCTAGAAAATCCTAAAAAATCCACTACAAAGCAACTAGAATAATGAGTTCAGCAATGTAGCAGGATAGAAAGTTAATATGTAAAAATGAATAACATTTCTATACAATACTGATGGCAATCTGAGGAAGAAATTTTTAAAAAATCCATTTATCATAAGAATTTAAACAATCAAATATATAGGAATAAAATTATCCAATATATAAAGGACCTGTATTCAGAAAAAAAAATCACTAAAAGAAACTGAAGAAAATCTAAATAAATGGAAAGATTTTCCATGTTCATATATTGGAAGACTAAATATCATAAAATGTCAATTCCATCCAAACTGATTTACAAATTCAATGAAATCTCAATAAAAATCACAACAAATTTTCATGCAGAGGTAAAAAAGCCAATAATTTAATTTATTTGGAAGAGTAATGGACCATAAATACCAAAAGTGTCTTAAAAAAGAAGAGTGAGACCTGAGATTCTCTCCTGCAAAGAAACAGCTGGGCAGTGTTGGAAATTCTTTGGGACCAGGCTGTTTTGGGATTTTGCAAGGCAGGAGGTGTCTGGACATCGATTTGGTGGGAAGGTCCTGCAGGGAACACCTCACATTTGCTGAGTTTCCTCATCCTCCACTGCCTCATTTCTGTGTGAATTGATTTTGGCTACCTACATTATTCCCTTTCCCCTACATCTTGATATCCTCCATCATCTACTGTCTCTCCTATATTCCACCTCCCTTTCTTTGATCCCCAAAGTGTCTAACTCTTAATTTCTAATACCTCTGTTTTGTTTTCTATCTTTTATCCACTCTTGAAACTATTGCCTTTCTTTTCCCTTTCCCTCTCTCACAAAAACACTAGCTTTTTAATTCATACCATATTCCTCCCATATTCAGTTGACTACCTCATTATAGGTACTCTACCTACTGCTATAACTCTACACAACTTATGTGAATCTAATATCCATCCTCCAGGATGTCATGTTGTTGCTCTGTTAACATTTATCACCAATACTACTTTACACTTTTTCCTTGCTTACACAATTGCCTTTCCATGGTCTTAATACTTTCCTTTAAAGTGAACTCAGCCAGCAATAAGAAATTAGAATAAGATGAACAAAGTGACAAAGAGAAGATATAACACTTATGCAAAAACAACAGCTAATTAATCCCCAAGACTACACAAAAAAGCTAAGAAACTGATTAAAATCGTCAAGATAAAATGATGACCAGACAGCAAAAAAAAATCTACAAACCAAACCAGTAATCAGGAAAACATGGCTGAATCCAATGAACAAACTAAAAACCAGGAAGGGGAGCAAAACTTCGCACAAGTAATTAAAGATATCAGAACATTTATCACCGACAAATTTAATGAAGTAAAGGAAGAGGTTAACAACATGAAGACAACACGTGGAGGGGAAATTGCAGACATACGCAAAAAGATAACAGATATGATGGAAATGGACACCACAGTTCAAGAAATCAAAAATACACTTGCAGCAAATATCAGCAGACTGGAAGAGGCAGAGCAGAGAATTAGTGATGTGGAAGACAGTACATCAGAAATCAAACAGATAGTAGAATTGATCGATAAAAAGCTAGAAAAAATCCAGCTAGGACTAGGGACCTGAATGACAATGCAAAATGCTCAAACATACATATTATAGGCATCCCAGAAGGAGAAGAGAAGGGAAAGGGTCAGAAGGAGTATTGCAGGAAATAATGGCCAAAAACTTCCCAAATCTACTGAAAGACACAGAGGCACATATCCAAGAAGCACAGTGCACCCCAATCATCATAAACTCCAACAGGTACACTCCAAGACATATACTCATCAAATTATCCAACACTCAAGACAAAGAGAAGATTCTCAAAGCAGCAAGAGAAAAGAAAACCATCACATACAAGGAAAGCTCCATAATAATAAGTGCTGATTTCTCATCTGAAACCATGGCGGCAAGAAGGCAGTGGTATGATATAGTCAAGGTACTAAAAGAAAAAAATTTCCAAACAAGAATACTCTATCCAGCTAAACTGGCAATCAAAAATGATGGAGAGTTCAAAATATTCACAGATAAACAGAAATTGAAAGAGTATGACAACAAGTAATCTCCCCTTCAAGAAATTCTAAAGGGAGTTCTGCAGGAAGAAAGGAAAAAATAGGAGAGGCAGAGTTGGAGGAGAGTGTAAGAGCAACAAAAAAGACAAAAAGAGAAGGGAAAAACAAAACAAAACAAAATATGACAAACACAAGTCCAATCAAAATATGGCTAACATAAATAATTCCTTGAGAGTAATAACACTGAATGTAAATGAATTAAACTCACCTATCAAAAGATTCAGACTGGGGCATTGGATAAGGAAATATGACCCATCTATATGCTGTCTACAAGAGACACACCTTAGACCCAGAGACTCATGGAGGCCAAAAGTGAATGGTTGGAAAACAATCATACAAGTAAACAATAACCAAAAAAAGGCAGGAGTACCTATATTAATATCAGACAAAATAGACCTTAAATGCAAAACAATTGTGAGAGGTAAAGAAGGATACTACATACTAGTGAAAGGGACAATCTGTCAAGAAGATCGAACAATCATAAATATTTATGCTCCTAACAAGGGCGCCTCTAAATACGTGAGGCAAATGCTGGAAAAACTAAGTGAAAGAATAGATGCATCTACAATTATACTGGGGGATTTTAATACACCACTATCAACTCTGGAGAGAACATCTCAAAAGAGAATCACTAAAGAAACAAAATATTTGAACAGTATATTAGAGGAGCTGAATCTAATAGACATGTACAGATCATTCCACCCAAACACAGCAGGATATATATTTTTCTCAAGCACACATGGATCATTCTCCAAGATAGACCATATGCTAGGCCACAAAGAAAGGCTTAATGAATTCAGAAAGATCGAAATCATACAAAATAATACCTCTGACCACAGTGGAGTGAAGCTGGAAATTTGCAAGGGCCAGAGTCCCAGATTTCACACCATGATTTGGAAATTAAACAGCACACTCTTAGAAAAACAGTGGGTCAAATAGGAAATCCCAAAATAAATCAATGACTACCTTGAAACAAATGATAATGATAACACAACACAACAAAATTTATGGGATGCACCAAAAGCAGTACTAAGAAAGAAATTTATAGCCATAAATTCATATATCAAAAAAGAAGAAAGAGCAAAAATGGAAGAACTAACTGCACATTTGGAGGAATTAGAAAAAAAAAACAACAAAGTAATCCTACAGGAAGAAGGAAGGAAATAACAAAGATAAGAGCAGAACTAAATGAAATAGAAAACAAGAAAGCCCTTGAAAAGATAAACAAGACCAAGCTGGTTTTTTGAGAAGATCAATAGAATTGACAAACCTTTAGTGAGACTAACAAAGAAAAAAAGAGAGAAGATGCAAATACACAAAATAAGAAATGAGAAAAGAGATATCACCACTGACCCCACAGAAATAAAGACTATCATAAGAGCATACTTTGAAAAATTCTATTCCAACAAAAATGACAATTCAGAGGAAATGGACAAATTCCTAGAAACACATAAGCAGCCTATACTGATGAAAGAAGAAATTGATGATCTCAACAAACCAATCACAAGTAAAGAGATAGAATCAGTCATTAAAAACCTCCCAACTAAGAAGAGCCCAGGGCCAGTTGGCTTCACAGGTGAATTCTACAAAACATTCCGGAAAGAACTAACACCAATCCTGCTGAAACTATTCCAAAAAATCGAAACAGAAGGAATATTGCCTAACTCTATGATGCCAACATTACCCTAGTACCAAAGCCAAACAAAGACACAAGAAGAAATGAAAATTACAGACCAATTTCTCTAATGAACCTAGATGCAAAAATACTTAACAAGATACTTGCTAATCATATTCAACAACACATTAAACGAATTATACACCACGACCAAGTGGGATTCATCCTAGGTATGCAAGGATGGTTCAACATAAGAAAATCAATCAATGTAATACACCATATAAACAGATTGAAGGAAAAAACTCATATGATTTTATCTATAGATGCAGGAAAAGCATTTGACAAAAAACAGCACACTTTCTTGACAAAAACACTCCAAAAGATTAGAATACAAGGAAATTTTTTGAACATGATAAAGAGTATATATGAAAAACCTACAGCCAACATTGTTTACAATGGAGAAATCCTAAAATCCTTTCTTCTGAATTCAGGAACAAGAGAAGGATGCCCACTGTCTCCCCTTCTATTTAACATTGTCGTAGAAGTACTTGCTCGAGCACTGAGGCAAGAACCAGATATAAAAGGCATTGAAATTGGAAAGGAAGAAGTCAAAATTTCATTATTTGCAGATGACATGATCCTATACATAGAAAACCATGAGAGGTCTACAACAAAGCTTCTAGAACTCATAAATGTGTTTAGTAAAGGTTATAAGATCAATGCGCAAAAATCAGTAGCATTTCTGTACACCAATAATGAGCAAGATCAGGAGGAAATCAAGAAACAAATACCATTCACAATAGTAAATTTAAAAAAATCCAGTATTTAGGAATAAATTTAACTAAAGATGTAAAAAACTTATACACAGAGAACTATACAATACTGTTTAAGGATCTCAAAGAAGACCTAAATAAATGGAAGAATATTCCCTGTTCATGGATAGGAAGACTAAATGTTATTAAGATGTCTATCCTACCAAAACTGATCTACACATTCAATGCAATCCCAATAAAAATCAACACAGCCTTTTTTAAGGAACTAGAAAAACTAACTATGAAATTTATTTGGAAAGGAAAGAGGCCCCGAATAGCCAAAGACATATTGAAAAAGAAAAACGAAATTGGAGGAATCACAGTACCTAACTTCAAAACATACTACAAAACTACAGTAGTGAAAACAGCATGGTATTGGCATAAGGAGAGACACACAGACCAATGGAATCGAATTGAAAGCTCTGATATAGAACCTCATATATATAGCCATATAATATTCGATAAAGCCACCAAACCCTCTCAACTGGGATAGAATGGCTTATTCAACTAATGGTGCCTGGAGAACTGGATATCCATATGTAGAAGAATGAAAGAGGATTACCATCTCACACCTTATACAAAGGTCAACTCAAGATGGATCAAAGACCTAAATATAAGAGCCAAGACCATAAAGACCTTAGAAAGCAGTGTAGGGAAACATCTACAAGACCTTGTAATAGGAATTGGCTTCATGAATATCACACCAAAAGCATGAGCAGCAAAAGAACAAATAGAAAAATGGGACTTCCTCAAAATTAAAGCCTTCTGCACTGCAAAGGATTTTGTCAAGAAAGGAAGAAGGACAACCACCACACCATGGAGCCTAGAGTGATTACAACTGAAAATGGGAGGATTGCATCCAGCATCCAGGTGGAATCTGAGCCTCCTCTTGACATAAAGGTGCAATGGACACAACCAATCCAGTGTCCACATAGAAGAGGTGGCATTGGATTGGGAAAAGTGGACATAATGGACAAAGGGTATGGGGAAAGGCAGGAAGAGATGAGAGGTGGAGGCGTCTTCGGGACATGGAGCTGCCCTGGATGGTGCTTCAGAGGTAATCACCGGACATTGTAAATCCTCACAGGGCCTACATGATGGAATAGAGGAGAGTATGGGCCATGATGTGAACCAATGTATATGAGGTGCAGAGGTGCCCAAAGATGTACTTACCAAATCCAATGGATGTGTCATGATGATGGGAACGAGTGTTGTTGGGGGGGGGGGAGAGGGGGGGTGGGGGGTGGGGTTGAATGGGACCTCACATATATATTTTTAATGTAATATTATTACAAAGTCAATAAAAAATAAAAAAATTAAAAAAAAAAAAAAAGGGAACCTACAGAATGGGAGAAAATATTTGGCAACCATATATATCATAAGAGACTTATAAGTTGCATATATAAAGAACTCCTATATCTTGAAAATAAAAAGATAAACCACCCATTTAAAAAATGGGAAAAAGATTTAAACAGACACTTCTCCAAAGAAGAAATAGAAATGGCTAAAAAGCACATAAAAAAATACTCCAAATCTCTAGCTATCAGGGAAATGCAAATCAAAACTATAATGAGATATCATCTTACTCCCATAAGATTGGCAGCTATGAAAAAAACAGAAGAATACAAATGCTGGAGAGGATGTGAAGAAATGGGAATACTCATCCGCTGCTGGTGGGAATGCAGAAGGATCCAACCATTCTGAAGGACAGTTTGGCGGTTTCTCAAAAAACTAACCATAGATTTGCCATATGATCCAGCAATACCCAGTAGAACTGATAACTGAAAATACCTAGCAGAACTGAAAACAAGGACACAAACCGATATATGCACACGAATGTTTATAGCAGCATTGTTCACTATTTCCAACAGTTAGAATCAACCCAAATGCCCATCAACAGATGAGTGGATCAATAAAATGTGTTATATCCATACAATGGAATATTACTTGGTGTTAAGAACAAATACACTACAAACGCACATGATAACATGGATGAACCTTGAGAACCTTATGTTCAGTGAAGCAACCCAGGCCCCGAAGGACAAATACTACATGCATGACCTCAATGATATGAAATAAGCAAGCTGCCTCAGAGAGATCTAGACTGGAAGATAGGCCTGCAGGAAATCGGAGGGTGGAGGAAGGATGTGAGCTGACGTCTGCAGGGGTGGAATCTATGATGAGCTGGCGGTAAGTATGAGCACAAAGAAGAGATAAAATGGGGACAAGGGGTTGCCTTTGGGTGAGGCTTTGTGGGTTTGAGGGTGGCTGCGGATGGGCGGATTTGTAATATTGCCAAAAAAATTGGGGAGAGGGAGGGGCAACATACGAACATAGGAGATTGTCAGGTGTTGGTCGAAAGTAAAATGCTGAGAAAACCGTATCAAAATATAATTAGGAGGGTGACCTGTTTAGGATGCTTGGAGGGGATAGTCTGACGCGGGATGGACTCCTGGGGAATGTCTGAATGCTCATTTTGCCAGGGTGGGTTGTACCATTGGGTAGAGACCCAAGTAGTGAGAGTGGGAGTGGACCCACATCCTGGGGAGGACTAATGCCATCAAATAGAGGGACTGAATCTCTCGAGAGAAAGGGTGGCTCCCAGGGCATTAGGGCACTTGAGCAAGTCAGGCCCTGAACACTGTTGCAAGTATCTCTGGACGTGGCTCCTTGGGAAATGGAGATTGGCTGTCGCTGTGGGCCCTAAGGGGAGGGGAAAATGGATGTTGAATGGATGGAACCAAGGTAAATGTGGGGGCAAGAGAGGAGTTTCATGAGAGTACACAAGGATGGATATAAAACATGTAATATTACACCAAAAACATACAGGGGATGACAGACTAATAATGTAAACCATAATGTAAAACATAAGATAATTAAAAAATTTAGAAAACTGTATAGCCTAAAGTATGGACCACAATGTAAGCACAGATGTCACCTTGTTTGAAAGCTATTGTCTTGGAGTCTGTACATCAGTTTTGGTAAATATGATATGAATAAGTTAAAAGATTATCACTGTGGAAGGGAAAAGGTTTTATGATGGATGTGTGGGAGTACTGTATACTGTATATATGAATTACTGTGATCTAGGGATCTTGTGAAGAGAAGCTCAATAATTAGGAAAAAAGAAAAGAAAAAGATAGGATGTAGAATTTTTCCAAATCAGTATGTATTCTATATCTAACCTTTAAACTCATCGCTATATTCCATTTTACTAGTAAGGGAATCTGACATTATATTGGGCTTCACTTTTCAGGAAGTTTTGGACCACAGAGTGGTTCAACAATGGCAGTGGAGGAGTACTGGTATGGGATATTATTGACATGATATGGTTGACAGGGAGTTATACAGGGCATGTGTCCAGGGTGCATGGAAATGTTTAGATATACGCATAGTGGAAACAATTAAAAACAACACCTGGGGGGGGGTACTGGCTTCCTGGCCGGGGGGTGCTCTCTCGTGGTCCCTAGGGGGGCAGCAGCAGTCCCCAGATGCAATGGTAAGGACCAGGAAGGAATGAGGGTCCAACAGTGAGCCTCTGATACTAATGACTATGCTTGTGAGCCTATACACCTGAAATAAGAACAAGGCCTAGAGCAGCACTGTGCCTAAGATTTCCCTCCTGACAGCCTCCGTGTTACTCAAATGTGGCCAGTCTCGAAGCCAATCTCAGCATGTAAATGCAATGCCTTCCCCCCAGCGTGGGACATGACACTCAGTGATGAGCCTCCCTGGCACTGAGGGATCACTACCAAGCTGATGTAACTAGAAAATGACCTTAAATTTCAATGCGAACCAGCAGAATATCCCTGTCTACATATAACAGGAGTTAAAAATGCTGTTTGACCTAAAGTAAGGGGGAAATGGAAAAGAAAAATGAGTTCATATGGCTATGAGTTTCTAAAAAAGAGTCTGGAGGTTGTCAGAATGATTGCCCTTATGCACACCTGAGCACAGTCTCAGAGACAGACAAAGTAGATATAACCCCAGATATTGTCCTTTTGATGGCTAAAGAGACCCACAGGTTCTATGGTCATGGTAGATGGGGTTCACTGCCATGTCAGTTGGCCCTTCTTTGGAGCGGGTGTTTCTGCGTGATGGAGCTGGACTCAGATGGGATCTCTTTTCACAAGCCTTTCATGCTACTTTATTGGAATTGTAGTTGGTGCTGGGGCTTAAGATATATCTAGGGGATTTGAATCTCTGGACTGACAATATGATCGCCAGGTCCTGACCTCAACAGACTTCAGCTCCTGCACTCTGATTTATTGGACTTACCCCACTCAGATAACATGGAGTTGAACTTTGTCAACCACCACACCATGGAGCCTAGAGTGCCTACAACTGAAAGCAGGAGGATTGCATCCAATATCCATGTGGAATCTAAACCCCCTCTTTACATAGATGTGGAATGGACACAACCAAGCCAAGGTCCACAGGAAGGAGGAATACAGTAAGGATTAGAGTGGACTTTAATGATATTCTATTCATGAACTATTGTGGTTAATAATCGAGAAAATGTGGCATTGATGTGGAAAAAGTGGCCATGGTGTCTGCTGGGTGTGGGGAAGTGGAGGAAGAGAAGAGATGTGGAGGCATTCTTGGGACTTGGAGTTGTCCTGGGTGGTGTCCCAGGGACAATTGCCAGATATTGTATGTCCTCCCATTGCCCACTGGATGGAACGTGGGAAAGTGTGGGCTATGCTGTGGAACACGGGACATGGGATGCAGTGGTGCCCGGCGATGTACTCACCAGATGGAGATGTACTCACCAGATGCAATGGATGTGACATGATGATGGGGGAGAGTGTCATTGTGGGGGGAGCGGTGGGGTGGGGGTGGTGGGGGCGAATGGGGACGTCATATTTTTTTAATGTTATATCTTTTAAAAAAATAAATAAATTGAATAGAATTTGGAAAAAATAAAATAAAATAAAATAAAAAAGAAGAATGATATCGAAGGACTCTCAATTCCTGTCTTTAAAATTTGTTGTGTAGTTACAGTGGTAAACACAGCATGATACTGGCTTAAAGACAGATAGATTAATCCGTGGAACTGACCTGATAACTCATAAATTGACCCTCACATCTACAGTCAAGTGCTTTTTGTTTTTTTTTAAATTTTATTTATTTATTTTACTTATTTATTTTTTTTGTCTTTATTTTTTTAATATTACATTCAAAAAATATGAGGTCCCCATATACCCCCCACCCTCCTCATCCAGTTCTCCCCCCATAGAAACAGTCTCCTCCATCATCATGAAACATTCATTGCATTTGGTGAATACATCTCTGAGCACCACTGCACCTAATGGTCAATGGTCCACATAATAGCCCACACTCTCCCACGTTCCATCCAGTGGACCATGGGAGGACATACAATGTCCAGTAACTCTCCCTTCAGCATCACCCAGGACAACTCCAAGTCCCAAAAATGCCTCCACAGCTCATCTCTTCCTCCCATTCCCTATCCCCAGCAGCCACCATGGCCACTTTCTCCACACCAATGCCACATTTTCTTTGATTACTAATCACAGTAGTTCATGAATAGAATATCAGTCCACTTTAATCCATATTCTATTCCTCCATCCTGTGGACCTTTGAATGGTTGTGTCCACTTACCCCACACAGCTAACATGGAGTTGAAGAAGGTCAACCATCACATCATGGAGCCAAGAGTGCCTACAACTGAAAACAGGAGGATTGCATCCAGCATCCATGTGGAATCTAAGCCCCCTCTAGATACACTCAAGTGCTTTTTGACAAGACTGTTAATCCCTCCCAGCTGAGTCAGAACAGTCTATTAAACAAATGGTGCTGGACAAACTGGATAGTCATATCCAAAGGAAAGAAAGAAGACCCCCTTTCTCACACCTTATACAAAATTTAACTTAAAACAGATCAAAGATTTAAATATTAAAAACAACAACCATAAAACCCTGAGAAGAAAAAGTGGGAAAACATCATCAGGAACTTGTGGTAGGTGGTAGTTTCTTAAACCTTAAAACCAAAGTACGAGCAACAAAGAAAAAATAGATAAATGGGACCTCCTCAAAATTCAACAGTTGTGCACCTCAAAAGACTCTGTCAAGTGGGTTGAAAGGTAGCCAACACAATGGGAGAAAGTATTTGGCAATCATATATCTGACAAGAGTTTAATATCCATGATATATAAGGAGATCATGCAACTCAACAACAAAAATACAAACTATCCAATTAAAAAATGAAAGACTTGAAAAGTCTCCTATCCAAAGAAGAAATACAAGTGGTGAAGAAACATGAAAAAATGTTCAACATCACTGGTGATTAAGAAAAAGCAAATCAAAGTTACAATGAAATAGCATTTGACAATATATTTTTTGGACACTATTAAAAAGTGGGAAAACTGTAAATGTTGGAGAGGATGTGGAGGGATAGAGATAGTTATTTACTGTTCTTGGGAATGTAGAATGGTACAGCCACTGTGAAGGACTCTATTAAACAACCAAAGGGTTACTGATGCAAAATATCAGAAATCGGTTGGTTTTTATAAAGGGTATTTATTAGGGGTAGGAGCTTACACATAACAGGCAAGCCATAAAGCATAAGTTACTTCCCACATCAAAGTATATTTTCACGTGTTGGAACAAGATGGCTTTTGATGTCTGTTAGGGTTCAGACTTCTTAGGTTCCTTCCTTCCAGGATTTTTCACTCTCTATGTGTTCAGGGTTCCTCTCTTCCCAGGGCTTGCTTCTTCCCTGGCTCAGGTTCCTCTCTACTGGCACTGGCTTCTCTTTCCTCTGTGAGCTTACTTCCCAGAGCCCCCGCTTAGGTCTTCAGCATCAAAGCTCCAACATCAAAAACCCTCAACTCTGTCTTTGAAATGCCTTTTATCTGAGAGTCCCCACCCACAAAGGGGTGGGGAATGAATGCCCTAATTATATGGCCCAAGCAAAGCCCTGATCATAATTTAATCACATCCAGGTACAGACCAGATTAAAAACATAATCCATTATCTATTTTTGGAATTCATAACCATATCAAACTTCTACAGTCCACCCTCTGAATTCCTAAAAGACATTACAATAGTTGAAAATACCTTAAAACAGTAACAATGCAAGTACAAGATCATATCACAATCAATTTAAAGAAATACAGTTTCTCTTGGGGCAAAGTCCAGCCTGCTATAGACTTCTGAAACTTACCAAACAATTTATCTGTTTCCAATACACAAAAGGGCAGACAAATGATAAACATTTTCATTACAATAAGGAGAAATTGGGAGGGAAACACAACTCATGGGTCCTGTAGAGTTCAGTAAATCTGCAGGGCATCTTCCATTCGATTTCAGTCTGAGAGTCATTCTTAAAATGATGATTTCTTCTCCTCGGTGCCTTATGGGAACCTACCCTTTCTATATGGTTGCCCAATTGCCATTTTCTTGGTTCCACCCTCAACAAGCATCTGAGTGTCAACCAAGTTCCAGACCTCACCCTCCAAGAGTGTTGGAATGATTGCCATATCTTACCCAATCTATGGGTAAGAGTCTTAATCCCCCTAGTATAGTGATGTGAAGAAAACATTTCCTCTAACTTTTCATATACAGACTCAAACCACTCAGAACAATGCATTGACCACCTGGCCTTCCTTAACTTCTGGCATAGAGGGTCATCCCTCTCAGAGCAATAAGTTGACCACCTGGCCTTTTCTAATCCATAGAGGACAGGTCCACCCCTCTCATACCTGTGGGGTACTAACCTTAACTACTTTAATTCTTGGGGAAATGTTCCACCCTCTCTGTATAATGGGACAATAAAACTCTCCCAGAACATTGGACAGGAACATCCACCCTCTTCAACTGCTGGGACAAACTCACCCTCTCTGCATATATGGGTGAGATTCCTCTCTTGGCCCAAGGTGATGTCTTAATTCCAGATCTGAGCTTGCATTGTTTTGCTTTTAAAGCTGATTCTCCTTCAATCTTTCCTTTCCATATACCATTTAGTCCAAGCTGACAGTGTTTTTGTTCAAACAGTTATCTCAAAAACCTTGTTCATTTAGCATGCAAGATAGAGGGGTCCAAGCCGTCAGATATTAAGGCTTTCCACAAGTTTTTCTGAGATGACTGCATCTTCCATTCTGATTTACAAGTCCCAAGTTTAGTTTAGTCCTCCAATGGGACACTTTCATCTGGGAATTTGATTTACAGAAGCTTGAAATTTCCAGGATTAGTTTCTGTTTTATTTGTGCCTGACAGTTCAGCCCTCAGTGTATCTCTCTCATCTAGCATTTTGCTATAAGCTGCAAGCAGAAGTCAAGCCAAGTTTTCCAGGGTTACTTTGGAAATTTCATCAGCTAAATGCAGAATTTTCAAATTCTGCCTTCCTTAAAACACCAGGAGTTAATCTTGCTAAATTCTCTGCAACTTTAAAACAGATCATCTTTTTCCAATTTCCTCTAGTTTCCAATTATAGTTTCATCATTTACTTCTAAGGCATCATAAAAAGTCTCTCTAGCATCCATATTGCTATCAACAGTCTCTTCAAAGCACTGCAGGTCTTTTCTTCCAAGAATCTCACAATTCCTACAAAAAATACCCCTTACGCATTTATAAAACCATTCCAGTAAGCTCCTACTCTACTCCTGGCATCAAATTCTGTATTAGTCAACCAAAGGAGTGATGAAGCAAAATATCAGAATTAGGTCAGTCTTTATAAAGGGTATTTATTTGGAGTAGGAACTTACAGATACCAGGCCATAAAGCATAAGTCACTTCCTTCACCAAAGTCTATTTTCAAGTGTTTGAGCAAGATGACTGCTGATGTGTGTGAGGGCTCAAACTTCCTGGGTTCTTTCCTTCTAAGGTCTTGCTTCTCTCTGGATTCAGGGTTTGCCTCTTCCCAGGGTTTGTTTCTTCCTGGGCTCAGGTTCCTCTCTTACTGGGGCTTGCTTCTCTTTCATCTGTGACCTTACTTCCCAGGGCTCCAGTTTAAGGCTTCAGCATCAATCTCCAACATCTGAACTCCAACATCAAAAACCCTCACCTCTGTCCTTTGGCATGCCTTTTATCTGTGTGTCCCACCCACCAACGTGTGGGGGCCAATGCCCTAATTATATGGCCCAATCAAAGCCCTAACCATAACTTAATCATGCCCCAGTACAGACCAGATTACAAACATAAATCAATATCTATTTTTGGAATTCATAACCATTTCAGACTGCTACAGACTGTTTGGTAGTTCCTTAGGAATTTGAATATAGACTTGCTATGGTAGCCGGCAATAGCATTCCTAGGTTTATACCCAGAAGAACTAAGAAGAGTGATGCAAATAGAAACCTGCACACTGATGTTCATAGCATCATTATTCATGATAGCCAAAATTTGGAAACAAACCTGGTGTCCATCAACTGATGAATGGATAAACAAATTGTGAAGTATACACACTATGGAATGCTTATAAATGGTAAGAGGAAATGAAATCACGAATATTACGACAACCTGGATGAACATGGAGGACTTTATGTTGAGTGAGGCAGTCCAGAAACAGAAGGACAAATACTGTATGATTGTCCTATTATGAACTAAATATATTATGTGAACTTTAAATATATTATGTGAAATATGAATATGGATAGAATTGCATGTATAAGATTCTTTTTCTTTGAAGCTGAACAAATGTAAGTTAATACACAAAATGTTAATATCAGACCAAAAATGCCCAAAATATTATACTACGTGAAGGAGACCAGGCACAGAGTATTAGATATTGTATGATTCCATTTATATAAAATATAAAACATATGTCAACTTATAAACATGAATGATTGGTGGTTGTTAGTTCTGAGGAAGGAATGCTAAGGGTTGTGAGGTTTTGTTTTTGAAATAATGAAATTGTTTTAAAATTTTTGGGATGATGAATGTGCAACATGATATAACAGTGAATATACTAAGAGTCATTGATTATACACTTTGGATAGAATATCCAGAAACAGCAGCTATGTGTAGTGGTGGAATCATAGAGCAATTGAGAGATAATGAATTATTTGTATTTATTTATTTTTTTCATTATTAGAATTATTGAAATAATGAAAATGCTCTAATAATTAAACTCTGTTACATATGTTTCAAGGTCAAGTCTGCTGACAGAGTGTCCAATTCCTGAGTTTATCTGACCTGCCTGTATTGTCTAGAAATCTCATAGAGTCCACAGAAGCACTCCTCCTTGAGGCACTGTTTACTGTGGCATTCAATGAGATCCTTCTGAGACATGCATAAGCATAACCTCTGGAATAGCTTCCTGACACACTTTGGAAAATCTTAGCCATAAATACTCATCTGAATTTAATATTTCCCCTTTTGATCAAAGTCTCATTTCAAATTCACCAATAATTGGTGCTTGGTATTAATCCCTACATGCCAGGGATGCTTATCCCATGCCAGGGTGAAGGTAGTGAGTTTATATGCTGAATTTCATTTAGAGGGAGGCAACCTATGAGCAACAAAGAAGTTTTCAGGCGATAACTCTTAGGGAAGATATAATACAATTACACAAGAACAAGGTTCCTAAGTACAACCATTAATTTCAAAGGACTAGTATATTTTTCTGTCCTCCTTCCCTAGACACTGCCCATGTACACCAGGGATTCTTGCTTCTCTAACAGAGAATGTAGCGAGACTTCCCAGGATGGGAATTCAATAGTCTTTCAGTAATTGTGTGGGTCTCCAACCACTGAAACAACAACCTATGATAATCTGAATATATTCATATTCCCTAAAGGCATGCCTCAGGTGCACCCCTCCTAACACATCCTTCCATCACTGGCACCCCACACTAGAGAACCTCCCCTGCTACAGTTGCAACCCTTCTACAGTTCAAACATTCCCCAATCCAAAGTCACAGAATAAATGACTAAATATAATAAAAAATAAAATTAAAAATTAAAATATTAAAATATAACTTAAAAATTTTTTAGATCTTTCATTACCATAAGATATGTTATTTATGCATGGTGACAATTTTTTCTGTATGTTCTCTCAGTGTCCCATATTTCTTTCACTTTTCAAAGAAGCTTTAGGTTACAGAAATGTCACATAGGAAATATAGGGGATTACCCTGTACCACATCACCTCCCTTTCATATTTTCCCCTATTGGTAACATCTCATGAATATGGTACATGTGTTACAATTGTTGCACAAATATTGTACCATTGTTATTAAACATATTCAATGGTTTACATTATGGATTATATTTTGAACCAAACATTTTTATATGTTTTGGCCAAATTTATAATGGCCCGTATCCCTCATTGCAAGATTATGCTGAACAACTCTAATGCCTACAAATGCCCTATATTCCATATATTCTATTCTCCTCTTCCCTCTCCTCATAACATATGGTAACCACTATGCTTCAGTTTTTTAAGATGGTTAATATTTATACACACTACTAAGGGTTTGATATATTAGTCTATTTTCTTTTAATAGTCACTGTATATATTCTTGAGAGATTCTTGCACCTGTATGAGAATATAACAGGGCTTCCCCGAATCAGAGTTTAATATTTTCTTGTTTATTATGTGGGTCTCCATCCACTGAGATAACACACTATGACAAGAACATTTTCATATTCCATAGAGGCAGGCATGAGCTTCACTCTATCTCACATATCCCCCAACCCTGACATCCTTCACCAGTAATCCTCTCTTGCCATATTTGCCAAAAGAACGTTATCACCATTATATTTTTAACCACAGACTTACAAATCCACAGAATTCCCCTGTTTCTTCCTCCAACCCTCTCCCCATTCTTATGGAAAACCCAAATCAACCCTTCCTTCCTACTCCCCCTCACAACAGTACCATCAACCCCCATTATATCCCTGCACCTTCACCTCTATCCACTGCTCAACCACCCCCTTACACCTTATCATAGGGTTTGCCCATATTGAGCATTGGCTTACCATACTCTACTCCCTTTCTGTCCCCAGATAACCTATCTTGCACACATTAGCTCTATGAATATGCTCAATTTGCTTAAGTAATATCAGTGAGGTCAGGTAATAGTTGTTCTTTAGTGATTTTCTTACTTCACATAACAAGGTTTTCAAGATTCATCCATATGACAGTGGTATAGTTAGTTTACTGAGAAAACGCCAAACTGTCCTCCAAAACTCTGCACCATTCTACATGCCCAGTAACAGTGAATGAATGTTCCCTCTCCTCCACATCCTGTCCAACACTTGTAGTTCTCCGTTCTGTTTTTTAGGCTGCCAGTGTAATAGGCATAAAAGATATCTCATTGTAGTTTTGATTCACATTTCCTTAATAACTAGTGATGTTTAGCATCTTTTCATGTGACTTTTAGCTATTTTTTATTTCAACAGATGAATGGATAAATAAAATATGGTATATACATACAATGAAATACTACTCAGCTATAAAAATAAATACAGTACAAGCACAGGTGATAACATGGATTAATCTCTTTTAGTCTTTATTTACTTTTTTAATATTACATTAAAAAATATGAGGTCCCCATATACCCCCCACCCCCCTCACCCACTCCTCCCCCCATAGAAACAATCTCCTCCATCATCATGAGACATTCATTGTATTTGGTGAATATATCTATGAGCACCACTGCACATCATGTTTAATGATCCACATCATAGCCCACACTCTCCCACATTCCATCCAGTGGGCCATGGGAGGACATACAATGTCAGGCAACTGTGCCTGCAGCATCACCCAGGACAACTCCAAGTCCCGAAAATGGCTCCACATCTCATCTCTTCCTCCCATTCCCCACACCCAGCAGCCACCATGGCCACTGTCTCCACACCAATTCCACATCTTCTTTGATTACTAATTACAATAGTTCATGAATAGAATATCAGTAGTCCACTCTAATCCATATTCTATTCCTCCATCCTGTGGACCCTGGAATGGTTGTATCCACTCCACATCCATATTAAGAGGGGGCCTAGATTCCACATAGATGCTGGATGCAATCCTCCTGACTTCAGTTGTAGGCACTCTTGACTCCATGGTGTTGTGGTTGACCTTCTTCAACTCCATGTTAGCTGAGTGGGGTAAGTCCAATAAACCAGAGTGAGGGAGCTGAAGTCTGTTGAGGCTCAGGGCCTGGCTACCATATGGTCAGTAACATGGATGAACCTTGAGGACCTTATGTTCAGTGAAGCAACCCAGGCATTGAAGGACAAAGACTACATAACTCTCTGATATGAAATAAGTAAACCAATCTGTCTCAGAAGCTAGAGACTAGACGATAAACTTAAAGGAAGTTGGGGGGTAGAGGAAGGTTGCAAGCTGATACCTACTTAGGTGATATTTATGATAAGCTGGAGGTAAGTATTTGTACTTGGAAGGGGTAAAATGGGGACATAGAGATAACTTGTGTGGGGCTGTGTGGGATTCAGGGGGGCTAGGGATGGGAGGATGGGTCAGATTGCCCAAGAAATTGGGGGGAGGAGGAGGGGAACATAGGACGTTTTCAGGTATGTGGTTGAAATTACAATACAGAGAAAACTCTTTAGAAAATATAATACAGAAGTTTACCTGTTTAAGATGCTTAAGGGGGGGGGGACATCTGACACAGGGCAAGCTTCTAGGGAGTGTGTGAGTGCTCCTTTTGTCATAGTGGGTTATATATTGGGTGGAGACCCATGCAAAGAGAGTGAAGGTATACCCACATTCTGGTGAGGACTGATGTTCTCAAATAGAGAGAATTGTATTTCTCGAGAGAAATGTTGCCCAATGGGTTAGGGAAGTCAAGTATGTCAAGTCCTCAACATTGTTGCAAGTATCTCTGAATATGATCCTTCAAGTAATGAAGATTGATTGTCATGGTGGGCCCTGGGGGAGCGGGAAAGAGGTGTTGAATACATGGAATCAGTGTAACTGTCGGGCAATGGAAGTGTTCCACAAGATCATGCAAGGATGGATATAGGACATGTTAAATTACACCAAAATTGCATAAAAGTCTATAGGCTAACATGTAAACCATAATGTAAAACACTGAATAACCAAAAATTTAGAAAATTGTGTAGTCTAAAATATAAACCATAATGTAAACCCAAAGGGAACCATGTTTGAAAGCTATTGTTTCAATATCTGCACATCAGCTGCAGCAAACATAATATGAACATGTAAAAAGATCATTGTTGGGGGAGGGACAAAGTGTTTGATGTTGGATATAATGTATGTGTGAATTACTATGATCTAAAACTTATGTGAAGACAGACTTAATAATTAGAAAAAAAAAAAAGAAAGGCTGTAGGTGCTGAGGAAGAAATGGAAGAAATTGCCTTGCCACTGTACATACAGGGCAACACCTATAGCAGTGATGAAAGGCAAAATGTCAAAAACAAAGCTTTTTCATTTTTTTGTTTTTTTTGATACCCCAGTTTATTTTTTCCTTTATTTAATTTTTCTAAATTACTATGTATTCTATATCTAACCTTTAAACCCATCACTATATTCCATTTTACTAATAATGGAACCTGGCAATATATTGGGCTTCCTGTTTGAAGAAGTTTTGGACTACAGAGAGGTTCAACTATGGTGGAGGAGGAGCACTTGTGTGGGGTGTTATTGTGGGGGGCACATGGTAGGGAGGGAGTTCTCCAGGGCATGTATACAGGGTACATAGAAAGGTTTGGATATATTCATAGTGGTTTCAGTTGGAAATGACAGATGAGAGAGTGCTGAATTCCTGACCATGAGGACTCTATCACATTCCCCAGTGGAACAGCAACAATCCCCCAAGTGCAATGGCAAAGACCAACAAATATGAATGGTCCAATGATGAGCCCTTGATACTAATGGCTCTGATTATGAGCCTGTGTGTCTGAAATATAAACTAGGCCTAGAGCTGTGGGTTACCTAAGAGCTACCCTCCTGAGAGCCTCTATGTTGCTCAAATGTGGCCACTCTCTAAGCCAAACTCAGCATGTAAATGCATTGCCTTTCCCCCAGCATGGGACATAACTCCCAGGGATGAGCCTCCCTGGTGCCAAGGGATTACTACCAAGCACCAGCTGATGATGTAACTAGAAAAAGACCTTGAATAAAGAGGTCAATTCAGACTGGCAGAATATCTCAGCCTACATGTAATATCAGGTATTAAAAACTGCTTTTTAACTTTGGATAAAAGGGGAAAATGGAAAGAACAAGTGAGTTTATATGGCTATGAGTCTCATGCCAATTTTTAAATGAGTTGTTTGTCTTTAATTTTGAGAAGCAATATTATTTTATATATGATGTATATTAGGCCCTTATCAGATAAATGGTTACCAAATATTTTCTCCCATTGAGAAGGTTGCATTTTCACTTTCTGACAAACCCCTTTGAAGCACAAAAGTTTTTAATTATGAAGAAGTCCTATTTATCTATTTTTCTTTCATTGCTCACACTTCAAGTGTAAAATTTATGAAACCATTTCCTACTACAAAATCTCGTAGATGCTTTGCTGCATTATGTTCTAAGAGCTTTATGGTCATGGCTCTTACATGCATATCTTTGATCCATTTTGGGTTAATTTTTGTATAAGGTTTGAGGTGGTGATCCTCTCTCATGCTTTTGGATGTGGATATCCAGTTCTCCAAGCAACATATTTTGAAGAGGCCATTCTTCCCAATTGAGGGAGCATCATGGCCTTGTTGAATATCAGCTGACCATATGTTCTGCTAAGGAAGAGGCAGAAACTCTAAATGCTATGCAAAGGAAATTTTTTCAATCAAATGAGTTACAGGTTATATCAAATTATTATAACAATTGAGTAATCACAGGAAAGAAGAGTAAATTAATTAAAGACATAGGAAAGAATGAAAGTATATACAACCACTCACAAAACTGGGGGAAAATTCAACATCTGATCTCTCGCATGGCTGGTGAAGCCCTTTGCAGTTGAAGAGTCCCAATTGGAAAAACAGTCCCAGGCAGAGTGTTCCCACCTGGGTGAGGCTCCAACTGGCAGCTTGGGGACCATCCCTTTTATGGGGTTGTGAATCTGAGAACTCCAATGAATCGTGCAACACTTGAGGAATGACCACATTGAAAGTAACTGAATCCATCTGGCTGGGGGTGGCCAGCCTGCCACAGAAAATACATGGTGTCTCAAGGTTATGCTGTTCTATTCTATTCATGGTACACTTAACAGGAACATAAAAGTTTTCAGTTTTTAGTTCTTTAGGGGATACAAACAGAAGGTGTGAGTATCATGTTTGATGACTTGCACCTTCTAAACATTTGTTTTTTGGGTAATGGATGATGGGGTTGCCTGCATAACAGTGTTACAACATTCCAAAGAATAAAGGTCAAGTTAATCATTCACAATTATAGGCTAAAACAGCAGACACTATTGATTAGGAAGCTTATTAATTCACATTCTTAATAATTTTTCTTATAGTACATCACCGTATATGTGAGGACCTATATCAGAACTTTCAGTTTGGTTCCATTGGTCAGTATGTCTATCCATGTGTCAATACCATGCAGTTTTGACCACTTTAGCTTTGTTGTATGCGTTATGATGAAATAGCATGATTCCTTCCATTTTTTCTTCTTCAAAATGTTTTTGGCTATACAGAAATTCTTGCCCTTCCAAATGAGTTTCATAGTTAGCATTTTCAATTCAATAAAAAAGAAAAAGTTCTTGTTATCTTCACTGGGGTTAAGATATTCTTTAAATTAATTTGCATAAGACAGACATTTTAATGATGTTTAGTCTTGTGATCCATGGACATAGAATATTCTTCCATTTATGTAGGTTTTCTTTCATTTTCATTGACAATGCTGTGTAATTTTTCTATGTTTGTCCTTTACATCTTTAGTTAAGTTTATTCCCAAATATTTGATTCTTTCAGATGCTTTTGTAAATGGAATTTTTTTTCTTGATTTCCTCCTTAGATTTTTCATTACTCATGTATAGAATTGCTGATTTTTACACATTGATCTTATATTCTATCATTTTATTGGAATACTTTGCCAGCTGTAGAAGATTTGTTGCAGATTTTTTGAAGATTTCTATGTATAGGATCATGGCATCTGCAAATAGTTAGATTTTGTCTCCCTCCTTTCCAATTTGGATGCCTTTTATTTCTTTTTCTTGCATTAGTGCTCAAATAAATGCTTCTAACACAATTTTAAATAAGAGCAGTGACAGTGGGCTTCTTTGACCTATTACAGATTTTAGTGGGAAAGCATTTATCATTTCATATTTGAAAATGATGTTATATGTGGGTTTTTCATACTTACCCTTTATCATGTTAAGGAATTTTCCTCCTATTCCTATCTTAAAATATTTTTTTCAAAAAGTTTGCTGTATTTTGTCAAATGCATTTTCTACATCAAAGAGAAATACTGGATTATATTTGTAATCTGATCTTTTCCCCTGGGTATATATTAGATTATATTGGATTCATAGGTTTACTTGATTAATTATGTAAACTTCATGTTCCAGTAGGGCATTGCATACCCACCATTTGGTGGGTGGGGACTCACAGATAAAAGTCAAGGCAAAGGATAAAGTTGGAGGATTTTTGATTCTGGAGTTTTGATGCTGAAGTTTGATTCTGAAGCCTTAAGCTGGAACCCCAAAAAGTAAGCACATAGAGGAAAGAGAAGCAAGGCCCATGAAGGGAGGAACCCAGGAAACCTGAACTCTCACAGACATTGGCAGATATCTTGCACCAACACAGGAAAATAGACTTTGGTGAGGGAAGTAACATGCTTTATGGCCAGGTATCTGTATACCCCAAATAAATACCCTTTATAAAAACCAACCAGTTTCTTGTATTTTGCATCAGCAGTCCTTTGGCTGACTAAGACAACCATAATGTAAACCATAATGTAACCAAAAATTTATAAAAGTGTATGGTCTAAAATGTAAACCATAATGCAAACCATAATGTAACCATGGTTGGTAGCTATGTTTCAATATTTTTATATTAGCTGTATCCAATGTAACACCCACATGTAAAAGTTCATCACTGCGGAGGGGAGGTGAAGGGGAGGATGTAGGGTATGTGGGAAACCCCTGTATTCTATATGTGACTTTAATGTGACCTAAAACTTTTTCGAAGACCTAATAAAAAAAAAGATGTGAGACACTGAGGAAGAAATGGAAGGTATTGCAGCATTGCCACAACATAAAGAGTGACACCTTACTATGGGGATGAAAGGCAAAACATCAAAAAATATTTATGGTGTTTTTTATTTTTTCTAAATTAATACATATTTTATTTCTAATCTTTAAACCTATCATTACTATTTAAATTTCCTATTAATTGAATTTATTAATATATTAGGCTTCATTTTAAATTTTTTTAAAAATTTAATTTCCTTTTTTAAAGATACATAGATCATAAAAAATATTACACTAAAAAAATAAGAGGTTCCCATATACCCCACACCTCACCCTCCACACCTCCCACATCAACAACCTCTTTCCTCATTGCGGCACCTATATTGCATATGGTGACTACATTTTGGAGCACTGCTGCACTGCATGGATTATACTTTACATTGTAGTTTACACTCTCCCCCAATACATTCAGTAGGTTATGACAGAATATATAATGTCCAGCATCTGTCCCTTCCATATCATTTAGACAACTCCAAGTCCCCAAAATGCCCCTACATCACATCTCTTCTTCTCTCTCCCTACTCTTAGCAACTACTGTGGTCACTTTCTCCACGTCAATGCTACAGTTTCTTCAATTGCTAGAGTCACAAAAGTTCTATAGTACAATACCAGTAAGTGCTCTCTAATCCATACTTTATTCCTCCATCCTGTGGTAATGTGATGGTCATGTCCACTCCACCTCTAAATCGAGAGAGAGCTTAGATCCCACATGATTGATGGATGCAATTCTCCTGCTTGCAATTGTAGGCACTCTCAGTTCCCAGTTGTGGTGGTTGACCATCTTCATTCCCCTTTTAGCTGACCTGGGTAAGTCCATGAACTGGAGAGTAGGAGTTGTTAACTCTGCTGAGACTCAGCACCCAGCTGGGTCTGAGTCAAGCCCAGTGTCAACCACAGTTTGAGTAAAAGTGACAAAAGAGGCATATGTAGAAAGATCACATCTGAGTTCAACCCCATCACATTGTGGAACACAAATTACAAAGTAGGGCCCACTGAAAAGGCACTGAACTTCAGAGCCATATGCCATGACCATAGAACTTGTCTGTTTCCATTGCCCTCAAGAGCACCTGTAGGGGTTGTATCTACTTTGGCTTTCTCTTGGATTCTGCTGAGATGTGGGTAAGAGTGACCCCTCTGATGACATCCCAACTCTTTTTGAAGACACTAAGCCATATAAACTCATTTGTATCCCCCTTTTATTCAAAGTTTTTTTCTAGCTCCATCAAGAGTTAGTGATTGGTAGTAATTCCTCAGTGCCAGGGTGGGTCATCCCCGGGAGTCGTGTTTCATGCTGGGGGAAGGTAATGCATTTGCATGCTGAGTTTGGCTTAGAGAGTGGCCATATTTGTGCAACATGGAGGCTCTCAGGAGGTAATTTAGGCACCTTGCAGCTCTAGGGCTATTTGAAATTTCAGGCATACAGGCTCCTAAGTACAGTCTCCATATCAAGTGCTCACCATTGGACTATCCTTCACTGGCCTTTGCCCTTGAACTTGGGGGATTGTTGCTGTTCCATCAGGGAATGTGACAGACCTCTCCTTGCTGGCAACTCAGCACTCCCTCAGTTGTCATTTGTAACTGTAACTACTATGAAAATACACAATAAAATTCCAAACATTTTTGTATACCCTAAATACATGCCCTGGATAACTCTCTCCTAACCATGTGTCCCCATCAATAACACCCCACACCAGTGTTCTTTCTCTGCCATAGTTGAGCCCCTCTTTTTTCCAAAATTTCTTCCAAAATTAAGCCAATATTTTGCCAAATTCAATTAGTAGGAAAATTAAATAATAATGATGGTTTAAAGATTAGAAATAGAATACATACTAATTTAGGAAAAAAACTAAAATAAAGTAAAAAATTAATTGGGGTATTAAAAATGAAAAATATCATAAGCCTTTTTTTGAGTTTTGCCTTTCTTCACTGTAGTAGGTGTTTCACTGTATGTACAGTGAATGACAAGTCAATCACTTTCATTCTTTCCTCAGTGTCTAAATCCTTTTTCTTTTTCTCATTTTGTCTTCAAAAAGTTTCAGTCCCAGTAAAGTCACGTATACAATTTAGGAGACTCCCATATATCCAACATCTAACCCTTTCCCTTCCCCCAGCAATGACACCCAATGAAGATCTGGTCTTTGCCTTTGTACTTGGGGAATTGTTGCTATTCCATTAGGGAAAGCGACAGACCTCCCCTCGCTAGCAACTCAGCACTCCTTCAGTTGTCATTTGTTACTGTAACTTCTGTGAAAATATCCAACAAAAATCCAAACATTTTTACATACTCTAAATACCTGCCCTGGAGAACTCCCTCCCACAAAGACCAGTGAAGAGGGATAGTCCAATGATAAGCCCTTGATATGGATGACTATCCTTATGAGCCTGTGTGCCTGATATATGTACCCTATATGCATGCCCTGGAAAACTCCCTCCCATCCATGCATCCCCCATCAATGACACCCCACACCAATGTTCCTCCCTTTGCCATGGTTGAACCCCACTGTGATCCCAAACTTGTATTTCTTTTTTTTTTTTTAATGCAAGCATTCATGGTTATAAATTTCCCTCTCAGCATTGTTTTGCTGCATCCCATATATTCTTTTTGAGGTACTGTGGGCCAGGGATTGATCCTGGATCTCATATATGGGGAGCAAGCACTCAACCACTGAGCAACATCAGCTTTCCTGAGTTGGTGTTTTACTTGTTTCTTTTTTGTTATTTGTTGTTTTTTTTTTAGGAGGCACCAGGAACCAAACCCAAGACCTGCAATGTGGGAGACAAGTACTCAACATCTTAAGCCACACCCTCTCCCTCCTATCAGCTTTTTATGTGTTGTTTGCTCATTTTCATTCATGTCAAGTTTGTTACTGATTTCTTTTGCAATTTCTTCTTTACTTATTGGTTATTTAAGAGTATGTTGTTAACGTCCATATCTTTGCATCCATTCTTTTTCTCTATCTATTATTCATTTCCAGCTTCGTTCAGTTGTGGCCTGAGAATTTACTCTTTTTAATATCAATCTTTTTGAATTTGTTGATATTTGTTATGTGGCTTAGCATGTGGTCTATCCCCTTGTTTTTCCAATGTTTTTCTCATATATTTTGGGGTACCCTGGGTATGTGAATAAATGCTTATGATTATTTTTTACTCTTGATTAATTACCACTTTTATTAATATATAATGTCTTTTGTCTCTTTATAATATTTTTTTGCACTTATACTCTATGTCGTCCAACATCTGTGTAGCTACAATGACTTTTTTATTTCTTTGCATGTAAATTGTTTCCCAACCATTCACTTGCATCCTCATTGTGTCCCTGCATTTAAGGTGAATTTCTTGTAGACAACATATAGATGGGTCATTTTCTTTTATTCATTCTGCCAGTCTGTCTTTTGACTGGAGAGTTTAATTCATTAACATTCAATGTTAGTACAGTTAAGATAGTAGTTACATTAGTCATTTTTTCTTTATGTCTGTATATGTTAATTTTGTTTTTATCTTTTTAGTTATTCATACTACTCATTTTCCTTTCTACACTCTCCTCCAATCCACTCGCTTCTGTTTTCTCCTTTCTACCTGCAGAACTCCCATTAGTATTTCTTGAAGTGCAGGCTTCTTGCTGATAAACTCTATTAATTACTGTTTACCTGTGAATACTTTGAACTCTCCCTCATTTCTGAGTGCCAGCTTAGCTGGATACTGAATTCTTGCATGACAGGTTTTTCTTTTAGCACCTTAACTATGTCATACCATTGCCTTCTTGATTCCATGGTTTCAGATGAGAAATCAATGTTTAATCTTATTGAGCTTCCCTTGTAATGTGATGGATCTCTTTTCTCTTGCTACTTTAAGTAGTCTCTCTTTGCCCGGCATGTTTAACATTAAGATAAGTATTTGTCTCAGGGTAAATCTGTTAGGATTTATTCTGTTTGGAGTGCACTGCAATTCCTGGACATGTTCATAGACATCCATCAAAAGAGTTGGGAAATGTTCAGCCAGTATTTCTTCCAACATTCCTTCTGCCCCCTTTCCCTGCTTTCCTCCATCTGGACTGCATATAATGTGTATGTTTGTGTTCTCATGTTTTCATCAATACCGTGACAAACTGCTGATTTTTTTTTCTATCTTTTCATCTATCTCCTTTACTATCTGTGCAATTTTTTAAATTTTTTTTCAGATTTTTTTATTATTTTTTAATTCATTTTTTAAAAATATTACATTCAAAAAATATGAGATCCCCATTCACCCCCACTGCCCTCATCCCACCACTCCCCCTACAGCAATGCTCTCCCCCATCATCATGACACATCCATTGCATTTGATGAGTAAATCTCTGGGCATCACTGCATCTTATGGTCAATGGTCTACATCATAGCCCATACTCTCCCACATTCCATCCAGTGGCCCATGGGAGGATCTATAATGTCCGGTAATTGTCCCTGCAGCACCACCCAGGACAAGTCCAAGTCAAGAAAATGCCTCCACATCTCATCTTTTCCTCCCATTCCCCACACCCAGCAGCCACCATGGCCAGTTTTTCCACATCAATGCCACATTTTCTCGATTACTAACCACAATAGTTCATGAATAGAATATCAGTAAGTCCACTCTAATCCTTAGTGTATTCCTCCTTCCTGTGGACCTTGAATTGGTTGTGTCCATTCCACATCTATGTCAAGAGGGGGCTTAGATTCCACATGGACACTGGATGCAATCCTCCTGCTTTCAGTTGTAGGCACTCTTGGCTCCTTGGTGTGGTGGTTGACATTCTTCAACTCCATGTTAGCTGAGTGGGGTAAGTCCAATAAATCAGAGTGTAGGAGCTGAAGTCTGTTGAGGCTCAGGGCCTGGCTATCATATTGCCGGTCCAGAGATTCAGATCCCCTATATATATCTTAAACCCCAGCACCAACTACAATTCCAGTAAAGTAACAGGAAAGGCTTGTGAAAAGAGATACCATCTGAGTCCAGCTCCATCACACATAATCACCAGCTCCAAAGAAGGGCCAACTGATATGGCAGTGAACTCTATCTGCCATGACGATAGAACGTGTGAGTCTCTTTAGCCCTCAAAGAACCAATACCTGGGGTTGTATCTACTTTATCTATCTCTGAGACTGGGCTCAGGTGTGCATAAGGGCAATCCTTCTGACAACCTCCAGACTCTTTTTTAGAGACTTATAGCCATGTAAACTCATTTGTCCTTTCCGTTTCCCCATTAATTTAGGTCAAAAAGCATTTTTAACTCCTGTTATTATATGTAGACAGGGATATTCTGCTGGTCTCCATTGAACCTTTCATTCAAGGTCATTTTCTAGTTACATCATCAGCTGGTACTTGGTAGTGATCCCTCGGCACCAGGGAGGCTCATCCGTGGGTGTCATGTCCCATGCTGGGGGGAAGGCATTGCATTTACATGCTGAGTTTGGCTTCGAGCTGGCCACATTTGAGTAACATGGAGCCTGTCAGGAGGGAACTCTTAGGCACAGTGCTGCTCTAGGCCTTGTTCTTATTTCAGGTGTGTAGGCTCACAAGCATAGTCATTAGTATCAGGGGCTCTGTGTTGGACCCTCATTCCTTCCTGGTCCTTGCCTTTGCACCCGGGGGACTGCCACTGCCCCCCTAGGGAACATGACAGAGCCCCCCAGCCAGGAACCCAGCACCCACCCAGCTGTAGTTTTTAATTGTTTCAACTATGAGTATATCTAAACATTTCCATGCACCCCGGATACATGCCCTGTATAACTCCCTGTCAACCATATGTCCCCTGTCAATAACATCCCATACCAGTATTCCTCCGCTGCCATTGTTGAACCACTCTGATCGAAAACTTCCTGAAAAGTGAAGCCCGATATACTGCCAAGTTCCCTTAATAGTAAAATGGAATATAGCGATGAGTTTAAACATTAGATATAGAATACATATTGATTTGGAAAAATTCTACATCCTATCTTTTCCTTTTCTTTTTTCCTAATTATTAAGTTTCTCTTCACAAGAGCTATAGATCACAGTAATTCATCGATACAATATACAGTACTCCCACATATCCAATATAAAACCTTTTCCCTTCCACAGTGATAATCTTTTAACATATTCATACCATATTTACTGAAACTGATGTACAGTATTGAGACAATAGCTTTCAAACAAGGTAACATTTGTGTTTACATTGTGGTTTATACTTTAGGCTATACAATTTTCTAAATTTTTAGGTATCTTATGTTTTACATTATGATTTACATTATTAGTCTGTCAGCCCCTATATGTTTTTGGTGTAATATTACATGTTTCCTATCCATCCTTGTGTACTCTTGTGAAACACTTCTATTGCCCTCACAGTTACATTGGCTCCATCTATTCAATATCTATTTCCCCCTCCCCTTGGGGCCCACAGTGACAGTCAATCTTCATTTCTTGAGGAGCCATGTTCAGAGATACTTGCAACAGTGTTGAGGGCTTGACATGCTCAATTGCCCTAATGCCCTGGAAGCCACCATTTCTCTTGAGAGATACACTTCCCTCTATTTGATAGCATCAATTCTCCCCAGGATGTGGGTATAACCTCACTCTCATTATATTGGTCTCTACCCAATGATGTAACGCATTCTGGCAAATTGTGCATTCACATATCCCCTAGGAGTCTGTCTTATATCAGATTAACACCTTTAAGTATCTTTAAAAGGTAACTTTCCTAAATATATTTTGAAAAGGTTTTCTCACCATTATACTCTCAACCAACACCTGACAATCTCCTATGTTCATAGGTTGCCCCACCCTCCCCCCAATTTCTTGGGCAATATTACCCATCCACCCACCCCTAGCCCCCTTCAAACCCCCAAAGCCCCATCCAAAGGTAACCCTGTGCCCCCATTTTATCCCTTCCTTGTACACATACTTACCTCCCGCTTATCATAGATTTCACCCATATAGATATCAGCTTACATCCTTCCTCTACACGCTAATTTCCTATAAGCCTATCTTCCAGTCTGTAGCTCGCTGAGGCAGCTTGGTTTACTTATTTCATATTATTGAGGTCATGTAGTATTTGTTCTTCAATGCCTGGGGTGCTTCACTCAACATAGGGTTCTCAAGATTCATCCATGTTATCACGTGCGTTTGTAGTGTATTTGTTCTTAAAGCCGAGTAGTATTCCATTGTATGTATATACCACATTTTATTGATCCACTCATCTGTTGATGGGCATTTGGGTTGATTCCCACTTTGGCATAGTGAACAATGCTGCTATGAACATTGGTGTGCATATATTAGTTTGTGTCCTTGTTTTCAGTTCTGCTGTGTATATACCCAGCAGTAGAATTGCTGGGACATATGGCAAATCTATGGTTAGTTTTTTGAGAAACTGCCAAACAGTCCTCCAGAATGGTTGGATCCCTCTGCATTCCCACGAGCAGTGGATGAGTGTTCCCATTTCTTCACATCCTCTCCAGTATTTGTATTCTTCTGTTTTTTTCATAGCTGCCAATCTTATGGGAGTAAGACGGTATCTCATTGTAGTTTTGATTTGCATTTCCCTGATAGCTAGAATTTTTTCATGTGCTTTTTAGCCATTTGTATTTCTTCTTTGGAGAAGTGTCTGTTTAAATCTTTTTCCCATTTTTAAATGCATTGCTTATCTTTTTATTTTCAAGATATATGAATTCTTTATATATGCGTGTTATACGTCTCTTATCTGTTATATGGTTGCCAAATATTTTCTCCAATTGTGTAGGCTCCCTTTTTATTTTCTTGACAAACTCCTTTAAGGTGTAGAAGGCTTTAATTTTGAGGAAGTCCCATGTATCTATTTGTTCTTTTGCTGCTCGTGCTTTTGGTGTGATGTTCATGAAGCCATTTCCTATTACAAGGTCTTGTAGATGTTTCCCTACACTGCTTTCCAAAGTCTTTATGGCCTTGACTCTTATATTTAGGTCTTTGATCCATCTTGAGTTGATCTTTGTATAATGTGTGAGATGGTAATCCTCTTTCATTCTTCTACATATGGCTATCCAGTTCTCCAGGCACCATTTGTTGAATAGGCCATTCTCTCCCATTTGAGAGGTTTTGGTGGCTTTATCAAATATTATATGGCTATATATATGAAGTTCTATATCAGAACTTTCAATTCGACTCCATTGGTCTGTGTGTCTCTCCTTATGCCAATACAATGCTGTTTTTACTGCTGTAGCTTTGTAGTATGTTTTGAAGTCAGGTAGTGTGATTCCTCCAATTTCATTTTTCATTTTCAATATGTCTTTAGCTATTCGGGGCCTCTTTCCTTTCCAAAGTAATTTCATACTTAGTTTTTCTAGTTACTTTTAAAATGTTGTGTTGATTTTTATTGGGATTGCATTGAATGCTTAGATCAGTTTTGGTAGGATAAACATCTTAATAATATTCCTATCCATGAACAATGGAATTTTCTTCCATTTATTTAGGTCTTCTTTGATTTCCTTGAACAATCTTGTGTAGTTCTCAGTGTATAAATTTTTTACATCTTTAGTTAAATTTATTCATAAATATTTGATTATTTTATTTACTATTTTAAATGGTATTTGTTTCTTGATTTCCTCCTGATCTTGCTCATTATTGGTGTACAGAAATGCTACTGATTTTTGCCCTTTGATCCTATAACCTGTGACTTTGCTAAACTCATTTATGAGTTCTAGAAGCTTTGTTGTAGACCTCTCAGGGTTTTCTATGTATTGGATCATGTTATCTGCAAATAATGAAATTATGACTTCCTCTTTCCCAATTTGAATGCCTTTATATCTGGTTCTTGTCTCATTGCTCGAGCAAGTACTTCTAAGAGAATATTAAATAGAAGGGGAGAGAGTGCGCATTCTTGTCTTGTTTCTGAATTTAGAGGGAAGTATTTTAGGATTTCTCCATTGTAAACAATGTTGGCTGTGGGTTTTCATATATACTCTTTATCATGTTCAATAAACTTCCTTGTATTCCAATCTTTTGGAGTGTTTTTGTCAAGAAAGGGTGCTGTATTTTGTCAAATGCTTTTTCTGAATCTATAGATATAATCATGTGATTTTTTTCCTTCAATCTGTTTATATGGTGTATTACATGGTTGATTTTCTTATGTTGAACCATCCTTGCATACCTGGAATGAATCCCACTTGGTAGTGGTGTATAATTCATTTAATGTGTTGTTGAATTCAATTAGCAAGTATTTTGTTAAGTATTTTTGTGTCTAGGTTCATTAGAGAAATTGATCTGTAATTTTCCTTTCTTGTGGTGTCTTTGTTTGGCTTTGGTACTAGGGTAATTTTGACATCATAGAATGAGTTACGTAACGTTCCTTCTGTTTCAATTTTTTGGAAGGGTTTCAGCAGGATTGGTGTTTGTTCTTTCTGGAATGTTTTGTAGAATTCACCTGTGAAGCTGTCTGGCCCTGGGCTCTTCTTAGTTAGGAGGATTTTAATGACGGATTTTATCTCTTTACTTGTGATTGATTTGTTGAGATCATCAATTTTTTCTTTCATCAATATAGGCTGCTTATGTGTTTCTAGGAAGGAATTTGTCCATTTCCAATGAATTGTCATTTTTGTTGTAATATAGTTTTTCAAAGTATCCTCTGATGGTAGTCTTTATTTCTGTGGGGTCAGTGGTGATGTCTGCTTTCTCATTTCTTATTTTGTGTATTTGCATCTTCTCTCTTTTTTTCTTTGTTAGTCTCACTAAGGGTTTGTCAATTTTATTGATCTTCTCAAAGAACCAGCTCTTGGACTTGTTTATCTTTTCAAGTGCTTTCTTACTGTCTATTTCATTTAGTTCTGCTCTGATCTTTGTTCTTTCTTTTTTTTTTTTCTTCCTGTGGGATATCTTAGTGTTTTTTTTAAATAATTTCTCCAAATGTGCAGATAGTTCTTCAATTTTTGCCCTTACTCTTTTTTGATGTATGAATTTATGGCTATGAATTTCCCCCTCAGTACTGCTTTGGCTGCATCCATTAGTTTTGGTATGTTGTATTATCATTTTCATTTGTTTCAAGGTACTTATTCATTTCTTTTGAGATTTCCTCTTTGACCCACTGTTTTCCTAAGAGTGTGCTGTTTAATTTCCATATCTTGGTGTAAAATCTGGGCCTTGTGCCTTGCAGATTTCCAGCTTCACTCCTCTGTGGTGAGAGATATTATTTTGTATGATTTCGATCTTTCTGAATTCATTAAGCTTTTCTTTGTGGCCTTGCATATTGTCTATCTTGGAGAATGATCCATGTGCACTTGAGAAAAATGTATATTGTGCCGTATTTGGGTATAATGATCTGTATATGTCTATTTGATCCAGCTACCCTAATATACTGTTTAAATATTTTGTTTCTTTAGTGATTCTCTTTTGAGATGTTCTATCCAGAGTTGATATTGGTGTATTAAAATCTCCCACTATAATTGTAAATGCATCTATTCTTTCACTTAGTTTTTCCAGCGTTTGCCTCACATATTTAGAGGTGCCCTTGTCAGGAGCATAAATATTCATGTTTGTTTGTTCTTCTTGAGAGATTGTCCCTATCACTAATATGTAGTATCCTTCTTTATCTCTCACAATTTTTTTTGCATTTAAAGTCTATTTTGTCTGATATTAATATAGCTACTCCTGTCTTTTTTTGTTTATTGTTTGCTTGTAAGATTGTTTTCCAACCATTCACTTTCAGCCTCCATGAATCTCTGGGTCTAAGATGTGTCTCTTGTAGACAGCATATAGATGGGTTATATTTCCTTATCCAGTGTCCCAGTCTGAATCTTTTGATAAGTGAGTTTAATCCATTGACATTCAGTGTTATTACTTTCAAGGAATTATTTATGTTAGCCATCTTTTGATTGGACTTGTGTTTGTCATATTTTGTTTGTTTGTTTGTTTGTTTTTCTCTTTTTGTCTTTTTTGTTGCTCTTACACTCTCCTCCAACTCTGCCTGTCCTGTTTTTTCCTTTCTTCCTGCAGAACTCTCGTTAGTATTTCTTGAAGGGGAGGTTTCTTGTTGGCATACTCTTTCAATTTCTGTTTATCTGTGAATATTTTGAACTCTCCATCATTTTTGAATGCTTGTTTAGCAGGGTAGATTATTCATGGTTGGAAATTTTTTTCTTTTAGTACCTTGACTATATCATACCTCTGCCTTCTTGCCTCCATGGTTTCAGATGAGAAATCAGCACTTAATCTTATAGAGCCTCCGCTGTATGTGATGGTTTTCTTTTCTCTTGCTGCTTTTAGAATTTTCTCTTTGTCTTGAGCATTGGATAATTTGACAAGTATATGTTGGGGTGGGCCTGTTGGCATTTATGATATTTGGGGTGAGTTGTGCTTGTTGCATATGTACATCTGTCTCTCCCAGTAGATTTGGGAAGTTTCAGCCATTATTTCCTGCAACACATCTTATGACCCCTTTCCCTTCTCTTCTCCTTCTGGGATGCCTATAATACATATGTTTTTGCGTTTTGTATTGTCATTCAGGTCCCTAAGTTCTAGCTGGATTTTTTCTATCTTTTTATCGATTAATTCTACTATTTGATTTCTGATGTATCTTCTTCCACATCGCTAATTCTTTGTTCTGCCTCTTCTAATCTGCTGCTATTTTCTGCGAGTGTATTTTTGATTTCTTGAACTGTGGTGTTCATTTCCATCATATCTATTATGTTTTTGCATATGTCTGCAATTTCCTCTCCAAGTGTTTTCTTCATATTGTTAAACTCTTCCTGCACTTCATTAAATTTGTCAGTGATAAATGTTCTGAGATCTTTAATTACTTGTGCGAAGTTCTGTTCCCCTTCCTGGTTTTTAGCTTGTTCATTGGATTCAGTCATGTGTTCCTGATTACTGGTTTGGTTTGTAGATTTTTTTTGCTGTCTGGTCATCATTTTATCTTGATGGGTTTAATCAGTTCCTTAGCTTCTTTTTCTAGTCTTGGGGATTAATTAGCTGTGGTTCTTGCATAAGTGTTATATCTTCTCATTGTCACTTTCTTCTTCTTTTTCTAATTTCCTGTTGCTGGCTGAGTTCACTTTGAAGGAAAATATTAGGACCAGGGAAAGGCAATTGTGTAAAAAGGAACTTTTGTAAATTAGTATTAGTAATAAATGTTAACAGAGCAACAATATGAGATCTGGGAGGATGGATATTAGATTCATGTAAGTTGTGTAGAGTTATAGCAGTAAGTATAATGAGGTTGTCCGCTGAATATGGAAGGAATATAGTATGAATTAAAAAGCCAGTGTTTTCATGAGAGAGAGAAAGAGAAAAAAAAGATAATAGTATCAAGAGTGGATAAAAGACAGAAAAAAAAAAACAAAGGTATTAGAAATTAAAAGTTAGACAATTTGGGGACCAAAGAAAGGGAGGTAGAATATAGGAGAGACAGTAGATGATGGAGGATATCAAGATGTGGGGGAAAGGGGATAGTGTAGGTGGCATAAATCAATTCACACAGAAATGAGGAAATGGAGGATGAGGAAACCCAACAAATGTGAGGTATACAATTATACCCATTGTATAATTAAGATAAAATAAAATAAGAAGAAAAAGAGGGAAAAGAAAAAAAAGAGAAGGAAAAAGGGGGGTGCTCAAAGTAAAGGGAGGGAAACAAGCATGAAAAAGAAAAGAAAGAGAAAAAAAACAACCCCAAAATAAATGAAAAAGTACCTTGGGGGATAAAATGGGAGAAAAGACTAGGAGATAATGCAATATTAGCAACCAATACAAGAAAAAAGAAAAAAGAGAAAAAGGAAAGAGAGGAAAAAAAGGGAAAAAATGCAAATGTCAAGGGATAGGACAACCAAGGACCTCAGATTGACCTCAGGGCATTGTGGATTCAGGGATGGGAAGTCTGTGATATTTCAGACTCAAGAGGTGTGAGTCTCTGGGGTGTGGGCCACCAGGGTGTAGGGGACATAGACCTGGAAACCTCAAATCTGGTTAACAGGGAGCCTGGAAGCACCTCAGTGTAACCCAGCCTTCAAGGATCCCTGCAGCTGAGTGCTAGCCCTATGGGGGAGCCACATCCACAAACTCTGACTTCTGTGTCAGAAACCCAAAATTCCCCCTCACAACAGTCTCTTCTGTCACTGTCTCACCAATTCAACTTCAGGACACCTCCCGCCCTGCAAGCCCCCAAAACAGCCTGCTGGGGGCGCCTCTATATTGCAACCAACTTAAGGACACTGCGATCAGCAGCCAGCCCTAGGGGCCGGAGCTCTAGCCAGAAGTGCTGATCTCCGTGTCAGAAACCCAAAATTCCATGCCTCATAAAAAACTCCATCTGTTTCACAAAATCGGCTTCCAGACACCTCCCACCCTGCAAGTCCCCGAAACAGCTTGCTGGTGATGCCTCTTTATTGTGACCAATTTAAGGACTGTTGCAGATTGGCAGCCTGCCCTAGGGGCTGGTGCTTTAGCCAGAAGCGCTGATCTCGGTGTCAGAAACCCAAATTTCCATGCCTCGCAAAAAACTCCATCTCTGTCTCACCAAATCAGTTTCCAAAGACCTCCTGCCCTGTAAGCCCTCAAATAGCCCACTCAGGGCTTATGAATTCCCCAGCACCGCAGAGCCTCCAGGAATCACCGCTGCCATGCCGCCCACCCCAGGGGGGAGCGTCTGGTGCGCAGCCCCTTTCTCCGTGAAATAGAGCGTCAATTCTACCTTTTACATGAATCTTCTATGTCATCATCCCACCAAATCAATGTCCAGACACCTCCTGCCCTGCAAACCCCCCAAACAGCCTTGTCCTGAAGAATTTCCAATGCTCCCCAGCTGCTTCTTTGCAGGAGAGACTATAAGCTGCACTCACTCAGACACCATCTTCTCTGTGTAATTTTAAATGAATTATCTTCTACATCACAAATTCTTTCCTTTGCCTGTTCAAATCTGTGGTTATGTGCTTCCAGTATAGTTTTAATTTCCTACATTCTGCCATTCATCACATCAGATCCATTATCTTTTTATATGTATTTACAGTTTCTTCTATATGTCTCCCATGTTTTGTTAGTATCCATTGTGTCTTCCTTCAACTCATTTAGTTCATTCATGACTTTTTTTTACAATTCCTTGATTCGTTTTTCCTCTTTATCTGCAACTCTCCCTGTTTTCTTTTTTTATTTGTACCTTAGAATGGGACATGTCTTCCAGTTTCTTAGTAATGCTTATAATTTTTTTTTGCTGGTGACTGGGCATATGTTCACTTTGATGGGCTTATTCAGATGGTTTGTTTCTCTTTTTACTGTATGATTTTATTTCATTTATTTTATGTTATGTTTCTTCTTTGACACTTGATTCCATTTATTCTATGTCCTTGTAGTTGTCCACGTTACCCTGAAAAAATAGTAAGTCCAAAGGAAAGAAAGTAGAAGAGAAAAAGAATGTAAAAATCACACATAAAACAGAAAATGAATCTTAAAAGAATCAGGAAGGAGAGAAAAAAATTAATAAACTAATAAGAATGAAAAAAAATAAAAAGGGTTAAAATACAAGTATGGAATAAAAAAGATAGGAACATGAAAAAAAGAATAAAATAAAAGACCAGGAAAATGAGAAATGCAGAAAAAAATTGAGGTTCTAAGAAGAGAGGGTGGAATGAAATAAATGTACCAGAAGAGGAAAAAATGAAAGAATGAAAATAAACTAACAAGAAAAGAGAGGGAAATGGATAGAATAAAGAAACTACAAAAAAAGAAACAGTCCCTATATTACCTCTAGCTTCCTTTCAAATGACACTTTCTTCCACAGTCTACTTCTTTCAGCCACAGTAACATTTACATCATCTGTGTAAGTTTTACTCACTGTAATGTGTTACCATCAACTATTCATTTCCACACCTTTACAAGAAACTTAATTATACATTCAAAATAAATTCAGTATCAGTTCCTTTTCCCCAACGTAAATTCTATCTTCTAGTAATTTGTACTCTATAATTTAACTGTATGAGTTTATGCATATTTAGTTCATATTAGTGAGACCATGCAATATTTGTCCTTTTATGCCTTGTGTATTTCTCCCAACTTAATGTCCTCAAGAGTCATCCATTTTATCATATGCACATTGACTTCATTTCTTCTTACAGCTGAATAGTATTCCATTGTATGTATTTAGCAAATTTTGTTTAGCCATTCATCAGTTGGTGGAGACTTAGCTTGTTTCCATCTTTTAGGAATTGTGAACAATGCTGCTATTAACATTGGTGTGCAAATACCTGTTCACAACCTTGCTTACATTTCTTCTGAGTATATTTCTGGAAGTGGAAATTCTGGATCATATGACCTTTCTATACATACCTACACAAGGAACTGCTAAACTCTCTCCCAAAAAGGCTGCTACATTTTACATTCCCACATACAGTGAAAGTGTTCCTATTTTTGCACATTCTCTCAAGCATTTTCAGTTTTCTGATTTTTTAATAATAGCAATTCTGTAAGGTGTGAAATGGTATCTCACTGTAGTTTTGATTTGCATTTCCCTAATAGCTAGCAATGAGCATAATTTCATGTATTTTTTGGCCATTTGTATTTCTTCTTTAGAAAAATGTTTGTTCAAGTCTCTTGCTCCTTTTTAACTGGGTTGCTTGCCTTTATATCATTGAGTTGTATAGTCTATATAACATGGAAAACAAACCCTTATCTGATATGTGATTTCTGAAAATTTTCTACTTTTGAGTAGACTGCATTTTCACTTTTTTAACAAAGTCATTTGAAGCACAAAAGTATTTAATTTTGTGGAAGTCCCATTTATCTTATATGTTTTTAAATTTTCATGCTTTGGGTATAAGGTTTAAAAAACCATCATTTACCACAAGGTCTTGAAGATGTTTCCCCACAATTGTTTCTAGGAATTTTATGATTCTAACTTTTAAATTTAGTTCTTGGTCCATTTTGAGTAAATTTTTGTTTAATGTGTAAAATAAGGGTTATCTTTCTTTCTTTCAGCTATGGATATATAGTTTTCCTGGCATCATTTTTTGAATAGACCATTCTAATCCAGCTGGGTGGTTTAACAGCCTTGGCAAAATCCACTTGACCATAGATATGAGGGTCAATTTTTGAATAATTAATTTGTTTCTATTGGCAAATGTATCTATCTTTAAATGAGTACCATGTTGTTTTTCCACTGCAATGAAGTAATATGCTTTAAAGTCAGGAAGTGGGAGTCCTCCAACTTTGTTCTTTAATAAGTCACTTTTGACTCTTCAGGGCCCCTTTCACTTCCAAATACATTTCCTAAATATCTTTTCCATTTCTGCAGAACAAGTGTTGGAATTTTCATTGTGATTGCCTTGAATCTGTAAATGAGTTTGGGTAGAACTGAAATCTTAATGATATTTTGTCTTTCAATCTATGATAATGGAACATCCTTCCATTTATTTAAGTCTTCTTTGGTTTCTTACAAGAATGTTTTGTAGCAATTTCTTCTTTGACCCATTCATTATTTAAGAGTGTGTTGTTTACTCTCTTTATATATGTAAATTTTTCCATTTTCCATCTGTTATTAATTTCCAGATTCATCCCATTGGGATCAGATAAAGTACTTCATATAATTTCGCTCTTTTACATTTATTGTGACCAGGCTCTCACCCAAAATATGCTCTATCTGGAGAAGAATCCATAAGTATTTGAGGAGAATGCATGTCATGCTGTTTGGTGGTGTATGTCTCCATAAATGTCTGATAGCTCTAGTTCAGTTATTTTATTATTCAAATTCCCTTTCTCCTTATTTATCCTATGTCCAGATATTACATCGAATGCTGAAAGTCATGTATCAAAGTCTCCAATTAGCATTGTAGAGATGTTTACTTCCCTTGTTTTTTTTTTCCCCTTTGAGTCTGCAGCACTCTCTTTAGTATCTCTTGTTAAACCCAAAACTTGGTAACAAATGCTCTCAGGTTTTGTTTGTCTGTGAACACTTTAAACTCACTCTCAGTTTTGAAGGACAGTTTTGCCAGATAAAGAAATCTTGGCTGGCAGTTTTTCCCTTTCAGTACCTTATGTACATCATACTATGACTTTCTCACCTCCATGGTTTCTGATGAGAATTTGGCACTTAGTTTTTTAAAAAATTGATTTACTGAAATATATCACCCACATACAAACATACATAAATAAGTGTAGAGTAACAGTTGTGAACTTACAAAACAAACATATATAACATCATATAGGACTCTCATAATTCACCCTACCACCAACACCTTACATTGTTGTTAACCCTTTTAAACTAACGATTAAAGAACATTGTCAAAGCATTACTATTAATCAAAGTATTTTCCCCCAACCCTCCCTATTATTATTATCTTTGTGTCATTTATATATGAACATACACAATTAAGTGTATAGTAAAAGTTGTGAACTTACAAAGCAAACATGTGTAACATCACACAGGGGTCCCATAAATCAACCCTCCACCAATGACTTGCATTGTTGTGAGATGTTTGTTACAAATTATGAAAGAATATTGTCAAAATCTTACTACTAATTATAGTCCTTATCTTACATTTGGTGTGTTTTTTCTCCAATACACCTTATTATTATTTTTCAAATATATTTTTTATGACAGAAGTTGTAAACTTATAAAACAATCAAGCACATATGCAGAATTCTCAAGCAATACCCCTTTATCAACACACCTCACTGTGGTGGAACATTTGTTACAGATAATATAATATCATCTGATTGTTACCATGTCCATAGTATATATTTGGCTCACATTTTCCATACTGCCCCATTATCAACACAGTACATCTTTGAAATAGATGCAAGAATATTGTATTATTACTGCTAACCACAATCCATAAGTCATTCCAGTTGTATTTTTCTCATGTGTTCCCAAAACCCTGCAGTAGTGATATACATTTGCTCTAGCTCACAAAGGCCACTCTTGCACCTGTACCATCAACCACAATTCTCATCCACCTCTTGGTTTACTGTGCTATTCAGTTCCTAGCTTATTTTCTAGCATTCTGTCAATTGGCATTTATATCCCCAGACTACCATTTTCAGATACATCCCTATTTATAAACTAGCTACTACTAATTTAACCATCCATTCTATACATTTCCACATTTCTACAGTAAAACTAATTAAAACTTCTACATACATTAAGCATCAGTAGTCCATCTCAGTCCTTCTCTTATCTCCATTAAGAATCCACCATCTACCACCAGGTCTTGATGATATTTTCCTACAATTTCTTCTACAAGTTTTATGGTTCTTGCTTTTGTCTTTAGGTTTTTGATCCATCCATTTTGAGTTAATTTTTGGATAAGGTGTGAGATAGAGGTCCTCATTCCTTCTTTTGGCTATAGATACCCAGTTCTTTCAGTGCCATTTTGCTGAATGGACTGTTCTGTCTGAGCTGTTTGGGTTTCACAGGCTAGTCAAAAATCACTTGACCATAAAAGTGAGGGTCTGTTTCTGAGCTATCAATTTCATTCCATTTGTCTATGTATCTGTCTTTATGCCAGTACCATGCTATTTTTATGGCTATAGCTTGGTAGTATGATATAAAGTCTGGAAATGAGGGTTTGCTTTTCCTTTTATGATGTTTCTGGCTATTCTAGACCCCTTACTCTTCCAAATAAATTTGCAAATTGTGTTTTCAATTTTTTTTTTAATGCTGGTGGAATTTTTATCAGGGTTGCATTGAATCTGTATATCAATTTAAGTAGAATTGACACATTAATGATATTTAGTCTTCCAATCCATGAGCATGGAATGTTCTTCCAGTTATTTAGGACTTTTTTAAAATTTCTTTTAAAATTGGGTTGCAGTTCTATGAATGCAAGTGCTTTACATAATTTGTTAAGTTTATTCCTTACTACTTGAATTTTATCTGTCATATTTTATTTTACACTTTTTGACACTTTTAGTTACTTTTATTGATATAATCTTCATTTCTAGACTCTCTTTCAGGCCTCTCTATCCTGTGTTTTCTTTTCGGGCTCTAGTACACCCTTTAGTATTTCCTGAAAATTTGGTCTCTTGCTTAGAAATTCTCTCAGGTTGTGTTTATCTGTGAATATTCTAATCTTGCCTTCATTTTTGAAAGAGATTCTTGCTGGATATAAAATTCTTGGTGGCAAAATTTTCTCTCATAATATCTTAAATATATCAGACCACTGTCTTTTTGCCTCCAAGGCTTCTGGTGAGAAATCAGTGCTTAACCTTATTGGTTATCCCTTATATGTTATGCATTGCTTTTCTCTTGCTATTCTCAGAATTCTCACTTTGTCTTTGGTATTTGATATTCTGATTAGTATGCATTTCTGAGTTAGTCTATTTGGATTTTTTCAGATGGGAGTATGTTGTGCTTCTTGGACATGGATATCTATGTCTTTCAATAGAGCTGGGAAATTTTCTAACATTATTTCTTTAAATATTCCTTCTGTCCATTTTCCCTTCTCTTCTCCTTCTGGAACACCCGTGACATGTATATTTGTACATCTCTGGCTGTTGTTTAGGTCCCTGAGAACTTGTTCAGTTTTTTCTGTTCTTTTCTTCATCTGTTCTTTTGTATGTTAACTTTCAGAGGCCGTTTTTTCAAGCTCACCAATCTTTTCTACTGCCTCTCAAATCTCCTATTATATGATTCCAATGGTTTTTAATTTCATTTATTGCACCTTTCATTCCCATAAGGTCTGCTATTTTTCTATGTATGCTCATCCAGTGTCTTCTTAATATCCATAATCTCTTTAGCCATCTTACTGAATTTATTAAAGAGATTTGTTTGAACATCTATTATCAGTTGTCTCAACTCCTTAATGTCAACTGGAGACTTATCTTTTTCCTTTAACTGGGCCATAATTTCCTGTTCCTTGGTGTGGATTATGTTGGTGTCTTGGTATCTGGATTACTAGAGTATTTATTCTGCATGCATTTTTTCCCCTTAGTTTAGGGCTTCCTGCTCTTTCTACCTCACTGGTTGTGCAGTAGCAGGCAAGGATGTAATTGGTGCTATAAACTGTTTAGGCTTAAGTTGCCCTCAGTGTCCCAGGGATGGATGAAGCTTCTCCCAACTTTCTCCTTTCCCAAAGGTAGGGACAGAGTCATGGCTTTGTGGAATAATCCAAGTGCAGGCCTAGACTGTAGTTGCCGAGAGAGACTGAAGAAGCTTCATGCCCCTTTCTTCCCTGCCTGGGGCATGGATAGAGCTGGAGGTGTGGGCAGCAATCTATGCAGTGCAGGTCCAAGATGACCACAGTTGCCCCAGTAGACTTTTAATTATTCAGTTTGTGCCAGCCCAAGGTACCCTCAGTTACCTGGATAGACTGGTGCTGAGCTAGCCAGCGTCCTCCCTTCCAGAGGTGGGACTGAAGCTGAGCTATGGCTGAAGGCTGATCCAGGTGAAAGAAACCAGTTCCTACCATCACTGTGAACACCTGGTCAGGCTGGCTTCCTAAAAGGCTGGAGGTGGAGTCAAATTGATGGCCACCAGCCTTTTTCTGACTTGGACAAATTCACACCCCAGCTATTCATAGGGTTATTCCTTAGCCATCTGAGTGTACCAATCAGTAGCTGAAATCAGCAGACAACAGTCTCCTCCACTCCTGTTTTTGGGAAATGGAGCTTCCAATTTTGGTCACAGAATAGCTCCTGGGGCAGCTTGCACCACCAGAGTAGGACAATCCCTGGCCTCCACAGCTTGGCCAATGATTTCCCAGAGAGGCTGGTACAGATACTTGCAGCTTCCTCCCTGTAGGAGGTGGCACTGAGTCTTAGGCTAGACCTGTAGTCTGACCTGGATGGAAAGAAGCCAGTCCCACCAGCACTGGAATTTTCAGTCCACCCCGCTTGCCCTTGTGCCTGGTGCAAGGTTAAGATGGTGGCTTCCGGCCTCTTTCTGATTTGGACAGGCTCAAACTTTAGCTGTTCTTAGGATTATAGTTTAGCCCACTGAATTTTACTCATCATTAGCTGAAGTTGGTGCCCAACTGTCTCTTCCTCCCTTGTTTTGGGGAAGTAGAGCTTTCAATTCCAGCCATGGAACAGCTCCAGAGGTGGCTTGTGCCTCTGGTGAAGGACGGTCATTGGCCTCCGGGGCATGGAGTGCTCTACTTATGAATCTTCTCTGCAGATGGGCAGCCTCCTTCTTCCATTCTTTCAAGTATGTGGCAGGATGCCCTTCTGCCTCCTGAAACCCCTAAACAGGTGCTTTAGCTAGCTCCAGAGAGCTGTGGCTTTGCTAACTGCCCTATAGCAGGAGCTGACTCTAGGAGTTCCTTACTAAGCCACCATCTTGTTGTCCCTCTTTTCTGGCACTTAGTTTTATTGAGTATTCCTTATATGTGATGTGTCATTTTTCTCTTGCTGCTTTCAGAATCCTTTCTTCATTTCTGGCATTTTAAATTTTGAATAGTAGGTGTCTCAGGGTAGGTCTATTCATCATATATTTCTATTTTTGGTGTGTTGATTTTCTTAGATATTGATATTTATGTTTTTCATAAGTGTTGGGGAATTTTCAGTCATAATTTCCTCAAATATTCTTTCTATGTCTCTAAAATATTTTTAATTTCATTCATTGTCCCTTTCACCCCCATACGCTCATTCCCTTAACTTTTTTTTGTAGGCTTTCAAGTTGTTTTTTATGTTCACCCACTGTTTTATTAATACCCTTTATCTTTTTTTCATATTTTCACCTCCTCGTTTTTATGTTAGATATTTGTGTGAAGATCATTGATTAGTTGTCTTAAATCCGGTGTCTCCTCAGGATTCTTGGTTAATTCATTTAGCTGCGATATATCTTCTTGTTTCTTAGTATTGCCTGTAATATTTTGTTGATGTCTAGGCATCTGATTATGTTGATGTTTTTCCTCTGTTGGTCAATTTATCTCTCTTGCCTTGTGGTTTTGTTTCATAGTTTTTCTTTGATTTTTGTTTCTTATTTCTTAAATCTGAAGATTGCCCTGTTTAAGTTATCAAAACAGGACCAAAGACCCATGAATGGGGCACAGACCAAATCCATGGGGCCTGGGACTAGGGATGAGAGAGAAGCATTGTCTTTCTTCACTTACTTCACCACTCAGCAGAGGGCACTCTTCAGCAAAACTTATCATAAAGGTGAGTTCTTTGAAGTTCCACTGGCTTCATTTTCTGAAATAAATTTGGTCCTACTGATCAAGCTCATGGAAGAAAAACTGCAGTCAGCCCTCTGCCACACCTTTTCTCTTCCCAGGGAGGAATATGCTCGTGTCATTCTCACTTGGTCTTGGTCATCTGTGGGGTTCACTGAGGCAGTTCGCCTCTATGATCAGGGATGGGCTCCATTCCCAGCAATGTGGGCAAGCTATTAATGGTTTTCCTTTTGGCATCTTCATCTCTCTGTGCCCAGTTCCTCTTTGTCAATGCATGTGGTACTTTCCTAGTCTGCAGATCCCCAAAGCAACTCACTTAGACACTTTCTGCCATTTGTCTCCTGTTTTGAAAGTGTTGTACCCAGGATGACCTACTCTGGTGTCCACTTCCTGGAACTTCCCATACTGATTTTTTATAATTTTGATTACATATTAAAATGTGTTATTTATCCAATAGAGAGTACAAGATAATCACTGATGATCAAGTAAAGCATATATATTAATCTCATTGAATCAAGGGATAATACCTTGATAGGTGTTCCGATGGGGATATTTAGAGTAGGTATTTATAAGGGTTTTGATTCTGAGATTGAAGGGTTTAATACAGGACTTTCAATGTAGGGAAATATTTGAGATTAGGCATTGTTCACAGCATAATAATTTAAGATTTTAGTATGCATGAAAGCAGAGATATTGAAGTGAGGTCTTGAAATATGCAGAACAAGACTGGATGAGTCAACTCTTCTCTTCATAAGCAGTTTGCTTGAATTAGAGTGGATTTACTGATATTCTATTATGGAACTATTGTGATTAATAATGGAAGAAAATGTAGCTTTGATGTGAAGAACGTGGCCACTTTAGCTGCTGGTGGTAGGGGGAGAGGGACAAAGAGATATGATGTGGGGGCATTTTCAGGACTTGGAGTTGTCCTGGGTGGTACTGCAGGGACAGATGCTGGACACTGTATGTCCTGCCATGGCCCACTGGGTGGACTGGGGGAGAGTGTAAACAACAATGTAAACCATTATCTATGTGGTACAGCAGTGTTCCAAAATGTAGTCACCAAATGCAATGAATGTCCCATGGGAAAAAAATTGCTCAGATACATTAGATCATGTGGATTTCCTGAAGCAAGCAGCAGAGTTATTTTCGGTTTGCAATCTTAACATCCTGTACAAGAATTTACTGGAGGACGGTTTTGTTGATACAGAGATTCTCAGTTACAAGTGGCACCTAATTGTTATCTTCAACCTGGACTAAAAACATAAAGTATTCTTCTCTATAGAAATGATCAGTTCAGATCTGACCATTTTGTGATATCATATTTGCATTTCAATTTTCCTTTCATGGTAATTTTAATCCTTGTAATTGTCAGAACTTATATTTGTGATGGTCATGTGGATGAGAGAATGACTACTCAACAGATTTAAAGAAATTGGATGTCACAAATTGGAGCATTCATACACTGACAAATAGTAAGTGACCAGAGTTTGTAGTCCATGTCTATCTAACCCAGGAGCCAAGAATGTTCAAATCCTAGGCAAAGAACCAGAAGAACTACAATGTTGATATTATAAAAGATAACAGATTTCTTGATTATAATAAGCTATGCTTATGTTATTAAGTAATATTGAGGAACACAGAAAGTTATCTGGGTCTTTAACTAGACTATTTCATATTAGTGTTGCACTAGTTCCAAATTCAGAGGCCAATGTCATCTATGGAGTATTGTTATTTCAAATCAGCACTTTTCTGATTTCATGAACTTACAGAGCAGTAATTTTATGTGGTGAGAGACATTATCCATCACACATATCAAATTCTAAGTCACAGTATATACAAATTTTCCCAAATATCATACATTTTATAAAGTGTGAAAGAAGAGGATTGAGCAGAGAGAAAATTGGTCCAGAATTCCCTTTCTTTGGCTAAATTACTGATTTGTAAAAATCGACTCCCAGTTTTATTGCTTCTTGAATCAGGATATATAAATATCTCTTTTGAGCAGAGGAAAAATTGATGGGCCAAAGAGGACCCTGGATGTTATAAATGGGTATCCTGAAGACAGGCAGCAATTTACTGAAAAATAAGTCCCTGATCAGTCCCCATGTATTAACTCAATTTTGTATTGCAAATTAAATAAGACCTATAAAGGGAAACACAATTAATTTTGGCTGAAATAACACTATAGCATGGCTCTATAGTACAATTTTGGCACCATTCAGCAAAAGTGGTCTGTTACCTGGTCTCAAGACTAATAGCTGAAAGATCATTAAGCTGATCTAAAGTAAAATATAAAATTAGCTGGTAAAGTTTTTCAAGGTGAAATAAATTCCAAATGTTTATCATCACTTCCACAGTCCCTCTCTAAATTATATTTATTTTAAAATATGGATAAAATGCCTTGCTACTATAAGACCATGAAACTATTTTTTTGTGCATAGCAGATAGAAACTTCCTGCACCAGATACGACATGGTAGGGTTTTTACACTTCTGGCCATATTGCTTTATATTGTATTTGGTGTCTAAAATGTCACTTGATGATTAAATTATTCAGGAATATAAATGTTTCATTGTAAGATTTTGGTATTGAAGTGAACTGGGTGACACCCAAGTGAAAATAAATACAAATATAACATTTCATATGATTATCTTAGCTACATCTTGAGGGAAATGATTAGCAGATATTTGATTCATTTTCAAAGGTTAAATAAGAAGACAAATACCAATATGAAGGATAGGTTTGTAATGGATGTCATGTATAAGGTATAACTCATATGTGTAAGTGATTGCAGTATTAATTCAGCAGAGAGGGCACAAAATATATAAAGAAATAAAAAAGAGAATTCCAATTAAAAGATAATTATATGTCACTTTATTAATCTGAATTTATTCTGTGTGGGAGGTTTCTACTTTACATTCATGAACATGACCTGAGAGTTTTGTGTGAAAGCTGACTCTTACCTCGGAGAATGTCCAATTTTGGATCATTATAAATGTTGTTCAGTTTGATTCTTTAGCAGGGGCATCCTTCCGTTTTTATAGGGGTAGCATATTTCTTTTAGTTTCAAAGGATGAATCTAATGAATAGCACTTCACTCTTTTATGATGTGTAGTAAACACTACCTGATAATTTCCTTTCTATTTGGTTTGTAGGTTGACTTTCTCTGAGTTCTCTTGTTGAAGCATGCATTTCTTGGCAGTGAATTTGTTTTTATCTTTGCACAGAGACATTTATTAACTTTAGCTTCAGTTGACACCAGGAGAGACTAGGAATATTTTCCAAACCATCAAGTCGAGTACCACCTTGTTTAATATTCTTTTCCTCAGTTTACCTCTCTACTCTTACATTTTATAAAACACAAGAACAACAATATCAGGCAGTAACTTCAAATAATTAATATGGACAATTCTTAATTAGAACATGAATTCATTACGTAAATTATATATCTTACTGCAGGGAACAGTGTTGCTCAGTTTTCTGCCACTGCATAACAAATTACTTCAGTTTTGAATCAGATCTTCCTTACTCTTTTGAAATCCATCAGTGGCTTTTATTGAACTCCATGCTACTTCTATTATCAATTTCAACAAGACACTTCACATTTTCACTCCCACTATTCTTATAGCCCACTGTATGACATCAAAACTATTCTCATACTTTTGATATTTTAATATTATCTTTATGAAATCACCGTACTACCTGTAGAAAATATAAATTATCTAAAATATTTCCACACAGCTTAGCAGGTTCAAATGGCAATCAGTTCAAATAGTTACCTAATGGTTTTTGTGGTTTGGAATCCAGAAGCAGCTTAAACATTGAATCTACCTCGATGTTACCCATTACATTGTATTCAATCTGTCAGACTTGGAAGCAATGCCATCTGAAGCCTTGACTGTGGTAGAAGTGAGAAGACTATGTTCAAGATCATTTTGCATGGCTGTTGTCAGGCCCTAAGACCTTGCCTTATGGGATGTTCTAAAGGGCTGCCTCCAAACATGACAACTGACTGCCTTCAGGACTAGCAAGTAAGAAAATGAGAAAACATATGTGTTAAGTTTGCTAAAGGCTGCTGATGCAATATACCAAAAATGAGTTGGCTCTAATGATAGGAATTTATTAGGATAAAGGCTTACAGTTCTGAGGCTGTGAAAATATCCAAATCAAGGCATCATCAGAGTTGCTATCTCACCAAGGGATGGCTCCTGGCAATCCTGGATTCCTGCCATATGGCAAGTCAAAATGGTGGCTGGTCTCTACATTCTTTTCCAAGCTTACTTGCTCCCTGAGCTCAGCTGTGGGTAATCAGGCATAATGGCAATGTGCTTATCTCTCCCCTCTCCTCCAGGCCTGTGGCTAGTGCTCCTTTGGGCTTCTTCATCTGATTTCAGCCTTCAGATTTTCTCAATCTCTCAGGGTTCCTCTGTCTTTCAGTGGCTGTAGATCCTGGAATCTTCTCTCACATGGCAGGGTAAAATGGCAGCTCTATTTCTCTGTTTCTCTGCTTTCAGTCTTCAGTTTATATAAGATTCCAATAAAAGGATTAGGACCCACACTGCTTTCCACAGTCTAATCAAAGGTCCTCAATAGAAGCTAATCAAAAAGTCCCACATAAAAATAAAAAAAACAACAACTATTGATTTGCTTTTGGAAAATGTAAGAATTTAAATTTACTTTGAATTTAATTTTATTTTGCTGATATTATTTCAAATTATATTTATAGTTACACAATATTAGGTACACAAATATGTCTACAATTAGAATCTGGTAAAATCTGGTAAAAAATCTAGTAAAATAAGGCAGAAATGAATACTCACATATGAGAGAACATAGTATTATTTTACTATAGCTATAAAAGTAAAAAATGCAGGTTCCTTAATAATTAATACAGTATTATATTACATTAGATCAATATATCAGCATCCTATGATCATAAGAACTTAAGAAGTAAAAGAAATAGCAGTGTTATTTTCATTTAATGACAACAGTGTTGCCAAATTACAGATCAAGAAAGTGAATACTGTAATAGGCAATAATGCATACATTTTCAAAATATTTTAACAACATGGCAATTTAATTTTTCCTCCACTGAAGATATCTCTGCCTATAACAAGCAAGGATTGCTGCAGGAATTACATGTCCTAATATATGAGTAAGCCTATATGAAACTCCACTTAAATACATATATCCCTTTTTTTATTTACATAATAAATTTATATAATGAAATATAAAACTTACAAGTGAACTAAATATACCAAATTTTCTCTATTTATTTTACAGAGTTCAATATCTTCCAATAAACATAGTAATTATAAACTTGTTAAACATACCAGAGTTAGATTCTGTAAATATTTCTTTGCTTTGAGAAAAAAAGTTTTTTGGCTTTAGCCTTCCATATTATGAAAAACAGGGAAAGGTATTATTAATCTCTCTTACCAAAACACATAATCATTTTATTAAGGCAAAGATAAATCTTTAATGTAATTTCATGACCAGCTTTCAGATGAAATTATCTTTAAGAATAATTTAAATATACAATTGAATAAATGATTCAGTCATTAATTGCTCAAATTTATCAGGCCAAGTATATATATTGTTAATTTATTCAGAGACAATCTAGATTAAAAGGAGAGTAATTGGAAAAATATTTAGCAAAAGATAAGATGCTTTAACAGTAATATTTCAGGCATCAGAATATGTGCATTATTGCAGGAAATCCTCAAAATAGAATAGGCTGACACATAAGAAAAAGACAATCCTTTAGAAATCAAGTCAGGTTTCCAAAAGTTGGAAATAGGCAAAAAAGTTAATATTGAAGCATTTAAAAATTCACCTAATCATAAAGGGATTGTCTTGAAAGAATAGTCCTCATTTTCTTGAATAAAGCATTCTCTTTGTAGTTTTTATCACAGCCTCTTTTATCTGCTTGTTTCTAAGACTATAGATAATAGGGTTCAAGAAAGGAGGGACTATAGAATAGAATACAGAATTGATCATGTCCTGAATGGTGCTTGAGATGGAGGTTGGCTTCATATACACTGCAACACCAGAACTGAGAAAGACTGAGATCACGAGGATGTGAGGGACACAGGTGGAAAATGCCTTTCCTCGTGCTCCCTTGGTTGGAAACTTAAGCACAGTAGAAAATATATAAACATAAGACCTGATAATAAAGGCAAAGCAGCCACCAACAATCACCACTGTTGAGATAAAAATTGAAATTTCATTGCTGAAGGTGTCAGAGCAGGACAGTTTCAGCAGAGAAGGCATATCACAGAAGAACTGATGGACCACATTGGACTGACAGAAGGGCAGTTGAAAAGTGTTACCAGTGTGGAATCCTGAGTAGGCCAGACCACTGAGTACTGAGACCAAAGTCACCTGGACACAGAAACGAGGGTTGATAATCATGGGGTAATGGAGTGGCTGGCAGATAGCCACATAGCGGTCATGGGCCATGGAGGTGAGAAACATCACCTCCACAAATCCACAAAAAAAGACTATGAATATTTGCATTGCACACCCAGTCACTGATATGGTCCTGTTGTCAGTGATAAAGGTGGCACAGGCCTTAGGGACTGTAGTAGAAATGTAAAACATGTCTAAGACAGACAAATTTCTAAGGAAGAAATACATGGGAGTGTGAAGTTTCTTCTCAAGGGTGGTTAATGTTACAATGAGAAAGTTCCCCATCAGGGTTGCCAAGTACATCAGAAGGAATATCATGGCATGAAAGATTCTGTACTCCCATACATCAGAAAATCTTGTAAGAAGGAATTCATTCTCCACAGTAGAGTTTGGCATCTTTAGGTAATTTGCCTTGGACAAGGAGAGAAAAATACATAATCTCTAAACAATATAGGGAGTCAATATGAGAAAAGAAATTAACACACATAAGCTTATCAACTTATGTTTATAAAATTTTATTCTTTGTAGTTTCCATTGTTTATTTTGAAACAGCATAGTGTTGCCTTTAGATCTTTTCATTCCTATGTTTGTATATTTTATTTCCAGTACATGTGTAGTAATAAAACATAATCTTTTAGTGTTTGTATACATGTTTGGTTAAATTTTTATCACTGATAGCTGTATATTGAGTGTACTATAGATCAAAATTTGCCTGGAAGAATAATTGAGTTAATATAGGTAATTTCTATGCATAGTGACTGATTAGCCATATTGTATATATTTTAACACATCATTTATTGATGACAAACCACCATCTGAAAAAATATAAGAGGCTGCTATTTATCAGTCTATCAAAATTTTATGTGTGGTGATCATTATTTATCTGCCCACTAGCAGGAAAATTATTTCTGTGTTTAACTCCACACTATGGTTATTTGTTTTTTAGGATGTACTGGCTATTGAATCTGGGACCTTGTACATGACAAGCATGTGCTCAAATCACTGAGTCACACCCACTGCATAAACATACACTATACCTTCTGATACAGATCCTATTTGGAAATCCTCTTTTAAGAATTCTTCTTTCTAATTTCTACCTTCTTATTGGTTAAATATATCTCCTCTTTGTAACTATTAACATGCACTCTTCATTTTAATATTCTATTCTTCTTTCTCTCTTTTTCTCTTTTACAATCTCTCTTTCCCTGTCTCCCTCTTTATCTGTCTAAAAATTTTATTAGATCTATGTGGTTTCTGTTTTTCCTTTCTTAGCCTAAATACCATAATCATCTATTGAAAAATAAAAACATTTTAATGCATTTAGAATGTCATGTGTAACTTATAATATTCACATATTACATATTTTAACTCTCACTGTAACTCTATAAATTGGGAAGTAACATTTCCAATATTAAAATGAAAATAAGGGGTCAATAAAAGCCTCATGGGCCTGTTAACCCACAGAAATATAAGTGAATGAACAGGCATTCAAAACTTTTTGTCTATTCAGAAAGTCTGTTTTCACATGTTGTGTTTCTTCCATCAGAACTCCTGATCATTGTTTTCCATCACCACAATCCCCTGCTTTTGTTATTATCTGAGCATTTTTTTGGTACAATTCCATAGGCTTCCACATAGTGCAGGAATCATGAGAGAGCATGGTTTTAGATTTTTAGATTGTTGTTTGCTGGTGTTGAAAAATCACTTCATTGATTTCCTCTTTAGTACATTGAGTACTAAGTGTACCATAAGAACTGTTCAGGCCTTGAGCGTGCACTTCTGTGTCTCTAGCTGGTGCACGTTCTGGAGGAATACAGTGAAGCAATCGCTGAGGACCTGATTCACATTGGTGCATGCCACTGCCTGACCCAGGTCCAGCCCCTCAATGTTGGTCATAGGGGAGGCCGAAGAGGCCACATAGCAGCAGGACAGTGATTGTTGGAAAGACACAAACAAGCAGGAGCTGTCCCAGAACACTTTGCGGTAGGAGAAGGCAGCGCACAGAGAAGCAGCTGGGCATTGTTGAAGATTCTTCAGGACCAGGCTGTTTCGGGATTTTGCAGGGCAGGAGGTGTCTGGACATCGATTTTGTGGGAAGGTGCTGCAGGGAACACCTCACATTTGCTGGGTTTCCTCATCCTCCGTTGCCTCATTTCTGTGTGAATTGATTTTGGCTACACTATCCCCTTTCCCTCACATCTTGATATCCTCCATCATCTACTGCCTCTCCTATATTCCACCTCCCTTTCTTTGATCCCCAAATTGTCTAACTCTTAATTTCTAATACCTTTGTTTTGTTTTCTGTCTTTTATCCACTGTTGAAACTATTGTCTTTCTTTTCTCTTTCCCTCTCTCATGAAAACGCTAGCTTTTTAATTCATACCATATTCCTCCCATATTCAGTAGACTACCTCATTATAGGTACTCTACTTACTGCCATAACTCTACACAACTTACATGAATCTAATATCCATCCTCCAAGATCTCATATTGTTGCTCTATTAACATTTATTACCAATACTACTTTACACATTTTCCTTTCTTACACAATGGCCTTTCCCTGGCCCTAATACTTTCCTTCAAAGTGAACCCAGCCAGCAATAAGAAATTAGAAAAAGAAGAACAAAGTGATAAAGAGAAGATATAACACATACACAAAAACAACAGCTAATTAATCCCCAAGACTAGACAAAGAAGCTAAGGAACTGATTAAACCCATCAAGATAAAATAATGACCAGACAGCAACAAAAATCTACAAATCAAACCAGTAATCATGAAAACATGATGGAATCCAATGAACAAACTAAAAACCAGGAAGGGGAGCAGAACTTTGCACAAGTAATTAAAGACTCAGAACATATATCACAGACAAATTTAATGAAGTAAAAGAAGAGGTTAACAATATGAAGATGACACTTGGAGGGGAAATTGCAGACATATGCAAAAAGATAACAGATATGATGGGAATGAACACCACAGTTCAAGAAATCAAAAATACACTCACAGCAAATAGCAGCAGATTAGAAGAGGCAGAGCAGAGAATTAGCGATGTGGAAGACAGTACATTGGAAATCAAACAGATAGTAGAATTGGTCGATAAAAAGATAGAAAAAATCCAGCTAGGACTTAGGGACCTGAATGACAATGCAAAATGCACAAACATACGTATTATAGGCATCCCAGTAGAAGAGAAGGGAAAGGGATCAGAAAGAGTGTTGCAGGAAATAATGGCTGAAAACTTCCCAAATCTACTGAAAGACACAGATGTACATATCCAAGAAGCACAACGCACTCCAAATATCATAAATCCCAACAGGCGCACCCCCGGACATATACTTGTCAAATTATCCAACACTCAAGACAAAGAGAAAATTTGAAAAGCAGCAAGAGAAAAGAAAACCATCACATACAAGGGAAGCTCCATGAGATTAAGTGCTGATTTCTCATCTGAAACCATGGAGACAAGAAGGCAGTGGTATGATATAGTCAAGGTACTAAAAGAAAAAAATTTCCAACCAAGAATACTCTATCCAGCTAAACAAGCATTCAAAAATGATGGAGAGTTCAAAATATTCACAGATAAACAGAAATTGAAAGAGTATGACAACAAGAAACCTCCCCTTCAAGAAATTCTAAAGGAAGTTCTGCAGGAAGAAAAGAAAAAAAAGGACAGGCAGAGTTGGAGGAGGGTGTAAGAGCAACAAAAAAGACAAAAAGAGAAGAAAAAAAGCAACAAACAAAATATGACAAACACAAATCCAATCAAAATATGGCTAACATAAGTAATTCCTTGTAAGTAATAACACTGAATGTCAATGGATTAAACTCACCTATCAAAAGATTCAGACTGGGACATTGGATAAGAAAATATGACCCACCTATATGCTGTCTACAAGAGACACATCTTAGACCCAGAGATTCATGGAGGCTGAAAGTGAATGGTTGGAAAACAATCTTAAAAGCAAAAAATAACCAAAAAAAGGCAGGAGTAACTATATTAATATCAGACAAAATAGACTTTAAATGCAAAAAAATTGTGAGAGATAAAGAAGGATACTACATATTAGTGAAAGGGACAATCTCTCAAGAAGAACAAACAATCATAAATATTTATGCTCCTAACAAGGGCGCCTCTAAATATGTGAGGCAAACACTGGAAAAACTAAATGAAAGAATAGATGCATCTACAATTAGAGTGGGGGATTTTAATACACCACTATCAAATCTGGACAGAACATCTCAAAAGAGAATCACTAAAGAAACAAAATATTTGAACAGTATATTAGAGGAGCTGGATTAAATAGACATATACAGATCATTACACCTGAATACAGCAGGATATACATTTTTCTCAAGTGCACATGGATCATTCTCCAAGATAGACCATATGCTAGGCCACAAAGAAAGGCTTAATGAATTCAGAAAGATTGAAATCATACACAATAATATCTCTGGCCACAGTGGAGCAAAGCTGCAAATCTGCAAGGCCTAGAGGCCCAGATTTCACACTAAGATATGGAAATTAAACAGTACACTCTAAGAAAAACAGTGGGTTAAAGAGGAAATCTCAAAAAAAATCAATGACTACATTGAAACAAATGATAATGGTAACACAACATACCAAAATTTATGGGCTGCAGCAAAAGCAGTACTGAGAGGGAAATTTATGGCCATAAATTCATACATCAAAAAAGAAGAAAGAGCAAAAATTGAAGAACTAACTGCACATTTGGGGGAATTAGGAAAAAAACAACAAAGTAATTCCACAGGAAGAAGAAGGAAGGAAATAACAAAGATAAGAGCAGAACTAAATGAAATAGAAAATAAGAAAGCACTTGAAAGCATAAACAAGACCAAGAGCTGGTTTTCTGAGAAGATCAATAAAATTGACAAACCTTTAGTAAGACTAACAAAGAAAAAAAGAGAGAAGATAAAAATACATAAAATAAGAAATGAGAAAGGAGACATCACCACTGACCCCACACAAATAAAGACTATCATAAGAGGACACTTTGAAAAACTTTATTCCAACAAAAACAGCAATTCAGAGGAAATGGACAAATTCATAGAAACACATAAACAACCTATACTGACAAAAGAAGAAATTGAAGATCTCAACAAACCAATCACAAGTAAAGAGATAGAATTAGTCATTAAAAACCTCCCAACCAAGAAGAGCCCAGGGCCAGATGGCTTCACAGGTGAATTCTACAAAACATTCCAGAAAGAACTAACACCAATCCTGCTGAAATTCTTCCAAAAAATTGAAACAGAAGGAACATTGTCTAACTCATTCTATGATGCGAACATTACCCAAGTACCAAAGCCAAAGAAAGACACTGCAAGAAAGGAAAATTACAAACCAATTTCTCTAATGAACCTAGATGCAGAAATACTTAACAAAATACTTGCTAATTGTATTCAAAAACACATTAAACAAATTATATACCACGATCAAGTGGGATTTAATCCAAGTATGCAAAGATGGTTCAACATAAGAAAATCAATAAATATAATACACCCTATAAACAGATTGAAGGGAAAAAATCACATGATTATAGCTACAGATGCAGAAAAAGCATTTGACAAAATACAGCAACCTTTCTTGATAATAAAACTCCACAATATCGGAATACAAGGAAATTTTTTGAACATGATAAAGAGTATATATGAAAAACCCACAGCCAACATCGTTTACAGTGGAGAAATCCTAAAATCCTTCCCTCTAAAGTCAGGATCAAGACAAGGATGCCCACTCTCTCCCCTTCTATTTAACATTGTCTTAGAAGTACTTGCTCGAGCACTGAGGCAAGAACCAGATATAAAAGGCATTCAAATTGGGAAGGAAGAAGTCAAAATTTCATTATTTGCAGATGACATGATCCTATACTTAGAAAACCCTGAGAGGTCTACAACAAAACTTCTAGAATGCATAAATGAGTTGAGTAAAGTTGCAGGCTATAAGATCAATGTGCAAAAATAAGTAGCATTTCTGTATACCAATAATGAGCAAGATCAGGAGGAAATCAAGAAACAAATACCATTCACAATAGTAAATAAAAAAATCAAATATTTAGGAATAAATTTAACTAAAGATGTAAAAAACTTATGCACTGAGAACTATACAAAACTGTTCAAAGAAATCAAAGAAGACGTAAATAAATGGAAGAATATTCCCTGTTCATGGATAGGAAGACTAAATTTTATTAAGATGTCTATCCTATCAAAACTGTTCTACACATTCAATGCAATTCCAATAAAAATCAACATAGCCTTCTTTAAGGAACTAGAAAAACTAACTACAAAATTTATTTGGAAAGGAAAGAGGCCCCGAATAGCCAGACATATTGAAAAAGAAAAACGAAATTGGAGGAATCACACAACCTGATTTCAAAACATACTATAAAGCTACAGTAGTGAAAACAGCATGGTATTGGCATAAAGAAAGACACACAGACCAATGAAATCAAATTGAAAGTTCGGATACAGAACCTCATATATATAGCCATATAATATTTGATAAAGCCACCAAACCCTCTCAACTGGGAGAGAGTGGCCTACTCAACAAATGGTGCCTGGAGAACTGGATATCCATATGTAGAAGAATGAAAGAGGATTACCATCTCGCACCTCATACGAAGATCAACTCAGATGGATCAAAGACCTAAATATAAGAGCCAAGACCATCAAGACCTTGGAAAGCAGTGTAGGGAAACATCTACAGGACTTTGTAATTGGAAATGGCTTCATGAACATCACACCAAAAGCACGAGCAGCAAAAGGACAAATACATAAATGGGACTTCCTCAAAATTAAAGCCTTCTGCACCTCAAAGGAGTTTGTCAAGAAAGTAAAAAGGGAACCTACACAGCTGGAGAAAATATTTGGCAAACAAATATCTGATAAGAGACTTATAACTTGCATATATAAAGAACTCCTATATCTTGAAAATAAAAAGATAAGCAACCCATTTTAAAAATGGGAAAAAGATTTAAACAGACACTTCTCCAAAAAAGAAATACAAATGGCTAAAAAGCACATGAAAAAATGCTCCAAATCTTTAGCTATCAGGGAAATGCAAATCAAAACTACAATGAGATACCATCTTACTCCCATTAGATTGGCAGCTATGAAAAAAACAGAAGACTACAATGCTGGAGAGGATGTGCAGGAATGGGATCACTCATCCACTGTTGGTGGGAATGCAGAAGGATCCAACCATTCTGGAGGACAGTTTGGCGTTTCTCAAAAAACTAACCATAGATTTGCCATATGACCCAACAATTCCATTGCTGGGTATATACCTAGCAGAACTGAAGGCAGAGATAAACTGATATAGGCACACCAATGTTCATAGCAGCATTGTTCACTATCGCCAAAAGTTGGAATTGACCCAAATGCCCATCAACAGATGAATGGATCAATAAAATGTGATATATACATACAATGGAATACTACTCGGCTTTAAAAACAAATGCACTAGAAACACACGTGATAACATGGATGAATCTTGAGAACCTTATGTTGAGTGAAGCAATCCAGGCATTGAAGGACAAATACTACATGACCTCAATGATATGAAATAAGCAAGCTGCCTCAGAGAGCTAGAGACTGGAAGATAGGCTTACAGGAAATCGGGGGGTAGAGGAAGGATGTAAGCTGACATCTACATGGGTGGAATCTATGATAAGCTGGAGGTAAGTATGTGTACATAGGGGCATAAGGGTTACCTTTGGATGGGGCTATGGGGGTATGAGGGGGCTAGGGATGGACGGATGGGTAATGTTGTCCAAAAAATTGGGGGAAGGGTGGGGCAACACACAAACATCGGAGATTGTCAGGTGTTGGTTGAGAGTATAATGTTGAGAAAACCTTTTCAAAATATAATTAGGAAAGTTACCTGTTTAAGATACTCAAAGGGGATGATCTGACACAGGACAGACTCCTAGGGAATATCTGAATGCTCATTTTGCCAGAGTGGGTTATACCATTGGGTAGAGACCCACATAATGAGAGTGAAGGTAGACCCACAACCTGGGGAGGACTAATGCCATCAAATGGAGGGTACTGTATCTCTCAAGAGAAATGGTGGCTCCCAGGGCATTAGGGCAGTTGAGCAAGTCAAGCCCTCAACACTGTTGCAAGTATCTCTGAACATGGCTTTCAAGAAATGAAGATTGACTGTAACTGTGGGCCCCAAGGGGAGGGGGAAATATTATTGAATAGATGGAACCAAAGTAAGTGTGAGGGCAAAAGAAGTGTTTCACAAGAGTACACAAGGATGGGTATAAAACATGTAATATTACACCAAAAACCTATAGGGGACAACAGACTAATAATGTAAACCATAATGTAAAACATAGGGTAACTAAAAAATTTAGAAAACTGTATAACCTAAAGTATAAACCACAATGTAAAAACAAATGTTACCCTGTTTGAAAGCTATTGTCTCAATATCTGTACATCAGTTTCAGTAAATATGATATGAATAAGTTAAAAGATTATCGCTGTGGAAGGGAAAAGATTTTATAGTGGGTATGTGGGAGTACTGTATATTGTATATATGAATTACTGTGATCTAAGGCTCTTGTGAAGAGAAGCTCAATAATTAGGGAAAAAAGAAAAGAAAAAGATAGGATGTAGAATTTTTCCAAATCAATATGTATTCTATAGCTAACCTTTAAACTCATTGCTGTATTCCATTTTACTATTAAGGGAACCTGACATTATATTGGGCTTCACTTTTCAGGAAGTTTTGGATCACAGAGTGGTTCAACAATGGCAGCAGAGGAATAACGGCATGGGATGTTAGTGACAGGGGACATAGGGTTGACAGGGAGTTATACAGGGCATGTGTCTGGGGTTCATGGAAATGTTTGGATATACTCATAGTGGAAACAATTAAAAACAACAGCTGGGGGGTACTGGGTTTCTGGCCGGGGGGAGGGCTCTGTCGTGGTCCCTAGGGGAGCAGCGGCAGTTCCCCAGGTGCAACGGCAAGGACCAAGAAGGAATGAGGGTCCAACAGTGAGCCCCTGATACTAATGACTATGCTTGTGAGCCTATACACCTGAAATAAGAACAAGGCCTAGAGCAGCACTGTGCCTAAGAGTTCCCTCCTGACAACCTTCATGTTACTCAAATGTAGCCAGTCTCAAAGCCAAACTCAGCATGTAAATGCAATGCCTTTCCCCCAGCGTGGGCCATGACACCCGGGGATGGGCTTCCCTGGCACCGAGGGATCACTACCAAGTACCAGCTGATGACGTAACTAGAAAATGACCTTGAATTAAAGGTTCAACACGGACCAGCAGAATATCCCTGTCTGCATATAATAACAGGAGTTAAAAATGCTGCTTGACCTCAAATAAGGGGGAAATGGAAAGGACAAATGAGTTTATATGGCTGAGTCTCTAAAAAAGAGTCTGGAGGTTGTCAGAAGGATTGCCCTTATGCACACTTGAGCAGAGTCTCAGAGACATATAAAGTAGATACAACCCCAGGTATTAGTTCTTTTGAGGGCTAAAGAGACCTACAGGTTCCATGGTCATGGCAGGTGGAGTTCACTGCCATGTCAGTTGGCCCTTCTTTGGAGCTGGTGTTTCTGCGTGGTGTAGCTAGACTCAGATGGGATCTCTTCACAAGCCTTTCATGCTACTTTACTGGAATTGTAGTTGGTGCTGGGGTTTAAGATATATCTCGGGGATTTGAATCTCTGTTCTGACAATATGATAGCCAGGCCCTGAGCCTCAACAGACTTCAGCTCCTACACTCTGATTTATTGGACTTACCCCACTCAGCTAACATGGAGTTGAAGAATGTCAACCACCACACCATGGAGCCAAGAGTGCCTACAACTGAAAGCAGGAGGATTGCATCCAGTATCCATGTGGAATCTAAGCCCCCTCTTGACGTAGATATGGAATGGATACAACCAAGCCAAGGTCCACAGGAAGGAGGAATACAGTAAGGATTAGAGTGGGCTTACTGATATTCTATTCATGAACAATTGTGGTTAATAATCGAGAAAATGTGGCATTGATGTGGAAAAAGTGGCCATGGTGCTTGCTGGTTGTGGGGAATGGGAGGAAGAGATGAGATGTGGAGGCATTTTCGGGACTTGGAGTTGCCTTGAGTGGTGCTGCAAGGACAGTTGCCGGACATTGTATTCCTCCCATGGCCCACTGGATGGAACATGGGAGAGTGTGGGCTATGGTGTGGACCACAGGCCATGGCGTGCAGCGAAGCCCAGAGATGTACTCACCAGATGCAATGGATATGTCATGATGATGGGGGAGATTGTTACTGTGGGGGGAGTGGTGAGGTGGGGGCAGTGGGGGTGAATGGGGACCTCATATTTTTTGAATGTAATATTTTTTAAAAAATGAATAAATAAAATATAATTTTAAAAAAAAGAACTGTTCAAACTATTTTCCATTTCACTTATTTCCACGTCTTATCCTTTCCTAACAGTGTGTTATGGTTTAAAATAAGGATAATTTGCTATAATCTGTTTGAATACATGTAATACAGTAAAATATCTAAGGTGTCCCAGTTACTTCTCCATGTCAACATACTTACATAAACAATTATACAAATCTCAATGACTTTTATATTGCAGGCAACCCATGAAGCAGTGTAATAGATGGAACAGAGAAATATTGGGAGTATCATTTGTGTCAAATCTGATCACAAATCAATTTTTAATTTTAAAATAAATAAAAATAAAAATAAATACTGCAGATAATAACACAACCTGCAGTAAATTTTTTAAATAATGTAACACTGTGAGAAATCGTCATAAGATTTTTTGACCCAATAACTTGTCTTTCAATATAAAGTAATTCTTATGTATTTTGCCTCACAATTTCCTCCTCGTCTGTTGAAGTAGAGTGAGTGGAACCATCCATTTCTCAGGTAAATTCAACACTACAGTCTTAATTCTCTCTTAATTAACACACCCAATTAAATTCTTTCTTTTCCATATGTTCTTTGAGTTTACAAAAGTGACTATGGGGAAACGGACTTGGCCCAGTGGTTAGGGCGTCCGTCTACCACATGGGAGGTCCGCGGTTCAAACCCTGGCCTCCTTGACCCATGTGGAGCTGGCCCATGCGCAGTGCTGATGCGCACAAGGAAAGCCACACCACGCAGGGGTGTCCCCCGCGTAGGGGAGCCCCACGTGCAAGGAGTGCACCCTGTAAGGAGAGCCGCCCAGTGCGAAAGAAAGTACAGCCTGCCCAGGAATGGCGCCGCCCACACTTCCCGTGCCGCTGACGACAACAGAAGTGGAAAAAGAAACAAGACACAGCAAATAGACACAGAGAACAGATAACCGGGGGATGGGGGAAATTAAATAAATAAATAAATCTTTAAAAAAACAAAAAACAAAAAAAACAAAAGTGACTATGTTCCTCTGTTCAAAAAATTCATACTGAAACTTTGATACATTAATTTATTGCTTTATATTTCTATGTCTTTTCATGAACTTTTATCAATATATGTTACAGTCATTTCAGATTATTATTTGAAACAAAAATCTTACTCTAACAAGGAACTAACCATGTCATTTCAAGGACATTCACACCAGAAAATCTACTGGTTGATAAATTAATATTCAGCTGTCTGAAAGTCCTCAACCTTGGAATATGCTGAAAGGATTTCTATTTCTTCAGTTGCATCTCTGCTTTCCTACAATTTACCTTCATCGTGTTATAGTCACACATTTCATCAAGGCATTCAGGGTTCCAAGGTATTATTTCTCAATAGCTAACTCCAAATTGCATTTTTATAGCATTCTACAGTTAATAATTTGGAATTTTCTTTCTCCCCCACTTCTTTGCCCTCCTACTTCTAGTTGTCTTCTTTATTATTCTTCTATCATCTAATCTTTCACCACTCTATCCCTGCCTTGTCCCATTCTTTTGGAACTTCACTATTTCTCCATTATCCTTTAATTGCATTGGAGTATGTTTTTGGCAAGTCATTAACATATACCAAATATTATCGTTTTAAAATAAATCTCTCCTTAATGATCACAGATGTAATGATTAGTTTCCTGACTTTTGATAAACTTCATTAAAAATAAAAATAAACAATAAATAAAATGAACAATATTATTTTTGTAAAGATAATATATGTTTAAAACTGAACTCCAGCACATCTTAGATGTACATCAATTTATTATAAAATACTCTTAGTCCAGTCAAGTATTACTGAATTTAGACCAATATGGAATCAATATGTATTTCAATAATTTGGGATTAAAAATTACTTAGGGGAATTGTGGGAAGATGGTCTCGGATTAAGCAAGCAAAGCTCAGGTCTCTCACAAAAAAATGGAGACAACCAGCAAGCTGGTTGCAGAATAAGGAGCTCCTAGAGTCAGTTTCTGCTACAGGGCAGTTTGTAAACACTCAGAGCTACCTGGAGCTAGCTGTAGCACCTGTTTGGGGGCTCCAGGAGATCAGAAGGGCATCCTGAAACATCCTTGAAGGAGTGGAAAGAGAAGACTTGCCATCTGCACAGAAGATCCATAAGTTGAGTACTCCACCACAGAGGACAGTGCCTAACTTCCACTGGAGTCACAAGCCAACTTGGGAGCTGTTCCATGACTGCAACTGAAAGTTCCACTTCCCAAAAAATGGAGGAGGAAGAGACAGTTGGGCACCAACTTCTGCTACTGGTGAGTAAATTCAGCAGGCTGAAGTATAATCCTAAGAACAGCTACAGTTTGAACCTGTCCAAGTCAGAAAGAGACTGGTAGCTGCCTTCTTGATTCCATGCCAGGAATGAGGGAAGTGGGATGGACTGAAAATCACAGTGCTGGTAGGGACTGGCTTCCAAATCAGATTGCAGGTCTAGCCTAGGTCCCAGCCCCACCTCTGGCACAGAGGAAGCTGGGGGGACCTGCACCAGCCTCTCCGGGAAATTACCAGCCAAGCCATAGAGGCCAGTGATTATCCTATTTTGGGATTACAGGGTGCTCCAGGAGCTATTCTGTGGCTGGAATTTAAGGCTCCATTGCCACAAACATGAGAGGAAGAGATGGTTGGCCACCGATTACAACTACTGATTAGTAAAGTCTGCTGGCTAAAGCATAACCCTAAGAACAGCTAAAGTATGAACCTGTCTAGGTCAGAAAGAGGCTGGTAGCTGCCATTTTGAATCTGTCCTCTGCTTGAGGGAAGTCAGGCTGACCAAAAATCACAGTGATGGTAGGAACTGATTTCTTTCACCCAGACTAGCCTGCAGCTATAGTTTAGGTTTCAGCTCCACTTCTGGCAGGGAGGAGACTGGTAGTCCCTGCACCAGACTATCCAGGTAATGGCAGGTACAGTTGGGTGGCACAAACTAAATAATCAGAAGTCTAATGACGCAACTGCAATGCTCTTGGACTCCCACTGCAAAGATTCCTGCCATACCTGCAATTCCATCCCTGCCCCAGGGAGGGGAGAAAGAGGTTGAAAACTTCATCAGGTTCTGTGGGCAATGACAGTCTAACCCAGCATCACTGAGATTATTCCCACAACTGTGACTCTGCCCCTACTCCTGGCAAAGGAGCAAGTTGAGACAAGCTTCATCAGGCCCTGGGGCAATGAGAGCAGCTTGGCAGTTTATAGCAACACCTATATACTTGGTTCCTACAGCACAACCAACTAGGGAGAAAAGTCAGGAAGCCCTAAACTGAAGAGAAAAACTGCACCCAGAATAATTATTCTAGTAATCGAGATGCCAAGACACCAACGAAAAATTACAATCCACACCAAGAAACAGGATGATATGCCCCACTTAAAGGAACAAGATAAGTCTCCAGATAACATAAAGGAGTTGAGACAACTAATCATATATGTTCAATCAAATCTCTTTAATAAATTCAATGAGATGGCTAAAAACATTAAGGATATTAAGAAGACATTGGATGAGCTAAAAGAAGAATTTGAAAGCATACATAGGAAAATAGCAGATCTTACGGGAATAAAAGTTGCAATAAATGAAATTTTAAAAATCACTAGAATCATATAATAGATTTGAGGAGGCAGAAGAAAGGTTTGGTGAGCTTAAAGAAATGACCTTTGAAAGTGAACATACAAAAGAATAGATGAAGAAAAGAATGGGAAAAATTGAACAACAGTTCTGTGAAGTAAATGACAAAAAAGACATGCAAGCATATGAATGTCCCAGAAGGAGAAAAGAAGGGAAAAGTTACAGAAGGAATTTTTGAAGAAATAATCAGTAGAAAATTTCCCAATCCTATTGTAGGACATAGAAATCCATGTCCAAGAAAAACAATGTACTCCCATTCAAAAATTATCAGAGTAGACCAATTTGGAGACACATACAAATCAGAATACCAAAAGTAAAAGAAAAAGCAGAGAATTCTGAGAACAGCAAGAGAAAAGTAATGCGTAACATACAAAGATACCCACTAAGATTAAGTGCTGATTTCTCACCAGAAATCATGGAGGCAAAAAGGCAGTGGTGTGATAAACTTAAGATACTACCAGAGAAAGACTTCCAACCAAAAATCTTATATCCCCCGAGATTGTCTTTAAAAAATGGGAGCAAGTTTAGCCTATTCACAGATAAACAGAAACTGAGAAAATTTCTAACCAAGAGACCAGATTTTCAGGAAATATGAAAAGGTCCGCTCGAGCCTGAAAAGATAACACAGGAGAGAGAAGCCTGGAAGAGAGTCTATAAATGAAGATTACATCAATAAAAGTAACTAAAAGTGTCAAAGCAGCAGTGAAAACAAATTATGACAGATAAAGCTCAAACAGTGAGGAAGAAATTTAACAATTGATAGAAAGCACTTGTATTCAGAAAACTGCAACTCAATGTTAAAACAAAAAAGGTCTAAACTGGAAGAACATTCAATGCTCATGGATTGGAGGTCTAAATATCATTAAGATGTCAATGCTACTCAAATTGATATACAGATTCAATGCAATCCTGATAAAAAAGTCCACTGATAATTTTGTTAATTTAAAATATAATTATCAAATTTATTTGGAAGGGTAAGGGGTCCTGAATAGCCAGAAACATTTTAAAAAGGAAAAGTGAATTCTTATCCCCAGACTTTGAATAATATTACCTAGCTATAGTGATAAAAACAGCATGGTACTGGCACAAAGAAAGACACATAGACCAGTGGAACCAAAAGCATGGTCCAGAAACAGACCCTCACATTTATATTCAAGTGATTTTTGACTAGCATGTCAAACCCACACAGCTCAGGCAGAACAGTCTATTCAAAAAATGGTGGTGAAAAAACTGGATATTCATAGCCAAAAGAAAGAAAGAGGACCCCTATCTCACACCTTATTCAAAAATTAACTCAAAATGGATCAAAAACTCAAGAATAAAAGCAAGAACCATAAAGCTCCTAGAAGAAATTATAGGAAAATATCTTTAAGACTTGGTAGTAAGTGGTGGATTCTTAAAGGAGATAAGAAGAGAACTGAGATGGACTACTGATGCTTAATGTATGTAGAAGTTTTAATTACCTTTACTGTGAAAGTGTGGAAATGTATAGAAGATAGGTGTGTCACAGAGTCTGGCCTCATTATGGTATTTATCATTTATCACTTACAAATGATAAGTGATATCACTTTTATCATTTATATAAATTTTATAAATATTATAATAATAGGGTGTGTTGGGGAAATACTTTGATTAGTATTAATATTTTGACAATGCTCTTTAAATATTAGTTAAAAATGTAAAACCAATTTGAAACATCTCTGTGAAAAAGTGTACCTATGAGTGCCATCTGCTGGCTGGTCTGGAAATTGTGTGAACAAAAAAACAACAAATTCTGAGTTACTAAATCTCCCAGCTATTTGGAAGGGCTCTCCTCCTCCAACACCAAGATATTAAGCTGAGATAAAATCCCTGGAAGGTGACTGAGGGGGAAAGACCCCCTCCTCCCCACCAGCTGATACAAAGGACAAGGGAGGGGAAGTTGGGGGACATTTTGTTTCATTGAATTTGGCTAGTAGAACCTACTTTAAATCTCAGCTCTGGCCAAGCCAAACAAAGAAAAATGAATGGAGAAATATTGCTATGCAACAGTGTGCCAATACGCACCATCTGCTAGTTAGTCTAGAAATTGCATGGGCAAAAACTGCAGTTGGGTCTCTATATTCTCTAACATCTGGGAGAAAAATCTATGCCCAATTAATGAGTACCTGGTATGATTTTTGTAATTCAAATTGGGCCAAAGTTAAGTTAAACCAAATAGCAAGGAATAGTTGTTAAAAAAAATAAGCAAGAGAGAGAAATTAGCTATCAGAGTAAATATATCAAAATATTCAAATACCTAGATCACAAAAAAATATATATAAGCCAGACTAAGAGACAGAAGAAGATGGGCCAGCCGAAGGAACAAACCAAATATACTGAAGAGATACAGGATTTAAGGCAATTAATCAAATATAATCACACAACTCTCAGAAACCAACTTAAATAATTGAATGAAAATATGACTAAATAGAGGAAATGAGGGAAACACTGGGTGAGCATAAAAAACAAATTAAAAGTCTGCAAAGAAAAGTAACAGACCTTATGGAAATGAAAGACAGGAAGACTGAGATTAAAAACATACTGGAGGCACATAAGAGCAGATTGAAATTGCTCAAAGACAGAATTCGTGATTTTAAACACAGAGCATCTGAGCTGGAAAAGACAGGAGAACAGAAAGAGAAGAAAATAGAAAAACTGGAACAGTGTCTCAAGGAATTGAATAGCAATGCAAAACACAAAAATATATCACTATCAGTGTCCCAGAAGAGAAAAATGGAAAAGGAGCAGAAAGAATATTTGAGGGAATAATTACCAAAAACTTTCCAAACCTTAGAAAATACATAAATATGAATAGCCAAGCTAGACAATGCTCTCTAAACAGAATAAATCCAAACAGATCTACCCAAGACATATACTATACAGAATGACAAGTATAAGAAGTAAAGAGAAGATTATGAAAGCAGCAAGAGAAAAGCAAAGCATTACAAAAAAAAAAAAAAAAAAGGAACCTCAGTAAGATTAAGGTTTGATCTTTCATCAGAAACAATGGAGGAGAGGAGAAAGTGGTATGATGATTTTAAGGCACTGATAAAGGAAAACTGTCAGCCAAGAAGAATTCTGTATCCAGGAAAACTGTCCTTCAAAAAACAAGGGTGAGTTATAAGTCTTCACAGGCAAAAGAAAAAAAAAAAAAAAGATAGATTATGTTGCCATAAGACCAGAATTACAAAAGAATCTAAAGGGAGTGCTGTAGTCTGAAAGGAAAAACAACAACAAAAAACAAACAAACAACAAAACAAAGGTGAGTGACTCGGAAAAGAGTGTAGAAATGAAGATTATTAGAACGGGTAAATTAAAGGATAAAAATCTAGGCAAAAGTGTGATATGAAAAGAGAAAACCAAATGTTAAAATGGATCAAGAAAGTAATGCCTTTACAATAATAACATTGAATGTTATGTTGTCCAAAAGAAGTTCATCTTAGACATAAGAACACAATCAGGTTAAAAGTATAAGGTTAGAAAAAGATATTTCACACAAGTAATAACCAAAAAATTGAACAGGAAAGAATTCTATGAAACCAACATTACCATAACCATAATACAAGCCAGAAAAAGATACTAAAAAAAAGAATTTACAGACCAATAACTCTAATGAATACAGATGCAAAAACCCTCAACAAAATACTTTCAGACTTAATCCAAAAGTGTATTAAAAGAATTATACACAATGATCAAGTGGGTTTTATCACAGGCTTTCAAGAAAATACACAAGAAAATAATTAGGGTAACAAACAACATCAATAAATTGAAGAAGAAAAATCATATGATCCTTTCTATTGATGCAGAAAAGGCATTTGACAAAATAAACCAAACTTTATTGATAAAAAATCACTCCAAAAGAGGAATAGAAGGAAGCTTTTTCAATATGGTAAAGTGCATATACATATGAAAAACTTACAGCTAGCACTGTAAAGTGAAAGGTCAAAGATGAAAGACTGAACGCCTTCCAACTGACTATAAGACAAGGATGCCCACTGTCCCCTTACTATTCAATAGTGTACTAGAAGTTCTAGCTAGAGCAATTAGGCAAAATAATGAAATATAATGCACTCAAATAGGAAAGGAAGAAGTAAAACTTTCACTATTCACTGATAGCATGATCTTTTATCTAGAAAATCCTATAAAATCAACAAAAAAGCTACTAGAATTAACAAATAGCAAAATAATAAAATAGTAAAAGTTTGTGATGCAATATTAATATGCAAAAATCAATAATGTTTCTATATACTACTGATGTTCAATCTGTGGAGGAAATAAGAAAACTTCCATTTATTATAGTGACTAAAACATTCAAATATTTAGGAATAAACTTAACCAAGGACATAAAGTTTTGTATTCAGAAATCTACAAAACATCTCTAAGAGAAACAAAAGATAAATGGAAGGACATTCCATGTTCATGGATTGGAAGACTATCATTAAGTTGTCAATTGTACACAAAGTGATTTCCAGATTTAATGCAATCCCAAAGCAGTGTTTTTTGTAAAAATTAAAAAGCTAGTTATCAAATTTATTTGGAAATGTGAAGGGCCCTAAATAGCCAAAATGTCTTAAAAAAGAAGAACTAAATTGGAGGACTCTCACTTCCTGACTTTAAAAATATTACTTAGCAATAGTGGTAAAAACAACATGTAACTGGTATAAGGACAGACAGATTGACTAATGGAACTGAACTGAAAGCTCTGAAATAGATTAAACTATGAGGCCCAACCACCTTGGACAGAAGAGCCTATTTAACAAATGGTGATGGAAGAACTGGCTAGCAATATACAGAATAAAGAAAGAAGTCCCCTATCTCACACCTTATTAAAAAAGTATCTCAAAATGGTTCAAGGACTTAAATATTAATATAAAAACAACAAACCGAAATTTCCTTGAAGAAAATGTAGGAAACTTCTTCAAGATATTGTGGTAGACAGCAGTTTCTTAAATCTTATATCCAAAGCAGGAGCGACAGACGACAAGAATAGATGAATGGGACCTCCATAAAATTAAACAACATTTGCACCTCAAAGGGCTTTGTCAAAGGATGAAAAGGCAGCCAACTCAATGGGAGCAAATATTTGACAATCACATATCTAAGTGCTTAATATCCATGTTATATAAAGATATGATATAACTCAGCAATAGAATGACAAACTACTCGATTAAATAATGGGCAAAATAGTTAAAAAGACAACTGTCTAAAGAAGAAATACAAATGGCAAGGAAACACATAAAAAATATTCAACCTCATTAGCAATTAAGAAAATGCAAATCAAAACTACAAAGAGATATCATTTCATACTTATTAGATTGGCTGCTATTAAAGTGGGAAAACTAAATGTAGGAGAGGAACTGGAGAGATAGAAATGCATATTCACTGTTTGTGGGAATGTTGAATATTACAACTGCTGCGGAGGACTGTTTGGCAGTTCCTGAGAAAGTTGAATATAGCCTTGCCCTGGGACCCAGCAATACCATTTTTTTCTATACCCAGAAGAACTGAGAGTAGTGACAAGAAGAGTAATCTACACACCAATGTTCATAGCAGTGTTATTCATGATAGTCAAAATTTGGGAACAGCCCAGGCTGATCATCAACTGATGAATGAATAAACAAATTGTGGTGTAACACACAATGGAATATCATGCAGTGATAAGAAGAAATGAAGTCATGGAACATGACAAAATGCATGAACCTGAAGGACATTTTGTTGAGTGAAGCAAGACAGACACAGAAGGACAAATACTGTAAGATTGCATTATGAACTAAATATATTTTGTGAAATATAAATATATGATATGAAATTTGAATATGGGTAAAATTGCATATATAAGACTGCTTTTCTTTGAAGCTGAAAAAAATGTAGGTTAATATTACAAAATAATATCTGACAAAAATTATACTGAGAGGAGACCAGACACAGAACACTACACATTGTATTATTTCATTTTTATAAAATGTAAATATAAATCAATTTATAAAGATGAAATTGGATTAGTGGTAATGTAGGGCTGGGGAAGGAAGGCTAAAGAGTATGGAGTCTTTCTTTTTATAGTAATGAATTTGTTCTAAAATTTTTTGTGGTGAAGAATGCACAACAGGGAAGCGGACTTGGCCCAATGGATAGGGCATCCGTCTATCACATGGGAGGGCTGTGGTTCAAACCCCAGGCCTCCTTGACCTGTGTGGAGCTGGCCCATGCGCAGTGCTGATGCGCACAAGGAGTGCCATGCCACGCTGGGGTGTCCCCCGCATAAGGGAGCCCCATGCACAGGGAGTACGTCCCATAAGGAGAGCTGCCCAGTTTGAAAGAAATTGTAGCCTGCCCAGGAATGGTGCCGTGCACACAGAGACCTGATGCTGCAAGATGATGCAACAAAAAGAGACAGAGTCCCGTGCAGCTGACAACAACAGAAGCAGGCAAAGAAGAAGAGCAGCAAATGAACACAGAGAACAGACAAACAGACAACTGGGGTGGGGGGGGGGGGGAGGTGCGGAAGGGAGAAAGGGGAGAGAAATAAATAAAAATAAATCTTAAAAAAAAAGAATGCACAACATTTTGTCTATGCTAAAAGCCATTGAATATATACTTTGAATAGATCATATGATGTGAACACATCTCAATAAAACTACTTAAAATTAAATAACTTGCAAGAATAGTCAGAAATAGCAGCTATGTACAGCAGGAGAAGCATAGAGAGATCAAGGAGTGAATAATTTTCTTGTTAGCTTGTTATTATTAGTAGTAATGAAATAATGAAAATGCTTTAACATGTTTAAGGTGATCAATGTACAATCATGTAATTATAACAAACATTATTGATTGTACATTTTGGATTAATTTTTTACTTTACAAATATGTAGCAATAAAATTGATTTGTTAAGAAAAAATATAGGAATGTTAACCTTACCTGATTTAAAAAAAGGATGAATTGGATTGATTCACAAGTTAATACATAACTTAAGTAATTTTACCATGATTGATTATTCACAGGGTTGGAAAATAAGAATAATGACTGCTAGAATCAGATTCTTTCCTTGAAACTTATTATAAGTAGATATCATTTGTGGGATTTATTTAATAATATGAAATTTACTAAGAGAAAATGTGTTGTCTTCTGTTGTGCAAACTAATTGATTTCTTACAAAACCTGGACTTATTTCAGAACTTGAATAAATGAAGACTGAAAGATATTATTTTCCATGCAAGTGTAAATGCATGCATGTTTGGTAATACATTAGTAATTAAGGGAAACAGATAGTTATGAAGATTCACTGTCTTTTCACAACCCCTAAAACAAAAACTGCAGACCCTTGGACAAAACCATTAATGAGCCCTAAAGCACAACACATGTTATTCTGGACTAATTTAAACTATTTTACATGATTTCTTGAAACTTTGAAACGTACACTTCCAGTCCTTCACCATGCACTCTCAATTTCATGCATATAAGGGAACATTTACCATGAACATAATTCCACACTCTAGTTTTCTTGTTCCCTCTATCTTTTGAATATTGTAACAACTTAGAATAGACTGAGATTCTGCTCATAGAACAAAAATAGAGAAAAAACAAAAAATTTTCTTTTCCTGCTTGTTTATGCTCTTTAAGACCATCTGAAACATTTAATTAGATAGCTTGGTTGTGGCTGTTGTTTTAGGCCAATGTATTAACTGATTTTTAAAAAATATTTTATTACAGAAGTTGTGAACTTAAAAAACAGCCATGCACTTGTGTGTAATTCCCATACAACAATTCTCCAACACACCACACTGTTGTGAAACAGTTTTTACATATATGAGATAATATCATCAAACTATTAAAACTAACCGTGGACTGTAGCATATTTTGGCATATTTTTTTCCATACCTCCTGTTATTAACACAGTACATCTTTGGCTTTGATGCAAGAGTAATACAGAATTGCTGCTAATTATAGTTCATAGGTTACATTAATTGTACTTTCCCATGCTACACCCTGCAATTGTGATGTATATCAGTTCTAGTTCATGGAAGGACATTCTTGCATTTGCACTACTAACCACAATTCTCATTCACCTCTGGTTTTATGGTTCACTGCCCTAAAATATTCTTTAGCACTCTTTCAATTAACATTTTCTGAGTTTTATTGATAACATTGTATGACTAACTTGATTTAAATGGCTACTTCAGTATTTGTAAATAGCTCTATATATAGTAAAGACAGATTCATAGTGAAGTTTGAGTCCTTAAAAAATATTTTTTGACTTTATGTTCACCAATATTCCTATCACATTAATACTATTATATTATATAAAAGCAATGTGCCGTCAAAATTTGATCACAGGATAAAAAATATTATTTCATGTTTACTAATTGATTTTAGTTTTCTAGCTTGAATTTCCATGTGACAATCTTACACAGCTAAGGCTTCATGGCTTTCAGGGTAAATAAGATATATAAAATGATTCTGTGTTTAACTTTCTTTGTAGTTCTTACCAGTATCTGAGTTTTTTTATGTCTAGAATTTGTAATTATACATTATGAATTTAATATTTTAAAAGAGTTTAAATAACAGATATGTTCAAAATGTTAGCCATGTTGAATAAAAATGAGTAAGTAAGGATTAAAATCAATAATAAAAAGTTTAAGCATGAAGTCTCTTCAGCACTTACATTTCTTCCATCTCAAACACATGGTATTATTTATTAAACAAACAATCAAAGAAGTCAAAGGAAATTTCAGCACTCTGTATTTGATAATGGAATTTTTTACTAAAAGGAATATGGCTCCAGAGACTTAAATCTTTGGTCTGTTCATATGCCAGTTGAGCCATGAATCTCAGCAGAGTGGCAACACTTACTATCCAATCCATTAGACTCACCCAGGATGACTAACAAAAGTATGATGAAGGACAATGCTCATCCCAAAAAAGAATATCTGTAGCTGCAAGCAAGACAGCTCCATCTGTCCCATGGGATCTAAGCCCTTTCTTAATCAGGAACAGAGTGGAATTTATCATCCCTAAATCTTCAAGACTGAGGAATGAACAAACTTGGGGGAGAATGCAACTATGGGCTAAAGTGGACTTATTACTCCAGCAGTGGAATAACTTGTAACATTGACATAAAGGCAGTGGCTGCCAGAAGTTCCGAGAGGAGGGAGAGGGGAAAAGATGCAGCATGGGGCATTTTCAGGGCATTGGAATTGTCCTGAATGACATAGCAATGATGTTTACAGGCCATGGTAGATTTTGTCAAAATCTATAAAATTGTGTGTTGAAAAGTGAAAGTATAATGTAAACTAAAGACCACTGTTAGTAGCAATGATTCAATGTGTGTTTTTCAATTGTAACAAATGTACCACACTAATGAAAGATGTTAATGCAGGAAAGTGTGGGAGAGAAGGGGGCGAGTTACATGTGAAACACCCTATATTTTTGATCTAACATTTATTTAATCTAAAGCTTCTTTATAAATAAATAAATACATAATGTTTACATAAAAATTTATATGGCATTTAAAAAAGGAATACAACAGTATGAAATTTTCTGAACTTATTTCAACAGAGATTGTAAAACTGAGTCCTCTATCCTGCATACTGGCAGGTAGCAGATTCATCCACTACATTGTAAAGTTTTCCTGAGCTAAATAGAATATTGCTAACTAGAATATTCCCCTCTATGTATAACAGTGAATTTATTTTTCTTTTCTGCAAAGACTTGAAGAATATATTTTTCAAACTTAATAACTGGAAGAAATCATTTGTTCTTTTATACATGTATTCCTTATTTATTCATCTACATAACCATCTAATATTTAATGTATTTATAATTAACTCCAGGTTTCAAAATATTTTGTGTGAATTACATGTAAACTATGGTTTACAAGTTGTGTGGCTGAATTATAAGCAAATGCTTGCATGGTTTTTCATATTGTGTTATGAGAAATTCCCAGACTGCCCCCAAAGTATGAAGGATTGTGAATGTATTTTTATTTTAATGACAATGATTCAATTATTCACTTTGTATCACCAGAATACATAATCCAGAGTTTGGCAGAGACTATAATAGGCAAAACTTGTTGTAATTATGAATTAAGTAGCAATTAAGTACATAAATATTTCCAATATTAAGTAAAACACCATGATAAAATTTGTTCAGATACATTTGCGGTCATTCGGCATACTAAAATGCTACATAGAAAGCAGAGCCACTTCTGACCTCCTCTATGTGCTTTTCAAACATCCGCTCCATCAGGTGCTATTATCCACTGAACCTGCACTTCCATGAAAAGTTTTCAATTCTTTTAAAATTGCTGGGATTTAATATTTTTAATACAATGAATAAAAAGAAGACATTGGGCTCATTATGTGAGTAAATTGATCTCATTGTGCGGATAACCTTCCTATATAAATTTTCTGGTCAATTTCCTTTAAAGTCTTTCTCAAAAAAACTAACAAACGGAAAAAAAAAAAAAAAAAAACAGCAAGCAGGTGCCTGTCCAATTTACTGAGGATATCAGGCTTTTTTTCAAAGACCCATCCCAATAGTGGAACTGGCCCTTTAGCAGGAACATCCACTAGCTCTGGTGGAACACCATTCTCCACTGTGCTTTGTCTTATGGGAATCACAAACCTTAATCTGAAAATGTGACACGATTGTTACTTTTTTTATAATAAAGAAAAAATGTATTTTTCAAATACATAGTTTCAGTTCAGATATTACCTAGCTGTAAAGTGGATTCCAACTGTGTTTCTGCATGAAATCAGTTTTTATTAAATGTTCTTAGTGCAGTCTTCAAAGCCCAACATACAGCTGCAAAAAACAACCTTCTCACAGAAAAGATATCTAGCACTTTTTTTTTGGACAGACCAAATTTAGCCAGCTCTACCTCTGGAGTTAGCTCACATCCTTTATATTAGTGAAGAGGTTGTTAGAAAGCATTATTTGGGGAAACTTAACAACTGTGGAGCTGACCACTTAGGAGAAGATGTCCTTCTACAATTTTATAACTAAGAAGTCATTGCCTCTCATTGGTTTGTGTTGACTGGGCAAAGTCCAGTTTATGCATATCATATACAGACAAGGAAGGGATGGAGATGCTTGCCGTATTTCTACCCATAAAACATACATGGCTGAAAGCAATGGACCCCCAGGATCACTGAAACACTGAACTTCCTATTGTAGCAACAGTTAACCTAGTACATAAAGTGATCTGTTAACAGAAAACTACAGGGAATATAGCCCAGTCTTACACTTATTGAAGCTGTGGAAGCCATAAATATTCCTTCTTCCTGATGCTTATCTAATGTATTAGTGATGCACAGTCTAAAATTATGAGGTATTGCATTCTACACTTTGAGCTCTGGAATCTTATGGAAGGAATATGTCTTTTACACTGGTATTTCAAATTCAAGCACAATATACATTGTTTACTTTGCTATGTCAAATTGATCATAATTTACAACTTAAGATTCTTTATGTCATATTCAAAATATTATCATTGTAAATAAATTGTTCTGTTTTCATGTACAGTCCCCATTAGTGAAGTTGGAGAAATATCTCAACCTCCTTTAATAAGTGTTAGGAAAATGATCAAGATATCATGTCTCTGGAAACAAAGTATTCCTGCTTATTCTCAGGGTTTCCATATAATAACTGAAGTGATTGTCACTAGTGAATCCAAACTGAAAGGATTTGTTTAATGGACAAAACACCCTTCTAAAGGTGTGAAAAGTATCATGTGAGTGGGTTAAATGTTATTGTTACTGACTTATGAGACCCTCTCTTCTTCTAGTTCAAGAACGACTTAATTAAGAATTTGCATTTGCCTCCTTGTGTTCTTGCTAGTTCTATGGAGTCAACTAATTATATATATCTCAGTGATATAAGTTCAGAGAATTGAAAGAGGGGTTTACCCACAGTGAATTACTCAGAAAAGAAGTATCCTTTTTTGTATTAACACCCCTCTTTTTATTTGAAACTGTTATCCTTTATGGATGAACAAAAACAACATCAAAAAGTAAAGAGTGAGCATTGCAGAAGACAAGTTGGGATGATTCATGAAGAAAATTGAAGAGGAGGAAAAGATGAAATTAATAAAATAAATACTTACAAGTTAGTATTGTGTTTAATTATGCTGGGTAGAAGAGTCAGAATTTCTGGTAAGTATATGAAATTGTTTCAGGTGCAGACAAGGAAAGGATGAGTAGAACATATTTAATTGCAGTGATAGCGATCTTGACAGAAAATATTCTCTCATATCAAGAGCCTCTATGTTCAAGTTTAGTTAAAAATGAGGGGACATAGAGGCATTACATAAATCCTGTGGGAAAACAGATTTTGTTAAATAATAGTCAGTGCCCAAGGGTAATTTCAAGCAGATAATTGGCTCTAGTTGGAGACAAAATAGGACCCAAACAACTGTGCATAAACATCACTTTTGTATACCATATAATACTAATATATTTGAACATGTTAATTTCTTTTGTATTCTGAAAGAGAGGACGAGAATAAGTCCATAATAGGTTGCTACCAAATCCCTGGAAGCCAGGTGTTCCCACCCATTCTGTAAATGTCTCTATGAGGAATGGAGTGATTTTCACTAGTGAATCCAAACTCAAAGGGTTTATTTCTTGGGCAAAACAGGTCTTATGAAATTGTCAAAACTGTCAGCAAAAAAAGGATTCAATGCCATTTTCCAACCTGGTGCCAAAGCCCAGCATACTTCAAAAGCTGTGTTAGTTTCTAACACATTGGGCATATTAAAAAGTGATGCAATATTTGTCCTATTCTTCACAAAAGTGGTAGAAGCTGATCAGTCAGATCCTGACAGGAAAGCAGAATAATTTTCATGGTTCTTAGAAATACTAATTACATTTCTGTTATTGATTTTAAGTTAAATTAAACTATTCATAGACAACACAAACATTATGAATTTAATCACTGAAATATTGTTTTTTTAGTCCAGTATATAGTCTATTTTGATACATGCACAAAATACTCTTGAATTAGGGAAGAACTGGGGAAATCACTACAATCTGGAGTAAGCTAACTTACTAGTTCAGTGATCCATTATCCAAAGACTTTCTTCAACTTATTTCTTGGGGAAAGAAAACTTATACTCGCAATGTATTCAGCCTGATTAAGAATATCTCACTTTAAATAACTGGAATGCAAATTACAGTTATGCATGTGCCAATTACCATTGCTAGATGGAAAGAAATCTCTTTATGTCTAAGAGATTTCAAAGTGAGTCAGGAGGTCATTCCAGAGGTTACACTTATGCACATCTCATGTAGATTTCACTGTGTGCCACAGTAAACAGTATGTTAAGGAGAGCTGCTCCTGAGGGTGCTAGAGACAATGAAACAAAGTTTGGAGCGAACCTGATGTAATAGTAGATATAAAAACTCAGTTGTATTTAATAGATTCCCATCTTGGTCAAGGTCTATTTGGCACATGGTAATAATACTTCATTGCCAGGAAGGTTCATTCTGGGAATCATGTCTACACAAGGGGAAAAGTAGTCAACTTATATGCTGAGTTTCAGTTAGAAAGAGGCAACATGTGAGCAACAAGGAGGCTTTCAGGAGGTAACTCGTGGGCAATATATAATATTAGGCTAAGATTTAATTTCACAAAACCAAGGTTCATAAGTACAGTCATCAATATCAAGGGCCTAGCAATCTGTCCTCCTTCTCTAGGTACTGTCCAGTTACTCAGGGAATTCTTGCTGCTCTATTAGAGAATGCAGTAGGAATTACAAGGATGGGAATAGTATTCTTTGGGTTCTTCTGTGGGTCTCCACCCACTGCGACAATACCCCATGGCCACTTAAACATATTTCTATTCCATAAAGTCATGTCTCATATGAACCCATCCCTACACAACTCCATATCACTGACAGCCCACACCAGTGATAATCCCCTACCACAGTTACAACCATTCTGCAATCTAAAACCTAACCAAGAACAAAGCAAAAAATTAAAAAATGAATAAAAATAGTAAAAAATAAATTAATAATAATTAGAAACAAACAAGCAAATAAATAAAAATAAAAAATGTTACTCATTGTGCCTTTCATCATCATAAGACATGTTATCTTTTATGTACAATGACAATTTCTTCCATATGTTCCCACAGTGTCTTATGTTTTATGCTTTATTTTCAAAGAAGCTTTATGTTACAGAAAACTCACATAAAAATATATGCCTATATACCAACCCTCCCTTTCCCATATTTTTCCTTTATAACATCTTACATGAAAATATTTCAGTTGTTACAATTGATGAATAAATATCAAAGACTTGCTGCTAATCATGTTCAATGATTTACGTTATGGATTACATTTTGCAACATACACTTTTATAGGATTTGACAAGATTTATAAAGGCTTATATCCATTATTGCAAGATTATACAGAACAATTCCAATGTCCTAAAAATACCCTATGTTCCATCTATTCTATTCTTCATTCCTCCACCCCTTGGGACCTATGGTAACCACTAAGTTTCAAATGTTGAATAACAAGTTCATAATTCCATGCATTAATTTTGATGATTTGACATATTGGTGTGCTTTCTTCTATTAGGCCCCGTATTAGACAGCCAAAGGGATGCTGATGCAAAATATCAGAAATTGGTTGGTTTTTATAAAGGGTATTTATTTGGAGTAGAAACTTACAGATACTAGGCCATAAAGCATAAGTTACTTCCCTTACCAAAGTCTATTTTCATGTGTTGGAGCAAGATGGCTGCCAATGTCTGCGAGGGTTCGGGCTTCCTGGGTTCCTCTGCAATCAGCTCCTCTATTTTCTCCACAAAGTCAGCTGTAGACTGTGAGGCTCTCTAGGCTTCGCCTCTCTCCACTAATGTCAGCTGTAGACTATCAGGTGAATGACTCTGTTTCTTTCCCCAGGTTCCAGCTTAAGACTTTAGCATCATACTCCAACACCAAAACTCCAACATTAAGAACCCTCATCTTGTCCTTTGCCATGCCTTTTACCTGGATTCCCTACCCACCAAGAGTCAGGGACTCAATGCTCTAATGTCATGGCCCAGTTAAAGCCCTAATCATAACTCAATCATGCCCAAGTACAGACCAGATTACAAACATAATTCAATATCTGTTTTTGGAATTCATAACCATATCAAACTGCTACAGGCCCTGCCTGTGTTCTCAAGAGATTATTTGCCCTTTAATTGAGAATCTACCAGGACTCCCATGACAGGAGTTTAATGTTTTCTTGTTTATTGTGTGGGTTTTCACCCACTGAGATAACACCCTGTGCCAACATGGACACATTCATATACTGTAGAAGCATGTCCCAGGTGCACTTTATCCCACATAGCCCCCTACTCCCAACATATTGCACCAGTAATGCTCCCGTTCCATAAATACAAAGGAACATTCTACCATTGTGGTTTTAAATACAAACCTACAAATCCCCAGCATTCATCTTTTCCTTCTTCCAGCCTTCCCTCCAGTTCCATGTAGAGTCAAACCTAACCCTCACACATTAATCCCTCTCACATTACAGCACCATCATAACCCTTCACATCACTGCACCATCACCCTTATCCACTGCCCAACCACTCCCTTCCACCTTACCATACATTTTGCTCATATTAAGCATCAGTTCACCACACTCTATTCTCTTTCTGTCTTCTGATAACCTGTCTTGCAGACTTTAGCTTTGTTAGTCTGTTCAATTTGCTTAAGTCATATTAGTGAGGTCATATAATATTTGTCCTTCAGTTACTAACATCACTCAAAATAAGGTCTTCAAGATCCACCCATGTTGTCCCATGTGCTAATAGTGCATAGCAGTAATAGAATATTGCTCCTGAGTAATATTCCATCATATAATATGCCACTATTTGTTATAATATTCATCTGTTGATGAACACATGGGTTGCTTCCAACTTTCTGAATAGTGACTAATGAACATTGGTGTGCATACATCTGTTCATGTCCCTGATTTCAATTCTTCTGAATAGATACCCTGAAGTAGGATTGCTGGATTATACTAACATAATATGGAACCACTATACTGTCCTCCACAATGGTTGTACCATTCAACGTTCCCACCAGTAGTTGATTAGTTTTCCCTCTCTTCCACATCCTCTCCACCACTTGTATTTGTTTTTTTTTTAATAGCCACCAGTCTAATAGGTATAAGATGATATCTCATGGTTGTCTTGATTTGCATTTCCCTAATGGCTAGTGATGCTGAGCATCTTTTCATGTGATTGTTACCCATTTGTATTTCTTCTTTGGAAAACTGTCTGTTCAAAACTCTCCTCCATTTTTTAAAAAGGGTTATTTATCTTTTCATTTTTGAGCTGTAGGAATTATTTACATATACTTGGTATTAGGCCCCAATCAGATTAGTGGTTACCAAATATTTTCTCCCATTGAATAGGCTAACTTTTCCCTTTCTCTACAAGATTCTTTGAAGCACAATTTTTTTAATTGATTTGAGGATGTTCCATTTATATATGTTTTATTTCATTTGCTCATGTTTTACTTATAAAATTTATGAAGTCGTTTCCTATTAAAAGCCATTGATTGTACTCTTTGCATGAATTGTATGCTTTATTTTTATATATCAATAAAATTGATTTACTTTAATGAAAAAAGAAAAGCTAACTATGAATTTTATTTGGAAGGGCAGGGGAATCTTGATAGCCAAAAACATATTTATAAAATGAAATTTGAGGTACCATTCTGCCTGACTGTGTCGGTTTGTTATTATTTATGAATTACTAAAGGAGATATTGATTATGTTTTGTGGTATAATCAAATATATGTACATTCATCACTTCAATCATTATTAGAACATTTTCATTATTTCGGTAATATAATAATTTAAAAAACAAACAAAAAAGCAAACAAACAAGAAAATTCTTCACCTCTCAATCTTTATTTTACCTGAGTACATTGCTGCTATTTCTGGCTATTCTTCTATTTTTGTGCATTTATTTATTTATTTACTTATTTTCTTACTTACTTACTTGTATACTTATTTAGCAGGGTTTGTTTATTTTTTTGCTTTTTAAAAAATACACTAATTTTTAAAAGATACTTAGCTTACCTACATGTTACATAAAATATATAGGCGTTTCCCTATGCCCTGCTCCCTATTTCTCCCACACTTTCTGACATCAACAACATCCTTCATTAGTGTGGAAAATTTTTTACATTTGATCAACACATTTTGGAGCATTGCCAATAAGCATGGACTATAGTTTACCTATACAAAAAGTAGTTTATATTTTCTCCCACACCTTTTTGTAAGCTATGACCAGATATATAATGACCTATTTCTGTCATTGCAATGTCACTAAGGACAATTCCCAAGTCCCCAAAATTCCCCGAAACTGCACCTGTTTTTCCATTTCCCTCCCCTCAGGACTTCCAATGGCCACTGACTTCAAATCAATGATAAAAGATCTTCCATTGCTAGAATCGCAATAATTCAGTAGTAGAATAATGCTAAACCTACTCTAGTCCATCATTCATTCCCCAATTCTGAGGATTCTGGGGTGGTGATGTCCACTCCAAGTCTAATGGAGAGGTGGCTTAGATCCTATGAGGTAGATGGGTGGAACTATCTTGCTCACAGGTGCAGATACCCTCTGTTCCTTGTGATGGGCATTTTGCATCATCTCTTTGTTAGTTGTCCTGAGTGAATCCAATGAACTGGAGAGTAGATATTGTAACTCTGTTGAGATTCAGGGCCCAGCTGGCATATGACCAGCCTAAAGATTTAAGTGTCTTAAACATACACCTCTCAAGTATAATACTAACTATAGGTTCAAATAGAAGGTGCAGAAGAGCCTTGTATAGGGAGACCATAACTGAGTCCAACTCTGTCATACTGTGGAGCATAAATTCCAGAGCCCTCGCCCCAATTCAGGGCCCACTGGCAGGGCACCAAACTCTTTAGGTGTCTGCCCGCATATATCCAAGATCTTCCACCTATTTCTCTTTCTCCTATTAATAATATTTTACATGTGGGTGGTATATTTGTTACAATTGATGCACACATATTGGAATTTTGTTGCTAACTATGGTCAATAATTTACATTATGGTTGCCATTCTGGATCATACACTTTTGATGTAATTTAACATGGCCTTGATCCATCATTGAAAGATTATGCAGTACAATTCCATTGCCCCCAAAATGCCCCATGTTCCTTCTATTCTATTTATGCCCCCCATCCCCTTGAGACCCATGGAAACCACCAAGCTTCACTCCTTGAAGAATAAGATTCATAGTTACTTGCAACAACATTGAGGGCTTGATGTATTGGCCTGTTTTTCTCTGTTACACACTGCCTATGACCTCAAAAGACTCCTGTCTCTTTATTTGAGAACATAGCAGGACTCCCCAGGATGGGAATACAACATATTACCATTCATTATGTGGGTCTCCACTCACTGATACAACACACTATGACAAGATGAACACTCACATTCCCAAGAAGACTGCTTCAGGTGTATCCTTTCCTGAATGTACCTCACATCCAACATCCTAAACCATTAATTTTCCCCTGCACTATTGCCAATAGAATATCCATAATGTAGTTTCAACCACATACCACAAATCCCCAGAATACTGCTCCTTATTGCAAATCTCCCTCAGTTCCACTGAGTCCAATCCAACCTCTCCACCTTATCCCCTCATGGACTAGCACTGCCCAACCCAGTATTATCACCGCACAGCTGTTATGCTCATCCCCTGCACAACTACATCCTTCCACCTTATCATAGATATTGTCCTGATTGGTATTAACTTACAACCTTCTTCTCCCTTTCTGATTCTTGTAGACATATCTTCCAGACTATAGCTATGTGACTATTCACTTTGCTTAATTCATATCAGTAAGCTCATGTAATATTTGTCCTTCAGTGCTTGGCTTGCTTCATTCAACGTAAGGTCTTCAAGATTCAACAATATACTTTTACCAGAACTGTAGTTGGTGCTGGGGTTTAATGTATAACCAGGGGACCTGAATCTCTGGACTGACCATGTGATAGCCAGGCCCTGAGCCTCAACAGACTTGCAACCCCTACACTCTGGTTTATTGGACTTACCCCACTCAGCTAAAATGGAGGGGAAGAAGGTCAACCACCACACCAGGGAGCCAAGAGTGCCTACAACTGAAAGCAGGAGAATTGCATCCAGCATCCATGTGGAATCTAACCCCCCTCTTGATACACATGTGGAGTGTACACAACCATTCTAAGGTCCACAGAATGGAGGAATAGAATATGGATTAGAGTGGACTTACTGATATTCTATTCATGAACTATTGTGATTAGTAATAGAAGAAAACATGGCATTGGTGTGGAGAAAGTGGCCATGGTGGCTGCTGGGGGTAGAGAATGGGAGGAGGAGATGTGATGTGGGGGCATTTTCGGGACTTGGAGTTGTCCTGGGTGGTGCTGCAGGGACAGTTACCGGACATTGTATGTCCTCCCATGGCCCACTGGGTGGACTGTGGGAGAGTGTGGGCTATGATGTGGACCATTGACCATGAGGTGCAGCAGTGCTCAGAGATGTATTCACCAAATGCAATGAATGTCTCATGATGATTAAGGAGGTTGTTGTTATGGGGGGAGGAGTGGAGTGAGGGGGGTGGGGGGTATAAGGGGACCTCATATTTTTTTAATGTAACATTAAAAAAATTAAGACAAAAAATGATTTAACAATATTAAATCATGTTGTATTAATCAGCCAAAGGGGTGCTGATGCAAAATACCAGAAACCTGTTGGCTTTTATAAAGGGTATTTATTTGGGGTAGGAGCTTACAGTTACCAGACCAAAAAGCATAATTGACTTCCCTCATCAAAGGTATTTCCACTTGTTGGAGCAAGATGGCTGCTGATGCCTGTGAGGGTTCAGGCTTCCTGGGTTCCTGTGACCCAGCTCCATTCTTTTCTCCACAAGGTCAGCTATAGATTATGAGGCTCTCTAGACTTTGCTTCTCTCCACAAGGTCAGCTGTAGACTATCAGATGAATGGTGCAGTCTGTCTCTTTCTCTCTGGAGTTTCTGCCATGTCTAAGGAGCCATCTCTATTCCTCCATGTTCTTCTCCTGGTTCAGGTCCTCCCTTCCTGGGGCTTGCTTCTCTTTCCTCTGCATGCTGACTTCCTGGGGCTCCAGCTTAAGACTTCAGCACTAAGGGGTAGGGACTCAATGCCCTAATGATGTGGCCCAATCAAAAGTTCAAACCATAATGATTGAGTTATGATTGGGTCTTTTAATTGGGCCACATCATTAGGGCATGGCAAAGGACAAAGTTATATTTTTTAATGTCTTATTTTTGTGATCTATGTATCTTTTAAAAAAGGCAATTAAATAAAAAATTAAAAATATATGAGGTTCCCATATACCCCACTCCCACTTCTCCCACACCAACAACCTCTTTAATCTTTTATTCATTATATGTATACCTTTATTTTTCACCCACACTTCCAGTTACTATATAATGTATTTGTAATTAACTCAGTTTTATATATATATTTTGGCTTGTGTTATATGCAGAAACTGATCTGGAAGCAGTATAAATGAATTATGAACAACTGCCTGCATTCTCTTTCATAATATACTGTGAAAAATCTCTAGAATTACTCCTGAACTCTAAGAGATTGTGTATATCTTAATTTTTGACATATCAATTTGCTCATTGTGTACCAACTGAATATAAAACAGCATGGCAGGGAGAATGAATTGGCCAATATTTCTTGTAATTTTTAATTAACTAGCCAAAATAATGGCACAAATATAACCAAATAGTTTCCAGTTTTGGAGATAAGACTCAACCAACCACAATTAAAATTTGCTTAAATTAGAAATCCGCACACTGAAAGTGTAGAAAACAAGTAGAGCTCTTTCTATTCCTCTTTACCTATTTTGCAGGTGTCACTTACATTGGGTGCTATTATCCACTCATCTGCACTTCCATTAACAGTTGCCAATTCTGATAATTCTGCCAGGATTAAGTTTCAATAATGGCTATAAAAGAACACATTTGTCTCATTGCATGACTACTTTCCTTATCTATACATTCTATTCTAATTTAATTTACAGTCTCTCAGTGAACAGTTCAGGAGAGATGTTGGCATGATCATGGAGACAGGAAAAGAAGAGTAAAAGAAGAAATTAATAAGACAAAACTTGCACATATAATGTATTTTATTATATTAAATGATGTATTACACATGATTCTCTAGGGAATCAACAGGATATATCTGTAAGTAGTATGAAATTTTATAAAATTCTCTCACATGATCAAGGGATGAACAAGTCCACCTTCCTTATTGCAGGCTACAATCCAGGATCCCAGATGAATGTCCTCATTGAATTTCGCAGGATGAGTTGGTTCTCTGAAGTAGACATAGGAATTCTCATTCTTAATCCAAAAATTACTTCTCCTTTTAAGGTCTTCAACTGATTGAATGAGCTATTGATCATTGCTGAGGGAAATCTCCTCAGTTGATTGTGGATGTAATCAGTCATCTATGTAATCAACTTACTGATGAGTGAAGTCCATGAAATATTATATTACAGTTAGCCAAGTGCTTGCTTGCCCAAACAGTTGGGCACCATTTCTTGGCCAAGTTAACATATTAGTCTAACTATCACAGTCCACATTTTGTCAACTTGGCAGCTATTACACATCACCTTAAGTCATATTTATTATCTAAATAAAAACAATAACAGGATATAGATATATATTTATATAGATCTTTTCCATTAACAATACTTAACTGTCCTGCTTACTATCGGAAATGCACTAATACTCTCCAGAATAAGGTCCTTGGGCAATATTTCTCTTAAACTTTACAGTCTTACATACTAAGACATGAAACTAACACAACTTATGTCATATGATAAGGTAAAATATTAGGGAAGAGTGCAAAGATATTAATTTTATGTACATATATAAACATATGCATAATAAAACAAGAAAGAAATATTCACAACCATTAAAAAGTCCTCGTTTCTGAAACTGGTCACATGATTGAAGTTCATATTTATCATTACCTTCTTCCACTACCCACTTCATGTTTCCTTTACCCTCAGCAACCACCTCAATTGACTGTGGTTCTTTGTCTGGTGAGGTGACACAAATTTTCATTCCTGAAAATTCTGGGCCATCGTTAGTACTGACTGAATTAATTTGCTGCCATTTCAATTGAATTTAATCACAGGACATGCAGTTCTAAGAGACAATCTAGGGGTCTCTTGTTTTCCAGGCAAACTCTTCTTTACCTCCATTGTGTAGGTGCAGACCTATATTGCCCCTTGCTAGTCAGGATCAGTCACAAAAGAGGGTCCAGTAATTTTTTTCTTTTCCTGATTCTGTGGCATGAGGAGCCCAAAGTGGCCATGTGGCAGTCTTAACTTTCAGGTCAATGAAATGATGGTTGTGTTCTGGGGTGGAAGCACTCCTGCCTTTGGAACTAAGACCTGTAGAAAAGCAGAGATTAAGGTTGTAGGGACAGGAAGAAAAAATTCCCTAGTGAATTACTAGGTGTAATAGTAACTGGTACCACTCCTCTTTCCACATCTTTATTCCAAGACCAATGACTCTTGGTTACCATGGAGTGGATACTGGTTTAAAGCATACACAGCCTCCTGGAGAAAATGCCCCAGAACTGTACCTTGTTGCTACTGTAATTGAGTATTCAAAACACCATACCATGTTTCTATCAATCCAACTGCTTCAGTATGATGGAGAGCATGGTAAGACTAGTGAGTTCAATGAACATGTTTCCATTCCTGCATGCCATTTGCTGGGAAATGGGTACTTTGATCAGAACCAATGCTGTATGAAATACCATTTTGGTGGATAAGGCATTTGGTAAACCCATGGATGGTAGTTTTGGAAAAAGCATTGGGTGCAGGGAAGGCATATCCAGAGTATGTGTGTGTTTCAGTTAGAACAATTAGCTGCCCCTTCCATGGTAAAAGTGGTCCAAGGTAATCAACCTGCTACCACCTAGCAGGCTGATCACTTTGGGGAATGATATCATTTCAGGGGCTAAGTGTAGGTCTCTGCTGCTGGCAGATTGGGCATTCAGCAGTGGTTCTAGCCATGTTGGCTTTAGGAAGGTGAAGTCCATGTTCCTGAGTCCATGCATAGCCTCCATTTCTACTCCCACAGATACTTTTGTTCATGAGCCCATTAGACAATGACAGGAGACACTGGGGAAAGATGCAGAGTGCTATTCACAGAATGGTCATCTTATCAACCTGATTATTAAAATCATCTTCTGCTAAAGTCACGCTCTGGTAAACATTCACATAGGATGCAAATATTTTCATGATTTTGCCCTCTCAGAAATGTTTATCCACATACCTCTTCCCCAGTCTTCTGTGTCACCAAATATCCAATCATGTTCTTTCTATGTTCCACACTGGAGCTAAAATCCCATTTATCACTTGACCCCTATAAGCCCTACTCTGACTGGTTGGCCACAGTGGGGTTTTGGATCCCCTGAAATTAATGCTACTTCTGAGTTAGTGTCTAATAATCCCCCAAATGTCAATCATTTCCTTTTCCCCAATGTAGTTACCCTGGTAAAAAGCTGTAGGTCTCTTTGGGGAAAACTGGGAGGAAGATTAACATTGTATATGTTTGGCAGTGTAATATTATCCTATCCCAAAGGGAACTTGCCTTCCCCTTATTCAAGAGGTTCTGGTTCTGTAAACTGTCTCCAGTATGGAAATTTATTAGGAAGCCCTGACTCTCAATTCCTATAATTCAAATGAGCATTTTGCTCAGTGGACCAATAACTCTTCTGCTTATACAGATCAAGTAGGAATTTAGTCAACTGCCCACCTACTTTTCTTCTAAGTCCCCCATGATGTATTAGCCAATGCCATAGATCTATGCAACTCAGACTCTTTTGATTGCTGTTTGATTCTGCCTTTCACTGTGTAACCCATGCCTGTCTTTTCTTTGGCAATTAAGTCTTGGTACTTGGCTTCTGCCAAAATAGGAACCAATCATCCTCATAGTGTTTAAGGATTCTACTTCCATGACAGAATGTCCAACAGTAATATCACCTACAGAGAAGAGTAACCACAGAGTTCTTCAGGAAAGATGGAGCTAGTCTCACAAATTTATTCTTCATAGTCCTGGTGAAAGGTGTGTTCCTCCATATATCCAAGGGAGGGTGGACAGGTTTTAAATGGTAAATTCATTCTATCATTCCAATCTCTCTAAGCTTTTGGATTTCCTCATCTAAAGTATCTCATAGCAAGTCTGGAATTTCAACCTCAGGCACTGTAGTCAATCTTTTGGTTCATGTTTCTGGCAGTCACCCAAACTGTTAGAGTACTTTAACCCCTCAGTCATCAACACTGAATCCAGAATCTCTTCTTAGTGGACACATATCAATAAATTCAACCTAATCCAACTTTATATTCCTTGAACTAATATCCCACACCCTTAACATCCATTCCCACACATATTCCCATGATTTCTGTCTATATAAATTGGAAAACTCATGCAGTTCTTTTAGAGTATAGAGTACTTCCACATGGGTCACACTTTGTACTTCAACTTTCAGGCTCGTTGGAACTTTAGTTTATCTGGTAAAGTCTCAACAGAATTTAGGGTTTCAATGTCTCCACAGCCATCATCAGCCCATATTTCTCCATTCCCATACTGAGGATTCAACTCGTTTCTAATCAATGCCCTGATGTCAACCTGCAAGGTTGAGATTTTAGTTACCGTTGAAACTCTGCTACTCATACAATGAGACTCTGAAATGTGTGTTCAAAGATCTCAAGTCTGTGGCCAAATGAAACTAGATTTTCTTTCCAAACACACATAAAAACTTCCACATCATTCATTCAGAACTTATGTTGCAAATATTAAGTCTTCAGTTCATCCCATTCTTTTGTAACTGTATCCAACATATTAAGAAATATAAAGCAACTTTTAACTCCACAAAACTCTGCTAAGGTTTTAAAAATACTCTCACACAGATGTTTGCCTCTTATTAGCATGGATGCAGTGTTATCCATGGTGATATTTTGCATAGTTCTATTGCCAACTCAGCCCATGTACTCCCAGCAGTCTCTTGATTACTGGAAACAGAGTCATTAGTCACCTTGAATGTAGTCAGCATAAAGAACCAATTTCAAAATTCCCAGAACCAATTCAGAAATCCCATTTTAAGATTTTGTTTCTCAAGAACCACTCCTCATACTAAGCTGTAGCTCCTCATACTAAGCAGTTCTCTGGGGAAACAGAACTGATGAGAAAATATCTATAGAGCATGAGATTTTATAAAATTGTGTCTCATGACCTTGGGGATGCAGAACTCCAAATTTCATAGGGCAGTCAGAAAGCCATGGACTCAGATGAAGATCCTCATTGAATTCCCCAGGTGATGCCGGCTATCTGAAATATAAATGGGTATTTTCTGTCTGCATGCTAACATCATGTCTCCTTTTAAAGCTTTCAGCTGATTGGATGAGCCATCACTCATTGCTGACAGCATTCTCCTCACTTGATGGAGATGTGGTCAGCCATCTATGTAATCAACTCTCTGATGAGTAAAGTTCATGAAATATCATGTATTACATTTATGCCAGTGCTTTCTTGACCAAACAACTGGACACAGTTACCTGGCCAAGTGGACACATTAGCCTAACAATCACAGACAGCAAGTTGGATTTATGATAAGTGTCTAATCCTAGTTCAGGTACAGGTAAGGATTAGAGAGCATATTTAATTAAAATGACTAAGACCATGGCAGATAATATTCTGTTCTATTACATTGCGGTTTGAGTTCAGGTTTAGTTAGAAAGACAGACATGGAATGGTATTAGGGAAAACTACTGGGAGCACAGTCCTTGGTGTCACTAATTGCCAGTGACAAGGGAAAATTTCAAGGAGATAATTAGCTTCAGATTTTGAAGGAAGAGTTCCCTAGTACAAATTATGAATAAAACAAATTTTACACATCAAAATTATTAATATATTTGAATCCATGAATTTCTTGAGAATCTTTGAAAAGAAGGTGAGTTTTAGATCCCAGTCCCTGTGAAATTCTTGGCAACCAGATTGTTTTACTCATCCCCATTCTTGCCTTCTAAGTAATAATAGAGGGCTTTTCACTCTCACCTGTGAGGCTAAACTCATAGGATTTGTTGAGTGGAAGAAATTACCGTTATGAAAATGTCTGTAATGTTGACATTAGAGGATGAAATCTATGTTCCAGCATGGTGCCAGAATCCAGCACAGTGGTCTGTGTGCTGAGTGGTTATCACATAGTGCTTCATCTTTTGTGCCTAGCTTTTCATCTGTTCACATGTTAGCAATTGTGTCCACTCTCAGATTCCTTTTGGGAGTTTGATATATGAACCTAAAAGAATTTGGACTAGTACCTCATATATAGACCATATTAGTGAGTGTTGTATCATTTTTTTACTCTTCACAATAATGATACAAGTGCATCAGTCAGATCATGTCAGGAAAACAGATGTCTTTCCATAGTTCTTAGAAGTATTATTAACATTTCTATCATTGATATCTAGCTTAATTCACCTATGTTCATATAAGAGACTCATTATAGTTTAAACCTCAGAAATATGTTGACTTTTAGCCCAATATATTGTCTATTTTGGTACATGATGAGAATATACCTGAAAAGAATATGTGTTCTGTACTTTGAAATTATTCATCTTAAAGTGTACTGATTAGGATAAATTGTCAAATGCTTAAGGGCTTAATACCTTTAGCAAGGTTTGTCTCATGTTTTATATGTTGACTAAATTGTCTTTATGTCTTCAGTTATTATTTTGGATATTTTAAATTTCACCTTTGTGTTATGTCATTTTATGAATTACATGTTTTGGTGCTATAAAAGTAGGTGTATACAAATTTGAAATTATTTCTTCCCATTAAACTGTCATTCACAAATTCCTGAATACACATATTCATCCTCTTATTTTTCTGCATTCCTTCTTGTATCCAGTGTGTACAACTGGGTTGGTTTTCCATCAGTCTGAAAAACTTCTGTTAACATTTCTCATACCATAGGGCTGATGGCATTAATTTTCTCTGAGTTTGTATGTCTGAATGGATATTAAGTAATCCCATGTTTCAGTTCTTTCAGAGATATCCATTATTTTCACATCTAACATTAATTTGCATAACTGCTCAAACTTCATAAAAATAAAATCATATACTCTGGTTTTTTTGTGTGTGGGTCCTAGTTCTTTTCTCATCCTAATGCTTACAATTTTGTTCCAAGTATTGTATTAGTGGATTTTCATTTTCACTTTTGCAAGTATTTGAGCATATGATAGATCATATTTTATTTATTCAGTTTTCTAAAAATAATTATTTTGATTGTTAGCAGATTTGGGCTATTAGGAAAATTAAATTTCCCATAAAATTTCTGTGCATATTTGGTGGTGATAAACACTCATTTTTCTTGAATATATAAAAGTGAAATGGCTAGATCAAAACTACATGTATGGAGTGATATTATAAACATGGAGATTAAGATTAAGTCATACCTTGGAAAAGTGTCCCTTCAGAGAAAGATAATTAAAGGAAAAAACTCATTTCCTTGGAATTCTGGAGTTTGATGGAGACTAGAGAAAGATTCTACAAATGCTGAATTAAAAAAAGAGGAAGCAATATAGGTAGGGGATTTATTTTCTAGAACCATCAGTCTGGACCCATCATACTCACTTGGTTCTAACCACCTTAAAAGGCACACATCAGCAGCATGCCCTGAGTCTCTCATGCCAAGGATGCAGACCTTAGAGTCAATCACAACATCAAATTAGGACCCTTTCATATCTAGACAGAAGGTTTCAAGTCTGCAGAGATCCAGGGCAGAATATAACTGGGCTGAGGAATGCTCCATATAATAAGGCCCCAAAGAAAAAGAAAACACTACAGCAGAAATGTTGGCAAGAGTTGCACACACTCAATCTACTCTTTGATTGCTGGACTACTTCAATGACAAAACAAAAGAATGGATGTTTCTAGATTGACCCCATCTGCCTTTCAGGCATGAGATACCCTAACAGAAAAATAACTGAAGTCAAAAATTCTTGTAGAATAAGAAAGGTGGGAGCCTGGATTGAACTGCTATAAGGCAGGATGTGTCCAAAACATGAAAAATGTAATGAAAAGTGGGCAATGAGTTAGGTAGAGAATTTACAAAATCATAGGAGTTGAGAGAAAATTTTTGCACAAAACAGAACAGATAAGGATAACTTAAGTGGGAACTTAAGAGAAGAAACTAAATCTAGGAGATGAAACTATTACACCTAAATAGGCAGTATTAAAAGTCATACAACATATCCAGGGCAAGAATCAGGTGCAGAAAAACTGAGAAAATCTCAACAGTTAATCAAGGGCTATTCTAATGTTGAAGAGTAAGTTGGACCAAGTGTCAAATAAGAGACTTCAGACATAGCCAATCAACACTAAAACTGGGCAAGAGAGAAAAAAAAGGTCTTCAGAGTTAGACCATAAAAAAAAAAAATCAAATGCCCTGAAACTAGGGGAAAAAAATTATCAGCCACAATAAGAAATAGGATGATATTCTTCAGTAAAGGGAAAAAATGTAAAAAAACAACAACTTCAGAGACACACAGAAATTGGAACAACTAATAAAATAAGTTCAAACAAATTCCCTAAATCAAATCAAGGAAAGGAAGGAAATATGAATAGAAATAAATGAATGTGGCTAGAGAGCACAAGGATACTTAGAAGACAATGTGAGAGCATGAAGAAGAAGAAGAATTAAAAAAACTAACAGAGTTTAGGGGATGAAAGTCATAATAAGAGTTAGGAAAAATACTCAGTTTTAACAAATGTACCACACTAATGAAAGATGTTAATGTGGGAAATTGTGGGGGGAGATGGTGTATATGTTAATCCCATATATTATTGATATAACAGTTCTGTAATTTAAAGCTTCTATAAATTAAAAATAATGTTAAAAATATTAGTCAAGGAGGGCAGGGCAAAATGGTGGTTGAGTAAGTGCACCTGATAGTCTCTCCTGCAAAGAAGTGGCTGGGCAGCATTACAAATTCTTCAGGACCAGGCTGTTTTGGGATTTTGCAGGGCAGGAGGTGTCTGGACATCAATTTCGTGGGAAGGTAACAGAAAATTCATGTAAAAGATAAAATTGAGGCTCTCTTACACAGAGTTAGGGGCTGTGCATGGGATACTCCCCCCTAGGGTGGGTGGAACCACTGCTTTGGTACTGCGGTGGTGATTCCTGGAGGCTCTGTGGTACTGGGGAATTCATAAGCCCTGAGTGGGCTATTAAGGGGCTAACAGGGCAGGAGGCCCTCGCAAACCGATTTGGTGACACAGACGGGAGTTTTTTGCAAGGCGGGGAATTTTTTATTTCTGACACGAATAATAGCGCTTCTGGCTAGAGCCCTGCCCCCAAGGCCGGCTGCTGATCTGCAGCAGCCTTAAATCACTCACAGTAAAGAGACGTCACCAGGAGGCTATTTCGGGGGATGGCAGGGTGGGAGGCATCTGGAAGCCAATTAGGGGAATCTTTTGGGAGGCGTGGGATTTTCGGTTTTGGACACTGATACAGTGCTTCTGGCTAGAGCCCCGCCCCCTAGGCTTGGCTGCTGATCTGCAGTGTCCTTAAATTGGCTGCAATATAGAGGCACCCCCAACTGGTTGTTTTGGGGGCTTGCAGGGCAGGAGGTGTCCTGAAGTCAAATTGGTGATACAGCCACAGAAGAGACCCAAAAGAGGGGGGTAATTGCAGGTTTCTGACACATAGGTCAAAGTTTGCGGATGTGACCTCCCCCATAGGGTTGGCACCCAGCCATGGGGATCCCTGAAGGCTGTGTTGCACTGTGGTGCTCCCAGGCCCCCTGTTAACTGGATTCGAGGTTGCCAGGTCTGTGTCCCCTAAACACTGGTGGCACACACCCCAGAGACTCACATTTCTTGAGTCTGCAATATCACAGACTTTCCATCCCTGAATCCACCACGCCCTGAGGGCCATCTGAGGTCCTTGATTGTCCTAGCCCTCAATGTTTGTGTGTTTTTTTAAAATTTAAATTTAATTATTTTTTTTTATTGTCCTGGTTGCTAATATTGCATTATTTCCTAGTCTTTTTCTCCCATTGTATCACCCAAGGTCTTTTTTTTTAATTTATTTAGGGCTTTTTTGTAGTTGCTGTTGTTGGTGTTCTATATCTTCTTTTCTTTTCCTTACTTGTTAACCTCCCTTTTCTTTACCCACCCCCTTTTTCTTTCTTTCTTTCTTCTCTCTTTTTTTCTCTCTTTTCTCTTGTCCCTCATTTTCTTCTTAACATATTTTATCTTAATTATACAATAGGTGCTGCAGGGTACACCTCATATTTGCTGGGTTTCCTCATCCTTCATTGCCTCATTTCTATATGATTTGATTTTGACTACCTACACTATCCCCTTTCCCCCACATCTTGATATCCTCCATCTTCTACTGTCTCTCTTATATTCCACCTCCCTTTCTTTGATCCCCAAATTGTCTAACTCTTAATTTCTAATACCTTTGTTTTGTTTTCTGTCTTTTATCCACTCTCAAAGCTATTGCTTTTCTTTTCTCTTTCCCTCTCTCATGAAAACACTAGCTTTTAAATTCATGCCATATTCCTCCCATATTCAGTTGACTACCTCATATAGGTACTCTACTTACTGCTATAACTCTATATAACTTACATGAATCTAATGTCCATCCTTCCATCTCATATTGTTTTTCTTTTAACATTTCTTACCAATACTACTTTACACATTTTCCTTTCTTACACAATTGCCTTTCCCTGGCCCTAATATTTTCCTTCAAAGTGAACTCAGCCAGCAATAAGAAATTAGAATAAGAAGAACAAAGTGACAAAGACAAGATATAACACTTACGCAAAAACAACAGCTAATTAATCCCCAAGACTAGACAAAGAAGCTAAGGAACTGATTAAACCTGTCAAGATAAAATGATGACCAAACAGCAACAAAAATCTACAAACCAAACCAGTAATCAGGAAAATATGGCTGAATCTAATGAACAAACTAAAAATCAGGAAGGGGAGCAGAACTTCACACAAGTAATCAAAGATATCAGAACATATATCGCAGACAAATTTAATGAAGTAAAGGAAGAGGTTAACAACATAAAGACAACACTTGGAGGGGAAATTGTAGACATATGCAAAAGATAACATATGATGGGATTGAACATCACAGTTCAAGAAATCAAAAATACACTCACAGCAAATAGCAGCAGATTAGAAGAGGCAGAACAAAGAATTAGCAACGTGGAAGACAGTACATTGGAAATCAAACAGAGAGTAGAATTGATCGATGAAAAGATAGAAAAAATCCAGGTAAAACTTAAGGACCTGAATGACAATGCAAAATTCACAAACATACATATTATAAGCATCCCAGAAGGAGAAGAGAAGGGAAAGGAACCAGAAGGAGTGTTGCAGGAAATAATGGCTGAAAACTTCCCATATCAACTGAAAGAGACAGATGTACGTATCCAAGAAGCAAAACACACCCCAAACATCACAAACTCTAACAGGCCCACCCCAAGACATATACTTGTCAAATTATCCAACACTCAAGACAAAGAGAAGATTCTCAAAGCAGCAAGAGAAAAGAAAATCATCACATACAAGGGAGGCTCCATAAGATTAAGTGCTGATTTCTCATCTGAAACCATGGAGGCAAGAAGGCAGTGCTATGATATAGTCAAGGTACTAAAAGAAAAAAATTTCCAACCAAGAATACTGTATCCAGCTAAAGTAGCACTCAAAATGATGGAGAGTTCAAAATATTCACAGATAAGCAGAAATCGAAAGAGTATACCAATAAGAAACCTCCCCTTCAAGAAATTCTAAAGGAAGTTCTGCAGGAAGAAAGGGAAAAAAAGGACTGGCAGAGTTGGAGGAGAGTGTAAGAGCAACAAAAAAGACAAAAAGAGAAGAAAAACAAACAAACAAAATATGACAAACACAAATCCAATCAAAATATGGCTAACATAAATAATTCCTTGAAAGTAATACACTGAATGTCAACAGATTAAACTCATCTGTCAAAGGATTCAGACTGGGACATTGGATAAGGAAATATGACCCATCTATATGATGTCTACAAGAGACACATCTTAGACCCAGAGATTCATGGAGGCTGAAAGTAAATGGTTGGAAAACAATCTTACAAGCAAACAATAACCAAAAAAAGGCAGGAGTAGCTACATTAATATCAGACAGAATGGACTTTAAATGTGAAACAATTGTGAGAGACAAAGAAGGATACTACATATTAGTGAAAGGGACAATCTCTCAAAAAGAATGAACAATCATAAATATTTATGCTCCTAACAAGGGCACCTCTAAATACGTGAGGCAACGCTGGAAAAACTAAGTGAAAGAATAGATGTATCTATAATTATAGTGGGGGATTTTAATACACCACTATCAACTCTGGACAGAACATCTCAAAAGAGAATCACTAAAGAAACAAAATATTTGAACAGTATATTAGAGGAGCTGTATCTAATAGACATATATAGATCATTACACCCAAACACAGCAGGATATACATTTTTCTCAAGTGCACATGGATCATTCTCCAAGATAGACCATATGCTAGGCCATAAAGAAAGGCTTAATGAATTCAGAAAGATTGAAATCCTACAAAATAATATCACTGGCCACAGCGGAGTGCAGCTGGAAATCTGCAAGGGCCAGAGGCCCAGATTTCACAGCAAGATATGGAAATTAAATAGCACACTCTTAGAAAAACAGTGGGTCAAAGAGGAAATCTCAAAAGAAATCAATGACTACCTTGAAACAAATGATAATGATAACACAACATACCAAAACTTATGGGATGCAGCAAAAGCAGTACTGAGAGGGAAATTTATAGCCATAAATTCATACATCAAAAAAGAAGAAAGAGCAAAAATTGGAGAACTAACTGCACATTTGGAGGAATTAGAAAAAAACAACAACAAAGTAATCCAACAGGAAGAAGAAGGAAGGAAATAACAAAGATAAGAGCAGAACTAAATGAAATAGAAAATAAGAAAGCACTCAAAAAGATAAACAAAACCAAGAGCTGGTTTTTTGAGAAGATCAACAAAATTGACAAACCTTTAGCGAGACTAACTAAAAAAAAAATAGAGAGAAGATGGAAATGCACAAAATAAGAAATGAGAAAGGAGATATCACCAATGACCCCACAGAAATAAAGACTATCATAAGAGGATACTTTGAAAAACTACATTCAAACAAAAACGACAATTCAGAGGAAATGGACAAATTTCTAGAAACACATAAGCAGCCTATATTGATGAAAGAAGAAATTGATGATCTCAACAAACCAATCACAAGTAAAGAGATAGAATCAGTCATTAAAAACCTCCCAACTAAGAAGAGCCCAGGGCCAGACGGCTTCACAGGTGAATTCTACAAAACATTCCGGAAATAACTAATACCAATCCTGCTGAAACTCTTCCGAAGAATCAAAACAGAAGGAACATTGCCTAACTCCTTCCATGATGCCAACATTACCCTAGTACCAAAGACAAACAATGACATCATAAGAAAGGGAAATTACAGACCAATCTCTCTAATAAACCTAGATGCAAACATACTTAACAAAATACTTGCTAATCATATTAAACAACACATTAAATGAATTATACACCATGACCAAGTGGGATTGATTCCAGGTATGCAAGGTTGGTACAACATAAAAAAATCAATCAATGAAATATACCATATAAACAGATTGAAGGGAAAAAATCACATGATTATATCTATAGATGCAGAAAAAGCATTTGACAAAATACAGCACCCATTCTTGATAAAACACTCCAAAAGGTCAGAATACAAGGAAATTTTTGATCATGATAAAGACTATATATGAAAAACAAACAGCCAACGTCGTTTACAATGGAGAAATCCTAATATCCTTCCCTCTAAAGTCAGGAAGAAGACAAGGATGACCACTCTCTCCCCTTCTATTTAACGCTGTCTTAGAAGTACTTGCTCAAGCACTGAGGAAAAACCAGATATAAAAGGCATTCAAATTGGAAAGGAAGAAGTTAAAATTTCATTATTAGGAGGAATACAGTAAGGATTAGAGTGGACTTAATGATATTCTATTCATGAACTATTGTGGTTAATAATCAAGAAAATGTGGCATTGGTGTGGAAAAAGTGGCCATGGTGGCTGCTGGGAGCAGGGAATGGGAGGAAGAGGTTAGATGTGGAGGCATTTTCAGGACTTGGAGTTGTCCTGAGTGGTGCTGCAGGGACAATTGCTGGACATTTTATGTCCTCCCATGGCCCACTGGATGGAACGTGGGAGAATGTGGACTATGGTGTGGACCACAGGCCATGGGGTGCAGCAATGCCCAGAGATGTACTCACCAGATGCAATGGATGTATCATGATGATGGGGGAGAGTGTTACTGTGGGGGGAGTGGTGGGGTGGTGGTGGTGGGGATGAATGGGGACCTCTCATATTTTTTGAATGTAATATTTTTTTTAAAAATGAAAAAAAATTTCATTATTTGCACATGACATGATCCTATACATAGAAAACCCTGAGAAGTCTACAACAAACCTTCTAGAACTCATAAATGAGTTTAGTAAAGTCACAGGTTATAAGATCAATGTGCAAAAATCAGTAGCATTTCTGTACACCAATAATGAGCAAGATCAGGAGGAAATCAAGAAACAAATACCATTCACAATAGTAAATAAAAGAATCAATTATTTAGGAATAAATTTAACTAAACATGTAAAAAACTTATACACCGAAAACTATACAAGACTGTTCAAAGAAATCAAAGAAGACCTAAATAAAAGGAATAATATTCCCTGTTCATGGATAGGAAGATTAAATATTATTAAGATGTCTACCTACCAAAGTTGATCTGCACATTCAATGCAGTCCCAATAAAAAATCAACACAGCATTCTTTAATGAACTAGAAAACCTAACTATGAAATTTATTTGGAAAGGAAAGAGGCCCCGAATAGCCAAAGACATACTGAAAAAGAAAAATGAAATTGGAGGAATCACACTACCTGACTTCGAAACATACTACAAAGCTACAGTAGTGAAAGCAGCATGGTATTGGCATAAGGAGAGACTCACAGACCAATGGAATTGAATTGAAAGTTCTGATACAGAACCTCATATATATAGCCATAAAATATTCAATAAAGCCACCAAACCCTCTCAACGGGGAGAGAATGGTCTATTCAACTAATGGTGCCTGGAGAACTGGATATCCATATGTAGAAGAATGAAAGAGGATTATCATCTCACACCTTATACAAAGATCAACTCAAGCTGGATCAAACACCTAAATAAAAGAGCCAAGACCATAAAGACCTTGGAAAGCAGTGTAAGGATACATCTACAAGATCTTGTAATAGGAAATGTCTTCATGAACATCACACCAAAAGCACAAACAGCAAAAGAACAAATAGATAAATGGGAATTCCTCAAAATTAAAGCCTTCTGCACCTCAAAGGAGTTTGTCAAGAAAGTAAAAAGAGAGCCGGCACAATGGGAGAAAATATTTGGCAACCCTATATCCAATAAGAGACTTATAACTTGCATATATAAAGAACTCCTATATCTTGACAATAAAAAGATAAACAACCCATTTAAAAAATGGGAAAAAGATTTAAACAGACACTTCCCCAAAGAAGAAATACAAATTGCTAAAAAGCACAGGAAAAAATGCTCCAAATCTTTAGCTATCAGGCAAATGCAAATCAAAACTACAATGAGATACCATCTTACTCCCATAAGACTGGCAGCTCTGAAAAAAACAGAATACAAATGCTGGAGAGGATGTGAAAAAAGGGGAACACTCATCCACTGCTGGTGGGAATGCAGAAGGATCCAACCATTCTGGAGGACAGATTGGCGGTTTCTCAAAAAACTAACCATAGACTTGCCATATGACCCAGCAATTCCACTGCTGGGTATATACCCAGCAGAACTGAAGGCAGGGACACAAACCAATATATGCACACCAATGTTCATATCAGCATTGTTCACTATCGCCAAAAGTTGGAATCGACCCAAATGCCCATCAACAGACGAGTGGATCAATAAAACGTGGTATATACATACAATGGAATACTACTCAGCTTTAAGAACAAATACATTACAAACACACGTGGTAACATGGATGAATCTTGAGAACCTTATGTTGAGTGAAGCAATCCAGGCACTGAAGGACAAATACTACATGACCTCAATGATATGAAATAAGCAAGCTGCCTCAGAGAGCTAGAGACTGGAAGATAGGCTTACAGGAAATCGGGGGATAGTGGAAGGATGTAACCTGACATCTACATGGGTGAAATCTATGATAAGCTGGAGGTAAGTATGTGTACAAGGAAGAGATAAAATGGGGGCATAGGGTTACCTTTGGGTGGGGCTTTGCAGGTTGAGGGGGGCTAGGGATGTGTGGATGGGTAATATTGCCCAAGAAATTGTGGGGAGGGTGGGGCAACACATGAACATAGGAGATTTTCAGGTCTTGGTTGAGAGTATAATGCTGAGAAAAACTTTTCAAAATATAATTAGGAAAGTTACCTGTTTAAGATACTCAAAGGGGATAATCTGATGCAGGACAGACTCCTAGGGTATATCTGAATGCTCATTTTGCCAGAGTGGGTTATACCATTGGGAAGAGACCCATATAATGAGAGTGAAGGTAGACCCACAACCTGGGGAGGACTAATGCCATCAAATAGAGTGAACTGTATCTCTCAAGAGAAATGGTGACTCCCAGGGCATTAGGGCAGTTGAGCAAGTCAAGCCCTCAACACTGTTGCAAGTATCTCTGAACATGGCTCCTCAAGAAATGAAGATTGACTGTCACTGTGGACCCCAAGGGGAGGGGGAAATAGATATTGAATAGATGGAACCAAAGTAAGTGTGAGGGCAAAAGAAATGTTTCACAAGAGTACACAAGGATGGATATAAAACATGTAATATTACACCAAAACATATAGAGGATGACAGACTAATAATGTATACCATAATATAAAACATAGGATAACTAAAAAATTTAGAAAACTGTATAGCCTAAAGTATAAACCACAATGTAAACACAAATGTTACCTTGTAATGGATATGTGGGAGTACTGTATATTGTATATATGAATTACTGTGATCTAAGGCTCTTGTGAAGAGAAGCTCAATAATTAGGGGAAAAAAAGAGAAAGATAGGATGAAGAATTTTTCCAAATCAATATGTATTCTATATCTAACCTTTAAACTCATAACTATATTCCATTTTACTATTAAGAGAACCTGACATTATACTGGGCTTCACTTTTCAGGAAGTTTTTGGATTACAGAGTTGTTCAACAATGGCAGCAGAGGAATACTGTTATAGGATGTTATTGACAGGGGACATAGGGTTGACAGGGAGTTATACAGGGCATGTGTCCAGGGTGCATGGAAATGTTTGGATATACTCATAGTGGAAACAATTAAAAACAACAGCTGGGGAGGTACTGGGTTCCTGACCGGGAGTGGGGGTCTCTGTCGTGGTCCCTAGGGGAGCAGCGGCAGTCCCCTAGGTACAACGGCAAGGACCAGGACAGAATGAGGGTCCAATAGTGAGCCCCTGATACTAATGACTATGCTTGTGAGCTTATACACCTGAAATAAGAACAAGGCCTAGAGCAGCACTGTGCCTGAGAGTTCCCTCATGACAGCCTCCGTGTTACTCAAATGTGGCCAGTCTCGAAGCCAAACTCAGCATGTAAATGCAATGCCTTCCCCCCAGCATGGGACATGACACCCGGGGATGAGCCTCCCTGGCACCGAGGGATTACAACCAAGTAGCACCTGATGACATAACTAGAAAATGACCTTCAATTTAAGGTTCAACGCGGACCAGCAGAATATTCCTGTCTACATATAATAACAGGAGTTAAAAATGCTGTTTGACCTAAAGTAAGGGGGAAATGGAAAGGACAAATGAGTTTATATGGCTATGAGTCTCTAAAAAAAGAGTCTGGAGGTTGTCAGAAGGATTGTCCTTATGCACACGTGAGCAGAGTCTCAGAGACAGATAAAGTAGATACAACCCCAGGTATTGGTTCTTTTGAGAGCTAAAGAGACCCACAGGTTCTATGGTCATGGCAGATGGAGTTCACTGCCATGTCAGTAGGCTTTCCTTTGGAGCTGGTGTTTCTGCGTGATGGAGCTGGACTCAGATGTGATCTCTTTTCACGAGCCTTTCATGCTACTTTACTGAAATTGTAGCTGGTGCTGGGGTTTAAGATATATCTAGGGGATTTGAATCTCTGGACTGACAGTATGATAGCCAGGCCCTGAGCCTCAGCAGACTTCAGCTCCTACACTCTGTTTTATTGGACTTACCCCACTCAGCTTACATGGAGTTGAAGAATGTTAACCACCACACCATGGAGCCTAGAGTGCCTACAACTGAAAGCAGGAGGTTTGCATCCAGTATCCATGTGGAATCTAAGCCCCGTCTTGACATAGATGTGGAATGGACACAACTAAGCCAAGGTCCACAGGAAGGAGGACTATAGTAAGGATTAGAGTGGACTTAATGATATTCTATCCATGAACTATTGTGGTTAATAATCGAGAAAATGTGGCATTGGTGTGGAAAAAGTGGCCATGGTGGCTGCTGGGTGTGGGGAATGGGAGGAAGAGGTTAGATGTGGAGGCATTTTCGGGACTTGGACTTGTCCTGAGTGGTGCTGCAGGGACAATTGCCGGACATTGTATGTCCTCCCATGGCCCACTGGATGGAACATGAAAGAGTGTGGGCTATGGTGTGGACCACAGGCCATGGGGTGCAGCGATGCCCAGAGATGTACTCACCAGATGCAATGGATGTGTCATGATGATGGGGGAGAGTGTTACTGTGGGGGGAGTGGTGGGGTGGGGGCGGTGGGGGTGAATGGGGACCTCATATTTTTTGAATGTAATATTTTTTAAAAAATGAATAAATAAAATAAATTTAAAAAATTATTAATCATATAAGTGAGGTTATGAAATATTTGTCCTTCAGTGACAGACTTACTAAAGTCTTCAAGATTACTCTATGTTGTCCAATGTGTTAATACTGCATTTCTTATTATAATTTGGTAATATTCAGTTATAGGTATATACAACAATTTGTTTTTCCATTCATAGGTTAATGGACTTAGGTTGCTTCCAACTTTTGGTAGTAGTGCAAATTGAGCAGACTCACAGAGCTGAGTCTGGAAGATAAGTTAATGGGAGACAGAAATGGAGTAGAAGTTGGTGAGCTGATGCTCAATGTAGGAAAAATTTATGATGAGGTGGAAGGGGTAGTTAGGCATGGATGGGGTGACAGTTGTGCAGTGATGTGATTGGGCTTGATGATGCTGGAATGTGAGTGGGAGTAGAGTGGAGGGGTTGGGTTGGACTATCCATGGAAATGGAAGATGGCTGGAGGAAGGGGCAGGTGAATTCTGGTAATTTGTTGGTCTGTGGTTAAAACCACAATGGAGAGAATGTTCTTCTAGCAAATATGGCAGAAGAGGGCTACTGGTGCACCATGTCAGGAGTGCGGGGATATGCACTATTGAATCCACCTGGGACATGCTCTTATGGAATATGAAAATGTCCCTCTTGACATATTGTGTTATTTCAATGGGTGGAGACCCATAAAATAAACAAGAAAGTATTAAACTCCCATCCTGGGGATTGCTGCTATGTTCTCAAATAAAGGGTCAAGAATCTCTTGAGAACATAGTCAGTGCCTAAGAAAAGAAAACAGACAAATATGTCAAGTGCTCAATAATATTGCATGTAACAATGAACCTTATTCTTGAAAATTTGAAAGTCATTACCATAGGTTCTGATTTGGAGGGGGAGGGAAAACGGATTAGATGGAACAAAGGACACTGGTTTGTTTTGCATGGTGTTACAATGATGGATATAGGGTATTTAAAATTTTGTCAACACCTATAAAATATACAGTGCAAAATGTAAATCATAATGTAAACCATTGAACATGGTTAGTTGCAATGTTTCAATATTTGTACATCAATTGTGTGACAGTTTGAGATTATTTATGAATTCCAAAAATAGAGATTATGTTTGTAAACTGGTCTGTTCCTCTGTGCTTGATATCCTATGATTGTATTAGATTCAGTTGAAATGTCTTTGATTAAACTAATTTAAGGGATTTGTTTTGACCACATCATTAGGGCATGTAGGTTTGAATTCCCACCCCCTGGTGGGCTGATAAAATGGACTCTCACACAGAAGTGGATACACAGGGAAGAACACAGAAAGAGAGACAGCTCATTAGACATGACAGGCCCCACAGAGATGAGCCTGATAGCTGAACTCATGAAAAGAACTCATGAAGAGAACAGAGCAACTGAGCCCAGACAGAATGAACCCTAGGGAGAGAGCTGTGCCTTATACCAGCCTATAGTTGAAATCATAAGAAGCTGGGACTAAGGATCCTTAAGATAATGAAAGAAGACTAAACACTCACAGACATTGCCTGCCATCTTCTTCAACACGTGTTCTATGACTTCAGGTGAGAAAGTACCTTTATGGTACCTTGAATAGGACCCTTTATGGCCTTGTGAGTGTAAGCTTCTACCCCAAATAAATACCCTTTATAAAAGCCAACAGAGTTCTGGTATTTTGCATCAGTACCCTTTTGGCTGACTAATATAAATTGTAACAAATGTACCACACATGTATAATTTTATAAATAGGGGAGAGGGGAAAAGGGAAAGGGAGTTGGGTATATGGGAATCCCCTATATTGTCTATGTAAACTTTCTGTAAACTAAAGCATATTTCAAGATAAAACAAAAAAAGAAGACAGTGGGGGAACATATGGAAGAAACTGACACTGTATGTAAAAGATAAAAATTCTTACCATGATGAAACATTGAAAACAATTTTATTGTACTTTGTTTTTAATTTTTAAAAATTTTACCTTTATCATTATTTTTGTTCTTTTTTTAGTTTTTATGTTATTATTTTGCTATTATTTTATTTACTATTATCATTTGTTTATTTTAGCTTTTTTTGGGGGGGAGGTTTTGGATCACAGAAGCGCAAGGAAGAATCTCCATTGTGGGGTGTCAGTGATTGGGGGAATTGTGGGGAGGGGCGCACCTTGGGCATTCCTCTATGGCATATGAATGTGTTCAAATGATAATGGGGCATTGTTTTAATGGGTGAAGACCCACACAATAACCAAACAATATTAAATTCCCATTTGGGAAGCCCTGCTACATTCTCTAATAGAATGGCAAGAATTCCCTGAGTACATGGACAATGCTTAGCAAAGGAGGACAGACCATCACACTAGGCCCTTCATACTGATGGTTATACTAATGAACTTTTTCTTGAGAAATTGAAACTTAGCCTCATATTATATATTGCTTAAGAATTACCTCCTCAAAGCATCCCTGCTGCTCACATGTGGCCTCTCTCTATGTTAAACTGAGCATATAATTTCACTAATTTCTTCCCTGGTATGGGACATTACTCCCAGGGAAGAACCTCCCTGGTAACAAGGGATTATTACCAAGCACCAACTAGTAATGCATTTGGATAAAGCCCTTGAACAAAAGATGGAAATATTAAATACAAATGAGTTTTATGCTTAAGAGATTTCAAAATGAGGGGGGAGGCAATTTTGGAGGTTATGTTACTGCATGTATCAGCAGGATGTCATTGACTGCCAAAGAAAATGCACCTCAAACAGTGCTCTTGAGGACTCTAGAGATCTCTAGACACTATAGGCAGGGGAGACAATCTCAGCAATTTGACACCATGTCAGTAGACCTTACTTTGGAATATATGCTCCCTACTGTAACACAGTTAGACTCATTGGAAATTTCCACACACATGAGTCTTTTGTCTTTTTATTTTATTTTTAATTTATTTTCAATTTATCTTCAAAGAAGCTTTAAGTTACAGGAAAGTCATACAGAAAATATAGGATTCTTATATACCCCAGGCTCTTCCCCTTTTTCACTTTCCCTTATTAATGATTTACATGTAGATGGTACATTTGTTACAATTGTACAAATATTGAAGTACTGTGTCTAACCATGGTAAATGGCTTACATTATGGTTTACATTTTGCACTGAATACTTTTTTACATTATTTAATTAATTAATTATTTTAAAGATATGTAGATCACACAAAATGTTACATTAAAAAATACAAGATGTTTCCATCTACTCCCACTCTCCACCCATCCACTCATCCCACATCAACAAACTTTTTCATTAGTGTGGCATATTCATCACACAGTACAATTTTATAGTTTTTTTCCACTCCAAACCATATTTTATTCCTCCATCCTTCAGACCCAGGGATAATGATGCCCACTCCACCTCTAAATAAAGAGGGGGCTTAGATCCCACATGGCTGATGGATGTGATTCTCCTGCTTGCAGTTGTAGACACTCTCAGTTCCTTGGTGTGGTGATTGACCATACTCACCTCCTTGTTAGCTAACCTGGGTAGGTTCAACGAACCACAGAATAGGTGTTGTAATTCTGCTGAGGCTCAAGGCCCAGTTGGCACATGGACAGTCCAGAGGTTCAAGTTTCCTGGGCATACATCAACCACAGCATCAACTACAGGTTCAGTAAACATGAGAGAAGAGGCATGTGTAGGGAATTCACATCTGAGCACAAAACCATCACACTCAGGAGCACAAATTCCAAAGTAGGACCCACTGGCAAGGCACTGAACTCCAGAGTCATCTGTCATGACTGTAGGACTTGCATGCCTCCGTAGCCCTCAGGAGCACCACTACCTGAGTTTTATCTACTTTGGCTGTCTCTGAGATCCTGTTGAGGTGTGCATATGTGCAGCCCCTCTGATGACTTTCTGACTCATTTTGAAGTCTCTTAGTCATATAACCTCATTTGTCTTTACCACTTCTCCCTTTTATTCAAGGTCTTTTTCTAGTTGCATCACCAGCTGGAGCTCAGTAATAATCCCTTTGTGCCAAGGAGGCTTATCCCTGGAGTCATGTCCCATGCTGGGAGAAGGTAATACATTTATATCCTGAGTTTGGCTTAGAGAATGGCCACATTTGAGCAACATGAAGGCTCTCAGGAAGTAACTCTTAGGCACCTAGAATTAGTCATATATTTGAAAAGCATAAGACCAAGATACTTAAGTCTTCAGTCCATTTATGTGCTGTTTGAGCCTTTAATCTCAGCAAGAGTTGCAACACCTACTATCCAATTCACTGGACTTGCCCAGGACAACTAGTAAAAGATGATGATGGACAACATACTCCCCAAAAACTGATAGTGTCTGTCTACAACTGCAAGGAAGACAGTTTCATCCATCTACCCTATGGGATCTAAGCTCCCACTCCATCAAAAATAGAGTGAATATCATCATCTCCAAATCTTCACGATTTAGGAATGAACAAACATAAAGGTAGAGTGCAACTTTGGACTTAGGTAGATATATTGTTCTAAAAATGGAAGATCTTTTATCACTGATATAAAGGCAGTGTTACAAGAAGGAAAGAAAGAATAGCTGTAATATAAGGTATTATGAGAACATTGGAAATTGTCTTGCATGACATTTCAATGATGGATACAGGCCAATATACATTTTGTCAAAGCATATAAAATGGAGTATTGTAAAGTGTAAATTACAATGTAAACTATAATCCATGGTTAGTAACAATGCTTCAATGTTTTCATCGATTGTTAACAAATGTACCACACCAATGAAAGATGTTTTTAATAGTGGAAAATGTGGTGGGGAGGGGATGGGGTATATGAGAAGCCCCTATATTTTATGTAACATTTATGTAATCTAAAATATCTTTTAAAAAACTCAAAAATACACTAGAGGAATTCCAAGCAGGTTGGAACAGGCAGAAGAAGAATTTGAGGTCTGGAGCATGGATACTTGAAATAGTACAGTCAGAAGAACAGACAGTGAAAAGAACAGAAGTAATTGAGCAGTTTCTCTGGGTCTTGAGTAACAGCATGAAGTGTACAAACATATTCACTATAAGAGTTGAAGAAGGATAAGAGAAGGAAAAAGAGACATTAAGAATATTCAAGGAAGTAAAAACCAAAATTTCCCAACTCTTATGAAAATCATAAACATATATGTCCAAGAAGTACAAAATCCTCTAAAAGGGACAAATCCTACTCTAAGGAACATATTAGTATGAATGTCAAATGCTAAAGAAAAAAAAAGTGAATTCAGAAAGCAGGAAGACAAAAGTGATTCATCACATACAAGGAATTCTCAACAAGACAAAATGCTGAATTCTCATCAGAAAGCAAGGAAGTAAGAATGCAGTCATTTGTTATACTTTAGATATTTAAAGAAAAAAAATTTCAGCCATAGACATTTCATCTGGCAAAACTCTTCTTCAAAACTGAGGGAGAATTCAAAACATTTACAGGTTAATAGAAACTAAGAATTCATCAGCAAAAGACCTGCTTGATAAGAATTGCTAAAGGGAGTTCTACTCATTGAAAATCAGGAGAAAGTGATTTGGAGCATTCTAAAGAAATGAAGATCTTCAGTAAAGGTAAATTAAAGGATAAATGCAAAACTCAATAGTACTGTATCCTCAAAAGATCATTCTACTATTTAATTGCTATGAGTCAATTTCATTTCTTGTTACAGCAGCATAGTATGCCATCATATGTATATACCACATTTTGTTTATCCATTCTTTGGTTGATGGACACTTGTGTTATTTCCATCTTTTGGCAATTTTGAATAAGGCAGCTATGAACATTGGTGTTCAAATATCTGTTTGCACCACAGTTTTAAGTACTTATGGGTATATTCCTAGCAGAAAAATTTCTAGATCATATGGTAGTTCAATATTTAGCTTCCTGAGGAACTGCCAAACTTCTTCCCAGAGGCTGCACCACTTTACATTCCCACCAATAGTGAAGGAGTGTTCCTATTCTGCCACATCCTCTCCAGCACATATTGTTTTCTGTTTTTTAAAAAGTAATGGTTACTCTATGCAGTGTGAGATAATGTCTCATTTCCTTTTAACTTGCCTTTCCCTAATAGCCAGTGATATTGAATTTTTTGTGTGATTTTTGGCCATTTGTATTTATTCTTTTGAGAAATGTATATTTAAATACTTTCCCTTTTTAAAAATTGTTTGCTTGCTCTTTTATTGTTGAGTTGTATGATCTCTTTATATGAAATGGAAAACAAACCCTTATGGGATATGTTGTATCCAAATACTTTCTGTCATTGAGTGGATGGTCTATTCACCTTGGCAAAATCCTTTGAATCCCAGAAGTGTTTAAGTTTGAGGAGGCCCCATTTATCCATGTTCTTTCATTACTCTGCTTTTGATGTAAGGTTTAAGAATCCACCACCTACCCAGGTCTTGAAGATATTTTCCTACATTTTCTTCTAGGAGCTTTATAGTTCTAGCTTTTATATTTAGGTCTTTGATCCATTTTGAGTTAATTTTTATATAAGGCATGAGCTAGAGATCCTCTTTTTTTATTTTGGCTAAGGATATCCATTTTTCCCTGTACCATTTGTTGGATAGCTTCTCTACCCCAGCTGTGTAGGTTTGAGAGTGTAGTCAAAACTCACTACACCATAGATGTGAGGGTCTGTTTCAGAACCATCAGTTCAGTTCCTTTGGCCTATGTGTCTATATTTATGCTAGTACCATGGTGTTTTTAACACTGTAGCTAGGTAACATGATTTAAAGTCTGGATGTGAGAGTTCTCCAATTGTCTTCTTCCTTTTGAAGATACGTCAGACTATTTAGGGTCCCTCACATTTCCAAATAAGTTTGATAATTGTGTTTTCCATTTGTTTAAAAAATGTCGATGGACTTTTTATCAGGATTTCATTGAATCTGTATATCAGCTTGGTGGAATTGAAATCTTAATATATTTAATTTTCTCACCCATGAGCTTGGAATGTTCTTCCATTTATTTAGTTCTTTTTATTTCTCTAGCAATGCATTATGCCCGTGGTTATGTTTTTTCATATATATTTGATTTTTTTAGTCAGATCATAAGTGGATTTTTTTCATGACTTTCTCCTCAGATTGCACATTACTCGTATATAGGAACTCCACTATCTTTTCAGTTTAATTTTGTATCCTGTCACTCTGCAGAAATTGTTTATTAGCTCCAGCCGCTATGTTAGGCTTTTGGGGACTTTCTAAGTATAGGATCATATCATCTGTGAATAGTGAAAGTTTTAATTCTTCCTTTCTTATTTGGATGACTTTTGATTCTTTTTCTTGACTGTTCTAGATAGAATCTCTGGCATTATATTGAACGACAGTTGTGACAGAGGTCATCCTTGTCTTGTTCCCTATCTCAATGGGAAAGCATTCAATCTTTCACCATTGAGAACAATGTTAGTGCTAGGTTTTTCCTATATTGCCTTTATCATGTGGAGAAAGTTTCCTTCAATTCCTCTTTTATAGAATTGATTTTGTAGTATTTTTTATCAAGAAATCATGCTGTATATGTCAAATGCCTTTTCTGCATCAATCAGTAGGATCATGTGATTTTTCTTCTTTGATTTATCAATGTGGTGTAGTATGCTGATTGATTTTCTTCTGTTGAATTACCCTGGCATGTCTGGTATAAAAGCCACTTGACCATAATGAATAATTATTTTAATGTGTTGTTGGATTCAATTAGGAAATATTTTGTTAGGGATTTTTGCATTTGTATTCATTACAGAAATGGGTCTGTAATTTTTTTACCTACTATCTTTATCTGGCATTATTATTAGGGTGAGATTGGCTTCATACAATGAGTTTGGTAGCATTTCTCTTCTTCAACTTTTTGGAAATTTTGAATAAGATTGGCATTAAATCTTCTTTGAATGCTTGGTAGAAATCACCAGTGAAACAATCTAGTCCTGTGCTTTTCATTTTGACATGTTGTTTGATGACAGTTTCATTCTATTTACCTATGATTGGTTTGATGAAGTCTTCTAGGTTCAGTGTAAGTTGTTCATACGTTCTTATGAAATTTTCCAGTTCATCTACAGTGTCTAGTTTTTTGGCATACAATTGATCATAGTATCCTCTGATCATCTCTTTTATTTCTATGTGGTCTGTAGTAATGTCCACATTTTTAATTTAATTTTATTTATTTGCATCATCTCTCTTTGTTTTCTTTGTCCGTCTAGCTAAGGGTTTGTTTATTTCTTAAATCTTTTCAAAGAACCAACTTTTGGTTTTATTAATTAGCTTGTATTTTTCTATTTTCCTTTTTTTCTCTCGATTTCATTTATTTCTCATCTGATCTTTTTTATTTCATTCTTTCTCCTTGCTTTGAGAATGCTTTGCTGTTCCTTTTCTAGTTCCTCCAGCTGTTTAGTTAAATCATTGATTTTAGATCTTTCTACTTTTTAATATAAGCATTAAGGGATATGAATTCCACTCTCAGCACTGCCTGTGCTACACCTGTAAGTTCTGATATGTTGTCTTCTCATTTTCATTTGTCTCAAGATATTTATTGATTTCTCTCCCAATTTCTTCTTTAACCCACTGAATATTTTGGTATATTGTTTAATCTCCATTTATTTGTGAATTTTCCCTTCATGACACCTATTGTTGATTTCCTCCTTTATTGCATTAGGATCATAGAACTAGTTTTGTATAATTTCAATCTTGTTAAATTTATTGAGATCTCCTCTGTCGCCTAACACATGGTCTATCCTGGAGAAATATCCATAAGCATTTGAAAAGAATGTATATCTTGCTATTTTGCAGTGCAATTTTCTTTATATGGCTATTAGATTTAGTCAATTTATTATATTATTCAAACTGTGTCTTTATTGATTCACTGTCCAGATGCTTTATCCAGTGCTGAGAGTGGTGTACTAAAATCTCCAACTATTAATGCACAGACTTTTATTTCTCCTTTCAATTTTGCCAGTGTTGGCCTCATTTAATTTGGGGCACCCTGGTTAAGTGCATATGCATTTATGATTGTTATTTTTTCCTGGTAAATAGCTTTTATGATTGTTATTTTTTCCTGGTAAATAGCTCCTTTTATTGTAATATATAATGTCCTTCCTTATCTTTAATAAAATTTTTCCTTTAAAATCTATTTGAACCAATATAGGTATAGCGTGTCCAGCTTATTTTTGTAAACTTTTAAAATTATCATTTTTTAAGGATACATAGACAACACAAAATGCTACATTTAAAAATATAAGAGGTTCCCATATACCCACTCCTCACACCCCCACTTCTCCCACAACAACTTCTTTCATTAGTAAGGTACATTTGTTGCATTTGATGAGTACATTTTAGAGCATTGCTATACAGCATGGATTATAGTTTGTTCTGTAGTTTACACTCTCTCCCAGTCCATACATTGGGTCATTTCAGGATATATAATGTCCTGCATCTGTTAGTGCAATATCATTGAGGACAGTTCCAAGTCCTGAAAATATCCCAATGTCACACCTCTTTTTCCCTCTTCCTACCTTCAGCAGCTCCTGTGGCCACTGTCTCCACATCAGTGATATCATTTCTTCCATTGCTAGAATCAAAATAATATGTGGAATATCGTTTTCCAAATTTTCAGTTTCAATCTATTGGTATATTTGGTCTAAGGTGAGTCACTTTTATTTATTTTTTTTAATGTTACATTAAAAAAATATGAGGTCTTATATAGCCCCCACCCCCCTCACCCCACTCCCCCCACATCAACAACCTCTTTCATCATTGTGACACATTCACTTCATTTGGTGAATACATTTTGGAGCACTGCTGCACTACATGGATAGTGGTTTACATTGTAGTTTACACTCTCCCCCAGTCCACCCAGTGGGCCATGGCAGGACATACAATGTTCAGCAACTGTTCCTGCAGTACCATCCAGTGAGTCTCTTTTATTTTTTATTTATTTTTTTAATTGATTTTGTAAAAATATTACATTAAAAAAAAATATGAGGACCCTTTCAACCCCTCCCCCCCACCACCGCACCACTCCCCCCCCAGCAACACTCATTCCCATCATCATGACACATCCATTGCATTTTGTAAGTATGTCTCTGGGCACCTCTGCACCTCATGGTCAATGGTCCACATCATGGCCCATACTCTCCCCCATTCCATCCAGTGGGCCCTGTGAGGATTTACAATGTCCGGTGATTGCCCCTGAAGCACCATCCAGGGCAGCTTCAAGTCCCTAAGACGCCTCCACATCTCGTCTCTTCCTGCCATTCCCCATACCCATTAGCCACCATGTCCACTTTTCCCACTCCAATGCCACCTTTTCTCTGTGGACATTTGATTGGTTGTGTCCATTGCACCTCTATGTCAAGAGGAGGTTCAGATTCCTCATGGATACTGGATGCAGTCCTCTCACTTTCAGTTGTAGGCACTCTAGGGAGTCTCTTTTAGACAGCTTATAGAGGGCTCATATTTTCTTATCCATTCCACCATCCCACCAGTCTGTGTCTTTTGTTTGAGGGAACATTCAAAGTTATTACTATAAAGGCAAATCTTACTTCACACATTTTGATGTTATGTTTTATATGTCATATTTTATTCTCACCATCCTTTTTACACTTTTAGTTTCTTTTAATGATATAATCTTCATTTCTAGACTCTCTTTCAAGGCTCTCTGTCCTTTTTTTTTTTCAGGCTGAGAGTGTCTACAACTGCAAACAGGAAATTTGCATCCATCAGTCATGTGGGATCTAAGTCCCTTCTCGATGTAGAGGTGGAGTGGCATTGCCATCCCAAGGTCCACAGGATGGAGGAATACAATATGGATTGTAGTAGACTTGCTGGTATTCTACTATAGAACTGTTGTGACTCTAAAACTGGAAGTGATTATGTCATCGATGTAGAGATGGTGGCCACAAGAGTTGCGGAGGGCAGGGAGAGGGGAGAAGAGGTGTGATATGGGGCATTTGTGGGACTTGAAGTAGTCCTTAATATCTTTAGCCATCTCTTTGAATTTATAGAGATTTGTTTGAGTATCTATGAATAGCTTTCTTAACTCTTTATGTCATCTGGGGGTTTATGTTGTTTCTTTTATTGTGCCATATCTTGCAGTTTTTTGGTATGTATCATATTTTTTTGGTGACATCTTGATGTATGCCTTACTAGATGCTTTTATTATGGTCACAGTTTCTTTCTTTAGTTTAAGACTTTCTTGTCCTTTCTTCCTTGCTGTTTGTGTAGAAGAAGCCATAGATGTAGTTGGTACTGTAAGCTGTAGAGGCTTACATGTAGGTGCTCCCCATGATGTCCCAGTAACTGATTAAACTTCTTTCAACTTTCTCCTCTGCCAGGAGTAAGGATAGAGTCACAGCAATATGTAGTAATCCAAGTTTTGCCAGTCAAGACATTTTGTACTTGCCAAAAGAGACAGATGAAGCTTCATATCCCTTCTTTCCCTGTCTAGAATTGTGATGAAGCTGAAGGTGTTCTTAGCAAACCAATATATGTGGGTCAATACTGACCACAGCTGCCCTGGTAAAATGGGATAGCACTGCCCCCGTCCTTCCCTGCCCGGGGTGAGGATGGATCCTCTGGGGTACCCAGCAATCTAATCCTTGTGGACCAAAATCATCAGCAATTGCCATGAAGTTGTGTGAATACAGTCCCTTCTGCCCTTTAAAGGGTGTGGATTGAACTACAGGTACACAACAGACCATTCTGCATAGGCCAAAAGCACCTCCAGTTGCCCAAAGAAGCTGAGGAAACAAAGCTAATACTCTCCCTTTAGGGAATTGGGGTGGAGCCACAGGAACCCAATAACCAGTATATTCAGGCTGAGAGTGCCTGCAGGTTCTGGAGAAGCTGAGGAAACATACCTCCCATTCTATTTTATTGATGAATGGGGATGAAGCCTCAAATGTCCAACTATTTAATGGCCAAAAGCACCTACAGTTGCCCAGAGAGGCTGGGATGGCACTGTCCCCCTCTTGTTCCATCAGGGTTGGTGGTGAAGCCACAGGCACCAAAAAGTCTAGTTTTTGCAGACCAAAAGCACCTGAAGTTGCCAAGAGAAGCTAAGAAAGTACCAGCTCCCTCCTATCCTATAATGAGTCCAAGGATATAGCTACAGGCATTAGAATATCCAGTCTGAGTTAAAATAATATAGTTGCTCAGAGAGGCTGAGGAGCACAGTTCCCTTCCTATTCTATTTGGGGACAGGGATAAAGCCACAGGTGACCAAATATATAATCTTCATCAGCTGAAACTCTTTCAGGTGCCCAGATAGGATTAAGAAACACCAGTCTGGTGGGGAAATCTCTCGGGGGGGGGGGGGGTTGTGGATGTACTCAAAGCACTCAAAAAAACAACTTCTGTGGGCCGAAAGCACCTGGAGTTGTCCAGAGAGACCATATATCCACTTGTATGGCTCAAGGGTGGAGCCCCACACTTTTTAATATCTTTCCTGAAATTTCCTGCAGTTTTCTGGGGAGGTGAGTGCAGATACCCCGATCTTCCTCCTTTCCAGATGTGGGCTGGAGCTTAGGCTAGAGTTGCAATTCAATCCGGGCTGAAAGAAGCCTCACCCTACCATCATTGTGATGATTTTTTTTGTCTTTATTTATTTTTTTAATATACATTAAAAAAATAAGAGGTCCCCATATACCCCTACCCCACTCACCCCACTCCACTGCCCATAACAACAATCTCCTCCATCATTATGAGACATTCATTGCATTTAGTGAATACATCTCTGAGCACTGCTGCATCTCATGGTCAATGGCCCACATCATAGCCCACACACTCCCACATTCCACTCAGTGGGCCATGGGAGGACATACAATGTCCGGTAACAGTCCCTGAAGCACAACCCAGGATATCTCCAAGTCCAGAAAATGCCCCCACATCTCATCTCTTCCTCCCATTCCCTATTCCCAGCAGCCACCATGGCCACTTTCTCCACACCAATGCCACATTTTCTTCCATTACTAATCACACTAGTTCATGAATAGAATATCAGTAAGTCCACTCTAATCCATACTCTATTCCTTCATCCTGTGGACCTTGGAATGGTTGTGTCCACTCCACAGTGATATAAAGAGGGAGCTTAGATTCCACATGGATGCTGGACACAATCCTGCTGTCAGTCGTAGGCACTCTTGGTTCCCTGGTGTGGTGGTTGACCTTCTTCAACTCCATGTTAGCTGAGTGGGGTAAGTCCAACAAACCAGAGTGTATGGGTTGAAGTCTGTTGAGACTCAGGGCCTGGCTATCACATGGTGAGTCCAGAGATTCAGGTCCCCTGAATATATATTAAACCCCAGCACCAGCTAAAGTTCTGGTAAAAGAAACAGGAGAGGCTTGTGAACAAAGATCACATCTGAGTCCAGCTCCATCAAAACAGAAATACAAACTCCAAAGTAGGGCGAACTGACATGGCACTGAATTCCATCTGCCATGATCATAGAAAGTGTGGGTCTCTGTAGTCCTCAGAAGAACCAATACCCGGGGCTGTATCTACTTTATCTGTCTCTGGGACTGTGCTGAGTTGTGCAAAAGGGCAACCCCTCTGATAACCTCCCAGCTCTTTTTGGAGACTCATAGCCATATAAACTCATTTGTCCTTTCCATTTCCCCCTTTGATTCAGGTCAAAAAGCATTTTTAACTACTGGTATTATATGTAGATTGAGATAGTCTGCTGATCCGAGTTGACCCTTTAATTCAAGATCATTTTCTAGTTACATCATCAGCTGGTACTTGGTAGTAATCCCTCAGTGCCAGGGAAGCTCAGCCCCAAGAGTCATGTTCCAGGCTGGGGGGAAGGCAACACATTTACATGCTGAGTTTGGCTTCGAGACTGGTCATATTTGAGCAACACAGCGGCTTTCGGGAGGTAACTCTTAGGCACCCTGCAGCTCTAGGCCTTGTTTTTATTTCAGGTGTACAGGCTCACAAGCATAGTCATTAGTGTCAAAGGCTCATTGTTGGACCTTCATCCTTTTTTGGTCTTTCCTGTTACACTTGGAGGATTGTTGCTGTTCATTTAGGGACTTTGATAGAGCTCCCCTGGCTAGGAACTCAGCACTCCCTCAGTTGTTGTTTTTAATTGTATCCACTATGAAAATATCCAAACATTTTTATGTACCCTGGATATATGTCCTGGAGAACTCCCTGCCAGCAATATGTCCCCTGTCAATAATATCCCACACCAGTATTCCTCCGCTGCCATTGTTGAACCTCTCTGCGATCCAAAACTTCTTGAAAAGTGAAGCTGAATATATTAATGGTAATAGTAAAATGGAATATAGTGATGAGTTTAAAGGTTAGATATAGAATACATATTAATTTACAAAAATTAAGGTAAAAATAAATTGGGGTATCAAAAATTTAAAAATGCAAAAGCTTTGTTTTGGATGTTTTGCATTCCATCACTGAAATAAGTGTTGCCCAGTATGCAAATTAGCAAGGCAATGGCTTCCGACTTTTCCTCAGTGTCTATGTCCTATCTTTTTCTTTTCATTTTTCTAATTATTAAGCTTATCGTTACAAAAGTTGTAGATCACAGTAATTCATATATACAATATACAGTACTCCCACATCTGACATAAAACCTTTTCCCTTCCACAACAATAATCTTTTTACATATTCATACTGTATTTACTGAAACTGAAATACAGATATTGAGACAATAGCTTTCAAACAAGGTAACATTTGTGTTTACATTGCGGTTTATATTTTAGAATATAAAATTTCTAAATTTTAATTATCTTACATTTACATTATGATTTACCTTTTAGCCTATCAGCCCCTATATATTTTGGTGTAATTTTATATGTCTTATATCCATCCATGTGTACTCTTGTGGAACACTTCTATTGCCCGCACAGTTACAGTGGTTCCACCTATTCAATACCTCTTTCCCACTCCCCTTAGGCCCACAGTGACAGTCAACCTTCATTGTTTGAAGGGCCATATTCAGAGATACTTGCAACAGTGTTGAGGGCTTGACATGCTCAACTGCCCTAATGCACTTGGAGCCACCCTTTCCCCTGAGAGATACAATTCCCTCTATTTGAGGGCATCAGTCCTCCCAGGATGTGGGTATACCTTCACTCTCATTATATGGGTCCCTATTCAATGATATAACTCACTATGGCAAAATGAGCATTCACATATTCTCTAGGAGCCTGTCCTGCATCAGATTATCCCCTTTAAGCATCTTGAACAGGTAACCTTCCTTGTTATATTTTTGAAAAAGTTTTCTCAGCATTACAATCTCAACCAAATACCTGACAATCTCCTATGTCCGTATGTTGCCCCACATATTCCCCCCAATTTCTTGAGCAATATTACCCATCCTCCCACCCGTAGACCCTTTCAAGTCCACAAAGCCCCACCCAAAGGTAACCCTAACCCCCATTTTACCCCTGCCTTGTAAAAATACTTACCTCCAGCTTCTCAAAGATTTCACCCTTGTAGGTGTCAGCTTACATTCTTCCTCTAACCCCCAATTTACTTTATGCCTAGCATCCAGTCTTTAGCTCTCTGAGGCAGCTTGGTTTACTTATTTCATATCATTGAGTTGATGTAGTATTTGTTCTTCAATGCCTGGGTTGCTTCACGAAACATAAGGTCCTCAAGATTCATCCATGTTATCACGTGTTTGTAGTGTATTTGTGCTTAAAGTTGAGTAGTATTCCATTGTATGTATATACCACATTTTATTTACCCATTCATCTGTTGATGGGCATTTGGGTTGATTCCAACTTTTGGCAATAGTGAATAGTGTTGCTCTGAACATTGGTGTGCATATATTGGTTTGTGTTCTTGTTTTTGGTTCTACTGGGTATATATCCAGCAATGGAATTGCTGAGTCATATGGAAAATCTATAGCTAGTTTTTTTGAGAAACTGCTAAACTGTCCTCTAGAATGACTGGCTCCTTCGACATTCCCACCAGCAGTGGATGAGTGTTCCCAATACTCCACTTCCTCTCCAGCATTTGTAGACTTTTTTTTTTTTTCATAGCTGCCATGGGAGTAAGATCGTACCTCATTGTAGTTTTGATTTGCATTTCCCTGATAGCTAGAGAGTTGGAGCATTTTTTCATGTGCTTTTTAGTCATTTGTATTTCTTCTTTGGAGAAGTGTCTGTTTAAATCTTTTTCCCATTTTTTAAATGGGTTGTTTGTCTTTTTATTTTCAAGATAGAGGTATTCTTTATATACACAGGTTATAAGTCTCCTATCAGATATATGGTTACCAAATATTTTCTCCCATTGTGTAGACTCTCTTTTCACTTTCTTGACAAACTCCTTTGAGGTGCAGAAGGCTTTAATTTTGAGGAAGTCCCATTTATCTATTTGTTCTTTTGCTGCTTGAGCTTTTGGTGTGAAGTTCATGAAGCCATTTCCTATTACAACGTCTTGTATATGCTTCCCTACACTGCTTTCCAAGGTCTTTATGGTCTTGACTCTTATATTTAGGTCTTTGATCCATCTTGAGTTGATTTTTGTATAAGGTGTGAGATGGTCGTCCTCTTTCTTTCTTTTACATATGGATATCCAGTTCTCCAGGCACCATTTGTTGAATAGGCCATTCTCTCCCAGTTAAGAGGGTTTGGTGGTTTTATCAAATATTTATGACTATATATATGAGGATCTATATCAGAACTCTCAATTCGGTTCTCTTGGTCTGTCTGTCTCTCCCTGTGCCAATACCATGCTGTTTTCACTACTGTAGCTTAGTAGTATGTTTTAAAGTCAGGTAGTGTGATTCCTCCAATTTCGTTTTTCTTTTTCAATATGTCTTTGTCTACTCAGTGCCTCTTTCCTTTCCAAATAAATTTCAAAGTTAGTTTTTCTAATTTCTTTAAAAATGCTGTGTTGATTTTTATTGGGATTGCATTGAAGGTGTAGATCAGTTTTGGTAGGATAGACATCTTAATACTATTTAATCTTCCTATCCATGATCAGGGAATATTCTTCTATTTATTTAATTCTTCTTTGATCTCCTTGAACAGTGTTGCATAGTTCTCTGTGTATGGGTTTTTTACATCGTTAGTTAAATTTATTCCTAGGTAATTGATTTTTTTATTGACTATTGTAAATGGTATTTGTTTCTTGATTTCCTCCTGAGCTTGCTCATTAGTGGTGTACAGAAATGCTAGTGATTTTTGCACATTGATCTTATAACCTACAACTTTATTAAACTCATTTATGAGTTCTAGGAGCTTTGTTGTAGACCTCTCAGGGTTTTCTGTGTATAAGATCATGTCATCTTCAAATAATGAAATTTTGACTTCTTCCTTTCCAATTTGAATGCTTTTTATATCTAGTTATTGCCTCAGGGCTCGAGCAAGTTCTCCTAAGAATGTTAAATAGAAGAGGTGATAGTGGGCATCCTTGTATTGCTCCTGATCTTAGAGGGAAGGATTTTAGGATTTCACCATTGTAAATGATGTTGACTGTGGGTTTTTCTTATATACTCTTTATCACGTTCAGAAAATTTCTTTGTATTCTGATCTTTTGCAGTGTTTTTATCAAGAAAGGGAGCTGTATTTTGTCAAATGCTTTTTCTGCATCTATAGATATAATCATGTGATATTTTTTCTTCAATCTGTTTATATGGTGTATTACATTGATTGATTTTCTTATGTTGACCCATCCTTGCACACCTGGAATGAATCCCACTTTGTCATGGTGTATAATTCATTTAATGTGTTGTTGAATACAGTTAGCAAATATATTGTTGAGGATTTTTGCATCTAGGTTCATTAGAGAAGTTTGTCTGTAATTTTCCTTTCTTGTGATGTCATTCTTTGTCTTTGGTACTAGGGTAATGTTTGCATCATAGATTGAGTTAGGTAATGTTCCTTCTGTTTCGATTTTTTGAAAGAGTTTGAGCAGGATTGGTGTTAGTTCTTTCCGGAATGTTTTGCAGAATTCATCTGTGAAGCCATTTGGCCCTGGACTTTTCTTAGTTGGGAGGTTTTTAATGACTGATTCTATCTCTTTACTCGTGATTGGTTTGTTGAGATCATCAATTTCTTTTTTCATCAATATAGGCTACTTATGTGCTTCTAGGAATTTGTCCATTTCCTATGAATTGTCATTTTTGTTGGAATATAGTTTTCCAAAGTATCCTCTTATGATCATCTTTATTTCTGTGGGGTCAGTGGTGATATCTACTTTTTCATTTCTTATTTTGTGTATTTGCACCTTCTCTCTTTTTTTCTTTGTTAGTCTTGCTAAAGGTTTGTCAATTTTGTTGATCTTCTCAAAAAACCAGCTCTTGGTCTTGTTTATCTTTTCAAGTGCTTTCTTCTTTTCTATTTCATTTAGTTATTCTCTTAGCTTGCTATTTCTTTCTTTCTTCTTCCTATGGGGTTACTTTGTTGTGTTTTTTTTTTTTTACTAATTCCTCCAGATGTGCAGTTAGTTCCTCAATTTTTGCTCTTTCTTCTTTTTTGATGTATGAATTTATGGCTGTCAATTTCGCTCTCAGTACTGCTTTTGCTGCATCCCATAAGTTTTGGTATGTTGTGTTATCATTTTCATTAGTTTTGAGGTAGTTATTAATTTCTTTTGAGATTTCCTCTTTGACCCACTGTTTTTCTAAAAGTGTGCTGTTTAATTTCCATATCTTGGTGTGAAATCTGGCCCTCTGGCCATTGCAGATTTCCAGCTTCACTCCACTATAGTCAGAGATATTATTTTGTATAATTTTGATCTTTCTGAATTCATTGAGCCTTTCTTTGTGGCCTAGCATATGGTCTATCTTGGAGAATGATGCATGTGCACTTGAGAAAAATGTATATCCTGCTGTATTCAGGTGTAATGATCTGTGTATGTCTATTAGATCCTTCATGTATTTGGAAGTGCACTTGTTAGGAGCATAAATATTTATTATTGTTCGTTCTTGAAAGATTATCCCTTTCACTAATATGTAGTATCCTTCTTTGTCTCTCACAAATTGTTTTGCATATAAAGTCTATTTTGTCTGATATTAATATAGCTACTCCTGCCTTTTTATGGTTATTGTTTGCTTGTAAGATTATTTTCCAGCCATTCACTTTCAACCTCCATTAATCCCTGTGTCTTACATGTGTTTCTTGTAGACAGCATATAGATGGGTCATGTTTCCTTATCCAATTTCCCAGTCTGAATCTTTTGACAGGTGATTTTAATACATTGACATTCAGTGTTATTACTTTCAAGGAATTATTTATGTTTGCCATATATTATTTGGACTTTTGTTTGTCATATTTTTTTTTGTTTTTTACCTTCTCTTTTTGTCTCTTTTGTTGTTCTTACAGTCTCCTCCAACTCTACCTCTCCTGTTTTTTTCTTCTTCCTGCAGAACTCCCTTTAGTGTTTCTTGAAGGGCAGGGATCTTGTTGGCATACTCTTTTAATTTCCATTTACCTTTGAATATTTTGAACTCTCCATCATTCCTGAATGCTAGTTTAGCTGGGTAGAGTATTCTTGGTTGGAAAATTTTTCTTTTAGTGCCTTGACTATATCCTAACACTGCCTTCTTGCCTCCATGGTTTCAGATGAGAAACCAGCACTTAATCTTATGGAGCCTCCCTTGTATGTGATGTTTCTCTTTTCTCTTGCTGCTTTTAGAATTTTCTCTTTGTCTTGAGAATTGGATAATTTGACAAGTATATATCTTGGGGTGGGCCTGTTGGGATTTAAGGTGTTTGGGGTGTGTTGTGCTTCCTGGACATGTACATCCATCTCTCTCAGTAGATTTGGGAAATTTTCAGTCATTATTTTCTCCAAAACCCCTTCTGTCCCCTTTCTCTTCTCTTCTCCTTCTGCGATGCCTATAATATGTATGTTTGTGCATTTTGCATTGTCATTCAGGTCCCTAAGTCCCAGCTGGATTTTTTTTCTATCTTTTTATCGATCAGTTCTACTATCTGTTTGATTTCAGATGTAGTCTTCCACATCACTAATCTTCTTCTCTGCCTCTTCTAATCTGCTGCTATTTGCTGTGAGTGTATTTTTGATTTCTTGAACTGTGGTGTTCATCACCATCATATCTGTCATCTTTTTGCATATGTCTGCAATTTCCCCTCCAAGTGTTTTCTTCATATTGTTAATCTCTTCCTTTAATTCATGAAATTGGTCTCTAATATATGTTTTGAGATCTTTAATTAATTGTACAATGTTCTGCTCCTCTTCCTGGTTTTTAGTTTGTTCATTGGATTCAGCCATGTTTTCCTGATTATTGTTTTGTTTTGCACTTTTTTGTTGCCATCTGGTCATCATTTTATCTTGACGGGTTTAATCAGTTCCTTAGCTTCTTTGTCTAGTCTTGGGAATTAATTAGTTGTTTTTCGTGCTGAAGTGTTATGGCTTCTCTTTTTCACTTTTTTGTTCTTATTCTATTTTTTTGTTGCTGGCTAAGTTCACTTTGATAGAAAATATTAGGGCCAGGGAAAGCAAAATGAGAAAGAAAAGAGAATGTATAAAGTAGTTTTGGTAATAAATGTTAATAGCAACAATGTGAGATCTAGGAGAATGGATATTAGATTCATGTAAATTGTGTAGAGTTATAGCAGTAAGTAGAGTACTGATAATGAGATAGTCAACTGAATATGGGGAGGAATATAGTATGAATTAAGTGGCCAGTGTTTTCATGAGCGAGGGAAAGAGAAAAGAAAGACAATAATATCAAGAGTGGATAAGAGACAGAAAACAGAACAAAGGTATTTAGAAATAAAAAGTCAGACAGTGGCCAAAGTAAGGGAGGTAAAATGTAAGAGAGACAGCAGATGATGGAGGATAGAAAGATGTGGGGGAAAGGGGATAGTGTAGGAGGCCAAAATCAATACACACAGTAAAGAGGAAATGGAGGTTGAGGAAACACAGCAAGTGAGAAGTGCTCCCTGCAGTACCTATTATATAAAGAAAATAAAATGAAAAAAAGAAGAAAAAGAGAGAAAAGAAAAAAAGAGAAGAGAATAAGGGAGGCAAAGCAAAAGGAGGGGAAACAAGCAAGAAAAAGAGAAAACAACTAAATAAATGAAAAAGACCTTGGGGGATACAATGGAAGAAAAGACCAGGAGACACTGCAATATTAACAACCATGCCAAAAAAATAAATAAAATAAAAAGAACCAACGTTTCAGGCTAGCAATCCTCTTTGCAGTTAAATAATACACTTAGGGATCTGACCTTCCCCCTTTCTCCTTTCCTCAGTTCTCTCTCTCCCAGGGCAGCTGGAAAGCTGCCTGACAGGTCCTATTGGAGATTCAAGTAGGTCCTTGCTGAACCAACTCAACACAGAAGACTATGACTCTTTACTTCCAGCATGAGAGCATCATTCCTCATCAGAAACCTCAAATATGTTATTGGAAGTTTGGATAGCACCTCCTACAGTCCCTCCCCCTTAGGTGTGCTAGGAGAGGTCTAATTGATTTTCTGACTCCACCTTCTCCCAGACCAAGTTTCCTATTCCAGGACTTTTAGGCAAATTGGCCTTTTTAGCAGATTCGCCTCTCCTTTCTTCCTAGACTCTCCCTAAGACAGCTGGTACACTCCTCCAAGTTCAAGGAGAGAGAGAGAGGAAGAAAAAACCCACAAACATGGAGGGCTAGGGTAATCAGGGACCTCAGATGGACCTCACAACGTGGTGGATTCAGAGATGGGAAATCTGTGATATTGCAGACTCAAGGTGTGTGAGTCTCTGGAGTGTGGGCCATCAGGGTTTAGGGGACACAGACCTGGGAACCATGCATCGGGTTAATAGGGGGCCTGGGAGCACTGCAGCACAACACAGCCTTCAGGGATCCCCACAGCTGGGCACCAGCCCTAGGGGAAGTGGTCCCACCCACAACCTTTGACCTCCATGTCAGAAACCCAAAATTCCTCCTCTCACAAGAATCTCTTCTGTCACTGTCTCACCAAATTGACATCCAGACACTTCCTGCCCTGCAAACCCCCGAAACAACCCGCTCAGGGTTTGGGAACACCCCACACAACAAAGATCCCAGGGATCACTGCAGCCAGGCTGCCAGCCCTAGGGGGAGGGGCTCCACCCAGAACCTCTGACCTCTGTGTCAGAAACCCTAAATTCCACCTCTCACAAGAATCTCCTCCGTCACTGTCTCACCAAATCCACTTCCAGACCCCTCCCACCCTGCAAGCCCCCAAAACAGCTCACTCAGGGCTTGGGAACTCCCCAGCACAGCAAAGCCTTCAGGAATTGCCACCACCATGGGGCCGCCAGCCCCAGGGGGAAGAGTCCCACCCACAACTTCAACCTCCATGCAAGACATCCAAAATTCTACCTCTTGCAAGAATCTCCTCTGTCACCATCCCACTAAATCAATGTCCAGACACCTCCTGCCCTGCAAGCACCCAAAACAGCCTCGTCCAGCAGGACTCCAACCTTACGCAGCTGCTTCTTTGCAGGGGAGATTATGAGGTGCACTCACTCAGATGCCATCTTGCCCTGCCTCTCCTCCACATTAAAAGAATTATACACCATGATCAAGTGGGTTTCATAACAGGTATACAAGGGTTTTTCAACAAAAGAAAATCAATTAATATAATAAATCATACTAATTAATTAAAGAAGAAAGATCACTTGACCCTCTAGCTTGATGTAGAAAAAGCATTTGACAAAATAGAGCATCCATTCTGGATTTTAAAAAAATACTGACAAATATAAGAATAGACACTTTCTCAACATGGTAAAGTGCATATATGGAAAATACAATACAATCATTTCATCAAAATTTAAAGAAGTACCAAGATTGAAACAGTCATCAAACAACTCCCCAAAATGAAATGCCCCAGACCAGATGGCTTAACAGGTGAGTTCTATCCAACATTCAAAGAAGATTTAATACCAGTCTTACTCAAACTAATCCAAGAACTGAACCAGGAGGAAGGCTACCAACCTTATTCTAGGAAGACAACATCAAACCAACAGCAAATACAGATAAAGATATTACAAAAAAAGAGAAAACTATAGATCCATTTCCCCCATGTAAAAGGATGCAAAAATCACAGAATATGACAAAAAAGTCATGTACAAAATATAGGAGACTCCCATATGCCCAACATCCTTCCCCTTTTCCCCTTTATGCTATTAATAACTTTACACATGTACATCATGTATTTGCTACAGTTGATGTACAAATATTCAAGCATTGCTACTAATCATGATCAGTCATTTACATTATGGTTACATTTTGGATCATATAATTTTATGAATTTTGATGAAAATTAACATTGCCTGTATCCATCATTGCAAGATCATGTAGAACAACTGCAATGTCCCCATAATGCCCCATGTTCCATTTATTCGATTCCTCCCTCCCACTCCCCTCGGGACTCTTGACAATCACCAAGTTTCACTTCTTGAAGAACAAGAATCATAGTTACTTGCAACAGCACTGGAGTCTTTGCATGCTGCCCTGTCCTCCCTGTTAGGCACTGCCTATGTTCTCAAGAGACTCCTGTCCCTCAACTTGAGAACATAGCAGGACTCCCCAGGATGGAAGTGCAACCCTTCCCATTCATTATGTGGGTCTTCACAGACTGAAACAACACACTATGACAGGATGATCACTCACACACTCCCTAGAAGCCTTTCCCAGGTGCACCCTGTCCTGTATGCCGCCACATCCAACACCCTAAACAAGTAACCCTCTCCTGCCATATTTGACAAAAGAATATTTCCACTTTGTAGTTTCAACCACAGATGTGCTAATCCCCAGAATTTACCTGTTCCTTCTCCTGACCCTCCCCCCAGTTCCATGGACCCTGCAATCCCCCCACCCTACAACCCTCACAGACCAGTACCACCCAACTGAAATAACATCACTGCACCACTGTCATATCCATCCAATGTACAATCACACCCTTCCACTCTATCAGAGATTTTCCATATGCACAATGGCTCACAACCCTTTATACTCCCTTCTGGTCTCCTGTAAACCTATCATCTAGACTCTAGCTCTGTGAGTTCTTCTCAATTTGCTTGATTCATATCAGTGAGGTCATGTAATATTTGTCCTTCAGTGCCAGGCTTGCTTCACTCAACATAAAGTCTTCAAGATTCATCCATGTTATCCCATGTGTTAATACCACATTCTTTCTTACAGCTAAGTAATATTCCATTATGCATATACACCAGAGTTTGTTTATCCATTAATCTGTTGATGGGCATTTGAGTTGATTCAAACTTGTGGCAGTAGTGAATATTGTCACTAAGAACATTGTTGTGTATAGATCTGTTTGTGCCCCTGCCTTCAAATCTTCTGTGTGTATACCCAACAGGGGGATTGCTGGATCATATGGTAGTTCTATAGTTAGCTTCCTGAGGAAGTGCCAGACTGTCCTCCACAATAGTTGCAACATTCTCTATTCCTACCAGCAGTGGATATGTGTTCTCTTTCCTCCACATCCTCTCCAACAATTACAGTCCCCTGTTTTTTCTTTAATATCTGCCAGTCTAATGGGTGTAAGATGACATCTCATGGTATTTTGACTTGCATTACCCTAGTAGTTAGAGATGTTAAGCATCTTTTCAAGTGCATTTAAGCCATTTGTATTTTTCTTTGGAGGAGTTCTGTTCAAATTTTTTTAAATGGGTGGTTTGTCTTTTTATTTTGAGGTGTAGGATTTCTTCATAATGGCGGATATTAGACCCTATCAGAAATATGGTTACCAACTCTTTTCTCCAATTTGATTAGCTACCTTTTCACTTTCTCTACAAAATCCTTTGAGGTACAAAAGCTTTTAATTTTGAGAAGGTTCCATTTATCTATTTTTTTCTTTCATTGCTCATGCTTTGGGTGTAAGGATAAAGAAACCATTTCCTATTCTAAGATCTAATAGATGCTTCCTTAAATTTCTTCCAACATGTTTATGGTCTTGTCTCTTATATTTTGGTCTTTGACCCATCTTAGTTAATTTTTGTGTAAGGTGTGAGGTTGTGTTCCTCTCTCAGTCTTTTGGATATGGATATCCAGTTCTCCAAGCACCATTTGCTGAAGAGGTCCTTCTCTCCCAGTTGAGTGGACTTGGTGGCCTTGTTGAATATCACTTGACTGTATATTCAAGGATCTATATCAGAACACTCCATTCAGTTCCATTGGTCACTATGTTTTAAAATTAGGTAATATGATCCCTCTAATTTCATTTTTCTTTTTCAATATGTCTTTAGCTATTAAGGGTCCCTAGTCCTCTCCCAAAAATTCACAGTTAAGTTTTCCAATTCTGTTAAAATGCTGTGGTAAATTTTATTGTGATTGTGTTAAATATGTAAATCAGGTTGGTAAGATACACATCTTAATGATGTTTGGTCTTCCTATCCATGAGCAGGAAATATTCTTCTATTTATTTAGATCTTCTTTTTTTCCTTTAAAAGAGTTGTGTCATTTTCTGCATACAACTTGTTACATCTTTAGTTAAATTTATTCCTAGGTATTTGATTCTTTTAGTTGCTGTTGTAAATGTGTTTTTTTTCTTGATTTCTTCCTCAGATTGCTCATTATTGGTGCACAGAAATGTTACTGATTTTTGCACACTGATCTTACAACCTGCCAATTTACTGAACTCATTTATAAGTTCTAGAAGCTTTGTTGTAGATTTCTCAGGACTTTTGAGGTACTTGATCATGTCATCTACAAATAGTGAAATTTTTAATTCTTTCCCATTTGGATGAATTTTATGTCTTTTTCTTGCCTAAGTGCTTCAAAAAGTACTTCTAACACAATGTTAAATAAGAGCAGTGACAGTGGTCATCCTTGTCTTGTACCAGATCTTAGAGGGAAAGCTTTTAGGATTTCACCATTGAATATTATGTTAGCTTTGGGATTTTCATATATATGCTTTATATGTTGAGGAAGTTTCTTTGTATTCTTAACTTTTTAATGTTTTATCAGGATTAGAGTTCTTTAAAAAGTAACTAACTAACTAAATAGATAAATAAATAATGAAAAAAGAAAGTTAAAAAAGATTTACTACCAATCTTACACAAACTGATCCAAAATTGAACAAGAAGGAAGACTACCAATCTCATTCTATGAAGCCAATGTCACCCTAACACCAAAACCAGATAACATTATTACAGGAAAAGGCAATTACTGGGCCATTTCCCCAATGAATAAGGATGCAAAAGTCTTCAACTAAATACTTGCTAATTGAATGCAACAGCACATTAAATAATTATTCATCATGATCAATTGGGTTTTATTCCAGGCATGCAAGGATGTTTCAATGTAAGAAAATCAATCAGTGTGATACACCACATAAATAAATCAAAAAAGAAAAATCATATGATCCTATAGAGATGCAGAGAAGGCACTTGACAAAATACAGCATCCTTTCTTGATAAAAATACTACAAAAGATAGGAATTGAAGGAAACTTTTTCCACAAGATAAATGCTCTATCTGAAAAGCACATAACAAACACTGTGCTCAGTGGTGAGAGACTGAAAGCTTTCTCTCTGAGACTGAGAATAAGACAAGGATGTCCATTTTCACCAATGTTGTTCAATACAGTGCTAATAAGTTCTAGCCTTAGCAATCAGGCAAGAAATAAATAAAAAGCATCCAATTTGGAAATAAAAAAGTGAAACTTTCACTATTTACAGATGATATTATCCTATACCTAGAAAGTCCCCTAAAATTACAATAAAGTTGCTGGAACTAATAAGCAATTTCAGCAGAATGGCAGGATATTCAGTAGTGATTCTATGCACTGCAATGTGCAATCTGAGAAGGAAGTCAAGAAAAAGAATTCCATTCACAGTAGTGACTAAAATAATCAAATATATAGGAAATAACTTAATCAATAATATAAAACACTTGTACATATATTGCTAAAAGAAGTATAAAAAGAACTAATAAATGTAATAACAACCCCTGCTCATGGATTAGAAAACTAAACATTGTTAAGATTTCAATTCTACCTAAATTGATATACAGATTCAATCTAATCTGAATAAAAGTACCACCAGCATTTTTTAAAGAAATGGAAAAAAACAATTATCAAATTAATTGGAAATGATGTGGCCCCAAATAGCCAGAAACATCTTAAACAGGATTACCATCATCAGATGGTATTTGGTAGTAATCCCTTGGCGCCAGGGAGGCTCATCCCTGGGAGTCATGTCCCATGCTGGGGGGAAGGCAACACATTTACATGCTGAGTTTGGCTTCGAGACTGGTCACATTTGAGCAACATGGAAGCTTTCAGGAGGTAACTCTTAGGCACCCTGCAGGTCTAGGCCTTGTTTTTATTTCAGGTGTACAGGCTCACAAGCATAGTCATTAGTGTCAAAGGCTCATTGTTGGACCTTCATCCTTTTTTGGTCTTTCCCGTTACACTTGGAGGATTGTTGCTGTTCCTTTAGGGACTTTGATAGAGCTCCCCTGGCTAGGAACTCAGCACTCCCTTAGTTGTTGTTTTTAATTATTTCCACCATGAAAATATCCAAACACTGTTATGTACCCTGGATATATAGCCTGGAGAACTCCCTGCCAACCATGTTTCCCCTGTCAATAACATCCCACACCAGTATTTCTCCGCTGCCATTGTTGAACCATTCTGTGATCCAAAACTTCCTGAAAAGTGAAAGAGTTCCAGAGACAGATAAATTAGATACAACCCCAGGTATTGGTTCTTGTGAGGGCTACAGAGACCCACAGGTTCTATGGTCATGGAAGACAGAGTTCAGTGCCATGTCAGTTGGCCCTTCTTTGGAGTTTGTGTTTCTGTGTGATGGGGCTGGACTCAGATGTGATCTTTTTTCACAAGCCTCTCCTGTTACTTTTACCAGAACTTTAGTTGGTGCTGGGGCTTAATATATACCCAGGGGATCTGAATCTCTGGACTGACCATATGATAGCCAGGCCCTGAGCCTCAACAGACTTCAGCTCCTACACTCTGGTTTGTTGGACTTACCCCACTCAGTTAACATGGAGTTGAAGAAGGTCAACCACCACACCATGGAGCCAAGAGTGCCTACAACTGAAAGCAGGAGGATTGCATCCAGCATCCATGTAGAATCTAAGCTCCCTCTTAATATAGATGTGGAGTGAACACAACCAATCTAAGGTCCACAGGATGGAGGAATAGAATATGGATTAGAGTGGACTTACTGATATTCTATTCATGAACTATTGTGATTAGCAATTGAAGAAAATGTGGCATTGGTGTGGAGAAAGTGGCCATGGTGACTGCTGGGTGTGGGGAATGGGAGGAAGAGATGAGATGTGGAGGCATATTTGGGACTTGGAGTTGTCCTGGGTGATGCTGCAGGGAGAGTTACCGGACATTGTATGTCCTACCATGCCCACTGGATGGAACGTGGGAGAGTGTGGGCTATGATATGGACCATTAACCATGAGGAGCAGCGGTGCTCTGAGATGTATTCACCGAATCCAATGAATGTCTCATGATGATGAAGGAGATTGTTGCTATGGGGGGAGGAGTCGGGTGAAGGGGGTGGGGGGTATATGGGGACCTAATATTTTTTTAATGTAATATTAAAAAAATAAAGACAAAAAAATTGCACAAGAAAAAAAAAGGGAGTAGCAAAGTTGGAAACTCTCACTTTTTACTTTAACTCATATTACCTAGCTACAATGGTAAAAAGAAAACCACAAAAACAAAAACATTGTACGGGTGTAAAGATAGACACATAGACCAATGGAACCAAATCAATGTTTCAGAAATAGACCCTCACAATACTGTCAAGTGATTTTTGACAAGGCTGTCAAACCCACCTAGCTGTGGCAGAGCACTCTATTCAACAAATGATGCTGGGAGAAATGGATATCCATAACCAAAGGAAAGAAAAAGGACCCTTATCTCACACCTTATACAAAAAGTAACTCAAAATGGATCAAATATCTAAATATTAAATCTGTAACCATAAAGCTTTGAAAAGAAAGCATACGGAAATATCCTCAAGACCTGGTGATAGGTGGTGGATTCTTAAACCTTGCACTGAAAGCACAAGCAATGAAAGAAAACCTCGATAAATGGACCTCCTCAAAATTTAACACTTTTGTACTTCAAAAGACATCATCAAAAATGTGAAAAGGAAGTCCATTCAATGGAAGAAAATATTTGGAAACCACATATGAGGATTTGATTGTCATTTTATATAAAGATATCATTCAACTTAATAAAAGAGCAAGTAATCCAATTAAAAAATGGGCAAAAGATTTAAATAGACATTTCTCAAAAGAGGAAATACAAATGACTAAAAAGCATATGAAAAATTGTTCAATGTCAGTAGCTATTAGGGAAATGCAAATCAAAAATGACAATGTGATATCATCTCATACTGCATAGAATGACCATTAGTTAACAAAACAGAAAAAAATAAGTGCTGGAGAAGATATGGAGAAATAGGAGTATTCCTTCACTCTTGATGGCAATATAAAATTGCAACCTCTGTTGAAGACAGTTTGTGATTCCTCAAGAAGCTGAATATAGAACTGCCATATGACCCAGCAATTAATCTACTAAGAATATATCCAGAACTGAAAACTGTGACATGAGTAGGCATTTGCACACCAATATTTATAGTGGCATCATTCTCAATTGCCAAAAGATGTAAACAACCAAAGTCTCCATCAACTAATGAATGGAGAAACAAAATATGGTATATACGCACAATGGAATATTATGCTGCATTAAGAAGAAATGAAATGGGGACACATATGAAAACATGGATGAAACTTGTGGACTTTATGCTAAATGAAATAAACCAGAAACAAAAGGACATATATTACATGATCTTACTAATATGAATTAAATACAAAGAATAAATGCATGGAGTTAAAACCTAGAGTATGGGTTATTAGGAGATAAGAGAAAGGCTGAGAAGGTGAACTGATACTTAATGCATGTAGAAGTTTTAATTAACCTGACTGTAAAAGTGTGGAAAAGGATAGAATTTTTGGTAACACATTACAATGAGTAGAATAAATGCAGCTGTCTTATAAATGGGATTGTGGGGAAACGGACTTGGCCCAGGGGTTGGGGCGTCCGTCTACCACATGGGAGGCCTGCGGTTCGGCCCCGGGCCTCCTTGACCTGTGTGGAGCTGGCCCATGCGCAGTGCTGATGCACACGGGGAGTGCCGTGCCTGCCTGCGCAGTGGTGTCCCCCGCGTAGGGGAGCCCCAGGTGCAAGGAGTGCGCCCTGTAGGGAGAGCCGCCCAGCAAGGAGGAGAGTGCAGCCTGCCCAGGAATGACGCCGCCCACACTTTCCGTGCAGCTGAGGACAACAGAAGCGGACAAAGAAACAAGACCCAGCAAATAGACACAGAGAACAGACAACCGGGGGAGGGGGTGGGGATTAAATAAATAAATGAATCTTTAAAAAAAAAAATAAAAAATAAATGGGATTGTGACAGAAATGTGAAGTCTAGGGATGTAAATGTCAATTGAAAGAAAGAAGAGAAGAATCTAGAGACAAAATAACGTAGTGAACCCAGAGGTGGATGAGAATTGTAGTTAACAGTACAAATACAAGAATATCTTTCTCTGAACGAGAACAAATGTACATCATTATTGCAAGATGGTAACAATGTGGAGAAGTATTGGAAAAATACAATTAATGTAAACTATTGACTGTACTTTAGAGAAACACAGTAATATTCTTGCATCAATGCCAAAGGTGTATTGTGTTAATAATTGGGGTGTATGGAAAAATAACCCAAATGTCTGCTATAGAACAGAGTTTGTTGCAAGAGTCAAATGACATTATTTCACAATCTGTTCCTCCACATTGCAGTGTGTTGGTGGGGGGTGGGGTTGTATGGGAATTTGACACATGTGCATGATTGTTTTGTATGTCCACAAACTTTCTAATAAAATGCATTGAGATTAGTACAATTATAAGAAATTGTTATCAATTCTAACAAATGTTTCATATCAGTACATGGTATTTGTTGGAGGGATGGTGTATGAGAATCCTGTATTTTATGCATGATTATTCTATAAAATCACAAGTCTTCTAATAAATAAAAATTTAAAATAATTTCAAAATGGATCAAGAGCCTGCATGTAAAAACTATAACAATACAACTCTTAGAAGAAAATTTAAGAGAAAAGCTTCAGTATCTTGTGATAAGTGGTAATTTCTTAAACATTATACCCAAAGCAAGAACAACAAAAGAAAAAAAAAAAGGATAAATGAGACCAAGTCAAAATTAAACACTTTTTTCCTTCAAAAGATATTGTAATGGAAGTAAAAAGGCAGGCTACTTAATAGAAGAAAGTATTTGGAAAACATACATCTCTGATAAAGTTTTGATATCTACATTATATATGAGATTATGCAACTCACCCATAAAAAGACAAGCAACTCAATTTTAAAAACTGGGCAAAAGACTTGAATAGACATTTTTCTAAAGAGGAAATACAAACGGTCAAAAGGCACATGAAACATTGCTCAACATCACTAGTTGTTTTGGAAATGCAGATCAAAATACAACAAGATACCACTTTACACTGTATCAAAAGGCCATTACTGAAAAATAGAAAACTGGAGAGGCTGTGGAAAAACAGAAACACTCCTTTACTATTAGTGGGATAGGAGAATGATGCAGACTCTGTGGAAGGTGGCTTGGCAGTACCTCAGGAAGCTGAATATAGTACTGTCTTATGACTCAGCAATTCCATTACTAGGAGTATATTCTGAAGAACTGAAATCAAGGATTCAAACTGACATTTGTCTACTGAAGATTATAGCAAAATTATTCACCATTGTTAAAATATGGAACCAACCCAAGTGTTCATTGGTTGATGAATGAATAAATAAAATGTCATGTATACATACAGTGGAATACTATTAAGCTGTAAGAATCAATAACATTGGGATACATATGATAAAGTGGATCAACCTAGGGGATATCATTTTGGGTGAAATATACCAGACAGAAAAAAACAAATTTCCTATCGTTTCACTAATATGAACTAAATATGATGAGTACACTCATAGAGACAAACTCTAGAATATTGATTACTTAGAAGTAGAATGTGGGTGGATAATGGGAATTGATGCTTAATATTTGTAGCAATATTAATAAAGTTAATTGTAAAAATGTGTAAATGAATAGTGCTGAGAGAATAACATTATAGTGAGTACAACTAATGCTGCTGATTTATATATGTATTTGTGATGCCAAGTAGTCGTCTGCAGACATAAATGTCAATTGAAAGGATACTAGATATATTTATACTGTTTAATAATATAAATATAAGAATGCTCTTCTTTTACAAAGTGCTAAGAATATGGTGATACACTGGAAAATTACAACTATTATAACATATGGACTATATTTAATAGTAATACTGTAATATTTTACAGCAATGGCAAGAAGATATATTTTTTCAATACTAAGGAACAACAATAGGGTAGTATAAGGTGGCATGGAATTTTTTTCCTTTTGGAGTAATAAAAATTCCTAAAATTGACTGAAGGATTAACAATGCAACATTGTGATGAAAATGAGAGTCACTGAGTGTACATGTTGAGGAGAATGTACAAAGCATGGGGTTGTATAACACAGGGACTTCTATGGTGGATGATAGGGTGTGGTTGATAGGAAAATATCAGAATGGTTCTCATTGATGATAGCAAATATGTAATACTAATAGAAGGTGTTAATAATTGTGTGGGTTGGGGGAAGATACCACAAATGTAAAATATGGGCTATAGCTAGTAGTAATATTTTGATAATGGTCTTTCATAGTCTATAAAATATGTTTCAAAACAATGCACATGTTGGTGGGGAGATATATGGGAGCCTTTTAGGATGCTATGCATGTTTGTTTCATAAATTCACAGATTTTGCTATATATTTATTGTTTAGGTTCATGTTTAATGATATACTTCAATAAAATTTTATTTAAAAAATGGACCAAAAAGCCTGATGACACAGAAATATAGTAGGGGTTCATTTCACAAGTAAGTAATATTGAATTGAAGTTGGATATTTTAAAAATACATTTTTCCTTACTATCATGCAGTGTGGTTTCACAGTCTTCAGAGTAACCTTATAATTGCATACAAGACAGAGTATAGGAAAGCATCATTCTGCAATAGTGGATATTGGATATTTTATTCAAGGGCCATTTCCATTATTGAGATGAATACTTTGACACAGAGCTAGGCATTCTTAATAAACAAGAAAGGCATTTGCCCACAGTTTTATAAGAGAGAATTTATTCTTTTATCTCTGTTTTTATCAGAGAGACTTTAAATGGAATTATAATAGAAAATTCAGATTAGAAGGGTACTCATACAATGAGACCAATGTCTCCTTTTTAATCCACTTTATTAAAAATTTCAGTTCATCATTTTTACCAGAATTGAGGACTGTGAATGGAAGTGCAGAATGAAGGATAACAGCATATAATGTAGGTGATAAACAGCAAAACAGTTGGAGACCGATAGAAACACCTCTGCTTTCTGTTCACATTCTCAATATGCAGAATACTATTTTAAAAGCATTTAAACAAATGTTTGTATGGTGCTTTATTTAAAAACTGGAAAAATTATTTATGCACATTATGGCTATTTAATTAATTACAATAAAAGTTTACTATTATATTCTCTTTGCCATACACTGTGTTACATATTCATGTGGTACAAAGTGAATAAGTGGATCATTGTCTTAAAAATAAAATATATACAAATCCCTCATATATCGGGTAATTCTAGTGGTTGCTCATAGCACAATATGAAAGCACATGTAAACATTTCTTCAAGACTATGCAACTTCTATTCTCAAGTCTGCATTTAATTGACACTAAAATAGTTTGAAACATTCAGTGAATTAAAATATACTAAGTATAAGATGGTTATTATCAAAAGCAGGACACTGGGATTTCCACTTAATTCTATTTGCTTATTTAAAAAACAGTACCATGAGTTTAAGATTAAAGAAACGTAAGCACTAAAGAACTCAAATGTTTAACTCTTTTGTCACAGCTTTATAATTCTTATTTGTTTTTCTTCAAAATAGCTACCTGCGACGGTTTGCTTGGTCGGTAGAGGTGGGGTCTGGCTGCGGACGAGGGGTCGGTCCAGCTCTGGATGAGGGGTCGGTCCCGCTTGGGACGAAGGGTCGGTCCCACTTGGGACGAGGGGTCGGTCCGGCAGCAGACGAGGGATCGGTCTCACAAGGGGTTGCGCGGTTCGGCTGACGGGGTCGCCCGGCGAAGCCGGCGACGAAGGGGTCGCCCGGAGAAGCAGGCGACGAAGGGGTCGCCCGGAGAAGCAGGCGACGAACTGGGGACAAGGGAGGCCAGGCCCTTGTCGGGGGCTCTCAGGACTGGAGGGCGCACGGCAGAAGAACTACCGCGGAGACAAGGTAAACACGCAAGTCCACTTTATTGAGGGAGAGGCAACAGTTTTATAGGGGCTGGGGAAGGCTGATTGGTCGAAGCCATGCCCCGTTCTGATTGGTTGCCGGCGAAAGGTCAGTGGGCGGTACCGGATGGGGAAGGGGTGGTGGTTAGGGATTGGCTGTCACTGTTGCTGGGGGAAGGGGCAGGGTCTAGGGATTGGTGGCTGCTGTTGCTGGGGTGGAGGGCAGACTGGATTTTTCCGCCCACGCCTGGCTGTTGCTGCTGTCGGGGGAGGGGAAAAGGGCGGGCTGGATTTTTCCGCCCACACCTGGCTGTTGCTACTGTTGGGAGAGGGGAAAAGGGCAGACTGGAATTTTCTGCCCTGCGCCTGCGTAGGGAGAAGGAAGAAGAAGGGTGCCGCCCCACAAGGCATCGGGTGGCGCCATCTGGGAGGAGGGGTGGCCGCGGAAGCATGGCTGCCGAGAAGGGGAGACCCGAGGGCACTCTGCACCCATACCGAGCTTCCTTCAGGGGTGGCGGTGGGCCCGACCAACCACCCTTTTATGGGGGCAGCGGAATTAGGCCTACCGCGGCCGCTCCCCTGCCAGGCCAGCAAACCACACTTCAGCCCGAGGGGTGACTGCAGCTACCATTTTGAGTATCTCTTCCATTTGAACAGTTTCAAAATATTAAATTCATGAAGTAGTTTTAATTTAAAATTTTATGCAAAAGAAAACTGTTTCAAAGGCATTTGAGTAGCTCTAGGTGCTATAAAGCAAGTACATGAAAGAGGCTGAGTAGATAACATATCTTCCCCTAAAGGACATAAAATTTTAACTATGTTACACTACCATCTGAAGATTCAAGCTAGTAAACTAAAATTTATAGTTAAGAATGAAATCATTTTGCCAAGATATTAAATTTTCAAAGTCCATTAAATTTATATAATAGAGTAATAGTAGTCAGATTGTTCGGTGATGTGAAAATGCAAGTAATTATTTTTAAGATCTTAACCTTCAGTGTGAAACTACTTTACTAGGTTAGAACTACTCATATATGTTGAAATAGCCATTTTTAATCAAGTTCTTCATACAATGTTATCAATAAAATCTGTTAATAGGTTGTCCTAAAATGGCATCAGCAATGAAATTATTTAAAGAAATATTTCAAATGGTACTAAAATTAAGAACACCATCAAGGAGCAAAGGAAATTTTTTTTTGTCTTCTGAGCAGGAAGTCAGTCTGAAAGTGACATTTGCCCTGCCTTCTTGCAATTAGCAGAGTGTCCCTATGTTACAATTTGTTACACCAGTCATAGGAAAAGGGGTCAAGTAAACATGAATATGAAATATAGAAGCAAGTTAAATGTTCCCTATCAGCAAGAAGTCAAGAGTGCAAGGTTAAGTAGGTCTCACAATGCACACAAAGATTCCTCATCTGAGTTGCCAAGTACATCAGTAGGAATAGTATGGCATGCAGGATTCTGTACTCCTATACCTCAGAAAATCTTGTTAGAGTACAATTCATACTCTATAGCAGAGTTAGACATTTTAGGTAATTTGCATTGCACCTGAAGATAAATAGCACATAATTCCTAAAGAATATAATCAACACGAACAGAAAAATCAGTCCAAGTGTTTTTATCAAATATCTTTAGACAACTTAATTCTTTTTGTTTCTCATTGGTTGTTTGGAAACAGCATAGTGTTGTCTTCTTTTTTTAATTGAAAATATTTTATTGCAGTATATCACTCATATATGAACATACATAAACGAGTATATAGTAAATGTTGTGAACTCAGAAAGCAACCTTGCATAAATCATAAAGGGCTCCCATACATCACCACACAACCAATACCTTGCATTGTTGTGACACAGTTGTTACAGATTATGAAAAAGCATCATCAAAATATTACAAACTCTAAGTCATGCAGTGCAGCAGTGGTCCAAAATGTATTCACCCAATGCAATGAATGTTTCACAAATGATGAAAGAAGTTGTTGATGTGGGAGGAGTGGTGGGTGGGGGGTGGGGCTTATGGGAACTTATTATATTATTTAGTGTAACGCTTTCTGTGATCTATGTATCTTCAAAAAAACCATAAAAAATTAAAACAATATTACTAACTATAGTGTATGTCTTAATTATGTTTGGTGTATTTCCCTCATCCCACCCTATTAATACCTTGTATTAGTATTATATATTTGTTTTACTTAATAAGAGAATGTTTTCATATTTGTTCTCTTATCCACAGTCCATCTTCCACTACAGGATTCACTGTGTAATTAAGTCCCATGCCTTGTACCATCCATTCAAAGTGTACATTCAATGGCTCTCATTTTCATCAGAGTTGTGCTGTCATCATCTCAAGTCAATTTTAGAACATTATCATTACTCCAAAAGTAAAAATCCCATACTCTGTTATACGCACATATTCTTGACCCTTAGATTTGATACAATACCTTTGCTATTGCTGCAAAAATATCAAAATATTACTGTTTACTATCATCCAATTACATTACTTATAATTTTCTTGTGTATCATCATATTCTTAACACTCGGTAAAAGAATAGTATTCTTATATTTGTACTATTAACCACAGTCTTCATCCACCATCAAAATCACTCTGGTACAGTCCTTAGATGATCCTCTAACTTCCTTTACAATTGACACTTACGTACCTAGACTACCCCTTTAAGCCATAATCACATTTATAAATCAGTTTTGCTAGTTATATTCACTATAACGTGTTACCACAAAATCTATTCATTTCCACATTATTACAATAAACCTTATTAAAAATTCTACATAAATTAAGCATCAGCTTCCATTCTTTTTTTTTTTTTTTGGTCTTTATTTTTTTAATATTACATTAAAAAAATATGAGGTCCCCATATACCCCCCACCCCCCTCACCCCAATTCTCCCCCCATAACAACAATCTCCTCCATCATCATGAGACATTCATTGCATTTGGTGAATACATCTCTGAGCACCGCTGCACCTCATGGTCAATGGTCCACATCATAGCCCATACTCCCACATTCCACCCAGTGGGCCATGGGAAGACATACAATGTCCGGTAACTGTCCCTGCAGCACCACCCAGGACAACTCCAAGTCCCAAAAAGCTTCCATTCTTAATCCACGTTCTATCTCCTAGTAACCTATACCCTAGGATAGAGTATTCCATTGTACATATATACCAAATTGTGCTTATCCATTCATCATTTGAGGGACACTTCGGTTGGTTCCATATTTTAGCTATACTGAATAATGCTAATATGTTTATTGGTGTACAAATGTCAGTTCACACCCTTGTTTTCTGTTCTGAAAATATTCCTTGTATTGGGATTGCTGGATTATATGGCAGTTCTATTTTCAGTTTCTCTCTCTTTTTCTTTCTTTCTTTCTTTCTTTCTTTCTTTTTCTTTCTTTCTTTCTTTCTTTCTTTCTATTTTAATTGTATTTTGCTGAAGATACATAGATCACAAAAAATGTTGCATAAAAAATATAAGGGGTTCCCATATATCCCACACTGCTCATCATCCCACTCCTCCCATATCAACAACCTCTTTCATCATTGTAGCACATTCATTGCATTTGGTGAATACATTCTGGAGCACTGCTGCACCACATGGATAATAGGTTACATTATAGATTACACTTTCCCCCAGAACATTCAGTGGGTTATGGCAAGATATAAAATGTCCAACATCTGTTCCCTGCTATATTATTTAAGACAATTCCAAGTCCCCAAAATGCCCCCACATCACATCTCTTCTTCCCTCACCCTGTTCTCAGCAACTACCATTGCCACTTTCTCCCTATCAGTGCTACAATTTCTTCCAATATACTAGTCACAATAGTTCTATAATAGAATACTAGTGAGTCCACTCTAATCCACATTTTATTCCTCCATCCTGTGGACTCTGGGATGGTCATGTTCACTCCACTTCTATATCAAGAGGGTGGTTGGTTGATGGATGTGATTCTCCTGCTTGAAGTTGTAGGCACTCTTGTTTCCCTGGTGTGGTGGTTGACCATCTTCACCTCCCTGTTATCTGACCTGGGCAAATCCAATGAAACAGAGAATAGAAGTTACAACTCAGTTGAGGCTCAGGACCCAACTGGAAAATAGCCTGTCCAGAGATTCAAGTCTCCTGAGTATACACCAACTCCAGTGCCAACCACAGGTTCAGTAAAAGTGACAGAAGAGGTATGTGTACAAAGGTTACATCTGAATCCAACTCCATTATACTCAGGAACACAAACTCCAAGATAGGGCCCACTACAAAGGCACTGAACTCCAGAGCCATCTTTCATGACTATTTAAATTGTGTGTCTCCATAGCCCTCAGGAGCACCAGTACCTGGCCCTCAGGAGCACCAGTATCTACTTCGGCAGTCTCAGGGATCCTGATGAGGCATGTATATGTGCAACCCTTCTGATGACCTCCCAACTCTTTTTTGAAGACTCAACCATATAAATGCATTTGTCTTTATCATTTCCCCCTTTTATTCAAGGTCTCTTTCTAGTTGCATCATAAGTTAGTGATTGGTAGTAATCCCTCGGTGCAATGGAGGCTCATCCCCAGGAGTCATATCCCATGCTGGGCAGTAGGTAATGCATTTACACGCTGAGTTTGGCTTAGAGAGCAGCCCCATTTGAGCAACATGGAGGCTTTCAGGAGGTAACTCTTGGGCACCCTGCAGCTCTAGGCCTAGTTGAATTTTCAGGCACAAAGGCTTATGAGCATAGTCATCAGTATCAATGAAATTGGAGGAATCACACTACCTGTTTTCAAAACATACTATAAAGCTACAGTGGTGAAAATGGCATGGTATTGACACAAGAATAGACCTACTGACCAATGGAACTGAATTGAGAGTTCTGATATAGATCCTTACATATACAGTCACCTGATATTTGACAAGGCAACCAAGCCCACTCAACTGGGAGAGAATGGCCTCTTCAACAAATGATTCTTGGAGAACTGGATGTCCATATGCAAAATAATGAAAGAGGATTACCATGTCACAGCTTATACAAAAATCAACTGAAGATGGATCAAACACCTAAATATAAGAGCCAAGGCCATAAAGACCTTGGAAAACAATGTAGGGAAACAGCTACAGGAACTGGTAATAGGATATGGCTTCATGAACTTCACATCCAAAGCATGTACAATAAAAGAAAAATAGATAAATGGGACCTCAAAATTAAAACCTATTGCACCCAAAGGAGTTTGTCAAGAAAGTGAAAATACAGACTACACAATCAGAGAAAACATTTGACAAACAAATATCTGATAGGAGACTAATATCCTGTACATATAAAGAAATCCTATATTTCAAAAATAAAAAGACAACCCATTTTAAAAATGGGCAAAAGATTTGAACTGCTGCTTCTTCAAAGGAGAAATACAAATGGCTAAAAAGAGCATGAAAAGATGCTCAAAATCACTAGGTCTTTAGTGAAATACAAATCAAAGGTACAATGAGATACAATTTTCCTCCCATAAGACTGGTTGCTATTTAAAAAAAAGAAACACACACACAGAAGACTACAAGTGTTGGAGAGCATGTGGAGGACTGGGAACCCTCATCTACAGCTGGTGGGAATGCAGAAGGATCCAGACATTTAGGAGGCCAGTTTGGCAGTTTCTTGAAACCAAGATATAGATTTGACATATGACCTAGCAATTCCACTGCTGGGTATATACCCAGAAGAACTGAAAACAAGGACACAAACTGATATATGCACACTAATGTTCATAGCGGCATTATTCATTATTGCCAAAAGTTGGAATCAACTCATATGTCCATCAACCTATGAATGGATAAATAAAATGTGGTACATATATACAATGGAATACTCCTCAGCTATTAGATGGAATATAGTACAAACACACGAGATAATACGGATGAATTTTGACCATCTTATGTTGAATAAGTAAGCCAGGCATTGAAGGACAAATACCTCATGACCTCTCTGATATGAAATAAGCAAACCAAGATGTTGTCTTCTTTAATAGGGCTAACATGTGTGTATGATAATGATTTGGTTTTTACTTTAATTTTTGGAGTAATAAAAATGGATTAATGATTTAAGTGATGAAAGTTCAACTCTGTGATTATACTAAATGCCATTTACTATACACTATAGATAAATTATATGGTTTATCCACAAAAAATATTAATGTGCATTGGGGGAAAATACACCAAATGTGAACTATGGACTAGAATAATTAGTAATAATTTGACAATGTTCTTTCATAATCTGTTACAAATGTTTCACAACATCATCAGATATTTTTGGTTGGGTGATGTATAGAAGCCAAGTATGATAGTACACATGTTTGCTTTTTAGTTCACAACTTTAACTATACACTTATTGTTTATATAAGTTCATATATGAAAAATATACTTAATTTTTTTCAAACTTTGAAATTTTATCCTTTCAAAATAAATATACTATACCTGTAAATGATATCCTATTTGTGCATGGAAAATTTCTATTTAAGAAAATATTTATTTTAAGCCATTCAATCTAATCAATGTACAGTTATACAGTTAAAATTTAAACCCTTAGTTATTTTTTTCACAACACAGTGTAAAATAATCCTTCTCTGATTGCAGGATTTGCAAAATTTTGATGTTACAGTTTTTCTCACTTCATGATGAGGGCAGTCCAGTATCCAATTTATAACAGATCCCAGGGATAGAATGTTAACTTTAAATACATAAAGAAATTGTTGTCCAAAAGTAATTTTATTAAAATAGATTTACTACCCTTGTATATGGCCTAGCATCTTTTTTTAAATTATAAACTTCTGGGCACAAGAATAAATCACAGATAGGACATTGCCTTCTTAGATGTCTCAGAATTTATGTCTATTTTGACCCTTGAGTTTTTGAAGCTTTTATTATATTCTCCTTGGAAGGTAAATACATGAAGAATACTACATTTATCTTTAAAAATTCTCAATTGTCCAGCAATAATTTCTGTTTTTAAATGTCAAAAAGGGGCCTAGGGATTCAGGCTGGTGTGATATTTCTCAATACTTTTTGGTGTGGGAAACAAAGGCACGGTGGTGCTGTTTCCGTGGTTATGCTATTAACACAGGAATGCAGAAAGTAAACAGGACCAAAGCTGTCCGGGGCTGGGAGAAATATGAGAAAGCACACCTTGTAGTCTGAGAGAGCACTAAGACCTTGTACCCTGAGATAAGATTTTAGTCCTGCAGCTTGTGAGAATTTTTAGTGTGCACCTGAATGCTATCACTTGTACTTATAGTAGCTTGAGTATATATAATGCTACTTGGAAATAATAAAGTTGTCTGATGAGCTTGAGGATTCAATGCTCTCAGAACCCCTGATCCCAATCTCTCTTTGCCTTTCATTCCTGGTACCCTTTGGGATGACATTCTGACATTTTGGTCCCTGGAAAACATTTTGGGACACATCTTCTCAGCAGTCAGAGCTGATTCCCAGGGCAATATGTGGCATGATGAAGACCATGCTTGTAAGTGACAACAGAATAAAGTGAAAAAGTTCAGGATTCCAAAGATAACCTTCAAGGTCTCTTTCTAGATGCATCACCATTCAGTGATTGGTAGTAATCCACTGGCATCAGGGAGATACATTCCAAAGAGACCTGTCCTATGTTGGGGGGTGGGGGGAAAGGTAATGTATTTAAATGCTGAGTTTGGCTTTGAGAGTGGCCACATTTGAGCAACATGGAGGCTCTCAGGAGGTAATCTTAGTCACCCTGCAGCTCTAGGCCTAGTTCAAATTTCAGGCACACAGGCTCATAAGCATAGTCATCAGCATCAAGGGCTCATAATTGTAACATCACTCTTCACTTGTCTTTGCCATTGCACTTGGGGGATTGTTGCTGTTCCATTGGGGAATGTGACAGAACTCCCCTGGGTGGAAACATAGCACTCCCTCAGTTGTCATTTGTAACTGTAACTACTATGAAAATATTCAACATATATCCAAAATTTTATGTATGATATATACATGCTCTAGAGAACTCCCTTCTAACCATGTGTCCCCATCAATAACACCCCTCACCAGTGTTCCTTCCCTGTCACAATTGAACCTCTCTGTGGTCCAAAAGTTCTTCAGAAATGAAGCCTAATATATTGCTAAAGTCAATTAATAGGAAAATGAAATATAGTGATAGGTTTAAATATTAGAAATAGAAAACATTCTAATTTAGAAAAACTCTAATAAAGTAAAAATAAATTGGGGTGCCAGCAGAATATCTTAGCTTACATAAAGAATCATGTATTAAAAACTGCTTTTTGATCTTGAATAAAAGGGGTATATGGAAAAGACAAATGAGTTTATATGCCTAAGTGTCTTCAAAATAGTCAGGAGATCATCAGAGGGCTCATGCTTATGCGAACCTCAGCAGGACCCCAGAGACAGCCAAAGTAGGTACAATCCCAGGTACTGGTGCTCCTGAGGGCTTTGGACACCCACAGGTTCTATGGTCATGGCAGATAGCTCTGGAGTTCAGTGCTGTATCAGTGGTCCCTACTTTGGAATTTGTGTTCCTGGGTGTGATGGAGTTGGACTCAGATGTGACCTTTCTACACATGCCTCTTCTGTTACTTTTACTGAACCTGTGGTTGGTGCTAAGGTTGGTGTATACTCAGGAGACTTTAGTCTCTGGACTGTCCAAGTGCCAGCTGGGCTCTGAGCCACAACAGAGTTGCAACTCTTACACTCTGGTTCATTGGAATTACCCAGCTCACCTAACAGGGAGGTGAAACTGATCAACCACTACATCAGGGAACTGAGAGTACCTACAGCTATAAGCAAGAGAATTGCATCCATCATCCATGTGGGAGCTAAGCCCCCTCTCAATATAGACGTGGAGTGGACATCACCATCCCAGGGTGCACAGGATGGAGGAATAAAATATGAATTAGAGTGGACTTACTGATATTCTACTATAGAACTATTGTGGCTAGTAATGGAAGAAATTTTAGCATTGATGTGGAGAAAGTGGCCACAGTACTTGGTGAGGGCAGGGAGAGGGAAGAAGAGATGTGATGTGGGAGTATTTTCAGGGGTTGGAGTTGTCCTAAATGATATTGCAGGAGCAGTTGCTGTTCATTATATATCCTCTCATAACCCACTGAATGTGCTGGGGGAGAGTGTAAACTACAACATAAACTATTATCCATGTGGTGCAGCAGTGCTCCAAAATGTATTCACCAATTGAAATGAATGTGCCACAGTGATGAAAGAGGTGGTTGATGTGGGAGCAGTGGGGTGGGGTGTGTGGTGTATATGGGAACCTCATTTTTTTTAATGTAAATTTTTTTGTGATCTATGTATATTCAAAAAATACAACTGAAAAATGATGGGGGTGGGGTTGTGGGGAGTGGGATATATGAGAACCTTATGTTTATTAATGTAACATTTTATGTAATCATTAACTTTAAAAAAGATAAATAGAAAATGAAATTAAACTTAAAAAACACAAGGATTATCTTTATTTTGTTCTGGGTTCTTTGGAAGCACTATCCCTTGAGGCTGGGAAATTTAGACTTCTTTTCTGAAACCAATATTCCCAATTACTTGGTTTTACTCTATGATGTAGAGTGAAGAATTTGATGGGAGCAGGTGGAAAAAGTCTACCTTCTGTCAAATACACCAATAAAAGATATGGACTATAGTTAACAGTAATATTTTGATGATGATCTTTCATAATTTGTTACAAATGTTCAAAACAATGCAAGATTTTTGTGGTGGAGTGATGTATGGGATCTCTGTATGATATTATGTATGATTGTTTCATTAGTTTACAACATTTACCATACAATTATTGTGTATGTATGTTCATACCTCAAAAAATTGTTTTTAAAATGAAAAACAAAACAAAACAAAAACAAAGACAACTTAAATAAAAGGAATTGCATTTATTGGAAGAATAAATAAGGTTAAGATGTAAAATCTACCCAAATGTATCTACAGACTCAATTCAATTCCAATAAAATTTACAAGCCTTTTTTTATAGAATTTGAAATACCAATTATCAAATTAATTTGGAAGGGTAAGATGCACTAAATAGCCCCAAAAAAAGTCTAAAAAGAAGATCAAAGTTGGAGGATTCTCAATGCTTCACTTTAATAGATATTACTCATCTACAGTGATAGAAACAACATGGTACTGGCATAAAGACAGATATGTTGATCAATGGAATGGAAAGTTCAGGAATAAATCTTCAAGTTTATGGAAAAGTGTATTTTTACAAGGCTGTCAAGCCCACCCAGCTTGGCCAGAATAGTTTATTGACCAAATAGTGCTGGGAGAACTACACCAATTGTTGGGAGAGTCCCAAGGAAAGAAGGAGGACCTCTATTTCACACCTTATACAAAAATTAACTCAAATGGATGAACATACATACTGGTTAAATAACTGTATAATTAGTAAGTTCAGGAAATCATGCTTTCACATACATTGCATGATCAAGAAAGGGGTGGATAACTCCACCTCTGTGTGGGGATTTTACTATATTAATTAAATAAGTTAAAGTGAAGGCAGCAAGGGGCTCCATCTGCACAGGTCTGGCCAACTGGTCGGAGCCAATTTTCATACTTCATTGCTTCAACAGGATGTTCTTGACCACCAAAAGCAGAATTTGGCACCAAGAGAGGGTTGAATCTCAATACCTTCTAATTTACATACAATTCTTTCCTCTGTATCCTAGCAACAGGGCCAGAAACAAGCTACTTTCAGATATTCACTCATTCTAGATCCATCACCATTAATATGAATGAAATAAAATTAATAAGCTCATGGAGGTAAATTCTAGAGTGTAGGTTGCTAAGAAATAGAATGTAGGATGAGAATAGACCTGGTGCTTAATATGTGTAGAATTGGTATTAAGGTTTATTGTAAATGTGTGGAAATGAATAGAGTTCATGGTAATATAGTGATTATAAATAACACTGCTGATTTATAAACATGATTAGGGCTGAAAGGGGTAGCCACTGGATATAATATTTTAATTGAAAGAAGCTAGAGAATAATCTAGGAGCTGTGAAGCATAATGATTTCAGTAGTGGATGAAGATTGTGGTTAATCAAATAAGTATAAGAATGTTCTTTTACAAAGTGTTAAGAATATGGTGAAACACAGAAACATTACAACTAATGTAACTTATGGATGATAGTTAACAGCAATAGTGTAATATTTTTTGCAACTCTGACAAATAAGATATATCAACTCTAAGAGACAAGAATAGAGGGTATAAAGGTAATGGGATTTTTCCTTTTTGAGTAATGACAATATTCTAAAATTCTGTTAATGACAGCAAAAATGTGATGGGTATGAAAGCCACTGAGTTTAAAGTTTAAATGGACTGTACAAAGCACAGGAACGTACAACAAAATGAATCCTGTGGTGGAAGATGGACTTTGTTGAGATTCATGAGAATGGATCTTTAATACCTTTATAATACTAATACAGCATGTTAATAACCAGGTGGATGGGAAAAATACACCAAATATAAGATATTGGCTATAGCTAGTAGCAGTGTTTTTTTGTTGTTGTTGTTGTTGTTTTTATTGATTTTGTAAAAATATTACATTAAAAAAATATGAGGTCCCATTCGACCCCACCACCCCCACCGCACCCCTCCCCCCCCAGCAACACTCACTCCCATCATCATGACACATCCATTGCATTTGGTAAGTACATCTCTGGGTATCTCTGCACCTCATGGTCATTGGTCCACATCATGGCCCACACTCTCCCCCATTCCATCCAGTGAGCCCTGGGAGGATTAACAATGTCCGGTGATTGTCCCTGAAGCACCATCCAGGGCAACTCCAAGTCCCAAAGGCGCCTCCACATCTCCTCTCTTCCTGCCATTCCCCATACCCATCAGCCACCATGTCCACTTTTCCCACTCCAATGCCACTTTTTCTCTGAGGTCCTTGGATTGGTTGTGTCCATTGCACCTCTATGTCAAGAGAAGGCTCAGATTCCACATGGTTACTGGATGCAATCCTCCTGCTTTCAGTTGTAGGCACTCTAGGCTCCATGGTGTGGTGGTTGTCCTTCTTCAACTCCATCTTAGCTGAGTGAGGTGAGTCCAATAAATCAGATTGTAGGAGCTGGAGTCTGTTGAGGCTCAGGGCCTGGTTATCATATTGTCAGTAAAAAGATTCAATCCCCTAAATATATCTGAAACCCCAATACCAACTACAATTCCAGTAAAGTAGCATGATAGTCTTATGAAAGGAGATCCCCTCTGGGTCCAGTTTCATCACGCAGAAACACCAGCTCCAAAGAAGGGCCATCTGACATGGCAGTGAACCCTATCTGCCATGACCATAGAACCCGTGGGTCCCTTTAGCCCTCAAAGGAACCACTGGGGATTGTATTTACTTTATCTGTCTCTTAGACTCTGCTCAGTTGTGCATAAGGGCAATCCTTCTGACAGCCTCCAGACTCTTTTTTTTTAGAGACTCATAGTCATATAAACTCATTTCTCCTTTCTATTTCCCCCTTACATTAGATCAAACAGCATTTTAAAGTCATATTATTCTATGTAGACAGGGATATTCTACTGATCCGCATCGAACCTTCAATTCAAGGTCATTTTCCAGTTGCATTATCAGTTGTTAGTTGATAGTGATCGCTCGGTGCCAGGGAGGCTCATCCCCGGGTGTCATGTCCCACGCTGGGGGGAAGGCATTGCATTTAGATGCTGAGTTAGGCTTCGAGACTGGCCACATTTGAGTAACATAAAGGCTGTCAGGAGGAAATTCCCAGGCACAGTGCTACTCTAGGCCTTGTTCTTATTTCAGGCATATAGGCTCACAAGCATAGTCATTAGTATCAGGGGCTCACTGTTGGACCCTCATTCCTTCTCGGTCCTTGCAGTAGCAGTGTTTTGATGCAAGAAGTTGATGGGGGTGCAATATATGGAAGCCCTGTACTGTAGGATGATATGCATATTTGTCTGTAAGTTCTTAACTTTTACTATAAGCTCACAGTTTATGTATTTTTATGTTTGAATTTAAAAAATCAATAGAAACCTAAACTTACTGTAGTAGTTGGTATTGTTTATGAATTCCAAAAATAGATATTGGATTATGTTTGTAAACTGGTCTGCTCCTTTGGAAGTATTAGATTTTAACTTCAGAGGTTTTACTTTTTCTTGATTAAATTATGATTAGGGCTTTGATTGGGCCATACCAGTAGGATGTTGAAACAACAGCAAAAGAGGGAGTTTTTTGATTGCTGAAACCCCAGGAGATAAATCTCCATCTTGATCCAACACATGGCAACAGACTTTGGTGAGGGAAGTAATTTATAGTTTATGGCCTTGTGACTGTAAGCTTCTACCCCAAATAAATACCCTTTATAAAAGCCCACAATTTTCTGGTACTTTGCATCAGCACCCCTTTGGCTGGCTAATACATAGACCAATCATAAGTAATGATACTGAATCAGTCATCAAAAACCCCCAACTCAAGGAAAGCCAAGAAACACATGTCTTCACCCCATCATGCTGAATTCTACCCATCGTGCTGAAAAGAAGTTATACCAATCCTGCTCAAAGTCTTCAAAAATAAGGAAGAGAAGGTAACAGTTAGCCCCATTTTGCAAAATAACCTGCCCAGGATCCCCAGCTGGCTCCAGCCAGTCTTCCCTGCCCCAATGACAAATGACTAAATGTTGGCCCCATCTATCAAAAAGATGCACCCATAATCCCCAATGGGGTCAAGGACGTTTCCCCTGCCCCAATAAAAAAGGTCCAAACCTTCACCCTCTGCCCCTAAAAAAACAGGGTATGCTTTGCCTCCAAACCTATCACAAGACTGTCAAACATCCTATTACATAGGCTTCATCCTCAAAGGCTCACTCCCAAAAAGGGTAAAAGTCAGTACTTTTTCACTGTTCTCATTGAGTGTCTTGCCCTCAAGCTATTTACATGAAAACCAAAATTAGTTGGGCAGGCTGAAGTATCACTTCAGACCCCCACATTGAATGAGGATCTAACAGCGTGGTGCCAAATCCTGGGGGGGTCTCCTTGAGACAGATCAATTCTGTAGTGATACTGTACTCTAGCATTGCCACTTCTCCAACCAACACCAGACACCGAGTTGACTTTGGGTGAGTCTTAAGACCTCTGGAGGATCCTGTATCTTTTTTGGTCACCTTCCTCCTTTTCTCCAAAATTCCTAGCACTAGGTCAGTGATCCTCTCTGTATTGGGGAACAGTTCCCATTGCTTGAATCCCAGCTCTGGGGATGCCCAGCTCTGAGTCCAGTCACAGTCTTTTAAACAGTTTGAGAATAATAGATTTAAGAATACTTACATCTCTTCTCTCATTCCCTCTTTTCCAAAGAGGGCCTTGAACTCACCTTCCTCCTTCACTGACCATGGGAAACTCTCAATAACTGCCCTCAAAAGAAACTCCATTAGGGTGTCTCCTCCACAAACATAAAATCCTCTATCCTAGTGTTACCAGATTTTGTCTAGGTTCTTGATGACGCTACAAAAATGAATTTCAAGAGCATGTCAGATGAATTAGGCCAGTGATTTATTCAGGTAGGGAGGGAAGAAAAGAAAAGATCAGGGTCTCAGGAAGAAAGGAAGGGGCTGAAAAGTGATAAAGTGGGCTGATTTACAGATGACAATTCCCCAGTATAAATTATAAATGCCCAGGTTTTATTTGTATGGTTACCATGGCAGGGGGAAAATGGTGAGAACAGAGGAGAGAAGGCAGAAACAGGGGTCCAAAGGTGAGAGTATTTACAGCCTTGTGCCTGCTTTTTGAGCCATTAATTATTCCACCCCTTTGCTAATGGCAGGGGAGGAGTTCCAGCTATTGGCTGATTTGATTGATTAACCCACACACCAACCCTCTAGGAAGGTACAATGATAAAATTCTTTGGGAATATCCTGGGCTTTTCCTGGTTTCCAGAGGAAATCTTGTTCTGAATGATAAAATTTTGGGGAGGGTCTTGCAACAGCTGTCTTTGGGGTTATTGATGTCCTCATGGATTTCTTGCCAGGTTTCAGATCTATCCATTAATTCCCTATCTTATTAGCCAGCTTCACTGGGGAAGAAATTAAACAAAAACACGTCCTTTTTTATTCTACCACTATTTGGCCTCAATATAAATTAGACAACAAAGGCCAGTGGCCTGAACATAACACTTTTGACATTCAAGTTCTCCAAACCATCAAGAACTATATCCACCACAATGGCAAATGAACAGAGGTCCCTTCCCTATATCTGGGTCTTCTTCTTTCTTTGTAGTTACCCCCCCTCTTTGCCAGTACTGCACCACCTATCAAACCCTCCTTCTCCACGGCTGACCCCCTCTCCCACACACAGAAGATCCCTCTTCTGACTTTGACCTTTCTGAATATGACCCTTCCCCACCTCCCCTTATGCTCCCACAACCCCCTCAGAATCTTTGTCTCAACCTCTGACCAAACACAACACACCATCACCTCCCACGCCAGCCCCGGTACTCCCACTTAGGGAAGTGGGGGCACTGAAGGCATCATCCATTCACATGCTCCCTGCTCACTTCCCAACCTCTCCCATATTGAGAAATACTTGGGTTCTTTCTCCACAGACCCTGCACAATATAACAGAGAATTACAATACCTCAATCAGTCATATAACCTAACTTTCCAAGATGTTTATGTTATAATCAATTCCTTCACCACTCCGCAAGAAAAACTTGCATTTGGGCCACAGTCACTACTTTCACAGATGCTCCTCACATTCAGGACCCAAACTGACACCCAGCCAGCCCCACTGCCATCCCCTTCACTGCCTCTTGGGACTATCAACCTAATTCTCCAGACCTTGCCCACATGTCCCACTTCCTTACTTTATAATAGAAGGATTAAATAGGTAAAATCCAAGAAATAACCCAAAAACCTGATGAAAACCCTATGACCTTTATGAGCTGGTTCACAGAAGGCATTTTAAAATATACTAAACTAGATCTTTAATTCTGAAGCAGAAAAATTATACCTCCACATCAATTTCATCTCACAATACAGCCCAGACATTAAGAAAAAGTTGCAAAAACTAGAGGATGGGCCTCTAAAAGTTGCAAAAACTAGAGGATGGGCCTCCAAAAATTCCTCAAAAGGACCTTGTTAAAACTGCCTTCAGGGTCCTTAACAATAGAGATGAGGAAATTAAACAACAAAAGATCAAACTATGGCAGGTGAGGAGCACTGGTGTTGGGTGTTATTGATGGGGGGTGCATGGTTGGAAGGCAGTTCTCCAGGGCATATATATAGGGTATATAAAAATGTTTAGCTATTCATTGGGTATTTTCATAGTAGTTACAGTTACAAATGACAACTGAGAGAGTGCTGAGTTCCTAGACAAGGGAGGTCTGTAACATTTCCAATGAAACAGCAAAATTCCCCCAAATGCAAATGCAAAGACAAGTGAAGAAGGATGGTCCAATGGTGAGCTCCTTGATATTGATGACTATGCTTATGAGCCTGTGTGCCTGAAATTTCAGCTAGACCTAAAGCTGCAGGATATCTAAGAATTATCTTCTGAGAGCCTCCTTGTTGCTCAAGCTCTCTAACCGTGGCCACTCTCTAACCCAAACTCAGCATGTAAACACATTACCTTTCCTCCACTGTGAGACATGACTCCCGGGGATGAGCCACCCTGGTGTTGAGGGATTACTACCCTCAACAGCTGGTGATGCAACTAGAAAAAGACCTTGAATAAAAGGGGCAAATGGTAAAGACAAATGAGTTTATATGGCTATGAGACTTCAAAATGAGTCAGGAGGTCATCAGAGGGTCTGGCTTACACATGTCTGAGCAGGATTCCAGAGACACCCAAAGTAGTTACAATCCCAGGTACTGGCGCTCCTATGGGCTTTGGAGAAACACAGGTTCTATGGTCATGGCAGATAGCTCTGGAGTTCAGGGTCTTGTCAGTGGACTCAACTTTGGAATTTGTGCTCCTGAGTGTGATGGCATTGGACTCAGATGTGACCTTTCTACACATGCCTCTTCTGTCACTTTTATTGAAAGTCGTTGGTGCTGGGGTTGGTGTATACTCAGGGGACTTGAATCTCTGGACTGGTCATGTGCCAGCTGGACCCTAAGTCTCAGCAGAGTTGTAAATCCTAATCTCTGGTTAGTTGCATTTAATCAGATCATCTAACAGGGCAGTGAAGATGGTCAATCACCACACCAGGGAACTGAGAGTGCCTACAATTACATTCATCATGTGGGATCTAAGCCCCTTCTCGATTTAGAGGTGGAGTGGACATCCCCATCCCAGGGTTCACAGGATGGAGGAATAAAATATGTGTTAGAGTGGGCTTACTGGTATTCTAGTGTAGAATTATTGTGACTCTAGCAATGGAAGAGACTGTATCATTGATGTGGAGACAGTGGCCATGGTAGTTGCTGAGGACAGGGAGAGGGAAGAAGAGATGTGACATGGGGGCATTTTCAGAAGTTGGAGTTGTACAAAATGACATTGCAAGGTCAGATGCTAGACATTACATATCTTACCATAACCTACTGAATATGCTGGGGGAGAATGTAAATTACAATGTAAACTAAAATCCATGTGGTGCAGCAGTGCTCCAAAATGTGTTCACCAGATGCAATGAATGGGCCACAATGATGAAAGAGGCTCTTGATGTGGGAGGAGTGGGGACATTGGGGGGTATAAAGGAAACTTTTATATATTTTAATGTAACATTTTTTTTGTGATCTATGTCTTTTTAAAGAAAAGACAATTAAAAAAATGTTTAAAAAAAGAACAAACAAGATTAGGCTAAGTACCATTTAATTGCAGCCCCCATTCAAGACAACCAAAGAAACCATTGAGCTATGCATTAACCCTGCTTCAAGTGTGGCATAGAGGGACACTGGGCAAAAGTGTGCCATAATCCCTGCTGTCCACTGAACCCTTGCCCAGTGTGCCGGGTTAAAAGGCACTGGAAATCAGGCTTCCCTTTGTCAACAAGCTAAAGAAGGCGGCTCGAAAGTCAGGTCCTAACTCAGAGCTGGGACTGTCATGCCCAGAAATACTTGGTCTCACCACTGAAGAATGTTGCCACTCAGGCTCAAAGGTCCGCTTCATCTCCATCGATAAAGCTGAACTCAGGAAATCATAATGGTTGTGGGTAAGCTGATCTCCTTTTAATTGGCATGGGGACCATTATTCAGTCTCACCAGAATATGTTAGAAATTTAGTCTGTTTCTCCATCTCTATTGTGGGAGTTAGTGGCCAAATAGCAAATCCCTTGTGGACACAGCGCTTGTCTTGTCTTACTGGAACAACCTTCACACATTCCTTCCTAACCATACCCAACTGTCCCACACCTTAATAGGGATAGACCTATTAGCTAAACTACATGCTATTATTAATTTACCCATCCTAGACACACCTGCAGTGGAAGCCATTTTCTTCCTACACACTCTACCACCCCTGCCCTTAAACACCACTGAAAACCTAGAAAAGCATGCTAATGATGTAGTATGGAACTTTAAGCCCCTCTCCATAGCTAAATACCAGAACCTCATCAAGGTCACCCTTAAAAATCCTGATCAGTTCCCAAACAAGCCCCAATACCCTTTCTCCCCTCAAGCAATACTCAGGTTACAACACATTATTATTAACAAACTCCTCTCTGTGGGACTTCTTCAACCAACTATTCACCTGCTAATATTCCCATTCTAGCTGTGAAAAAGCCCAGTAACATCTACCAACTAGTCCAAGACCTATGAGCAGTTAATGATGCACCTCAACCCCTCACTTGCATCATTCCCAACCCTTACACAGTATTTTCTTGAATACCTCCCAGCACTTCTCATTTCACCATCCAAGAACTTAAAGATGTGTTCATTACCATCTCACTTGATAGCTCTGCCCAAAACCTGTTTGTCTTTATTTGGATCTACCCAACTACTAAAATTGCCCAAGAGGTCACCTGGACCATCCATCCTCATGGATTCTGTGACATCCAACACATATTTGGTCAGGCCATAACTCTTGATCTCTCTACTCTACCCTTAAACCCCAGTGTTCTTTTACAGTATGTCAATGATCTCCTTTGCGTAGCCTATCTCTAAAAAGTTCCATTGAGCATACTATCTTCCTCAACTCCCTTGCAAGTAAGGGATATGGGTATCCCCCAACAAAGGCCAGTTCTTTACCTATGAAATTGCATACCCTGGGTTACACCCAACCCTTACCCACAAAGGCTTAACCCAAGAGTGAAAAAACTTATCTTTGAAACCCTCATACTCACAAATAACTCTGAACTACTATCCTTTGTAGGACTTGTCAACATTTTCCCATCTCTGGGTACCTAATTTCAGCCTTATAGCCAAACCTCTCTATCATGCAACTGCAGGCAATCTCAATGAGCTGATACCCCAACACATATCAGTCACAACTCCATTCAAGCAACTACAGAAGGCCTTGTGTGCTGCAGCAGGCTTGCCTCTGCCAAATCCAAGCAGGCCATTTATTTTTTTATTATTATTAGTTTTATTTTTATCTTTTTTTAAAGATACCAGATCACACAAAATGTTACATTAAAAATATGAGTTTCCCATGTACTCCACTCCCCACACCCCCCACTCCTTCCACATTAACAACTTCTTTCATTGGTGTGGAACATTCACTACATTTGATGAATATATTTTGGAATACTGCTACACAGCATGGATTATTGTTTTCGCTGTAGTTTACTCTCTCTCCCAGTCCATGCAGTGGTTTGAAGACCTTATGTTGAGTGAAGCAAGCTAGTCATTGAAGGAAATACTACATGACACCACTGATATGAATTGCAAAAATCAAGCTGTCCCAGAGAGCTAGAGACTGGAAGATAGGTTTATAGGAAGTAGCAGGGAGAAGCTTGTGAGCTGATGCCCACATGGGCAAAATCTGTGATAAAGTGGAGGTAAGTAATTGAGCACTGAAGGGATAAGATGGGGGTATAGGGCTTTGCACCCCTTTTCAATTGCACATAGACACTAAAGGAAGGTATACTTCAGGACTCCTTACCTAAAATTATGAACTTGATCCCCACACAGTTGCATACTTTTCAAAACGGCTTGATGGGACTGTCACAGGGTGGCCTCACTCTCTTCAAAGCTTAGACGATGCTACTGTATTCATCCAGGAAAATATAAATCTGGTGCCCTTCCAAACCATCCAGGTATACTCCTCACACTCTCCATCTTCTGTACTGTCCCTCCACCCATCTCAATCTTTTCTAACACTTGCTTACAAGCCATACATGCAAGCTTACTCCAAAACGCAAATGTTACTCTGTACCAGTGCCCCTCCCTTAATCCTTCTACCCTACTCCCCAAACATAACTCAAGCATGAATGAAAAAGCACCAGAACATGACTGCTCAGAAATACTTGACCACTTTATCAACCCATTTCCCAATATTTTGGATGTTGCTCTGTCAGTATCTGCCCCAAACTGGTTCACTGGCAGCAGCTCCACTAAAAGCAGCAGCTCCACTAAAAGTAGAAACTCTACAAAATCAGGATATGCAATAGTAACCTTAAACAGAGCTTAAAATTGGACCCATTGCTACCAGGCACAACCTCTCAGCAAGCAGAGCTCATAGCCCTCACCAGAACTCTAACTATAGCCCAAATCTCAGTCAACTTGTGCTGACTCTAAATATGTATATCATATCATACCTTCACATGCTCCTCTGTGGAGAGAAAGAGGATACATAACCTCTAATGGGTTTTCCATCATCAATTGATACCTGATTCTGAAACTCCTTCAGGCTGCCAGCCTGCCACAGAGCAGAGGAATCCTTCACTGCAAGGGGCACCACAAATAGAATAACCCAATTGCACAGGGAAATCATATAGCAGACAAAGAGGCAAAGCTACAAGCCACCAAGACCAAAGACCTGTTTTGTACACTCTGATCAATAGTATTAGCATTGCCCCTCAGTACCCCAATCTACTCTCTAGAGGAAGCATGTTCTTTACTGCAGGCCTAGGAAAAGATCAATAATGGATGCATTTTTAAGAACAAGACAGTACTACCAATACAAGAGAAATTAAATATCCTTTCTTCTCTACATAACCTCTGCCATGTCAGCCCTAGGCACTAACCCAGCTGCTTTCCCATTTCATTGCTATTCCCAACCTTCACAAAATTTTGTCAAAAATCTCAGCATCCTGTCACATATGCCAAATGACTTTGCCCCAAAGGCCACCCTAAAAACCCCACATTCCTACTCATTAAAACTCCCCTCATTAAACTCATGATCCAAATTCAAACCACTTGGATAGAACTTTTACCTATTGCACTCATCAAACTCTGCTCTATCACCGCAAACCCCTCCTCCTAAGTCCCTTTGAAATCATGTAAGGTCGACCCTACATCCTAGGAAAATTTCCCCCTTCCACCTCACTCTTAAATGACCACCTCCCCATTTTAAGCCTAACTCAACATACTGAGCAAGTACAAGAAAGTCTGCCTTAACCATCAATGTAGCCCACCTCCCCAAGCCTTGCTCCAGGACAGTGTCTACCTAAAAGTCCTGTACCCTAAACTCTTCCAATCCCTATGGACCAGACCTCATCTAATACTGCTAAGTACCCCCACAGCAGCTAAATTGGCTAGCATCTCATCTTGGATCCATTTTACCTGACTCAAACCCATGTTGCAACCTATGGAACCTGGTCCAGCCCTGCCTACTTCACTTCCCCAGACTGCTAGCCATGAAGAAACACCCATTCCTAACTGTTATGCCTGTGAACCACAAGAAGGCTTGAAACTGCTATTTCACAAGATTTCAAGTGAGACGGATCCTACATCAGACCTGTAATATGTCCACAGACTGCCAAGTAGCCATAGTTGTTTTCTTTGTGCTAACTTTTTATCTTTCTTATCTCTCTAGTTCTTTCAGCCATAACAGAGTGCACCTGCCCCCTATTGTACCCAACCTATAACCACTCCTTTATCTGGTGACACCCGAAACCATAAAACTCTTGTTTACTGCACTCTTCAAAAACTTCCTGCCAATTTTACTCCAAGAATTGCAAACCTCCTACCAAGTCCCTATTAACTTTTCCCAATTGTTACTGTGCATCTCTTTATACCAACCTACACTTCCCATTTTGTGTCACAGCCAACACCACTGAAACCGAATATTTTGGCCAAATTGTCCCAAACCAGAGCAGACAAATATTCTACATAATCAGAGAAGGTACCCCTAAACCAACAGGTAAAAGCACCTGCTCCTGGGCACTTGCAGAATGTTAGCCCGGTTACAGCCACACATCAACTCTTGTACCTATAACTTTTCCCACAACCTTTCACAACACAACAGGGGAAACCATGGAGTCTTCTGCCAAGGCAGACCCCTGGCACAATCTGCTGACTCCTATCACCTCATCAATACCTTTTATTTACCTGCCGGATGACACAACAATTGTTTACCTATGCTTTGGAATCCCATCAGAGGAAACCTCTGGGCCTTTCACAAAGCATCAACTCTAAACCCAGCCCTGAACTCAACTATGGCCCTGTCTATATCCCATAAAACAGTCACTAAGAAAGACACACCAGAAAACATAAGGAGTAATTGGACTTGGTCATTCTACACAGCTCCTGGAAAACAATCGGGACTGTCATTTCTCTGTGGAAACTTTCTGCACCATTTTCTCCTTGCTGACTGGCAGGTTACCTGCATGGAAGTCTGTGCTGTCCCCTCGATGGGATACAGCAATATTTCAACCACCCCTACCTCCCTTCTATGACCCCTTCTCTCAAAATCTAAACGTGCAACACACCACCCGATAATGACCACTCTTGGGCTGATTGGAACGACTGTGGGAGCCACTTCTTTAGGTCCCTCTCAATATTAATACTCACAGCTAGCGGAAACGGACTTGGCCCAGTGGTTAGGGCGTCCGTCTACCACATGGGAGGCCCACGGTTCAAGCCCCGGGCCTCCTTGACCCGTGTGGAGCTGGCCCATGCGCAGTGCTGATGCGCGCAAGGAGTGCCCTGCCACACAGGGGTGTCCGCCACGTAGGGGAGCCCCATGCGCAAGGAGTGCACCCATGAGGAGAGCCGCCCAGCGCGAAGGAGGGAGCAGCCTGCCGAGGAATGGCGCCGCCCACACTTCCCCTGCCGCTGACGACAACAGAAGCGGACAAAGAAACAAGACGCAGCAAAAAGACACAGAAAACAGACAACCGGGGGAGGGGAGGGGAATTAAATAAATAAAAATAAATCTTTAAAAAAAAAAATACTCACAGCTAGCCACGACCCTCACCAAACTCACTGAAGTAGACACAAGGTTAAAGGCACTTGACACGCAACAACAGTCTCTGGGAGATGTAATCCTACAGAATAGAGGAGCACTTGATGTGCTAACAGTCACCGAAGTGGCACTTGAGTCATTCAGGACAAATCCAAACAGTCATCAAAGAAGTTCAAAAAATAAACCAAAACTTAAAGAATTCTAATTCTGTGGGAAGTTGGGCACCCTGGATCATGTATTTCCTCATACCCTTACTCCCTTTCTTACCTTTATCATTACGGCTTTTAGTCTGATAATTTTTAGCCCTCATTTCATCAGAATCTTCTCTGATTTCATCCAAAATTCAGGGTGCAGCCTAACTGAAACACATGTTTACAACATCCTACTCAGGAGAGGAGTCAGCTGCATCCCCCTAACCCCAGATCAATGCCTCATGACAGCAAGAAACAGCCAGAGGATCATTGTCCCCATTACCACTCTCCCTCCCAACCTTTTACTACACAAAGAGGAGTTGGGAATGGTAGCCATATTTTATGAAATAACGCACCCATAACCCCCAACCAGCACTAGGAAGGCTTCCCTGCCTCAATGGCACCCTCTGACCTTGAAAAAACAAGGTATGCTTTACCGCAAAACCTACTACAAGATTGTCAAACATCTTATTATATATGATTCTTCCTCAAAAGACTCCTCCTCAACAGGGTAAAAGTCGGTACCTTTTCTACTATTCTGAGTGCCCTGCCCCCAGGTTATTTAAATGTAAACCAATCAATAGAGCTCCCTGAAGTCCCACTTCAGATGCACTCCACAATGGCAATCTAATAAACTTCTTTCAAACTTTGATGTGCATCTGAGCCTCATTAAAAAGGGATCTAACAGTAAAATTACCTGACTCATTGTATGATAGCAAAATCATCATAATACTGAAGCCAGGTAAAGACACTACAAGAAAAGAAAATTAAACACCAGTCTCTCTAATGAACTCATATGTAAATTCCTCAACAAAATACTCACAAATAGAATCAAACAACACTTCAAATGAGTTATACACTATAATGAAGTGTGTTTTATCCCGGGTATGTGAGGTTCAACACAAGACAATTAATTAATGTACTATAACACACAAACAAATCAAAGCAGAAAGATTACATGATCATCTCTATTAACATACTTCCTTGATTAAAACACTACAAAAGATAGGAATAGAAGGAAATATCCTCAACATAATAAAGGGCGTATGTGAAAAAGCCACTGCAAACTTCATAATTATCTCAGGTTAAAGTCTTTCTTTCTAGGATTTGGAACAATGTAAGGATGTCAACTATCATGACTCTTATTAGAAAAATCACACTTGAATGCATTTTCCAATTAGCACACATATAGATTAATGCTCCCAGGGTACAGAATGCATGAAGCTTTCAAGTGCCTTTTAAGCTTGTGTCACAATGGACAATATACTGGCCTAAAATCAACTTTTTTCAGAGGTTTAATATAATGAATTTGTCACCCCAGCATATTTGAATTAAACTGGAAATCAATGTCAGAAATATAAGTAGTACTTCTAAGAAACATGAAAAGTCTTCTGCTTTCCTGACAGGGTCTGACTGATCCACTGATACCATTATTTGAAGAGTAAAGCACTTATAACACTTCCTACTATGGATCATGAACAATCTACAAGTTCAACTCCCATGTGTCACTCTCTCAAGTGGCTCCTGAGGGCTAACACCATTGCTAATGTGTTGAGAGATGAAAAACAGGCACAAGGGATAGGGTGACACTTGGTAATCACACAGCTCACAGACCAATATATGGCCTCAGGTTGATAAATAGCTTTTCACCCTTAATGTGAATGTGTGGAAAATTTCATTAAGGTGGTTTTATATACTGAACAAATCCTGTGCTTCTGTCTACACTAGTGATAGTGGCAATCACTCCATTTCTTAGAGGGAAAGCCATGAGAAGGAGTGAGTAAAACTGGTTTCCAGTAATATCACAGAGACTGGGATCTAGGCCTTCCCTTCTCTAGGATGCACAAGAAATTCACTGATACTAACATTAATAATTTGGTATACACAAGTTCTTTTAACCACAATTTTAACTTGGCATTTTTTTTCTTTACCATATAGAGCCAATTTTTTCCTTGAAATTTCCCTGGGCATTAGATTTTAGTAATTTCAAGGGCTATTTTCCCAAGGGTTTGGTCTGTCATTTCTTTCCCACTTTTTAACTAAATTGAACACAGCCACTTTTATAAACAGATTGATGCCTGAAAAGGTCTCAGTCATCTTAAATAAATACGCCCTCTCATTCTTGCCTACACCTGGAACAGGATTGACCCTTAACATTAACCTAGATTTGCCTATTTGCAAAAGAAAAGACAATATTTACTTAAATGTGTTAGTTGTTCCTCATTTCCTCATCTACCACCATCTCCATTAATCATCCCATTTCTCTCCTATAATTCTCACTGTTCTTATGAGAAGCCTGTAAATTAAATTAGAATATATAACATAAATAAGGAAATTACTTATACAATGAGGCAAATGTCTTCTTTGATAGTCATTATACTGAAAATGTATTGCGGCAGATTTAGGAGAATTGATAACTATTAATTGAAGAGCAGCGTGAATAGAAAACAGTACCTGATGGAGTCAATGTCTGCAAAACAGGCAAGGTCAGGGGCAGCTCTGCTTGCTTCCCACTGTTTCAATGTGTAGAATGGAAATGTAAAATATTTAAACAAATTTAATTAATGTGGGTTGTGTTTTATCTTTAAACTCTGAAAGAATTGTGTATATTACTGATATTTATTTAATAATTGCAACAAATGCCTGCATATTATCTTCTATTTGTCAAGTTCTGGTCATATACTCAGGTAGTATAATAGGAGGAAGTGAATCTCTTATGCTTCAGTAGTAATTCTGGGGATTTTTAAATAATAGATTATGTAATTGCCTGGAAGCATTTGCTCATCCACACAGCTTTCAAACAAATTTTTATACATAATTCCTCCGAAGATATTCTGAAATTTTTTATTAATTATAAACATACTAAATAATATAAGGATCCACAGAAGAAAAAAACTAATGAAAATATTTATTAATGAATAAATACTTCTCCAACTCTTAACATTGACAATACATTCTTCATGTCTTTGCAGAAAAGCCTTTGTATAATTTGCTTTGCACTTTGAGAGATATGAGCACCCATGTAATAGTCTAGTTACCATGCTGGCTACCCACCTAAATTCTAGGCTGCAAGCAAAGAAATGGTCTCAGCTTTTCAGTCTCTATTCAAAGTAGTTCAGAATAGTTATATTGCCATATTCCGTTCAACAGAAAATTCCATTAACAAAGACCAGGGACTTTGTTGATGTGGGAGGGGTGGTGGTGGTTGGCGTATGAGGTATATGGAACCTCTTATATTTTCAAATGTAACAGTTTTTGTGATCTATGTATCTTAAAAATACAATTAAAATAAATTAATTAAAAAGTAAACAAATAAAATAGACTAAAAATAGGCCAAAAATTAGACTGCTGGGTTTCCCCTTTATTTTTTGTTTGCATGCTTTAAACAATACTACTATGGGATTAATATGAAAATACTGAGGGCTGAAGGAATCACATGCATAATCCTTTTGTTCCTGATTTTAATTATTTGTTTCTCTTAATCACAGTTACCATTTTGAGTATTTCTCTATTTAAAACACTTTATAAATATTAAATTCAAGAAGTAGGTATTATTGCAAATTCAATCCATGCCAAAACTGTTTAAAAGATGTTCAAAAGGTGCCCAGAGCTGCAAATCCAAAAAATAATGCAAAATTTCCTCCCAGATAGCCATAAATTTGTTTAATCTCTGCTATACTGATACATGGAATTCAATCAAGAAACCTACAATTGGTGATGTTTAAGGAATGGAAGTTTTGTTTTTTTTACTCTGTGTTCTAACTGTGAATGTGTGTTGAATTTTATGATATGGTAGTAGTCATCTGATAAGTTGTTTGAAAATGTAGCCTGTTATGTAGAAAAAGTCAAGCAAATCATTATAAATCCTCAACTTTCAGCATAAAACTGTCTACACTAGCTTAGAACTACTTATGAATTCAGATGTAATTTTTTAATAAAAATTTGGTCACACAAAGCTCTCAAGAAATGGTTAGTGAAGAATGTGGCATAAAACAGCTTTGAAAACAGAAACAAAAGTTTCTTGGTAAACCATTTTTGACGGTTTTGAATTAAAGACCACAAGAAAGGAGCCTGAGGGATTTTTTTTAGTCCTGCATGCAGGTGGTCAGATTGAAAATGACACCCATGAAGCTTCTTGATATTTAGTGGATACTCTTTATGCTGTTATCGGTTACTTTAGTCACAAGAAAAAAGGAGTAAGGTAACAAGAATGTGAATTATGGTGGCCTGGTAAATGTTCCATTTTCAGTGAGAAGTCAAGTGCAAGAATAAACAGTTCTGGAAATGTAAATATCACTGTTTCAAGTCATCAAGGAAAGTAGGTAAGTCTGAAAGAATATATGCTATGTTTTAGGGTTGTCTAAGTGTTTAGTCTATTTGTTGGAATCTATATCTTCAAATATAATGACAGTTTGAGAAACAATGTTCAAAAGGAATTGTGTGTGAATCAACAGCCATTAAGTCCTGACACATTACGAACTATGCACAGATCCTCCTATGAGCAGAATATAATCTCTTTTATTTCAGCTTACTCAAGTTCTGAAATACTTTTAGACTTTATGGGAAAATGTATATCTACTCAACAGAAGATATCATTTCTTAACTTATTCAACTTTATAATATTAAAGAAATCTCCACTACCATCTATGATATCTACTTATCATAAAATGCAAAGAGAGATAAGAGAAGCCATTATTTCTATTTTCTAGAGCCAAGAATATCCAATTCAGTGAATTGATGATTGCATGAATCAACAAATCAATCAATCCTTTAGTCCATTACTGTTTCAGGTAAGGCCAACCTTCCTAGGTATTTTTTAGTCATAAAATATTGAAAGGTATGTGTATGATAATAAAATAATTATAGTTAGAAAAATCAAATAGTACGTAGAAACACAATGTAAATCAGAAATCCAAATATCCTATAGTAGCAGTTCAGAGAGGATTATGTTTTTAGAATTTTTGTAGATTTTACAGAACTCCTCACTTTGAAATATTTTAATAATATTAAATTAATTAGGCAAATGTTTTAAAAGTATTACTTGGAGACCCTTATACTAGGGATTTCAATTTTGCCATATTACATCTCCACTGATCTTATTGCAATTACATACTGATTATACATTGATCGAGCCAATGTATTTTTAATAAAGTACTTCATATCCAAGACACACACAAGTTCAAACAATTTTTAGTGGTATGAGATTTTTTTAAAAGAGAACATTGCAAATGAAGTTTTACCAGATGTCAGAAAGGAATATGTTATATATATATATATGATTAAGGGCAGCTTTATTAAAACAAAGTGTAATATGAGGTACATCCCACTCACTTTAAAGAATTATGACAGATACTGAATTTAACCTGTGAAAAGTATTAGGAGGAAAGAAGATTAAGGTTCAAACAACAGGGGAAAGACAGGAGAACAGTGGTGGAAATTAGATGAGAGAATATTAAGGAAGATGACTTAGAAGGAAGAGGAGACAAAGGAGGTAGAAGAAAGTAATTGCAAACTAAGAATTTTGTTATGATGTAGAATTGTAATTTGGACCTAACTTTTGAGAAATGAAATCTTAGAACCCACATCCATTTTTTTTTTACTTTTTAAAACTTTTATTGAAGTATATCATTCTTACACAAACATACATAAATAGTAAGGGTATAGTAAGTGTTGTGAACTTACAAAACAATCATGCATAATATTATATGAGGGTCCCCTACATCACCCCACCACCAACACCCTGGATTGTTTGAAACATTTGCCACAAATTGTGAAAAAATATAATCAATACATTACCCGTAACCATAGTCCATATCCCACATTTGGTGTATTTTCCTCCCAGTCCACCCTATTATTATCCTTTTTAGAATATGTTTTCACTACAGAAGTTGTCATCCCATGAAACAGCCATGCACATGGGCAGAAACCCCACACACCACCTCCCCAACACACCACATCATGGCAGAGCATCCATCACAGGCCACGAGGAAACATCATCCGACTACAACCAGTGCCAGGAATGTGCTCTGTTGATGGTGGGGGGAGGGGGTAAGTGGGGGTTCCACATACACTTTTAATAAACTAGTGACTATAACAATATACAGGGGAATCAAGGGAGAGCAGAGATGTAGCACTGGGGGTATACATCCTTATAAAACACTACAGAGTTGAAGAAATTCAGGAAGCTGAAAATTGAAGTAACAGGCAATTGCTTCTCCGATGGAGAAATTATTGGAATGAGGTGCTTAGACTCTGGATTACCATGAGTTAAAATTAAAAAAAAAAATCCTTGCTATTGTAGCTCATGCAGCACTTGACAGGCTATGATCCAACCACACAATTAAATGGTCAGTTTGCATGAAGGGTAAGGATTGGTGTGGTGAAAATCAGTGAAGATTAATAGAGTCAGGACTCTTGGTGAAGGAAATATGCCATGTGCCATGTCTCAAGAGATAGGTGCACAGATACACCAGGCTTTGAATGCCTGAAGTTCCAGTTATGCTTCCATAGAAAAATGAGTATTTTGACTTTATACAGATGCAGACTTTTCACAAAAAAAGATTATAATATACCCCATACTTCCCCCAGTCCTCCCACATCAACAACCTCTTTCATCCTCATGGCACATTCATTGCATTTGGTGAATAGATCTTGGAGCACTGCTGCACTGCTTGGTTATAGTTTGCATTGTAGTTTACACTCTCCCGCAGTCCATTCAGTGGGTTATGGCAGGATATATAATGTCCAGCATCTGCCCCTGCAACATCATTTAGAACAACTCCAAGTCCCAAAAATATCCCCACATTGCATCTCTTCTCTCTCCCTGCCTTCGGCAATTACTGTGGCCACTTTCTCTGCATCCGTGCTACAGTTCCTTCCATTACTAGTCACAATAGTACAAGAAGTTATACTTTTTGATACTAAGGAACAACAATAGGGGGTATAGATAGGTGTGGAGATTTTCCTTTTGGAGTAACCAAAACATTTAAAAATTGACTGAGGTGATGACAGTAAACTCTGTGATGAAAATGAGAGCCACTAAGTGTATACTTGGATTGTATGAAGCATGGAACTGTATAACTAGGGAATCCAATGGGAGATGATGGACTGTGGTTAGCAGAATAAATATGAGAACATTTTCTCCTAAATGATAACAAATGTATTATATTAATATAGGGTGTTAATAATTGGATGGGTTCATGGGAAAATATACCAAATCTAAGTTATGGGTTACAGTTAGTCATATTTTGATGATGGTCTTTCACAGTTTGTAACAAATGTTTCACAACAATGCAAGGTGTTGGTTTTGGGGAGATGTATGGGAGCTTTGTATGATGATATGCATGTTTGTTTTGTACATTCACAACTTTTAGTATACATTTATTGTTTATGTTCATATATGAATGGTATAATTCATAAAATTTTATTTTCAGAAAAAATTGTCATATAACACCTCCAAATTTGCAGACTTATGAGAAGTACAGTATGTAAAGTAGAATAATGTAAAATTATTAGCTCATTCTAAATAAAGAAAAAATAGTGTTTAATATTATACATTTGTTGATTATGCTGTCTAAGCTAAGAGCACAACAGAGTGCCCACAGAATCTAATAAATATTCAGAGAGAAAGGGATGTTGAAAATCACATATCAATATAAAATATATGTGCTAATACTTGCAAGACAGAGACATGTATAGCCAAAAAGAATGTGGTCATCAGAGACAGCACTTCTTAAGGAGAATTTCTAAATGATATTAGCATAGAATAATAGTGGTGAAAAGTGGAGCTGAACATAATTTTCCAGATACTGGGCAGGTAATGTGATTAAAACCACTCTTAAAGGTTGGAGCACCTTTGGTGAAATGGTAGCCTACTGTATTTCTAAGATTATGTTTCATCAACAATTAATGACATTAAGTGTTAAGGCTTATGGAATACCTCTAATGAATGAGTATATATAGAAATTAGAATGCTATATTGCTTCTTACTAACAAATAAGATCTACAGAGAATAAAATTGGTTGAATTATCAGTTGATAAAAATGCCTAGGCTAATTTATTCCCATATGTTGAGTCTCCATGTTGTTTAGAGATAATCTGCTTTGTCTCTCCATGTGCAAAGTACATTGCTCAAAAGATGTCCAACTTCACTATGGTGACTGAATTCCTGCTTACAAGATTTTCTGATATTTGGGAACTCAGAGTGTTGCATGCCTTGCTATTCTTACTGATGTACTTGGCAACCCTGCTGGGCAACTTTCTCATTGTTACAGTAACCACCCTTGACAAAAGTCTTCACTCACCCATGTACTTCTTTCTTAGGAATCTTTCTGTGTTGGATATGTGCTATATTTCTGTTACAATTCCCAAGGCATGTGCCATCTTCCTCTTTGACAATCCGGTGATATCCATGGTTGAATGTGCAGCTCAGATCTTCTTTGTGTTTTTCTTTGCTACTGGAGAGATGCTATTCCTCAGTATCATGGCCCATGACCGCTCTGTGGCTATCTGCCAGCCCCTCCACTACCCAATGGTCATGAACTCTAATGTGTGTGTACAGATGACACTGTCTTCTCTACTTTGTAGTGTGGTTTTTGCAGGATTTCACACTGGAAACACATTCCGGCTGTCCTTCTGTCAGTCAAACGTGGTCCATCAGTTCTTCTGTGATGTTCCCTCTCTGCTGAAGCTTTCCTGCTCTGACACGTTAAGCAATGAAATTTTAATTTACATCTCTGCAGTGGTGATTGATGGCAGTTGCTTTGCCTTCATCACTATGTCTTATATTAACATATTTTCTACTGTGCTCAAATTTCCAAGCATAGGAGAGCAGGGAAAGGCCTTTTCCACTTGTGTCCCTCACATCCTTGTTGTGATTGTCTTTATTAGCTCAGCCAGTGCTGTATATCTGAAACAAACTTCTAAACCACCCACAATTCAGGACATGGTTACCTCAGTGTTTTATTCTATAGTCCCTCCTTTCTTGAATCCTATTATCTATAGTCTTAGAAACAGTAAAATAAAAGAGGCTATAAGGAGAATTATGAGGAAGAAATTTTATTGTTGAAAGCAGTAGAATGATTATTTCAAGAAATTTGCATGTTGATGAGGTGAGTTGCAAATGCTTCAAAATTAATTTATTGCCCATTCCAAGTTTTTTGTGCCCTAATATGAGCTCTAAAGGATAGTGATTTACTATGTCAGCATAAAAACAGTATAAACATATTTCATTTTCATCTTTTATTTCCCAAAATTGCACTTATGCTGATACCTGTGCCATTACTGCTGAAGGCTATTTATTAAAAACCTGTATAATATATAAGGTTTTTAATAATTATTTTCTTTTAAATCTAAAGAGACATGTAACAGAAAAAATATTTATTAAAATTTCCTACTCTAGTCATGCAATTAAAAAGAAAGCATGATGTATTCATTCATAAATTTCAGATTTTCATAAAACATAAATAATTTATTAACTAAGACATGTCATAAATTTACATTAATGGTGTTGTATGTTTTAAATAAGTAATACAGAGCCATCTGACAAATGCATGTTTGGTCAGATAGACCAATAATCCTCACTCTGTTTTTCATAATATAGAAGGCTAAATTTTTAATAAAACATTTTTCTCAAAGCAAAAGCTATTATTGACAAACTGTTTCAATAAAATTTAGAACATTTAAGAGTAAAAGTGTTTGTTTATAGGTATTCAAATCCTGTTGAGAATAATACAAATTACAAGGTAAATTTCATTTCCATTTTAACCATAATGCCTCAGATTTATTGTTGCAATATGTTAAAAAATAATATAATGGAAATATGAATTTCAGTATAATTCCATTGAGGTTTTTCATATATAAGGTCCCATAATCTTTTTAATGATTGATGTGTATGCAATAATTCCTCTTGGGTAAAAACAAAAACAAACATATTGGATAAAATATATTCAAAATATATGAAATATTTCATATTACAGGATTCAGTTCCTAGATTTGTCAATTAGGAACATTATTGCACTAAATAAAAGCAACATTATCACTTCTCATGTTTCTATGATTGTTGTAATCACAGGGTGCTATAGGATTATTAACTGATGATATGAAATGATCTACAAACTGTTAGAACTGCCTGCAATTTTTATTACATTGCATTTGCATTGAAACAATACTGTACCCATACTTATACATCTATGCATTTATCCATTATCTATATTTGTAATTGAAGAAACATTGGATAGAGAATGTCCAAAAAAGGCATTATGAAGTCAAGGCTTTCTTCCCAAAGACCAGCTCCCAGTGAGTCTTGGCTCCTCTGCAACTTGGCAAAGCAAATGGTGGCATCTGCTGGTCTTTCTCTTATCTTCTGGGAATATTTATTTCAGCTTCTTGTTACCCTCAATTTCTCTCTCTCTCTCTGTATTAGTTACATTTATTAAGCACTCCTGTAACAGAACTACATCCCATCCCCAATGAGCTGCATCTCATGTTAACCAAAGTAGTCTCATCAGAAGATCTTACTTGCTATGGGTTTACACACTCAGGAATGGTATAGATTTAAGAACATCTTTTTCTGGGGTAAAAGCACTTTCAAACCACCACACCCCAACTTTGGACCCCAAAAAGACATATTCTTTTTATATACAAAATGCATTCATTCCTTACCAATATCCACAAAATCTTAAGTCACTTCAGAAACTATACTAAGTACAAAGTCTCATCAAATGGTTATGCATGTGGTCTTTCCTGGGGCAAAATTCACCTTTGCAGGGGACCCTTGAAAGTTGGAGAAAAAAGTTATCTACTTCAACAGTACAAATGGGAGACAGGCATAGTAAAAATTTTCCCTTTCACATAAGGAGCTATTGAAAGGAAAACAGGAGTCACAGGCACCAAAGAATTCCAAAATATACGAGGCTTACTTAATTTAATTTCAAGATCTGAGAGTCATATATGGACTGATATTTTGTCTTCTGGATTTGAATGCCTGACAGTCCCACACCTTTCAGGTCCTTGTGCAATGGCTATGCCCTCCCAAAATATTGGGGTGAAGGCCCCATCCTCTTCAAACAATGTCATGGTAGCCAATCTCTCTTGGAATACCATGGCAGAGGTTTCATCATCATCAAATATTGGGGTCCAGCCAGACTCTATGTAATATTTGGGGAAGAGGCTCCACCTTCTGAGAAAACCAGGGTTGTGGCCAGACTCATAGTAATCCTTAGGGACAAGCTCCAAACTATGAGAACAGAGAGGTGGTATCATTTTTCTAAACAACTGGGAAGAAGCCATGCTCCCACCATCTCCTGGGACAGAACCCCCTTTATCTCGCATGAGTGGGCCAGCTCTCTAAGCCTGATTCCCAAGAATACGTCTTCAGTCCAGGCCTCAGCTTCCATTGAACTGCCTTTGAAGTCCATTTTCCTTCATTCTGTACCTGCTCTATCCCTTTTAGTTCAGGCTCAGAGTGGTCCTGTAAATAGAGACCTCACAAAATTCTTCTCAGTTTTGCCTGGAACACAAAGAACTTTCACAATTCCTCCCTGGATAGCTGCATTTCCAGTCCTGACTTGCACAGAAATTGCTGACTGGATCCATGTTTGCTTAAACCCTCCCATTGAGCATTATTCCCTACAGATCACTTTAAAGAAGCTCAGAAATTTCTAAACCACAAATTTCTAGTTCTTTGTGTCCAGAAGTTCAATCCTCAGCTTATCCACATTTTACTATAACCTGCAAGGAGAAAACAGGCTGCACTTTCCAAACTTAGCTTGGAAGTCTCCACAGTTAGCTATCAAAACTCATCACTCTCAAATTTTGCCTCCCATCCAACATCAGAATTCATTTTTGCCAGGTTCCCTGCTACTTCAATGCAAGGATTACTTTTCCCCCAATTTCCAGTATCACCTTCATCATTTTCTTTTAAGGCCCTATCAGTAATACCTTTAGCATCCATATTTTTATGAAGCCGCTTCAACAGAATCTAGAAAAAATGAAGACTATAATGTTAAATTTACCCTAAAAATGGATGCTACCTTCGGACTCTACATTAGCAGATATGAAGAAAGCATGAGTGATAATATGTAAGGATTACTTTATGTTGAAAAATGTTCTTAAGATAAGCTCTCTTAGAATGTTTTCTCATGCTGTTACTTTATAAAATAAAGTTACTTCAGGTTATTTTATTATTCTTTAAACCCAAAATTTATTCATGAGTAGAATTGCCCTAAGTTAGTATCACAATAGTACTCTTGTTCAAGCTATGGCACTGCTTCATGGGAGATCAATGGAGACATCATAACAAAATTTTTTATTGTTTGTGAAAGTATGCTTACAGGCAGGAGAGACTGGGACAACTTAGATATTTTACTCTACTAGTTGAGAAAAATAAATTGTTGTATTATCTTGATTTGAAAGAATAGGATTCTGTTGCGAAAGGATGCAAAATATGGAAATGAGTCGTATGGAAAGTAGTTTGAAAAATTCTCATGTTGCACTTAGTTCTCAATATGTAGGAAATAAATGGAGTGATTTTCAGCTCTAGATAAACTTGATGTAAAGATAAAAAACCTTATACTTCCTTGTCTCTTGAACTTCTTGACAGCCATGGATGGAATTGTATAGTAAAATGCCATTGGAATATCTGAACAGACAAATGAGGCTTTGAGTATATGTTATTTCACTTACAATTTCGTGAATAAGTTCATGGAGCTTCCATTGACCCAGTCTTTGTATTTTAATATTGCACAACTGTGACCATCTGAATTTTGTGAATCCCAGAAAAATTATATTCTGGAACTAATCCATTCCTCTGGATGTGGGGCCCTTTTATTGCATTGAATTCAGTTTAGGATCCTTTGATTAGATCAATTCATTAGATCACTTTAAGGGTTTGATTGATCTATGTTAGTGAGTCATGACTCAGGTTGAGTCTGAGCCCTTTTGCTGGGTCTTATGTAAATTGAGGATACCCAGGGAGAAAGGAGAGACACAAGAAAGGAAGCTGTTCAGTTTTGACCCTGCAATGTGTGAGAGGACTCCAGGTTCACTTACAGCGGCAGAGGGTTAGAGAAGACCCAAGAGATTCAAGGAGTTGAGTACCAAGGAGAAATGTCTGAATGCCACAGCTGAGCTTGAGTATAAAGCAGTACCACATAGGCTGAGAAAAGAGTCTGGAAAGGGACAGGCCACATGCCTGATTGCCCACAGCTGAGCTCCTGAGGTGAGCCTGTAGGGAAAAGACAGGGACCAGCCACCATCTAGACTTGCCATGTGGTAGGATGCCAGGATCACCAGTAGCTGACTTTGGTGAGAAAGCACCTCTGCTGATGCTTTGACAGGGACATTTCATGACTTTGGAACTATAAGATTTTCCCATAATAAATTCCCTTTATGAAAGCCAACACATTTCTTGTATATTATATTGGCAGGTTTGTGGTAAACTAATATACATATGTTGCTTCATAATTTTTAGAGTTGCAATGACAAAATGTATAATATATGAATACTATAAACTACACATGAGACTCTAAATAAATAAAAATGTCACTAATATCATCCAATTTGCTGATTATAGTATTTAGACTAAGAAAATTAAAAAAAAAAGAAACCACAAGGGTGTAATAAAAAATTTTAGGTAGATAAGGAGGGAGACTGAGAGGGAGAGAAAGAGAGGCAGCGAGATAGAGAGGAAAGTATAAGAATCAAATTTTATAATGAAGAGTATATAGTTGCAAAGAGGAAATATATGTAGCCAGTAAAAAAGCAGTCATTACAGTGGGAATTCTTGATTTTTATTTTATTTTTTTTAAGATTTTTATTTTTATTTTTTTATTTCTCTCCCTTCCCCGCCCTCCCCCCTCCAGTTGTCTGCTCTCTGTGTCCATACACTATGTGTTTTTCTGTGACCACTTCTGTCCTTATCAGCGGCACCGAGAATCAGTTTCTTTTCGTTGGGTCATCTTGTTGTGGCAGCTCTCCATGTGTGCAGCACCATTTCTGGGCAGGCTGCACTTTCTTTCGCGCTGGGGTTCTCCTTACAGGGTGCACTCCTTGCACGTGGGGCTCCCCTACGCAGGGGACACCCCTGCGTGGCAGGACACTCCTTGCGCACATCAGCACTGCAGGCCAGCTCCACATGGGTCAAGGAGGCCTGGGGTTTGAACCGTGGACCTCCCATGTGGTAGGCAGATGCCCTATCCATTGGGCCAAGTCCGATGAAATCTGTGACGTGTTAACATTTATAGAATAGTGTTAATGAGCCAATTTGTATAAAATTAGTAACAATAAGTTTCCCAATAATTCTTCAAGGTAAATATTGTCCTATAGTATATCCGAGGTACAGCTGATTAGTCATAAAATTTTAAACAAACATGGGCACAAGCTCTAAAGGATCATACATATTTTATTCCATGCATTGGAAATAAGATATAGAAGTAGTAAATTAAGATGTGATGTGGGGGCATTTTTGGTACTTGGAGTTGTCCTAAATGATATTACAGGGACAGATGCTGGACATTATATATCCTGCCATAATCCACAGAATGGACTGGGAGAGAACATAAACTGCAATGTAAAGTATAATCCTTGCTGTGCAACAGTGTTCCAAAATGTATTCACCATATGTAATGAATGTGTCACAATGATGTAAAAGGTTGTTGATGTGGGAGGAGTGGGGGTGGGAGAAGTGTGGGGTATATGGGAACCTCTTATATATTTTAATGTAACATTTTTTGTGGTCTATGTATCTTCAAAAAATACAATAAAAAATAAAGGACCATAAAAACTTGTGTGTGTAGAAAAATAGATTAATTTCTATTTATTTTATTTTGCTGTGATGTGTTATTGCTGTGATATTGAGTTACACAATAGGTTCACAATGCATGCCTAAAATAATAAATGTAAACAATTTAATATAAATGCATACTCATATATGAGAATTATATTTTTTCTGTAAATGCTATGAAATATGTAAAATGCAGGCAGCCTAATTGTAAATATTATATTTCAACAAAAACCTATCACATGATTATCCTGTGATAATAACAACATAAAAATAACAGAAATCGCAATGTTGCTTTCAATTAGTAACAATAAGTTACCCAACTACAGATTAGGAGACTAAATACTGTAAATTGCAAGAACACATACATTTTGGAAAAATTTTATTCAACATGACAAATTATATTTTCCTCCCCTAGATATTACTATGCCTGTATCAAGGGTTATTTTGGGGATTATGATAGTCATATGTGAGAAAACTCTATGAAACTCAACTTACATAAAAGGACAGAGCATAAACTACAATGTAAACTATAGTCCACACTTAGAGGCAATGCTCCAAAATGAGCTCATCAATTTTAACAAAAATACCACACTAATGAAGGATGTTGCTAATGTGGGAATATATGGGAGGGGTAAGGAGTGGGGCTTATGGGAATCCCCTATATTTTTTATGTCACATTTATGTAATCTAAATATCTTTTTAAAGGAACAAAAAAGTATATTATTAAAATTAAAAAGGATTTCCTTGCTTTCCTTTTGTTGGAAACTTGAGCACAAAGAATATGTGTAAACATAAAAACTGGTAATAAAGGTTAAAAAACCACCAACAATCACCATTACCAAAATAAAAACTGAAATTTCACTGCTGAAGTTTCCAGGAGAGGAGACCTTCAACAGAGAGGGGTCATCACAGAGAGCTGATAGGCCATGTTGCTCTGACAAAACATCCTGAATGTGTTGCCAGGGTGGATTCCTGAGTAGACCAGACCACTGAGTACTGATGCCAGAGCAATCTGGACAGATGTGAGGATTTATGATCATGGGGTAGTGCGGGGGCTTGCAGAAGTCCATACAGCAGTCATGGGCCATTGGAGATGAGGAACATCAACTCCACATATGCAAAAAAGTGATCATAAACACCTGAATTACGCACTCAGTCACTGAGTTGGTACTGTTGTCAGTGAGAAAGGAGGAACAGGCCCTGGAGACAGTGGCAGAAATATAACACCTAAGACAGATTCCTAAGGAAGAAATATATGGAAATGTGAAGATTCTGGTCAAGGGTGGATACTGTGACAATGACAAGTTTTCCCATCTGAGTTGCCAAATACATCAGTAGGAATAGCATGGCATGCAGAATTCTGTGCTCCAGACATCAGAAAATATTGTTAGTAGGAATTATTATTCTGTGGCAGAGTTGGACATCTTTAGGTAATTGGCATTGCATCTGGAGAAAAGAGAAACATAATTCCTCAACAACATGGAAAATCAACATGAACAAAGAAATTAGCTCAAGTGTATTTATCAACACATTTTTATACATCTTAATTCTTTTATTTCTCATTGCTTATTTGGAAACAGCATAGTGTCTTCCTTGGTTTTGCTAACTTATGGGTATGATAGTGATTTGTTTTTTGTTGTATTTTTGGAGTAATGAAATTACTCTAATATTGATTTAATATTAGAAATTACTCTAATATTGATTTAATTAATTCATAGTTCAGTGATTACGCTTAATGCCATTGATTGTACACTATAGATAAATATTATACAGTTTCCCTAATATGAACTGAATACAATGAATGAGCTCATGAAGGTGAACTCTAGAGTATAGGATGCTTTGAAATAAAATATGGGCTGAGAATAGAGCTGATGCTTAATTATATAAAATTTGAATTAAAGCTTATTATAAAAGTTTGGAAATTAATAGAGCTGATAGTAATATATTATAGTGAGTATAACTAACACTGCTGATTTATAAATGTGATTGTAGCTTAAAGGGGTAACTTGTGGTTGTAATATTTCAATTGAAAGGAAGATGGAGAATAATCTAGAAGCTGTATAACTGATTTCAATCATGGATAAAGATTGTGGTTAATCAAGTAAGTATAAGAATATTCTTTTATAAGGTGTTAAGGATATGGTGATATACAGAAACATTAAAACTAATGTAACTTATGGATGATAGTTAACAGCAATAGTGTAATTTATTTTTGCAACAATTGCAAATAAGATATATCAATTCTAAGAGACAAATAAGACATATGAATTCTAAGAGACAAGTCTAAGGGTATAAGGGTAATTTGATTTTTCCTTTTTGAGTAATGAAAGCATTTGACAATTGGCTGAGTTGATGACAGCAAAACTCTTTGATGACTACAATAAACACTGAGTTTAAAGATTAAATGGCAAAAAAAAAAAGTTTATATGGATTATACAAAGTATGGCAATGTATAACAAAATGAATCCTGTGGTGAAAGATGGACTTTGGATAAAGAATGTTCTCTCAGGATTTTAATAACTTTAAAATACTAATACAGCATGTTAATAACCAGGTAGATGGGAAAAATACACCAAATGTAAGATACTGGCTATAGTTAGTAATATATTGATGATTCTCTTTTATAGTTTTGCAACAATTTTTTCATAACAATGCAAGGTGTTGTTGGGGGTGCAACATATGGAAGCACTGTAATATGGTATGCATATTTGTTTTGTAAGTTCACAGCATTTACTATACATTCACAGTTTATGTATATTCATGTATGATTAAAAACCTAAACAGACAAGAACAAGTAATGAGACTGAGCCATCAAAATCCTTCAAACCAAGAAAAGCCAAGGACAAGATTGCTTCATGGGTGAATACTACCCATCATTTTGAAAAGAAGATACACCATGGAAGGGGATTTGGCTCAACTGATAGAGCATCTGCCTAGCACATAGGAGGTCCAGGGTTCAAATCCAGGGCCTACTGACCCATGTGGTGAGCTGGCCCATGCACGGTGCTGATGTGTACAAGGAGTGCTGTGCCACACAGGGATGTCCCCCACGTAGAAGAGCCCCATGCACAAGGAGTGTGCCCCTCAAGGAGAGCCGCCCCATGCAAGAAAAAAAGCCCAGCATGCCCAGGAGTGGCACCTCACACATAGAGAGCTGACATAGCAAGGTAATGCAACAAAAAGAGACACAGATTGCTGGTGCCACTGACAACAATGCTAGTGGAAAAAGAACACACATCGAATGGACTCAGAGAGCAAACAGCGGGGGTGGGGGGCGGGAGGAAATAAAAAATAAATCTTAAAATAAAAAGAAAAGAAGAGACTACAATCCGGATCAAACTCTTTCAAAATATACAAGAAAAGATAATATTACCTAACTCATTGTACGATGCCAACATCATCCCAAAACTGACGCCACATAAAGATACCATAAGAAAAGAAAATTAAACACCAGTCTCTCTCATGAACTTCTTCGTAAAATTCCTCAATAAAATACTTGCAAACTGAATCCAACAACACATCGAGTGAATCATAAGCTATGATCAAGGGGGTTTTAACCCTCGTACGTGAGGACGGTTCAACACGAGGAAGTCAGTTAATGTGCCATACCACACAGAAAGTCAAGGCACAAAGATGCATGACCGTCTCTATCGGTGCAGGAAAGGGATTTGACAAAATGAGCATCATTTCTTGATAAAAACTCTTCCAAAGATAGGAATAGAAGGAAATATCTTCAACATGATAAAGGGTTATATGAAAAAGCCACTGCAAACATAATTATTTAAGGTTAAATTCTTTCTCTCTAAGCTCTGGAATAACACAAAGATGCCAACTGTCACCACTCTTAGAAAATCACATTTGAATACATTTTCTGATTAGCACAAATGTAGATTAATGATCCCAGGGTATAGAATGCATGGCTAAGTATGTGTCAAAATAGACCCTATACTGGCCTAAAATCAACTTTTTTCAGAGGTTTAATATCATAATGAATTTGTCACCTCAACATATTTGAATTAAACTGAAAATCAATGTAAGAAATGTAAGTAGTACTTCTTAGAAAAATGAAAAGTCTTCTGCTTTCCTGACAGGGTCTGACTGATCCACTGATACCATTATTTGAAGAGTAAAGCACTTATAACCCTGCCTATTACGGATCAGGTGCAATCTACAAGTTCAATTCCTATGTGTCACTCTCTCAAGAGACTCCTTAGGGTCATCACCATTGCTAATGTGTTAAGAGAGGAAAAACAGGTAGAAGGGATGGGGGGACACTTGGTGATCCCACAGCTCACAGACTAATATATGACCCCAGGCTGATATATCACCCCTTGATGTGAATGCATGGACAGTTTCATTAAGATGGTTTTATATGCTAAACAAATTCTGTACTTTTGTCTACACTAGTGATAGTGGCAATCACTCCATTTCTTAGAGGGAAGCCATAAGAATGAGTGAGAAAAACTGGTGTCCAGGAATATCCAGAGGCTGGGATCTGGGCCTCACCTTCGCTGGATACATAAGAAATCCACTGATTTGAACGTATTAATGTTTTGGTATACCCAAGTTTTTTTTATTCACAATTTTAACTTGGCAACTCTTTCCTTATGATATGGAGCCAATTATTTTCTTGAAATTTCCTTGGGCATTGGTTATTAGTGATAACAAGGGCTACTTTCCCAAGTGTTGTGTCATTTTACCCCTGCTTGTTAAAATAAAATTGAAAATAGAAGACACTATAATAAAACAGAATGATCCCTGACAAGGTTTCAGTCATCTTAAATAAATATACCCTCTCATTCTTGCCCATACATGGAACAGGTTTGACCCTTAACAAAAATATAGATTCGCCTATTTTCATATGAAAAGACAATATTTACTTATGTGTGTTTGCTGTTATTAATTTCCTCATTTCCTCATGTGCCACTATCTTCATTAATCATCCCCACTTCTCTCCTATAATTTTCACTGTTCTTTTGAGAAGTCTGTAAATTAAATTAGAATATATAATATAATTAAGGGAAGTACTCACACAATGAGACCAATGTCTTTGATATTCATTATACTGAAAATGTATTGCTGCAGATTTAGCAGAATTGATAACTATTAATTGAAGTGCAGCATGAGTAGACAACAGTACCTGATGGAGTCAAGGTCTGCAAAACAGGTGAGGTCAGGGGCAGCTCTGCTTGCTTCCCACTGTTTCAATGTGTAGAATGGAAATGTAAAATATTTAAACAAATTTGATTAATGTGGGTTGTGTTTTATCTTTAAACTCTGAAAGAATTATTTGTATATATTACTTTTATTAAATAATTGCAAAAATGTCCTCCATAATATCTTCTCTTGCCAAGCTCTGCATTTATATACTCAGGCAGTACAATAAGAGAAAGTGAATCTCGTAAACCTCAGTAGTAATTCTGGGGGTTTCTCAAAATAGATTATGAAATTGCACAGAAGCATTTGCTCATCCACACATCTTTCAGACAAATCTTTACATATAATTCCTCCGAAGATAACTTGAAACATTTTGTTAATTATAAATATATTAAATAATATATCGATCTGCGGAAGAAAATAACTAATGAAGACATGTATTAATGAACATGTATTTCTCCAGTTCTTAACATTGACAAAACATTCTTCATTTCTTTGCAGAAAAGCCAATGTATAATTTTCTTTTGCACTTTGAGACATACAAGCACCCATGTAAAATTCTATTTACTTCAGTAAAGCATTACCATACTGGCTATCCACCTGCTAAATGCTAGTCTCAAGTAAAGAAATGGTTTCAGCTTTACATTTTCTCACCAAATCAGTCCAGAATATTTATATTGTTCCTTTCAACATAAAATCCCATTAGGAAATGCAGAGTGCTGTGTTTCCCCTTTGTTCTTTGTTTGCATGCTTAAAAACAATACTACTATGAGTTTTATATGAAAATAGTGAGGTCTGCAGGGATCACATTCACAATCTTTTTGTCACTGGTTTTTAATTATTTATTTTTCTTCATCACAGTTATCATTTTGAGCATTTCCTATTTTAAATATTTTGTAAATATTGAATTCATGAGTTATGCATTATTGCAATTTCAATATGTGCCAAAACTGTTTCAGGGATGTTCAAGAGGTGCCAGACCTGCAAATCCAGTAAATAGTGCAAAATTTCTTCCCAGAATTCCATGAGCTTGTTTAATCTCTGCTACATTGACACATGGAAATTCAATCAAGAAACCTAAAACTGGTGATGGCAAAATAGTAAAAGATTTTTTAATCTCTGTTCTGCGAAAGTGTTTTTTTTTTTATTTTATAATATGGTAGTAGTCATCTGATAATTAGTTTGAAAATGTAGCCTGAAATGTAGAAAAAAATCAAGCAAATCTTTATAAATTCTCAACCTTCAGCATAAAAATGTCTTCACCAGCCTAGAACTATTTTCAATATAGATGTAGTCATTTAAAACCAATTTGGTCACACAATGCTCTCAAGAAATGGTTAATAAACAGATTGGCATAAAACAGCTACAAAAAAATTCTCTACTAAAGTTTCTTAGTGAAACAATTTTGAGAGTCTTGAATTAAAGACAAAAAGAAAAGAGTATAAAGAGAATATTTTTTCTGGGAAGGAGGAAGTCAGATTGAAAATGACATCCATCATGTCTCTTAACAATAGATATTCTCTATTTATTGGTTACTTTAGTCACAAGGAAAAATAAAGGGAACAAGGAAACAAGTATGTGCAAGTATGGTGGCCTGGTAAATGTTCCATTTTCACAGAGAAGTCAAGTGCAAGAATATGCAGTTCTGGAAATGTAAATATCCTGTTTCAAGTCATCAAGAAAAGCAGACAAATCTGAAAGAATACATGCTGTATTTTAGGATTGATTCAATGTTTAGTCTATGTGTTGAAAATTATGTTAAATCTTCAAAAATTATAATGACATTATGGAAAGCAATGTTCAAAAGGAATTGGTTGTGAATAAACCTCCGTTAAATCCTCACACATTATGAACTATGTATAGATCTGCCCATAAGCAGAAAACAATCTATTTTTGTCTAAGGTTACTCAAGTTCTGAAATACTTTCATGTTTTATGGGAAAGCATAATATCTACTCAACCAAAGACATCATTTTTAACTTATTTAATGTCATGATATTAATGAAATCATACTACCACCTACGTCTACTTATAAAATGTGGGGAGAGGTAAGAGAAGCCATTCTTTCTATTTTCTAGAGTCAAGAAGATCCATTTCAGTAAAATTGATGATTGCATGGATCAACAAATCAACCAATCCTTCAGTCCATCACTGTTTCAGGTAAGGTCAACTTTCTAGGTATTTTTAGTCACAAAATAATGAAATGTATGTGTATGGTAATAAAATGACTATACTTAGAACATTTAAATAGTAGGTAGAAACACAATGTAAAGCAGAAGACTAAACACCTACTCATAGAGGAATGCATTTTAAAGATTTTTGTAGTATTTACAAAGAGCTTCATTTTGAAATATTTCAGTAATATTAAATTAATTGAGCACATGTTTGGAACTATTATTGAAGACCTTTATTCTAGAATTTCAATTATGCCATATTACATGTACATTGCTCTTAATCCAATAACACATTGATTGAGCCAACGTATTTTATAATAAACTACTGCATATCCAAGACACACTCAAGTTTGAACAATTTTAAGTAGTATGAGATCTTTTGAAAAGAGAACATTGCAAATGAAATATTATGAGAAATCAGAAAGGAATATGTTATATTATGACATGATTAAGGGCAGTTTTATTAAAACAAAATGCAGCATGAGATACATCTTACTGACCTTAGAAAATTATGAGTTACTGATTGTAAACTGTGTAAGGTATTCGGAGGAAACAAGATTAAGGTTGAAACAAAAGTAGAAAAATAGGCAGATAGTATTGGAGAGTATATGGGGAGAGACTAAGGAAGAAAATGAAGTAGAAGGAGGAGGAAACAGAGGAGTTGCAAGAAAGTAATTCCAAACTAAGAATTTTAGTATGATTGAAACCTGACTCTTGAGAAATGAAATCTTAGGTCCCCATATTCACTTAGTAAACCAATGACTACAACAATATAAAGGTGAATCAAAGAAGAGCAGAGAAGTAGCACTAGTGATATACACCCTTTCATTTATTTATTTTTTAAAGATTTATTTATTTATTTATTTATTTATTTATTTCTCTTCCCCCCACCCCTTGTCTGTTTTCTGTGTCTATTTGCTGTGTCTTCTTTGTTCGCTTTTGTTGTTGTCAGCAGCATGGGAATCTGTGTCTCCCCTCACTGTGTCATCTTGCTGTGTCAGCTCTCCACATGTGCAGCACCATTTCTGGGCAGGCTGCATGCTCTTTCCCGCTGGGCGGTTCTCCCCATGGGGTGCACTCCCCTAGCGCCTGGGGCTCCCCCATAAGGACACCCCTGCGTGGCCCGGCACTCCTTGTGCTCATCAGCACCACAACAGACCAGCTCCACATGGGTCAAGGAGGCCCTGGGTTTGAACCGTGGACCTCCCATGCAGTAGACGGAAGCCCTAACCACTGGGCCAAGTCCGCCACCCTACACCCTTTTAAAACACTATAGAGTTGAGGAAATTCAGGAAGCTAAAAATTAAAATAACAGGCAATTGCTTCTCAAATGTAGATGTTAATGGAATGAGATGCTTAGACGCTGAAGGTCCTAGATTATTAAGTTTCAAATAAAAAACTGATATGGATGGAAATTGTAGTCATAATATATTCTTGGGAAAGAATAACAAATACTGACATTTTTAGACCTATGGAAAATGGTTTTGAGCAAGACTCACAGCGTACTTACTACAAAATATGTAGGAAATCAATGGAAGGATGTTTCAGCTCTGGATCATTATGATTTAAATATTCAAAAATCCCCAAATAAAAAGAGTACATGTTAGTAGTAACAAGACCAAGACATTGTTTAGCCAAAAAGAATGAGTTCATCAGAGACAACACTTCTTAAGGAGAATTTCAATCACAGTGGTGAAGGTGGAGCTGAAAATAATTTTCCAGATAGTGAGCAGGTAATGTAATTAAAACCACACTTAAAGGTTAGAGCAGCATTGATGTAACAGTAGCCGACTATATCCCTTCTTCAACAATTAATGATATTAAGTGTTAGAAGTTATGGAACACCTTTAATGAATGAGTATATATAGAAATTGCCTCATTAACTCAATATCTCAGGCAAATTAAGACACGATGTCCATTAATGAAACATAATTTTAAGCTCTTAAAGAATATGTTTTTGTAACTTCATATTATACTGATATATATGGAACTCAAGATTTCCCATATTAACCCTACTTTCAATAGTATATTCACTGATTTATATTTAAAATAGTGTGGTGCCATAAAACATTACATTATGCCAACAATTTCATCACCTGAACCAGAAACTCTGTGCTCGTTAAGCAATAACCCCCTAACTCCTCCACCCCCAGCCCCTGATAATCTACTAATTCTATCTCTGAAATTTGATTTATTGCTACTCATACCTTGGAACTAAGATTCAGAAGCAGAAAGACAAAAAGAGCTTAAGGCAATACTATGTTGCTTCCTACTAACCAATAAGATCTACAGAGAGTAAAATTAGATGAATATCAGTTGATAAATTTATTAAGGCTAATTTCCTCCTGCGTGTGGACTCTCCACCCTGTTTAGAGATTAGCTGCCTCTGTCTCTCTAGTCCAAAGGATAATGTTCAAAGATGTCCAAGTTCACCACGGTGACTGAATTCATGCCTAAAAGATTTTCTGATATTTGGGAACTCAAAGTGTTGCATGGCATGTTATTCTTACTGATGTACTTGGCAACCCTGATGAGCAAGTTTCTCATTGTCACAGTACCCACCCTAGAAAAAAGTCTTCACTTACTCCTGTACTTCTTCCTTAGGAATCTTTCTGTGTTGGATATGTGCTATATTTCTGTTAAAGTTCCCAAGGTATGTGTCATCTTCCTGCTTGACAATCAGGTGATATCCATGGTTGCATGTGCAGCTCAGATCTTTGAGTTTTTCTTTGCTGCTGTAGAGATGCTATTTCTCATTATCATGACCCATGACCGCTATATGGTTATCTATCAGCCCCTCCACTACCCTATCATCATGAACTCGAATGTCTGTGCACAGATGACACTGTCCTCTCTACTTTGCAGTCTGATTTATTCAGAATTCCAAGCTGGAAACACATTCTGGCTGTCCTTCTGTCAGTCAAACATGGTCCATTAGTTCTTCTGTGATGTCCCCTCTCTGCTGAAGCTTTCCTGCTCTGACATATTAAAGCAATGAAATTTTAATTTACATCTCTGCAGTGGTGATTGATGGTAGTTGCTTTGCCTTCATCACTGTGTCTTATATTAACATATTTTCTACTGTGCTCAAATTTTCAACGATGGGAGAGCAGGGAATGGCCTTTTCCACGTGTGTCCCTCACATCCTTGTTGTGATTGTCTTTATTAGCTCAGCCAGTGCTGTATATCTGAAACAAACTTCTAAACCACCCACAGTTCAGGACATGATTACCTCAGTGTTTTATTCTGTAGTCCCTCCTTTCCTGAATCCTATTATCCATAGACTTAGAAACAGTAAAATAAAAGAGACTGTAAGGAGAATTATGAAGAAAAAGTTTTATTGTTGAAAGCAGGTCGATGATTATTTCAAGAGATTCCCATGTTGACGAGATGAGTTGCAAATGCTTCAAAATTAACTTTATTGCCCATTCCCAACTTTTGGTGCTTTAATATAAATTCTAAGGTTTATTCCTTTAGTATATGTCAGCATAGAAACTATGCAAACATATTTCATTTTGAACTTTTACTTCCCAAAATTGCACAAAGGCTGATGCCCATGCCAATCTGCTGAAGACTATTTACTAAGAACCTGTATAATATATGGGTTTCTTTCCAATTACTTTCTTTTAAATCTAGAAAGACCCAGAATATAAGAAGTATGTATTTACATTTCCAACTATAGTCATGCAATTATAACACAGAGCACCATTTACTGAATCATAAATATTAAATTTTCATAAAATGTAAATAACGTCTGAAAGTCTATCAGCAAATTATCTTAATGTTGCATGTTTTTACTTAATAAAACAGAAGCATCTGATGAATGCATGGTTGGTAAAATAGATTAATAATACCTTGTTTTTCATAATATAGAAGGGTAGATTTTTAATAAAACATTTTTCTCAAAGCACAATTATTTACAAACTTTGTTTCAATGGTACATTTAGAAAATTTAGGATTAAGATTGTTTGTAGGTATTTAATTCCTCTTGAGAATTATAAAATTATAAGATAAATTTCATTTTCATTTTAATTATAATGATTTAGATTTATTGTTGCACTATATTAAGAAAATAATAGGATGGAAATATGAATTTCAATATAATTCCATAGAGGTTTTTCATATACAAGGTCCCCAAATCCTTACAATAATGCTTGATTTATGTGTAACAATTCTTCTTGGGTGAAAACAAAATTTAACCATATTGAATAAAATATCTAAAATATATGAAATGAAATATTTCAAATTGCAAGATTTTGTTTCTTGATTTGTCAAATGGGAGCACTATTGCACTAAATAAAAACAGCATTACCATTTCTCTTAATTCTATGGTTGTAATCACAAGGTACTGGTGGGATCATTAGCTGATGATATATACTGATTTACAAACTATTAAAGTGCTTGCAATTTTTTTTAAGATTTATATTTTATTTATTTCTCTCCCCTTCTCCTCCCCCACCGCGCCAAGTTGTCTGCTCTCTGTGTCCATTCGCTATGTGTTCTTCTGTGACCGCTTCTATCCTTATCAGCGGCACCGGGAATCTATGTTTTCTTTGCTTTGGGTCATCTTGCCGTGTCAGCTCTCCGTGTGTGCGGCACATTCTTGGGCAGGCTGCACTTTCTTTCATGCTGGGAAGCTCTCCTTACAGGGCACACTCCTTGAGCATGGGGCTCCCGTATGTGTGGGACACCCCTGCATTGCATGGCACTCCTTGCGCACATCAGCACTGCACATGGGCCAGCTCCACGCGGGTCAAGGAGGCCCGGGGTTTGAACCTGAGAACCTCCCATGTGGTAGGTGGATGCCCTATCCATTGGGCCAATCCGCTTCCCTGCAATTTTTATTACCTAGCATTTGCATTAAAACAGTACTGTATCCATACACATTTAGCTATGCATCCATCAATTTTTTGTAATTGTAGAAACATAAGATAAACAATGTCCATATTAAGGTATTATTAAGGAATGCTTTCTTCCCAAAGACCAGCTGCCAAAGAGTCTTGACTCCTCTGCAACGTGGCAAACAACAGGGTAGCATACTCTGGTCTGTTGGTCTTTTACTCTTCTTCTTGAATCATTTATTTCAGCTTCTTGCTTCCCTTGATATATCTCTCTCTCTGTATTAATTCCATTTATAAAGTATCCTATAAGAAGATTAAGTCTCATCCTCAATGAGGTGCATCACACATTAACTGAAGTTGCCTTATCAAAAGATCCTACTTACTATGGATTTATACACACAGAATGGTGTAGACTTAAGAACATCTTTTTCTGAGGTATAAACACTTTCAAACCACCACTCTCCACAATTTTGACTGCAGAAAGGCATGTTCTTTTATATACAAAATACATTCAATCCAGTACAATATCCCTAAAATCTTAAGTCACTTCAGAAACAATGTTAAGCTATGTACAAAGTCTCAACAAATCGGTTATGGGTGTGAAATTTCTTGGGGAAAAATTCACCTCTATCCCTGGACCTGTGAAACCTAGAGAAAAATTTATCTACTTCAACTATACAAAAGGGAGACAGTCATAAGGAAAATATTGCCGTTAAAATAGGGAGATATTCGAAGGAAAATAGGAGTAACAGGCACCAAACAATTCCAGAATCTACCAGGGCTTACTTAATTTGATTTCAAGATCTGAGAGTCATCTATGGACCAATATTTTGTCCTCTGGACCTGATGGACATATAGTCCCACACCTTGCAGGTCCTTGTAAAATGGCTATGCTCTCACGAAATATTGGGGTGTGTGCTCCATCCTTTTCAAACAATAGCATGGTGGCCAACCTCTTCTCAAACACTGGGGAAGCAGTCAGACTCTATGTAATATCTGGGGAATAGGGTCCATCATCTGAGAAAACTGGAGTTGTGGCCAGACTCAGAGTAATCCCCAGGGACAAGCTCCAACCTCTGAGAACAGAGGGGTGGTATCACACTTTCTAAACAATAGGGAAGAAGCCATGCTCCCTCCATCTGCTGCGGCTGAACCACGTTTGTCACACATGAGTGGGCCAGCTCCCTAGGCCTCAGACCCAAGAACATGTCTTTAGTCCAGACCTCGGCTTCCATGGAATTGGCTTTGAAGTCATTTTTCCTTCATTCCGTACCTGCTCTGTCCCATTTAGTCTAGCCTGGCAGGGGTTCATTTAATATGTATCTCACAAAATGGCTGGTTTTTCATGAAACACAGGGTTTCAAATCATCAAACAAAGTTCATCTCAAATTTTGCCTGCCATCAGCTATCAATACACATTTTTGCCAGGATATCTGCCACTTTAATACAGGGATCACCTGTTTTCCAATTTCCAATATCACATTCATCATAATCTTTTAAGGCCTTATTAGTAATACCTTTAGAATTCACATTTTTTGCCATCTCTTCAAAGCAATATGGGTCTTTTCTATCAAGAACCTCAGAATTCTTCCAGCCTCTACCCATTACACAAAACTAAACCTGTTCCTAAGTTTTGGTATTTGCAATAGCAGCAGCCCACTCTCCTGATACAAAAATACATTTTAGTTTCTTATGCTGCTTAAAGCAAATAACATGAAATGATTTGGTTTGACAAATGATACTTTATTATCTTGCAGTTTTGAGGCAGAGGAAGTGTCCACATTAAGGCATCATCAAGTTGAAGGTTTCTTTCCAATGCTGCCTGGTGGTGACTCTTTGCTACTTTACCACATGCAAAGCACATGGCAGCATATGCTGGTCTGTTGGTTCTCTTCCAGGCTTCATTGATCCAAGCTTCTTGCTTCTGCAGCATTTTTTCCTCTTTCTCTGCATTAATCCCATGTATAAAAAAAACTCAACTTTCAGGATTTAATTTCATCCTGAATGAGGTGGATTTGGGTGCCAGAATAAGACAGCTTATCTAAAATAGCCTCATCAAAACATCCTACTGCAATCAGTTTACACTCTCTGGAATGGAATAGACTTATGGTCATTTTTTCTGAAGTAAATACAGCTTCATACCACTACTCCTGTGTTGTCAGATTTTCTCTAGGTTCTTGGCTAAGGTACAAGAATGAACTTCAAGAGCAAGCCAGATCAGTTAGGCCAGGAATTTATTAAGGAATGGAGAGAAGTGGGAGAAAATAACATATGAAGGGTTCCAGTTAGAGAAGGGACTGAAAAGAGATAAAAGAGGGCCAATTACAGACTACAATTCCCCATTACAGATTATAAGTCCCCAAATTTACTCCCATGTTGATCCAAGATGGGGTGGTGGTGGAAAGAAGGCCAGAACAGGGGGCAGAAAGCAAGAACAGGGGCGAAAAGGCAAGAGCAGGTTCTGGTTCAGCCTTTGCACTTGCTTTCTAAATCATTAATTATTCTGCCGCTTTACTAATGACAGGGGAGGAGACACAGGTGTTTGCTGTTTTCACTGATTACAGCACCCATCAGTCCCACAGGTGGGTCCATAGTAAGGACCCTGGAGAGTATCTGGGGCTTCTCCTGGCTTCTGGAGGAAATCTTGTTCCAAATAGGAGTTCATGTAAAGGTCTTCCAGCAGCCATATTGGAGGTACCAATGGCCATGCATTCAATGGTGGCAGTTTTTCTGCCAGGTTCCAGGTCCATCTCTTTATTCTCTAGTTAGCTTGCCTCACTTGTTTATGCAAACGCTAATTTAAGTGCCAATGTTTTACTGAAAATATATACCTTAAACCTTTACTATTTGAAATGTCATTTTGAAATATTCAACAAATAATATTTTATATAATTGGCGTGACAATTTTATACACATAATGGCAACATACAAAGTAAAACTTTAGAGAACAAAATGAAGAAATGGAAAATAGTACCATATTTTTATTTTAGGACATGGCTCACAAAATTGATAAACCCATAAAAGTAAGGATACATATGAATTCTGAAAAATTATATTTACCAAGTAGACCTAATTGACATTTGTAAAATACTATACCACAAAACTTCAAATTATACATTATTTTCAAATGCACACTGAACAATGACCAAATAGGCCATATTCTGGGCTTTTAGTAAAGTTTCCACAATTTTCAAAAGACTGAACCCATTTAGAATATGATCAGAGATCAACTGAGAGGGAAGAAAAGATCAAAATATCTTACTACAGTGTTTATATTTTGATTTCTCTTTGTCTTCTTATTTGCTTCCTGTATTTTTAAGCTCTCTTATTTGGTGCATAAATGATTAGGATTTTAAAAACAATCTTTAGTTTACCTAAATGTTACATAAAAATATAGTGTATCTCATATGCCCCACAATCTCCCCCTCCCACATTTTCCCACATTGACAACATCCTTTTTTGATGTGGTACATTTGTTACAACTGATGAACACATATTAAAGCATTACTACTAAGTATGAAATATAGTTTGTATTATAGTTTACCCTGTCTTGGGCAATTTTGTAGGTTATGAAAAAGTATATACTGGCTGTGTCTTTCATTGTAGGTCATGCAGGATAATTCCAACATCCTCAAAATGTCCCCAAGTTACACCTATTCTTCCCTGTCACTTCCTCAGAAACTCGGGTGGCTGCTTTATATTAATGATAAAAGTTCTTCCATTGTTAGAATAAAATAAGTCTACAATGTTATTTTGTTTGAATGACCTATTAATTGCTATAGGGTGGCCTTCTTTATCCTTGATAATAGCTTTCGCTCTGAGATCTGCTTTAGCATGTGTATTTGAATTTTTCTTTTTCTTTTTTTCACATTGAACATATGTGTGTCCTTATTTTGAAAGTGCATTCTGAAGGCTTTAAAAAGTTGGATCTTTCTTATAATTCCATGAGAAACCTCTGTCATTTAACTGCTGTGTTTGACTTTTTAATTATTATCATTGATGTTTTGGTTTAACTGTACCATACTGCTATTTTTTTTAATTTAATTTTATTTATTCATTTATTTAAAAAAATATTACATTCAAAAAATATGAGGTCCCCATTCACCCCCACCGCCCCCACCCCACCACTACCCCCACAGCCACACTCTCCCCCATCATCACGACACATCCACTGCACCTGGTGAGTACATCTCTGGGCATCGCTGCACCTCATGGTCAATGGTCCACATCATAGCCCACACTCTCCCACGCGCCATCCAGTGGGCCATAGGAGGATCTACAATGTCTGGTAATTGTCCCTGCAGCACCACCCAGGACAACTCCAAGTCCCGAAAATGCCTCCACATCTCATCTCTTCCTCCCATTCCCTGCACCCAGCAGTCACCATGGGCACCCTCTCCACACCAATGCCACATTTTTTTAATTACTAACCACAATAGTTCATGAATACAATATCAGTAAGTCCACTCTAATCCTTACTGTATTCTTCCTTCCTGTGGACCTTGGTTGTGTGTCCATTCCACATCTATGTCAAGAGGGGGCTTAGATTCCACATGGATACTGGATGCAATCCTCTTGCTTCCAGCTGTAGGCACTCTTGGCTCCATGGTGTGGTGGTTGACATTCTTCAACTCCATGTTAGCTGAGTGGGGCAAGTCCAACAAACCAGAGTGTAGGAACTGAAGTCTGCTGAGGCTCAGGGCCTGGCCATCACATTGTCAGTCCAGGGATTCAGATCCCCTAGATATATTTTATTTTATTTTTCTTCTTTTTTTTTCTTTTCTTTTTTTTTTTTATTGACTTTGTAATAATATTACATCAAAAATATATATGTGAGGTCCCATTCAACCCCGCTCCCCCACCCCCCCTCTCCCCCCCCAACAACACTCGTTCCCATCATCATGACACGTCCATTGGATTTGGTAAGTACATCTTTGGGCACCTCTGCACCTCATAGTCAATGGTCCACATCATGGCCCATACTCTCCCCCATTCCATCCAGTGGGCCCTGTGAGGATTTACAATGTCTGGTGATTGCCTCTGAAGCACCATCCAGGGCAGCTCCATGTCCCAAAGACACCTCCACCTCTCATCTCTTCCTGCCTTTCCCCATACCCATTGTCCACCATGTCCACTTTTCTCAATCCAATACCACCTCTTCTATGTGGACATTGGATTGGTTGTGTCCATTGCACCTCTATGTCAAGAGGAGGCTCAAATTCCACATGGATGCTGGATGCAATCCTCCCATTTTCAGTTGTAATCACTCTAGGCTCCATGGTGTGGTGATTGTCCTTCTTCAACTCCATCTTAGCTGAGTGCGGTAAGTCCAATAAATCAGATTGTAGGTGCTGGAGTCTGTTGAGGTTCAGGACCTGGCTATCACATTGTCAGTCCAGAGATTCAAATCCCCTAAATATATCTTAAATCCCAACGTTAACTGCACCTCCAGCACATTAGCATGAAAGTCTTATGAAGGGAGATCCCATCTGAGTCCAGATTCATCACACATAAACACCATTTCCAAAGAGGGGCCATCTGCCCTGGTAGTTAACCCCATCGGCCATGGCCATAACTCTCATGGGTCTCTTTAGCCTTCAAAGGAACCAATATCTGGGGGTTGTATCTGCTTTATCTGTCTCTCTGACTCTGCTCAGTTGTGCATGAGGGCAATCCTTCTGCCAGCCTCCAGACTCTTTTTTAGAAACTCGTAGCCATATAAACTCATTTCTCCTTTCCATTTCCCCCTTACTTTAGGTCAAACAGCATTTTAAAGTCATGTTATTTTATGTAGACATGGATATTCTGCTGATCCGCATTGAACCTTCCGTATAAGGTCCTTTTCCAGTTGCATCATCAGTTGGTATTTGATAGTGGTCCCTCGTTGCCAGGGAGGCTCATCCCCGGGTGTCATGTCCCACGCTGGAGGGAAGGCATTGCATTTAGATGCTGAGTTTGGCTTCGAGACTGGCCACATTTGAGTAACATGAAGGCTGACAGGAGGAAATTCCCAGGCACAATGTTGCTCTAGGCCTTGTTCTTATTTTAGGTTTATCAGCTCACAAGCATAGTCCTTAGCATCAGGGGCTCACTGTTGAACCCTCACTCCCTCCAGATCCCCGCCGCTGTACCTGGGAGACTGTCGCTGCTCCCCTAGGGACCGCGGCAGAGCACCACTGGCCAGGAACCCAGTACCCCCCCTGCTGTGGTTTTTAATTGTTGCCATTATGAGTATATCCAATCATTACCATGCCCCCTGGACATATGTTCTGTACAGCTCCCTGTCAGCCATATATCACCTGTCATTGGTATCCCATACCAGTATCCCTCCATTGCCATTGTTGAAACATTCTGTGGTCCAGAACTCCCCGAAATTTGAAGCCCAATATAATGTCATGGTCCCTTACTAGGGAATGGTATATAGCGATGGGTTTAAAGGATGGATAAAGAACTTGGATAAAGTTAGATAAAGAACTTAGATAAAGAATGTTGACTTGAAAAAATTCCACATCCTATCCTTTTTTTTTTTTTTCTCCCCCCCCCCCTAATTATTCAGCATTTCTTCACAGGAGTCCTAGACCACAGCAATGCATATATATAATATACAGCACTCCCATACATCCACCACAAAACCTTTTTCCTTCCACAGCTATACTCTTACACCCTTTTCACATCATATTTACTTAAGGTGATGTACAGAGTCTGAGATATTAGCTTTCTAACAAGGTAATATCTGTGCTTACATTATGGTGCATACTTTAGGATACACAGTTCTTTACATTTTTAGTTATCCTATGTTTTACATTATGGTTTACATTATCAGTCTGTCATCTCCTATATGTTATGGTGTAATATTACATGTTTTATATCCATCCTTGTGTACTCTCAAAAAACTCCTCTCTTGCCCCCCTTTTACTTTGGTTCCACACATTTAACGTCCATTTTCCCTTCCACCTTGGTGCCCACAGTGACAGCCAACCTTCGTTTCCTGAGGAGCCACTTCCAGAAATAGATGGAATAGTGTTCAGGGCCTAACTTGCTCAACTGCCCCAATGCCCTGGGAGCCACCCTTTCTCTCGAGGGATACAGTTCCCTCTATTTGGTGGCATTAGTCCTCCCCAGGATGTGGGTCCACCCCCACTCTCACTACTTGGGATTTTACCCCATGGTGTCACCCACTCTGGCAGAATGAGCATTTAGGCATTCCCCAGGAGCCCGTCCTGCATCAGACCCTCCCCTCCGAGCATTCTAAACAGGTAACCCTCTTTATTATATTTTGATATGATTTTCTCGGCATTTTACTCTCCACCACCTCCTGACCCTCTCCTGTGTTCGTATGCTCCCCCTCCCTCCCCCCACTTTTGGGCAACGTTACCCAACCATCCCTCCCCAGCCACCCTCAAACCCGTAAAGCCCCAACCAAAGGCAACCCCTTGCCCCCATTTTATCTCTTCTTTGTGTTCATACTTACCACCATCTCGTCTTAAATTCCCCCCCTGCAGACATCGGCTCATATCCTTCCTCCACCCTCCGATTTCCTGTAAGCCTATCGTTCAGTCTCTTGCTATCTAGGGCAGCTTGTTTATTTCATATCATTGAGGTCATGTAGTATTTGTCCTTCAATGTCTGGGTTGCTTCACTCAACATAAGGTTCTCAAGATTCATCCATGTTATCACATGTGTTTGTAGTGTGTTTGTTCTTACAGCCGAGTAGTATTCCATTGTGTGTATATACCACATTTTATTGATCCACTCATCTGTTGATGGGCATTTAACAAGGACACAAACCGATATATGTACACCAATGTTCATAGCAGCATTGTTCACTATCGCCAAAAGTTGGAATCAACCCTAGATATATTTTAAACCCCAGCATCAACTACAATTTCAATAAAGTAACAGGGAAGGCTTGTGAAAAGAGATCCCATCTGAGTCCAGCTCCATCATGCAGAGACACCAACTCCAAAGAAGGGGCAACTGACATGGCAGCGGACTCTATCTGCCATTACCATAAAACCTGTGGGTCTCTTTAGCCCTCAGAAGAACCAATACCCAGGGCTGTATCTACTTTTATCTGTCTCTGAGACTCTGCTCAGGTGTGCATAAGGGCAATCCTTCTAACAACCTACAGACTCTTTTTTAAAGACTCCTAGCCATATAAACTCATTTGTCCTTTCCATTTCCCTCTTACTTTAGGTCAAACAGCATTCTTAACTCCTGTTATTATATGTAGACAGGGATATTCTGCTGATCCACGTTGAACTCTTTATTCATTCTTCCTGTTCTTGAGCTTAATTGAGCTTCTTTTATCTATGGCTTCATTTTTTAAAAAAAAATCAAACTTGGAAACATTTCAGCCATTATTTTATCAATATTTTTCTGTCAATACTCTTCTCCTTTAAATACAGTGTGTATTGAGGGTTCTTTAAAGATTTCCTAACTCACTCATATTCTCAAATTATTTGAATTTCTTTATTACTGAGTATTTTGGGGAACTTTCAAATGCGAAGTGCTCAAGTTCATTATTATTTTCTTGAACAATGTCTAATATAATTAATCCAATCCCATGTAATTTTCATGTCATGTGTTGTACTTTTATCTCTAGAAGTTTAGTTTTTATTCTTTTCTTAATTTCTATGTCTCAATTTAACTTTTTGAACATATGGCATCAATTGTACCTTTTAAAATTTATTTATTTGCTAATTCTCTGATATGACTAAGTTCTGGTTGATTTTTTTCCACTTTTTCATTTTTTAAAAGATACTTTGTTTACCTAAATGTTACAGAAAATGTATAGGGGACTCCCACATATCCCACTCCCCACACCTCCTGCATTTTCCTACATTAGCAACACTTTTCACCATTGAGGTATATTCACTGCAATTGATAAACACATTTTGGAGAATTGCCACTAAGTATGGATTATAGTTAACATGGATTATAGCTAACATTGCAGTTTACACTCTCTCCCATTTGACTCTGTAGGTTATGGCCAGAGATATAATGGCCTGTATCATTACTTTAAAGTCATTCAGGATGATTCCCAAGTCCCAAAAATATTCCCCTATTACACCTGTTTTTCCCTCTCCCTAGCACCAGAACATCCATGAGCCACTGCCTCCACAACAATGGTATTTCTTCCATTACTAGAATCACTGTAAGTCTATAGTAGAATACTAATAACTTCATTTTAGTCCATATTTCATTTTCCAATCCTGAGGACTGTGGAATAGCGATATCCTCTCCACCATTAATTGAGGGGGCTTTGATCCTATACATCTGATGGATGGGACTCTATTCCTTGCAGTTGTAGGCATTCTCAGTTCTGTGGTATGTTGTTTGTCCATCATCTCCTCCCTGTTAATTGTTCTGGGTGAGTCCAATACTTACTGAAGAGTAAGTATTGCAACTCCACTGAGATTCAGGTCTCAGTTGGCACATGGACAGTCCAAAGAATTAAGTCTCTTAAATATATACATATCAATTCTAGTACTAATTATAGGTTCAAATAGAAGGACAGAAGTTTCATGCATAGGAAAACCACTGCTGAGTCTAACTCTGTCACACTGGGGAGCATGAATATCAGATTAGGGTCTACTGACAAGGGGCCATATTCCTGAGCTGTCTGTGCTGACTGTAGTGTCTATTTGTCTACAAATCCCAGAGTTGCTTTGCTCTTTGGGATAGTACCTACTTTGTCTCTCAATAAGATCCTATTGAGATGTGCATAAATGTTACCTCTGGGATGGCCTCCCAACTCACTTCGAATTCTCTTAGCCATACAAATACATTTGTCTTCAGCCTTTTCCCCCTTTGCTAAGGTCTTTTTTTTCCCCCAGATGCATTGCTTGCTGGTACTTGGTAACAATCCCTTGGTGCCAGGGAGGTTTTCCCTAGTAGTCATGTCCCATACTGGGGGAAAGTTATTGCTTCTAAATGCTGAGTTTGGCTTAGAAAAAGGTCACATTTGAGCAACAAGGAGGCTCCCAGTAGGTGACTCTTAGCCACCCTATGTCACTAGGCTAAGTTTCCATTTCAAAGAGCAAAGGTTCATAAGCATGGTCATCAATATCAAGGGACAAGTCATTGTCCCTGTACTTGGAGCGTTCTTGTTGTTCCATCAGAGAATGTGGCAGAGCTCCCCAGATGGAATTTGAGATTCTTTTTGTTATTTTGTGAATCTCCACCAACCCTGACAATGCCCTATGAACATGTGAACATATTTATATGTCTTATATGTAAGTATATGTACCTGGTAATCCTCGATTGGATACAAGATATTGTGATTTTTTTTTTCTTTTTTGGTACTGGAAATATTATATTCATATAAATCCACTCGAATTTTTTTCATATTCACATTTATATTGAAACAGTTTCATTCTTTTGAATATTCCATTAAGTGTTTATTCTTGGGCTAATAAAATGAGAAAAGAACTTCCTGAATATTTCACCAAATATTTGTTATTACATATGCATCCAATATCTGCTTTTAATTCATTCAAAATTTGGCTGTAAGATGAAGCCAAACTTTCAATTATGTTCCCTTGGGTGCCACAAGGCTCCCTTTAGTAGCAAACCTTAAAATGATTCAATAGTTTCCTGAATAATTTAATTTACCAATAAGTGGCTTTGTAGATGGTAAACATCATAAAATACAACGTGGGCAGAAGTCTGAAAATCCCAATGTGTGACTTGTAAGACAGGAGGTTCCTGCCTGAATTAAAATAAAACATGTTGAAATTTTGTAGAAGTCACCCGTTCTAACCACAGTTTTGCTTAAAAAGAAATTAAAATTTGAGGATGATGAATATACAACACTGTGGTTATACTAAAAGCCATTAATTATACACTTTGGATAGATAATATGCTGTATGACTATATCTCAATAAAACTGCTTAATAAACAGTTGTGCAAGAACAGCCAAAAATAGCAGCTGTGTACAACATGGGAAAAAGAGTGATTGAAAGGTGAAGAATATTCTTTATCTGATTTTATTATTAATATAGAAATAATGAAAATGCTTTAAAAATAATTAAAATGATGAATGCATGAATGAGTGATTATACCAAATAACATTGATGGTATACTTTGGATAAATTGCATGCTTTATTAATCTGTATCAATTAAATTGATTTGTTTATAAAAAAGAAATTGGAGAGGGGATTCCCATATACTCCTCCCCACCCCTCCCACACTTTCTGCCATTAACAACATCTTTCACTAGTATATACATTTGTTACAATTGATGAAAACATATTGAAATATTGATATTAACCAAGGACTATAGTTTAAATTATAGTTAACAATCTGCAGGACACAATTTTATAGGTTTTGGCCAAATGTGTAGTGGCCTGTATCCATCATTGCAGCGTCATGCAGGACAATTCCAATGCCCCCAAATGCCCTCTGTTATACCTATTCTTCCCTCTCCCTGGCTTCAACCTTTCAGTTTGATAGACTGCCTTTATATCAAAGATACCAGTTCTTCCATTGCTAGAATAATCAAGTCTACTTTAGTCCATACTTGCATTACCACTTCTGTTTGTTCATTCCTCAATCTTGAGGATTTGGGGATGGTGATACCTACTTTGTGTCTGATTAGTAGGGAGCTTAGATCCCAAGAGGCAGTTGTAGATATTCTGTTTTTCTGCATTGAGCATTGTCCATCATCACCGTTTATTAGTTATCCTAGGTGAGTCCAATGAACTGCAGAGTAGGTGTTGCAGCTGCTGAGATTCAGATCTCAACTAGCATATGAACAGACCAAAGATTTAAGTCTATGGCCCGTATAGTTAATGTGTGTAGTGCTAAAAATAACATCAAATAAAAAGGGAAGAAGAGCTATATGTAGAGTCTAACTCTCTTACACTGATGAGCATAAATTCTAAAGTAAGTCCACTGAGAGGACCAAATTCCTGAGATTGTCTGCCCTGCCTACAGTGTCTAGACATCTCTAGGGCCCTCAGAAGTCCTGCTATTTGAGGCGTTGTTACTGTGGCAGTCAATGATATCCCTTTGAGATGTGCATAAATGTAACCTCTGGAATAACCTCTGACTCACATTGAAATTTCTGAGCCATAAAAACTCATTGGTATTTCATATTTCCCCCTTTTGATTCAAGGTATTTTTCCAAATGCTTTCCTAGTTGGTGCTTGATAATAATCTTTTGATGGTAGGGAGGAAGTCATCTCCCATGCTGGGGAGAAGGGAGTGTGTTTATACACTTGTTTTAGCTTAGAGCAAGACCACATTTGAGCAAGAAAGAGGCTTTCAGGAGGTAACTCTTGGACAATATATAATGCTAAACTAAGTTTCAATTTCATAAGAAAATATTCATAACTACAATTTTAATTCTATTTGTAGCAATAAAGTGAGTATTAGCTATTACTCACAAATTGGACAGCAATTTTTATTTCAGTAAAGACACCTGACTTCATGATAACCCCTGAATGTATCTAGGGTCTGTTTTGGCCCCCAAAATTTCCCTCTCATCAATAAAGATCTTAATTCAAGAAAGGTAAGCCTGGGCCTCAATTTAATTTTAAAAATTTAGCCAGTAAAGGGATATTCTGGCCATTTTTGTCTATCCTAAATCCTCTTTTTTTCACACTTAACAAAAGGAATAATAATTGGGAAAAATTCTACATGCTATGGCTTAGAATTTGACAAGTGTGATATATAATGGTATTAACACCATAAAACATCTTTCTTGATAAGTTCCTGGAATTGAAGAGGTGCTGGATTGAAAGAACATACCTCCAAATTTAACACTGGTTTCTCAAGGTAGAACACAGATAATTTTGGAGATGAAATCATCTAATTACATAACTTTCTGGATTATATTACATAGCCTAGGAAATAACTTTAAATCAATAAATTAATTTTGCTAATAACATGATATCCAGGTCTGCAGTTTCTTTTCTTTGGATTGGGATATTCTTGGCTCCAGTGTTAGTTAGACAGGCACTACAAACTCTGGTTTCTTTCTATTTGTCTGTGTACCTCTGCTCCAACATGTGATCTCATTTCTTAAATGCTCTTGCCCAGATGCTGTCCCATTTAAGTGGTCATCCAAATGGTCTAACTATTAAGATGAGTTAGCTTAGCTTTTAAGACCTTGCAACACATGTGATTGAAGCAGGTTAGTAAGATAGGGAATTAATAGACAGACCTGGAACCTGGCAGAAAGTCCACATGGACATCAGTAACTCCCAATATGACTGCTGGAAGACCCCCACCCCCAGGATTCTGCTATCCAGAACAAATACAAAGAAAAGCCCCAGATATTCCCTAAGGACTTTATCGTTGGGTTCTCACTAAGGGATTGATGGGTGGAGTAATCAATCAAAACAGCAAACAACTGGAACCCCTCCCCTGCCATTAGCAAAGGTGTGGAATAATTAATAGTTTATAAAGAAAATCACAAGACCTGAGCTCACCCTCGCCCTGCCCTCTTGCCTCTGGACTCATCCCTGCCTTCTGTGTACTGCTCTTTGCCATTTTTCCTCTGCCATGTGGCCACGCAAGTAAACCTGGGGATTTATAATCTATAATGGGGAACTGTAGCTTGTAAATCAGCCCATTTATCCCTTTTCTCCCCCTTCCTCTCTATCTAGGAACCCTGTTCTGTTATTTTCTCCCATTTCTTTTCCCTCCTTACCTGAATAAATTACTGACCTAAATCACCCGGTGTGCTCTTGAAATTCATTTCTGCAGCATAGTCAAGAACCTAGATAAAATCTGGTAACATGGTGATCTCTGCCTTTCTCTGTGTCTCAATCTTAACCTATTATTTTGTGAACTTTTCACAACTACAGTGAAAGGTGTGGGTGAACAGAGAACCTGAGCGGAGGAGATGGGAGCTTAAGAAAGACACACAGACACAAAGACAAGTTTAGAGGGGGTCCGGTGGGCCAGGGCTAGCTGATGGCAAAGCCAAGGCCCTGAGATGGCACCACACGCTTTATTTAAAGCAGTTAACTAGGTCACTGTTCTCAGAGCAGGAGCCTTCAAGCATGAAGTTCTTGGAGGAGGGTTTTCTAAGAGTTTCTTCTTATCAGAACATCAGCTCCTTTCTGCTTACTTGCAGGTACAGACATGGTTGACCACACCCTCACCTCTCTGTGCACATTGATCCTCCCTAGCGATGTGGCTAAATTGAGCCTTGCACGTTACCTCGGGGACCCCTACACTCAACATTGAAAAATCCTGTATTAAGCCATTTGATCTCAGATTATAAAATCTTCTAAATATCTGCCCTAAAATCCTCTTTCTGAGTATCTGTCAAGACGATGTTCTCCTTGAATGAAATGAGGTAAATATGCAAACAAACTTGATTATCAGTAATTATCTGATAGCCTTTGCTAGATAAATCAAAATATTTATTTAGAATGTAATAAAAAGTACATAGTACAACTCAGTATGCTATGTCCATCATTTGGCATACAATAAGGCAATATTTTTCTAGTGATATTTTAAAAAATGAGGCAAAGGGATAAATGGCATGTTTTTAATATTGGTTTATAGGTATGTACATGGGAGAGAAAAATATTAAACACTAGGAATGATAATGTGAGAATGAAATATAAAACTTGAATAATTCCATCAATTATATTACCAAATTTATCCTGTGCTTTTAATCAAATAGAAAAGTACATGCTATTTAATGTACCTGGCACAACAATAATATCACTATTATTTTCTATTAACAGAGTATAGAAAGTAATTAACAAAACTAAATTGAAATGATGTAAAGAGTGACGGAAATTGGAATAGATAGTTTATGATATGTCATATTACAGTACATTGAAACTGAAATTCCCCACAAAAGAAAATGTTTTAACACTCTGTATATTTTTAATGCATTCAGAAAATCTTATTTCAGTGTCTTATGAAAGAGACTACTTTAAATGAAGTAAGACTTTTAACATTTATCATTTTTCCTAGGTTAGACCATTGAAGTGGAGAGCAGGTGTTGCAACTCTGCTGAGATTCAGAGCTCACATGGCACATGAAGAGACCAAATATTTAAGTCTCTGAAACAAATATTTAACAATTATAGTGTTAATTATAGGTTCAAATAAAAGGGGCAGGAGAGCCATGTATATGGAAACTAAAAATGAATCTAACACTGTTACACTGGGGGTCATAAATTCCAAAGGAAGGCCCACTGATAGGGTGCTGGCATAAGCATAGCCCCTGTAATGATCTCCTTATTTACTTTGAAATCTCTTAGCCATAAAAACTCATTTGTATTTACCATTTCTTCCTTTTGGTCAAGGTCTTTATCCAGATGCATTTTTAGTTGGTGCTTGTTAATAATTCCTCCTTACCAGGGAGTCCCATCCCCAGGTGTCATGGTCTCATGCAGGAAAACAAACAAGGAGATGATGATGTTGGGCAACACTCATCCAAAGGAACAGAGAGTGCCTGCAACTGCAAGCAAGATAGTTCCTTCCATTTGTCCCACGGTATCTAAGCCCCATACAATTGGAATCAGAGTGAGCATTACCATCCCAAATTTTTTTCATGGTTTGGATTTGGCTAAAAGCAAGTTTTGTAATGGCTATTAGGTTTCTTGATCTTAATTATTGCTGCTTTGAGGTATAAATAGTTCAAAAAGCCTTAAATGCTGTCTCATAAATACCATTCCCTCAATTCTTAGATCATATTATTGTACAATAAAAGTAGATTAAAACTATTGGAAAAAAAAGCACAATAGAATCCCATGAGAATGCCACATGAAACCAATATGTTGGTGTATGCCTGAAACCTGATAATTTTCCTACCTTCTGCATTATAATTCTATCAAATAAAGAAAAGGAGAAGTCAAAGGAAGATTGGAAGGGAAAAAATCTGTATAATGTCACATTTGTCAAGAAGATATTAAAACTAACTCATATTTCATCACTTAATTATTGCCCCCATATTCTAGGTCCCTTTTAAAATTTTGCCTAAGTAAAAGAACATTTATCTACTCATTTTTAACATTTAATGCAATGAAGAATACATTTTAAAAACTGAAATGAACATTTGTAGCAATCTTTATAATTTTATATGAACTGGTATTTTTCTCAATTTTTTATGTTATCAAAATTACTTAGGTTTGAATAAAACTGAAAAAAAAACTTACATAACTTGATCATGCAAATTTCTCCATGTTTTTTATGAATAAATGAGGGAAAATTGAATGCCAGTTTGGAAAATAGAAAATTTGGGGAGAAAGTACTTGTCTATCTGAATTTAGAAAATATTTGTACAGATTTCTAGGCTATAAGTACTAGTAGAGTCATATTATGGGGCTGAATAAACTGAAAAATAATTTTTATGTTGATATGCATTACTACTTAGGCTAGACAAGTTAAGGTCATCTTTTCTTAACTGTCAGACACAACCCTTCAGTTATTAAAAAATTAATCCAACTGATGTAAATCTCTTTATTAATGTTCATATAACTGTTGATTGCCTGACATTATGGCATCATCAAAACATAATGATTTATTTAAAAAAAACATTTGATTAGTAACCATCTGACAAGATAAAAAATAAGAGGGAAGTGGACTTGTCCCAGTGGTTAGGGAGTCTGTCTACCACGGGAGGTCCGCGGTTCAAACCCTGGGCCCCCTTGACCCGTGTGAAGCTGGCTCATGCGCGGTACTGATGCACACAAGGAGTGCCATGCCACACTGGGCTGTCCCCCGCGTAGAGGAGCCCCATGTGCAAGGAGTGTGCCCCGTAAGGAAAGCTGCCCAGTGCGAAGGGAAGTGCAGCCTGCCCAGGAATGGTGCCTCACACACGGAGAGTTGACCCAGCGAGATGATGCAACAAAAAGAAACACAGATTCCCGTACCGCTGACAACAACAGAAGTGGACATATAAACAAGAACACACAGCAAATGGACACAGAGAACATACAACTAGCGGGGGGAGCGCGGGGAGAAGGGGAGAAAAATAAATAAAATAAATCTTTAAAAAAAAATAAGAGAATTAACTAGAAGCTAGCAACAACATTTTATCATCTGAAGTTGAACAATTGAGCAGGAGGTTGGTAAAATCGGTCTCCAATGGTACAAGTGAATCTATGGGCAGACCAACACCTGATTTTTGAGAATGCCTTTGTTTTGGTGACCTTATATTTACTGAGATTGTTTTATAGGTAATCAAATAGTTTATAATCTGGAGCATGCACAGAAGTAGATATTCTTGTTATTTAGATAACCTTTGAGACACTAAGAACTCACCCCCCTTGGAACTAAAGATTACAAGGATGAGGAGACATAAGAAGCAAATAAAATGCAAAGGGTCCTTCAACTAGGAACATTCAATCTTCAAACATATTTCTAGTATATAAGGGTAATTCTCTAAGCCTCCAATCAGAATATGCCAAACTAATCACCAAATTCTTTTGTTTCCATGCTATAAAACTCTCTGATTCTCAAATTGGGTGATAGATTTGAGCTGGCCCCTTGTATCTCATTACCAGTTAAACTTGCAATAAAATTTTTCTCAAATTACTAGTATTACAGTATTGAATTCTGTGCACATCAGGCAATGAGCTTATTATTAAGTAACAATTTTGATGACCCAGATGAGACATTAAGGTCTCAGAATAGTCTGCCCAAAATTTTGTGGATATAGAAGGGAGCATGAACCCTCCTCACTGAACCTTAGTGTTGCCACCTTGACCAGTTGTTTAGAAGCTTGTTGATTGGGGTCCTCACTATTCTGGAATGGTACTTCAAACCTTTCAGCATTATCTGCTATTTTGAGGAAATAATTATTTCCAGGAATAGATGTCTCCTGGAGCATAAACTCATATAAGTGATAATTTCTTTTGTCTGCTCCCCACATAATTGTGGTTTTGTGTCCCGTTATTTGGGATAAGGTCTTTGGGGGGGGGCTTCAAGTTCCCTATTAAGAGGTACATTCCTGGTTGGGTTCAAGTCTTGAGAATTAAAGGCAATAAGAGAATTTAACAGAAGTACTCATAGGGATCTGGGTTACTGGATTCAGAAGTGTATCTCTAAATTGGAAATTCCCATGGTGATTTAGTTTAAAATAGAGGTTCTTTCTTGCCTGTGAGCAATAGAGACTCATTGATGACCATGGTCAGTCAGTTAAATGATACTAGAGATCACGTGACCTTTTAATGACAAGCCTCAGTTTCTGAAGAACAAGTCCCTCATCCTAGGGTAAGGTGGTCATGTACAGGCTAGATTGATGATAGTTTGCCTGCCACTCTCAAAAAAATCTCCATGCAACTAGGGTCATCTGGCCATGGCTCAGAAACTACAGCACAGGCTGTCCTCTGGGTAAAGTGAGTATCTCATGCAAGGCACACTGTAAAACAAAACACTAACCCAAATTCCTGAAACATCTCTTTAGTGTGAAAGGTTTTTATTTCATTGCCCACAAACAGAAATGTCACTATAGACAAAATTAATAGCACACTGGACTGCAGCCTTTTGGATGTTTTGACAAAATTGGTCTATGTTCAACTGTGAGCATATGAGAAGGAAAAAGAAGATCTTTTTTTGTAACACAGATCCAATATAAACTAGAATCAGAGGAACATTGGCCAGAGAATGATTCCATTTATTACAAGGTCATCCTAGTAGTAGATTTGTTTTGCAAAGAGTGGAGATATAGAAGTGGCTGCCCTATGGTCAGTCTTTTATGTCTTTATATCAAAATAGGAATTTATAAAATTATGGCTCAAAAGGAAAGGTTTCATTCAGAGCAATTCATATATGAGTCATTGAACTCTATTAAATCTGCAATTAATCCTATACTGCCAGATTCCAAACTAGATGATTATGTGCTGATGTTGCAGTTGATGCCTTCTTCAGCATTCCCATTGTATACATAGTAACACAAAATGAGACTTTCAGAGAAACCCATAAATCCTCCAGAGATTACTAGTTGGTTTTTCTTCTTCTTTGCCTACTAGTCAAGAAGGAATGGGCTACCTATCCCACACCTGACAAGACATTCAATTCTTCCCAGGAATTTCTGAGTCCCAGGAAAGCAATTCCCACTCAGACAAGTCCCTGTGGGGCTGGATGGTCAAGACAACCTTAGAGAATTTATAAATGTACATTCCTCTTCTGAATTTCTGACCTATATAATTGGAAGAATAATATGCTTCTTATTGAGATGATCCCAAAATGATGGAGAAACTTTTTACTCCATTTTTCTACTCATGGACAAATTCCTAGAAACACATAAGCAGCTTACACTGATGAAAAAAGAAACTGATGATCTCAACAAACCAATCACAAGTAAAGAGATAGAAACAGTCATTAAAAACTTCCCAACTAAAAAGAGCCCCAGGCCAGAAGGATTCACAGGTGAATTCTATCAAACCTTCCAGAAAGAACTAATACCAATCTAGCTTAAATTCTTCCAAAAAATCGAAATAGAAGGTAAAGTGATAATGTGATACCAACATAACACTAATACCAAAGCCAAACAAAGACAACACAAGAAAGGAAAATTGCAGACACAAATCTCTGTAAAGAATTGAGATGTTGAAATGTAGCATTTATGTGGAGAAAGTGGCCATGGTAGCTGCTGAGGGTAGGGAGAAGGAAGAAGAGATATGATGTGGGGGCATTTTCAGGACTTGGAGCTGTCCTGAGTGGTACTGCAGGGACAGTTGCTGGACACTGTATGTCCTGCCATGGCCCACTGGGTGGACTGGGGGAGAGTGTAAACTACAACGTAAACCACTATCCTTGTGGTGCAGCAGTGCTCCAAAATGTATTCACCAAATGCAATGAATGTGCCATGATGATAGAAGAGGATGTTGATGTGGGAGGAGTGGGGTGAGGGCTTGTGGACTATATGGGAACCTCATATTTTTTTAATGTAACATTAAAAAAAGACAAAAAATAAATAAAATTTTTTTAAAAAACCTAAACTAAATACTTGCTAATCATATTCAACAACACATCAAATGAATTATATGCCATTATCAAGTGGATTTCATCCCTGTTATGCAAGGATGTTTCAACATAAGAAAATCAATCAATGCAATATCCCACATAAACAGATCAAAAGAAAAAAATCACATGATCATACCTATAGATGCAAAGAAAGCATTTGACAAAATACAGCACTATTTCCTGATTAAAAAACACTGCAAAAGATAGAAAAAGAAGGGAACTTTCTGAACATGATCAAGGGTTTATATGAAAACCCCACAACTAATATCATTTACAATGGTGAAATCCTAAAATCCTTCCCTCTAAGACCAGAAATGAGAGAAGAATGCCAAATATCACCCATCTTATTGAAAATTGTGTTAGAAATACTTGCTCAAGCACTGAGGCAAGAAACAGATATAAAAGGCATCCAAATTGGAAAGGAAGAAATCAAAATTTCACTATTTGCAGATGACATCATCCTGTACATAGAAAACCCTGAGAAATCTACAACGAAGCTTTTAGAACTTATAAATGAGTTCAGTAAAGTCACAGGTTATAAGATTCATATGCAAAAATCAGTAGCATTTCTATATACCAATAATGAGCAATCTAAGGTGGAAATCAAGAAACAAATAAAATTTTCAATAGTATATTTTAAAAAATGAATACCTAGGAATAAACTTCACTGAAGATGTAAAAGACCTATACACATAAAACTACACAATACTGCTAAAGGGAATCAAAGAAGACTTAAATAAAAGGAAGAATATTCCTTGTTCATGGATAGGAAGAGAAAATATCATTAAGATGTCTGTCCTACTGAAACTGATGGACAGATTTAATGCAATCCCAATAAAAAACAACAAAGCATTTTTTTTTTACTGAACTGGAAAAACTAACTTGAAATTTATTTGAAAGGGAAAGAGGCCCTGAACTGCCAAAGACATATCGAAAAAGGAAAACGAAATTGGAGGTATCACACTACTTGAATTTAACACATACTAGAAAGCTATAGTGGTCAAAATATAATGGTATTGGCATAAGGATAGACACACCGACAAATGGAACTGAATTGAGAGTTCTGATATAGATCCTCACATATAGAGTCATCTGATACTTGACAAGGCCACAAAGCCCACTCAACTGGGAGACAATGGACTCTTCAACAAATGGTGCTTGGAGAACTGGATATCCATATATGCAAAAGAATGAGAGAGGATTACCATCTCGCACCTTATACAAAAATCAAGTAAAGATGGATCAAAGGTCTAAATATAAGAGCCAATACAGTAAAGACTTTGGAAGACAATATAGGAAAGCCTCTACAGGACATTGTAATAGGAAATGGCTTCATGAACTTCACACCCAAAGCACGAACAGCAAAAGAAAAAATAGATAAATGGGACCTCCACAAAATTAAAGCCTTTGTACCTCATAGGAGTTTATGAAGAAAGTGAAAAGACAGCCTACCCAATGGGAGAAAATATTTGTTAACCATATATCTGATAGGAACCTAATATCCAACATATGTAAAGAAATCCTATATCTCAAATATAAAAAGACAAACTACCCATTTAAAAAATGGGCAAGAGATTTGAACAGATGCTTCTCCAAAGAAGAAATACACATGGAAAAAAAAGCACATGAAAAGATGCTCTCCATCACTAACTATTACAGAAATAAAAATTAAAACTACAATGAGATACCATCTTACACCCATTAGATTGCTGGCTGTTAAAAAAATACAGAGAGTATTTGAGAGTATGCAGAGGAATGGGAACACTCATCCACTGCTGGTGGGAATGTAGAAGGATCCAGCCATTCTGGAGGACAGTTTGGCCATTCCTCAAAAAATTAGCTATACATTTGCCATATGACCCAGCAATTCCACTGCTGGGTATATAACAAGAAGAAATGAAAAAAACAAGAACACAAACTGGTATGTGCACTCCAGTGTTCATAGTGGCATTATTTACTATTGCCAAAAGTTGGAATCAACCCAAATGTCTATCAACAGATGAATGGGTAAACAAAAGGTGGTATATATACATGTAGCAGTTTAATATTATTGAGGAATTCCAAAAATAAATATTCAATTATGCTTGTAATCTGACCTGTACCTGGGCATGATTGAGGTATGATTAGAGCATTGAGTCCCCATACCTTGGTGGGTGGGGACTCACAGACAAAAGTAATGGCAGAGAACAGAGTTGAGGGTTTCTGGTGTTGGAATTTTGATGTTGGAGTTTAATGCTGAAGACTTAAACTCGAGCCCTGGGAAGTGAGGTCACAGAGGAAAGAGAAGCCAGTCCCAGGAAGAAAGGAACCTTGAATCCAGAGAAAAGCAGGTCCCAGGAATGTAGGAATCCAAGAAGCCTGAACCCCTGCAGACATCAGCAGCCATCTTGCTCCAAATAGATTTTAGTGAGGGAAGTAACTTAGGCTTTATGGCCTGGCATCTGTAAGCTTCTATGCCAAATAAATATCCTTTATAAAAAAACAACCAATTTCTGCTATTTTGCATCAACACCCCTTTGCCTGACTAACACAGAATTTGGTACTGAGGAGTGGGGAAATGCTTTTGCAATGACCAAAATGATGAAATGGTTTTATAAATGGATAAGGGGTATTTTTTGGAGGAATTGTGAGATGCTTGAAAGAAAAGATCTACAGTACTTTGAATAGACTGTTGATAGTAATATGGATGCTAAGGAGACTTTTTATGATGCCTTAGAAGTAAAAGATGAAACTATTATTAGATACTGGAGGAAAGGGGATCCGTGTTATAAAGTTGCAGAGAATTTAGCAAGATTAACTTCATGGAAAGCAGCATTTGCAAATGGCAAGCCTGAGCATTTAGCTGAAGAAATTTCCAAAGTAAACTTGGAGAATGCAGCTTGGCTTCCCCTTGCAGCTTATAGCAAAATGTTAGATGAGCAAGATAAGCTGAGACCTGAATTGTTGGACACAAAGAAAACAGAAACTGATTCTGGAAATTCCAAGCCTCTGGAAATCAGGATCCCAAATGAAAGTGCTCCATTGGAAGATTTAACTAAACTTGAAACTTATAAATCAGAATGGAAAATGCAGTTATGTCAGAAAGACATGTGGAAAGTGTTACTGTCTGATTTGGACCACTGCTTCCTGCATGCTACACCAACAAGGTTTTTGAGAGAGCTGTATGAACAAAACCACTGTCAGCCTGGAATAAAAAGGAGATGGAAAGAAGATATTGAAGTAGAAACAGCTTTAAGAGGAAATTCACGGAAGCTGAGATCTGGAATTTGGACATCACCTTGGGTCAAGAGAGGAACCCCACCCATATGTACAGAGAGGGTGAGTTTGTCCTGGCAGTTGAAGAGGGTGGATATTCCTGCCCAATGTTCTGGGAGATTTTTGCTGCCCCAGGGTACAGAGAGGGTGGGGCACATTCCCCAAGGATTAGGGCAGTTAAGGTAAGTACCCCACAGGTCTGAGTGGGGTGGACCTTTCCTCCAAAAGTTAGGGAAGGCCAGGTGGTCAACCTGTTGCTCTGAGAGGGTTGAGCTTGTCTGCAAAATGTTAGAGGGAATATTGTCTCCACATCATTGTACTAGGGGGGTTAAGACTCTAACGTGAAGAGTGTGTGAGGTGTGGCAATCACCCCAACATTCTTTGAGGGAGAGGCCTGTAGCTTGTTTGACATCTAGATGCTTGATGATGGTAGAACCAAGAAAATGGCTGTTGGGCAAGCCAGTGGAAAGGATGGGTCCCCATATGACCTCAAGGAGACAAATCCATCTTCTTAAGAATGACTCTCAGTCTTTGAAATTGAATGGACGGTGCCCTGCAGGTTTACTGAATTGTAGAGGACATGTGACTCATATTTCCCTCCCAATTTCTCCTTATTGTAATGAAAATGCTTATCCTATGTCTATTTGTGTATTGGAAACAGATAAATTGTTTTGTATATTCAGAGGTCTATAGGAGACAGGACTTTGCCCCAAGACAAACTGTATTTCTTTAAATTGATTGTGATATGATTTAGCACTTACATTATAACAGATTTAAGATTTTTTGAATTCAGAGGGTGGAGTGTAGCAGCTTGATATTATTGATGAATTCCAAAAGGAAATATTGTATTATGCTTGTAATCTTATCTGTACCTGGGCATGATTGAGATGTGATTAGTCCCCACCACCAAGGGTGGGGACTCACAGATAAAAGGCATGGCAAAGAACAGAGTTGAGGGATTCAGATATTGGAGTTTGATGCTGAAGACTTAAACTGGAGCCCTGAGAATTAAGCTCACAGAGAAAAGAGAAGCCAACCCCAGTAAGAAAGGAACCTTGATCTCAGAGTAAATCAAGCCCCAGGGATGTAGGAACCCAGGAATCCTGAACCCTTGCAGACATCGGCAGCCATCTTGCTCCAAATAGGCTTTGGTGAGGGAAGTAACTTATGATTTATGGCCTGGTATCTGTAAGCTTAGCTTTTCATATTGTGTTATATCAGTGGGTGGAAACGCATACTATGAGTGGGAATGTGTTCCTCCCCTTTCATGGAGTGGACTGATATTCTCAAACTGAAGAGAGTGTGTCTCTTGAGAGCATTGGGTGGCTCCCAATGGGGGAGGACAGACTAGAATGTCAAGTCCTCAGCACTGTTAAGTATCTATGAACCTTGTCCTTCATGCAGTGGAGCTTGGTTGTCAATATGGGCCTGATGGGAAGGCAAGAGAGGACTACAATAGATGGAAGTGGGAGTAAATGGGAGGCAATGGAAGTGTTCCACAATATTGTACGATGATGGAATAAGCCATGTTAAAGTTCACCAAAAATTTCTAAAGTGTATAGTCTAATATGTAACCATAATGTAAGCCATAATGTAACCAAATATTTAGAAAAGTGTACAGTCTAAAATCTAAACCATAGTGTAATCCATAGTGAAAGCATGGTCGGTAGCTTTGTTTCAATATCTACAAATCAGTGGTAGCAAATACAACACCCACAAGTAAAAAGATCATTGCTGGGGAAATTGGAAAAGGGTTTGATATTCATAAATGGGAGTCCCCTATTTTGTATATGTGACTTTACTGTGATCCAAATCTTTTTGGAAGACAAAATTAAAAAAAAAAAGGATATAGACACTGAGGAGGAATGGAGGAGATTGCCTTGCCACTGTACACGCAGGGCAACACCCATTACTGTGATGAAAGGCAAAACATCAAAAATAAAGTTACAAGATATTTTTCATTTTTAATACCCCATTTTATTTATTTATTTTTATCCCCCATGTGGTTTTTTGCATGCTGTCTGCTCTCTGTGTCCATTCGGTGTGCATTCTTCTGTGTCTGTATTTATTTTATTTATCCCCACCCCCACAGCTTGTTTTTGCTGTTTGTTCTCTGTGTCCATTTGCTGCATGTTCTTCTGTGTGCTTTTTGCTTGTCTCCCTTTTTATTGTGTCACCTTGCTGAGTCAGCTCTCCACAGTGCTTGTGGGCGAGTGGCACTCTCTGGCGCTTATGGACCGGAGGCACTCTGCAGCACCCAGGACAGTGGTTCTCTGCAGCGTGCAGGTGATCCTGCCTTCACAAGGAGGCCCAGGGATGTGAACCCAGGGCCCCCCATATGGCAGATAGGACTCCAACTGATTGAGCCACAGTCACTTCCTGTCCCCATTTTATTTTTTACTTTTTCTTAGTTTTCTGAAATTATTATGTATTCTATTTCTAATATCTTTAAGCCTGTCATTACTATTACTATTTCCTACTAATTGAATTTGGCAATATATTAGGCTTCATTTCTGAAGATGTTTTGGATCACAGAGGGGTTTAGCCATGGCAGGGGAGGGGTACTGGTGTGGGGTGTCATTGATGGGGGATGCATGGGTGGGAGGGAGTTCTCCATGGCATGCATATAGTGTTATATAGACAAGTTTGGATATTCATTTAGTATTGTCACAGTGGATAGAGTTACACATGACAACTGAGGGAGGGCTGAGTTCCAATCCTGGGGAGCTCTTTCACATTCCTCAATGGAGCAGCAACAATGCACCAAATACAAGGACAAAGTTCAGTGAAGAAAAATGGCTGAATGATAGGCCCTTGATACTGATGACTATGCTTATGAGTTTGTATGCTGGAAATTTCAACTAGGCCTACAGCTTCAGGGTGCTAAGAGTTACCTCCATGTTGCTCAAATGTGGCCACTCTTTAAGCCAAACTCAGCAAGTAAATGCATTATCTTCCCCTCAACATGGGATATGACACCCATGGGTGAGCCTCCCTTGTGCTAAGGGATTATTACCATCACCATTTGGTGAGTCAACTAGAAAAAGACCTTGAATAAAAGGGGGAAATTTTAAAGACAAATGAGTTTATATGGCTAAGAGACTTCAAAATGAGTCGTGAGGTTATCAGAGGGGTCGTGCTTTCACACATCTCAGCAGGACCCCAGAGACACTCAAAGTAAATACAACCTGAGGTACTGGTGATCCTGAGGGTTACAGAGACATAAAGGTTCTATAGATCTGGAATTCAGTGCCTTTCAATTTAGAGTTTGTGCTCCTGAAAGTTGTGGGGTTGGGCTCAGATGTGTCCTCTCTACACATGATGCCTCATCTGTCACTTTTACTGAACCTGTGGTTGGCAATAGGGTTGATGTATACTCAGGAGACTTCAGTCTCTGAATTGACATGTGCCAGCTGGGCCCTGAGACTCAGCAGAGTTGCAGCTCCTACTCTGCAGTTTGTTGAACTTACCCAGATCAGCTGACAGGGAAGGGAAGATGGTCAACCATCACTCTAGGGAACCAAGAGTGCCAAAAACTACAAACAGGAGAGACTCACATCCATCAGCCATGTGAGATCTATGTCCTCTCTTGATTTAATGGTTGAAAGGACATCATCATCCCAGGGTTCACAAGATGAAGGAATAAAATATGGATTAGAGTGGACTTACTGGTAGTCTACTACAGAACTATTGTGACAAGCAATGAAAGAAATTGTATCATTGTTGTGGAGAAAGTGACCATGGTAGTTGCTGAGGGCAGGGGATGGTAAGAAGAGATGTGAGGTGGGGGCATTTTCAGGACTTGGAGTTATCCTAAATGATATTGCATAGACAGATGCTGGACATTTTATATCCTGCCATAACCCACTGAATGGACTGGGGGAGAGTGTAAACTACAATGTATAGTATAATCCATGTGGTGCAGGAGTGCTCCAAAATGTATTCATCAAAAGCAATGAATGTGGCACAATGATGAAAGAGGTTGATGATGTGGGAAGAGAGTGATGGGATGGAGTGTGGGGTATATGGGAATGTCTTATACTTTTTAATGTAACTTTTTTGTGTGATGTATGTATTTAAAAAAAAAAAAAAGACAATAAAATAAAATAAGACCAGGATATGGACACACTGAACAAAACCTTTAAAATGAATTTAAAAATGATCAAGGAGATGAATAAAAATACAATGAGATAAATGTAGGATGATATCAGGAAAACAGTGAATGAATTTGGTTCCATTGGACAGATTGTCTATACTTGTGCCAATAATGCCATTTTGACCACTGTAGCTTTGTAATATGTTTTAAAGTCAGGTAGTCCCATTCAACCCCACCCCCCCACCCCCCCTCTCCCCCCCCCCCAACAACACTCGTTCCCATCATCATGACACATCCATTGGATTTGGTAAGTACATCTTTGGGACCTCAGATATATATTTTTAATGTAATATTATTACAAAGTCAATAAAAAATTAAAAAATTAAAAAAAAAATTTAGGATAGGGTATAGTAGCTATAGCATTACTTATGTATATGATTTCACACATATAATGATAAAATTTAATCTGCACTAACCTATCATTCCTAGTTCAGTTAAAATTTTGTACCCTTCCATAGTCAGTATTGTTAAACTCCTTTCAAAAACTGTCTAATAGCATTGAGCTACGACATCCTCTGGTTATATTTTTCAATATGATACTTTACTATGCAGCATACTATTTACCATTCTGGCAGCATTTGTACATTATCTCAAATTAGAATATAATTTTCTTGTCTTAAAAAAAAAAAAAAATAAAAAAAATAAAGTCAGGTAGTGTGATTCCTCCAATTTTTTTTTCAATATTTTTGGCCATTTGGGACCTCTTTCCCTTCCAGATAAATTACATAGTTAGCTTTTCCAGTTCATTGAAAAATGCTGTTGATTTTTTTGGGATTGCATTTAATTTATAGCTCAATTTGAGTAGGATAGACATCTTAATGATATTTATTCTTCCTAACCATGAGAAAAGAATATTATTCAATGTATTCAAGTCTTTTTTGATTTCCTTTAGCAGAGTTGTGTAGTTTTCCGTGTTTAAGTCTTTTATACCTTTAGTAAAATTGATTCCCTGGTATTTGATTTTTTTGAATTTACTATTGTAAACCTTATTTTTTCTTGATTTCCTCCTCAGATACTCATTATTGGTGTACAGAAATGCTACTAATTTTGCACATTGATCATATAACCTACAACTCTACACTGCTGGGTATATACACAGAATGATTGAAAACAAGTACACGAACTGATAAATGCACACCAATGTTCAAAGCAGCATTATTCATTATTGCCAAAAGTTGGAATCAAGCCAAATGCCCATCAACAGATGAATCAATGAAAAAAATGTTATACAATCTCCAATGGAATACTACTTAGCAGTAAGAAGGAATACAGTACTAAACACAGGATGGCATGGATGAATCATGAGGACCTTATGTTGAGAAAAGCAAGCCAGACATTGAAGGACAAATATTGCATGACCTCTCTGATATGAATTAAGCAAATCAAGATTGGAAGACAGGCTTACAGGAAATGGGGGGGAGAGAAAGGTTGTGAGCCAATGCCCACATGGGCAAAATCTACGATAAATTGGAGGTAAGTAGCTCTGCCATGAAGGGCTAAGATGGGGTTATAGGGATACTATTGTGTGGCTTTAAGGGGCTAGGGTTGGGAGGATGGGTCAGAAGGTCCATAGAATTGGGAAGGTTGTGGGGGAACAGATGAACATGTGAGATTGTCAGATATATGGTTGAAACTATAATGTTGAGAAAACTCTAGAAAATAGAAAGAGAGGTTACTGGTTTAACCATCAATCAATAGGATTGATGGGGGGGCATCTGGCACAGGATGAACCTGGGGCAGATCTAGATACCGTGTGAGTGCTCATCTTGTCATAGTTTGTAATAGAAGTGGGTGGAGACCCAAACAATGAGTGGGAAGGTGTTGTACCCTCTTCCTGGGGAGGCCTGATGTTCTCAAACAGAGGAGAGAGTGTCTTTAGATAACATGGGTGGTTCCCAGTGGGGGAGAACTGACTAGTGTGTCAACCCTCAGCCTTGTTGCAAGTGTCTATGAATGTTGTACTTCAAGTAGTGAAACGTGGGTGTCACTATGGGCCCCAAGATGAAGGGGAGAGAGGAATAGAATACAGGCAAGGGGGATAACAGAGGGGCAAAGGAAGTGTTCTGAATGATCATTCAATGATGAATACAGGCCATGTTAAATTTCACCAAAAATTTATAAAAGTGTATAGTCTAAACTGTAAACGATAATGTAAAACATAAAGTAACCATGGTTATTAGCTATGTTTCAATATTTGTACATCAGTTATAGCAAATGTAACATCTACATGTAAAAATGATCATTGCTGGGGAAGGGAAAAAAGGGGGAGGATGTCAGGTATATGGGATCCCCTATATTCTATATGTGACTTTATTGTGACCTAAAACTTTTATGAAGACATAAAAAAATGATATAAGTCATTGATGAGGAAATGGAAGAGATTGCCTAACCACTGTATGTACAGGACAACATGTATTACAGTGGTGAAAGACAAAGTGTCAAAAAAAATTAAAGATATTTTTCATTTTTTCATAGTCAGATTTATTTTTTACTTTATTTTAGTTTTTCTAAGTTATTAGGTATTCTATTTCTAATCTTTACACCTATCATTGTTATCTCATTTTCCTGTTATTGAATTTGGCAATATATTAGGCATTATTTTTAAGAAGTTTTGGATCACACAGGGGTTCACCTATGTCAGGAGAGAAGCATTGGTGTGGGATATCCTTGATGGGGGATGCATAAGTGGGAAGGATTTCACCAGTTCATTCATATGGGATATATAGGTATGTTCAGATGTGCGTTGGGTATTAACATAGTGGGTAGAGTTTCATGTGACAACTGAAGGAGTGCTGACTTTCCACCTGGGGAGCTCTTTTGCATTTCCCAATGGAACAGCAATAATCCCCCAAGTGCAAGGGCAAGGGCAAAGACCAATGAAGAAAAATGGTCCAATGATGGGCCATTGATACTTATGACTATGCTTATAAGCCTGTGTGCTTATAATTTCAACTAGGCCTAGAGCTGCAGGGTGCCTAAGAGTTACCTCCTGAGAGCCTTCATATTGCTCAAATGTGGCCACTCTCTAAGCCAAACACAGCATGTAAATGCATTACCTTCCCCTGAGTGTTGGACATGACTCCCAGGGATGAGCCTGCTTGGTGCTGAGGGATTACTACCAAGAACCAGCTGGTGATGCAACTAGAAAAATACCTTGAGTAAAAGGGGGAAATGGTAAAATACAAATGAGTTCACATGGCTAAGAGACTTCAAAATGTGTTGGGAGGTCAAAAGATGGATCACACTTAACCATGTCCCAGCAGGGTCTCAGAGACAGCCAAATTAGATACAACCCCAGATACTGGTGCCCCTGAGGACTACAGAGGCATCCAGGCCTTACAGTCAGGACAATTGGCTCTGGAGTTCAGTGCCTTGTCAATGGACCTTACTTTGGAATTTGTACTCCAGAGTGTGATGGAGTTGAACTCAGATGTGACTTCTCTGCACATACCTCTTCTCTCACTTTTACTGAACCTGTATTTGGTGCTGGGGTTGATGAGTGACTAGGAGACTTGAATCTCTGCACTGCTCATGTGCCATCTGGACCCTGAACCTCAGCAGTGTCACAACACCTATTTTCCAGTTCATTGGACTTACCCAGGTCAGTTATCAAGGAGGTGAGGATGGTCAACCACCACACCAGGGAACTGAGAGAGTCTTTAAATGCAAGGAGGAGAAGCCCATCCATCAGCCATGTGTGATCTAACCCCCTCCTAATTTAGATAGAAAATGGGCATTACCATTCCACCATCCTCAGGATGGAGGAATAAAATATGATTTAGAGTGAACTTACTGGTATTCTACTATAGAATTATTGTGACTCTAGCAATGGAAGAAATTATATCTTTGATGTGGAGACAATGGCCACAGGAATTGCTTAGGACAGGAAGAGGAAAAAAGAGGTGTGATATTGGGGCATTTTCAGGACTTGGAGTTGTCCTGTATGATATTGCAGGGACAGTTGCAGGACATTATATATCCTGCCATAACCCACCTAATGGACTGTCAGATTCTAAACTACATTGTAAGCTATAATCCATGCTGCGTAGCCATGCTACAAAACATATTCATCAAATGCAATGATTGTACTACACTAATAAAAGTTGTCAATGTGGGAGCAGTGGGGTTTGTGGGGAGTGGGATATATGGGAACCTCTTACATATTTTAATGTAACATTTTGTGTGATCTATGTACCATTAAAATTTTAAATGAAAATATATATTTCAGGTAAAAAAATAAAAATAAGATGAGAGTTCAAACCAAAGAACAAACTTGAAAACTGGATGAATGAGAAAAAGAATGACTAAATGCAAAGTTAATGGAAGGAGAGAAATAAAAATATTATAGCAGGGATATATGTGTGGAAAAATTGAGAAAATCAACAAAACTAGTTGGTTTTTGAAAGAGATCAATAAAACTCACAAGCTGTTATATGGACAAGAAAAAGGGAGAGAGAGTGGATACAAATAATGAAATTGAGAAATGAATGGAGAGAGAATATTACTGGGCACATGAAAGAAACCAGACTTTAAGATGATAATATGAACAATTCTATTACAATTAATTAAATAATCTAGAAGAAATGGGAAAATTCTTAGAAGCACACTTTATTAGTTAGGTTTCTCTGTGAAAGAGAACAAACAGAAGATATCTATGAATAGTATAATATTTTAGAAAACTGTCTTACATGACCATGGATATTCACAAGTCCAAATTCCATAGGGCAGATGACAAGTCAGGGATTTCATTGAAGGTCCTCATTGAGTTTCCTAGGAGACAATGGCTGTCTGAAGTAGAGATGAAAATTCTCTCTCCGTGAATGCCGAAATCAATTCTCCTTTAAAGGCCTTCAACTAATTGGAAGAAATGTCACTCATTGCTAGTAGAAATCTCCTCAGTTGATTGTTGATAAGATCAGCCATATATACAATGAACTCATTGATGGTTAAAGTCCATGAAATGCTCTTTTATTACAGTTAGCCCAGTGCTTTCTTGACCAAACAACTTGGCACCATTTCTTGACCAAGTTGACATCTTTGCCTAATGATCACAATCCATTCCTTGTCAACATTTGCCTAACAATCACAGATCACTCCTTGTCAATTTGGCAGCCATACACATCATCTTACTCCATACTTAATCTCTAAATAAATCAATAACAGAAATATTTTTCCTAAAACTGAACTTTCTTACAACTGTAAATTCACCAAGTCCCTCCAGAATAGGGTGAAATTCTTAGGTAGTTCTTTCTCTTAAACTTGACATCCTTTAACATTATGACATATAACTATTACAAATTATGAAATATGATAAGAAGAAAGATAGGGAATAAAATAAATATATTCATTTTATGTTTATATACAAACATAGTCATAACAAAACAAGGAAGAAATATTCACGACCATTACAGTCTTTGTTTCTGTAACTGGTCTTGTGCTTGATGTTCATGTTTATCACTACATTCTTCAGCAACCCATTTCATGCTTCCTTTACCCTCAGCAAGTACCTCAGGTGTACTTGGTTCTTTGTCTGGAATGGTGACCCAAACTTCATTTCTGAAGATTATGGGCCACTACAAGTTCTGCCTGGATTAGGTTGCTGTGGTTTTCAACTGACTAATTCACTGGGCATGGACAGCTCCAGATCTAAGTGGTGCAGTAATATGAGTACCTATGTTCTGGGCACACAGTCACAGGACCTGAACAACTTTCATACATTCTATGGCATTGATTTTGGAGCTGAAACACTTGGCAAGAAAAGGAGCATAACCAGAAGCTTGGAGAGGAACCAATTTCCCCACTTTGTGTTGCCCCAGGATGGTAACTGGACTCCTTATTTCCTCTCTTGCTTCATTTTTTCTTAAACTTGATGTCTGTGGATTCTTTGATTGCTCTACAAGCTGATTTTAATAGCTTTGCTTTTGCCAGAGAATTTGAGGGACCTTAAGATGGAAGAGAGAGAGAGCAGTACTCATAGACTGGTTTATTGATCAGAGAGTGAAAGTCACTAATTAGGATGTTTTGGCAGAGTCCTTCAATTCTTACTTCTGAATGTATGAAAGTTAGCAGTCTCCTGTTGATAGTGAATAAACTTATTTTTCTAAAAGAAACAATCCTAGGGGTTCTTCTATTTTCCAGAAAAATTCTTCTTTGCCTTTACTTGTAGTTTCAGTCCTATTCTCTCTTGTTAGAATCAATCACCTCAGTCGGCAAAGTAATTCCCTTCTTTGCCTATTGATTCAGAGGCAAGATGAGTACAAACAAAAATATTACACTGAAAAATATAAGAGGTTCCCACATACCCTACACCCACCTCACCCCATTCCTCCCACATCAACAACCTCTTTCATCATTGTGGCACATTCATTGCATTTGGTGAATACATTTTGGAGCACTGCTGCACCTGCCCTTGTACTTGGAGAATTGTTGAAGAATTGTTGCTACCCCACTGGGGAGTGTTACAGATTTCCAGGAATGGGATCTCAACACTCCCTCAGTTGTCATGTGAAACTCTACCCCCTATGTCAATATCCAGTGAACATCCAAATATATCTATTTGCCCTATATGAATGCCCTGAAGAACTTGCTCACATCCATGTATCCCCCATTAATGATACCCCACATCACTGCTCTTCCCCTGCCATAGTAGAAGTCCTCTGTGATCCAAAACATCTTCAAAAATGAAGCCTGATATACTGACCAATTCAATTACTAAGAAAACAAAATATTAATGTAGGTTGAAAGATTCAAAATAGAATACATAATAATTTACAAAAACTAAAATAAAGTAAAAAATAAATTGGAGTATTAAAAAATGAAAGATATCATAAAAATAATTTTGACATTTTACCTTTCATCCCTGTAATAGAAGTTGCCCTGTATGTGCAATGGCAAGTCAATCTTTTCCATTTCTTTCTCAGTGTCATCCTTTCTAAAAATAGGTCTTCAAAAAATTTTAGGCCACAGTAAAGTCACATATAGAATATAGGGAACTCCCATATACACAACTCCAAATCCTTTCCCTCCTTTCCCAGCAATGACCTTTTTACATGTGGATGTCACATTTGCTGCAACAGATGTATAGATATTGGAAGAAATTGTCTTGCTGCTGTACATACAGGGCACACTTATTGCAGTGATGAAAGAAAAAACATCAAAAACAAAGTTTTTTCAATTTTTTCATTTTTTGATATGCCAATTTATTTTCACTTTATTTAGTTTTTCTAAATTGGTATGTATTCTATATTTAACCTTTAAACCCATCACTATATTACATTTTACTATTAATGGAATTTGGCAATATATTAGGTTTCATTTTTGAAGAAGTTTTGGACCACAGAGAAGTTCAACTATGACAGGGGAGGAACACTGGTGTGGGGTGTTACTGATAGGGGCACATAGTTGGGAGGGAGTTCTCCAGGGCATGTATATGGGGTACATAATAATGTTTGGATATTTTCATAGTAGTTACAGTTAAAAATGACAACTAAGGGAGTGCTGAGGTCCTAGCCAGAGGAGCTCTATCACATTCCCCAGTGGAACAGCAACAATCCCCCAGTGCAAGGGCAAAGACCAATAAAGATGGATGGTTCAACAATGAGCCTTTGATACTAATGACTATGTTTATGAGCCTGTGCACCTGAAATAAGAACTAGGCCTAGAGTTTCAATGTGCCTAAGAGTCACCTCCTGAGAGCCCCCATGTTGCTCAAATGTGGCTGTTCTCTAAGCCAAACTCAACGTGTAAATGCATTACCTTCCCCCCAGCATGGAACATGACTCCCTGGGATGAGCCTCCCTGGTGCTGAGAGATTACTACCAAGCACCAGTTGATGATGTAACTAGAAAAAGATCTTGAATAAAAGATTAACTCATACCAGCAGAATATCTCAGCCTACATGTGATATCAGGTGTTAAAAACTGCTTTTTTGACCTTGAATAAAAGGAGAAAATGGAAAAAGCAAATGAGTTTATGTGGCTATGAGTCTCCAAAAAAGAGTCAGGAGGTCATCAGAGGGGTAGCACTTATGCATGCCTCAGCAGGGTCCCAAGACAGCCAAAGTAGATACAAGCCCAGGTATTGGTTCTTCTGAGACCTACAGAGACCCACAGGTTCTATGGCCATGGCAGATGGTTCTGGAGTTCAGTGCCATGTCAGTTGGCCCTACTTTGGAGTTTGTGTTCCTGAGTGTGATGGAGTTGGACTCAGATGTGATCTTTCTACACATGCCTCTTCTCTTACTTTTACCAGACCTGTGGTTGGCCCTGGGGATGGCGTATACTCAGGGGACTTGAATCTCTGGACTGTCCATGTGATAGCCAGGCCCTGAGCCTCAGCAGACTTGCAACTCCTATCTTCTGGTTTATTGGACTATTCCGGCCAGCTAAGAGGGAAATGAAGAAGGTCAAACACCACAACAGGGAGCCAAGAGTACCTACAACTGTAAGCAGGAGAATTGCATCCATCAGCCATGAGGAATATAAGCCCCCTCTTGATATAGATGTGGAGTGGATGTAACCATCCCAGGGTTCACAGGATGGAGGAATAGAGTATGGATTAGAGTGGACTTACTGATATTCTACTATGGAACTATTGTGATGCTGAAGGTAGGGAGAGGGAGGAAGAGATATGATGTGGGGGCATTTTCAGGACGTGGAGTTGTCCTGAGTGGTACTGCAGGGACAGTTGCTGGACATTGGATGTCTTGACATGGCCCACTGGGTGGACTGGGGGAAAGTGTAAGCTATAATGCAAACATTATCCATGTGGTGCAATAGTGCTCCAAAATGTATTCACCAAATTCAATGAATATCCCATGATGATGAAAGAGGTTGTTGATATGGAAGGAGTGGGGTGAGGGGATGGTTGTATATGGGGACCTCATTTTTTTTAATGTAACATTAAAAGAATAAAGAGAAAAAAGAAGCATAGCTACTAACAATGGTTCTGTTATGCTTTACATTATGGTTTACATTTTAGACTATACACCTTTTAAAATTTTTGGTGATATTTAACATGGCCCATATCCACCATTTCAGGATCTTGCAGAACACTTCCATTGCCCTCTGTTACAGCCTTTCCCAACTGTTCTGTTCCTCTCACACACCCTTCAGGGCAAAAAGTGACAACCAAGCTTCACTTCTTGATGTACAAGATTCATACACACTTGCAACAATATTGAGGGCTTGACACACTAGTCTGTCCTCTTTGGGAGACAAACATGCTCTTAAGAGACACCCTCCCTCAGAAAATCAGGCCTCCCCAAGATGGGGGCATAACACCTTCTGACTCACTGCATGGGTCTCCACCCACTGAAATAACACACTATGACATGATGAGCACTCACACACTCCTTAAAAGCCTGCTCCAGATCCACCCTGTGCCAGATGCCAAATATCAAACACCTTACACCAGTAAACTTTCCTTATTATATTTTCTAAATAGTTTTCTCAACATTACAGCTTCAACCACATACCCAACAACCTTCTGTGTTTACTTACTCTCCCCAAATCTTTCCCCAATTCCTTGGACCATCTGACTCATGCCCCCAACCCTAGCCCCACTCAACCCTACAAACCCAACCCAATAATATCCCTATGCCACCATCTTATCCCTTCATGGCAGAACTATTTACTTCCACTTTATCATAGATTTCTCCCATGCGGGCATTGGCTCAAAATCTTCCTCTTCCCCACCTATTTCCTGTAAACCTATCTTCCAGTCTCTAGCTCTCTGAGGGAGCTTGATTTGCTTAATTCATATCAGAGAGGTCATATTGTATTCGTCCTTCAATGCTTGGCTTGCTCCACTCAAGATAAGGTCCTCAAGATTCTTCCATGTTATCCCATGTATTAGTGTTATATTTCTTCTTACAGCTGAATAGTATTCCATTATATAATTATACCATATTTTGTTTATCCATTCATCATTAGGGTTGATTACAACTTTTGGTTATAGTGAATAATGCCATTATGAACATTGATGTGAATATATCAGTTAATGTCCTTATTTTCAGTTCTCCTGGTTTTATACCCAGCAGTGGAATTGCTGGGTCATATGTCAAATCTATAGCTAGGTTTTGAGGAACCACCAAAGAATCCTACAGAATGGCTGGCTCCTTCTGCATTCCCACCAGCAGTTGTTCAGTGTTCCCATGCCTTGACATCCTCCCCAAAACTTATAGTCCTCTGTTTCTTCAATAGTTGCCAGTCCAACGGGTGTAAGATGGTATCACATTGTGGTTTTGATTTTCATTTCCTTAATAGCTAGTGATGTTGAGTATCTTTTTAGGTGCTTTTTAGCCATTTTTAATTATTTGGAGAAGTGTCTGTTCAACTCTCTTGCCCATTTTTAAAATGGATTGTTTGTCTTGTTATTGTTGAGATATAGGCTTTCTTTATAAATGCTGAACATTAGGCTCCTATCAGGTATACAGTTACCAAATATTTTCTCTCATTGGGTAGGCTGTCTTTTCATTTTCTTGATAAATGCCTTTGAGGTGCAAAATGCTTTAATTTTGAGGAGGTTCCATTAATCTATTTTTTCTGTCACTACTCGTGCTTTGATTGTGAAGTTCATGGTGCCATTTCCTATTACAAGATCCTGTAGATGTTTTCCTACATTGTCTTCCAAGGAATGTAAAGACCTTTATAGTCTTGGCTCTTATATTTAGATCTTTGATCCATCTTGAGTTGACTAATGTATAAAGCATAAGATGATAATCCTCTCTCATTCTTTTTACTTATGTATACCCAGTTCTCCATGCACCATTTATTGAAAGTCCTTTCTCTCCCAGTTGAGTGGCCTGGTGGCCTTGTTGAATATCAGATTACTGTGTATGCAAGGATGTATATTAGAACTCCCAACCTGCTTCCATTTGTCAGTATGTCTATCTTTGTGCCAATACCATGTCATTTTTTACCACTATAGCTTTGTAGTATGATTTAAAGTCAGGTAGTGTGATTCCTTCAATTTATTTTTCAATATGCCTCTGGCTGTTCTGGCTCTCTTTCCAAATAAATTTCACTGTTAGTTTTCCCAGCTCATTTAAAAAATGTTGTGTTGATTTTTATTGGGATTGCATTAAACCTACAGATCAGTTTGTGTAGGATAGACAACTTGATGATATTTAATCTTCCTTTCCATGAACATGGAATATTCTTCCATTTATTTAAGCCATTTTTGTGTAGTTTTCTGTGTATATGTCTTTTATATCTTTAGTTAAATTTATTCCTAGTTATTTGATTTTCTTATTTACTATTTTATTTTTTTATTTTTATTTTTTATTTTTTTTATTGATTTTGTAAAAATATTACATTAAAAAAATATATGAGGACCCATTCAACCCCACCACCCCCACCCCACCACTCCCCCCCCCCCCCAACAACACTCATTCCCATCATCATGGCACATCCATTGCATTTGGTAAGTACATCTCTGGGCACCTCTGCACCTCATGGTCAATGGTCCACATCATGGCCCATACTCTCCCCCATTCCATCCAGTGGGCCCTGTGAGGATTTACAATGTCCGGTGATTGCCCCTGAAGCACCATCCAGGGCAGCTCCAAGTCCCAAAGACGCCTCCACATCTCGTCTCTTCCTGCCATTCTCCATACCCATTAGCCACCATGTCCACTTTTCCCACTCCAGTGCCACCTTATCTCTGTGGACATTGGATTGATTGTGTCCATTGCACCTCTATGTCAAGAGGAGGCTCAGATTCCACATGGATACTGGATGCAATCCTCCCGCTTTCAGTTGTAGGCACTCTAGGCTCCATGGTGTGGTGGTTAAATAGTATTTTTCTTGATTTCCTCCTCAGGTTGCTCATTATTGGTGTACAGAAATGATACTGATATTTGTGTATTGATCTTATAACCTGTGACTTTACTGAAATAATTCACAAGTTCTAGACTCTTTCTTGTAGATTTTTCAGGTCTTTCTATATATAGGATCCTGTAGTCTGCAAGTAGTGAAATTTTGACTTCTTCCTTTCTAACTTGGTTGCCTTTTATATCTGTTTCTCAACTCAGTGCTTGACCTAGTACTTCTAACACAATGTGAAGTAGGAGGGGTGATAGTGGGCATCCTTGTCTTGTTCCAGATCTTAGAGGGAAAGATTTTAGGATTTCAACATTGTAAATGATATTAGCTGTATTTTTTTTTTCATATATACCATTTATCATGGTCAGAATGTTTCCTTCTATGCCAATATTTTGCAGTGTTTTTATCAGGAAAAGGTGCTGTATTTTGTCAAATGCTTTTTCTGCATCTAATGATGTAATCATGTGATTTTTTTCCTTTGGTCTGTTTATGTGATGTATTATATTGATTGATTTTATGTTGAACCATCCTTGCATACCAGGGATGAAACTCATTTGGTCTTGGTGTATAATTCATTTTATGTGCTGTTGAATATGATTAGCAAGTATTTTGTTGAGGATTTTAGCATCTAGGTTCATTACAGTGATTGGTCTGTATTTTCCTTTCTTGTGGTGTCTTTGTTTGGCTTTGGTATTAGGGTAATTTTGATAATAGAATGAGTTAGGCAATATTTCTTCTATTTTCAATTTTTTGGAAGAGTTTAAGCAAGATTGGTGTTAATTCTTTCTGTAATGTTGGGTAGAATTCACCTGTGAAGCCATCTGTCCTGGTGCTCTCCTTAGTTTGGAGGTTTTTAGTGACTGATTATATCTCTTTACTTGTTACTGGGTTTTTTGAGATCTTGAATTTCTTCTTTTATCAATGTAGGCTGCTTGAGTGTTTCTAAGAATTTGTCCATTTCCTCGAAGTTGTCCTTCTTGCTGGCATATATTTTTTCAAAGTATCCTCTTATGACAGCATTTATTTCTGAGAGGTCAGTGGTGATATCACCTTTCTAAATTCTTATTTTTTGTATTTACTTCTTCTCTGTTTTTTTCTTTGTTTGTCTAGCTAAGGTATTATCAAGTTTATTGATCTTCATGAAGAACCAGCTCTTGGTTTTCTGTTGTTTTTTTTCCTAGTGCTTTCTTATTTTCTATTTCATTTAGCTCTGTTGTGATCTTTGTTATTTCTTTCTTTCTTCCTCTGTGGGGATCTTTTTTTTTTTTTTTGTATTTTTACTTATTACTTCAAGTGTGCAGTTAGGTCTTAAATTATAGCTTTTTATTCTTTTTTGATGTATGAATTTATGGCTATGAACATCCCTCTCAGTACAGCTTTTACTGCATTCCATAAGGTTTTACATGTTGTGTTGTCATTTTCATTAGTTTCAAGGTAGCTACTGATTTCTTTTGAGATTTCCTCCTTGGCCCACTCTTGGTCTAAGTGTGTGTTGCTTAACTTCCATATTTTTGTGCCTAATTTGGTTCTCTGGCCCTTGCAGATTTCCAGTTTCATTCCACTGTGGTTGGAGAAATTATTTTGTATGATTTCAATCTTTCTGAATTCACTTAAGACTTTTTCTGTGGCTAGCATGTGGTCTATCTTGGAGAATGATTCAGGTGTGCTTAGGAAGAATATATATCCTGTTGTATTTGGGTGTCTTGATCTGTATGTCTATCAGATCTTCTAATATATTATTCAAAGTATTTGTTTTTTTTTTATCAATTCTCTGTTGAGATGTTCTGTCTAATGGTGATAATGGTGTATTAAAGTCTCCAACTATAATTGTAGAGGCATCTATTTCTCCACTTAATTTTTCCAGTGTTTGCCTTATGTATATTGAGGCACCCTGGTGAGCTGCATAAATTTTTGTGATTATTCTTTCTTCTTGGAAGATTACTCTTTCTACTAATATGTAATGTCCATCTTTGTCCCTCACTATAGTTTTGCATTTAAACTCTATTTTTTCCTATATTAGTATAGACACTCCTGCCCTTTTTTGTTTATGGTTTGATTTCAAGATTGTTTCCCACTCACTTTCAACCTCCTTGAATCCCTGGGTCTAAGGTGGGTTTCTTGTAGACAGCATATAGATGGGTCATATTTCCAGTAACTGAACCAGAGACCTTGCACATTCAAGGCTAAATCTTCTCCACCAAGCCAAATCCTCCTTCTGGGTTGATTTGCTCCTCAAAAAGAGTCCCCTTCCTGGGGCAGGATTGACTCTTTGCAACTGAACAAAGTGATTAGGAATCTGACCTTCCCCTTTCTCCCTTGTTCACTTCCCTCTCTTCCAGGGCATCAGGAAGCCCATGTGAGAGCTCCCCGCTAAGACTCAAATGGGATCCTGGTGAAACAAATCACTACATAGAATAATGATTCTCAGTCTCTTTGATAATGCATCTATACCTTGCTAGGAACCCTACATATGCTCTTAGAGGTCTGTCAAGCACTTCCCACTGTCATCCTTTCTCAGGTGGATTTCATAGGACTGATTAACTGCCTGATTACACCTTCTCCCAGACCAATTCTCCCTATCCCAGCATAGTTAGGTAAATCAGGTTTCCTCAGCATATTCACCTCTCACTTCTTCCTAGTTTCTCCTCAAGCCAGCTGGTATGTTACTCAAAGCTCAAAAATGGGGATCCAGACAACTGAAGTCACACTTGTCAGAACCTCTGCACCCTTCACAAGAACCCTCCCCCTCTCGGAGTTTGTCTAAGACTGGTGGGGTTTAGGGAATGCTGGGGTTTGGGACTCAAAGAATGCTAGGTTTAGAGAACACAGGTTCAGGGATCACAGATTCTGGGAACATGGGCTCAGGGAACACAGGTTCAGGGAATGCATTTTGGGGGTTATGGGTTCAGAGAAATGCAGGGTTCAGGTAATGCCACCATGTGACTGGCAGGGTTTGGGGAATGCTGTGGCTAGCTGCCCTAAAGTTCTAATGGCTTTTACTTGTCCTTTCCTACCATAATAGCCCTCACTCCACAACTCAGGGAAACAAAGTGGGGATTTTGCCAGTTGCTGAGGATGCCTATTTCAGTTATGCATTTTGGAATTAGTGAATAGCCATAGAATGGGTCTGGAGATCCACTTTATCCACTGTAAGACAAGACATACTTGAGCTGAAACACCATCAAACACCTGACCTCCATAAGCCCCTATTCTCACTGATGGATGGCGCTGATATTTTGAATCTCCTGGAATTAATGTCAATTCTCAGTCAGAGTATAATAATTCTCCAAATGTCTGAAGACTTGTTTTCCCCAATGCACAGTTATACTGGTAAAAATCCAAAGTCTTTGGGGGAAGACTGGGAGGAAGATTATCAATATAAACTGTAGGCAGTGTAACAGGGTCCTTCCCCAAGGAACCCTGACCTTCCTTCCATTCATTGGGCTCTGAGTCTGTAATCTATTTCAAGTATGAAAATTGACTAAGGAGCTGTGACTCTCACTTCTTATAATTCAAGTTTGGATTTTGTTCACTTGACCTAGAACACTTCTGCTTATACAGATCAAGTATGAGTTTAGTAGACTGCCTATCTATTTTACTTCTATGTATTGCATGATCAAGTAAATTTATGTGGCTAAGAGTGTTTTGATTCCTCATGGATGATGGATGCAATTCTTCTGCTTACAGTTGTAAGCACTCTTGAGTCTCTGGTGTGGTGGTTGACCATCTTCATCTCCCTGTTAGCTGACCTGGATAAGTCCAACAAACCAGAGAGAAAGAGTTGCAACTCTACTGAGTCTCAAGGCCCAACTGGCACAAGGGCAGTCCAGAGATTCAAGTCCTCTGAGTATACACTATCCCTAGTGCCAATCACAGGTTCAATAAAAGTGACAGAAGAAACATGTGTAGACAGGTCACATATGAGTTCAGTTCCATCACACTCAGGAGCACAAATTCCAAAGTAGGGCCCACTGACATGGTACAGAACTCCAAATCCATCTGCCATGACCATATATTCTGTGGGTCTCCTTAATCTTCAGGAGAACCAGTTCCTAGGATTGTATCTACTTTGTTTCTTTCTGGGGTCTTGCTGAGGAGTGCATAAGTGCGACACCTCTGATAACCTCCTGACTCTTTTTTGAAGACCTTTAGCCATATAAAATCATATAGAGGTGGGGTAGACCTCACCACACCAGGGACCACAGAATGAAAGAATAAAATACGGATTAAAGTAGACTTACTGATATTGTACTATAAAACTATTGTGACTAGTAATAGAAGAAATTGTAGCACTGATGTAGAGAAAGTGGCCACAGTAGTTGCTGAGGGCAGGGAGAGAGAAGAAGAGATGTGATGTGGGACATTTTTGGAACGTGAAGTTGTCCAAAATGATATTGCAGGGACAGATGCTGTACTTTATATATCCTGCTATAACTCACTGAAAGTACTGGGAGAGAGGGTGAACTACAATGGGAGAGATTTTTGGTCTGGGAGGAGTGGGATGAGGGATGGGGAGTATATGGGAACCTCTTATGTTTTTTAATGTAGCATATTTTGTGATGTATATATCTTTGAAAAATACAATTTACTAAAAAGATGGGGTCGGGGTGGGGAGTGGATTATATGGGAACTTCTTATGTTTTTTAATGTAGTGTTCTGTGTGATCTATTAACTTTAATTTAAAATGAGTAAAAAAAAACAAAACAAAAACAAACATACAGAAAAGAATGTTTTTATTGTTGCTTTGGGTCTGCTTTTCATTGCCATAGTCACAGCCAACTCATTTAAGGCAGGTAAGTGCTGCCACTTGGTTTCAGCAGCTGGCCTGGAATCTGTTCATCCCCATTATGCTTTCCTTTGGTAGTTAGGTAAATAAAAAGAATTTATTGGGAAAAGGGGGAAGGAACAGATCTTGCTGAGAAATGTGATAGAAGAATGGAAATATACACCAAGAATTTGTGTGGGCTCCTCTAGGCAGAGAGAAAGAGAGCTTAGCTTTCTGTGGTAAATAACAACATTCTCCTCCATCATCATGAGACATTCATTGCATTTGGTGAATACATCTCTGAGCACTGCTGCACCTCATGGTCAATGGTCCACATCATAGGCCTCACTCTCCCACATTCCACCTAGTGGGCCATGGGAGGACATACAGTGTCCAGTAACTGTCCCTGCAGCACCACCCAGGACAACTCCAAGTCCCAAAAAGGCCCCACATCTCATCTCTTCCTCCCATTCCCTACCCCCAGCAGCCACCATGGCCACTTTCTCCACACCAATGCCACATTTTCTTCAATTACTAATCACAATAGTTCATGAATAGAATATCAGTAAGTCCAAAGTCCACTCTAATCCATATGCTATTCCTCCATCCTGTGGACCTTGGAATGGTTGTGTTGTGGTTTCCTTTTAAACTATTAATAATTCCTCACCTTTGCCAGTCCTAAAGGAACATTCCTGTTGTTATTGGCTAAACTAACCAATGGTGGGGGCCAATGACGAGGACTGTTTGGAATATTAGGGGTCAAGGAGAGTGAATAGAGGCACTGCCCTAGGCATAAAATCACAAAATAAGTAAAGGCAACAAGACAGGTATATGGCAAGCAAAATAAAGACAGTACTTAAGAGAGCCATTCCTTTATCTTATAGGCATGTGAATTAATTACTTAGAAAATGAATTAAATTTACCAGGACTTTCAACATGCTTAATATCCCTCTGCATATGATCTAGAAGAGAAATCATAATCATTAGGCATATAGGTATAGTATTTAATACTAATCAATGCATAAGTTCCTCTTTGAACTGCAATTAATAGATCTAAGCTCCAGGTTTGCAATGCCATACACGCTCTATCTTCATGAGAGCAGGCCACAGTGTCAACTGTTTTTAAGTTCTAATTAAATCGTGCTGGTAATTATTATTCCACTTGATCTCCCTTCACACAGCTGACATTCTGCAGCACAGTTGGCACTAGAGAGAAGCTCAGAAGATAGCCTCCAGGATTTCACTGGCCTGGTGCCTATAGCCTTTCACACTATGAAGCAGAGCCAGTCGGAGGCAATATTCATTGTACATCTGGCCATATTGAGCCATTACTGGTTACTGCAGGACTCCAAACTTGCAACATACTCTCTGTCCACTTCAGGGACATACCCAGAAGTGTAGCAGATAATTTTTTTATCTTAGGGTTCAGTGACCAACCTAGGCAATAATTCAAATGGAGAGGCAAAATGCAGTATACTGAAGGCCTAGTTTGAATGTACAAGAAAGTTTGACAATACTGAAGTCTACTTCTCTTGATTTTTATACACCTTCTAAACACTGACAAAGCAGTATCTAACATATCAAATGAACAAATATTTCAGTGCTTTGCTTTTTATTTCTACTCCTTCAGCATGGTGACATTAATTAACAAATATTTTACTTTAGCAGTACATGAAAAACTACTTTCTCAATCATTTTATGAAAACTGAAGATTCCCAATGGAATCAAGATTATCTTGTCTTACCACTACTTTAATATCCAGACTGAGGTGGCCTCTGACAGGTTTCCCTTTTATGAAGTTACTTTTTGTTATTAATATCAATTTAAGTTTCTAATAAAAGATTCCTGGAATCAGCCATTTAAATGTTTCAGTTTAGAATATGTTTTAACAAACCTTTTATAATTAACCATAACCACATAGACTAGTTACCTTACATGTAAATAAGCTTATCAAATTACAATTACCAGCCAATGAAGTTCACTTTATCTATTGAAAAGGGGACAGATCTACATTTCCTTCTTTAGCTTAATTTCATTAAACATGAATTCATAATTCTCATCATCTTAAAGATTTAATACATATAATATTAATTTATTTAATTGATATACTATAAACCTAGGGAGGTAATACCCAAGCTAAATAAAATAGAAACCATTATAGTTTATGAAAGAAATCCTGTTTTTCCTTTCTTTACAGGAGGCTTAAAACTTCCTTTCTTTAATAAAATTATAAAACTGTGAATCATTTAAAAATGTACTGACTGCTAGGCTCTGAAGTATATTACAATTGGTTAATTTGTTTAATTATAATTTAGAAAAGATCTATACACAACTTTCAAGGACATTTCATTTACTTACTGAAATTTGATAATAGAATTATTAACTACACTTCTTTTAAGTCTGTTAAAATGTTTAAATTGGGGAATTATAGGATAAACTATGATGCTTAATTCTCCAGACTAGAAGATAGAGTTTTAATTTGTCACATCTAGCCCCTCCCTCTGAGCTCTTACAAAGACAAGGCACTGGGGACTGGATAAGTGATCCTTTCATAATTCTCAGACTAATTTGAGATTCAGAAATAGTTATTCACATATTAGTCACATATTTAATATTTAATAATTTGAATAGTGCTTTATGAATGATTTTTATTTGTTAATTTGACATTACCATCCCAATATGTGAAGATATACACTGAGAAAATAGGCAGACACAAATAGAGACTGAGACACAAAAACACAACACACTAAAATTACTTAAAACTTTCATTATTCTGTAATATAAATTTAACTGTAAAATAACTTTTAAAAGCTTTCTTTGAAGGCTATGTCTAATTAATCTCATTTGCACTGTGACCATGTAGTTTTGCATAAGAATTTCATTCTTTAATTATTGGCTTGTAACCAAAATGCCCCTATGTTTTAAAATGCAATTTTCCTTTGCTTCAGGAACTTGCTTAGGTTATCGTTACGCTATTGTGTCAACTTGGCCAGGTAATCATGCCCAACTTGGTCAGGCAAGCCCTGGGCTAACTGTGATACAAGGACATTTATGGACTTTAATCATCAGTGAGTTTACTCCATAGATGGCTAATTATATCAATGATTCACCAGGGAGATTGACATCAGCAACGAGTGACATTTTATCCAATCAGTTGAATCCTTTAAAAGGAGAAGTGATTTCAGCATTCAGAAAGAATTACCCAGCTCATGTTTGGACAGCCAACTTCTCCCAGAAACTCATCAAGGACCTTCATCGGACTTTCATCAGAGCCCCTGGTTTGCAGCCTGCCTGCAGAATCTGGACTTGTGCACCTTCGTGGTCATGAAAGAGAAATTTATAAAATCTCATACTATTTACAGATATCTCCTGTTGATTCTGTTTCCCTAGAGAACCCTGACTAATATAGCTTATATCCCATTCTGACTTTGGCAGACATTGGATGAGCAAGACTAATTCCATTTTACCTTCACTGAAGTCCTTGAAGCCAACAGGAATCTGACTTTCTCTCATAAATTGCTGCTTTTAGGAACATCAACAATCTAGGTGGAAGGCCCCACTTCCAGTCCTCAGATACTGGCCTGAAGAGTAGACTTCCAATCCTGAGGGCTGAGAATTCTACTAGGCAGGAAAACACTAGAGTCACAATAGAAACTACTGGTATTAATGTCATATGTTTGGATATGCACACAACAGTCCATAATCTAATGGAAGTGGTATACATGAAACTCGGCTATAGCATTCCCTGAAATCACAGTGTTACATGAGGAACTGGCCAAAAATCCCATTCCATACCCCTGTCATAGTACCTACTTTCTCTCGGTCCTTTTCTATGGATTAGTTTGGGGGTCTCTAGGATCTATAGAGTGAAGAAGAGAAGACTCTGGTTTTCTGTAGAGATGTTTCTACATGATATGCAGACTAGACCCAAAAATGGGCAGCTGTGCACTGTAGCTGATTCCTAGGATATTCTTTAAGGTCAGTGGTGAAGGGAAGTCTTCCTAATTGGCAGATCATCAAACAGTGCCACCTGTTACTTCCTTTGGAAGGGGAAAAGACAGAAAGTGTATTTGCATATCAGTTCATATGTTCTGGTCAGTGAAATCATGATTGAAGATAGGCCCAAGTCATGTGAGTTTCCAACATAGGACTTTTCACACAGGAAGATTTTAATAGCCAATTTGATAGGATAACCTTTCTGCGGAAATGAGTCAGTCTCTTACTACAGTCACTCCATTTCTCACTGGGCTCCTGAAAAAAAACGTACCATGGTAGCAGGGATCAATATTATGCTTGGGCTTAATCAACGGACTTCCACTCACCTGGGATGATCTGGATATAGTCATAAGTGCCCAGTATTCCAGCAGCACATAACAACATACAAATATGATACAGCATCATTTCTCAAATTGATGAGCAAGCTACATGGTGGCCAGTTGATTACAGTGGGCAATTTTCATAATGGAATGGACAGAATTTTGTTCTTACTGGAAAAGGCATTTCTCTGAAGATGTATTTTCCTTCCCTACCCCCTTTACTTCTGCAAAAACTACCATCAGTTTATTACAAAATGTCTTGTCTGATGCTGTGATATTCCACAAATTTTCACTTCTTTTTCCCTCTCTTTATTTTTTTTAAATGTTACATTAAATAAATACAAGATCCCCACATACCCCCCACCTCACCCCACTCCTCCCACAACAACCACCCACTTTCATCATTGTGGGAAATTCATTGCATTTGGTCAATACATGTTGGAGCACTGCTGCACCACATGGATAATGGTTTACAATGTAGCTTATACTCTCACCGGTTCACCCAGTGATCATGGCAGGACATACAATGTCCAGCAACTGTCCCTGCAGTACCACCCAGGAAAACTCCAAGTCCTGGAAATTCCCCCACATCAAATCTCTTCTCCATCTCCCTACCCTCAGCAGTTACCATGGCCACTTTCTCCACAGCAATGCTACAATTTCTTCCATTACTAATCACAATAGTTCCATGGTAGAATATCAGTAAATCCATTCTAATCGATACTCTATTCCTCCATCTTATGGACCCTGGGATTGTCATGTCCACTCCACCACTATATTGAGAGGGAATTTAGATTCCACATGAATGATAGTTGCAATTCTCCTGCTTGCAGTCATAGGCATTCTTGGCTCCCTGATGTAGTGGTTGACCTTCTTCGCCTCTCTGTTAGCTGGCCAGAGTATGTCCAATAAACCAGAGTGTAGGAATTGCAAGTCTGCTGAGGCCCAGGGCCTAGCTGTCACATGGACAGTCACATGGACAGTCAGGTCTCCTGAGTATAAACCAACCCCAGTACCAACCATAGTTCCGGTTAAATTAAGAGAAGAAGCATGTGTAGAAAGGTCACATCTGAGTCGAACTCCATCACACTCAGGAACACAAACTCCAAAGTAGGCCTGACTGACATAACACTGAAATTCAGAGCCATCTACCATGAATATAGAACATATGGGTCTCTGTAGCCCTAAGGAGAACAAGTACCGGGCATATATCTACTTTGACTGTCTCTGGGACTCTGCTGAGGTGTGTGTAAGCATGACCCCTCTGATGACCTCCCAACTTTTTTTGGAGACTCATAGTCATGTAACTTATTTGTCCTTAACATTTCCCCCTTTTATTCAAGGTCAAAAAGCAGTTTTTAACACCTGATCCTACATGTAGGCTGAGATAGTCTGCTGGTCTAAATTGACCCTTTTATTCAAGGTCTTTTTCTAGTTACATCATCAGCTGGTGCTTCATAGTAATCCCTTATTGCCAGGGAGGCTCATCTCCAGGAGTCATGTCCCACGCTGGGGGACATGCTGAGTTTGGGTTATAGACTGGCCACATTTGAGCAACATGGAGGCTCTCGGGAGGTAACTCTTAGGCACCCTGAAATTCTAGTCCTAGTTCATATTTCAGGTGCACAGGCTCATAAGCAGTCATCAGTATCAAGGGATCATTGTTGGACCATCCTTCTTTATTGGTTTTTGCCCTTGCATTTGGGAGATTATTGCTGTTCCATTTGGGAGTGTGATAGAGCTCCCCTGGCTAGAAACTCAGCACTCCCTCAGTTGTCATTTTAAACTGTAATCACTTTGAAAATATCCAAACATTTTTATGTACCCCATATACATGCCCTGGAGAACTCCCTCCCAACCATGTGTCCCCCATCAATAACACACCACACCAGTGTTCCTCCCCTGCCATTGTTGAACCTCTCTGTGGTCCAAAACTTCTTTACAAATGAAGCCTAATATAATGTCAGGTTCCGTTAATAGTAAAATGGAGTATAGTGATGGGTTTAAAGGTTAGATATTAAACACATAGTAATTTAGAAAAATTAAATAAAGTAAAAATAAATTGGGGTATCAAAAATGTAAAAATGAAAAAGCTTTGTTTTTGATGTTTTCATCACTGCAATAAGTATTGCCATGTATTCACAGTGGCAAGGCAATTTTTTCCATTTCTTCCTCAGTGTCTACAGCCTTTCTTTTTATTTTTTTTTTAATTCTTAAATTTGTCTTTACAAAAGTTTTAGATCACAGTAATTCACACATACAATATAGGGAACTCTCACATATCCAATGTCAAACACTTTGTACCTTCCCCAGCAATGATTTTTTTACATGTTCATATTATATTTCTTGCATCTGATGTACAGATATTGAAACAATAGCTTCCAAACATGGTTCCATTTGGGTTTGCATTATGGTTTATATTTCAGACTATACAATTTTCTAAATTTTTATTTAGCATATGTTTTCCATTATGGTTTACATTTTGGCCTGTAGACTTTTATATATTTTTGGTGTAATTTAACATATCCTATATCTATCATTGCATGATTTTGTGGAACACTTCCATTGTCCCACAGTTACACAGATTCCATTTATTCAACACCTCTTTCCCCCTCCACTCAGGGTCCACAGTGACAATCAATCTTCAATACTTGAATGACATATTCAGAGATACTAGCAACAATGTCAAGGGTTTGACATGCTTGACTTACCTAATCCATTGGGAGCCACCAATTCTCTTGAGAGATACAATTCCCTCTAGTTGAGAACATCAGTCCTCCCCAGAATGTGGGTATACCTTCACCCTCATTATATGGGTCTCCATACAATGACATAACCCACTATGAAAAATGAGCACTCACACAATCTCTAGAAGCCTGCCCTGTGTTAGATGCCCCCCTTAAGCATCTTAAACAGGTAACAATCCTTATTGCAAAGATACTTACACACATATCCAGAAAGTTGAAATGAAAGACTCAGAACTATGGTGGGTTTATTTACATAGGGTCTTGGCTATAGGTCATTTTAGGGACTGAACTGTTGTAAGGAAGCCATCCTAGAATCACTGGAGGCCATTCAGTTCTGAGTTACTATTTTATTCAGTTAGGAAGTCAACTCTTGAATAATTACCAGGAGTACTAAGAAAGCTTCCTTATCCTTACCTACAGGCTTCAAAGTCATAAAGTGCTAACCAGGCATAATTTTTTGTGCTGCCTTTTTGCCATAAAAGTCAATAAATGTATTTTCTTTATTCTCCACAGTGTCTCTTCATAAGTGAGCTTTTAATATAATAGCTACCTCCTTTAGATTATTTTTTTGGCATAGAGGTCTTTAAATAGTAGGTCATATTTTAGCTTTCCTGTTAATGCCATCTTCCTAGATGTAGATGTAGAAAAACCCTCTTTCCAGAGCATGCCAAACTCATGGTCTACAACAAAAGCTTATCTACTGTCCATATAGATGTTTATCTTTGAAACTTTGCTAAGCTATATGCTTTAGTTAAAGCTATGTGTTCATATATTTGGATTGATTTGACCCAAATGAAGGATTTGGCATTGAAGGAGTGGTTATTGCATAATCCCTTGACAGTTAATGTTTTCATTTATAAAATAGGATACATAAAAAAAGGATTGTCAATTTTGCATGACTGTTTGCAAGCCCTCAACTTCCCATATAAATACATACATTAATAAATTTATTAGCCATCTCTACCACTTGTTTGCCTTTTTATATATTATTTACTTAATAACATTACCCAGTGAAACTGCTTTACAGATTAATAATTTCTATTAATGAGCTAAGTGTTTCCATTGTGAGAATTAATGTATTGTGGGGGATATGATATAGGTTTTATAGCTCAGAAATAGTAAATTTTTCACTCTAAAATAAAGATTAGGTCATTATTTTGGAGAGAGGTATATCGGAAGTTCAAACTGAAGATGGGAATTTCATGGATTATGTACAAGGAGAGGAAAGAATGTGGCTATATTAAAGGAATTACATCCATGGATAATTATTTTGGATGGGTGTATTAGTCAAATCAAATATGTGCTGATGCAAAATACCAGAAATCTGTTGGCCTTTATAAAGGGTATTTATTGGGGATAGATTTATTGGGAACAGTTACCATTCCATAAGGCATAAACTACTTCTCTCACCAAAGTCTGTTGCCGTATGTTGGAGCAAGATGGCTGCTGATGTTCAGACTTCATCTTCCTCTTAAAGGTCCATGGTCCCAGCTTCTTCCAATATCAGCTGTAGGCCATCAAGCCCTCTAGGCTTTGTCTCTCTCCCTGAGGCTTGATTCTCTCTGGGATCGGGCTTGCTTCTTTCCAGAAAGTCAGCAGTAGACTTCAGGTGCATGACTCATCCCTCCCCTGGGGCCTTCAGTCATGTCTGTGGAGCTGTTTCTGTTTTTCTGTGTTCTTCTCCTATGTGTTTACTTCCCAGTCTCCAGTTCAAAATTCCCAACAAGGTCCTTTACCATGTATTTTGTCTGTGAGTCCCCACTCTTCAATGTGTGGGAATTCAACACCTTATTGACATTATCCAGTGAAAGCCCTAATCATAATTGAATCAAGTGAAAGTTAAAACTCAGACATAACAGTTTACAAACATAATCAAATATCTATTTTTGGAATTCATTAACAATATCAAACTGCCATTACAATGGGGTTAACAGAAGGATTTAAAATAAGGTAAATCTCCTAGCAAAAAAACACAAAAAAGATGTTTGCATTTATCGAGAGCATTGGAAAAGCATAAAAGCTAAGTAGATGTAGGGAAAAGCTTAAAACTATGACAGCTAATGCTTTGAAAATTTGGTGATAATGGTAACAACCCTAAAACAAGATAGATACTGCCTATCAGGTTAATAGTTAAGGTATAATAAGTGACAGCTCTCTATTTATCTCCAAGCTTCTGGGTCAGAATTTCCAAGGAATGCCCATCCTTTTCATGTACAAACAGAAAAAAATTCCTTCATGTAATTTGGAAGACCCAGAGAAGGTGGCTGTGACAAACACCTTTTTGGTTGGAAAAAAGTCTTTATTTCATCATCAGTCCAGGGGATGTGTTCCATAGTATTAGTTTTAACAAGGTCATAGAGTCGGGCTGCAAGAGGTAAGAATATATCTGTTGCTGAAAACAACATCCCTGTGGTTGGCCTGGGGAAGTTTAGAATGGTGGTGAACCTACAGGAATTAATGCTTTCCCTTCTCGAGATAAGTTACAACCTAAATAATGTACAATCCTTTGACAGAATCACAGTGTATCCTTGGATACCTTCTGTCCCATTATGGCCATTGACTCTACTAAATAAAGAGAAGCTTCCTCACATGCCTCTTTAGATTTAGAACAGAATGATATGGTCATCAACATACTGAATTAATGTAGATCCTAAGGGAAAATTAAGGCTACCAGATGTGGACTGGGGACTTGGGAGGAAAAGAAGGGAGCTTCCATAAATGTTTGCAGCATGACAGTTCAGGTATATTGTAATCCCTCCCAGGCAAAAACAAATGGGTACTGATTTTCAGGATCAAAAGGGACACTAAAAAATGCTGAGCATAAATCTTACCACAGCAAAATGGGTGGAATCCAAGGGGATTGAAAATAAGATGGCATTTGAATTAGTAACTGGAATCTTGGGATTACTCTTTTGTTTATAGCACTTAATTCTGAGAAAAACGGTAACCACATATTCCTCATTTCCTAACTTGAAATACGGGAATATTACATGGGCTAGTTAGTGCACAGCACAAGGAGTGCATTTTAAATGAAAATTTTCAACTCTTTTCTGTTTTAATGAGATATAAAGACAGCTTTGATAAGATATTAGATCTATTCTGACCATTTTAGGTTCCACCCCAATTATATTACCTATATCAGAACCCTAAGTCTATAAGACTTCTGGAACTAATTATAATATTTTGGAGGATTTTCATCAGGAATTGAAGAATCAAATTGGGTTAGCCAAGATCATTTATTGACCAATTTATCAACAAGTACTGAGTGATTTGAAGTAATAGTCCCTCAGGTTTAAATTCTATTTTGCAATGTAACTAAAATAATTTTTTGCCTAAGTGGTTCATTGGTGTACTCTCACAGAGAAGATATATATGTATATCTTTGGTCACATAGCTATATTTAATGATTGAGACAATGTGTTTGTAAATTGATTTAGATTCCCACTACACAGTTTCGTTATTCTGAATAAGTTGTGACATAAAGGAAGTACTGATGAAGAAATTCTGCTTCTCCCCATGGATTACAATTTGAGTTTTCCCTTTTTCACTGAATTGTATTGAGTGAAATAAGCCAAACTCTCCCATGGTACTTCTTCAGAGCTTGTATTTTATGAAATTTGCTTGACATTTTCCCTTTTTTGGTATGATAAGAATATCTTTTCCAATGTTTTTCCTGCTTACAGTACCTGCATGATTATCAACCAAAATTTTAGACTAGATGGAGCAAAGTAACATTTAGTTCTTGATTTGTAAGGCCATATGTTTGTGCTTAGCAGGACTCATCTTTGTATCAATGATCTTTCGAAGTGTTCTGCAAATATTTTAGTTTAGTAAAGGAAACTACATCCCTTTTGATGTTTTTCTTTCTGACTTAATTTCCAATCTTTGGTTTAATTACATTTAAAAAGTTAGAGGATATGACGGAATATATCCACACTTGTCTTGCTTCCAGAGTGTTTTCAGAAGATATTTTGTAAACTCTTTTGGTAATCTGAAATGATGTAATATATGTTTACAGGTCTGGTTATAGTACAATCAGTTTTATCAGGGAATAACTCAGTGGTACCTTGCAATAGAGATTGGCTTATCTTTCTAGCCATTTTTTACACCGTCTGGTTTAGTGTGATAATCTGGGTCTTGTAAATCATGCTCAGGACCATGCTAAACAGGGTTTTTCTGTCCAATTCTTAGCATCTCATGGTTCCAATATTCTATGTATCAATTGGTATAAATCAAGAAGCCAGGATCACATGTTCCCATTAAAATTCTAAATTCATCTATGATTAGTTGATTTGACTTTGTTTAGGCTTAGAGAAATCCGTTATGATGGTTCTAAATTCTCCTCAAACTCAAGGATTCAATTCTGTACTAGATGACACTTCAGGTACAGTGGAAGCTCTAATATTTAATATTTAAAATATATCATTATTTCAATAGGGCAGGAGAAAAAGGGAGGTGATAAAAAGGTCATAAGGAGTGAGCAGTTCAGTGGAATATGGAAGGTTAGGGTAATGAGAAATTTGTGGAGCAGTAGATTCAGGTTGGGGTTTACTTCCCTTCAGTCTATTATTTTGGCTTTTTGTTTCTCTAATGCATCTTTAAGAGAAGATATTGTGAAGGCAGATTGTGCTTTAGAAGATTCCATGTACCAATTAAAGAATGCCCCCTATTTTTTATGACAAGTTTTATATCTCTTGTTTAAGGTGACTCTCAATTGAAAAATTTTGTTCATATCCAAACTTCCTCAAATTATCAACTTCAAAGAGAAATTGTTCTTCATAAGATTCATCCATGAGTGGAGAAAGTCACAAATAGCAGATAGATAGTGTGGGGTCCCAGTAGGTGGAGGGAATGGAGAATTAAAGCAAAGAGTCCATTACGGTGTGCTCAGATGAAATGTTGTGTACACACCTTGTGACTCATGCCCCTAAATACTTTGTCCAAGCAACTCTGAAACTGTTCTGACTTCAGTGGAATCCCCCAGAGAGTGAATATACTGGACAGGAATGTAGAACAAATCAGGAACAGTTCCATATGCAGAAAAAAGTAGGCTTATTCCAGTTTTAAGGATGAGAGTAACAACATTGTACATATATATTGATACCAGGTAGGGAGGACTGGTAAGTCACTTACTATATGGTGCCAGTAGTGGGTCTGCTTATTGGGCCTCACCCTTTACCAAGATCAATGCTTTTAAGAAATAGTTAGAAATAAAATTAAAGAGTTGAAGGAAGTGCAGAATGATGCCAAGTTGGGCATCTGATGATAAGATTGAAACAAAGAATCAAAATAACAAAAGAACCTGAACCAAATTCCTGAATAAAAATGCATTGAATCCAATGAAATCTGTGAAGTTCAATTATTGGAAGAGCTTGTTATGGGGATGCAGAGTCATGGAGGCCACATGGTTGACACAAGTTGACTGTGGTGTTTGTTTCACATGGTCCTTCACCAGAGGACATACTTTTGAGGGCTATATTTTATGTCTTGCTGGAATCTTCAGAGTTATCTAAAGACAAATAGAAGTCAATTTGAAGTTTACAGCACTTCTTTCAGTATACCAAGTTTGCTACATCAAGGAAATCATTCACTTGCAATTGCAAAATCTGGTTCAAGGCCAGAAAGTTTGTGAGTTGTTTTATAACCAGAAGGAAGGACATTGGCTAGGTTCAATTGATTGGAAGAGGGATTTCACAGGGCTGAGTTAAGTGTAAGTGGGCATTTATTTTTAATAGGGCATGGTGTGCTTAACTGGGTGCTAAATTGGCTCTTCAGGGTCAAGAGTCTTGGTTAGAACTTTGCAAATTGGATGTCTGTCATATAATCCTATAGTAGCTCAGCAAATTTGACTTTTGTTTTGAGTCTGAGAAAACACAATTTATTTCTGAATATATTTACCATCTGTATTTGCAGTGATCAACTTGTGTCCTCCCTGAAGGCAAATTTTGGAGGCAGGAGTTGAGGTCAACTGGAATTTATAGGGAGCTACACATGTGTGCAGGGAGACCATAGTACTCACTACCTATGTGATTATGCATGGTTTATTTTCTTCTATACCATCTTCAGTTTCCTTGTCCAGCGCTGCTTGGAGAATATGCTTGCATTTGCCAGTGTTCTCTGGGGAAACAATCAATAAGAGATAGCTGTAAATAATAAAAGAGTTTATTAAATTCTCTCACATGACCATGAGGATGCAAAAGTCCAATTCCTACAGGTATTGTAGGAAAACCAGGGGCTCCAGTGAAGGTCCTTGATAAGTTCTGAGGAGACATTGACTGTCCAAAGGTGAGCTGAAAATTTCTCTCTGAATGCTGAAATCAATTCCCCATTCCTGGCATTCAACTGCTTGGGTAAAACATCACTCATTGCTGATAGTAATTTCCTTGGTTGATTGTAGATCTAATCAGCCATCTATACAATAAAATCACTGATGACTAAAGTCCATAAATGTCTTTGTGTTACAGTTAGCCCAGTGCTTGCTTGATCAAACAATAGTGCCCAGTTACCTGGCTGAGTTGACACATTAGCCTAACCAGCAAAGTCTGCCACTTGTCAACTTAGCAACCACACCCATCACCTTAACACTACATAGTCTCTAAATACAAACAATTACAGACAGGGGATATATATATATATATATTTATTTCTGCCTAATAGTATTCAACTGTCCCGCATACAAATAGAAACACATTAATTCCCTTCAGAATAGGGTGTATGTCTTTAGGTAATATTCACTCTTAATCTTGATATCCTTAAATATTATGAAATGAAATTAATACAGCTTGTCATATGATAAGGAAAAAAGTTAGGGCAGAAAACAAATATATTCATTTTTTGTACATATGCAGTGATATTTATAACAAAACAAGGAAAAAACATTTATGACCATTAGAGTCCTCATTTCTGTAACTGATCACATGTTTGAAGTTCATATTTAGCACTACCTTCTATTGGAAGTAAGACTTGTAGACCAGGAGAGCTTAAGGTTGCAGGGACAGAAAGCAAAAAATTTTTCCTAGTGGATCACTAGGGATAATAGCGAGTGGTGCCACTTCCATTTTCATTCCTTTATTCCTAGACTCATGAATGCTGGCTATGGGAGAAATAACACTGCAGAGTAGACACTGTTTTAGAACATACACAGCTTCCTAGAGAACATGGCCCCAGCCCTGTAAGGTATTGTCACATATTTGGCACTGTAATTGAGTTTCAAAAGCCATTCCACCATTCTATCAATCTAGCTGCTTCAGGGTGATGGGAAACATGGTAAGACCAGTGAATTTCATGGGCATGTGTCCATTCCTGAACATCATTTACTTTAAATGGGTTCCTTGATTAGAAGCTATGCTGTGTGTAATTCCATGGCTGTGGATAAGATATTTAGTAAATCCATGGATGATAGTTTTGGAAGAAGCAATGCATGCAGGGAATGCAAACCCATATGTAAAATATGAGTCTATTCTAATTAAAACAAATCACTGCTCCTTCCATGATTAAAGTGGCCCAATGTAATGAACCTGTCAATAGCAGTCTGGTCACCTTGAAGAATGGTAACATATTTAGGGCTGATTGTGTGTAACTGCTGCTGGCAGATTGGGCACTCTGCAGTGGCTATAGCCAAGTGAACCTTGGTGAGTGGAAGTGCATGTTGCTGCACTAAAATATAACTTTCATCCCTCCCTCCATGGACAATTTTATTAGCCCATTGGGAACTATGAGGAGTGGCTTTGGAAATAGAATGAGTATTAGTCAAAGAGCAGGTTATCTCATAAACTTGCTAATTAAAATCTTCCTCTGCTGAAATCATGCTCTGGTGAGACTCAAATATTTTCATGTTTTTTTCCAACTCAGAAAGTTCTATCCATGTACCTCTTCTTCTTCAGACTTCTTTATCACCAATTTTCCAATCATATTCCTTCCAAGTCCTTGACCATCCAGGCCAACCATTGGCAACAGCCCATGAATCAGTGTACAAACACACCCCCAGGCATTTCCTTTTCCAAGAAAAAGGAACAACCAAGTGTACTGCTCAAAATGCTGCCCACTGGGAGAATTTGCCCTCTCCATTGTCTTTCAGGGATGTCCCAGAAAAGGATAGCAGTGCTGTAGCTGTCCACTTTCAGTTGGTACCTGCACATCAAGGAGAATCATCTGTAAACCAGGCCCAAGCTTTCTCTTCCTCAGTCAACTGGTTGCAAGGTAATCTCCAAAAGGCCAAAGCTGTGGGCTGAGAAAAAGAAGGTAACATGGCAGTGGTGGTGACTATAAACATTTGGGCTAATTACTCATGTAACTTAATTGTACCTTTGTGACTCTACTGAGTTCTATCTCATATATGAGATAGATGGTACCTGTGTAAAATGCAGTACTATCTATATACCAGGTCTGACTTATTTCTTCCTTAGTCAACTAATGGTATGGTATGCTGCCCAAGAGTCCATAGACATGGGCTGGTAAGGAAAAGTAATGTGGTAGGTTTGGGGGGCTTTAGGCATTTGGGTCACTTTCTCATGTCACTCAGTTGTACCTTCAGGTCCTACTCAAGCCCTACCTCTTATATTTCACTTCTAATTTATTATGAAGTTCTACTGTGCACGTCCAAATTTATGGTTTGGTGGATCAGACTATACCCAACTCATGATAGGCAACTCAGGTCTCATGGTCATTTGGTAGCCCATGGTTAAGTATTCAGTCACTACTAAGGCCCAGCAGCAGGTCAAAAGCTGTTTCTCAAAGGAGATTAGTTATCTGCAGAGGTTGGCAGGTCAAGTCCTAAAATCCTAAGTATGTGCACTGTGATTCTCCTATAGGGGCCTGACAATAGCTCCAGATGGCATCTCTATTTGTCACTGAAACTTCCAGCAGTCTTGGATCTGCTGGATCATATGGCCCAAGTGATAGGGCAGCTTTCACAGCAGCCTAGACCTGTTGCAGAACCTCCTCTTGTTCTGGTCCGCAACCAAAACTAGCAGCATTTCTGGTCACTCAGTAGATGGGTTAGAGTAGCATACCTAAATGGAGAATGTGTTGTCTCGAAAATCCAAAGAGTCCAACTAAGCATTGTGGCACTTTTTGGTCATAGGAGGGGCCAGATGCAGCAACTTATCCTTCACTTTAGAAGGGATTATTTTTTTCAGGATTTTCTGTTGACTATTTTGTATACATATTTTCATTTATTTTTAAATGATATTTAGGTTACATAAAATGTTACATAAAAAAATTAGGGATTTCCACATGCCCACTCCCCCCAATCTCCCACTTTTCCCCACATTTTAACAACTTCTTTCATTAGTGTGGTATGTTCATTGCAATTGATGAACACATTTTGGAACATTACCACTAAGGATGGAAGAAGGAATCTTGACATGTCCCACACCATTAGACATCAATAAATTTCCCCAAGGTGGAAATCCTCTGTATCCCCCACCTTGTGGCTTTTTGCATGCTGTCTGTTCTCTGTGTCCATTCACTGTGCATTCTTCTGTGTCTGTATTTTTTTATTTTATTTTCCCTCCCCCTTGAGGCTTGCTTGTTTGTTCTCTGTGTCCATTTGGGGCATGCTCTTCTGTGTTTTTGCTTGTCTCCCTTCTTTTGTTGCTTCACCTTCCTGAGTCAGCTCTCCATGGTGCTTGAGGGCTGGTCAGAACTCCACAGTGTCTGCAGGTCAGGCAGCACTCCACAGTGCTTGTGGATTAGGCAGCTCTCCACAGCATGCGGGTGAGTCTGCCTTCACAAGGAGGCACTGGGACATGAGCCCAGGGACTCCCCTATGGTAGACAGGAGCCCAACTGATTGAACCACAGCTGTGTCCCAAGCCTCTGTATTCTTGTTGGATTTATTTTCCATCCTCTCTGATGCAAATGCCTTACTAATAAGTCTGGAGTCTTTGCTACTTCTTGCTCAGTAGTTCCAATCAACATCATATCATCAATATAAGGGAACAGTGTGATGTCTTGTGAGAGGGAGAGATCATCAAGTTCCCTGTAGGCAATATTTTGATGTATGGTTGGAGATTTGATATAACCCTGAGGCAGGACAGTGGAGATATATTGCTGACCTTTTATATATTAGGCACAGCCTATGTTCTTGAGGTAATCTTGACTCTATTTGTGGACATAGCAGAAATCCCCATGAATGTTTAATATTTTCTTGTTTATTGCGTGGGTCTCCACTCACTGATATAACACACTATGACAGGATGAATACTTACATATTCCATAGCAGTCTGCCCCTGGTGCTCCCTGTCCTGTATGCCCCCCCCACAGCCCCTGAGTACAAGAGCATTACCTAGTGAAAGAAGACAGACCATTTTGTCAAGCCCTTGATATTGATGATTGTACTTATGAACTTTTTCTTGTGAAATTGAAATTTAAGCTAGCATTATATATTGTCTAACAAAAACCTCCTGAAATCCTCCTTGTTGCTCAATGTAGCCTCTCTCAAAGCCAAACTCAGCATATAAACTCAGTACTGGCATGGAACATGAATCTCAGGAATGATCCTCCCTTGCACTGAGGTATTGTTACCAAGCACAAACTACCAACACACCAGGAAAAAGACCTTGACCAAAAGGGGAAAGGGTAAATACAAGTGAGTTTTTATGGCTAAGAGATTTCAAATTGAGTTGTCAGGTCATTCCAGAGAGTATGCTTATGCATACTCATTGATTGCCACAGTAAATATTGTCTCAAATAGAGGGCTCCTGAGGGTTCTGGAGGCATCCAGACTCTATATGCAGGGCAGACACCTCAAGAGTTTGGCAACCTGCCATTGAGATTACTTTGGAATTATTCTCCCCAGTATGAGAGTTGAACTCAGTTGTGTTTTCCCTATACATGGCTTTTCTGCTCCTTCTATTTGAACCTATAGTTAGTACTATGTTTGACAGAGTTATATCCAAACAATTTAAATCACTGGTTCACCCATGTGAACCAGCAGAGTTCCATCACCTACTCTCCAGTTCATAGGACTCACCCAGGACAACTAACAAGGTGATGATGATGGGCAATGCCTACCCCAAGGAACAATGAGTATCTTCAACTGCAAGCAAGATAGTCCTATCCATCTACCCCATTGGATCTAAGTCCCCTCTTAATTAGAGGCAAACTGTATACCACCATCCCAAAATTCTCAAGATTGGGGATTGAACAGTGGACTAAAGTAGACTTACTATTATTCTGCTATAGACTTATGACATTGTTATTCTACCAATGGAAGCACTTTTATCATTATGTGGAGGCAGTGGCCTTCTTAGTTTCTGAGGAGAGCAAGAAGGTAAAACAGGTGTAAGATGGGGGAATTTTTAGGACATTGGAGTTGTCCTTCACGATGTTGCAATGACAGATACAGACCTTTATATATTTTGTCATAACTTACAAAATATTGTGGGAAAGAGTGTAAAGTATAATGTAAACTATAATCTACAGTTAGTGGCAATGCTTCAATATGTGTTTATCTATTATAACAAACGTATGACACTAACAAAGGATGTTAATGTGGGAAATTATGGAAAGTGTAAGGAGTGCAGCATATGGGAATTTTTATAATTTTATGTAACATTTATGCAATCTAAAATGTCTTTAAAATAAATTTAAAAAATATATTTAAAACATTTAATAATTAAGTCTATCAGCCTGGTGGTGTGAAGGTTCAGTTTGATTTATTCCTATGTTTTCAATATTTAGGATTATGAGGCAGTATTTGTGTCATGTTAATTTATTTGCTGAAGATGACTTTTTCTCCAGTGATACTTTTCCTTTTAAAAGCACATATTTACTTTTATCTTCTATTCAATGTAACCATTTCTTTGCAGCTATGTATACTGCAAAACTGCTTATGTCTTGGTCATGGAAAATTATATTTCCTGACCAAATGTTTGTTATTGGAAACTGAATTTCTTAGAATGTTTGTTGTAGGAAACATATAGAGCCATCTAATTTGTAATGTGAAGGCCAACCCACTTTTTATGACCACCCTTATTTAATCCACTAAATCCACTGTTTGGTAAATCATTTTACTGAAACTAAGTCTTTGCCTTGGCTTTCTACCTAGAGACCTACAGAAGAAAACTGCATTATTTTACTTAGTTATAATTTAGTATATTTTAATATTTTAAAAGAATTAAAGTTAGATTAAGTTGAGGTTAAAATTCATTTCTAAACAGAAAGAAAATGATAATTACCCTGTCACTATTATTTGATGTAGGTTATTTTTGAATCACTAATGCCTCTTGGCGCTGGTATTTATATTATACTTCATTCTTTGCTACATGATATATTGAGATATATAGCTTTGAAGACACCTTTTTCATTTACATCTTTGATTGTTTTCTTAAAAATATTCTAGTTGAAAAATTTTGAATCAATGTGTATGCACAGACTTAAGAATGCAGGATGCTGTCCATTTGCATAATTTCAACAGCAAGCTAGAATTATATATCTCATAGTATATCTACAATTTCACATAATTTGGAAAACAATTTTAAGATATATTTGCCTTTGCAGTAGAACAACTTTTTCTCTTTGTTGATTTAATTACAATTCTTAACATTACTAGTGCGGCGGCTTGCTCGGTCGGTAGAGGTGGGGTCTGGCTGCGGACGAGGGGTTGGTCCAGCTCTGGACGAGGGGTCGGTCCCGCTTGGGACGAGGGGTCGGTCCCACTTGGGACGAGGGGTCGGTCCGGCAGCAGACGAGGGATCGGTCTCACAAGGGGTTGCGCGGTTCGGCTGACGGGGTCGCCCGGCGAAGCCGGCAACGAAGGGGTCGCCCGGAGAAGCCGGCGATGAAGGGGTCGCCCGGAGAAGCAGGCGACGAACTGGGGACAAGGGAGGCCAGGCCCTTGTCGGGGGCTCTCAGGACTGGAGGGCGCACGGCAGAAGAACTACCGCGGAGACAAGGTAAACACGCAAGTCCACTTTACTGAGGGAGAGGCAACAGTTTTATAGGGGCTGGGGAAGGCTGATTGGTCGAAGCCACACCCTGTTCTGATTGGTTGCCGGCGAAAGGTCAGTGGGCGGTACTGGATGGGGGAGGGGTGGTGGTTAGGGATTGGCTGTCGCTGTTGCTGGGGGAAGGGGCAGGGTTTAGGGATTGGTGGCTGCTGTTGCTGGGGTGGAGGGCAGACTTGAGTTTCCCGCCCACGCCTGGCTGTTGCTGCTGTCGGGGGAAGGGAAAAGGGCGGGCTGGATTTTTCCGCCCACACCTGGCTGTTGCTGCTGTTGGGGGAGGGGAAAAGGGCGGGCTGGATTTTTCCGCCCTAGGGAGAAGGAAGAAGAAGGGTGCCGCCCCACAAGGCATCGGGTGGCGCCATCTGGGAGGAGGGGCAGCCGCGGAAGCATGGCTGCCGAGAAGGGGAGACCCGAGGGCACTCTGCGCCCATGCCGAGCTTCCTTCAGGGGTGGCGGTGAGTCCGACCAGCCACCCTATTATGGGGGCAGCGGAATTAGGCCTACCGCGGCCGCTCCCCTGCCAGGCCAGCAAACCACACTTCAGCCCGAGGGGTGACCGCAACTAGTATAAGTGATTTGTGCTATTACTGATAAAACGTTGAAAAACTGCCTTTTTATGTTCTTTGCTTGGGTTCTAACTTTGGGATTTAATTTTCAAGCTTATTTGCAAGAAACATTTTATGTATTAAGCATATCAACTCTTTGCTACTCACATATATTATGATTTTTTTTCATACTTTTAATATAACTTTCAATTTGTTTAGGGAAATTACAAAATTCAGCTTTTTTTCCTTTTGTATGGATAATTCTAGACTTTCTCTGTTTTATGTTTTTGTCTTCTAAGGAAAACATGCATTCAACTTTATATTCTTCTTTTCTGTATCATTCCTGGAGGGGAACTTATTTTTATTTTGGATATGAAGAGAGGCAAACAGTATATATGTCACACCATAAGGATGATTTTGTGAATTGAACAAAACTATTGCAATCTCACTCTTCGTTAAGGGATCAAGTTGATAAATAAAATTTTTTATTTAAAATTATAATGGACCAAATAAACCCTATAAACCAAAGAAATGTACAGGAAAATAGAAACATATTAACACTTTAATTCTTTTAAACTTAAGTAATTTAGATGCTGTTTTCTTAGTGCAAAATTGTAAGCTAAACAAAAGGAACAGAAAATAAAGTATAGAAAAAGATCAACACATACATAAACATTTGGTTTATAACAAGGTTGACACTTCAATCAAGTAGAGAAAGGAGGGGCTTATTAAAAAGTTAAAGGTTCAATGTGGATCAGCAGAATATCCCTGTCTACATATAATAACATGACTTCAAAATGCTGTTTGACCTAATGTAAGGGGGAAATGGAAAGGAGAAATGAGTTTATATGGCTATGAGTCTCTGAAAAAGAGTCTGGAGGTTGTCAGAAGGAATGCCCTTATGCACAACTGAGCAGAGTCTAAGAGACAGATAAAGTAGATACAACCCCAGGTATTGGTTCTTTTGAGGGATAAAGAGACCCACGGGTTCTATGGGCATGGCAGATGGGGTTCACTGCCATGGCAGATGGCCCTTCTTTGGAGCAGGTGTTTCTGCGTGATGGAACTGGACTCACAGGGGATCTTTTTTCACAAGACTTTCATGCTACTTTACTGGAATTGTAGTTGGTGCTGGGGTTTAAGGTATATTTAGGGGATTTGAATCTCTGGACTGACAATATGATACCCAGGCCCAGAGCCTCAACAGACTTCAGCTCCTACACTCTGATATTGGACTTACCCCACTCAGCTAACATGGAGTTGAAGAAGGTCAACCACCACACCATGGAGCCTAGACTGTCTACAACTGAAAGCAGGAGGAGTGCATCCAGTATCCATGTGGAATCTAAGCCCCCACTTGACATAGATGTGCAATGGATACAACCAATCCAATGTCCACAGAGAAAATGTGGCATTGGTGTGGGAAGGGTGGCCATGGTGGCTGCTGGGTGCGGGGAATGGGAGGAAGAGATGAGATAGGGAGGCGTTTTCGGGATGTGGAGTTGTCCTGGGTGGTGCTTCACAGACAATTACGGGACATTGTGGATCCCCCCAGGGCCCACTGGATGGAGCGTGGGAGAGTGTGGGCTATGATGTGGACCATTGACTATGGGGTGCAGTGATGCTCAGAGATGTGCTTGCCAGGTACAGTGGATGTGTCGTGATGGTGGGAGAGAGTGTTGCTGTGGGGGGAGTGGGGGGTGGGGGCGGTGGGGTTGAATGGGACCTCATATTTTTTGAATGTAATATTTTTTTAAAAAAATAAAATATAAAAAAAAGTTATTCTGATTCTACTGTATATACATATGGAATAAATGAATCTTGATACCCACTTTATATCATAAAGAAAAATATCCTATACAGAAGGATTGCAGATTAAAATATGAAAGGTAAAACAGTATGCTTTTTAAGAAGATAATATAGGGGTATATGTTTCTGATGATGGGGTAAGATAGTCCATCTTAAAAAGATTTGAAAGTACTAATCATAAAGGAAAACAGGATAAATTGAACTACATTAAACTTAAAATCCATCCAAACATGGAATTAATATTGTGAAAATCAACTCACAGACTAGAGGACAATATTTGCATTGAATATCTCTATGATGTATTCACACAAAGAATATATAAAACATTCCAACAAATCTGTAAGAAATCAGCTGAAAATCCAACACAATAATGAGTAAGAATTGAGTAGAAACTTCACAGAAAAGATCGTGATATTTCCAATAAATGTATGAAGAAGTTCTCAACATAGCTAGTCATCAAGAAAATCTTTAAAACCAAAAAGAGGTAACACAGCACAGCCCTCATTATAGTTATGATGAGATAAAAACAAAATAAGTAACTGGTTTTATAAGTATAAAATAATACAAGTCCTCTGGAAAACAGTTTGACAGTATCTGCTAAAGCTGACCATTTGTCTGTTCTAATACCCAATTAATCCATCCTTGTCATATACCAAACAGAAATGCAAATATATGTTCTCTGAATTATATGTTATTTCATGTTTTATAGTGGTTTTAAAATAGTCAAAAACTAAAAAATAATCAAGTCCACTAATAAAATAGGAAAAGAACTTATTTTTATTCATATAATGCAATATTATATAATATGAAAATGAAAAGCCCCGAACCAAATATATCTGCAACATGGCTGAATCTCAGGAATTCAGGGACAAAAGAGTGTATATTAAGTAACTCCATTTACATAAATTTCAAATCCAGGTAAAAACCAATCTGTGATATTAGAAATTAGAACAGTAGTTATTCTGATGAAGGGTATTGTGACAGCTTGGCAGAATGCAGGGTCTACTTGGGTGCTGTAGGGGGTGTATCTTGCAATAAGGTGTGTTCACTATGTAAAAACTCCTTGAGATGTGGACTGATGTTTTTTCCCTTTTTTTTGCATATCGGTTTCCTTCATTCACTAAAAATTTACAGGTTGCAACAATATAATTAGGGAATGCTGGTAGGCTGTTACCAGAAATTTCAACCATAGTTAGTGCCGAGCATGGTTTGGGGGCATATTCTGGAGCTCAGTTGCTTAGTCACTCAATTCTTGGAATTGGGAAAGTTAACTTAAGTGGTCTGTGCCTCAATTTCTTCATCTGCACTATAGGATAAAGTGAAGGTTGCTTATGGCTCCAAAGATGTACATGCGCTAAACCTCAGAACCTGTCCATGTTAAATTATATGGAAAAAAGGGACTTTGCAGATGTGACAATGTTAAGGATTTTGGGATTGAGGAGATTATCGTGAATTATCTGAGGTCCAACATAATCACAGGGGTTCTTATAAGAAGGAAACAGGAGGAGCCAGTCAAAAAAGAAGGCCATGTAACAACAAATGTAGGGATTGGAGTGATGCAACTTGGAACCGGAGGAAGGTGTCAGAAGTCATGAAATACAGAGCCATTAGGAGCTGAAAAATGTGCAAGGAAACACACTATCCCCTAGAGCTTGCACAAGGAGACAGACCTTCCAATTCATTGACTTTAGCCCTGTGAAACTGATTTCGAATTTCTGGTTGTCAAAAACTGTAAGATAATTAATTTGAGTTGTATTGTCACAAAACGTTTGGTAATTTGTTAAGTGGCAAAAGGAAACTAATATGGGAAGGATTATTACATTGCTTTCATACCTGCTGAAAGGATTAATCACTTAACAGATGCCGTGTACTTGGAAAGTACCTGTCCATGATAGGCAAACATACATTTGAGTTTGATTCATTTTAATAATAGAGGCAAAATAAAAATGTTTTGAGAGTAATTAAGCATGCAAAGACATACTATTCTATTGTATATTCAATTTATGTGGATTCTTTCTAAATTTAAAAAGACGTATTTACAAATTTTCTAATATAAATCTATTGCTTCTGAAACCAGAAATATTATAATGTTTTTATAGTGGTGACATATTTAAAGTAATTTAGTTGAATGTTTTAAGAGAGCCTGGAGCATGGAATTGCAGATTTGTAATTCAATGAAAATAAAGCTGTGGTACAGACAGGACTTTCCACTGAAGCTTCATTCATATTAAAAAACTTGGGGAACACCATGAAAGCTTAACAACCCAAGAACAGCAAGAACAACAGGAACAGCACAAGAAAGTCACATAATTTGTAGTTTGTTCAGGCAATGCACTACATCTCTTAATTACTTTGGAATCATCTGAGAGTTCAAAATTTAAATACTACAATACATTGAATTAAGATGTGACGTGATTAGTAATCGAAGAAAATGTGGCATTGGTGTGGAGAAAGTGACCGTGGTGACTGCTGGGGGTAGGGAGTGGAAGGAAGAGATGTGATGTGGGGGTGTTTTGGGGACTTGGAGTTATCCTGGGTGGTGCTGCAGGGACAGTTACTGAACATTGCATGTCCTCCCATGGCCCACTGAATGGACTGTGGGAGAGTGTGGGCTATGATGTGAACCATTGACCATGAGGTGCAGCGGTACTCAGAGATATATTCACCAAATGCAATGAATATCTCATGATGATGGAGGAGGTTGTTGTTATGGGGGGAGGAGTGGGGTAAGGGGGGCTGGGGGTATATGGGGACCTCATATTTTTTTAATGTAATATTAAAAAAATAAATAAAGACAAAAAAAGATGTGATCATAAAGTATTATTTTCAAATTCAAGTGAAACATAAGTACAAAATTCTATGAAGACATTCATATTAATGATATTAAGGGGTAAAAATGGCTAAAAGGGAAAAAATCAAACTATTTGTTATCTTTTGAATTCTGGAGCATGGATTATTTTCCTTTTGATACATGCAAAAATAATCTCCAATTAGTCTACAATGCTCAGTTGTTACTTATAAAATCAGGAAACATTTATAAATATGTACAGTTTCTTAAGATTATTGTCACTTGTCTCATTTTCACTTAAGTTTCTCTAATCTCCCTCACAACAAGATGATGAATTAATTCCATGTTTGAGAAGTGATTTGACTGACATAGGTTCCCATTTCTCTTTCATCAGAAAGACAAACTCTCTGGGGAACTTTTTGCTGTAGATACAGTAGACTATTAGTAGAAACTTTTTTCCTTTGGAGGGTTATGAGATTTAATAATTAGAAATGTCTACAGAATCTTGTCCTGCAGTTGATCAAAGACTAAGGACTGACTCCTCCAGGACTGTGTCAATGGAGGCCATCAGAACCCTCTGAGGCGATCTTGTGGAGAGCATCATCCTTCAAGTTTGCCATCACCAGGACACACATGTTCAACTCAGCTGCATCTATTTCTCTTCAGGAAAAGTTATTGGAGCCTGTAAATGATAAAATTTTGTGGTTTTTTTTCTGCAGAAAACTAACCAGAGCTTCACTATTTGTAAAGGCTAGAAGGGAAATGAAAACAACAAGGTTATAATTCAGTGAGAAGGTTGTAAGAGAAGCACTGGAAATAGAGCTCTTTCCTGGAGTGTCACAAATATCTTCCTTTGCCCTGGTAAGAAAACAAAATTTTAGACATTGTGATTTCATCACTCTAAGATCTGTTGTTTTATATGTACAATGATATTTTCTTCTGTATATTCCCTCAGTGTCTTTTTTTTTTCATTTTTTCTTCAAAAAAGCTTTCACATAGAGATTATAAGGGATTTCCATATACCCCATGCCTTCCCTCTTTCCCCCTCTTCCCTATTAATAACATTTTACATGCTGATGGTACATTTGTTACAATTGATGTACAAATATTTAACCATTGCTGACTACTAACCATGGCCAATGGTTTACATTATGGTTTACATTTTGAATGACACACTTCTATAGGTTTTGATGAAATTTGAAGTGGCCTCTATCTGTTATTGCAAAATCATGCAGAACAATTCTAATGCCCTAAAAATGCCCAATGTTTCATCTATGAGTGATGGGAGAGGGTAGAATAGGTGTAGTATGAGAGCATTTTGGGGACATTGGAGTTGTCCTGCATGACATTTCAGTGACAAATACAGGCCATTGTATATTTTGTCATAAGCTACAAAATTGTGAGACAAGAGTGTTAACTATGATGTAAACTGTATTCCATGACTCATAGCAATGTTTCAATATGTGTTCATCAATCGTAACAAATGCACCACTCTAATGAAGAAGATTGTTAATGTGGGAAAGTGTGGGAGGGGGAGGGAGGGGGACAAATGGGAATTCCTTATATTTTATAATGTAATACTTATGTAATCTAAAGTTTCATTAAAAATAAAAAAACATTAATTTTTAGAAAAAGATAAAATGTAAATTCAGATCTTAAATATTTTCCTACGGGTAGTGCAGTATTCCATCCATAACTTTTTTCCAGGAAAGTCTGATTTTCAAACATGATTTTTCACTATTTTCCCCTGAAAATTTGATAGATGTTTTATATGACACTGGTTTTCTTTGTTTTGCTTCCCTTCCCTTCCGTTCATTTCCCTTCCTTTCATTCTCTCTCTTCTCTTCTTTTCCCTTCCCTACCATTCCCTTCCCTTCCCAACTTCCCTTTCATTTCTTCTTTGTCTTCTCTATCCTTCCCCATCTGCCTCCCTCCTTTCCCTCACTCCAGCCTTTCCTTCCTTCTTTCCTTCCATCCTTCCTCTCTCCCTTCCTTCCTTTCATCTTGTATAGGTGCAATCCATAATCCATACCTGTACTTCCTATTTCCTATAAAAGTACAACATCGATTTGGTTAAATAATTTTTGATGGATTAATTATGAATTGCATTTCTGTTTCTGTGTCTGTGGGGAGATGCATCATTGAAACTGAAATTCTGTTTGTCTTTCTATCTAGAAAGCGTCCACCAAGTCACAACTGTATATTGAACTACACAGCTAAGAAATTCCACATCCACTATTCATTTCATTCTGAGGGTAATTCTTAGTTATAGTCAGCTTTCATAGTGAATAGCCATACTCCTTAGAAATGATCTATTAATTGTTTTGGTCCAGAAATAGGTCTCAATTACAAACACCCACATGCCAATGCAATCATAGGCACCATTATTATCACCACCAAAGTCCCTAAATGGGGCATATTTTGTGGGTGCGCATAAAATAAGTTTAATTCATTCTCTAAATAATCACTTGATGCCTACTATTCTCCTGTCAATTTTGGAAATTCTCAGAGTTTACTTGCTTCACCCATTTTTCAAAACCTACTTTCTGATTTCCCTTTGAGATATTTTGAAATACCAATAGATGGTTTTCATTTAGATTAGGCACATGTGCATTTTATTTGATTCTGTCCTCAGCATTATTCCTGAAGTATGATGATTTTCTCATTATTTATTTCCTATTTTTCTTTCTTTCTCATTTGACTGGAACAAGGCAGATAGTGAATTTTTAAGCAGTTTTTCTGAAGTGTCTAGTTTCTAAATCTTTGGATATCTGACAAGGCTTTTATTTTGGATTGATGTATCATTCTTGGGTCACCCTTTTTTTTTTAAGATTTATTTATTTATTTATTTCTCTCCCCTTCCCTCTCCTCGGTTGTCTGTTTTCTGTGTCTATTTGCTGTGTTTTCTTTGTCCACTTCTGTTGTCAGAGGCACAGGAATCTGTGTTTCTTTTTGTTGCATCATCTTGGTGTGTCAGCTCTCCGTGTGGGCGGCACCATTCCTGGGCAGACTGCACTTTCTGTCGCACTGGGTGGCTCTCCTTACGGGGTGCACTCCTTGCGCATGGGGCTCTCCTACGCAGGGACGCCCCTGCGTGGCAGCGCACTCCTTGCGGGTATCAGCACTGTGCATGGACCAGCTGCAAACGGGTCAAGGAGGCCCAGGGTTTGAACCGCAGACCTCCCATGTGGTAGACGGATGCCCTAACCACTGGGCTAAGTCCACTTCCTGGGTCACCCTTTTTTGTTCAAGCTATTGCTTCATTTTGGAATTTACTTGAGGAATTTTGGAGAATATTAGCAATTCTATATTTTGTCTTTATAGACTTCAAAAACTATTTTCTGCTCTAAGAAATGTTAGTTTTTTAGATATGTATGTATCTAGTTATTTATTGATTACAGTATTTTAGTAACTATTAAGTTGATCTTCCTTTTCTTTTGGCCAGTGATGTAATGTTTATTAGTGAAAAATCAAAAGAGAAGAATTGATTGGTCCATGTTCTTGAACAATTGAGATGGAATAGTAAGGGACAGGTCTTTGATAGAAGCATGGACAATTCAAGTAAGGTACTAGAAGAGAAGGTAGAGGTTATGGATAGGTACAGGTAGGTTGGTGGGAACATGTGGAAATTTTCTTCAGATTCTTTCATTCTTACCAGGAAAAACTTTACAGGGACAGATGCAGGACACTATATACCTCTCTATAATTCACTGAATGGACTGGAAAAGAGTGTAAACTACAACATAAGCTATAATCCCTGCTGGGCAGTAATGCTCCAAAATGTACTCATCAATGCAATGAATGTACCACACTAATGAAAGAAGTTGTTCATGTGGGAGAAGCAGGACTTGTGGGGAGTGTGGTATATGGGAGCTTATTATATTTTTCAATGTAACATTTTGTTAAACATGTATCTTTTTAAAAAAGATAATTTAAAAAATTTTTTTAATTGAAAAGGGGAGGAGGTAAGGGTCTTTTATGAAAGAGGTGAAAAAGCAAGCTTTTCATCTCGGAAGGTGAAAATGTGAATAGAATAGGGCCATAGCAAAATTGCCTGGCAGCATTTGTGACCCCTTGAATTTAGGAGTTACATGTCTGATGAAGCAGCACCAATGAGAGTTGTTTGTGGCTTTCCCTTGTCTCTGTCAATAGGACATGCAGGAACAGAGTAAGCAGAGAGATGGGTTTGTCCAAGGTTTTGGTTTGGCTAAGGGAGTGAGCAAGGGGAAAGGGAGTCTATGTAAGGGAAGAATTATAATTGCTGAATATAGCGTTTAATTTCACTAAGTTGAGGAATGACAACTTCAAAGAGGTGAGAGAGAGGGAATAAGTTTGTAATATCAATGGATTGGGGGACTTAGGAAAGAGGAGGGAGAGCTGCAGTTGGAGCACTAGAGAGGGGAAGATGAAAAACTCAGAGAAAGTGGTCAGCATATAATAAATTCTAAGCTTTTACTCTGTGGATGATGTTTTCCTTTCTTGTATTCAATAGAATTTTAATATGCAAATATGTTACACACAAGCACTAGTAGTTTTTTATATTTTAGCTAAAAAGATCAAAGCCAAGAATTAAATCATACTTCCTTCATACCCTCTCCCATCTTCCCATAAGTCATTGGAGGTTCAGCCTGTTTACTCAGAGATAATTCCTTAGCTAATTGGATGAGGGTATGTTTTGTTTTACGACTGTGCTTTGGTAGACTGAGATCACATGATGCTGTAGTCTGGTGTCATATTGTCTTGTAGTGTGTTTCTACCCTGCACTGCTTCTCCAACTCCAGCTCCAACACTGGTGATGACCATGGAAGAACTTCTCCCTGGAGAATGTGCTCCACTCTTTAGCTGACAGCAGATTCTGCCATCTGCTGCTTCTTTTTTCACTTTCCTTCTTCCTTGTGAAGCAGCAACTCTCAGCCTTTTTCAAGACTTATCCTGCATACCAGTAGAACTTCCTCAACAGACACAACCTGTTTTGTTGAGGAAGTTTTTCTCTAGGCACCGGGGCCCAAAGCCATGGAGGAACTAACATTTCCATAAATAAGTCTTTAATGAATGAGCCAGATGATTGCTCTCTGATCTTCTCTGATATTTATATTGTTTGCCGCTGAATTTAGTGTTAATGTGGAACTATCTCAGTGATAACTGCTCTTACCTCTTTGTAACTTCCTCATCCTTCGGCTGAAATTCCTTTCCTTAATGAATTAAATTTGATCACCTTTCTCCTTTCCTAAAATTACTTCTCTGTTAATAAAACCTTAGTTTTAAAGAATTCTCATTAGTTAATGACATTGCTATTTGTTTTTTGTATTTTTCCATTTATTTTTAATTTTGAGGTGAAAACAAGGTGTACTATTATATGCAGTCTGTTGTCTTGATTCAGTATTACTCATGGTCAAGAGTGCTAATGAATGAGGTATAGATCATACAAAATAAGTGGGTACAATTATAGTTAAACAACAATGTTTTAGGAAAATTTTATTTTAAGCTACAACAAATGTAAAAATAATTGCATAATGTTAACTTTATTTGGGAATACAAAATGTATTCATGAGTATAAAAGGAAAGAGAAAACTTTTCCAGCTCCATTATGAATGTGATCAATGTAACATTATTGTACCAGGGGCCAATCTGGAAAGTTTGAATATTTGAAAGGATCTGATATGCCTAGATAGTGCATTAGATTTTCTTATTTTTATTAATTTTTTTAAGAAATCAGTTTTATTGATGCACACTAATAAAGCATAAATCCACCCGAAGTGTACAATCAATGGTGTTCAGTAGAATCATGTAGTTTTGGATTCATCACTTCAATCATTTTTAGAGCATTTTCAATATCCCAATAATAATTATTAAAAAACACAAAAAAGGAAAAAAATAATTATGCAATCAATGGTATTTGGTATAATCACATATTTGTGCATTATATCTTCAGTCATACTTAGAGCACTTTCGTTATTCCAATAATAATAATAAACAACAAACAAAATTCATCCCCTCTCAATCTCTCTATGCTTTCCCTGATGTACATAATTGCTATTCTTCTTCCTTCTCTCTAGTATAATTTTATTTGTATTTTGTAAAAAGAGCCAAAGATGTAATATTTCCCACATTTGTGTTCTACATGAGAATTTATTAATCTCATATTATCCCATGTTACAGTTTTTAGCTTTCCTTCTAGTAATATACATGACCTTAGACTTTCCCTTTCAACCAGTCATACCCGCACAGTAGCTCTGCTAGTTACAGACACCATGATGTGTTTTCACTATTTTTCTACATTTCTAAATATTTCCAAACAATTTTTCACCAATTCTGAAAAGGTTAACCCTCAGTATTCATTCTTTATCCTTCTTCTTTACTCTGGTGACCTCCAATTTAATTAACTCCATGAGTTTAGACAATATATTTAGTACATAATAATACAATCATACAATATCTGTCCTTTTGTGTCTGCCTTGCATCACTCAGCATAATATTTTCCAGGTTCATCCATGTTGTTATATGCTTCATGACTTTATTTATTCTTTCTGCTGAATAATATTTCATTGTATGTATATACCCATAATTTGTTTATCTTAATCCAAAAATTGATGGATACCTGGGTTGTTTCCACATTTTGTCAATCATTAATAATACCACTGTGAATAGTGTTGTGCAGATGTGTGTTTGTGTCTGCTCTCAGATAATCTGGGTATATACTTAGTAATGGTGTTGCCTCTCAGTCTGTTTTTGCATTGTCCTATAGGATTTGCAATGTTCTGTTCTCATACTCATTTATCTCAAGATATTTGCTGAATTCTCTTGCAATTTCTTCTTTCACCAACTGATTATTTAAGAAAGTGTTTATTAATCTCTATACGTTTATGAATTTTCCTTTTTTCCATCCTTTGTTCATTTCCAGCTTGATTCAATTATGTTATGATCAGAGAAAGTGTTTTGTACAATTTCAATCTTTTTAAATTTTTTGAGATTTGTCTTGTGACCTAACATATGGTCTCTCCTGGAGAAGGAACTAAGAGCACTTGAAAATAATGTGTATCCTGATGTTTTTGGGTGCAATGCCTATAGATGTCTGTGAGGTCTAGTTCATTTATCATTTTATTCAAGCTCTTTGTTTCCTTATTTATCCTTATTTCCAGATGTTCTCTCAAATACTGACAGTGGTGTATTGAAAACTCCAAATATTACTGTTGAAACATCTATTTCTCTCTTCAGATTATTCAGTGTGTGCCTCACGAATCTTGGGGCACTCAGGTAAGGTGCATAAATATTTAGTATAGTTATTTCTTCTTGATGAATTGCCCATTTTATTAACAAATAATGGCGTTCTCCATCTCTTATAACAGTTTTGCACTTAAAATCTGTTTTGTCCAATATTAATATCACTACTCCAGCACTTTTTGGTTACTTTTTACATGTAATATCTTTATCCAACCATTCATTTTTAAACTGGTTTTGTCTCTTGTAAACGACATATATGTGGCTCATATTTTTTAAAAGATTTATTTATTTATTTATTTCTTGCCCCAACCCCCCAGGTCTGCTCTCTGTATCCATTCACTATGTGTTCTTTCTGTGTCTGCTTGTATTCTCATTAGGCACCTCTGGAACTGATTCTGGGGCCTTCCAGAATAGGAGAGAGGTGATCTTTCTCTTGTGCCCCCTCAGCTCCCTGTTGTGCTATGGTCTTCTCATTGTCTCTCTTCTGTGTCTTTTGTTGCATCATCTTGCTGCACCAGCTTTCCTCATCAGCTGGTACTCCTACACGGGGCAGCATTCCCATGCAGGACAACATTCTCACATGGTGTGGCACTCCTATGTGGGGTGGGCACTCTGCATGGGCCAGCTCACCACATGGGCCAGCTTGCCTTCACTAGAATGCCCTGGGCATTGAACACTAGATCCTCCATATGGTAGACAGGAGCCAAAATGCTTGAGCCACATCTGTTTCCTGGCTTTTTTTTTTTTTTTAATCCATTACATTAGTCTAAGTATTTTGGTGTGGTAGCCATTAACAATGTTATTACTGTAAAGACATTACTTACTTAGTCCATTTTTGTCCTTAAGCTTTCTGTTGTCATATCATTCCATTGTCTCTTTTCTTACCTTTCAGTTTACCCATCCTAATAATCTTGATTTCTATATTCTTTTCCATATTACTTGCCCTTGTTTTTTTCCCTTCAGGCAGTGCCACTCCTTTTAGTATCTCCCGTAATTCTGTTCTTTTGGTCTGTATTCTATCAGTGTTTGTTTGCCTATGAAGACTTTGAACTCACCCTCACTTTTGAAGGACAGTTTTGCTAGATGTTGAGTTTTGGGCTGGCAGTTTTTCTTTCAATGCCTTAAATGCATAGCATTTTTTTCCCTCACCTCCATGATTTCTGATGAGAAATCTGCACTTAATCTTGACTTTCTCTCTCATGGTAGGTCTATTCTAATTTATTTGTTTGGGGTGTATTATCTTGGATGGATATTGATATTTAGATCTTTCATAAGGTTGGGAAATTTCCAGTCTTTTTTCTTCAAATATTCTTTCTTCCCCATTTCCATTCTTTTCTTCTGGGACACCAACAATACTTATATTTGTGCATTTCACATTGTCATTCACTTCTCTGAGACTCTCTCCCAGTTTTTCCATTCTCTTCTCTTTCTGTTCTCCTGTTTTCTCCATTTCTTATGTTCTGTAGTTGAAATTACTAATTCTGTCTCCAAATAATTCAGATCTGCTCTTATGTAGTTCTAATGAATTTTTAATCTCATCCATCATGTTTTTCATTTCTGTAAGGTCTATTAATTTTCTTTGCAGGCTTTCAAATTGTTCTTTATGTTTACCCAGTGTCTTCTTAATATCTTGTATTTGTTTCTTTATATTATCTTTAAATTCTTTGAATTGATTTAGAAGATTTGCGTGATTATCACTGATTGTTTAAATCCAGTATCTCCTCAGGATATTTGGTTTGTTCCTTTGCTTGTTTGCTTTTTGTTTTTTTAAAGATTTTATTTATTTATTTATTTCTCTCCCCATTCCACCCCCCTCCCACACACACACACACACACACAGTTGTCTGCTCTCTGTGTCCATTTGCTATGTGTTCTTCTGTGACTGCTTCTATCCTTAATAGCAGCACCGGGAATCTGTGTTTCTTTTTGTTGTTATTGTCGCGTCAACTTGTTGTGTCAGCTCTCCGTGTGTGCGACGCCATTCTTGGGCAGGCTGCACTTTCTTTCACACTGGGCGGCTCCCCTTATGGGGTGCACTCCTTGCACGTGGGCTCCCCTACGCGGGGGACACCCTTGCATGGCACGGCACTCCTTGCGCACACCAACACTGCACATGGGCCAGCTCCACACGGGTCAAGGAGGCCCGGGGTTTGAAACACTGACCTCCAATGTGATAGGTGGACATCCTATCCATTGGGCCAAGTCTGCTTCCCTCGTTTGTTCCTTTGGATGGCCCATTACTTCCTATTTCCTAGTAAGGCTTGGTGATGTTTGCAGATATCTAGATATTTTAATATTCGGTGAATTTATTCTAATGGTTAATTTCTTTTTTGCCTATAGCTTTTTGTCCTCCACAGCTCTTTGATATTGGATTCAAAATATTCTAAGTCCTTAAAATTGCCCAGGTTAAATTATCAAATTCAGGCCAGGGATGCCCTAATGGGGTACAGATTTTCTTTTAGGGTTTGGATACATAGGGAAAAAAAAAAAAAGGTTTTATTCATGCAATTGCAAGACTGTCCAGCAGATAGCACTCATTGGGGCACCTTTCCACAGAAGTGTCTCAGTGTAGGATTTCCTGTGTTTCTGTGTTGTCTCTTTAGAGCAGAGGTTCAAAGCAATCTCTGCTGGCCAAATTCACTGAAGAAATCTCCTCAAATATTGCTCCCTTTTTCCTTCAAACAGCTTATGGTGAAGAAGATGTCTGACCCCACTCAGCTGCAGTGAGCCAGGGGTTTTAGCCCAACTTATTATCTTGGAGAAGGGAAGGGGAGTTGTTACTGGCCACTGTATGGTTTGGCAAAACTCATTTTTTTGTTTGGGTTCTTCATCTCTCCGTCCCTCACTCTCTTGGGAGTTGTGTAAAACTATCCAGGTTTGCTGAACTCCAAAGCAGGTCCCTTGGACAATTTTTAAATCTTTCTCTATTCTTTTGTGAGAGAATTGCCTTCTAGTCTCATGCCATCTTCCTACAATCCTCAGTGCATAGACTTTTATGTCTGATTTTAGTGTCTCATGAAAGGAAGCTAGTCCTTATCCAGTAGCTAATTCCATATCTTGGATCAGGAAACAGAGGAAGGAAATAATAAAAATTAGACTGGAGAAAAATGAAATAGAAAAAGCCAAAAGTTGGATCATTGAAAAGGTCAACAAAATTGACAAATATTTGCCTAGACTAACAAAAGGAAAGAAATGATATAAATAACAAAAATCAGAAAGTAAAAGGGGGACATTACCATCTTGGCCAGATATGAATTGTTGATGGAAAACATATATTTTTAAAATTAGTTAAAAATATTGTTTAAGGCAAAGGAAACACTTCAAAGAGACTCCTATTGTCTAGGCAGCAACATTTTGAAATATCTCTGTCTAGACAGGAAATATAATTACTGATTTCAACAATTTTGTCTATAGGATTATAGTTTAATAGTAATAATTGAAGAAAGAAGAGTTCATATAAAGGGTACCAAAAGAAATTTGCAATGAACAAAAAGTGAGAAACAAACGTGTATTAGAATTTTAGCCTGACATTTGTTATGTTGGAATGAGTCAAGTTATCAAAAATTTTTTCGCTAACTCTATACATTTTTTGAATGATAGAAATGACTTTATGTAACTAGGGATGAAGAGATAGCAGATATTCATGAGTGAACCACTAATTCTGCAAAAAGTGCTAATAAAAGGAAGGATTGGTTAGAACCAACTGTTCCCACAAATAACAAATTAGAAAAATTTCCAGTGGTCTTTTACAAGGTTATGGATTGAGAAAAAAACTGGAATTTAGAGACTCCCATTCTTATTCACTGGGAGAAAAAAATACAAACCTCCCACACATACTTATATGGCAATATGCTATCATAAAATAAATGTTTTAATAAATATAAGTGTAGCAGTTTGGTATTATTTATTAATTCAAAAAATAGATATTGGATTATGCTTAGAGATTGGTCTATTCCTCTAGTATATTAGATTGTATTGGATTCAGAAGTTTAACTCTTACTTGATTAAATTATGATTAAGGCTTTGATTGGGCAATGTCAGTAAAATGTTGAAAATGACAAGGCAGAGGAGTTAGTTAGAGTATTAGAGCTGGAGTCCTGGCAAGTAAATACACAGAGAAGCAGATAAAAGAGGAGAGAGGACAGTTCCATTAGACATGGCAGAGGCCCCAGGAAGAGAGATGGTAGTTTACAGCTGGCCTTGTGGAGTGAGCAGAGCAGCTAATCCTGGAGAGAATTGAGCCCTGGGGAGGGAGACAAAGTCTAGAAAGCCTGAAAACTTGCAGCTGACCTTGTGGAGAGAACAGAGCAGCTGAGCTCAGAGAGACACAAGTCCCAGGAGAGAGGTGAGACTTATCCTATCCTACAGCTGATATCGTAAGACGCTAGGACCATGGAGCCTTAAGAGGAAGAGGGAGGCTGAACATTGGTAGCCACTTGCTCCAACATGTGACAAGATACTTGTGAGGGAACTAATTTATGGATTATGGCCTAGTAACAGTAACCTTCTAACCCAAATAAATACCCTTTACAAAAGCCAACAGATTTCTGGTATTTTGCATCAGCACCCCTTTGGCTGACTAATATAACAAGCAATTCTTTCTCTAAGATTTAATGGGAAAAATGAGGAGGGTGCAAGAAAATTGGGATTGCAAAATCCCATTAAAATTTTAACATAATTTTGATATGAAGAAAGTGCATCCTGAAAGATTCTATGGTTTAAATCACCCATGAGAAACTTCAAACTAAAAATTAATTGATATCAACAAACATCACTGGTCTAAGGTAGTCAAAAATTTTTTTTAGTTCTTGAATGATTGTTAAAACTTTAACAGATTAAGAAATCTTTATAAAGTTCATGAAAATATGAATAAAGCTTACAGAATCTTTGAAATAGTTGAAGCAGGAGAGAAAATTATTTTCCTAATCATTTGTGTTTAAAATATTTACATCATTTGGGAAAAATTGACAAATTGGATTAGCAACTTCATTGACATATTTCAATGAATTTGACTAAAGTTTTTACTAGTGTATAGATGTTTGTCATTCTCATGTATAAAATTTATTTTAAACCATTACTTGAGTATGTGTTGTTTAAATATTTAGAAATGAATACTTCATAAATAGTTATATTTAAGATATTGAAAATTTTTAAAATTATTGCTATTACTTCCTGCAAAAATGCTTATTGAAAATCAAAGCTATTCCACTATTGTAATTGATGATTAGCTCTGTAAAATCTCAAGAAAGAAGAATTCAGGCAATAAGTGTACATGTTCTGTATTATGAGTGCAAACTTATAATTTCAAGTAAAATAATTGGAAAAAATATGATTTTGAGTGAGATCTTATATAGAAGGTATTTTAACTTCAGTTATAGGAAAACTTGCAATAAGTATAAATACTACATTCACATTTTAAATGGAGAATCCATTTTTTAACTAATATCCTGCTTCTTTCAGTGTGATTTCATTCCTGATGCATGTACTCTTTCTGACTGTAGCTAAAAATTGCCATCTTAACTAATTATGAATGATATATATTTATAAAATATATATGTATATATGTGTATATGTACATAGCAATACATAATATATATGAAATTGGGGACATGTTCTCATGTGGTATGTATGGTTATTTGCACACATGTATATAAATTTAATAAAAACATCCCTTTATTTCCCAGGTAGACTCATTCCAAGCAACCATCCAAATATGTGGCTCTCCAACCAAACCCTGGATGGTAACTTTTTCCTTTTTGGAATCTTCAGCCAAAGCTCACACCCTGGCCTGCTCTGCTTACTCATCTTTGGTTTATTTTTGATGGCTGTGACTGGGAATATCATCTTGATCCTTCTGATCCATACAGACCCCCATCTGCATACACCCATGTACTTCTTTATCAACCAGCTCTCCCTCATGGACCTCATGTATATTTCTGTCACTGTGCCCAAAATGCTGGTGAACCAGCTAGCCAAAGTAAGGACCATCTCAGTCCCTGGGTGTGGGACCCAGATGTTCTTTTACCTTCTGTTGGGAGGTGCAGAGTACTGCCTTCTGGGTGCCATGGCCTATGACAGGTACATGGCCATCTGTCATCCTCTCCGCTACTCTGTCCTCATGAACTACAGGGTCTGTCTCTTACTTGCATCTAGCTGCTGGATCTTAGGTATCATAGATGGTGTCTTATTCACTCCCATCACCATGTCTTTCCCCTTCTGCAGATCCCTGGAGATCCATCACTTCTTCTGTGAGGTCCCTGCCGTATGGAAGCTCTCCTGCTCTGACACCTCACTCACTGAGGCTCTCATGTATTTTTGTTGTGTCATCATGCTCCTTATCCCTATGTCAGTCATCTTAGGCTCTTATTACTTTATCATCCTCACCATCCACAGGATGAAATCAGCCGAGGGTCGGGAAAAAGCCTTTACCACCTGTTCCTCCCACATTACTGTTGTCGTTCTCTTCTATGGGGCCGCCATCTACACATACATGCTCCCCAGCTCCTACCACACCCCTGAGAAGGATATTATGGTGTCCTTCTTCTACACCATCCTTACACCTGTACTCAATCCTGTCATTTACAGCTTCAGGAATAAAGATGTCACAGGGGCTCTGAAGAAAATGCTGAGAGCAAGGAATGTTTCGTATTAATACATGAAGCAATCTAAGTTCGTCCTCTCTCTTTTATTGCCTCCTTCTTCACTTTAGGTGCCATTTCTCCAAACAAGTGATGCCTCCAGGTCATGTCTAAGTTCCTGTGTTGTACTTGAGATTTCAGGCTAATTTTACTATTTCACATACTCAGTACACATGCTTGAGATATTTTTTACATTTTCCCCTTATATCATACTAAGAATCTCTTTTCCATCCCCTTGAGTCAATGAACATTTTTGTAGATTATAATTAAGTAACGTGAAAATAAATTTCGGTTTGTAATCCTTCAGCAGTTTTCCATCACAGTAAGTACCTACGTTTTGACAACATCAGGGGCTGGGTGATCATTATGAAATAATGATAATCCCTTTCTGGTTGATTACTGAGAATTCAATATGTTCTAAGCACTTTTCATTCACTATCTCATTTGATTTTGATGGAGTCTAAGGTTGACTAAAGGCAAGAATCCAAGCTTTTGAGATAAATTTAAAACTTTCAGAGTCTCAGACAACACAAATTTACAACTGGATTTTTCTTCTACCAGGACATCAGAAATGTGCTCTCAATTAGAGTCCTATCTTTTCTTTCAGTGTTTCACTATTGGCTAAAATACTGGCTGCAAGTTTTTAGTATATGAACTTTACCATATTGAGAAACTTCCTTCTATTCCTATCTTTTGGAGTGCTGTATTTTGTCAAATGCCTTTTTTGCATCAATCAAGAGGATCATGTAATTTTTATTCCTCAGTTTATCAGTGTGTGGTTTATTACACTAATTGATTTTCTTGTCCTGGACCACTCATGCTTACCTGGAATAAAAGCCTCATGATCATGGTGTACAACTCTTTTATTGTGCTTTTGGATTCTGTTTGGAAGTATTTTGTTGGGGATTTTTGCATCTATATTCATTAGAGATATTGGTCTGTAACTTTCTTTTTTTGTAATATCTTTATCTGGATTTGGTGTTAGGGTGATGTTGGCTTCATAAAATGAGTTTGGTAGGATTCTTTTCTGTTCACTTTTTGGCAGCACTTGAGCAAGATTAGTATTTGATCATCTTTGAATGGCTGGTATAAACTACCCATGAATATATGTGATCCTGGGCTTTTCATCCTTAGGATGTTTTTTGATGACTATTTCCATCACCTCACTTGTAATTGGTTTATTGAGATATTCTATTTCTTTTAAGGTCAGTGTAGGTGTTTCATATGTTTCTAGGAATGTATACATCTCATGTACATTTTCTAGTTTTTTGCTTACAGTTGCTCATAGTATTCTTTTATGATCTCTCTTATATCTACAGGTTCAGGTGTAATGCCCTCCCTCTCTTATCTGATTTTATTTATTTGTATTTTCTCTCTTTTTTCTTTGTCAGCCTAGCTAAGTGTTTGTCAGTTTGGCCCATCAAAGAACCAACTTTTAGTTTTGTTGATTCTCTTTTTTTAATTGTATTTTTTGAAGATACATAGATCATTAAAAAATGTTCCATTAAAAAATATGAGTTTCCCATATCACCTACAACCCTCCCACCCCCTTTCCTCCCTCATCAACAACCTCTTTCATCATTGTGGCACATTCATTGCATTTGGTGAAAACATTTTGCGGCACTGCTGCACCACATGGATTATATTTTCATTGTAGTTTCCATTCTCCCCCAGTATATTCAGTGAGTTATGGCAGGATATGTAATGTCCAGCATCTGTTCCTGCAATATCAATTAGGACAACTCCAAGTCCCAAAAATACCCCACATCACATCTCTTCTTACCTCTCCCTGCCCTCAGCAACTACTGTAGCCACTTTCTCCACATCAGTGCTTCCGTTTCTTCCATTACTTGTCACAATAATTCCATAGTAGAATACCAGTAAATCCACTCTAATCCATATTTTAATTCTCCATTCTGTGGACCCTGGAATGCTCAATTTCACTTTTTTTCTGCTTTGATCCTTACTATTTCTTTCCTTCAGCTTGATTTATGATTAGTTTGCTGATCTTTTTTTAGTGCTTCCAGGTATGTATTTAGATCTTCAATTTTAGCTCTTTCTTCTTTTTATTACAAACTTAAGGGTGAAAATTTTTCCTCAGCACTGTCTCTGTAGTCTTAATATGTTGTGTTCTCCTTGTCATTCACGTCAAGACATTTGCTAAATTCTCATTTAACTTCCCTGTTGACCCACTGAGTATTTAACAGTGTGTTGTTTAATGTCCATATATTTGTGATTTCTATGAGCTCAGCTTCTATTTCTCATAAGCAGAGCAGAGTAACAACCTATATGAAAGCACATTTTTTGGAGTGTGTTGATACATCACTAGTTCTCATATTATTCCTATTCAAGCAATGGTGCCAAATATGCACTTATTCATAATATTTTAAATAAAGATCTGATATAGCTCAATTATTCAACCAATAATAACAAGATTTATGTTGTGTACTTGCCAAGCACCACATACTATATGTTGGAAGACTCTTACTTCACAAAGTCCAATTGTTATCCTCCCTCTTCTATAGCTGATGTATCTGAGATTCAGTGTTTGAGAAGCTTGAGATGATGTTGCTTTTAACGACTTTTCCAATAGGGTTTCAAACACAAGCAAGTGATTCTGGAATCCTTCACCCTATCCCCTGTGTTGTGCTGCCTTTCATTGGGTCTGTGGTCTTTCCCATACCATATGGCATCTCATGGGATACATTAAGCATGTATATCAGGCAAACGTTTTGATTTTGTTGCAGCTTTAAGAGTGAAAACCACCAGATGCCACACGCTTCAGGAAATGGGTAGGGAGTTACTGAAATGTTTAAAGTATGGTGAACAAGGATAGAATATCATTTGCATAGGTTTTTAGGATTACTTCATTGTTTAGAGAATGGGTAAAATTAGTAAAAGAAAGTTTGATCTTAACCTACAAACCATGCAGGATCTAACTTTTGCCTCCATCTCCCAAAGCCTTTCATAAGAATTTCCTTCATCTTTCTATTCTCTACGCAGAGTGGCCAGAGACATTTTAGTTCTTTCTACATCAAGGGTTTCCACATGACTTTCCCTATTCCTGGAATGCTCATTCCCTAGAACTTCGCATGACTCTCTTCTTTTATTCTTCAACTCTTTCCTCCAGCCCTCCCCTGTCATTTCCTTTCAGATCACAGCAATCCCTTTAGTATTCCTGAAAATCCAGTCTCTTGGGCCATGCTGATGTTTTTTATCTGTGGGTACTTTAAACTCACCATCAGTTTTGCATTATAGTTCTGCCAGAAAAATAATTTTCAGCAGGCAGTTTTTCTCTTTTAGGATCTTTACTATATCATACTATTTCCTTCTTGCTTCCATGCTTTCTGATGAGAGGTAGGTGCTTAGTCTTATTGATTTTTCCTTGTATGTGATGCTTTCCTTTTCTCTTGCTACTTTCAGAATTCATTCTTTTGGGGAGGGGGTACCAAATAACTTTATTTAAAGTCATGGTACCAGAGAATTTATTCTTTGTCTCTGGTATTTGACATTCTGCAGAGTAGGTGTCTCAGAGTAGGTCTGTTCAGAATTATTTGGTTTGGGTTGTGCTGTCCTTCCTGGATATTGATATTTATGACTTTCATAAGGTCTGGGAAATTTTTAGTCATTATTTATTCTAATGTTTTTTGTCCCTTTTCTTTTCTCTTTTATTTTTTATCTTTCATTTTTTTAAAAGATACATAGATCACATAAAATGTTACATTAAAAATTATAAGAGGTTCCCAGGAATCCCACTCACCACAACCCCCACTACTTCCACTTCAACAACTTCTTTCTTTACGGTGGTACATTCATTGCATTTCGCTTCTACACAGAATGGAATAGAGCTTACATTATAGTTTACACTCTCTCCCAGTCCACCCAGTGGGCCATGGCAGGATATATAATGTCCCATATCTGTCCCTGCAATATCATTCAGGACAACTCCAAATCCTAAGAATGACCTCATATCACAGCTTGTTTTCCCTCTCCCTGCCTGCAGCAACTTGCCTGGCCACTGTTTCCATATCAATGATATTTCTTCCATTGCTAGAGTCAAAATAATTCTACAGTAGAATACCAGTAAATCCACTCTAATCCATATTTTATTCATCCATCCTGAGGACCTTGGGATGGCAATGTCTACTCCACCTCTAAATCAAGAGTGGGCTTAAATCCCACATAACTGATGGATGGGATTCTCCTGTTTGCAATTGTAGATTCTCTCAGTTCTTTAATATACTTTTTAAAAATTTTTAACAAAATACATAAATTACATAAATGTAATATAGAAAAGGGATTCCTATATGACCTGTTCCCAACCATTCCCACATTTTCCCACATTAACAACACTATTCATTAGTGTGGTACATTTGTTACAATTGATTAACACATTTGGAGCATTGGAACTAAGCATGGATTATAGTTACACTGTAATTTTCACTCTGCCACAAACAATTTTTTAAGTTATGACAAGATATATAATGACTTGTTTCTGCCATGGCAATGACATTCAGGACAATTCCCAAGCTCGGAAAATTTCCCATATAATACCTGCCTTTCCCTGTCCTTACCCTGAGAACCTTCAATGACAAATGCCTCCATATCAATGATGCAAGTTCTTACTTTGCTAGAATAACAATAAGTCTATACTAGAATATGAGTAAGTCTACTCTAGTCCATTGTTCCTTTCCCAATACTGAGGATTCTAGTATTGTGATGCCCATTCTACATCTAGTTTGACAGGTGATATAGATCCCATAGGGCAAATGGTTGGGACTTTCTTGCTTGCAGTTGTGGACTCTCTCTGTTCCTTGGGTCCACTGTTGTCCATCATTATTTACAATCTTTTTTTTTTGCCCTGGGTGACTCCAATGAACTGGGAATAGGTGTTGCATCTCTGTTGAGATTCATGGCCCAGCTGGCACATGTAGAGCCCTAAGATCTGTCTTGTGGACATATACCAATCAACTCTAGCACTAACTATAAGTTCAACAAGAAGGGGCAGAAAAGCCATAAATAGGGAAACCACAACTGAGACCAACTCTGTAAAACTGGGGAGCATAAATTCCCAATTCGGGCCAACTGACAATGCACCAAACTCCTGAGCTGTCTGCCCTGCCTATAGTGTCTCTAGTTCTCTGCTATTTGAGGCAATATTTACTTTGACAATCAATGAGATCCTGCTGAGATGTTATGCATAAGTGTAACACCTGGAATGACCTCCTTACTCACTTTGAAGTCTCTTAGTCATATAAAATTATTTGTCTTTATACTTTTCCCCTTTTGGTCAATGTCATTTTCCATTTGTGTTGTGAGTTCATGCTTGTTAGTAATCCCTCAGTGCCAGGGAAGCTCATCCCCAGGAATCATGTTCTATGCTGGGGGTAAGGTAATGCATTTATATGCTGAGTTTGGCTTCAAAAGAGGCCAGATTTGAGAAATATGGAGGTTCTCAGGAGATAAATCTTAAGCACCCTATAACACTAGACTAAGTTTCAATTTCAAAAGTAAGGGTTACTTTTACATGGGTTACAATATCATGGGTCCATTAATTGTCCCAAGTCACTGTCCCTGTACTTAGGGAATTCTTGTTGTCTCATTAGAGAATGTAGCAGAGTTCCCCAGATTAGAACTGAATATTCTTTTAGTTATTCTGTGAATCTCCACCACTTTGACAATGGTTCATGAACACTTGTACACGTTCGTATGCCTTATAGGAATGCCCCATCTTAACTTTCTCCCATACATCCCCTATCACTGACACTCCATGTCAATGATCCTCCCCTGTCAAAGTTTTAACCCATTTGTTATACAAAAGTTCTTCAAAAATGAAACTAATAACCAAATACAATTAATTAAAAAACGAAGTGACAGTTTTTAAAATAAATAAAATGCAAATCTTTTTCTTAATTTGGAATAAGAAAATAAAGAATATAAAATTAAAAAATTTTTACATTATCTTTTTCAATATTTTAAGATCTGTTATCTTCTATATACAGTGACATTTTCTTCTCTTTATTCCTCCAGTGTCATATTTTTCATTAAGTCTTCAAAGAAGGTTGAAGTTACAGACAAGTCCCGTACAGAATATAGGGGATTCCCTACACCCAAATTCCCCCCTTTTCCTCTTTTCCCTATTAATAACATTTTACATGTCATGGTATATTTGTTACAGTTGATTTATAAATATTGAAACATTGCGACTAACTATGGTGAATGATTTACATTTTGGACCAAGTATTGCAAGATCATGTCAAACACTTCCATAGCCTCAAAAATGCCTCATGTTCCATCTGTTTTATCTTCCCTCCCATTCCCCTTGGAACCCACAGAAACCACCAAGCTTCACTCCTTGAAAAACAAGATCTTTAGTTACTTGCAACAACAATGAGTTCTTGATATACTGACCTGTCCTTCTCTATTAGGCATTGCCTATGCTCTCAAGAGACTACTTCCCCTTTCCTTGAGAACATAGCAGGACTCCCTAGGATGGGACTTCAATAAATTCCCACTCATTATGTGGGACTCTGCCCACTGATAAAACACCTGTGACAAGATGAACACTCAATCCCTAGAAGTCTGCCCCAGGGTGAGCCTGACACTCATTCTCCCACATTCAACAACCTAAACCAGTAAACCTCACCTGCCATATTGCCAAAAGAACATTCTCAACTTTGTACTTTCAACCACATACCTAAGAATCCCCAGATTTAACTTTCTCCCTCCCTCAACTCTACCCTTAGTTCCATGAAAAGTCCAACCCAAACTCCCACCCTAACCCCCCACAAACCAGCAATGCACCCTAATAGTATCACTGCACCTATGTCATGTCCCTTCGCTGGACAACTACACATTTCTACCTTATTATAGATTTCACCCATAATGTCACTGGGTCAAAACCTCCTTCTCCCTTTGTCTCCTGTAAACCTATCTTCCAGACTCTATCTCTGTGAATGAATGTGCTTATTTTGTGTAATTCATATCAGTGAGCTCAGCTCTTTTAATATTTGTCCTTCAGTGCCTGGCTTGCTTCACTCTACATAAGGTCTTCAAGATTAATTCATGTTATCCTGTGTGTTAATACTGCATCCCTCCTTGGACCTGAGTAATATTTCACTGTATGTATATACCACAATTTGTTTATCCATTCATCTGTTGATGGACATTTGGGTTATTTCCAACTTTTGATAATAGTGAGTAACGCCACTGTGAACATGATTGTGAATATATCTGTTCATGACTATATTTTCACTTCTTCTTGGTACATACCCAGCACTAGGATTACTGAATCATATGGCAGTTCTATAGTTAGCTTCCTGAGGAATTGCCAAACTCTCCTTCATAATGGCTGAACCATTCTACATTCCCACCAGCAGTAGATAAAAGTTCCCATTCCTTCACATCCTCTCCAACATTTGCAATCCTCTGTTTTTTCTTTAGTCAACAGTCTAATAGGTGTAAGATGATATCTCATTTTAGTTTATGTTTGCATTTCCTGAATAGCTTGTAATGTTGAGCATCTTTTCATATGCTTTTTAGTCATTTATATTTCTTTGGACAAGTGTCCATTCAAATCATTTGCCCATTTTTTAAAAGTTTTTATTTTTAGTTTTGTGGTATAAAATTTCTTTATATATGTTGGGTATTAGGTTCCTGTCAGATATATGGTTACCAAATATTTTCTCCTAATGAATAGGCTGCCTTTTTACTTTCCTCACAAACACTGATGTATAAAAGTTTTGAATTTGGAGCAGGTCCCATTTATCTATTTTTCTTTCATTGCTCATTCTTTTGGTGTAAAGTTCATGAAACCATTTCTTAAAAATGCTTCCCTACATTATCTTCCAAGATCTTCATGATCTTGTCTCTTATATTTAGATCTTTAATCCATTTGAGTTAATTTTTGTACAAGGTGTGAGATAGTGTTCCTCTCTCATTCTTTGAGTATGAATATCCAGTTCTCCAAGCACAATTTGTTGAAGAGGCCATTTTCTCCCAGTAGAATGGGCGTGGTAGCACTATTTAATATCAATTTAGTATATCTGTGAGTATCTGTATCAGTATTCTCAATTCCGTTCCATTGGTCAATATGTCTGTCTTGTGCCCATATTATGCAATTTGGACCACTGTAGCTTTTTAGTATGTTTTAAAATCTGGTTATATGATTCTTCTGATTTCATTTTTCTTTTCATTATGTCTTTGGCTTTTCAAGGCTTCTTGCATTTCCAAATAAATTTCACAGTTTGCTTTTCCCATTCAGTAAAAAAAACAAAAAAAAACAACAAAAAAACAGTGGTTGTTTTATTTGGTTTCCATTAAATCTGTAAATCAGTTTTGGTAGGATAGGGATCAATGATATTGGCTAGTTGGAACCTCTTTACCTTCCAAAGAAATTTTATGGTTAGTTTCTCCAGTTCATTGAAAAATGCTTTGTTAATTTTTTTTTTTTAAAGATTTATTTATTTATTTAATTTCCCCCCCTCCCCTGGTTGTCTGTTCTTGGTGTCTATTTGTTGCGTCTTGTTTCTTTGTCTGCTTTTGTTTCTTTGTCCGCTTCTGTTGTCGTCAGCGGCACAGGAAATGTGGGCAGCACCATTCCTGGGCAGGCTGCACTTTCTTTTCACGCTGGGCGGCTTTCCTCACGGGCGCACTCCTTGCGCGTGGGGGCTCCCCCACGCGGGGGACACCCTTGCGTGGCACGGCACTCCTTGCACGCATCAGCACTGCGCATGGCCGGCTCCACACGGGTCGAGGAGGCCCGGGGTTTGAACCGCGGACCTCCCATATGGTAGACGGACGCCCTAACCACTGGGCCAAAGTCCGTTTCCCGCTTTGTTAATTTTTAATGGGATTGCATTAAATCTGTAGATCAGTTTGTGTAGGATAGACATCTTGATGATATTCATTCTTCCTATCCATTTATTTAAGTTTTCTTTGATTTCCTTAAACAGTATTGTGTAGTGTTCTGTGTATTCATCTTTTACATCCTTAGGAGAATTTATTCCTAGGCATTTGATTTTTTATTTACTATTGTAAATGGTTGTTTTTTCTTGATTTCCTTCCCAGATTGCTCATTATTGGTGTACAGAAATGCTACTGATTTTTGCACATTGATCTTATAAACTGTGATTTTACTGAATTCATTTATAAGTTCTAGAAGCTTTGTTGTAGATTTCTCAGGGCTTTCTATGCATAGGATCATGTCATTTGCAAATAGTAAAATTTTGACTTCTTTTACAATTTGGATGCATTTTATATCTGATCCTTGCCTCAGTGCTCAACCAAGTACTTCTAACACAGTGTTAAATAGGAGGGGTGACAGTTGGCATCTTTGTCTTTTCCTGATCTCAGAGGGAAAGATTCTAGGATTTCCCCATTGTAAATGATGTTAGCTGTAGGTTTTTCATATACACACTTTATCATGTTCAGAAAGTTTCCTTCTATTCCTGTGTTTTATCACAGGAAAGGACACTGTACTTTGTCAAATGCTTTTTCTGTATCTATAGATGTGATCATGTGATTTTCTCTTTGATCAGTTTATATGGTGTATTACATTGATTGATTTTCTTATGTTGAACCATCCTTGCATACCAGGGATGAAACCCACTTTGTCATAATAATAATGTATAATTCAATTGATATGTGTTAAATATGATTAATAAGTATTTTGTTGAGTATTATAGCATCTAGGTTCATTAGAGAAATTGGTCTGTAATTTTCCTTTCCTCTGGTGTCTTTGTTTGCCTTTTGTATTAGGGTGATGTTGGCATCATAGAATGAGGTAGGCAATGTTCCTTCTATTTTGATTTTTTTGGAATTTAAGCAAGATTGGTCTTAGTTCTTTCCATAATGTTTGGTAAAATTCTCTTTTGAGGTCATCTGCCCCAGAGCTCTTCTTCTTTGGTAGGTTTTTAATGACTGACTCTATCACTTTACCTTGGTATTGGTTTGTTGAGATCATCAGTTTCTTCTTTTATCAATATAGGTTGCTTATGTGTTTCTAGGAATTTGTCCATTTCCTCTAAATTGTCTTTCTTGTTGGCATATAGTTTTTCAAAAGTATCCTCTTACAATACACTTTATTTCTTTTGGGTCAGTAGTGATAACCCCTTTCACATTCTCCTTTTGTGTATTTGCATCTTCTCTATTTTTCTTGTTTGTTAGTCTAGCTAAGGGTTGTCAATTTTATTCATCTTCTCAAGAAATCAGCTCTTTTGTTTATTTTTTTCTAGAGCTTTCTTAATTTCTATTTCATTTAGTGAAGCTCTGATTTTTTTTAATTCTTACCTTCTTCTTCCTTTGGGGTTAGTTTGTTGTTTTTTTGCTAATTCCTCAAAGTGTGCAGTTAGTTCTTCAACTTTAGCTCTTTCTTCTTTTTTAATATATGAAAATATGACTATGAATTTCCCTCTCAGTACAGCTTTTGCTGCATCCCATAAGTTCTGATATGCTGTGTCATCCTTCTCATTAGTTTCAAGGTAGTTACTGATTTCTTTTGAGATTTCTTCCATTACCCACTGTTTTTCTAAGAGTGTGTGGTTTAATTTCCATTTGTTTGTGCCTAATCTGGGTCTCTGGGCCTTTGCATATTTCCAACTTGATTCCATTGTGGCCAGATTAATTGTTTTGCATGATTTCAATCTTTCTGAATTAATTGAGTCTTTATCTGTGGCCTAGCCTGTGGTCCATCTTGGAGAGTGATCTATGTGTGCTTGAGAAGAATGTATGTCCTGCTGTATGGTGTAGTGTCCTGTATATGCCTCTAATACATTATTCAAAGTCTTTGCTTCTTTAATGATTCTCTGTTGTGATATTCTGTCCAATGTTGATTATGGTGTATTAAAGTCCCCCACAATAATTGTAGAGGCATCTATTTCTCCACTAATTTTTTCCAGTGTTTGCCTCATGTATTTTGAGGCACCCTGGTTAGGTGCATAAATGTTTATGATTATTCTTTCTTCTTGAAAAATTGCCCCTTTTAACAAATATATGGTGTCTGTCATTGTCTTTCACAATAATTTTGCATTTAAAGTCTCTTTTTTTCCAATATTAGTGTATCTATTCCTGCCTTTTAAAAATTTTTTCTTTTAAGAATGTTTTCCAGACATTCACATTTAACCTGGGTCTAAGGTGGATTTCTTGTACACAGCGTATAGATGGGTCATATTTCCTTATCAATACTGACAATCCGTGTCTCTTGAGTGGTGAGTTACAGCCATAAATATTCAATGTTATTACTCTCAAGGGATTACTTACATTACCCATATTTTCTTTGGATTTTGTATGTCATATGTTGTTTTTCTTTCTCTTTTTGTTCTTTCAGGTGTTCTTTCACTCTCTTACAACTCTGACTCTCCTGTTTTTTTCTTTCTTCTTGCAGAACTCCTTTTAGTATTTCTTGAAGGGCAGGATTCTTGTTGACACACTCTACTAGTATCTGTGAATATTTTGAACCTCCATCATTTTTGAGTGGCAGCTTAGCTGGATAAAGTATTCTTGGCTGGAAATTTTTTTTCTTTTAGTGCCTTGTCTATGTCATACCACTGCCTTCTGCCTCCATAGTTTCAGGTGAGAAATCAGCACTTAATCTTATTGAGCTTCCTTTATATGGATGGTTCTCTTTTGTCTTGCTGCCTTCAGTGTTTTCTCTTTGTCTTTAACACGATAATTTGACAAGTATATGTCTTGGATTAGGCTTGTTTGGTTTTATACTCTTTGAGGTGTGCTGTTCTTCCTGCACATGTACATCTATCTCCCTTACTAGGTTTGGGAAGTTTTCAGTCATTATTTTCTCCAATTCTCCTTTTGCCCCCTTTCTCTTCTCTTCTCCTTCTGGGATGCTTATAGTGTTTGAGGTTTTGTGTTGTCATTCAAATCACTAAGTCCCTGCTGGATTTTTCTATCTTTTTATTTATCAATTCCTCTATCTGTTTGATTTCAGATACACTGTCTTCCACATCACTAATGCCTTCTACCTCTTCCAATCTGCTATTATTTGCTGAAAGTATATTATTGAATTCTTGGATTGTGCCATTCTTCACCATCATATCCATTATCTTTTTGTGGATGTTAACAATTACTTCAGCATGCTCTCTCCAAGCATTTTCTTAATAACCTTAATCTCTTCTTTACTTCATTAAGTTCATCCATGATATTTGTTTGGACAGCTTTGATTAGTTGTTCCATGTTCTGCATCTCCTCTTGTTTTTTAGCTTGTTTCACTGAACCATGTTTTCCTCTTTCTTAGTATGGATTTTCATTCTTTTGGTGTCTATGCATCTGTTTATTTGATGGTTTTATTCCATTGGTTAACTTCTCTTTCTACTCTAGTATTTTGTTTTGTTGTTGTTGTTTTTTGTTGTAAGGTTTCACTTTGACAAGTCATTTCTCTTACTCTATTTCCTTGCTATTGTCTATGTACCCTTGGAAAAAAATAAGACCAGAGTTAAGGAAATAGATAAGAAGAGTAAAGAATAATAATAGTAGTAATAAAGAAGGGAGGAGTCATACAAGTCAGGAATGTAAGTAATTAACACAAATAAAAAATCATAAAAAGTAAAGAGGAATAAGAATAAAAAAGTGGAATAGAGAAATTGAATTGAGGAATGAAATAGAGAAAATATATAAATGAATTAAAGGCCAGAATTATGAGAAGAGAGGTAAAGAAAAATAAGAAAAAAGAAAAAGTGAAATAATAAGGAAAGAAAACCAGGAAAAAAGAGTGAGAGAAAAATAAAACTAAAAATAATTGAAGGCCACAAAAAAAGGTGGAATGAATGAAAAACAATAGAAAATAGAAGAAAGAAACATGAAGGAAAGAAAGGAAATAACATAGGTAGAAAAAGTCTTTAAAAGAAAAAAGGGAGAAACAAAGAAAGGGTTTCACACCAAGAAACAAATCAGCAGCAGCAGCAGCAACAACAACAACAACAACAAAAAGAAATTCAGACTTCCTTTTAGGCCCCTAAGGAGATTCTCAAGCTGCTTGTGTTCATCAATTAATCACCTTTCAGCCTGCCCTTTGCAGGTGACATACCAGGTTTTAGTGATTAAAATTTTAAAAGTTAAAATAAAAAAGGAAACTTTAAAAAATAGTAGATCCAAGGAAGCCTAAAACAAAAGGAATGTGTATATGATCCCTTTCATTAAATATCAGCTGGGTGCCTTATAACCAGGTGGATCAAACCCTTTAAAGACCCAGGAATTAAACTAGAAACTGTATATGCAAGGCAGAATTCCTCCATTGAGCTAAATTTTCTCCTTAGGTTAATCAATATTCAGGGAGCTATCTGCTACCTTTCCCCTAGTCACCTTTAGATGTCTACATTTTGCTAAATCTTACTGAATAGGTGCCTGCTCCTGCTCCTACTCCCTCTCTTATCTTAATGGCTTTCACTCCCCAGGCAGCTGGACATGGCAGCCTGCCTAAGCAGATTCCCCCTCTTCTCTCCCTGTTGGTTTGAATCCCTTCTGAGAGTCAAAGGGGTTTCAGCTGACCATACTAACCACAAAGAAGTCACTCTCCACCCTTTGTCAGACCCTTCTTCTTCCCAAGGAAGGCCTCCTTCCAGTTCCTTGGCAGCAGCAAACCAGGAGCACCAAACCTACTTGCCCTGAGGGTGGGTGCATGTGTCAGTTCCAGCCACAGGAGCAAGCAACTCTTGGTTTTTGTATGGCTCTTTTATACTTCCAGTCATCTCCTAGATGATTCAGAGCACTTCCAGTTCTATATATATCCAAAGCACTTCCTATAGATAGGCCCTTGCCTTCTCTCAGCTTTTTATGTGAGAAGGCCAGTCTCTGCCTACCTACTTCACTGCCATTTTCCTGGAAGTCCTGTCTTCTTTTGATACACCTATAATGCTTATATTTGTGCATTGTATTATCAATCAATTCCTTGAGACTCTGTACCATTTTTCCATTTCTTCCTCTTTCTGTTCACCTGTCTTTTCAAATTCAGATGCTCTGTCCTCCATCTCAATTATTCTGTCCTCAAACAATTCAAATCTGCTATTATATGCTGCCAATGTATTTTTACTCAAACAGTAATCAAAGAAGAGCTGGAGTAGTGATACAAATATATGACAAAATAGACGTGAAATATAAAATTGTTGTAAGAGATGAAGTAGGATATTATATATTCATAAAATGAGCAATTCACTAAGAAACACTAACAATAACAAATATTTATGCACCTATCCAGAGTGTTCCAAAATTCATGAGGCGTCCACTAGCAAAACTGAAAAGAGGGATAGATGTTTTACAATAATATTTGGATACTTCAATACAACATACTCATCATTGCATAGAACAACTGGACAAAATATCAGTAAGAAAACAGAGAACTTAAATAATATGATAAATAAATTAGACCTCACAGGCATATATAGAACACTGTAAACCAAAACAGCAGGATATACATTCTTCTCAAATACTCATGACTACTTCTCCGGATTTGACCATTTGTTGGGTGACAAAACAAGTCTCAAGAAACTTAAATAGATTTAAATTATACATTGAACTATTTCTGATCACAATGGAATGAAACTGGAAATTAACAGCTGATGGAGAAAAGGAAAATTCATAAATATATGGAGGCTAAACAACATGCTGTTTTACAATCAGGGGGTAAAGAAGAAATTGCAAAAGCTATCAGTAAATACCTCAAGAGCATGAAAATAAGAATGCAATATAGAATGATGAGCCTCCCTCGTACCGAGGGATCACCACCAAGTACCAGCTGATGACGTACCTAGAAAATTACCTTGAATAAAAGGTTCAACTTGGACCAGCAGAATATTCCTGTCTACATATAATAACAGGAGTTAAAAATGCTTTTTGACCTAAAGTAAGGGGGAAATGGAAAGGACAATTGAGTTTATATGGTTATGAGTCTCTAAAAAAGAGCCGGGAGGTTATCAGAAGGGTTGCCCTTATGCACAACTGAGCAGAGTCCCAGAGACAGATAAAGTAGATACAACTCCAGGTATTGGTTCTTCTGAGGGCTACAGAGACCCACAGGTTTTATAGTCATGGCAGATGGAGTTCACAGCCATGTCAGTTGGCCCTTCTTTGGAGTTGGTGTTTCTGCGTGATGGAGCTGGACTCAGATGTGATCTCTTTTCACAAGCCTTTCCTGTTACTTTACCAGAATTGTAGTTGGTGCTGGGTTTTAAGATATATCTAGGGGATCTGAATCTCTGGACTGACCATATGATAGCGAGGCCCTGAGCCTCAACAGACTTCAACTCCTACACTCTGGTTTATTGGACTTACCCCACTCAGCTAACATGCAGTTGAAGAATGTCAACCACCACACCATGGAGCCAAGAGTGCCTACAACTAAAAGCAGGAGGATTGCATCCAGCATCCATGTGGAATCTAAGCCCCCTCTTGACATAGATGTGGAATGGACACAACCAATCCAAAGTCCACAGGATGGAGGAAGAGAGTAAGGATTAGAGTGAACTTACTGATATTCTGTTTATGAACTATTGTGGTTAGTAATCAAAGAAAATGTGGCATTGGTGTGGAAAAAGTGGCCAAGGTGGCTGCTGGGTGTGGGGAGTGGGAAGAAGAGATGAGATGTGGAGGCATTTTTGGGACTTGGAGTTGTCCTGGGTGGTGCTGCAAGGACAATTACTGGACATTGTAGATCCTCCCGTGGCCCACTGGAGGGAACATGGGAAAGTGTGGACTATGATGTGGACCATTGACCATGAGGTGCTGTGATGCTCAGATATGTATTCACCAAATGCAATGGATGTGTCATGATGATGATGGGGGAGAGTGTTGCTGTGGGGGGAGTGGTGGGGTGGGAGGGGTGGGGGGTGCTTGGGCACCTCATATTTTTTAATGTAATTTTTTTAAATGAATTAATAAAAAAGAAAAGAAAAGAAAAAAGAAAACAACTAGAAAAAACTATGGGATGCACAAAGGCAGTGGTGAGAGGGAAATTTATCACACATAATGTTTATATTAAAAAGGAAGAAAGAGCTAAAATCAAAGACCATTCTGCACACTTGCAAGAATAAGAAAAATAGCAGGAACTAATCTCAAAGTAAGCAAATGAAATGATATGGCTAATAAACTTCAAAATGAATCAGGAGGTCATCACAGGGGTTGTGCTTTGCACATTTCAGCAGGATCCCAGAGATAGCCAAAGTAGATACAAACATAGGTAGTGGTGTTCCTGACGGCTACAGAGATACCCAGGTCCTATGGTCATGGCAGATGGCTCTGAAGTTCAGTGCCATATCAGTTGGCCCTACTTTGGAATTTGTGCTCCTGAGTGTGATGGAGTTGGATTCAGATGTGACCTTCCTACACATGCCTCTTCTGTCACTTTTACTGAGCTGATGGTTTGTGATGGGGTTGGTGTATGCTCAAGAGACTTGAATCTCTGGACTGTTGTGCCAGCTGGTCCCTGAGCCTCAGCAAAGCTGCAACACCTGCTCTCTAGTTCATTGGACTTACCCAGGTCATCTAACAAGGAGGAGAGGATGGTCATCCACCACACCAGAGAACTGAGAGAGTCTATAACTGCAAGCAGGAGAATCCCATACATCAGCCATGTAGAATCTAAGCCCTCTCTCAATTTAGAGATGGAGTGGACATTGCCATCCCAGGAGCCTCAGGATGGAGGAATAAAATATGAATTAGAGTTGACTTACTGGATTCTAGTATGGAATTATTGTGACTCTAGCAACAGAAGAAAGTATATCACTGATGTGGAGACAGTGGCCATTGAAGTTGCTGAGGGCAGGGAGAAGGAAGAAGAGGTGTGATATGGAGGCATTTTTAGAACTTGGATTTGTCCTGAATGATATTGCAGGGAAAGATGTAGGACATTATATATTTTGCCATAACCTAATGAATGGACTGGCAGAGTAGAAAAGTACATTGCAAGGTATAATCCATGCTGCGTAGCAGTGTTCTGAAATGTACTCATCAAATACCATGAATGTGCCACATTGATAAAAGAGGTTGTTGATATGGGAGGAGTGGGGGTGGTGGGGAATGGGGATATATGGGAACCTCTTATAATTTTAATGTTATATTTTTGTGATTTATTAATCTTTAAAAAGATAATATACTTGTTACTTATTTAGAAAGAAAATAAAATGAACAAATGACTTTAGAAGAAATGAAATTGAAAACAATAGAATTAACAAAACCAAAAGTTGTTTCCTTGAATAGATTAATAAAATTTATAATCCCTTTCCTAGATTGACAAAAATTGAGGAAAGTTACAAATAAGTAAATTATATATGAGAAGGGTGACCTTACTATTGATTAACAAAAAAAGAAGACATCAAAGAAGATACTATGAACAAATTTATGCAACAGCATAGACAATATAGATGAAATGGGCAAACTCATAGAAATACAATGTTAGATCCTAGGTTAAAGTGGCTTGGAGACAGACCAAGATTCATGCAGGAGAGTTTATTAGGTCATCAGCATGGTGGGATCTGAAGAGAGACTTCAGCCCACCTGCCCAGGTTGGGGGTGCTCCTTTTGAGTTGGGGGAACTGGGTAGGCTTACAGAAAGGGCACATGGATGTGCTACAAAGATAGAGTTGGGAAGTACAAAGCTACCTATCTCAGGGTGGGGCATGATGTTCCAAGAACTGTCCAACCATTGGGGAAGGAATGTTCTGTGACCTTTTGGGGTTGGTGATTTTCAAGGGCTGAAACGGAACATTCTGTGTTTGAGTATGTATGAACTCAGGAAGTAAGAGTTTACATTCTAATATTCCCAACTTTGTTCAGAGAAAATTATAAAACAAAGTCTGAAAGGGGAATGTGAGGGAGTGGGGGCAATGAGATTCTTCCATCTACTGTTATGGGTCAGTGCTGGATTCTGTTGTTCCCCTTTCAGCACTGAGATACTGTGACTGAGAACTTTGGTTCAGTGGCTGGTACTGATTTCTTGCAACAGGAGAGTTTCTACATGCTCCTGGGTAGCATTCTGGACCACCCAGGTATCACACAGAAGATGTAAAGACCCGCTTATATGAGGGGAATAAGAGTTACAAATGTGGTGAGGATAGGGATTAACAGCATTCTTCTAAGAGTAAACAGGATTCTCCTTTTCTCAGTGGTTAATAGGTCTAGGCCTCATTGGTTTTGCAAGGTGACCATTTTCAGGTGTCTACCTGATCCCTTACTTGTATAGGGCTTTTGTAGATTTCATCTAAACTGGCTATATTGTAATTTGGCCCACTTCTACAATTGTGATTAAAACCTAAGGCACACTCATTTAGAATGCTGTCTTTGACACAAACCCCACTCAAAGCCAACATGGTTGCTGGCCGAATACAATTTACAGGGTGAGTCAAGGTTTACTCCCTTACTGTTTGGGCCTTTGTGATTCTTTTAAAAGCAACCTGTTGGAGGGGTTATTTCCATGCATGATTTATCTTGATTAACACATAAAATTTTTTAATATCTGAGTTAAATGTGGAATGAAGGGTTTTCAATACCCTAACAACCCCAGAAAGGTTATTAATTGTTTTGGAGTTTATGGTGTGGGAAAACATTATATTTTAACAACACTTAAGGGGTGGCGTGGACACCACCATCCCACAATCCTTAGGATTGGGGAATGAACTATGGACTAGAATGGACTTACTGGTATTCTATTATAGACTTATTGTGATTCTGAAAATGGAAGAAATTACATTTATGTGGAGGCAGTGGCCACTAGAGGTTCTGAGGCATGGGAGAGGGAAAAACAGATATAACATGGTGGCTCTTGTGGGACTTGGGAATCATCCCGAATGACATTGCAACAATACATATAGGCCATTTTATATCTTCCCATAGCATGCAGAATTGTGTGGAAGAAAGCGTAAACTACAATGTGAACAATCATCCATGTTCAGTGGCAATGCCCCAGGATGCATTTATCAATTGCAATGAATGTACTTCACTACTGAAGGAGGTTGTTTATGTGGGAGGGTGTGGAAGGTGTGGGGAATGGGGCATAATAGAATCCTTATATTTTTTGTGTAACATTTATGTAATCTAAGTATCTTTTTAAAAATAAAAAAGTATATATTATTTAAAAGATTTGGAAAGAGCAGCAGGGATGTTGCAGTTTGTTCCAATTGTTTGCTTATTTCAGCCTTTTAAGATAAAATATCTTTGTGTCTGGTCCTTATTTTAATTCTGAAAAAGAATTATTGGTTAACAAAATATTATTAATACAAAAAAAATAGGTTTATAAGGAAGTGGACTTGGCCCAGTGGTTAGGGCGTCTGTCTACCACATGGGAGGTCTGCGTTTCAAACCCCAGGCCTCCTTGACCCGTGTGGAGCTGGCCCATGTGCAGTGCTGATGCGCACAAGGAGTGCCCTGCCACGCAGGGGTGTCCCCCGCGTAGGGGAGCCCCACGTGCAAGGAGTGCTCCCCGTAAGAAGAGCTGCCCAGCGCAAAAGAAAGTTCAGCCTGCGCAGGAATGGCGCTGTACACACGGAAAACTGACGCAAGATGACACAACAAAAAGAGACACAGATTCCTGTCCCACTGACAACAGAAGTGGACAAAGAAGAACACGCAGCGAAATGGGCACAGAAAACAGACAACTGGGAGGGGGGAAGGGGAGAGGAATAAATAAAAATAAATCTTAAAAAAAAACAAAAAAAAAACAAAAATAGGTTTATAGCTACAGGTTTTTTCTCCTGCAGCCAGATATTTTGTCACCAGGACATGATAGATTATTGGGTTATGCACACTGGTTTGTGAAGCACTGCAAAATCCAATGTTGGCTTTTTCACATGAAGGTAAATGCAGGCTGGTTTGACTTGCTTAAGGAGATATTAGAGAAAGCTTTAGAAAGTTTTTAAAACAAAGTGATAGTGACTTATGAGTATATTAATTTCCTGTAGCAAACTAGCAATATTTGGGATTACTGAATACAGCAGTGGTGTTATTTTAATTTTAGTAGAATTGGGGAAAATCAGATAAATATGAGCCAAAGTCATTCACCTCTTTTTTCCTAGGTGGAGAGGTTGATTCTGTGACAAATAACATTTTAAAAATAATTAAAATGGTGATTATCATGATATTTTATCTAATATTATCAGAATACTTTATTAAATTTCCAGGAACTTTATACACTTTTTAAGTAATTATATGAACTTTTTCTCATATAACTTTAATTGACAGAGAAGTAACATATCCCTTCTAATTTTATAACACTTTTAAACACTTTAAATCAACTATTTTATTTGACTTTTTTAAAGGTGAAAGAACAAGTCTTTTCCAATAATTTGAAATAAAAAGATACTTTTCAGGATTTGACTTTAAGAAAGCAGGTTGAATATTATGTTCTTTTTAATATGGTATGACTTCTCTTAAAAACCAAGGAAACATTAAGGTTAAAGTACAAGATGCTATTTTGATAAAACAGACTTTCTTTTTTGTATACTGATTATTCAAAACACTCTTTTTATAAACTTCTACTAAAACAGACTAATGACTTGGGAAACTTTGTCACATTAACAGAAAAGGAACAAAATTTTAGTTTTGCATCATTATATTATTTCAAATTTAAGCTTTTAAATCCTGATAGACACATCAAATCTTATTCAACTTTAACCATAAAAATTCCTTTTCTGCATGCTTTCTGCACTTTTTATATTGATTCAGGTTTGTCCAACAGTTCACAATTTCTTAATAGCCAGTAATTTTTCTTAGGACAAAATTATTTCCTGTTTCCATAATAATAAAAATGCTTTCCATACCCCTACATACATAAGTTACCAAAATGATTTTGGAAACTGTCTCAAAGCAAATCTCTTACAACATGCAATTACCATGATTATATTAATTAACAGATATTTTATTTTAACAGTACAGGAAAAGCTACTTTCTCTGTTGTGCTATGAAAATTTAAGATTCCCAGGGGAATCAAGATTATTGTATTTTTACCACCAGTTTAATATGCAGATAGAGGTGGTTTCTGACAAGTTTTTCTGTTACTAGGTTACGTTTTTGTTATTATTATCAATTCAGTTTCTATTTAATTACTTCTTGGAATTAGCCCCTTAAATATTTTAATTTAAACAATGCTTCTACAAACTTCTTATAATTATCCATAACTACATAGATATAGTCATTTCATCTCAAGACAAAATTCACTTTCACAGAACATATTCTCTTAAACATCAAATTCTGGTCATCACTTCCATAAACCTTTTATTTTTTGATATATTCATTTAAGTTTTGCATTCCATTTCCATATTGTGAAGAAATATAAGCCATTCATTTCAATTTAGAGCAAACGGACTAGGACAAAAAGAGATAAAAGACACTAACAGAAACATAAAGCTTATTATTTTGATTTATAATTCTTACTCCTTTAGTAAGCTTTTTATAGTTTCACATCTCTGATTTTATTGCTTTTAAGGTTTCTTCAGGAATCAGTGTTTCCTGTAATATGCAAGGTTCTTCCTGAAGACTTTTATTAGTAATTAGCAACCAGTTAGGTATATTTGAGCAGTATAGATGCAGTTAAACTCTAATTTAGCAGTTTAGGATTGGGATATAGCAGGAAAATTAGCTGGACACAGAATTCTAGTGGCAAAGTATTTGTTAATAATGGGCTGTATCCTTAGCAAGACTTGGGGGGAAGGGTCTATTAGGGTTGTTAGGAAAAGGGGTATTATTTTTGAATGTCACTTTGATTGGAGTGTGGTGTTTTGTTATGGAGGGGTATTCAGTATCCCATATTACAGGATTTACATGTTCTAGGAGGATGGAGGGGAGATTGGGGTTTGGGGCTGACTGTGGGGTCAAAAGGGGGAGGGGTGATATTTGGGAGTTAAGGATTGCAATAATGATGATGGAATGAAGTTTTATAAGTATGTCTTTCCCTATTAGTGGAGGGGACAGGTAGGTAAAATTAGGAAGGTGTGTGTAAAGGAAATGGTTTCTAAGAGGTAGGCTAAAGGTTGTTTGGAGGAGATTGGACACTTGGCTGTTAACCCCCACAACAGAGATAGATAAATGGACTAGGGAGGGCAGGGCAAGATGATGGATGAGTGAGTGCACCTGATAATCTCTCCTGCAAAGAAGCGGCTGGGCAGCATTGGAAATTCTTTGGGACCAGGCTGTTTCGGGATTTTGCAGGGCAGGAGGTGTCTGGACATCAATTTGGTGGGAAGGTAACAGAGAAAATTTGTGTATAAGATAAAATTGAGGCTCTATTACACGGAGGTGGGGGCTGCACGTGGGGAGATGCTCCCTCCTAGGGTGGGTGGAGCCACAGCACAAGCACCTGGCGGCGATTCCTGGAGGCTCTGCGGTACTTGGAAATTCATAAGCCCTGAGTGGACTACTGGGGGGCTAACAGGGCAGGAGGCCTTCGCAGACCAATTTGGGGAGATAGACGGGAGTTATATTGCGAGGCGGGGAATTTTTGATTGGGGACACAAATAATAGCACCTCTGGCTAGAGCCCCGCTCCCAAGGCCGGCTGCCATCTGCAGTGGCCTTAAATTGCTCACAATGAAGAGACGGCACCAGGAGGCTGTTTCAGGGGCTGGCAGGGTGGGAGACGTCTGGAAGCCGATTAGGGGAATATTTTGTGAAGTGTGGGAATTTCGGATTTGGACACTGATATCAGCGATTCCGGCTAGAGCCCCGCCCCCTGGGCCTGGCTACTGATCTGCAACATCATTAAATTGGCTGCAGTGTAGAGGTTCCCCCAGGTGGCTGTTTCAGGGGCTTACAGGACAGGAGGTGTCCTGAAGGTGAATTGGTGATACAGCCACAGAAGAGACCCTAGTGAGAGGGTGAATTGCGAGTTTCTGACACTAGGTCAGAGTTTGCGGATGTGACCTCCCAAATAGGTCTGGCACCCAGCTGTGGGGATCGCTGAAGACTGTGTTGCACTGCGGTGCTCCCAGGCTCCCTTTTAACCAGATCTGAGGTTGCCAGGTCTGAGTCCCCTAAACCCTGGTGGCCCATACCCCAGAGACTCACACCTCTTGAGTCTGCAATATCACAGACTTTCCATCCCTGAATCCACCATGCCCTGAGATCCATCTGAGGTCCTTGAATGTCCTAGCCCTCAATGTTTGCATTTTTTCTTTTTTGTTTTATTTTGTTTTGTTTTTTTTACTTTTTATTTTTTATTTTATTTTATTTTATTTTTATTTTTTATTTTTTATTCTTTATTGTCCTGATTGCTAACATTGCATTATCTCCTAGTCTTTTCTCCCATTGTATCCCCCATGGTCTTTTTTTTTTTTTTAACAGTTATTAAGTGGGGTTTTTTGTTGTTGCTACTATGGTTGTTCTATATCTTTTTTTCTTTTCCTTACTTGTTCCCCTCCCATTACCCACCCCCTTTTTTCTTTCTTTCTTTCTTCTCTTTATTTTATTCTCTCTTGTCCCTCATTTTCTTCTTATTTTATTTTATCTTAATTATACAATAGGTGCTGTAGGGAACACATCAGGTTTGCTGGGTTTCCTCATCCTCTGTTGCCTCATTTCTGTGTGAATTGATTTTGGCTACCTTTCCCCCACATCTTGCTATCCTCCATCATCTACTGTCTCTCCTATATTCCACCTACCTTTCTTTGATCCCCAAATTGTCTAACTCTTAATTTCTAATACCTTTGTTTTGTTTTCTGTCTTTATCCACTCTTGAAAATATTGTCTTTCTTTTCTCCTTCCCTCTCTCAGGAAAACAATAGCTTTTTAATTCATACCATATTCAATTCCTCCCATATTCAGTCAACTTCCTCATTATAGGTACTCTACCTATGGCTATAACTCTACACAATTTACATGAATCTAATATCCATCCTCGCAGATCTCATATTGTTGCTCTGTTAACATTTATTACCAATACTACTTTACACATTTTCCTTGCTTACACAATTGCTTTTCACTGGCCCTAATACTTTCCTTCAAAGTGAACTCAGCCAGCAATAAGAAATTAGAATAAGAAGAACAAAGTGAAAAAGAGAAGATAAAACACTTATGCAAAAACAACAGCTAATTAATGCCCAAGACTAGACAAAGAAGCTAAGGAACTGATTAAACCTGTCAAGATAAAATGTTGACCACACAGCAACAAAAACCTACAAACCAAACCAGTAATCAGGAAAGCATGGCTGAATCCAATGAACAAACTAAAAACCAGGAAGGGGAGCAGAACTTCGCACAAGTAATTAAAGATCTCAGAACATTTATCACTGACAAATTTAATGAAGTAAAGGAAGAGGTTATCAATATGAAGACAACACTTGGAGGGGAAATTGCAGACATACGCAAAAAGATAACAGATATGATGGGAATGAACACCACACTTCAAGAAATTGAAAATACACTTGCAGTAAATAACAGCAGATTAGAAGAGGCAGAGCAAAGAATTAGTGATGAAGAAGACAGTAATCAGAAATCAAACAGATAGTAGAATTGATGGATAAAATGATAGAAAAAAATCCAGCTAGGACTTGGGGACCTGAATGACAATGCAAAATGCACAAGCGTATGTATTATAGGCATCCCAGAAGGAGAAGAGAAGGGAAAGGGGTCAGAAGGAGTGTTGCAGGAAATAATGGCTGAAAACTTCCCAAATCTATGGAAAGAGACAGATGTACATATCCAAGAAGCACAGCACACCCCAAACATCATAAACCCCAACAGGGCCACCCCAAGACATATAATTGTCATATTACCCAATGCTCAAGACAAAGAGAAAATTCTAAAAGCAGCAAGAGAAAAGAAAACCATCACATACAAGTGAAGCTCCATAAGAGTAAGTGCTGATTTCTCATCTAAAACCATGGAGGCAAGAAGGCAGTGGTATGATATAGTCAACATACTAAAAGAAAAAAATTTCCAACCAAGAATAATTTATCCAGCTAAACTAGCATTCAAAAATGATGGAGAGTTCGAAATATTCACAGATAAACAGAAATTGAAAGAGCATGCCAACAAGAAACGTCCCCTTCAAGAAATTCTAAAGGGAATTCTGCAGGAAGAAAGGAAAAAACAGGACAGGCAGAGTTGGAGGAGAGTGTAAGAGCAACAAAAAAGGCAAAAAGAAGAGGAAAAAACAAACAAACAAACAAACAAAATACTACAAAGACAAGTTCAATCAAAATATGGCAAACATAATTCCTTGAAAGTAATAACACTAAATGTCAATGGATTAAATTCACCTATCAAAAATTGAGACTGGGACATTGGATAAGGAAATATGACACATCTATATCCTGTCTACAAGAGACACATTTTAGACCCACAGATTCATGAAGACTGAAAGTGAATGGTTGGAAAACAATCTTACAAGCAAACAATAACCAAAAAAAGGCAAGAGTAGCTATATTAATATCAGACAAAATGGACTTTAAATGCAAAACAATTGTGAGAGACAAAGAAGGATACTACATATTAGTGAAAGGGACAATCTCTCAAGAAGAACGAACAATCATAAATATTTATGCTCCTAACAAGGGTGCTTCTAAATAAGTGAGGCAAACACTGGAAAAATTAAGAGAAAGAACAGATGCATCTGCAATTATAGTGGGACATTTTAATACACCACTAACAACTCTGGACAGAATATCTCAAAAGAGAATCACTAAAGAAACAAAATTTTTGAACAGTATATTAGAGGAGCTGGATCTAATAGACATATACAGATCATTACACCCAAACACAGCAGGATATACATTTTTCTCAAGCGCACATGGATCATTTTCCAAGATAGACCATATGCTAGGCACAAAGAAAGGTTTAATGAATTCAGAAAGATCAAAGTCATACAAAATAATATCTCTGACAACAGTGGAGTGAAGCTGGAAATCTGCAAGGGCCAGAGGCCCAGATTTCACACCAAAATTTGGAAATTAAACAGCACACTCTTACAAAAACAGTGGGTCAAAGAGGAAATCTCAAAAGAAATCAATGACTACTTTGAAACAAAGGATAATGATAACACAACATACCAAAATTTATGGGATGCAGCAAAAGCAGTACTGAGAGGGAAATTGATAGCCATAAATTCATACATCAAAAAAGAAGAGCAAAAATTGAAGAACTAACTGCACATTTGGAGGAATTAGAAAAAAAAACAACAAAGTAATCCCACAGGAAGAAGGAGTAAATAACAAAGATAAGAGCAGAACTAAATGAAATAGAAAATAAGAAAGCACTTGAAAAGAAAAACAAGACCAAGAGCTGGTTTTTTGAGAAGATCAATAAAATTGACAAACCTTTAGTGAGACTAACAAAGAAAAAAAGAGAGAAGATGCAAATACACAAAATTAGAAATGAGAAAGGAGATATCACCACTGACCTCACAGAAATAAAGACTATCATAAGAGGATACTTTGAAAAACTATATTCCAACAAAATGACAATTCAGAGGAAATGGACAAATTCCTAGAAACACATAAGCAGTCTATATTGACGAAAGAATAAATTGATGATCTTAACAAACCAATCACAAGTAAAGAGAAAGAAACAGTCATTAAAAACCTCCCAACTAAGAAGAGCCCAGGCCCAGACGGCTTCACAGGTGAATTCTACAAAACATTCCAGAAAGAACTAACACCAATCCTGCTGAAACTCTTCCAAAAAATCAAAACAGAAGGAACATTGCCTAACTCCTTCTATGATGGCAACATTACCCTAGTATAAAAGCCATACAAAGACACCACAAGAAAGGAAAATTACAGACAAATTTCTCTAATGAATCTAGAAGCAAAAATACTTTACAAAATACTTGCTAATCATATTCAACAACACATGAAATGAAGTATACACCACGACCAAGAGGGATTCATTCCAGGTATGCAAGGATGGTTCAATATAAGAAAATCAATCAATGTAATACACCATATAAACAGATTGAAGGAAAAAAATCACATGATTATATCTATAGATGCAGAAAAAGCATTTGACAAAATACAGCACACTTTCTGGATAAAAACACTCCAAAAGATCAGAATACAAGGAAAATTGTTGAACATGATAAAGAGTATATATGAAAAACCTACAGCCAACATCAATTATAATGGAGAAATCCTAAAATCCTTCCCTCTAAATTCAGGAACAAGACAAGGATGTCCACTCTCTCCCCTTCTATTTAACATTGACTTAGAAGTACTTGCTTGAGCACTGAGGCAAGAACCAGATATAAAGGGCATTCAAATTGGAAAGGAAGAAGTCAAAATTTCATTATTTGCAGAAGACATGATCCTATACATAGAAAACCCTGAGAGGTCTACAACAAAGCTTCTAGAACTCATAAATGAGTTTAGTAAAGTCGCAGGTTATAAGATCAATGCACAAAAATCAGTAGCATTTCTGTACACCAATAATGAGCAAGATCAGGAGGAAATCAAGAAAGAAATATCATTCACAATAGTAAATTAAAAAATCAAGTATTTAGGAATAAATTTAATTAAAGATATAAAAAACTTATACACCAAGAACTATACAAGATTGTTCAAGGAAATCAAAGAAGACCTAAATAAATGGAAGAATATTTCCTGTTCATGGATAGGAAGACTAAATATTATTAAGATGCCTATCCTACCAAAACTGATCTACACATTCAATGCAATCCCAATAAAATAAACACAGCCTTCTTTAAGGAACTAGAAAAACTATGAAATTTATTTGGAAAGGAAAGAGGCCCCAAATAGCCAAAGACATATTGAAAAAGAAAAACAAAATTGGAGGAATCACACTACCTGGCTTCAAAACATATTACAAAGCTACAGTAGTGAAAACAGCATGGTATTGGCATGAGGAGAGACACACGGACCAATGGAATCTAATTGAAAGTTCTGATATAGAACCTCATATATATGGCCATATAATATTCGATAAAGCCACCAAACCCTCTTAACTGGCAGAGAATGGCCTATTCAACAAATGGTGCCGGAGAACTGGATATCCATATGTAGAAGAATGAAAGAGGATTACCATCTCAAACCTTATACATAGATGAACTTAAGATGGAACAAAGACATAAATATAAGAGTCAAGACCATAAAGACCTTGGAAAGCTGTGTGGGGAAACATCTACAGGACCTTGTAATAGGAAATGGTTTCATGAATATCACACCAAAAGCATGAGCAGCAAAAGAACAAATAGATAAATGGGACTTCCTCAAAATTAAAGCCTTCTGCACCTCAAAGGAGTTTGTCAAGAAAGTAAAAAGGGAACCCACACAATGGGAGAAAATATTTGTCATCCATATATCTGATAAGAGACTTATAACTTGCATATATAAAGAACTCCTATATCTTGAAAATAAAAAGACAAACAACCCATTTAAAAAATTGGAAAAAGATTTAAACAGACACTTCTCCATAGAAGAAATACAAATGGCTAAAAAGCACATGAAAAAATGCTCCAAATCTCTAGCTATCAGGGAAATGCAAATCAAAACTACAATGAGATGTCATCTTACTCCCATAAGATTGGCAGCTATGAAAAAAACAGAAGAATACAAATGCTGGAGAGGTTGTGAAGAAATGGGAACACTCATCCACTGCTGATGGGAATGCAGAAGGATCCAACCATTCTGGAGGACAGTTTGGCGGTTTCTCAAAAAACTAACCATAGATTTGCCATATGACCCAGCAATACCATTGCTGGGTATATACCCAGCAGAACTGAAAACAAGGACACAAACCGACATATGCACACTAATGTTCATAGCAGCATTATTCACTATCGACAAAAGTTGGAATCAACCCAAATGCCCATCAACAGATGAGTGGATCAATAAAATGTGGTATATACATACAATGGAATACTACTCGGCTTTAAGAACAAACACACTACAAACACACGTGATAACATGGATGAATCTTGAGAACCTTATGTTGAGTGAAGCAACCCAGGCACTGAAGGACAAATACTACATGACCTCAATGATATGAAATAAGCAAGCTGCCTCAGAGAGCTAGAGACTGGAAGATAGGCTTACAGGAAATCGGGGGATGGAGGAAGGATGTGAGCTGACGTCTGCAGGGGTGGAATCTATGATGAGCTGGTGGTAAGTATGAGCAGAAAGAAGAGATAAAATGGGGGCAAGGGGTTGCCTTTGTGTGGGGCTTTGCGGGTTTGAGGGGGGCTGGGGATGGGCGGATGGGTAATATTGCCCGAAAAATTGGTGAGAGGGAGGGGCAACATACGAACATAGGAGATTGTCAGGTGTTGGTTGAGAGTAAAATGCTGAGAAAACCGTATCAAAATATAATTAGGAGGGTTACCTGTTTAGGACACTCGGAGCAGATGGTCTGATGTGGGACGGACTCCTGGGGAATGTCTGAATGCTTATTTTGCCAGGGTGGGTTGTGCCATTGGGTAGAGACCCAAGTAGTGAGAGTTGGGGTGGACCCACATCCTGGGGAGGATGAATGCCATCAAATAGAAGGAACTGTATCTCTTGAGCAAAGGGTGGCTTCCAGGGCATTAGGGCAGTTGAGCAAGTCAGGCCCTGATCACTGTTGCAAGTATCTCTGGACATGGCTCCTTGGGATATGGAGATTGGCTGTTGCTGTGGGCCCCAAGGGGAGGGGTAAAGGGATGTTAAATGGATGGAACCAAGGTAAACATGGGGGCAGGAGAGGAGTTTCATGAGAGTATGCAAGGATGGATATAAAATGTGTAATATTACACCAAAAACATACAGGGGATGATAGACTAATAATATAAACCATAATGTAAAACATAGGATAACTAAAAAATTTAGAAAACTGTATATCCTAAAGTATGGACCACAATGTAAGCACAGATGTCACCTTGTTTGAAAGCTATTATCTTGGAGTCTGTACATCAGTTTCAGTAAATATGATATGAATAAGTTTAAAGATATTGCTGTGGAAGGGAAAAAGTTTTATGGTGGATGTATGGGAGTACTGTATATTGTATATATGAATTACTGTGATCTAAGGCTCTTGTGAAGAGAAGCTCAATAATTAGGAAAAAAGAAAAGAAAAAGATAGGATGTAGAATTTTTCCAAATCAATATGTATTCTATATCTAACCGTTGAACTCATAGCTATCTTCCATTTTACTAGTAAGGAAACCTGACATTATATTGGGCTTCACTTTTCAGGAAGTTTTGGATCACAGAGTGGTTCAACAATGGCAGTGGAAGAATACTGGTATGGGATGTTATTGACAGGTGATATATGGTTGACAGGGAGTTATACAGGGCATGTGTCCAGGGCACATGGAAATGTTTGGATATACTCATAGTGGAAACAATTAAAAACAACAGCTGGGGGGGGGTATTGGGTTTCTGGCCAGGTGGGGGCTCTGTTGTGGTCCCTAGGTGAGCAGCAGCAGTTCCCCAGGTGCAACGGTAAGGACCAGGAAGGAATGAGGGTCCAACAGTGAGCCCCTGATACTAATGACTATGCTTGTGAGCCTATACACCTGAAATAAGAAAAAGGCCTAGTTCAGCACTGTGCCTAAGAGTTCCCTCCTGACAGCCTCCGTGTTACTCAAATGTGGGCAGTCTCGAAGCCAAACTCAGCATGTAAACACAACGCCTTCCCCCCCAGCGTGGGACATGACACCCGGGGATTTGCCTCCCTGGCACTGAGGGATCACTACCAAATACCAGCTGATGATGCAACTAGAAAATGACCTTGAATTAAAGTTTCAACGTGGACCAGCAGAATATCCCTGTCTACATATAATAACAGGAGTTTAAAATGCTGTTTGACTTAATGTAAGGGGGAAATGGAAAGGACAAATGAGTTTATATGGCTATGAGTCTCTAAAAAAGAGTCTGGAGGTTGTCAGAAGGATTGCGCTTATGCACATGTGAGCAGAGTCTCAGAGACAGATAAAGTAGATACAACCCCAGGTATTAGTTCTTTTGAGGCCTAAAAAGACCCACGGGTTCTATGGCCATGGCAGATGGGGTTCACTGCCATGTCAGTTGGCCCTTCTTTGGAGCTGGTGTTTCTGCGTGATGGAACTGGACTCAGATGGGATCTCTTTTCACAAGACTTTCATGCTACTTTACTGGAATTGTAGTTGGTCTTGGGCTTTAAGATATATTTAGGGGATTTGAATCTCTGGACTGACAATTTGATAGCCACGCCCTGAACCTCAACAGACTTCAACTCCTACACTCTGATTTATTGGACTTACCACACTCAGCTAACATGGAGTTGAAGAATGTCAACCACCACACCACGGAGCCTAGAGTGCCTACAACTGAAAGCAGGAGGATTGCATCCAGTATCCATGTGGAATCTAAGCCCCCTCTTGACGTAGATGTGCAATGAACACAACCAATCCAAGGTCCACAGAGAAAATGTGGCATTGGTGTGGGAAGGGTGGCCATAGTGGCTGCTGGGTGTGGGGAATGGGAGGAAGAGATGAGATGGGGAGGCGTTTTCGGGATTTGGAGTTGTCCTGGGTGGTGCTTCACGGACAATTATGGGACATTGTAGATCCCCCCAGGGCCCACTGGATGGAACATGGGAGAGTGTGGGCTATGATGTGGACCACTGACTATGGGGTGCAGCGATGCCCAGAGATGTACTTACCAGGTGCAATGGATGTGTCATGATGATGGGAGAGAATGTTGCTGTGGGGGGAGTGGGAGGTGGGTGTGGTGGGGTTTAATGGGACTTCATATTTTTTAATGTAATATTTTTTTAAAAATGAATTTTAAAAAAACATAGTACAAAGCTATAGTAGTGAAAACAGCATGGTATTGGCACAAGGATAGACACACTGACCAATGGAACCAAATTGAGAGTTCTGATATAGATCCTCATACATATAGTCATACAATTTTCAATAAAGCCACCAAACCCTCTCAACTTGGGGAGAATGGCCTATTCAACAAATCGTGCCTGGAGAACTGGATATCCATATGTAAAAGAATGAGAGAGGATTACCAATTCATACTTATACAAAAATAAACTCAAGATGGATCAAAGACCTAAATATAAGAGCCAAGACCATAAAGACCTTGGAAAGCAATGTAGGGAAGCATCTACAGGACCTTGTAGTAGGAAACGGTTTCATGAACTTCACACCTAAAGCACAAGCAGCAAAAGAACAAGTAGATAAAAGGGACTTCCTCAAAATTAAAGCCTTCTTCCCCTCAGAGGAGTTTGTCAAGAAAGTGAAAAGAGAGCCTACACAATGGGAGAAAATATTTGGTAACATGTATCTGATAGGAGATTTGTATCTTGCATATATAAAGAATTCCTATATCTTGAAAATAAAAAGACAACCCATTTAAAAAATGGGAAAAAGATTTGAACAGACAATTCTCCAAAGAAAATAAGCAAATGGCTAAAAATCACATGAAAAAATGTTCAGAATCACTAGCTATTAGGGAAATGCAAATTAGAACAACAGTGAGATACCATCTTACTCCCATAAGACTGGCAGCTATCAAAAAATCAGAAGACTTCAATTGTCGGAGAGGATGTAGAGGAATGGGGACACTCATTCACTGCTGGTGGGAATGCAGAAGGATCCAGCCATTCTAGAGGACAGTTTGGCAGTTTCTCAAAAAACTAGCTATAGATTTGCCATATGACCCAGCACTGATGGGTATATACCCAGAAGAACTGAAAACAAGGACACAAACTGATATATGCCCACCAATGTTCATAGCAGTGCTATTCACTGTTGCCAAAAGTTGGAATCAACCCAAAAACCCATTAACAGATGAACGGATAAATATAAAATGTGGTATATACATACAATGGAATACTATTCAGCTATAAGAACAAATACAGTACAAACACATGTGATAACATGGATGAATCTTGAGAACCTTTTGTTGAGTGAAGCAACCCAGGCATTGAAGAACAAATACTACATGACCTCTCTGATATGAAATAAGTAAACCAAGCTGCCTCAGAGAGCTAGAGACTGGATGATAAACTTAAAAGAAGTTGGGTGGTAGAGGAAGGTTGTGAGCTGACACCTATTTGGGTGAAATATATGATAAGTTGGAGGTAAGCATTTGTACAGGGAAGGGATAAAATGGGGGCATAGGGATAACTTTGGGTGGGGCTGTGTGGGCCTGAGGGATCTAGGGATGGGAGAATGGGTCAGATGGCTCAAGAAATTGGGTGGAGGGTGAGGGGAACATTTGAACATAGGAGATTGTCAGATATGTGGTTGAAATTATAATGTACAGAAAACTCTTTAGAAAATATAATACTGAATTTTACCTGTTTAAGATGTTTAAGGTGGGGCATTTGACACAGGGCAAACTTCTAGGCAGTGTGTGAGTGCTCATTTTGTCATAGTGGGTTTTATCATTGGGTAGAGACCCATACAATGAAAGTGAAGGTATACCCACATCCTGCGGAGGACTGATGTTCTCAAACAGAGGGAATTGTATCTCTCGAGAGAATTGGTGGCTCCCAATGGGTTAGGGCAGTCAAGTATGTCAAGCCCTCAACATTGTTGCAAGTATATCTGAATATGATACTTCAAGTAATGAAGATTGATTTTCATGGTGGGCCCTGAGGGGAGGGGGAAAGATCACAGGAATTCACATATACGATATATGGTACTCCCATATATCCAACATCAAACCCTTTGTCCCTTTCCCAACAATGATCTTTTTACATGTTCATATTATATTTGCTGCAGCTAATGTACAGATATTGAAACAACAGCTTTCAAACACGAATCCATTTGGGTTTACACTATGGTTTATATTTTAAACTATACAATTTTCTAAATTTTTAGTTATCTTATGTTTTACATTATGGTTTTAGCCTATAGACTTTTATACATTTTTTGGTGTAATTTAACATGTCCTATATCCATCATTGCATGATCTTGTGGAACACTTCCATTGTCCCACAGTTACATTATTCCATCTGTTCAACACCTCTTTCCCCTGCCCTCAGGGCCCACCATAACAATCATTCTTCCTTACTTGAAGGACCATATTCAGAGATACTTGCAACAATGTTGAGGGCTTGACATACTCAATTGCCCTAACCCATTGGGAGCCACCAATTCTCTCGAGAGATACAATTCCCTCTGTTTGAGAACATCAATCCTCCCCAGGATAAGGGTATTCCTTTACTTTCATTGTATGGGTCTGGGGCATTGGACATATCCATCCCAGGGTCCATAGGATGAAGGAATAGAAATATGGATTAGAGTGGACTTACTGGTGTTCTGCTGGGGAACTATTGTGATTAATAATGGAAGAAATTTGTAGCATTGATGTGGAGAAAGTGGTTACGGTAGCTGCTGATGGTAGGAAGACGGAAGAAGAGATATGGTGTGGGGGTATTTTCAGGATTTGGAGTTGTCCTAGGTGGTTCTGCATGGACAGATGCTGGACATTGTGTGTCCTGTTATGGCCTACTGGGCGGACTGGGGGAAAGTGTGGACTACAATGTGGACCACTGTCTATGTAGTGCAGCAGTGCTCCAGAATGTATTCACCAGGTACAGTGGATGTGCTGCAATGATGGAAGAGGTTGTTGATGTGGGAGGGGTAGTGTAGGTGGGTTGGGGGTATATGGGGACCTCATATTTTTTTAATGTAACATTTAAAAGATAATAAAGTAGAAAAAATATATATACCTAGATTATTTTTTCTGTATTTTGTTATACCTTTTTTGTTATATCATTTGTTGGAAAGGGTATCATTTCTCCCTTGAATGGCCTTTATTCCTTTGTCAAAAGTAGGAGCCTTGACTGTATTCATGTGGACATACTTCTTTTCTCTCAGTTCTTTCCAATTATCTACTTGTCTATTGTTTGACCAATGCCACACTTTTTTAATTTCTATGGCATTATAGTAAGTTTAATTACAGATTTCTTATATTAAATCAATCTTGACTTCTTTGAATAAATCCTACTTGGTTGTGCTCTATAATACTTTAAATATACTGTTGGATTTGCTTTGCTAGTGTGTTCAGGATTTTGTATACAGATTCACAACTATTGTCTAGTTTTCTGGTGCATTTGTTGATATCAGGATATTGATGGCCTCATAAAATGAGTTATGAATTTTCTCTCTTCTTCTATTGCTTGGAATAGTTTGAAAAATATTGGTGCTAAATTTTCTTGGAATATTTAATACAATTCACCAGTAAAACCTTCTGGTCCTGGACTTTTCTCTGTTGGGAAATTTTTGATTACTCATTCAATCTCTCATTCTTGGATTCCAAGTGTCTCATGAGACACATCTTTCATTTCCTTCAAGATTCTCTCTGACTTTGTCTTTTGACAGTTGGATTATAGTATTTGTTAGCTAAGATCTCTTTGAGGTAATTTCACTTGAAGTTCTTTGAGCTTTTTGAATGTCTAGGTATATGTCTGTAGCAGTTTGATATTATTGATGAATTCCAAAAAGAAATATTGGATTATGTTTGTAAACTGGTCTTTTCATCTGGCATATGAGATTATATTGGATTCAGAGGTTTACTTGATTAAGTAAACATCTTGGGTCAGTAGGGCATTGAGTACTGCAACTTGGTGGGTGGGGACTTGTAGATAAAAGGCATGGCAAAGGACAGAGTTGAGGGTTTTTGATGTTGGAGTTTTGATGTTTGAGTCTGATGCTGAAGCCTTAAGCTGGAGCCCCAGGAAGTAAGCACACAAAGGAAAGAGAAGCAAGTCCCAGGAAGGAAGGAATCCATGAAGCCTGAAACCTCACAGACATTGGCAGCCATCTTGCTCCAACATATGAAAATAGATTTTGGTGAGGGAAGTAATTTATGCTTTATGGCCTGGTATCTGTAAGCTCCTACCTCAAATAAATACCCTTTATAAAAACCAACCAATTTCTGGTATTTTGCATCAGCACCCCTTTGGCTGACTAATACAAGGTCTTTAATTTAATTTATTAATTTCTCTTATTTTGTCATATATTCTGCCTAGCTATTTCTCTCTTACCTGTTCTGGGACACCGTTATGATAATTTCTGTAAAGTTGGTGATCTCCTATGAAGTGCCTTAGGCCTGTTTAATTTGCTTCATTCTTTTTCCCTCCTCTTCAGACTCAAGCACATCAATTAATTGTCTTCAAGTATGCTGATTATCTTTTGTTTCCTTGTTTCTTTAAGCAGTTTTATAATTTTAGTTTTATTAGAGAAAATGTGAGCTTACAGAAAAATCATGCATAATGTGCAGAATTCCCATATATCACCCCTCCATCAACACCTAACCATTGTTGTGGAAAATTTGTTACAGATTATGAAAGAACGTGATCAGACTATTACCACTAAATATGGGTCATAGTGTACACTTGGTATATTTTTTCCATATGCTAGTTATTATTACTGAGGGGGTGTTCATTTCATGTGTCTGTGTCTTGCCTGTGTCCTGACGTCCCTAGGGCTCTCAGGAATACTTTGTTTGTGGCTTTCTTTAATGTAGCATTTTGTGTAGTCTGGTTGAGACATGCATAAGTTTAACCTTCAGAATTACCTCCTGGCTCACTTTGAAATCTCTTAACCATAAAAATTCTGTTTTATTTAATATCTCCCCCTTTGAATCAAGGTCATTCTTCAAATACATTGCTGATTAATGCTTGAGAATAATGCCTTGGTGCCAGTGAGGTGCATCCCTGGGAGTCATGTCCCATGTTGCAGGAGGAAGTTAGTGAGTTTATTTGCACTGTTTGGATTAGAGGGAGGCCACATTGAATAGCAAGGAGGATTTCAGAAGGAAAATGTAGTAGGATTTCCCAGGAACTTATATTTTCTTGAAGTATTTTACTGTCTCATCATTGATTCAAGTATTCTTTTATGTCCTTGAAAGTTTTATAATTTTCTTTATATAGGCTCTAGACATTTCTTGTTAATTCTTTGAATTTTAAAATCTTTAGTAGCTATTATAACAGATATTTTTTCAACCGTTTTATGCTTTTTTATTGCCTATTGTTAAAATACCAGAGAGCTATTGATTTGGGAATTTTTATCCTGGGGCTGGCCACTTGGAAAAGACTCTTGCTGGAGTTTGCCATAGGAAGGAATGAGGAAGGGCAGTAAAGGTGATTAGGATTAAGGCAGGATGAGACATGAGAACCATCATTACCCAAAGTTATGGAAAGATACTCCCTGTCATTAGCAAATATTTTTTATGCAGGAAGACCCCTGGCTTTGTGACTTTATTATCAACTCTTAATATCTTCCTGTCCCTAGAAGCTAGCATTTCTGAGAGCCAGATACTGTGGACAAGGATGGAGGAAACAAGCAGTTTAGATCCTGAGAGGGCCCAGGAATGTCTATGAAGTGAGGGATTCTTACTAAACTGAGAAATTAACCACAAATGGCATGAATTTAAATCAAATGAACCAAGCCCACTTCCTGAAGATCTCCTGGTAACAGGGATGTTTGATCATCCAGAGTAATTGCTCTACACACTTATTTTTCATGTGCTCTATTCTAGGCTGATGTTTAATTTAATGTCTTACACTTATTGCTACATCAATAAAAGACAATTTCATTGAAATTCATTTAAGTTGTTTTTCAGGATTTCTCTTCTAGGTACATTTCAGTAAGAATTTTAACCTGTTCATTCTTAATATTTTCTCAGTTGCAAACCTAGAAAACCTTAGGGAAAAAATACACATGTGCACACACGTATGACACTTAGCAGAAATCTCAGGAATTCAGGGTTTTTTTTCTGTTGGTCAGTGAAACTCCTGCTTCAAGGTGGATGTCCAGAATCCCCACTTTCACACTTATAAAGATCTCCCAATTAGCATTCCTTTGTGTCTCTGAAATTTTGTGCCTTAAAGACTAAGCTTACTGAATGCACTGTACAATGTATGGTCTATCCAGTGGAGGTGAAGGGTTGAGGTGTGACTGAAAGACTTTATCACGCTGTTCATTCTTATTTGACTTCTAGGCTGTTTGAATTCTCCAGTGGTGATGCAGATGATATCTTAGAGTGAAACCTTTCCCACACAGTCATATAGACTTTGGTGAAGGTGAATATTTAAGCCTGAAGTAAAGTCCCTGACATACTACTCACATTTATAAGGTTTCTCTCCTATGTGAATACACTGATGAGTACAAAGGAATGAACCTTGAAAGTCTTTCCACACACATTGCATTTATAGGCCTTCATGCATGTATGGACTCAAGTGAATTCAGTGATTTGAACTCTGAGGATTTGCTTTAGTAATCACCTCTGTAGGGTTTTTCTCCATGGTGGACTCTCTTATGAAGTCTGAGGTGGAAGCTCTGGTTGAAGACCTTATCACATTCATTACGCACATGTTGGTTCTCTCCTCTGTGTGGACTCACTTATGAATGTGGAGTCTGAGCTTTGCCTCAGGCTCACACCATATGGGCTGCTTTCCCTTGTGGACTCTCTGAAAAACATGAAGGCTGGTTGTGGTACTGAAGGCCTTGTCACACCACTCACATTTATAGGGTTTTTCTCCCATGGGGACACACTGATGAATACAGAGATTGGTGCTCTGACTAAAGTTCTTACCCCAGACTCCAAATTTATATGACTTCTTATCTTATGAAGGTCTGATCTATTTTTTAACTCTTTCCCACAGTCCTCCCATCTTTAGGGTTTCTCTTTTGTATCAGTGCCTTGTTGTTCACGAAGATTCCAAAAGGAGTCCTCAACTCCCTGACCACATTTATACCATTCCTCTTCTGCTGAAATTCTCTCCTATCTAAGAATGCCTGTGCTATTTTTCAGAATTGTTCTGTGGTTACTGCATTTATTGGGTTTCTCTTCTGTGTGGGCATTCTTATGACTATAAAAGATAAACTAAGTCTCCTAGCTGTAAATGTTATTATCATCTTGAGAGCTGCAGGGAATCTTTGAATGGGCTATGGTGGCCAAATATTTAGCCCATAAACAATGCAAAGGCTTGCTCGACTAAGTCAGATAGATGTTGGTTTTGGAGTTTCTCTAAACCACTTTCCATGAGAGGGCTTCACCACATATTATACTCCCACAAGATGTCTTGGGTTACAAAGTGATCCTTACATCCCTGAAAAGTCTCTCAGTACTCCACAGGATTGTGGGTGAGTATCAGAGCATGAGCTTTCCAAGGTACAGACTCTTGCGTTCACTCTCCTGATGGTTCACACCATTCTTTTGGAAATCTTGTCCATTTTTGGTGTGAGGAAGATCCAGTTCTGAATATCTGGAGCCTTTAAAATTACCCAAAACACTGTATAGAGTCAACTTTATAAAACTCATCATATATTATATGAAAAACAAACAAAATTTACTTAACGTATGTCCATAACATATCTTATAGCTCTATGGCATACATAAATATACTAAAGTGTTACAATAACAATATGTATTTCCCATTTCAGCACATCATATATTATTTATAGAGAATATTATAATAACAACTAACATTTATTTAGCACTTATTAGGTGCTTTCCCCAGTGCATTCGTGCGCTTTTTGGAAGGCCTCCCTACCTTAGCCCAATGTCACTTGCCATCACTTGCATGCTGCAGTTGCCTAATGGATGGGTGCTTTGTATGAAGATCTTCCCTGGCAGTGACTGAGTCTTCCTCATTCCCTAGGTACCTAGAAGTATCCCCGTGTTTTCTTGGGCAGGACCAAAGATGGCACCAAGTTGGCTCTCTCACAGAAGGTCTTCTGGTGTCATGGAAAATCTTCCTCCTATCCCTTATCTCCCAATATGGATCTGTGGAACCAATGGTGTGAAGGGATGATCCCCAGTTGAGCCCCTGAGACATGCAGAAATGTCTCTCATTCTTTTGGACAGCCCACCTTTCCTGAGTACCTATTCTGTGCCAGGCACAGACCCACTACTGTGAAACAGAGAGAGAAGACTTGGTCTCTACTTGATTAGCTCACAGTCTGTCAGTGCAAATAACCCATATTAACAAACAAAAATTGCTTAGAGCAAAGAATTAAGTAAGTCTGCATATGTGCTATAACAATACAAAGTTGACTATGTTGCATGCAAAAGCTTCTTTTGAATTATTAAGTACTTTATAACTATAAGGCAATAAATGATAAGATTAATTCTGTCACAAATTAACTCTGAGAAGGTTTCTACCAGTATCTAGTAAAATCTAGTCATTCAAGACAACATTTACTTAGTGTTTATTTGAGCTAGATTCTGGGACAGGCACTAAGGACACAGGAATAATTAATCTGATTCTTACTTTGAGATGTTTGACAGTCCATTGGGAGACAGGCAGGACATTATATTGTTTGATAGGTACTCTAACAGAGGCATTTCATCTGCAGTGGGAACACAGAAAACACTGACCTTGCCTGGAGGCAAGTATCAGGCAGGCTTCCTGGAGGTGGTGACATTTAGCAAGGCCCTGATACATAAAACAAGTTATTGAAAGATGGAGAGAAGGGGAGGAAGAACATTTCTCACTCAAGGCATGGGAAAGGGTTGGTTTGGCTAGCAAGTGTTTGTGTGAATGTGAGTTTTGGAGAAGGGGCAGGAAAGGACAATCCAAAGAAGAAATTGCTTATTATAATAGTTTTCCTTCAATCCAAGAGCAAGTAGAAAATTAATGAGCATATATAAAATCTAAATTTGAAAAACAAGATAGATTTTATAGGTATCTAATAAATTCCTTTAAGCATATTAAAAAGGCAGTACATTCAAAATTCACAGAAGAGGATCATATCTCAAACCACAAAGTAAACCTCTCATTATTTCCTAAATAACAACTGCCTTCTCTAACCACAGTGCAGTAAAACTGGAAATGAATAATAAAAATAAAACAGAAAGACATTTCTAGACAAAAATGAAAAACATTAAATTATTGTGGGGTCAAAAAATACTCAAAACAAAATTTCAGAATTTCTTGAAATCATGATTATGGAAACATGGCATATTTGGGATTCAACTTTAACAGATAATCAGAGTAAATTTTAAAGTCTTAAATTCCTATGTCAGTAAAATCAATCCATAACAAGGCCAGAAGCCCAAAGTCCAGATGCCTACAGAATGGTTCCATCGGGAGCTCTGAGGGAGAGTCCCCTGCAAGTCCTGCTCCTGACTCCTGGTATGCCCAGCCGTCCTCGTGGCTTCTTGGACTGTGGACACATCCCTGCAGTCCCTGCCTCCATGTTCTGCTGGCCTAATCTGTGTCACCGTGTCTCTCTCTCCACACAGTGTTCCCCTCTGTGTCTTCTTTTCTCTCTCATAAATATGTTCTATTATTGAATGGAGGGCCACCCTGACCCTCATTCATTAGGTCCAGATAGCGTCAGTTCCATAACTCCCTTGTCATTTAAGGTGATATTAGCAGGTCCTGGGTGGACATAAAATTTGGGAGAATCATTCAACCCACTACAACATACAATGGAATATTAATCATAAAAAAGACTGCAGTACTGATACATGCTAACACTGTTTAGAAAAGGTTTAGGTTAAATAAAATGGGAAACTCTTGGAGGCGTAATCCATTCCATGGTATATGACACAGTGAAAATTCACAACTGAACCCGAGGCCTGATCCTCAGGAGCACCTGCTTGTCCCTACGCCTCCTCCTGCTCTGGAGCTGTCTCTGGCTCCTCTCACTGGGGCACATGGGCCAACCTTTCTCCACTTGGGGAATGGCTCTGTGCAGAAGGGTTTATTCTCGCTATTTAAGAATGAGGGATCTAAAGCCAGGGATTCAAAGTCAGAGCCCAGATCCCTCAGACAGATGGTGGCAGTCAGAGGTGAGCCCAGACACCCGTCAGGGCAGCCCTGTGACCTCCTTCCTCATGGACCCACCTCCTCTATGTTCCAGGTGGTGGTGTGTGTCCATGATTAGCAGAGGTGGAAGGGGACATTGCCAGCCTGGTACCAGAGGTGGTTCTGTCTGCCTGGCAGGGCAGAGGGGGTTGAGTTCAGGGATTATTACCTGGTCCCAGCTCCTCAGAGCACAAGTTCATCTTTTCTACTGGAATGAAGACATGAAGAGTAGGGGGAGGTGCACATTGTGGCCCACCTGAGAGAGGCAGGCACCCGCACCCCCTAGCCACCCCCTGGCAAAGATGGGACCAGCCCCAATCCACTTTACTCTGTGCCCTGAGGTCTGGCTATTCTGTAGGCACAGGTGTCCACATTGTGGGTGAATACAGTGTCCAGTGGGGGGACATGACAGGACCTGCAGAAGACAGAGTTCGGGCCTTCCCAGAACAGAGGGTTGAGGTTGGCTCATGGTCCATGTCCACAGCCAGAGAGAACCTTCCAGGTTTTTCTGCCCTTAGCCTGGGAGAAGGTGAGATCTGTGCAGCAGGGATGTTGAGAAATTTCAGGTCCTGCCTTCAAGGAGCTTGCAGGGGGGAGCAGAAAGAGGCTCCTGGAAGTGGACACCAGTGGAGAACTGGAAGAGGTAGGCTTGTGCTGCTCAGCCTTAGCTCAGCAGAGAAGGAGGGAGAGCCCACCACACTCCTACCTGGGCTCAAGCATCAGGCTCAGTGAGCTCCGTGGGACCAGCCCCTTCCAGATCCACTGAGGGTCCTTCTCAACCTTGGCTCAGGCACCTGGGGGCTAGCGCTCTCTGTTATCCCACCCTCGGGCCTGGGCCCCAGACATTTATTGCACAAATGGCATGGAACTCAATTCCTGGACCCAACCAGGATGTAGGGCTCCTTCCAGAAACGAGCCAGACATGAGGCCAGGGCAGCTCCATGAATGCACAGAAGGGCCTGGGGGTGGGTTTGGGGATGATCTGGAGGGAATGGTCAGTGACAGAGTCCAAGCAGGGAGCCCTCAGGCCCTGGGCTGTCATGACCATGTCTGAGCTTTTGCAAATACAGCTGCAAATATTGCCAGGGAACAGCAGAATTTTGAGTAACTACAGCTTTCACAGTTTGGGTGATACAACTTTAATAAAAAGAATACAAAATTATGCATACAAAATGCCTTCAGCCCCCTGCAGTGGGGCCCCTGAGAATGAAGCTTCATGTCCTCCCTAGTCAATGCCTCTCTCCCCTCACCATGACAGTCCAACACCATCCCACAGACTCCTGGGCTGCACAGCACACCTTTCTTCGCACAGCCCACAGGTCAGGCCTTCTCTTCCCTCTACATCCATCCCAACACCTGGACAATGCCTGGTGAGTTGCTTGTGGCATTACTCTTCCAAGAAGCCTGCTTTGATTTCTGCCCCTCTGGAGTGGGTGCCTTTCCTTGTTCCCCTAACAATCCTCCTCATCTCTAAGCCATCATTTCCCATGTTGTCATGATGATCTCTGCTACCTCCCCAGGTCTAAGTGCAAGGAGGACAGGGACAGTGCCTGCCCATGTCTCCCCAGGTGACTGGCACCTAGGGACCACTCAAAAATGTTGAACGACAATGTCAGTAGGAGGTAGATGAAAATCACCAGCTTGGGGCTCAGTCCCAAAATCACCCTCAGCAGTGGGGTTGGGAGCAAGTCACTCCACCTCCCTGGGCCCAAGGACTGAGAATTAAATAGCATTAGGTTAGGCAGCCCTGCTGGGCACTGACTTTCCTAAACATCTTCTTTGCAAGTAGTCAGCTCTGGGCCTTGCAGCCAGCATTCCCACCCTGGGAGGAGGCAGTTGGCCATCACAGCACCCCACTTTGCAAAGAAGGTCACTGAGACAGGCCTCCCTGTCCCTGGTTGATGCTCAAGGATCCTTCTTGGATGGGGGGTGGATATGTGCCCACTAAGCTTCTCCAGCCATAGGAAGCCTTTGCTCTGAAAAGACACCCTGCTGGACCTGTCCCCCAAGTTCCTCTCAGTCACCAGGTCAAGAAGAGATGCAGCCCTCAATAGCATGGAGGCAATAGCACTCAGCCTGTGCCTGAATGATTCTGGGTTCTGCCCTGGGTGGCCCCGAGCAGACACCTGACCTCTGTTTTCTCATCTTGTAAAAGGGCACGATTTGTGAGGACTCACTGGGATAACGCCCTGTACACAGGCTCTCAGTATAAGCAGGTGCTGTATTTACACAGCTAACAAACTGACCTGAACTTCAAATTCTCCTTTCAAAGCTCTGAACCTTTTTGTCTTGGAGACTTTCATGTCCCTCCTCTTGCCACAAGTCACTGAGGGTTTGGAATCCTAGACTGAGCACCTGTCCCCAACTCTACTACAATGTCATTGTGCTGTCACTAGTTGTACTCCTGTGACAACCCCTCACCCAGGGTGACAGAGTTTCAGCCCTGAGCACAGGTGAGACCTGCACTATGAGGCCATCCAGGCAGAGACACCTGAGGAGCTGGAGAGCACTTGGGGTCCATCTTCTAGAAGACAACTTGTCCCATATCAACATCTTCCTGGCCACATGCTGTGCCATTACCACAATCCAACAGGTCCTGAACTTGCAATTACAAAGTTGAGCCCTCCCTCCCACAGTGGTAATGTTGCACGTCACTAGCTGGTGATCTTGGGAATGTCACTTCACCCTCTGGTCTGAGTTTGCTCCTCTGAAAATTAAGATTTCAGGAGGACTGACCTTGTAAGTTGTAAGGATGAAATGGGATAAGCCATGGAAAGTTCTTTCCCATATGTGGCTCTCCAGGAAGTGCTGCTGGAGGAGAAAGGTTTTTCTCTAGAGTTTTCCTCTCCCCCATGAAGAAGATCTTGGCTGTAGCCATCAGAGACCCCTCAACCTTCCTCATCTATTTGAAAAGGATGTTTGAGATTAGTTCCAAGGATCCCCTGCCCTTTTGTAAGCCAGTGCAGGGAGCACAGGGCTTTAGAGAGTCTCCAGACCCACTCAGATCTCTGGGAAGGTGATGGTTAGGGCTCATTCATTAAAAAGAAAACATATATATATACATATATATATATATATATATATATATATATATATATATATATATATATATATGTAGTACCTACTGCAGGCAAGCACTTCTTTAGGCCTGAGCCTAAGTCAATGAATAAATCTGACAGAATTCCCTCCCTTTCTGGGGTTCCCATTCTAATTAGTGAGTTCAACAGTAACATTTGGCATCAGCAGCAGGTGGCACACCCAGGAAGGTACCTGGGACACCCTCATGATTCCCTCCATGGAGATTAAAGGGAACATATTTGGGAGGAGATGGTAGATTATTGGATCAACTAAAAATGTGTTGAACTTTAGGTAAAGAAAGAAGGACTACTTCTGCCACAGACCACAGTGAAAATAGGTGGCAGTGGCAGGGAGAACCCAGCAGCACCCCTGGCTACACTCATCCTGTGATTCCAACTAGGGGGCTATTGGTGAGTGGTACATTTTCCCTGCAGGAGGAAAGGAGTTCAAGGAGCTGTGGATAAGCTCTGGGCCCTGAGGCATTTCTTGAGGAGGAGAAGCCCTTGTGCAGCCTTGGGCCCAGTCTGGGGGGCAGAGACTCCAAGGGGCCAGGGCAGGAAGGAGCTGCTCAACCATGTGTCCAGTCACTACCTGTCCCTCACTCTAAACAGCTCAGTCCTTCCCTATTTCTACCAGGCCTGGAAAGTCTCCATCAGACATGACATCCTCTGGATCATGCATGCCTTGCTTTGACCACCCAGTCCATTGTGGGTGTTTACAGGCTCTCACAGCAAGGGCCTGGGAGAACCTGGATCAGATGAATTGGGGAAGATAAGGTCCACAAACCACATATACCTTCTGATTTTCCAAAAGCTGGACACTAGAGGTGACAGTGATATTGGGGTCCATGGGGCTGGGTGGTATACCAGTTGGGAAGTGGCTAAGAATCCCAGATGCTCCCAATGGGAGGCCTATTTAAGGGGTAGGAGTCTGAGGATGAGGAGCTTTCTGGGAAGGGTCCTTGGGTGGGCCTGAGAGCTTGGGTTCATTACCCTCCACCTGATGCCACAGGTTGTCATCCCTGGCACCATTCCCTCGCTGGGGATGGTCCTCATGCTGGACACAGCCTTTCAGGACCATCTGGATGTGAGTGGGCCTGGGGGTCAGGGTGGGGTAGGATGTGGTTCCCTGTGGCTTGGGTTAAAGGGCCGCTCTCTAAACCCTGAGCTCTCAGCATTCATCTGAGCACACCTGGTCCATAGGAGCCTCAACATGGCCCTGGGAGCTGGGGGAGTCATGTCTACCTTCCAGATGAGTAAGCAGAGGGTGGGCTTAAGCCCCAGTTCTGCATGCCATCCCCACACACCTTTCTTTTTTTTCAGTTTTTTTAAACACTTTTTTTATTAAAGTTAATAGAGCTCATAGAACATTATATTAGGAAAAAAAAAAGAAGTTCCCATATAATCCACTCCCCACTCCCCACCCCCATCATTTTTGTACATTGTATTTTTTTGAAGATACCTACATCACCAAAAAATGTTACATTAAAAACACATAAGAGGTTCTTGTATGACCCCCACACCCCACCCCTCTCCTCCCACACCAACAACCTCCCCATCATTGTGTCACACTCATTGCACTCGGCAAACACATTTAGGAGCACTGCTGCACCACATGGACAATAGCCCACTCCGTAATTCACACTCTTCCCCAGTACCTTCAGTGGGTTATGGCAGGATATATAATGTCCAGCATCTGTCCCTGCAATATCATTCAGGACAACTCCAAGTCCCAAAAACACCCCCACATCACATCTCTTCTTCCCTCTCCCTGCCCTCAGCAACTACCGTGGCCACTTTCTCCACATCAATGCTACAATTTCTTCCATTACTAGTCACAATAGTTTTATAGTAGAATATTGGCAAGTTCACTTTAATTCATATTTTATTCCTCCATTCTGTGGACTCTGGGATGATGATGTCCACTCCACCTCCACATCAAGAGGGGGCCTAGATTCCACATGGATGGTGAATGCAATTCTCCTGTTTGCAGTTGTAGACACTCTTGGATCCCTGGTGTGGTGGTTGACTGACCATCTTCACCTCCCTGTTAGCTGACCTGGGTAAGTTCAATGAACCAGAGAGTAGGAGTTGCAACTCTGCTGAGGCTCAGGGCCCAGCTGGCGCATGGACAGTCCAAAGATTCAAGTCCCCTGAGTATACAACATCCCTAGGGCCAACCACAAGTTCAGTAAAAGTCCCCTTCTGACTGCACAACTGCATAAGGTTCTGGCTGAGCTGGGCATAGTCTCTTGCTCAGACATGGTCTTGGCAAGAGAGTGTGGTAGGGACCCTCTAAGGCAGAGCAACACAGGAGCAGCCAAGCAGTCCTTCCTGCCCACCCTGCAGTCCCCCAATCTGTCATCAGAGAGGGTTGCATGGGGGCTCCCTTAAGCTCTGTCCCAGGGCCCCCTCCTCTGGTGCCCCAAACTTGAATAGGTCCCAGACTTGGGTGTGCTGGCCTGCCCCATGGCGACCCATCTGAGTAGTGTAGCAAAAGGAGAGAGGAGGGCTAGTAATGACCTGCAGGGCCTCTTCTGATGGATCTGGAATGTCTGTGTTCCAGGAGAGGATAATTAATTTTCTGAAAAGATGGAAGGTGAGCAGCTGTGGACATCATTGCAGGGGTGGGTGGGGTTGAAGAGGGCTTGGAAGTCAGAGTCTTATCAGGTGAGGACACTGCTTGTCACCATAGATTTCTGGTGAGAAACTGATGCACAGCAGACCTGTCCCAGGTGAAGTGAGGGGAGAGGGTTGGAATCAAACTTGCTTAAGGAGTTTGTTTAAACCCAGCCCTGAGAACAAGGGCATGGGCAGGATCAGTGATGAGGAGGGGCTGTGACAGAGGACAAGAGCCAGACATTGGCACCTCCACCACTCAGCATCCCCTCCTAGGCCTCCTCAGTGTCCTGTCCATCTCTTTGCTCCAGGAATACAAAGTCATGGCCAAGAGAGCTTCCTCCCATCGAACTGCAAAAGTCAAAGCACTGTGCTTGAGGAGCAATTTGAGGACAGGTGCAGGCCTCTGGAGGGTCTCAGAGAGATAGAGAGGGAAGGCCAAGGTAGGAATTGGGTGATGGCAGGGGTGCAGTCACCTGGAACCATGTCTCTATGTCAGCATCAGATCTGTTGACTGGAGACAGCTAGGCACCTGGGCTCCAACTTCTGGGGCAACCTTGGAAGGGAGACCTGGGGTGGGGTTCCCAGTAGCAGCAAAGTAACTTTCCTATTGTGCTGCAACCCCCTGTCTTGGTAGGTATATCTTCTGCGTCCATTGGTCAAAAACACTTTCAGACCTGGAGTACAAGGCCAGAGTAAAACACTGGTAGGGGGGCTTGACCCGCAGTGGCAAGGAGTAAGCTACATGGGGGATTAGTGAAGTCCAGGGGTCCACATAATTCCCTGGGAGTCAAACAACCTGTACTGGGATTTCTAACCCTCCCCTGCCCAACATGTGACAGGGGCAAGTTGCCTGGTCACTTTGGGCCTCAGTTTTCATCATTGGGAGATGCAGTAATGCTGAGTGATCTCTGATGCACCTGCAGTGCATGGGGTACTGTTGACTGATCAGTACCCCATCAGCAGGTGGCACACCCAGGAACACCCAGTGATCTCTGAGGCAGCTGGATGTCCTGTATATAAACAGCAATGGTAGCTGGCCAGATCTGGGGAGGGGCATGCAGTGTAGGCCAGAACTTCCATCCAGCTGCCAGACCCCTAATTCAGCATCAAGCACCAGGATAGTTGCCACTCCAGGGACCAGTTCAAGTGTGGCTTCTTAGAGACATAGCCAACAAGCTCAGCATGCAGTTGGCTGGTTCCTCCAGCATCAGGGGGGAAGAGATGTAAATAAGACATGTCCCAGTGTGTCCTGGGACCAACAGAAGAAGGTGACTTTCTGTCCTTTCTCCCTGACAGCCTTTTCTTGACTGCTCCATTCTTGGGCCAGTGTTCTAACACCTATACCTAAAATTCGGCCAATAAGCCCTGTTTCCAGAACAAAGTTTCTAGAAGCCCCACAGACTTGGACACAAGGCCTTTGGGTTCTGCTGATCCAGCTGCCCCCAGTGTTCAGGCCTCAGCTCAGCCTCCAGCTGCACCTTCTACTCCTGGGTTTGTCTCTGCCTTGCCCATTGCAGTCCAGCCAACACACAGGTGCTCCTTCTTAGGAGGCTGCAACAACAACTCGCTCCTGCTCTATGACCAGCAGGGGTGTGATTGCTGCATCTGCACCATCCACACGGAAAGGAAAAACAGGAACATGTAGAAGAGCATCCAGGAAGTTAGGTTTGTGTCCCACTCATCCTCTCTAGGTATGGACCCCTCCTGAATGACCACTTTGATATGTAGCATTGTCTGGGCCTCCAGTCAGCTTGCTGACCCCATACCCCAAGATCACAGTGGGCAGCCTCCGTAGCACCTAGAGAACAGAGGAGAATTAGGAAGGCCTCCTATCACTGGCTGATGCTCTGGGATGCATGTTTGGGTAGGGACTGTGTGCCCCTAAGCTCCCTCCATCTCTGGGATGGATGCTCTCAGAAGACAGCATGGGTCATGTCCCCCATTCACCTGCCAACTTGCAGTGGCCCCAGGTCCTCTTCTCAGTTTTCACAGCCCTGTGCAATCTGGTGCAGATGCCCTCTCCAGCTTTCTCTGCTGACCTCCCTCCCACCCCCAATCCAGCTTTACTAGTGTTTCCTTCACCCTTGGAGCATGCCAAGCCCTTGCCCACCACAGAAGACCCCTTGCCTGCATTGGTCCTCCCTCTAACCCAGCGGTCTTCTCAAGGCTGATGTCAGAGGCCAGTTTTATGGGCACTGGAGCAATGCACAGCATCTGGGGTCAGACTGAACTAGATTCAAACCCACAGTTGGGTCATAGTCCTGTACTGGTCACTTCTCAGAGGCTCAGTTTCCTTGAATGAAAGTAGGGTCTGGACTCCTACCTCCTAAGGGTTGTTGGAATTTGGAGCAGAGGACATAAAGATGCCTAAAGAGGGTGGATGTTAGGAGATCCACCTGGTCCAGGGAGCACTCAACACTGAACAGGGCCTCTGAACATCAGAAGGAGCAACAGAAATGGGGGAGACCATGAGTCCCAACTTTCTGGCTGGGACCTTGGAGCTGGTGCCGCCTGCTCAGTCTATAAAATGGGGAAGTTCTCTGAGGCACAGGAGGGGTTCTTCAACCAGAGCAACTGCCCCCACCCTCAGCCTGGTGTTTCGACCCTCTTCCTGCCTCCTTCCAGTTCACAGTTAAACCAAGGAGAGCGTCTGGGGCACTGGACCTCTGTTTCTGGGGTCCTGTCAGGAAAGATGGGGTGGGGGTAGAGAGGCAGAGGAGGGAGGCTGCCCAGACTTCTGTCCAGCCTGGCCTCAGCAGGTGCTGCCGACTTCCAGGTCCACCTTGACCCTGACCCCATCTTCTTAGCGGAGCTCTCTGGGAAGCAGCTGGGGACCTTGCCGCTGGGGAGGGGGGAGAGTTTTATGCATCCTCTGGGTCTCCAAACTCTCTATATCCATCAGGAGCAGGGCCTGGCTGAGTTTGGGGTGGCCCCAAGTCCCACTGGAAGCACATAGTGGACAGTAGCCAGGGACCCGAATGTCGCACCAGAAGTTTCCCGAGAGCAGCACCTTTAAAGCAGCCAAAGACCCTAAGAAGAGAGCGCGCGCACATGCGCTCACCAAAGCTCGCCCCACCCGCCGGCCGTTGGCCTGTAGGGACTTTCTGGGGGGTGTGGGAACGGCGGCACCTAAGGCAAGGCTTGGGACCCCATCTGGGTAAGACCAGGCAGAGGGAGAGGAAGGCTGGGCGGGACCAAGGGTCTTCTCACTGCCTGCAGCCTAAGCACCTATGCTCAGTCTGAACCCAGCTGCGACTCAGGACCGTCAGGGAAGAAGCCCTGCTTCCGGGGGGAGGTGACAAGGGCCATGTCCCGGGACTGTGGAGACAGAGGCCAGGCCTTGAGGCAGCAGCAGAGCGCAGCCTTTCTCTGCGCACTGCCACGGCAGACAGCGGCTGAGAGCCCTGGGGCCTGCTCTGAGACCAGCGGGGGATGACCCAGGCTGAGGATGACAGTAGATTGGCAGGTGATGCCCAGCTCAGACCTTCTTTCCTTGTCCTGGGAGGTCGGAATGCCTCTTACCACGCCCACACTTCATCAATATGGAGAGAACTGACCACTGCCCTCTCTGACCAGCCACTTATTCAGTTCCATGTCCAACTACTACGTATAAAACTAGAAACTGAGGCCACGAGAGAAGTAGATTACCCTCAAGGCCCAGGAATATAGATAAGTCTAGAAGATAAGATGGAGTTAGGGTCTCCTAGGCCAGGGATCAATGCTTGCAAGGATTTGCTTTGGGAATGAGAGCCCTGGAGATCCTGAGAACCCTGGCTGTCCCTCCCGGGTCCTGGCCATTTACCTCTCAGTAGCCTCACTTGAGCACAGATGCACACACTCAAACTTTCACACACACACACACACGACACCCGGGATGAGCCTCCCTGGCACTGAGGGATCACTACCAAGTACCAGCTCATGATGGAACTAGAAAATGACCTTGATTTAAAGGTTCAACGCGGACCAGCAGAATATCCCTGTCTACATATAATAACAGGAGTTAAAAATGCTGTTTCACCTAAATTAAGGGGGAAATGGAAAGCTCAAATGAGTTTATATGGCTATGAGTCTCTAAAAAAGAGTCTGGAGGTTGTCAGAAGGATTGCCCTTATGCACACCTGAGCAGAGTCTCAGAGACAAATAAAGTAGATACAACCCCAGATATTGGTCCTTTTGAGGGCTAAAGAGACCCACAGGTTCTATGGTCATGGCAGATGGGGTTCACTGCCATGTCAGTTGGCCCTTCTTTGGAGCTGGTGTTTCTGCATGATGGAGCTGGACTCAGATGAGATCCCTTTTCAAAAGACTTTCATGCTACTTTACTGGAATTGTAGTTGGTGCTGGGGTTTAAGATATATCTAGGGGATTTGAATCTCTGGACTGACAATATGATAGCCAGGCCCTGAGCCTCAACAGACTTCAGCTCCTACACTCTGATTTATTGGAATTTCTCCACTCAGCTAACATGGAGTTGAAGAAGGTTAACCACCACACCATGGAGCCTAGAGTGCCTACAACTGAAAGCAGAAGGGTTGCATCCAATATCCATGTGGAATCTAAACCCCCTCTTGACATAGATGTGGAATGGACACAACCAAGCCAAGGTCCACAGGAAGGAGGAATACAGTAAGGATCAGAGTGGACTTAATGATATTCTACTCATGAACTATTGTGGTTAATAATTGAGAAAATGTGGCATTGATGTGGAAAAAGTGGCCATGGTGGCTGCTGGGTGTGGGGAAGGGGAGGAAGAGAAGAGATGTGGAGGCATTCTCGGGACTTGGAGTTGTCCTGGGTGGTGCCCCAGGGACAATTGCCAGATCTTGTATGTCCTCCCACGGCCCACTGGATGGAACGTGGGAAAGTGGGCTATGGTGTGGAACACGGGACATGGGGTGCAGCGATGCCCGGAGATGTACTCAGCAGATGCAATGGATGTGACATGATGATGGGGGAGAGTGTTATTGGGGGGAGAGTGGTGGGGTGGGGGCGGTGGGGGCAAATGTGGACCTCATATTTTTTTTAATGTAATATCTTTTAAAAAATGAATAAATTGAGTAGAACTTGGGAAAAAATGGTTAAAATGGCAAATTTTATGTTATATATATATATATATACATGCAAAATAAAAATATACATGTGTACACATACAGATATATATATATAAAATGATGTTTCCTGAGGAGGCTATGAAAATGCCATCAGTCCAATTGTTTCCAGGTATAGCCACAAGAAGATTGTGAATCCCATAGAAAGATATTTTTCATGGAATATTCCCATGACCATTGCAATTTAATACATAGTTCTAATGACACTACTAGGAATTAATAGAAATTTCCACTGGTATCTAAAGGGAAAAGCCCTAAAATACTGTATTTAGGAAATTGGTGCTTGTTTCTTATTTCATGCATTTTGACTTCCACTGATAAGAGAATTATTTTTACAAATCTGCTTTTAGTTAAGTTGTTTTCAATTATTCCAAATCACAATACTTTCCTTAATAATCTTTCTATTAGTATTGAGTTTCTAGGAAAAGAAGACTTTACACAAATTGCTCATTCAGGAATAAAATACTTGTAAATAGAATTTTGTCCTGGTAAACATAAGATCCTTGCCCTGTGCTAGCTACTTCTGAATCTTAAGCAGAAAATTCTCTACTGGAACCTGACCAAGGCATAATGAAGACAGGAGAACAGGCAGAGATGTAGATGTGTTAAATGAATTTAGGCTGTGTTTTACACTGCTCAAGTAATTTTTAGTTCTTTCTAGTTTTCTTGTCAAATGTTGGTCAAGAAATAAGAAAACTCAGCAACCAACTTCATTTTACAGCATTTTAAAACAATAGAGAAAAAAACAGATGTTCCTTGGATTTTCTAAAAACAAAGTATTTCCATCTTTCCAATGAGAAAAACATACAATGTCCAAACTAAGGTAGTCATTTCAATCACTATTTAAGCATTTAGAGAAAAGATCATCTTAGAGTGCAGGAGCTAAAATCAGTGGCAATCTACATTCTAGAAACTCCTTACGAAAACAAAGGTGGGATATCAGAGTCAGTGTTTATGTTATTACTACTAAGAATGTGTAGAAATAACATCCTGTGACCTAAAGGGGGGTGGGGGAGTGGAGAATTAATCCGTTATTGTTTTGTCACATTTTTCCTTTCAGGCCTGATTTTGTCTTCTTGTTTCTGGAATAAGAAAGCGAGCCTACTGCCTTGTCACACCAGGATACTAATGAGCATATACATTGCTAATAAAATGAACTTCCTTCACCAGCCAGCGGAAAGCAGTCTGGGATCACACACTTTGGGGTGCAGATACTCTAACAGGAGGCAACGGCAGCCAACACATGTTTTCTGGCACAGAAGCAGGGAGTAAAATCCCCGCTCACTATGATGGGAGGTCCTAAGAGTCCTACTTCCGGAATGAAGCACCAATTATGCAATGCCTTTTCGCTACTCTCTGTAATACAGAACAGGGATGGCCAGCTTCGCCTGGAGCTCTGATCCATGCTAGTGTGAGATGGAACAACAGCGTAAGAACATTATGTTCTTCAGGAAAGATACTATCTAAAGAAAAGCATTAATTTTAACTGTCCTGTTACTAACTTCATCTCTGTGTGAGCAAATATCTGAATGTTCTCCAGTATTTTCTGAGAAATACAAGCCTTCCTGATAAACTTTCTTAAAAAGAGTTAATTCACTACAGTTTCCTCTCTGTGGAAGCACAGCTGCATTTTTTGGTGACTGTTCACATAAATACTCTGTCTTTTCAAGAACAGCTTGGAGCATTGGCATTTACTGATGTGGGCTATGGGTGGGAGGCTTTGTCTCTTCAGAGATAACCTAAGCTCTCTGACTTGTGGGTGTGATGGTAAGAGGCTGCAGTTCTGCCCTTGGTAACAATGGCAATGACTCCAGTCCCAGGAAACAGTTTAATAATGCAAGGTCTATAAACTTTAAGTATTTAGGGGAAATGCAAACAAAATATGCTAAAAGCTTATCTAGAATGTATGAAATCCATGCTAAAAGCTTACCTAAGATGTGAAAGATATATATGCTAATTGAAGCCTATTGAGAACTGAAACAAAGGGACCATTTGGCCTTTCCTCTCTGTATAAAAGGGATTCGAAAATCTTGTTGGGGCTCGGGATTGAAACAGAAAGCTCCGGAGTCTGGCCAGCCATCAATAAACCATTTTTCCTTCTCAAAAATCATTCCTGAGTGCTGGCCTCTCTTTATGCAAATAATTGAACCTCTCTCAAATTCTACAACATTACCTTAAGGTCTTCTTCAGCCTCTGCACACAAGACCTGTCTTGTTTGATGTTTAAAAGTTCAAAGAGTTGCTATATTTTAAAGTTATGCTTTAAATGACTTTTGCAGGTAATATTATCAAAGGAAATACTGTTATTTCTTTTAAAAATCCATTGAATTTTCATCTTCTCGGGCACATGAACCTAAAGTTAATCTCATGAAATTATCTTTCCAATTTTCCCAACTAAATTGCACTGTGGTGTGTAAGGGAAAATACAATAAAAAAAAAAAAAAAGATGCTTAATTCTCCTTGTTGAAAATAAGGGAAGAGACTTCTCTCCTTCCTCTCATTTCTTTTAGTATTTACCTTAGAAAAATTACAATTAATTATGTTTTCTCTGTCCTTTTGAAATGTGTGTAATTAAAAAAAAAAAGTTAAATAAATCTCTTACAAACATCACTACTCAAGAATGTTCCTCAAGGATAGAAGCCCTTTCTTTCATATTCAAAGAAAATATCACCTGTACCTCCCATATTTCTGGGAGGAGATGTGTTATACATAGTGGTATGGGAAATATCTTGAAAACATGTATGCAATGGATCATATCCACTTAACTACATAGAAAGGGTGAGTTTTCTTTCTCTTCACAGTCTCTAACAGATTGTGATGCATCACATTCTGGTTTAATGCGTCTTCATTAATAAAAATGTTTTTCTTTTTCTTTTACTTTTGTGGAGAGATTTTCTGGTTTGGAGCAGATTTTGTTTTTAATTTTATTTCTCCAAAAGCTATAAGCAGCCTGATACTGCATAACTACTTGGCTTCTTTTTCTCTGGCAAAGAGAGTTTCTGTATTTACTACTGGATCAATTTTATAAGTCTATAAACCACTCAACAGATAATGAAGGTATCTAATGTTAATGTTCTTTTAAATTATAAAACTGATTTGTTTATAAAATCATTTAGTAAATGCTTTAAATTCAAAAATGTGAGACAACAAAGGCTAGACAATTTTAAACAACTACTAATTTCTAAGTCTTTGTGAAGTTTAAAAATTAATTATTTTCAAATAAATGACTTGCCATACATTTCACTCAGGCTTAGCTCTGACTGGAGCTATAGTTAAAGCACTCCACTGAATGCCCTGGCAGAGCAGAGGCAGGATCCTGGGGAATATACCATGTGATCATTATCACATTTCAGCCATGCCCACCGGTCATCTGCAGTCAAGCTTCGCTTATCAGCGTATGGCAGGGTTCATCTTAGATTTAGATTTTCTAAAATGAGATCAGTCTCACTTATATTTCTAATTGAAGTCTGATCTCCTTTTCAGTTTCTCTAACAGTTGCTGTGTTGAGTCATGCCACTCCTGCAGTACTTCCAGAGCTGGATGACTTGAACTCTGAGGAATTAGGTTACACATGGAAGGAGCAAAGTATTTGAAAGAGAAATAATAACTAAAGCCCAGGAATAGGTATGGCTGCTTCAAGAGCTTGTAATCTAGGCTCCAGCTTCCTTATGAGTATTTTCTAAATGAAGCTATTTATAGGAAAAAAAAAACATTTGATAATTAATCATTGTATAGCAGTAGTTTTGTCCTGTTTTACTTTTTTTAAACTAGGATTTCTGTTAATTAACAGGTAGAACCTAATTTATCTATTTGTCTTGATTCTCTTCTGGTGTACTTTTTAGAGAAGCATCAGAGCAAAATAATATAACTGACAGTAAATTTGTTTCTATGGCATGTAAAGTTTTTCCAAGAATAATTAAAGCCACAACTAACAATATCATATTGTTGCTTAACATTACACAGATCTGTATAGGATATAACATGGACAGTGAAGTCAAGTCTTTAGGAATTGTATATAATTTTAAAATAGTTACATAAACAATATTCATACTTACAAATTTAACCAAATTTGTAAGAAGGTTAGGAAATCCCTTTCAATTTTTTAACATTTCTCATGTAACTTATATCAAATTACTTACTATCTTTAGCACTTCATTAACTTTTTATAAAGTGCATGTACAAAGTCTTTTTAACAGCTGGAAAGAAAAGATATCGTTTAGGGTTTAATTTTGGAAAGACAAAACCAAAATGTTAAAATTTGCCAGGTTTAAACTTTGTGTTTAAATAAGAAAATGGGTTGCTATGAGACAATATTTGGTTCCCTGTTTAACCAAAGTGACAATAAAGGAATAAAACAGGAACTAACACAATTGTAAGGAAAGACTTAGATTCTTTAAAGTGAGAAGACTTGCCTTCTAAAAGAATAAAATATGATAAAGTTAACATAAACATTAACTGTCTTCTTGGCAGAATACTCAGATGATAAAGGAAAACATTTTATAACTTCTCTTAAGACCAGATCAATAACTGTAAGAAAGAAATCTTCTGGAAGAAAATAAAGGCTCACCCGATTGTGGAGAAGAAAAGAATTTATTCTCAATCTTGCAAGAAGGGGCGCACAACCAGAAAACGTGGCTGGTGTCCTGAACAAAGAAGAATGACATAATTTATACCCCTAAGCCCAACATGCAAACCCTTCCTCTCCAATCTTCTCCATAGACTGAATACTTCAGAAGTTACAACCTATCTGAGAAGATCTAACTTTCCCACACAAAAATTTGTGATTAACCACTTTCCCCATCACATTCCAACCATTTTAGTTTTTACCTGCTCCCCTTTGCCAAGTAAGGAATAGAATTTAGTCCTGAATTGGTATTGACTTAGCTCTTTCTTGGACATCTTTTTTACTGCCTATAGGACTGGCTTAGGCTGGTTTTCTTTGTTCCTGCTTAACCCAGGAGTGGGAGCCTGAGGCAGTAGGCTGCCAGGTTACATTAATATTTTCTTCCTTTATGTGAAAACTAAGCTAATCTTCATTTCTTACAATTGCTCCTCTTTCTTTTAAACTCTTTTTAGTCTTTACATTCCCATTCTTCAAATTTTCTAAGAGCTATCTCACACTCTTCATCATAGGAATCTCCTTCTTTAAGGGGGTACAGATTGTTTTGCCTACACTGTATGGGCATTTGTTTGATTAGGGCGGTTTCAATGAAACCATTTCAATGAACTAGCCCTCAGGCACATATAATGATACAGCATCCAACTGTGGTAAGCACGGCAGCTGAGATAATGAGGGAAGTTAAGATGGACAGTGCAACCCCTTTCCATTTTCCAAACCAATTTTCAAGCCACCCTGTGAGTGAATTGCTAATGCCAGAATTCTTTGCTAATTCCTCAGATAGGGCTGTTAGACCTTGTAAAGCTTTAGTGATAGTTCTGTCAGGGGCAGTGTTATTGGAATGAATGTACAGCGACTACCTCCAATCATAACACAGACTCCCCCTTTCTCAGCTAGCATCATATCTAAGGTTATTCTATTTTTCCATGCCATTCTACTAGTAGCATCTAATTGCTCTGCAATTCCCTTAACTGCATTCCTGATGTAATTAAATCTCTGTTGATTTTAATAAATTTAATTAATCCAATCTACATTTTTGTTAATGGCGACCCACCAGAACAAGAATGACTCAAAACCAGTTGCTACCTGATTTCTAGTCTTAAATTCATCTGGGACTCCTCAGGGAACTCCTATATTATCTAAATAGATCCCGCTCATCAAAAGAACCAAGTAAACTTCTTTTCTCTTCCCTCCCTGGGATGATATTCTCACTTCTTTTTCAAATGCTAAGGTGAATGGGATAGCCAGTTGGACCAGAGCACAGGTTCCGCCCCACCTCTCAGGTAGTATTGGGTCAGAGAACACCCGTTCCACAGTACTACCACAGGTCTGCTCAAGGGCTGACCAAACTGAAGAAATTGTCAATACGATCACTGCTGATATTCCACACTTGTGTACTCGAAGCCATATTTCCAAGGTCCTGGAATCCTTTCCCCTGTCTAAAGAGACAAGCAGAGTGATTCCCTGGGCCAAGACAGGAGGCAAGTATGGCCTTGATGTTTCCATTTTTGGCTGGTGGGAAGAGAAAGGACAAAGTATTACAATTTTCACCAGGAGTAACCATTTTGGAAGAGGAGTACCATGCACTTAAACTCCTTTTCATGCTTTTCCATACCGAGAGGAAAGGGTACAATAAGAGCTGTGGGCCGGCCTGTAGCACAAGTGTAACAGTTGCTTTTGTTTAGATCTGGACTGTATATTTGATCCATTCTACCCAGGCATTTGTGTCCCCAGATCCTGTCTCTATTTCTATGGTTTACTTTAAATCTCCTGTCTTAAATATCCTGACTGCTTTGGGATTATTTTGAATTGGGGAACTGACTTGGTGGGTTTTCCTGTGTTATTTCTGAAGGGTTAGCTGGAGAGGGCATTGTCAATGTCATATCTACAGGGGGAGAAGGACTAGGATATGGAACTTCCCCAGGGGATCTTTACCTGTAATGTCTGCTCCCATTCCATAGACTCCATTGACCACTTGGTCCCTGCCCACTGCTCCTAGTTTCTAATTTGTCTGCTTTCTTAATAGTTATTACTATTGGATTACACTCATGACTTTTGCAGTCTGGTGGGGTATTACCTTTATAAAAGGTTATCTTACCCTTTAATGGCCTCAGACTTGGTGAGGCCCATCCCATATCCATGGCCCATCCCTTATACTGGGTAGTCCACCATACATCATCCCAAGAGGGCAAGGGGGAGCTCAATTGTAACCATTCCCCACTGGCTCTGGCATAGGTATTTATTTTCCCCACTCAGCCATCTCCAGTGCTCTAAATTCCCACAGTCTATTATTACTTTGCAGGTGTCAAAATGCATTATCTGCGACTCTAGACCTTCAGTCATGTTTATAACTAATTTGATGGGGCTAGTTGCTTCTCAGGTTTGAAACATCATGGATAGTAAGATTATTTCACCTGTAGTTTAAGGTCTGAGTTTCTCCTTTCCTATTCCGATAGGATTAGGGCCATTGTTGCCTAGGAGGATACAGAGCTCAGCCCCTTCCCCTCCACCTCCACCCCATTACTGTTTTTCCAGTGTGATCTTTAAGGGATCTGGGGCTGAAATTATTTTCCAAGACTCAGACAAAGTTGTTGGGTACTTATTGTCCGGTTCAGGTACTGGTCCTTTTACTGGAATGTAATGAGTCCAGCCTTTTTCTGCCATTCAGACTGCTGCTTCAGTTGTTAGCAAGACTTGATAAGGTCCTTCCCAGGCTGGTTGGAGTTTGGTCTCTTTGCACGACTTGATTAGGACCCAGCTGCCAGGTCAGTGTTGGTGGACTGAAAATTCAAGAGGCAGAGTCTGAGCCAGCAAACGCCGACGTCTGAGGGATGGCAAAGTAGAAGACAAGGCCAGTATATAATTTGAAGAAAGAGATCCTTCAACTCAAAGGAGGGGAGTTCTATAGGCTTCCAGGGAAGGGCAGACCAAAGAGCATTTCATAAGGAGAAATTCCCAGTTCCCTTCTAGGGGCAGTTCAGATTCTTAACAGAGCTAAAAGTAAACATATAACCATGGTAATTTGGTTTCTAAGGCCAACTTAGCGAGATTTTTTTTAAGGATTGTTTCATTCTTTCCACTTTCCCTGAGAATGGTGGGTGCCAGGTGTATGAAATTCCATGTGACACCTAGACCCTGCATAATATTTTACAACACTCTGATGTTGTAAATCCAGAGTTGTTGTCTGAATCTATGTTTTCTACTAACCCATATCAGGGAATGATTTGTTCAAGGATAATTTTTGTAGTCCCTGATGCTGTAGCTGAAGCAAGAGGGTATGCTTCTACCCACCCTGTCAGGTGATCCACAATAACCAGAACATACTTTAATCAACCTACAGGGGGCATTTCAGTATAATCAACCTGAATGCTTTGGAATGGCCTGAGGCTGGGCTCCCTCCCCCCTGGCACTTGCTTTCTTAAAACTTTCTCTTTTTTAAAGATTTTTAAAAATTTTCTCTCCCCACCCCACCCCCAGTTGTCTGTTCTCTGTGTCCATTTTGCTGTGTGTTCTTCTTTGTCTGCTTCTGTTGTTGTCAGCGGCATGGGAATCTGTGTTTCTTTTTGTTGCGTCATCTTGCTGCATCAGTTCTCTGTGTGTGTGGTGCCATTCTTGGGCAGGCTGCACTTTCTTTCATGCTGGGTGGCTATCCTTATGGGGCACACTACTTGCATGTGGGGCTCCCCTACGTTGGGGACACCCCTGTGTGGCAGGGCACTCCTTGCATGCATCAGCACTGCACATGGGCCAGCTCCACACAGGTCAAGGATGCCCAGGGTTTGAACCGCAGACCTCCCTTGTGGTAGACAGATGTCCTAACCACTGGGCCAAGTCCGCTTCCCTCTTAAAACTTTCTGATGGGTTATGCACTATTCACTTATTGGTTTGGCTATAATATAAAGACCCATACACAAGAAATGCTTGAGGACCAAATCACACATGGCCTGTACTCCCCAGTGATTCCCTTGGTGCAAAACCGCTAGTACTTCCCTCATTATTTACTTATTCAACATCTGCCAACCATCTAGGAGGAGTCACTTCCCTTGGCTAACTAAGGTTGCCCCCAATTGTTCTAGTTCTTTTACTTCCTTTGCAGAAAATACAGGGATTCCAATTTCTTTGGGGATGGACAGTATCAGGACCATCCATTCCCGAGGGGAAGAGAGGGAAGCATCTTTGGCCTTCTCATCAGCCAATCTGTTGCCTTTTGCTTCAAAAGTATGACATTTCTGATGCCCATTTATGTGTACCATGGATATTTCTCTTGGAAGAGCAGACTGGCTAACAATCATTTTACCAGTTCCACATGGACTAATTCCTTCCCTCTGCTATTGATCAATCCCTGCTCTTCCCAAATTTTTCCAAAGATGTGGACCATACCAAAGGCATATTTAGAATCTGTGTAGAATGTACCACTTTTTCCTCTAACAATTTAAGGGCTTGACTTAATGCATACAGCTTACAAGTTTGAGCTGACCAATCATTGGGCAGTCAGCCAGATTCTTTCACCTCACAAGTTAGTCCATCAAAAACAGCATAGCCATTATGTCTTTTTCCTTCTGGGACCCTAGAAGACCCATCTATAAACAATTTTTCACCCAAATGTAAGGGAAGGTCTCCTAGGTCAGGTTGGACTCAGGTTTGGTATTCAATTAAGTCTAAGCAATCATGTTCAGGAGTTTCTACTTGGTTGGGACCTTTCCAAAGGAAAGAGGCTGGGTTCAGACTATGATCAATTGCCAGTATTAAATCATCTTTTTCCATTAGAATTGCCTCATATTTCAGAATTTGAGAATCTGTTAACCACCTTCCTGCTTTTTGAAACAAAATAGCCTGACCTGATGAGGGGTGCTAACAACTAAGGTCCCTCCAAAGGTCAGTTTCCTGCTTTCTTCCACTAAGAGAGCAGTTACTGCCACGGCCTGAACACACCCTGGCCATCCCCTGGAGACAGGATCCAGGATTCTGGAAAGGAAGGCCACGGGCTTCCTTTGGCCTCCCCAGATCTGGGTTAGGACTCCAAGGCTGTCCCCTTATCTACTGTCACAAATAGAGGGAAAGGCTTCTCGAGGGAGGGAAGGGCTAGAATGGAGGCTTGCACTAATGCCTGCTTGAGCCCCTCTAAGGCCTTAATTTCCTCCTCCTTCCATTCTAACTTGTCAGGCTCCTCCTCCAACAGTTTTTGGTATAACCTTTTAGTTAGAGATGCATAAAAATCTATGCATAATCTACAATATCCCACCAATCCCAAAAATCTTCTTAGTTCTCTTTTTGTCTGGGGAAGAGGTAATTCAGTAATGGCCTGAATTCTTTCTGGATTTATCTTCTTCCTTCCCTCACTAATGAGATGACTCAACTATTTGACTTCCTTATCTACAAATAATAGCTTACTTTTTGACACTCTTAACCCTTGATCTCCCAGGAAATTCAATAAGCTCTTTGTAGTTTGGACCACTATCAGCCTTTCTTGACCTGATAATAGCACATCATCTACATATCATAAAAGGGAAATTTCAGGTGGAACTGCAAATTTCTCCAATACTTTTTCAGTTCCTGCCCAAAGAGTCTGGGGGATTCTGTGAAGCCTTGGGGTAAAACTGTCCACCTATGTTGCTGTTTTCTTCCTGTAGAGGGATCCTCCTACTCAAAGACAAACAAGTCTCCACTCTCTGGATCAAGAGCACAGGCCCAAAAGGTAACCTTTAGATCTATTACACTAAACTATTGATGATGGCAGGGGATCTTATTAAGGGGAATGTATGGATTTGGGACTACTGGGTGTCAAACCTGAATGATTTGATTGAAGGCCCTTAAATCTTGTACCATCCTCCAACTACCATCTGATTTCTGAATGGGCAAGATAGGAGAATTGAAGGGGGACATGCAGGGCTCCAAGAGTCCATCCTGAAGGAGGCCTTTGATGATGGATTGAAGTCCCTGCCTCTCCTTAAGGGGAATGGGATATCGTCTTCAACAAATAATTTCCCCTTCCTGTTTAATTTGATTTTAATCATATTTCCCAAAAAGTTACTCCCAGCTTCTGGGATGTACAACAAAGGGCTTACAATTAGATTGTCTTCCCAACAAATATTAGTGGGAGAAAGAATGGGGACCTCAAATAATTCTCCTTTTACCTCTGAGACTGTAAGGGAATCACCAGAGAGTTTGGTTCTTCTGGGAAAAGAAGTCACAGAGCATTGAGCTGTGCCAGTGTCTACTAGAAATGTAATTTCTTCCTGATATGGGCCCACCCTTAGATTTACTAAAGGCTCCTGGTGGGCTTTAGAAGTGAAAAGCCTCAGACCCCCCTAATCCTCAAAATTCATAAGGGGATTCCCTTTTGAAATGACCAGGCCTCCCACAGTGATAGCACCCTGCAGAGCCTTGCATTTTCCTTGCCCCCTTACCTGAATAAGCCCATTTTCCATCTTTATTTCACCTCTGCTTGTTGCCTCCCTGATTCATCTCCAATCTTTTCCTAGCCATTTGATCAACTTTTGCCTTCTGTTTCTACTTTTCCTCCTCTCTCCTTACAAATACTTTCTGGGACTCTCTCAATAACTCTTCCAATGGCTTATCCACCCTCCCTTCTATTTTCTGAATCTTCTTCTGAATGTCAGGCCAAGACCCTTTCACATAGCTGTTTTTTTTTTTTTTGTCTTTATTTATTTTTTTAATGTTACATTAAAAAATGAGGTCCCCATATACCCCCCACCCCTCACCTGACTCCTCCCCCCATAACGACAACCTCCTCCATCATCATGAGACATTCATTGCACTTGGTGAATACATCTCTGAGCACCACTGCACCTCAAGGTCAATGGTCCACACCATAGCCCACACTCCCCCACAGTCCATCCAGTGGGTCATGGGAGGACATACAATGTCCGGTAACTGTCCCTGCAGCACCACCCAGGACAACTCCAACCCCCAAAAATGCCCCCACATCACATCTCTTCCTCCCATTCCCTACCCCCAGCAGCCACCATGGCCACTTTCTCCACACCAATGCCACATTTTCTTTGATTGCTGATCACAATAGTTCATGAATAGAATATCAGTAAGTCCACTCTAATCCATACTTTATTCCTCCATCCTGTGGACCTTAGAATGGTTGTGTCCATTCCACATGCATATCAAGAGGGGGGTTAGATTCCACATGGATGCTGGATGCAATCCTCCTGCTTTCAGTTGTAGGCACTCTTGGCTCCATGGTGTGGTGGTTGACCTTCTTCACCTCCATGTTACCTGAGTGGGGTAAGTCCAATAAAGCACAGTGTAGGAGTTGTAAGTCTGCTGAGGCTCAGGGCTGGCTCACATAGCTGATTTTTAACATTCCCTGAGCCACAGGATGATCAGGGTCTATCCCTGAAAATTTCCTCACTTGGTCCCTCAATCATTGCAGGTAAACAGAGGGAGCTTCATCCTTCTCCTGGGTTACTTCAAAGGCCTTATTCAAGTTTTGAGATTTAGGTACAGCCAATTTGATCCCCTGTATAATGAGGTTTCTAAGATCTTTCATTTGTGCTCTGTCCCCCAGGTCATTATTATTCCAATTAGGGTCTGTGTTTGGGAACTTCTGTTCTGCTGCCATTACCCCCATCCAGGTAGATACTGCCTTTCCCACTCCTTCATAGCAGCCCTCCACACCATTCCTCTTTCTTCTTCCATAAAAAGGATATTCAGTATGGACATAAGTTCAGGCCAGGTGTATCAACTAGGACCTAGGAATTTATCTACTTGTTCAGCCAGCCCCACTGGATCTTCCATTAGTGATTTCATCTCCTTTTTGAAGTTCCTTACTTCAGTACTCATCAGTGGGGCATTTACATAGCCAATCTCCCCTGGCCCCATTGGTACTTCCCTCAGCAGATACAAAGGCTCAGTGGAGTTTTGTTCCTCCTTAGATACTCTGGAGAATAGAAAATTTTGTGTATCTTTCTTACACTGTTCCAATTCTTTCCTCAGCTGTTGGTGGGTTGGAACCAGTGAGGCTGTTGGCCCCACTTGATTCTCGGTTCCCCAGGGTTTACAATGGGTTCTATTAGGCCCTCCAAGTCTAATAGCCCTTCTCCTGGGAGGTGAGGGGGAATATAAGGAGGAGGGAGATTAGACAGGGGGTCCCAGGGTTTAGTTTCTACAGCTTTTGTTTCTGCAGCTTAGTCTCAGGGTCTAGATTTTCAGCTTTCATAGGTTAGAAAGTGACCCCCTTTCCCTTTAACCAGTACATGGCACAGTCAGACACTTCTTTGGTGAAGGGTGTTTTTCCATTAACATACAGTACAAGGTCGGCACAAAGCCAATTCTCATCTGCCCTGTATTTTGGCCAGAATAAGTCAGGTGGTAAAATACTTTCCTTGGTCCAAATACAACAGCAGTATTTAATCATTTTCTTCTTGTCTTTCCCTTGGTCCGATCACTATCAGTCCAATGCCTTAACATCCTCCCTAGTGGACTATCTGGAGGAATGTCTCCGGGGGATCCTACAGATACCCACTTCCCCTTTTTCCCAATTGACTGACTGCCTCTATTTCCCATTCTGAATCTTGTTTGGGTCTATTTCTCTTTAATCTTTTACTTTGTCCATCTCCGGCTCCTTCCCTCATGGGAGAAGGGAAACACGATTTGGGACTCGGCACACACTTTACACCATATGTCATGCATCTCATGCAGGCACAGTTAACCTCAGACTCCATCAGAATTCCTGACCACCAAGACAATACTTAATAGCCTTTGTTCTTACCTTGGTCCATGCAGGGAGTCATCTGGTCAAAAAGAGGCAGATTTTCCCTTCCCTTTTTCTCATCCACAATCAGCAGATCTAAGCGTCTGTTCTTGAGCCTCCTGGCTGCCAGAAGCGAGGACCCTGCCAGTGGAGTCCAAGACCACTTAAACAGTGGGGTGCACCTCCCCATCATCCACCCCAGGGGTCTGCTCTCTAAGGCTTAGAATCCTGGACAAGCCCCCAAAGCTGTAAGAAAGAAATCTTCTTCTGAAAGAAAATAAGGCTCACCCAATTGTGGAGAAGAAAAGAATATATTCTCATTCTTGCAAGAAGGGGCACACAACCAGAAAATGTAGCTGGGGCCCTGAACAAAGAAGAATGACACAATTTATACCCCTAAGCCTAGCACACAGCCCTTCCTCTGTTCCTCCATAGACTGGATACTTCAGAGGTTACAACCTATCTGAGAAGATCTAACTTTCCCACACAAAAGTTTGTGATTAACCACTTTCCCCATCACATTCCAACCATTTTAGTTTTTACCTGATCCCCTTTGCCAAGTAAGGAATGAAATTTAGTCCTGAATTGGTATTGACTTAGCTCTTTCTTGGGCATCTTTTTTATTGCCTATAAGACTAGCTTAAGCTGGTTTCCTTTGTTCCTGCTTAACCCAGGAGTGGGAGACTGAGACAGTAGGCTGCCAGATTACATTAATTTATATTTTCTTCCTTTAAATGAAAACTAAACTAATCTTCCTTTCTTACAATAACACAAGGAAATTTCATTATTTTAAGAGAGAAAAACAAATTTCAGTTTTGTATGAGTACACTTTTATGAAACATTGGAAATAAGCTTATTACATGTTGTTCAGCTTGACCACAAATAAGTTTTCATGATTCTTTTACAACTTTTTGCTTATACCCAGGCCTTGTCTTTATTCTACAGATTTTTTATTTTCATTCTGTGAAAACTAGCCATTTTATCACAAAATTATTTTATCATCTTTATCAAAGCACAGTCTGCATACTGTACATACCTGCATATTTTAAGTTACTAAAGCAATTTTTGAGATTATTTTTACATATCTTGTAAAACATAATTATGTTTAAAATAAAGTTTGTTAAAATAATAACACAATTTGGTTAAACACAAGTTTGCATTTTTCATCCCCTTAAGAGCTAATTAGACATAATGTATTTTAGGGAGACTATACCTAAGTGGAATAAAATTGTATGTTGGTAGAAGAGGTGGCATTGGATTGGGAAAAGTGGACATGGTGGACGATGGGTATGGGGAAAGGCAGGAAGAGATGAGAGGTGGAGGCATCTTTGGGACATGGAGCTGCCCTGGATGGTGCTTCAGAGGTAATCACCGGACATTGTAAATCCTCACAGGGCCCACTGGATGGAATGGAGGAGAGTACGGGCCATGATGTGGACCATTGTCTATGAGGTGCAGAGGAGCCCAAAGATGTACTTACCAAATCCAATGGATGTGTCATGATGATGGGAACGAGTGTTGTTGGGGGGGGGGAAGAGGGGGGGTGGGGGGTGGGGTTGAATGGGACCTCACATATATATTTTTAATGTAATATTATTACAAAGTCAATAAAAAAATTAAAAAAAAATTAAAAAAAAATTGTATGTTGGTATTGCTCTTATTATTGATAGTTCAGAGGACATAGCTATTTTAGGGGATGGTTTTCAGAATATTGTTCCCCTCAGTCTAAACAGCTTTCTCGAGGTAAGTAGGGAGGGCATGTTGAAGACCACAGTTTGATTGCAGGCTTATAAAAGCAGCCAGTATGCTTCCTTTTTTTTCCCCTTTAATATTTTCAATAGAATTGCTTGATTTTCAAGTAAATAGAAGCAGAAAAATTACTAAATTTGTTGCTGCATTTTTGCAACTGTGTTTGCTTCCTGGTTACCAGTGTTTTCTACTACATTTGCCTAAGAACAACTTAATCTTATTGTGATTATGAATAATCACAATCAAAACCTTTCAGAATTCTGCATGACCTTTTATAGCATCCTTGTAGGTAAAGGGTTGAATAGCCAGGCTCATAAGTCTGAAATGTTAAGATTGAATTTTTCCAAAACTCATTAAGCTTTCAGTAAGATTTGGAAACCTTACTATGTGAGAGGACCTAGGCTATGCTAGGCACAAAGGAGAAGACAGAAGGACTTAAAAAGGCAATAGAAGCTTGGCTTCCACAATATTTGAGACTCTGTGAATATATATATATATATAATCTTTAATAGAGCTCTTTTAAGAGTTTTGTTAGTTTGTTATTGCCTTCTGGAGCTCGGGGGAAAATATAAATATATATATGTAGCAGGCAGACAGACCATAAATAGATGTCTGTGGCTTCAGTTCCAATCTTTAGCTATGAGTCAGACATAGAAATGTAAGACTTAGTTGTTTGTACTATTTTGCAAGTTCTTATTCTGATATAGACAAGACATCAAAGACTGAACAGAAGGAATTCAATTTTCCTTTTTTTTTTTACAAGAGAAACCTAATTTTAAAATAAGTTTATAACTAAGAGATCCATTTTCTGATCACTGTTCTCTAGATTCTAATTTAAGTTGAGGCCAGGCAATATTTCACTTTATTCTTTTCTTTTGGGAAGATGTTGATGACTTCTGACTTGCACAGTTTTTGCAGGGTTTTATTCTGATATAGAACAATAAAGAACCTGATCTTATGGTATTTCATCCTATTTCTTTGTCCTCTGACAGAAAGGTCTACTTGGTGGATGGTGTTAAAATTTAATAATACATTTTCAGACCAGGTTTCTTCATACTATAATTTATTTTGGGGCTATGCATGATTGTAGGAAAACACCAATTGTATCTTTGTCAGAGGGTTGTATTTGAATGATGCCCAATGTTTTAAAATGCATCCCAGCAGGTCTTCTCCTTGAGGGACCAGTGGCCTAGGGGCAAGTTCCAGTGGTTCCTGGGGATGTAAATTCCACTCCCTCTAATCTGGATGAGATTCCTTCTTCACCTGGCTAATGCCAAGACCTGGCTGCTAAAGGATGCATGGATGCTCTAATCCTAATAGGTCTGATGAGTGTTGGTCTGAGGGGCCAGAGTGATTAGAAGGACAAAAGGAGAAATAAAGATAACAAAAGTGGAGAGGGAGTCAGGACCAGTCCCCTGGTGATAAAAATTACCTGTTCTCCTGGCTCCTTTTTAGGGTTCTGTGTCAATGAGGATTTCCCCAGTGGGTCTTCCCTTATGATCTCCCTCTGAGGCCAGGAAGTCCTTTGTATATATTTTGTGCCCTCTCAAGACTCAAACTCGTAATTCTCTTTTTACATTTTATCTGGGTCTTTCAAGGTGGTGTCCCTGACTCAGCTTTCAGCACTTGAACCTTACACCTTTTAATATAATTTTCTTTTTTTTTCTTTTGGGCCAACAGACTCAAACTGTAGTCCTGTTGTTTTCTGCTGCTAAACTGGGAGTTAGTCAGAAATTCCTCCATCCATTGGCCCTCTGCAGTGGACAAGGTCTTGGAAAGTTTGGAGCGAGGCCACTGATGTCCACTGGCAGTGGCTGGCTGCTGGGGGAACGTCTGGACAGCAAACAGGAATGCTGAGCTTCTCTCATGCCTGGGATACAGAGGATGGAGAAATTAAGGCAGGTCCCAGCAAAGTGGCCAAAATTTGTTACCTATCCCCTGTAGCTCAGACCCTTAAAACAGGTCTTCTGTCCAGAGTAGCTAATGTCCATTGAGTGAGACCAGATTCAGTGAAGCAGAGCAGAAAATTTTTTCTTTGATCAAAGAATGGAGAAGAGTGTTCTCATGTCCAAAAGACACCTTCTCCCCAAGGGGAGGTGGAAGGAGTTCTTTGGTAGGGAATTAGGGTAAGATCTGCAGCACTGCTTGGGCATGCATCGATGGATAGATCATTCTCTTCTGCACTCAGTTTTTTGTGTTTTTTTAAGGTCCCTGGCCAGAAATTGAACCCATTCCTTTGTATGTGGAAAGTGGGTGCTCAACTGCCTGAGCCACATCCACTACTCCCCATTTGGCTTTCTTGTCCATGTTCCTGCACACGCCACCCAGCGTTCTCTGAAAATAATACTCACAGCCTGTCCTTCCACATGCCAGTTATTGTACCAAACTCTTAGTCATCTCAGTTAGTCCTCACCATAAATACATAAGTTGCCTTTAAATTATCATACTCCTAGTTTTGGAAGCTATACCATGATTCCATCATAGGTACGTGGGGTAAAGGGCCAGCCCCATATGGTGTGTTAGGGGAAGAGATATTTGCTGTTCCTTTCCACTCAGAATAAAAGAACTTATTTTTCTTTAAATGGATGTGTTTCTACCCATATTTATTTCAACTTTAAAATTTTTTATTGTTTGGCCTATCCATAAGAGTTTACTTGTGGGAAGTGGACTTGGCCCAGTGGTTAGGGCATCTGTCTACCACATGCAAGGTCCACGGTTCAAACCCCAGGCCTCCTTGACCCATGTGGAGCTGGTCCACATGCAGTGCTGATGTGCACAAGGAGTGCCATGCCATGCAGGGGTGTTCCTGCATAGGGGAACCCCATGCGCAGGGAGTGCACCCTGTAAGTAGAGCTGCCCAGCATGAAAGAAAGTTCAGCCTGCCAAAGAATGGCACCACACACACACAGAGCTGACACAACAAGATGATGCAACAAAAAGAAATACAGATTCCTGTATAGCTGACAATAATAGAAGTGGTCAAAGGAAAACACGCAGCAAATAGACACAGAGAACAGACAACTGGGGGGGCGGGGAGGGGAGAGAAATAAATAAATCTTTTAAAAAATAAAATAAAATAAATTTAAAAAAATTTTTAAAAAAGAGTTTACTTGTGTTCTTAGTCTCTGGCTTAACTGTATTCACACATATTAAAAATGAATTTATATCAGTTCATTGGGCAGATAGATAATTTTGGCCAAAAAGTGCAAAATCATGATCAAGTAGTTACTGCTGAGCCAGGGTAATTTACAAATCCTATGAAGTCATAGACATTGAAGAGAGTATTTGTTCTAAGGCATTTTTAATTTTTTACTTATGTAATTTAGATTATATACGAAGCAGGATCTTCTAGATTACACTGAGAATCACATTTTATTTAAGCTTTAGTTAAAACATTAACCTGTTTCTGTCAATTATCCAGACCTAACAACATGGGTTGTTAGGTGGTTGACTAGCTTCTAGCTTCTTGTGCTAGCTTCTAACACAAGTAAGAAGTGCAAAATTCCATAATTAAAATCCATAAAGACGATTTAATTTATCTAATTAAACTTCTTGCTACAGCTCTCTCACCATCCATTTCCCTCCAAGGTGATGAAATAGATGCTGATACTCACTTATATCAGTCCCATTCTTTGCCTAAGCCCCTGCATCTTGCAAATGCCCAATCGCCTCAGTTAGTGTGTTCTTGCCAGAGACTCCAGTGTCAGTCTTGTGCTAACCCTAATGCTCACTTCTTAGACAATGCAGCCCTCTTAGTCTCTGTGATGCCCTTGCCACTGCTGGCCAGTTTTTCTGTCCTTTAATAATGCCACTCTCACCCTGCTTTCCCTACCTTCACAGCCACTCCTTAGCTCCTGTGCAACTTCCCTTTTCCTCTGCCTGCCCCTTAAATACTGGTGAACCCTAATGTTCACTTGCAGGTCTTCTTTGATTTCCACTTTATAAACTCTTCATGGATTACCTCCTCCACTTGTATAACTTCAGCCCAGGGGCAGATCCAGTGTTTGTGAGGCCTAAGCTTATAAAATTCAGGGAGTTAACTCTAACTCTCTTTTAAAAATAAATTATAAGCATAAAATTAGGTATGATGTTTTGGAAGGTGTACATGCTTCACAGCAAGACTCTCTGATTCAGCTGTTATATTTACACTGTCTTCCACACCAGATCTCACTTTGAACTCCAGATCACTTTGAATTCCAAATGTCTTCTGCACACCTCCCAAACAGATGTCCAAAATGACACTCATAATCTTCCACTTCACAATGTCCCTCTTTGTGCGTTCCCTATCCAGACATTGACACCAAAGTCGTCCAGCAGCGGAGGGCAGAATCCTGTGCTTGATGACTTTAGAGTTTCACTTAAAATGCACCCTTTCCACATGCAACCAATCCCTAAGGCACTGAATCCTCCAACTTCCACACTCAAAGCATTTTGAATTCATCTACTTCTGGTCAGTGCAGCAGTTTCCTCAATCTAAGTCCTCAGTAGATTTTGCCCAAGTCATTGTAAGAGCCTCAAAGGTGGACTTTTAATCGCCAGTCTTTTCTCTCCCCAATCCTTCCTCTCTGTTTCCTGAAGTATATTTCTAAGACCCAAGTCTGATCAGAGTAGTGACTCAGTTTAAAATTCTTCATTAGTTTCCAGTATTTTTTTTAAGGGACTTTGTTGAAGCTAGGAATAGCTGAATTAATTTGATCTACTATCCTCAGCAGCTTAATGTCCTTTTGCTCCCCTCATCTTTTGCTTAACACAAGCCAAGGATTCTGGGGAATGTAACACTCAAGTGCCTGTTGACCGCTGGGCACTACCCAAGGTCTTTACCGCAGCTAAGCATTATAGTGAAAGCTGTTTGAGGATTGGGCTATGCAAGAAGATGGCATTATGTGGGAAAGAACATAGTTATGTGACTAATACAAAAAGTCAGAGCATTTCAATTCCATTTTCTTAAGGTTTTTTTTTTGTTTGTTTGTTTTGTTTTTTTAATTAGAGTTACTAAGAGAAAAAGATTCCAAATAGAAAGTGTAACAGTTTCTGGTCAAAACAACCTTGAAATCTTAAGAGTTTGAAATTAACTGAAAGTCTCAGAATAAAGGGAAATCAGGTGACAAGGACAATAGATCCACTGGAGCCTGACAGATGCCAACCGGACAAGGTCAGAGTGCTCTCCCCACCAGCTGGAGGTTCTGAGATGTGAGGATGCTCGAGACACTGGGCAGACCCCTGCCCAAATGTATGACCCAGAATTCCAATTTTGATGATTTCATACTAACTGATGCTGGTTTTGTTTCCAAATAGCATGAATTATTTTAAATTGTCATTGGAAAAATGGAATATAATAGTTACGCTTTCATAATTTTTTATATTAATAGTTAAAGCTGCTCTCTTTTCCAGACACATTACAAATTTTCCCAAGATACGCAATTACAGAAAATGTCTCTTATTTTTCCAGTAATTGGTAAAAAGTAGTACCTAAGGTTTAGCTGAAGATTTTCCTCTATCTTTCATCTCCCATATAAAATCTGTTGTTAATTTTAATGTTAAGCACAAGTGTTCTGGACTATATACACTTGCATTATTTTAAGAAAATTTAATTTAAATCAAAACTTACACTGCATTTTATATAACAAGTTAAACTCATATAAAGTCAAAATCCAAACTTCTGTGTTACCAGAAACACAAAGTTTAAAGAGTAACATATTCATTTATTTCAGTCCCATCTTTTACCTGAGGTTTCACTATGTTATACACTCCATGTTACATTTTTTAGCTTTCCTTCTAGTAATATAATGTTCTTAGGTTTTCCCTTTCAACCACTGTCATACCCATATAATAATTCTGCTAGTCACAAACACCATTATGTGCCCTCAACATTTCATTCATTTCCAAAAATTTACAAACAACCTTTTAACCAATTCTGCACAGATTAACCATCAGTTTTCCATTCTCTACCCTCATTCTATTTTCTGGTGACCTATATTCTAATTATTAATTCCATGAGTTTACATAATAATTTAGTTTACATAATAATTTAGTTCACAATCATATAGCACTTGTCCTTTTGCATCTGGCTTGTTTCACTCAAAACAATGTCCTCCAGGTTCATCCATGTTGTCATAAGCTTCATGACTTCATTTGTTCTTATGTTTGCATAATATTCCATCCAATGTATACAATAAAATTTGCTTATCCATTCATCAGTTGATGGACACTTGGGTTGTTTGCAACTTTCTATATCTGTTCATGATACCACTTTTAGTTCTTCTGGGTATATACCTGTTTATGGTATTGCCAGGTCCCGTGGTAAGTCTATATTCAACTTCCTTAAGAAATGCCAGAGTCCTCTAAAGTGGTTGTACCATTATAAATTCCCACCAACAGTGAATAAACATTCTGATATCACCACATTCTCTCCCAGTTTTAGAGTTTTCTGACTTTTAAATAGTAGCCATTCTAATAGGTGTGAAATGATATCTCTGTGTAGTTTTGCTTTGCATTTTGCATTTCCCTAACTGCTAGTGATGTTGAATATATTTTCCTGTGTTTCACCATTTGTATTTTTTCTTTGCACAATTGTCTTTTTTCCATTTTTTAAATCTTTTTAAAAAATATACATAGATCACACAAAATTTTAAATTAAAAACAAAATATGTTCCCTTATACCCCACTCCTGAAACCCCCCACTCCTCCCATAATGACAACTCCATTCCTTAGTGTGGTATATTCCTTGCATTTTATGAGTACATTTTGGAGCATTGCTACACAGCATGGATTATAGTTTATATTGTAGATTACACTCTCTCCCAGTTTATTCAGTAGGTTATGACAGGATACATAATGTCCTGCATCTATCCCTGCAATGTCATTGAGGACAACTCCAAGTTCCAAAAATGCCCAGTATCACATCTCTTTTTCCCTCTCACTGCGTGCAGCAACTCCCGTGGCCATAGTCTCCACATCAGTGATATAATTTCTTCCATTGCTAGAGTCAGAATAATTCTATAGTAGAATACCTGTAAATCCACTCTAATCCATATTTTATTCGTCTATCCTGAGGACCCTGGGATGAAGATGTCCACTTCACCTCTAAATTGAGAGGGGGCTTAGATCCAATATGGCTGATGGATGGAATTCTCCTGCTTACAGCTGTAGACCCTCTTGGTTCCCTGGTGTGATGGTTGACCATCTTCACCTCCCTGTTAGCTGACCTGGGTAAATCCAACAAACCAGACAGTAGGTGTTGTAATTCTGCATAGGCTCAGGGCCCAGGTGGCATGTAGATAGTCCAGAGATTCAAGTCTCCTGAGCATATACCAACACCAGCACCAAACACAGGTTCAGTGAAAGTGACAGAAGAGGCATGCATAGAGAGGTCACATCTGAGTCCAACTCCATCACACTCAGGAGCACAAATTCCAAAGCAAGGCCCACTGGCAAGGCACTGAACTCCAGAGACATCTGTCATGTCCGTAGGACCAGGGTGTTTCCAAAGCCCTCAGGAGAACCCTACCTGGACTGTATCTACTTTGACTGTCTCTGAGATCCTGCTGAGGTGTGCATAAACACGACCCCTCCAATGACCTCCTGACTCACCCTGAAGTCTCTTAGCCATATAAACTTATTTGTCTCTATCATTTCCCCCTTTTATTCAAGGTATTTTTCTAGTGGCATCACCAGCTGGTGTTTGGTAATAATTCCTCAGTGCCAGGGAAGTTCATCCCCAGGAATCATATCCCATGCTGGGGGGAAGGTGATGCATTTACATGCTGAGTTTGGCTTAGAGAGTGGCCATATTTGAGCAACATGGAGGCTCTTAGGAGGTAACTCTTAGGTACCCTACAACTCTAGGCCTAGTTGAAATTTCAAGCACACAGGCTCATCAGCATAGTTATCAGTATCAAGGGCCCATCATTGGATTATCCTTCTTCACTGGTCTTTGCCCTTGCACTTGTCAGCTTGTTGCCGTTCCACTAGGGAATATGACAGAGTTTCTGGAATAGGAACTCAGCACTCCCTCAGTTGTCACATGAAACTCTACCCCCTATGTCAATACCCAACAAACATATGACCATATATATATACCCTATATGTCTGACCTGGAGAATTCCCTCCCACCCATGCATCCCCCATCAATGACACCCCACATCAGTGCTCCTTCCCTGCCATACTTGAACTCCTTTGTGAGCCAAAACTTCTTCAGAAATGAAGTCTAATACACTGCCAAATTCAATTAATAGGAAAATGAAGTAGTAATGATAGGTTTAATGATTAGACATAGAATACATAATAATTTAGAAAAACTAAAATAAGTAAAAAATAAATTATAGTATTAAAAACATCATAAAATTTTTTTGACATTTTATCTTTCATCACTGTAATAGGTGTGGCCCTGTATGTACAGGGACAGTGCAATCCTCTCCATTTCTTCCTCAGTGTCCATATCCTTCTTTTTTTTCAATTATGCCTTCAAAAAAGTTTTAGGTCACAGTAAAGTCATATATAGAATATAAGGAGTTCACACATACCCAATATTAAACCCTTTTCCCCTTCTCCAGCAATAATTATTTTACATGTGGATGTTACATTTGCTGTAAATGATATGCATATATTGAAATATATCTAGTAACCATGATTCCATTATGGTTTACGTTATGGTTTACATTTTAGACTATACAGTTTATAAATTTTGGTGATATTGTACATGACCTGTATCCATCATTGCAGGATCATACAGAACACTTCCATTGCTCCCCAGTTACCCCATCTTCCAGCCATTCCATTCCTCTCCTCCCCCTTCCCTCAGAGTCCACAGTGACAAACAAGCTCCACTGCTTAAAGGGCAAGACTCACAGATACCTGCAACAATGCTGAGGGCTCTACACACCAGTCCATCTTCCCCCTTTGGGAGACACCCATGATCTCAAGAGACACCTTCCCCTCTGTTTGAGAACATCAGACCTCCCCAGGATGGGGGCATAACACCTTCCTGCTCATTGTAAGGGTCTTCACCCACTGATAAAACACACTCTGACATGATGAGAACTCACACATTCCCTAGAAACCTGCCCCAAGTGAACCCTGTGCCAGATGCCCCCTGTCAAATACCTTAAACCAGTAACCCTTCCTTATTATATTTTCCAAAGAGTTTTCTCAACATTATAGTTTGAACCTCATAGCCAACAATCTCCCATGTTCACTTGTAAGCTCCCAACCCTCCCCCCAATTCCTTGGACCATTTGTCCCATCCTCCCATCCCTAGCCCCCCTCAACCCTTCAAAGCCCAACCCAATAGTATCCCTATGCTCCTGTCTTATCCCTTCACTGCACAAATACTTACCTCCACTTTATCATAGATTTCACCCCTGTGGGCGTGAAATCTTCCTCTCCCACCCTATTTCCTGTAAGCTTATCTTCTAGTCTCTAGCTCTCTGAGAAAGCTTGATTTGCTTAATTCATATCAGAAAGGTCATGTAGCATTTGTCCTTCAATGCCTGGCTTGCTTCACTCAGCATAAGGCCCCCAAGATTCATCCATGCTATCCCATGTGTTATGACTGTATTCCTTTGTATAGCTGAGTAGTATTCCATTGTATGTACATACCACATTTTGTTTATCCATTCATCTGTTGATGGGCATTTGCGTTGATTCCAACTTACGGCAATAGTGAACAATGCCACTATGAACATTGGTGTTTTCAGTTCTTTTGGATATATACCCAGCAATGGAATTGCTGGTTTATTTGGCAAATTTATAGCTAGTTTTTGAGGAACCACCAAACTGTCCTCCACAATGGCTGGGTCCTTCTTCATTTCCACCAGCAGTGGATGAGGGTTCCCATTCCTCCACATCCTCTCCAATACTTGTAGTCCCCTGCTTTTTTAATAGCTGTCAATCTAATGGGTATAAGATGGTATTTCATTGTAGTTTGGATTTGCATTTCCCTAATAGCTAGTGATGTTAAGCATCTTTTCATATCCTTTTTGGCCATTTGTATTTCTTCTTTGGAGAAGTATCTGTTCAAATCTCTTCCCCATTATTTAATTGGGTTGTTTGTCTATTTATTTCCAAGATATAGGATTTCTTTATATGTACTGGATATTAGGCTCCTATCAGATATATGGTTACCAAGTATTTCCTCCCATTTTGTGGGCTGTCTTTTCACTTTCTTGATAAATTCCTTTGAGGTGCAAAATGTTTTAATTTTAAGGAGGTCCCATTTATCTATTTTTTTTTTGTTTTGCTGCTCATGCTTTGGGTATGAATTTCATGAAGCCATTTCCTATCACAAGTTCCTATAGATGCTTCCCTACATTGTCTTCCAAGGTCTTTATGGTCTTGGCTCTTATATTTAGGTCTTTGATCCATCTTGTGTTGAATTTTGTATAAGGTGTTAGATGGTAATCGTCTCTCATTCTTTTGCATATGGATATCCATTCTCCAAGCACCATTTGTTGAAGAGGCCATTCTCTCCCAGTTGAGTGCACTTGGTGGCCTTATCAAATATCAGGTGAGTGTATATGTGAGAATCTACATCATAACTCTCAATTTGGTTCTATTGGTCAGTATATCTATCCTTGTGCCAATACCATGTGTTGGAAACAAAGGCGTGGTGATCTTGTAGGAAGAGGTGTGTTGTTTCCATGGCTACACTTTTAACATAGTAATGCAGCAATTAAGCCTTTCGGGTTAACAGGATGAAGCTGTCCACCACAGGGAGAAATATGAGCAAACACACTTTGCAGTTTGAAAGGAATACTAAATCTTTGTACTCTGAGATAAGTTCTTTAATTTAGGCAAGATGGTGGCTGCGTGAGCTTGCCTGGTAGTGTCTCTGCAGGGGGCGGCTGGGCAGCGTTGAAGGCTCTTTGAGACCGCGCTGTTTCGGGGATTTTTGCTGGTTGGAAGGTGTCTGGACGTCAATTCGGTGGGAAGGTAACAGAGAGGATACATCTATAATATATAAACGGAGGTCCCAGCTGGGCTCGGGAAGTTCCCTCCTTGGGTGGGCGGAGCCGCGGTAGCGGGCGCTCCTGAAGCTCCGGAGCCGCGGCGGCCAGGGTTTTTGTTTTTTTTCCTTTTACTAGAGGCTTTGCGGTGCTGAGAAATTCGCGGATACTGGGCTGGCTGGTGAGGGATTGTTGGGACAAGACTCCTTTGCAGATTGATTTGGGGAGACAGACGGTGTTTTCTTGTGAAGCGGGGGACATTTTTGGTCGCTGGACAGGGGGGGCAGTGCTTCCGCCTGGAGCCCCATCCCCACAGGTCCGGCTGCCGATCGGCAACGGAATTGGATTTCGGACAATAAGGGGACACAATTGGGAGACTGTTGTAGGGTGCAGTGAGGGAGGAGGACACGTCTGGAAGCTGATTGGAGGATATTTTGCGAAGTTTGGGATTTCGGATCTTAGAGTCTGTTTTCGGCGTTTCCAGCTGAAGCCCACCCCACCCGGCGGGGCTTGGGATCTGGGTCATTGAACTGGCCGTGGTGTAGAGGCACCCTCAAGTGGCCGTTGCGAGGGAGCACAGGGAGGGAGCTGTCCAAAGGCTGATACCCTGAGGAGTTAGGTGAATTTCAGGGATCAGAAATTCAATATAAAATTCGCGGATCTGGCTTCCCCCACAGGGCTGACACCCAGCTACGGGGATCCCTGAGGGCTGTGTTGCACTGCGGGGCTCCTAAGCTTTCTGTGGACCAGATTTGAGCTTGCCAGGTCTGGGTCCCCTGAACTCTGGCGGTCCACACCCCAGACTCACACCTCTTGAGTCTTCAGTGTCTCAGACTTTCCACCCCTGAATCCATCACGCTCTGGGGTCTACCTGGGGTCCTTGAGTGCCCTGGACCTCAACGTTTGCGTTTTATCTTTAATGGTTCATATTGTTTTGTTTTTATTTTAACTTTATCTTATTTCTTACTCTTTTTGACGCCCTGATTGCTAATATTGCATTATCCCCTAGTCTTTTCTCCTAGCGTCTCCCCCAAAGTCCTTTTTTTTTTTTTACAGATATTTAGGGGTTTTTTTGGTTGTTGTTTTAGATAGTGTTGCAATTGTGACACGTGTATACCTGTATCTCTCTCCCCCCATCTGTTCCCCACCGCTTGCCTATCCTCTTTTTCTTTCTTCCTTTCTTCTTGTCTTTCTTTTTTTCTTTATTATAATTAGTGTTTTTTTTTTTTCGGTTCTCTCTTTCCCTCTTGTCCCTCATTTTCCACTTATTTTATTTTAATTCAAGTACACAATACGTGCTACAGGGAACATCTCACATTTGCTGGGTTTTCCCATCCTCCACTGCCTCATTTCTGTGTGAACTGATTTAGGCTACCTACACTATCCCTCTTCCCCTGCATCTTGATAACCACTATCATCTACTGTCTCTCCTATATTCCACCCCCCACCTCCCATTCTTTGATCCACAAAGTGTCTAACTCTTAATTTCTAATACCTTTGTTCTGTTTTCTGTCTGTTATCCACTCTTGAAACTATTACCTTTCTTTTCTTTTTCCTTCTCTCATGAAAACAATAGCTTTGTAGTTCATACCATATTCCGCCTATATTCAGTCATCTACTTCATAAAAGATACTCTACCTACAGCTATAACTCTATACAATCTACATGAATCTAACCTCCATCCTCCCAGATCTCATATTCTTGCTTTGTTAACATACATTACCAATACCACTTTACACTTTACCCTTGCTGACACAATTGCCTTTTCCCAACACTAATACTTTCTTCTAAAGTGAACTTAACCAACAACAAGTAACTTGAGTAAGAAGAAAAAAGTGACAAAGAGAAGATATAACACCTATGCAAAAATAACAACTAATTAACCTCCAAAAGCAGACAAAGAAGCTAAGGAACTGATTAAATTCGTCAAAATAAAGAGATGACCAGAAAGCAACAAAAATCTACAAACCAAACCAATAATCAGGAAAACATGACTGAATCCAATCAACAAACCAATAATCACGAAGGGGAGCAAAACTTGGCACAAGCAATGAAAGAACTCAGAACATTCATCACCGACAAATTTGATGCAGTAATGAAAGAGGTTAACAACATGAAGACATCACTTGGAGGGGAAATTGCAGACATACGCAAAAACATAACAGATATGATGGGAATGAACACCACAGTTCAAGAAATCAAAAATACACTTGCAGCAAATATCAGCAGACTAGAAGAGACAGAGCAGAGAATTAGTGATGTGGAAGACAGTACCTCAGAAATCAAACAGATAGTAGAAGGGGTCAATAAGAAGATAGAAAAAATCCAATTAGGATTTAGGGACCTGAATGACAATGCAAAACGCTCAAACATACGTATTATAGGCATTCCAGAAGGTGAAGAGAAGGGAAAGGGGTCAGAAGGAGTGTTGCAGGAAATAATGGCTGAAAACTTCCCAAATCTACTGAAAGAGACAGATGTACATATCCAAGAAGCACAGCGCACTCCACAAGTCATAAACCCCAACAGGCCCACCCCAAGACATATACTTATCAAATTATCCAAGGCTCAAGACAAAGAGAAAATCCTAAAAGCAGCAAGAGAAAAGAAAACCATCACATACAAGGGAAGCTCAATTAGATTAAGTGCTGATTTCTCTTCTGAAACCATGGAGGCAAGAAGACAGTGGTATGATATAGTCAAGGTACTAAAGGAAAAACACTTCCAACCAAGAATACTCTATCCAGCTAAACTAGCATTCAAACATGATGGAGAGTTCAAAATATTCACAGACAAACAGAAACTGAAAGAGTATACCAACAAGAAACCTCCCCTTCAAGAAATTCTAAAGGGAGTTCGGCAGGAAGAAAGGAAAAAACAGGAAAGGCAAAGTTGGAGGAGAGTATAAGACCAACAACAACAACAAAAAAGACCAAAAAAATATACAAACAAAATATGGCAAACACAAATCCAATCAAAATATGGCTAACACAAATAATTCCTTGATAGTAATAACACTGAATGTCAACGGATTAAAATCACCTATCAAAAGATTCAGACTGGGACATTGGATAAGGAAATATAACCCATCCATATGCTGTCTACAAGAGACACATCTTAGACCCAGAGACGCATGGAGATTGAAAGTGAATGGCTGGAAAACAATCATACAAGCTAACAATAATCAAAAAAAGGCAGGAGTAGCTATATTAATATCAGACAAAATAGACTTTAAATGTGAAACAATTGTGAGAGACAAAGAAGGATACTACATTTTAGTGAAAGGGAAAATCTGTCAAGAAGATCGAACAATCATAAATATCTATGCCCCTAACAAGGGTGCCTCTAAATACGTCAGGCAAACGCTGGAAAAACTAAGTGAAAGAATAGATACATCTACAATTATAGTGGGGGATTTTAATACACCACTATCAACTCTGGACAGAACATCTCAAAAGAGAATCACCAAAGAAACAAAATATCTGAATAGTATATTAGAGGAGCTCGATCTAATAGACATATATAGATCGCTACACCCAAACACAGCAGGATATACATTTTTCTCAAGCGCACATGGATCATTCTCCAAGATAGATCATATGCTAGGCCACAAAGAAAGGCTGAACGAATTCAGAAAGATTGAAATCATACAAAACATTATCTCTGACCACAGTGGAGTCAAGCTGGAGATTTGCAAGGGACAGAAGCCCAGATTTCACACCACAATTTGGAAATTAAACAGCACACTCTTAGAAAAACAGTGGGTCAAAGAGGAAATCTCAAAAGAAATCAATGACTACCTTGAAACAAATGATAATGATAACACAACATACCAAAATTTATGGGATGCAGCAAAAGCAGTACTGAGAGGGAAGTTTATAGCCATAAATTCATATATCAAAAAAGAAGAAAGAGCAAAAATCGAAGAACTAACTGCACATTTGAAGGAATTAGAAAAACAACAACAAAGTAACCCAACAGGAAGAAGAAGGAAGGAAATAACAAAGATAAGAGCAGAACTAAATGAAATAGAAAATAAGAAAGCACTTGAACAGATAAACAAGACCAAGAGCTGGTTTTTTGAGAAGATTAACAAAATTGACAAACCTTTAGCAACACTAACAAAGAAAAAAAGAGAGAAGATGCAAATACACAAAATAAGAAATGAGAAAGGCGATATCACCACTGACCCAACAGAAATAAAGACTATCATAAGAGGATATTTTGAAAAACTATATTCCAACAAAAATGACAATCTAGAGGAAATGGACAAATTCCTAGAAACACATAAGCAGCCCATATTGACGAAAGAAGAAATTGATGATCTTAACAAACCAATCACAAGCAGAGAGATAGAATCAGTTATCAAAAATCTCCCAACTAAGAAGAGCCCAGGGCCAGATGGCTTCACAGGTGAATTCTACAAAACATTCCGGAAAGAACTGACACCAATCCTGCTGAAACTATTCCAAAACATCGAAACGGAAAGAACATTACCCAACTCCTTCTATGATGCCAACATTACCCTAGTACCAAAGCCAAACAAAGACATCACAAGAAAGGAAAATTACAGACCAATTTCTCTGATGAACCTAGACGCAAAAATACTTAACAAAATACTTGCTAATCGTATTCAACAATACATTAAACGTATTATACACCACGACCAAGTGGGATTCATCCCAGGGATGCAAGGATGGTTCAACATAAGAAAATCAATCAACGTAATACACCATATAAACAGATTAAAGGAAAAAAATCACATGATTATATCTATTGATGCAGAAAAAGCATTTGACAAAATACAGCACCCTTTCTTGATAAAAACACTCCAAAAGATTGGAATACAAGGGAATTTTTTGAACATGATAAAGAGTATATATGAAAAACCTAAAGCCAACATTGTTTACAATGGAGAAATCCTAGACTCCTTCCCTCTAAACTCAGGAACAAGACAGGGATGCCCACTGTCTCCGCTCCTATTTAACATTGTCTTAGAAGTACTTGCACGAGCACTGAGGCAAGAACCAGAAATAAAAGGCATTCAAATTGGAAAGGAAGAAGTCAAAATTTCATTATTTGCAGATGACATGATCCTATACATAGAAAACCCTGAGAGATCTACAACGAAGATTCTAGAACACATAAATGAGTTTAGTAAAGTCGCAGGTTATAAGATCAATGCGCAAAAATCAGTAGCATTTCTGTACACCAATAATGAGCAAGATCAGGAGGAAATCAAGAAACAAATACCATTCACAATAGTAAATAAAAAAATCAAATACTTAGGAATAAATTTAACTAAAGAGGTAAAGAACTTATACAACGAGAATTATACAAGATTGTTCAAGGAAATCAAAGAAGACCTAAATAAATGGAAGACTATTCCTTGTTCATGGATAGGAAGACTGAACATTATTAAGATGTCTATCCTACCAAAATTGATCTACACATTCAATGCAATCCCAATAAAAATCAACACAGCCTTCTTTAAGGAACTAGAAAAACTAACTATGAAATTTATTTGGAAAGGAAAGAGACCCCGAATAGCCAAAGACATACTGAAAAAGAAAAACGAAATTGGAGGAATCACACTACCTGACTTCAAAACATACTATAAAGCTACGGTGGTGAAAACAGCATGGTATTGGCATAAGGAAAGACACATAGACCAATGGAATCGAATTGAAAGCTCTGATATAGAACCTCACATATATAGCCACATAATATTTGATAAAGCCACCAAACCCTCTCAATTGGGAGACAGTGGCCTATTCAACAAATGGTGTCTGGGGAACTGGATAGCCATATGTAGAAAAATGAAAGAGGATTACCATCTCACACCTTATACAAAGATCAACTCAAGATGGATCAAAGACCTAAATATAAGAGCCAAGACCATAAAAACCTTAGAAAGCAGTGTAGGGAAACATCTACAGGACCTTGTAATAGGAAATGGATTTATGAATATCTCACCAAAAGCACGAGCAGCAAAAGAACTAATAGATAAATGGGACTTCCTCAAAATTAAAGCCTTCTGCACCTCAAAGGAGTTTGTCAAGAAAGTAAAAAGGGAGCCCACACAGTGGGAGAAAATATTTGGCAATCATATATCTGATAAGAAACTTATAACTTGCATATATAAAGAACTCCTATATCTTGAAAATAAAAAGATAAACAACCTATTTAAAAAATGGGAAAAAGACTTAAACAGACACTTCTCTGAAGAAGAAATACAAATGGCAAGAAAGCACATGAAAAAATGTTCCAAATCTCTAGCTATCAGGGAAATGCAAATCAAAACCACAATGAGATACCATCTTACACCCATAAGATTGGCAGCTATGAAAAAAACAGAAGAATACAAGTGCTGGAGAGGATGTGAAGGAAGGGGAACACTCATCCATTGCTGGTGGGAATGCGGAAGGATCCAACCATTCTGGAGGACAGTATGGCGGTTTCTCAAAAAACTAGCCATAGATTTGCCATATGACCCAGCAATACCACTGCTGGGTATATACCCAGCAGAACTGAAAACAAGGACACAAACCGATATATGTACACCAATGTTCATAGCAGCATTGTTCACTATTGCCAAAAGTTGGAATCAACCCAAATGCCCATCAACAGATGAGTGGATCAATAAAATGTGGTATATACACACAATGGAATACTACTCGGCTGTAAGAACAAACACACTACAAACACATGTGATAACATGGATGAATCTTGAGAACCTTATGTTGAGTGAAGCAACCCAAACATTGAAGGACAAATACTACATGACCTCAATGATATGAAATAAACAAGCTGCCCTAGATAGCAAGAGACTGAACGATAGGCTTACAGGAAATCGGAGGGTGGAGGAAGGATATGAGCCGATGTCTGCAGGGGTGGAACTTAAGACGAGATGGTGGTAAGTATGAACACAAAGAAGAGATAAAATGGGGGCAAGGGGTTGCCTTTGGTTGGGGCTTTACGGGTTTGAGGGTGGCTGGGGAGGGACGGTTGGGTAATGTTGCCCAAAAGTGGGGGGAGGGAGAGGTAGCATACGAACACAGGAGAGGGTTAGGAGGTGGTGGAGAGTAAAATGCCGAGAAAATAATATCAAAATATAATAAAGAGGGTTACCTGTTTAGAATGCTCGGAGGGGAGGGTCTGATGCAGGACGGGCTCCTGGGGAATGTCTAAATGCTCATTCTGCCAGAGTGGGTGACACCATGGGGTAGAATCCCAAGTAGTGAGAGTGGGGGTGGACCCACACCCTGGGGAGGACTAATGCCACCAAATAGAGGGAACTCTATCCCTCGAGAGAAAGGGTGGCTCCCAGGGCATTGGGGCAGATGAGCAAGTTAGGCCCTAAACACTATTCCATCTATCTCTGGAAGTGGCTCCTCAGGAAACGGAGGTTGGCTGTCACTGTGGGCACCAAGGTGGAAGGGAAAATGGACGTTAAATGTGTGGAACCAAAGTAAATGGGGGGCAAGGGAGGAGTTTCTTGAGAGTACACAAGGATGGATATAAAACATGTAATATTACACCATAACATATAGGAGACGACAGACTGATAATGTAAACCATAATGTGAAACATAGGAGAACTAAAAATGTAAAGAACTGTGTATCCTAAAGTATGCACCATAATGTAAGCACAGATATTACCATGTTAGAAAGCTAATATCTCAGACTCTGTACATCACCTTAAGTAAATATGATGTGAATAGGGTGTAAGAGTATCGCTGTGGAAGGAAAAAGGTGTTGTGGTGGATGTATGGGAGTGCTGTATATTATATATATGCATTGCTGTGGTCTAGGACTCCTACGAAGAAATGCTGAATAATTGGGGGGGGGGGGGGAAAGGATAGGATGTGGAATTTTTTCAAGTCAACATTCTTTATCTAAGTTCTTTATCTAACTTTATCCAAGTTCTTTATCTATCCTTTAAACCCATCGCTATATGCCATTCCCTAGTAAGTGACCATGACATTTTATTGGGCTTCAAATTTCTGGGAGTTCTGGATCACAGAGTGTTTCAACAATGGCAATGGAGGGATACTGGTATGGGATACCAATGACAGGTGATATATGGCTGACAGGGAGCTGTACAGAACATATGTCCAGGGTGCATGGTAATGATTGGATATACTCATAGTGGCAACAATTAAAAACCCAGCAGGGGGGGTACTGGGTTCCTGGCCAGTGGTGCTCTGTCGTGGTCCCTAGGGGAGCTGTGATAGTCTCCCAGGTACAGCGGCGGGGACCAGGAGGGAGTGAGGGTTCAACAGTGAGCCCCTGATGCTAATGACTATGCTTGTGAGCTGATAAACCTAAAATAAGAACAAGGCCTAGAGCAACACTGTGCCTGGGAATTTCCTCCTGTCAGCCTTCATGTTACTCAAATGTGGCCAGTCTCGAAGCCAAACTCAGCATGTAAATGCAATGCCTTCCCTCCAGCGTGGGACATGACACCCGGGGATGAGCCTCCCTGGCAACGAGGGACCACTATCAAATACCAACTGATGATGCAACTGGAAAAGTACCTTATATGGAAGGTTCAATGCGGATCAGCAGAATATCCATGTCTACATAAAACAACCTGACTTTAAAATGCTGTTTGACCTAAAGTAAGGGGGAAATGGAAAGGAGAAATGAGTTTATATGGCTACGAGTTTCTAAAAAAGAGTCTGGAGGCTGGCAGAAGGATTGCCCTCATGCACAACTGAGCAGAGTCAGAGAGACAGATAAAGCAGATACAACCCCCAGATATTGGTTCCTATGAAGGCTAAAGAGACCCATGAGAGTTATGGTCATGGCCGATGGGGTTTACTACCAGGGCAGATGGCCCCTCTCTGGAAATGGTGTTTATGTGTGATGAATCTGGACTCAGATGGGATCTCCCTTCATAAGACTTTCATACTAATCTGCTGGAGGTGCAGTTAACGTTGGGGTTTAAGATATAGTTAGGGGATTTGAATATCTGGACTGATAATGTGATAGCCAGGTCCTGAGCCTCAACAGACTCCAGCACCTACAATCTGATTTATTGGACTTACCACACTCAGCTAAGATGGAGTTGAAGAAGGACAATCACCACACCATGGAGCCTAGAGTGATTACAACTGAAAATGGGAGGATGGCAGCCAGCATCCATGTGGAATCTGAGCCTCCTCTTGACATAGAGGTGCAATGGACACAACCAATCCAATGTCCACATAGAAGAGATGGCATTGGATTGGGAAAAGTGGACATGGTGGACGATGGGTATGGGGAAGGGCAGGAAGAGATGAGAGGTGGGGGCGTATTTGGGACGTGGAGCTGCCCTGGATGGCGCCTCGGGGGTGATCACCGGACATTGTGGATCCTCACAGGGCCCACTGGATGGAATGGAGGAGAGTATGGGCCATGATGTGGACCATTGTCTATGAGGTGCAGAGGTGCCCAAAGATGTACTTACCAAATCCAATGGATGTGTCATGATGATGGGAACGAGTGTTGTTGGGGGGGGGAGGGGGGGGGTGGGGGGGTGGGGTTGAATGGGACCTCACGTATATATTTTTAATGTAATATTATTACAAAGTCAATAAAAAAAAAATACATGAGGCAAAAAAAAAAAAAAAGTTCTTTAATTTAGGAGTATTGTGAATGTGTAGCTACACTGCTTGTTATCACAATAGCTTGAGTATATATTTTTTTTATTTTTTATTGACTTTGTAATAATATTACATTAAAAATATATATATATGAGGTCCCATTCAACCCTACCACCCCCACCCCACCTCTCCCCCCCCAGCAACACTCCTTCCCATCATCGGATTGAGAAAAGTGGACATGATGGATAATGGGTATGGGGAAAGGCAGGAAGAGATGAGAGGTGGAGGCGTCTTTGGGACATGGAGCTGCCCTGGATGGTGCTTCAGGGGCAATCACCGGACATTGTAAATCCTCACAGGGCCCACTGGATGGAATGGGGGAGAGTATGGGCCATGATGTGGACCATTGACCATGAGGTGCAGAGGTGCCCAAAGATGTGCTTGAGTATATATTGAGCCACTTGTAGATAATAAAGTTATCTGAGGAGTCTCTACTCGCAGACCCCCTGATTCCAGCTCTCTCTTTCTTTCTCTTTGTTTCATTCTCTTTCTCTTTGTTTCATTCCTGATACCCTTCGGGCCCAAATCTCCAACACCATGCTATTTTGAACACTATAGTTTTGTGGTACGTTTTAAAGTCAGGTAGTCTGATTCCTCCAGTTTCAATATCTCTTTGGCTATTTGGGGCCTCTTTCCCTTCCAAATAAATTTCATAGTTAGTTTTTCCAGTTCATTAAAGAATGCTGTGTTGATTTTTATTGGGAATGCATTAAATCTGTGGATCAATTTGGGTAGCATAGGCTTCTCAATGATATTTAGTCTTCTTATCCATGAACAGGGAATTTTCTTCCACTTATTTAAGGATTCTTTGATATCCTTTAACAGTGTTGTATAGTTTTCTGTGTTTAAGTATCTTATATCTTTAATTAAATTTATTCCTAGTTATTTGATTTTTTATTTACTATTGTAAATAGTAATTTTTTCTTTATTTCCTCCTCAGATTGCTCATTATTTGTGTAGAGAAATGCTACTGAGTTTTGCACATTGATCTTATAACCTTCAACTTTACTGAACTCATTTATAATTTCTAGAAGTTTTGTTGTAGATTTCACAGAGCTTTCTATTTATAGGATCATGTCGCCTGCAAATAGTAAACTTTTGACTTCTTCCTTTCCAATTTCGATGCCTTTTATATCTGTTTCTTGCCTCACATTTAAGGGTTTCTCCATTGTAAATTACGGTAGCTGTGGGTTTTTCATGTATACCCTTTTTCATGTTCAGAAAGTTTCCTTCTATTCCTATCATTTACAGTGTTTTTTATCAGAAAAAGGTGCTGTATTTTCTCAACTGCTTTTTCTGCATCTATAGATATGATCATGTGATATTTTTCCTTCAATCTATTTATGTAGTGTATTATATTGATTGATTTTCTTATGTTGAACCATCCTTGAATACCAGGGATGAAATCCACTTGGTCATGGTGTATAATTCATTTGATATGTTGTTGAATACGATTAGCAAGTATTTTGTTGAGGATTTTCTCATCTAGGCTCATTAGAGAGATTGGTCTATAATTTTCCTTTCTTGTGGTGTCTTTGTTTGGCTTTGGTATTAGGGTTATATTGGCATCATAGAATGAGTTAGGCAATGTTCCTACTATTTTGAATTTTTGCAAGAGTTTAAGCAAGATTGATGTTAGTACTTTCTGGAATGTTTGGTAGAATTCACCTGTGAAGTCACCTGGCCCTAGGGGTCCCCTTGGGATGTTTTTAATGATGCATTCTACCTCTTTACTTGTGATTGGCTTGTGGAGATCATCAATTTCTTCTTTTATCAATGTAGGCTGCTTATGTGTTTCTAGGAATTTGTCCATTTCCTCTAAATTGTCCTTCTTGTTGGAAAATAGTTTTTCAAACATCCTCTTATGATAGTCTTAATTTCTGTGCAGTAAGTGGTGATATCCCCTTTCTCGTTTCTTATTTTATGTATTTGCTGTCTCAGCAGATTTGCCTCTCACCTCTTTCTAGTTTCTCCTCAAGCCAGCTGGCATGCTCCTCAAAGCTCATAATGGGGTTCCAGACAATTGAACCCTCATTCATATACTCTTCTGTACCCTTCACCAGAACCCTCCCACTCGAAGTTTGTCCAAGACGGGCTGGATTCAGGGAAAGCCGGGTTTGGGGATACCAGTTCCGGGATCACAGATTCGAAGAATGTGGGTTCCAGGAATGAGGCGTTTGGAGAATGCAGGCTCAGAGATTACAGGTTTGGGGAACACGGGGTTCGGGCAAGGTTACCGTGTGACCTACAGTTTTACCTTGAGCAATCACTCCTTTTGTCACACTTTCTCCAGATTGATGTCCAGAAGCTTCCTGCTTTGTGGGTTCCCAGAAGAGCTCACTCAGGCAGGATTTTGTCCCCACTCAGCCATTTTTCATAGGAGAAATGATGTGGATGAACTTACTCTGACCCCATCTTGCCCCTGCTTGCAAAATTCTTTTCAAGAGTCTACCACCTACCACAAGATCAATGTTATTACTGTAAAGGCATTATATATTTCATCCATTTTGTCTTTTGGCTTTCTACTGTCATATTGTACTATTGTCTGCCTTTTTACCTTTTAATTTACCTTTCCTAATAATCTTCATTTCACATATTTCTCCAAGCCTCTCGTCCTTCATTTTTCCTTACAGATTACAGCACTTCCTTTATTATTTCTTGTAATTCTGGTCTTTTGGTAGCATACACTATCATTTTTATTTGTCTGTGAAGACTTTGAACACACCTTCATCTTTGAAGGACAGTTTTGCTGGATCCAGAATTCTTGCCTGGCAGTTTCTCATTTTCTTTACCTTAAATATATCATACCATATTTTTCTTGCCTTCATGGATTCTGATGAGAGATCAGCACTTAATCTTATTGATTTCCCTTGTGTATTAGTCAGCCAAAGTGGTGCTGATGCAAAATACCAGAAATCTATTAGCTTTTATAAAGGGAGTTTACAGTTACCCGGCCATAAAGAATAAGTTACTTCCCTCACTAAAGTCTATTTTCATGTGTTGGAGCAAGATGGCTGCTGATATCTGCCAAGAGTTCAGACTTTTTGGTTTCCTCTCTTCCCAGGGCTCATTTTCTCCCCAGGCTCAGATGTTCTGCTTTCTCCACAAGGTCAGTTGTAGACTATCAGGTAAAAGACTCTGTCTCTCTCCCTGGGGATTCTGTGTCTAAGGAGCCATCTCTATTCCTCTGTGTTCTTCTCCTGTGTGTTCTCTTCCTGGGTTCCAGCTCAAAACTCCAGAGCAACTACTCTGCTCTGCCATGTAGTTTTATCTGTGAGTTCCTGCCCACCAAGGAAGAAGTGACTCAACATCCTATAGACATAGCCCAATCAAAGCACTAATCATAATTTATTTATTTATTTTATTTTATTTTTTGGTCTTTCTTTGGTGGTTTATTTAATCACACCCCAGTACAAACCAGTTTACAAACATAATCCAATAACTATTTTGGAATTCATGAACCATGCCAAACTGCTATACCATGTATGTGATGCTCTTCTTTTTTCTTTTGCTGTTTCAGAATTCTCTCTTCATCTCTGATATTTGATCTAAATAGTAGGTGACTTAGAGTAGCTCTATTCACATTTATTCTATTTGAGGTGTGCTGTCCTTCTTAAACATTGAAATTAGGTTCTTCATAAGGGTTGGTAAGTCTTCAGTCATAATTTCCTCAAATATACTTTCGGCTGCTTTTCCATTCTCTATCTTCAAGCAATTAAAATCTGTTCTTATGTGCTTCAAGTGTATTTTTAATCTCATCCATTGTGTCTTTCATTCCCAAAACGTTTTAAAGTCAGGTAGTCTTTCAAATTGTACTTTATGCTCATCCAGCATCCTCTTACTATCTATTATCATCTCTTTGGTCATATTGTCTTTTACTTCTTTAAATTGATTTAGGAGAGTTGTGTGAGTGTCATTAATTTTCTTAAGTCCTGTATCTCTTACAGATATTTGGTTTGTTCCTTTGGCTGGGTTATCTCTTCCTTTTTCTTAGTATGGCTGGTAATTTTTTTATGTTGTTTAGCACCTGAATATGTTGGTGAATTTACTCTGATGTCCAATTCCTCTCTCTTGCCTAATATTTTTTTCATAGCTCCTTTTAGATATTTGGATCAATTTATTCTAAGTCTTTAAAATTACCCAACTTAAGTTATCAAAATCAAGCCAGGGACTCACTAACGAGACAGTGATTTTCTCCCAGGAGTTAAGGTACATAGAGGAGTTAGGGTACTGTAACATGGGACTTTATAACATAGTAAAACCCTTTGTAAAACACAAATATGTGTAATATTGCATAAAAAGACTGTTTTTACAAAATATAAACACAAAATACTAGAGAGAAGGAAAAAGAATAGCAGCCACTGATGGAGGGAGAAGAATAGAGAGGTTGAGAGGTAATGAGTTTTGTTTGGCTTTTGTTTGTTATTATTATTGGAATAATGAAAGTACTCTAAGAATGATTGAAGTGATGATACACAATTATGTGATTATATCAAATATGTGAACTATGCATACAATGGATACCTCAGCTATAAGAATAAATACAGTACAAACACATGTGATAACATGGATGAATCTTGAGAACTTTATGTTGAGTGAAGCAACCCAGGCATTGAAGGACGAATACTACATGACCTCTCTGATAAGAAATAAGTAAACCAAGCTGTCTTAGAGACTGGATGATAAACTGTAAGGTAGTTGGAGGGTAGAGGAAGGTTGTGAGCTGACAGCTACCTTGGTGAAATCTATGATAAGCTGGAGGTAAGTATTTGTATAGAACAGGGATAAAATGGGGGCATAGGGATAACTTTGGGTGGGGCTGTGTGGACTTTAGGGGCACTAGGGATGGGAGGAAGGGTCAGATTGCCCAAGAAATTGGGGAGAGGGTGAGGGGAACATTTGATCTTGGGAGATTGTCAGGTACGTGGTTGAAATTGTGGTGCAGAGAAAACTCTTTAGAGAATGTTGCTTGTTTAGAATGCTTAAGGGGGGGCATCTGACACAGGGAAAGCTTCTGGAGAGTGTGTGAGTACGCATTTTGTCATAGTAGATTATATCATTTCGTGGAGATCCACAAAATGAGAGTGAAGGTATATCCACATCCTGGGGAGGACTGGTGTTCTCAGACAGAAGGAATTGTATCTCCTGAGAGAATTGGTGGCTCCCAATGGTTTAGGGCAGTCAAGTATGTGAAGCCCTCAACATTTTTGCAAGTATCTCTGAATATGGTTCCTCAAGTAATGAAGATTGATTGTCATGGTGGGCCTTGTGGGGAGGGGGAAAGAGGTGTTGAATACATGGAATCAGGGTAACTGTGGGGCAATGGAAGTGTTCCACAAGATCATGCCATGATGGATATAGGTCATGTTAAATTACACTAAAAATATATAAAAGTCTACAGGCTAAAATGTAAAACATAAGAAACTAAAAATTTAGAAAATTGTATAGTCTAAAATATAAACCATAATGTAAACGCTGTGGGCAAGCCGCCAATGCCTTGTTAGATGTAGGAAAACCTCTCTAACTATAAGGCCTTTGGGGTTCCACCCAAAAGATGGCGCCAAGGCATGCGGTGGACATCTGCCTTCCCCCCAGCAACTAGAGCACATGTACCAATCAGCCTCGCTAAATTAGCATAGCCAGTAAACCGCTTGCACGTTGCCTCATGGTCTATAAAAGCTACTACACTTCCTCAATAAATCAGACCTGCGCCACCAGCCTGCGTCTCCAGAGCAGTTATTGTGTGTTGTCTTGCTCTGTTCGTCCTTACCTCTTCGGGAGCGGAGCCGCAGGACGGCACCACAACAAACCCAAATGGAACCATGTTTGAAAGCTATCTTTTCAATATCTGTACATTAGCTGCAGCAAATATAATATGAACGTGTAAAAGATCACTGTTGGGGAAGGGACAAAGAGTTTGATGTTGTATATGTGGGAGTACCATATATTATATATGTGAATTACTGTGGCCTAAAACTTATGTCAAGAGAAACCGTTATTGTACACTTTGGATATATTTATGCTTTATTAATATGTATCAATAAAAAGTATTTGTTAAAAAAAAGAAAGAAAAATATTATGCACTCTCCCAGTGTCTATCCTAAAAGTTATATGCTCCAATCTTTGTTTTGTAATGTTTCAGTCCTCTTCTACTTAACATTGATCACTAGCTGTAATATGTTTCCCTTTATTTGTAAATAAAGATATGGCATATTTAAACTTTAAAATTATATATATACTGTAAGACTTTCCTAAAAGTCTAAAACCTATAGTCATATGTATGGTATATATTTTAATTAGCGGTCATGCTTTTAAAATGAGATGGGTATAAAGTGAATGTTGCATCTTTACTCCAACATTTAAAATAATTAAACAAAGAATGCTTTTGGAGTTATCTTTAGATAAGAGACTTTATTCCCAGAAAGAGTTGTATGGGGGAAGGTACATATTATGTGATACATAATTTATTCATTTTTACATTGAAATTTAAGTGCTCAACAGTAAAACATTATTCTTTGGGTTGTGTGCTTTTCTATGGTGTCCAGGAGCAGCCCCATTTGAGGCTTTGTTTACTGTGGCAGTCAGTGAGAGTGCCTGAGATGTGCATAAGTATAACCTCTGGAATGACCTCCTGACTCATTTTGAAATCTCTTAGCCATAAAGACTCTTTTTTGATTATTTTTTCCCCTCTTGGTCAAGGTCTTTTTTCCAATGCAGTGCTGGTTAGTGCTTGGTTTTAATCCCTCGGTGCTGGGGAGGTTCATCCGCAGGAGTCATGATCCTCGCTGGGGGGGGGGGGGGGGGGGGGGGAGATAGTGGTTTATTTGCTGACTTTGGCTTAGAGAGAGGCTACAGTTGAGTAACAACAAGGTTTTCAGGTGGTAACTCTTAGGCAATAGTTATTCTTTGGCCAAATTTCAATTTTATAAGAATAAGGTTTATAAGTGCATGCATTAATATTGAGGGCTTGGCATAGTGGTCTGTTGTCTTCTTTTAGGCGTTGCCTAGGTACTGGAGAGATTCTTGCCCCTCTATGTGAGAATGTAGCAGGATATCCCACAATCAATTGTAACAAATGTACCACACTATTCTAAGATGTTATTAATGGGAGAAGAGGTGGAAGAGGGAAGTGGTGGGAATTTATTATACTTTCAATGTAACTGTTCTGTAATCTAAAACCTCTTAAAAATGAAGTTATTATAAGATAAAAAGACAGTTTGATAATACAGTGGGTTGAAGAGACTGTAAGAGAACAAGCAGTCTCATATATTGTTCTGAGAGCACATATTAAAAATTTTTATGGAATGCTATTAGGCAGTATCTATTAACAACAAAATGTACACACTGTATGACTCAGCAATTCACTTGAAATTTATTCTACAGACATAATTACATATGCGTGAATTAAACAAAAAATATCTATAGAATACAGCAAATGCAGTGCTGAGAGGGTAATTTTAGCCCACAATGCTTACATTAAAAAATAAGAAAGAGCTAACATCAAATACCTAACTGCACACCTGGAGAAACTAGAAAAAAAACAGCAAACTAATCCCAAAGCAAGGGGAAGGAAAGAAATAAAGATTAAAGCAGAAGTAAAATTGGGAACAACAACAGCAATAAAAAAACAATAGAGAGAATAAACAAAACCAAAAGTTGAGGTGTCAATTTCAACAAAACCAACAAAACTTTAGTTAGACTGACAAAGAAAAAAACAGAGAAGATGCAAATAAATAAAATCAGAAATGAGAGGGGGGATATTACCACTGACCCTGCAGAAATAAAAGAGATTTTAAGAGGATAGTATGAACAAATCTACACCAACAAACTAGACAAGGTAGATGAAATGTGTAGATTCCTAGAAACATACACAAAGCATACACTGACCCTAGAAGAAATAGAAGACCTCAGCTAACCAATAATGAGTAAAGAGATTCAAACAGTCATCACAAACTTCCCAAAAATGAAAATCCCAGGACCAAATGGCTTCACAGGTAAATTCTACCAATTAGTAGATCTACTACTAATCTTGCTCAACCTCTTGCAAAAACTTGAACTGGAGGGAACGCTACCAAACTTGTGCTACAAAGTTAACATCACCCTAATAGCCAAGCCTGATAAAGATACTACAATAAAAGAAAATTAATGAGCAACTTCTCTAATGACTATAGATGCAAAAACCTCAGTATAATGCTTGCAAACCCAATAAAATAGCACACTAAAAGGATAATACACCACAATCAAGTAGGTTTTCCCCTAGGTATGCAAGGGCGGTTCAACATAAGAAAATCACTTAGTGTAGTCACCATATTAATAAATTGAAAAACAAAAGTCACATGACCCCTTTCATTGACACAGAAAAGGTTTTGACAAAATACAGCATCGTTTCTGTATAAAAGTTTCTTGATAAAATCACTGTGAAAGACCGGAACAGAACAAAACTTTCTCAACATAGTAAAGTGCAGATATGGAAAAACCACAGCTAACTTTGTACTCAATGGTGAAAGACTGGAAGCTTTCCTGCGGAGATCAGGAACAAGACAAGAATGCCCACTGTCACCATTGTTATTCAATATTGTGCTAGAAGTTCTAATTAGAGCAATTGGGCTTGATAAAGAAATAAAAGGCACCCAAATAGGAAAGGAAGAAGTAAAACTTTCACTATTCACTGAAATGATCCTACTCCCTGGAAATCCTGAAAATTCCACAACATAGTTACTATGACTAATAGACGAGTTCAGAAAAGTGGCAGGATACAAGATTAATATGCAAAAATCAGCAGAATTAAGGGAAGCAGATGTATCTCAAGCATTTGGGCACCTGCCTACAAATGAGAGGTCCCAGTTCAGTTCCCAGTGGCTCCTAGAGAAGACAAGCAAGACAGCAAGCTCACCCAATGGGCTAGTGCAGCAATCTGATGCAACAAGATGATGCAACAAGGAGACACAAAAAAGAAACATGAGAGACACAGCAAAACAGGGAGTGGAGATGACTCAAGCAATTGAGCACCTCTCTCCCACATGGGAGGTCCTGGGTTCAATTGCCAGTGCCTCTTAAAGAGAAGACGAACAGGACACAGAAAGCACACAGCAAATGGACTCATAGAGCAGACAGCAACCCAAAACAGTTGTGTGTGGGGGGGGGGAGAAGAAATAAATCAATTAAATTAATCTTTTTTTAAAAGTCAGTAGCATCTCTATACACTACTAATGATTAATCCCATGAGGAAGACAGAAAAATCCATTCACAATAGCAACTAAAGAAAAGAAATATTTAAGAATAAGTTTAATCAAGGATTAAAAAGGTTTGTATTTATAAAAATATAAAACATTGCTAAAAGAAGACCTAAATAAATGGAAGAGCATTGTGTGTTAATGGTTTGGAAGACAAAATGTCATTAAGATGTCAACTGTACTCAAACTCCCTTGGAAAGGCAATGATTGTTTTTTTCTGACTTCTTTAGTCATTTTTGGGGTATTCATTGCTTGAAGAACACTAGAATCCTGAGGAATCCAGCACTATTGGACTAGAAGAATTATTGACGCTTTCAGTGGCCCAGACTCTATTTACAACACCAGCAGTCAGTACCTGGCTATAATCTTGTATTAAACCTTTATGTCTTTGGGCTATTTGGCTTTTTTAAAAGACTCCTGAGCATTTTTAAATAGAAGTAAACTTTGGCTTCTAAAAAATAAAATCTGTGTGACAGATTCAACACAATTCCAATAAAAATCCCAACAAACATTTTTCAGAAATGGAAAAGCCAATTATCAAAATTTATTTGGAAGATTAAGGGGGTCAGAATAGCCAAAAACACCTCTTAAAAGAAGAATGAAGTTGGAGGATTCTTGCTTCCTGATTTTAAAGCGTATTACTTACTACCACAGTAAAAATAGCATGGTACTGGCATAAAGATAGAAATATTGACCAATGGCATTTCATTGAAAATTCAGAAATAAACTCTCACATCTATAGTCAAGTGGTTTTAGACAAGGCTGTCAATCCCACCCATCTGGGTAAGAACAGTCTATTCAACAAATTATACTAGAACTGGATATCCATATCCAAAAGAAAGAAAGAGGACCCCTGTCTCACACTTATACAAAAATTAACGCAAAATGGATCATGGACCTAAATATAAAAGATTGAACTATAAAAACTCCTAGAAGTAAATGTAGGGAAACACCTTCAAGATCTTGTGGTAGGTGGTTGTTTCTTAAACCTTACACCCAAAGCAAGAGCAGTGAAAGAAAAAAACAGATAAATTGGACCCCCTCAAGCTAAACACTTTTGTGCTTCAAATATCTTTGTAAAGAAGAATAAAAAGGCAGCCTATTTTATGGGGGAAAAATTTGGAAACCACATATTTAATAAGGGTCTGATCTCCATGTTATATAAAGAGATCATACAATTCAACAATCAAAAGACAAGAACCCAATTAAAAAATGCATAAAAGGCTTAAACAGACATTTTTTTCAAAGAATATAAATGGCCAAAAATCACATAGAAAGATGCTCATCACCATTAGTTATTAGGGAAATGCAGATGAAAACCACAATATGATATTATTCCATGCCTTATAGAATAGGCTTTATTTTTTAAAAATCAAAAAACTACAAGTGCTGGAAAGGATGTGGAGAAATTTGAACCCTCCTTCCCTGTTGGTGAGAATGTAGAACAGTGCAGCCTCTGTGGAAGATAGTTTGGAGTTTCCTCAGGAATCTTAGAACTCCCGTATGATTCAATAATCCTGCTACTAGGACTGAAAACAAGGAAGTGAACAGACATCTGTATACCCATGTTCATAGAGGCATTATTCACAATTACAAAAGGATGGAAATGACTCAAGGGTCCATTAACGATGAATGGATAAACAATGTGGTATATACAAACAATGTAATACTATTTAGCTGTAAAAAAAAAATGAAATCCAGATGCATATGATAACATGGATGAACCTTGAGGATATTGTAATGATTGAAATAAGCCAAATACAAAAATAAATATTGTATAGTCTCGCTAATATGAACTAAAGAAGATGTGTAAACTCATGGAGTTAAACTCTAAAGTATAAGTTACTAAGTGATAGACATGGGTTGAGAAGGGGATGCTGATGCTGAATGTATGTAGACTGTTTAATAAGGTAGGTGGTAAATGTGTGGGAATGGATAGAGTTGATGGTAATACATTATATTAAGTATAACTAACACTGCTGATTTATAAATGTGAATGTGGCTCAAAAGAGTAGACTATGGAGGTTAATGCCAATCAAAGAATGCTAGAGGATAATATAGGGGCTATATAACACAGTGATTTTGGTGACAGATGATGATTGTGGTTAATAGTACAAACACAAGTTGCTCTTTTATTATAAATGTTGAGAATATGTAGATACATGGGAAAAATAAATTAATGTAATGTATAGACAATAGTTAACAGTAATATTGTAATATTTTTAAAGCAATGGCAAAGAAGGTATTTATCAATACTAAGGGTCAATATTGGGGGCATCAGAGACTATGGGATTTTCCTTTTGGAGTAATAAAAATGTTCTGAAATGAACAGAGCTGATGACAGCACAATGCTGTGATGAAACTGAGAGCCACTGAGTCTAAATTTGGTTGGATTGTACAAGACAGGGCACTATATAACACAGTGAACCCCGTGGTGAATTATGGGCTGTGGTTAACAGTACAAATATGAAAATGTTCTCTCACAATCTATAACAAATATACAGTACTAATACATGGTGTTAATAATAGGATGGTTTGTGGGAAAAATACACCAAATATAAGCTATGGGCTCTAGATATCACTAATATTATGATACTTTTCTTTGATCAGTTATAACAAATGTGTTACAAAAATGTAAGATGTTGGTGGTAGGGCTATGTAGGGAATACTGTATAGCCTGCGTTATTGTACTTTAAAATTTTGAAATAATTAAAAAATAAGAAAGGGAATGATTTATTTTTCACCAGAGCTGTGCTATGATGCAATTTACTTTGTGAAATCAAGGATAAAAGAGACAAAACTATAAACCAATATCTTTCGTGGACATAGACACAAACAATCCTTAACAAAATCCTAGCAATTTGAATGCTGCAGCATACAAAAAGGATTATATTTCATGACAGTGTGGGGTTAATTCCAGAAATGGAAGCATGTTTTAATATCTGAAATAAATTCATATAATACAGCATATTGATAGAAAAAAGGACAAAATAACACAGAATCATCTCAATAGATACAAGAAATGCAGTTTAAAATTCAACATTCCTTCATGTTAAAAACTCTCAACTTTAGGAACAGAAAAGAAGTTTCTTTTTTTTTTTTATTGACTTTGTAATAATATTACATTAAAAATATATATATATGTGAGGTCCCATTCAACCCCCACCCCCCAACTCCCCCTCTCCCCCCCCCAACAACACTCGTTCCCATCATCATGACACATCCATTGGATTTGGTAAGTACATCTTTGGGCTCCTCTGCACCTCATAGACAATGGTCCACATCATGGCCCATACTCTTCTCCATTCCATCCAGTGGGCCCTGTGAGGATTTACAATGTCCGGTGATTACCTCTGAGGCACCATCCAGGGCAGCTCCATGTCCCAAAGATGCCTCCACCTCTCATCTCTTCCTGCCTTTCCCCATACCCATCGTCCACCATGTCCACTTTTCCCAATCCAATGCCACCTCTTCTATGTGGACATTGGATGGTTGTGTCCATTGCACCTCTATGTCAAGAGGAGGCTCAGATTCCACATGGATGCTGGATGCAATCCTCCCATTTTCAGTTGTAATCACTCTAGGCTCCATGGTGTGGTGATTGTCCCTTCTTCAACTCCATCTTAGCTGAGTGTGGTAAGTCCAATAAATCAGATTGTAGGTGCTGGAGTCTGTTGAGGCTCAGGACCTGGCTATCACATTGTCAGTCCAGAGATTCAAATCCCCTAAATATATCTTAAACCCCAACATTAACTGCACCTCCAGCACATTAGCATGAAAGTCTTATGAAGGGAGATCCCATCTGAGTCCAGATTCATCACACATAAACACCATTTCCAAAGAGGGGCCATCTGCCCTGGTAGTTAACCCCATCGGCCATGACCATAACTCTCATGGGTCTCTTTAGCCTTCAAAGGAACCAATATCTGGGGGTTGTATCTGCTTTATCTGTCTCTCTGACTCTGCTCAGTTGTGCATGAGGGCAATCCTTCTGCCAGCCTCCAGACTCTTTTTTAGAAACTCGTAGCCATATAAACTCATTTCTCCTTTCCATTTCCCCCTTACTTTAGGTCAAACAGCATTTTAAAGTCATGTTATTTTATGTAGACATGGATATTCTGCTGATCCGCATTGAACCTTCCGTATAAGGTCCTAGAAAAGAAGTTTCTGAACCTCATAGAGGACATCCATAGAAAACCTACCTAATGTTTTCCCCCCAAAGATTGGTAACAAAGCAAGGATGTCTAGTACTCCAGTTTAACATTTTACTGTAGATTCTAGACAGTGCAAAAGCCAAAAAAAGTCATTCAGATTGGAAAGAAAGAAATCAAACTTTTTTATTAGCCGAAAACATAATTATCCTAAGGAATCCACACTACAACTACTAGAATTGATAAATGACTTTATAAAGTTCAAAGGATACAATATCAAAGCACAAAATGTAATTGCAATTTAATATACTAACAACAAACAACCCAAAAATTAAATTAAGAAAATTACATTCAAAGAATGGACTACTTAGAAATAAATTTAACAAAAAGTCTGAGATTTATAAATTGAAAAAGTCAAAATATCACTCAGAGAAATTAAAGAAGCTATAAATAAGTGGACAGACATTCCATTTTCAATAATTTGAGGATACAATATTGATAAATGGCAGCTATCCCCAAAATGAAGTGTAGATTCATTTAAGTCCTTACAAAATAAAAATCTCAGCAGACTATTTTAGAAATTGAGAAGCTGGCTTTAAACTTTATATGGAGATATAGAGGACCTAGAATGGCTGAAACAATTTTGAAAAAGAACAAAGTTGGAGGAATTATATTCTCTGATCTCAAAACTTACTAATAATTTACAGTAAATAAGACAATGTGATATCAGCATAAAGATAGGCATGTAAATCAATGGAAAAGAATGAAAGTCCACAAATATACCTTTATATTTATGGTCTACTGAGTTTCCATAAAAGTGTCAAGAGAATCAAATAGGTGAAAGAATTATTATTTCAACAGATTTTGCTAGGATAATTCTATATCCATATGTGGCAATGTGAACTTAAATTCTTGTCTCATACCATATCTTAAAATGAACTCAAAATGTATCATACATCTGTATGTGTGAGCTAAAAGTATTAAATTTGTAGAAGAAGACATAGGAGAAAATCTTCACGATCTCAGCTTAGGCAAAGAGTTCTTAGAACTCTGAAAGCACAAGCCATTAAAGAAAAAGTTCATAAATTGGACTTGATTTAAAATAAACCTTTTTGGGGGAGAGGGAATAGGAAATTATTTCTTTTATTTTTTAAGCTTTTTTTTCTTTATTTTCTTTTAAATGTTACGTTAAAAAAATGAGGTCCCCATATACCCACCACTCCCCCTACCCCACTCCTCCCACATCAACAACCCCTTCCATCATCGTGGCACATTCACTGCACCTGGCGAATACATTTTGGAGCACTGCTGCACCACATGCACAGTGGTCTACATTGTAGTTTACACTCTCCCCCATTCCACCCAGTGGGCCATGGCAGGACACACAATGTCCAGCATCTGTCCCTGCAGCACCACCTAAGAGAACTCCAAATCCTGAAAATGCGCCCACATCATATCTCTTCTTCCCTCTCCCTACCAGCAGCAGCTACTGTGGCCACTTTCTCCATATCAGTATTACAATTTCTTCCCTTACTAATCACAATAATTCCCCAGCAGAACACCAGTAAGCCCACTGTAATCTATACTCTATTCCTCCATCCTGTGGACCCTGGGATGGTTAAGTCCAGTTCCCCTCTACATCAAGAGGGGGCTTAGATTCCATGTGAATGATGGATGCAATTCTCCTGCTTGCATTTGTAGGCACCCTTGACTCCCTGGTGTGGTGGTTGACCTTCTTCACCTCCCTATTAGCTGGCCAGGGTAAGTCCAATAAACCAGATGGTAGGAGTTGCAAGTCTGCTGAGGCTCAGGGCCTGGCTGTCACATGGACAGTCCAGAGATTCAGGTCCCCTGAGTATATACCAACCCAAACACCAACCACAGGCCCAATAAAAGTAACAGAAGAGACATGTATGGAAAGGTCTTGATGGGTATAATATCTATTTGGGGTGATGAAAAAGGTGTGGTAATAGGTGATGGTAGCACAACATTGTGAATGTAATTAATACCACTGAACTATACACTTAAACAATGTTAAAATGGAAAATTTTATATATGTGTTACCACAATAAAAATATTTTTTTAAATTAAAAAGTTTCACATTCAAAAGATACCAATTTGAAAATGAAAACATAAGGTACAGACTGGGATAAAATATTTTCAAAACATGTATCTGATAAATGTCTTGAATCCATACTTTAAAGAACTTTTAGAACTCAGTCATAAGGTAAATAAAGATATTTCACCAAAAAGAGATATGAGAATGGCTAATAGGCACATGAAAAAGTGCCTAGGATTATTGTCACTAGAGAAATAAAAATTTAAAACACAGTGAGCTATCACTACGTACTCACTAGGACAGCTATTATAAAAAAGGTAGACAAATACAATGTTGCTGAGAATGGGGTGGCACTGGAGCCCTCATGCATTGCTTGTGGGTATGTAAAACAGCACAAATATTTAAAAAACAGCTATAGTTTTCTATATATATAAAAATTCTATATATATAAAATCCAAGCACTAGGAAACTACCCAAGAGAAATAAAACCTTTTATGTCCACAGAAAGACATACATATAAATGTTCATATTAGCATTTAAAATAGCCAAAAGCTGGAAAAATGCAAATATCTATAATTTGTGGCTAGATTAACAAAATGTAGTATAGCCACACTTTGGAATACTACTTAATAATAAAAAGGAACAAAGTACTGATACATGCTACAGCTTGGATAATCCTCAAACACAATTTGCTAAGTGATAGAAGCCAGATATAAAATTCTCCATATTGTATGACTCCAATTAATGTGGAATGCCCCCAAAAAAACAGATTTATAAAGACAGGATATAGAGTAGTCATTGCCTGGGGCTGGAGGTAAGAATGAGGATTGACGGCAAAGTTGCTTGAGGGTACAACTGGGAAAAGTCCTTGACCGAAAGGGGGAAAAGGTAAAGACAAATGAGTTTATACAGCTAAGAGACTTCAAAGTGGGTCAAGAGGTCATTCCAGAGGTTATCCTTATGCAGGTCTCAGCAAGAGGTTATCCTTATGCAAGTCTCAGCAAGATCTCATAGGGCTCCTGAGGGCTCAGGAGATACCCAGGCACTATGGTCAGGGCAGATCCCTCATGAGTTTGATGCCTTGTCGGTAGGCCCTGCTTTGGATTTTGTGCTCCCCAGTGTGACAGAATTGGACTCAGTTCTGGTTTCCCTATACACGGCTCTTAGGTCCCTTCTATTTGAACCAATCATCAGTGCTGGAGTTGGTAGATGGACTTTCAAGATTGAATCTTTAGACCATCCATGTGCCAGCTGGGCCCTGAGCCTCAATGGAATTGCAGCATCTACTCTCCAGTTCATTGGAGTCACCCAGGAAAACGAAGAAGGTGATGATGGGCAACCACCATACCAAGGAACTGAGAGAGTCTACAACTGCAAGGAAGAGAATCCCATCCATCAGCCATAGGGAACTGAAGAACCCTGTCAATTATAGGGGGAGAGGGCATCACCATCCCAGAATTCTCAGGATTGGACTAGAGTGGACTTACTGGTATTCTACTACAGACTTACTGTGATTCTAGCAATGTGAGAACTTATATCGTTGATGTGGAGGCTGTGGCCACTGGAGGTTCTGAGGTCAGGGTGAAGGAAAATAGGTGTAATATGGGGGCATTTTTGGGACTTGGGAATTATCCTGAATGATACTGCAAGGACAGATACAGGCCATTATATATTGTGCCATAATCTACAGAATTGTGTGGGAGAGAGTGTGAACTACAATGTTAACTGTAATCCATGCTTAGTGGCAATGCTCCAAAATGTGTTCATTAGTTCCAATGAATGTACCACACTAATAAAGGATGTTGTTAATGGGGGTAAATGTGGGTGGTGTGAGGTGAAGGGCATATGGGAATCCTCTATATTTTTATGTAACATTTATGTAATCTATCTTTTAAAAAAATAAAAAAAAATTTTTTTAATTTCCTTGAGGAAAATTTTTGCGATAAGAAAATATTCTAAATCTTAATTGTGGTAAGGATTGCACAACTCTAAAATTACCATCTGATTGTACATTTACAATTAAATCTCATTAAAGGTGTAACTAAATGTATAATTTTTTAAAAAAAGTCAATGAACCATATGCTTAAAATTGGTGAATTTTTAAAATGTAAAGTATACCTCAATAAAATAAAGAGAAAAAGTATTAAAACCCCAGTGCCTTCACTCTCACAATAAAAACCAAATTTCAAAGCATTGCCTAAGAGGACCAACTAAATCTGTTCCCGTGTAACCCCCTTGTCTCTGATCACATCTCCCTTGAACCCCCTCCTCAAAGCCCCTCGCTGATCCTCTGCTGTGGCAGACCCTGCCACGCCCTCAGGGCTTCTGACAAGATGGCTCCCCTGGTGGCTCTCCCCCTCCCTTCTTCACCTTCTCAGGTACTTCTCCCCTGATCCTCTCACCACCCGACATTTTTCTACCACCTGTCCTGCGCCATTTTTCTCTCTTTAGCACTTACCACTAATATACAATACTTCCGTTTAACTTATTTGTTCCCTGTTTTAGTCTCTAGAATAGAAATGGCATGAAAGCAGATCTTTTCATCTATTTTGTTCACTGTTGTATATCCACTGTCAAATAACCATGCTTGATATCTCACAGGCAGTCAATAAATGTTTGTGGAAAAAACACCTTAACGAACAGGATGTCTGTGGTCTCTGTGCTGGTGGGGGACCCAGTCTTGGCTCCCTACCCAGGGGTGCCATTCCCTCTGGGCCCCAGCCTTGCCCACTCTCTCCTTTTTTTTTAAATGTACATAGATCACAAAAAAATGTTACATTAAAAATATAAGAGGTTCCCTTATACCCCACTCACCACTCACCACACCCCCCACTCCTCCCACATCAACAACTTCTTTCATCAGTGTGGTTCATTCATTGAATTTGATGAATACATTTTGGAGGACCGCTGCCCACAAGTGTAAACTACAATGTAAATGATACTTCATGCCCACTTTCCTTATCCAGCACCGGTTCCTGAACCTGTATCCCAGTCACTGATACTGCTATCTGCCGGCATTCCAGGACACATGAGTTCTTTCTGCCATAACAACACCCTTTCCCCATAAAAACTGCCCACTCTTAGCTTCCCCTTCAGTTGGCTGTTGGCCTCTGCTCTGGAAAGTCTTCTGCCTGCCCCTGGATAATTACCTCTGTCCTACGGGCATGCCAGGTCTTCAGCTCCTGAACCCTTCCGCCCAGTTCAACCTTAATGGATCTTTCCTTGGAGGCAAGAAGGGTGACCAGGAAGGGCCACCTGGCTGCTGTGAGGCCTCAGGAGAGAGGGCCCCTCGCTTTTGAGCTCTTTATTTCAGGGACCATGCATATTTATGTGAGCAGATGCTGACATGGCCCCTGGAACGTCAAAGCACCTAGGAAGTGATTGCTGTAACTGTTGAATGAGTGAAGGCGTTTAAGAGCAATGCAAATCTGCAGGTGGCAGGCAGAGACTCCGCTACCTGAGACCCCTGCCACGCCTCTGCACGGTCAGCATTGCCTGCTGCCTGCCTCCCCCACCCCATGCTGCCACTGCAGGCCTTCCTTTCTCATGTAGTTTATTCTTAACAAGAACTGCAGTGGGCAGAAGACTGGCACACTCCTGCCAAGTTGTAAGCCACATTGATCCATCTAGGTCAGTTTGACCATGATTATTTTGGCATGTTTTTTCACACCACTGTTAAGATCCCAGAACATTATTTAATGCTTCAGGCTTTTCAGCCTAGCTTCATTTTTCCAAGAAAGGGGGAAGGGCAGGTAACATAAAGACTGCTTGAGTCCACAGTCAGCTCCCTGTGCCAGGCGAGAGACAGTTCCCCAGCTGGGAACCAAGTGGAGTGCCCACATTCGTCTGTAATTTATTGTCTCGGGCCCCCAAAGTATAAAACACAAGTTTTGCTCCTCGGAAGTGATGCAGGTTATTGGCCCAGGGTGGAGGCTTGAGTGGCTTTCTGCGACTCAGATTCACTTAGAATTTTAACTTCACTGCTAAAATCAGAGGTCTCTGCTCCAGGCCACTGGACTCCGAGCTCCATCACAACTAAAAGAGGCTTTATTTTGTCCAGGCAATCCTCACAAAGTGCTCCCTGGCCAGTCTGACAGGAGAACTAACTGCACGTCCTGCAGAGCATGCCTCTCCACTCTGATCCTGGTGCAGAGAAAGTACCTGATTTGAAAAGCATTGCTTGGGTATTCAGGTCACCAGAGTAACAAACCTTCCAAATCCCTAATTGCCTTCACATAATAGAAGAGCAGCGGAACGATCTTCAATCTAAGAGTCTCTGAAAACTTCAGATAGCTAGCTGGCTTATCAGAAACAAAAAGAGAGAAAAGAACATTATCAAAAGAGAATTTTATTCTTTTATTCCTTGAATGATATATTCCTTGCCTTTATTTCTTCATTATTTTGTGTCTTGTGGTTAAATGAAAAATGCCAATCAGAAAGTTTTTATCACTCATTCACTCATTCCTTCATTCTTTCCACTCGTGAACTATTTAAGCCCCTCACTCTGTTGCACACATTGGGTTCTCCTGGCCATGGAAGACCCTCACTTACCACCCTCACTAATCATCAGGAAAGCCTGTTCTCATTCAGAAATTCTGCTTTAATGGTTCTGGAGCAGGACCTGATCTATATTTTCCCAAAACTCTGCAGGTGGTTCTGATTCACTATCTCTGACATAGAGACTCCCTCCCTCCAGGGTTAGATAGATATGCGTAAATTATGAAAGTGTGGGAGGGGGCAGGCAGATGGTAATGCAAGAAGTGCTGTTACATAGGTAACCGTGAGCCCTGTGTGGGTACGAGGAAAGGCAGAGAGAAAAGATGCCTACCTGGTGATGTGATGATGAAGGTTGTCCCTCCACAGAAGACACTGCTGAACTGAGTTTTGAAAGATGAACGGGAGTTGTGCAGCTCCTTTGCAGGGGCAGAAAGCAGCAGGGCAAGGGGAGGACAGTGCGTGAGAGGGGAGAAGCAGGCAAGTCTTAGGATTTTGGTGTGGCTGGGTTTTAGGGGAAAATGAAGGATTAATGAAAAATGAATCTGAAAACAAGCAGGGGCCCGAGGATTTCCATGCTGCCTTAAATGCTTGAGAATTTTAATCCATAGGTTGTAGCACTCTTGAAATGCTACAGGCTGTTTTGAGATGGTGAGAGGGTACAGGAAGACCTGCTAGGAAGTTATTATGGTTATCAGGCAAGAGCTAAAGGGGGCATGAAATGATGGAGGGATGGGGAAGTGGGGGAGATGGGAAGAGGGCTAGGCAAAATGGGCTGTAGGAGAGAAACTTGAAGGAACTTCATGGTCAATTGAATATCTAAGGGAAGGGAGAGGAAGGAGCCTTCCATCTCTTGGGTTTCTGGCAGGTTTAGTTATAGACCAATGTTACAGATTTCCCCTCGGCATCAAGACCACGTACCAATACCCTCCCCCCATTATAGGCCCGGATACTCTAAAAGTTGGGTCCTCATGAATTTTATATCAGCATTTATCATTATTGTCGAGCTTCTCTGTTAGCCTGCCCAACTTCCTTTCTTCCTGCTTCTTATTTGAAATACCAGCTCTAGGATAGCATTTTTTTTCTTCTAAGAATTGGCCTAGGAAAGACTTAGTTTGTCTTTAATGATGGAGGTCTAATTTACGATTAGAATGTGATGGTAGTAGTACTTTGGAGAGAATTGTAGAGTTTGTAGGAGATATAGCGTGACCCAAATCTGGTTTGCTTAGGACAGTTCTAGTCTCACAGTGTCCAATGTAATTCTTAATAACTCTCCTTCACTCTCAAAAGTTTGCCAGCTTGGATAATAAATTATATTGTTACTCTAAGTATACCATTTCCTGGTAAATCAGTGAAATGTTTAAATTGCTGTTTGTTCTCTGGGTTCTCCTTACTTCTACCCCACAAAGTATTTATTAACTTTGCTTTTTACAACTTAGCCAATGCTGTGCCGTGAAAATTGGTGAAGATATGAACAAACCAGGGATGAAATCTTTAAATTTTTATTTTAAATCTCTGACATTGTTTAGAATTGACTGTGCATGGTGACAATAAAAATCAGACCAAAATTTAGTAGGATTAACTATTGTTTTTAGTCTCTATACAGACAATGTATCAAGGTCACACTTATAAGACAAGGCAAGGTCAGGCTTGACTGACTGGGTCAAATATAATGAGCCACTTTTAGATTCTGCCATTTTATTGCTTACATGTACAACAAAAAGAAAAGTAAGCTGAGGTGATTTCTCTCCGGGTCCTTGTCCCATGTACCAAAAACAATACTAGTACATGTCCCATGTACTAGAAAAACAATAAAAGAGGGGGCCAGGTGAATGCACTGTGAGTCATGGGACATCCCCTTTCTGGGGAGCCCATTATGGTCCTCAGTGAAATCTGTTTACATTCTGTAGCTGGAGTCTGATGGCAGTAGAGCAGAAAGCCCTACGCCTCATCAGAATCTGGGAGGCAATGAGAAAGTATCTCATGACAGGTGCGGAGCATGTTGCTTTGCCATATGTCATCGGAACACAGGCTCAGGCACAATAAAAACTCTGAGTAAATGACTAGTTGGTTAATTACACAGCAGACAGGTCCAAAAGAGCAGAGGAAGATATCCCATCATGGCTGGTCTCCCAGGGAGGCCAACTCCTCTCAGGGTCGGTGTCTGGCAACTTCACATCCCCCACTTCATGTCAGAGAGGAGAGACAAATCTGTGCTGTCTGAGGGCAGGGATATTTACACAGCCCATGTGAGGGGGCCCTGCCACTGAGAATTCTCACCCTGATAAACAGTGGTGTTGCTTGCTCCTGGATTTCTAGGTTTGGTATGGTCAGCCCTTTCATTAGACCCAGCATCTCTCCCAGGCTGTGGAATGGAAGTATGCTGAAATAGTAGAAAAGGAGGCAGGGGTATGGCCCCTGAACATATCCATGCCATCCCAGCAGTTCACCCTTGGGCCCCTAGACCAGGCCTAGCCTACTCCCCGCCCTCCCCCCCCCCCCACCCCCAAATAGCTTCCAGAACAGAAGCCCACCTCCGACCTCAGACACGAAGGCAGAGATGTGTTGGACCTATTCTCCTGTGGCTCTCAACAATGTTGACAGAAAAGGTTTTGGACCACCAGCAGCTGCAGTACTTTAGGAGAGCTTCACCTATGCATACCACAACTCCAAGCAACTGACCAGCTTGTCTGAATTAATGGTTGCATCAGTACCTCCCAAACCCATGGGAGACAGCAAAAAAGGACTCACATAGAATCTGTTATATACTTTGCAGTCAGTTGGGTTTGCCATTCATTTTTAGTCACTTTCTATTCTACCTGCCCTCAGGTATTAACCCACATATAAGCAGGGGGTGTTGAGAATAGTGCATATGGCTTCTTGTTGGACTAGTAGAAAGTCTAAGGTAATGTCATTAACACACACTATTTTGGTCAGGGTCTAATAATTTTTGTTTAGACTAAAGGGCTTATTTGGTAAACTTAGGATATCATGTGCTCATTGGTGCTTACTTCAAGCCAGAGCAATAATTATCTAACAAAAGAGGTGAATCCAGAGTCATGGACCACTCCAGGCATAGAAAGATGACCAAGCCATTTGCCAGTTTCATTAAATTGAGAGTTGTTGCATCCCAACAAGTTGTCCAGTGGTGTGGAAAAGTAGAGTGCAAGCCAAAGACTGTGCTGTTATCTTTACCACAGGGTAAATATGAAGGACTTCCTGATGTTAGTTCAAACATGAGGAAAGGAAATTAGCTCCTTGAGTGTCAATCCAGACTTCCTAAAGAGGGAAGAGGGAGTGAGGGGCCAAATGGCAAATCCAGCAGTCAGTCAGGATCCCTGACACCACAATGGCCCAGGCCAGCTGGGTGAAGGTGTTCTCCATTCAGGTGCCCATTAGGTCATATCTGGAGAAAAAGGGGAGCTTGGGTGGGGGGAGCAGTAACTAGTCCTGACAGAGTGGTTGCATAATCAACTCCCATGGGAAACACTTTTCTAGGCCTATTTGCAGTAACTTACCTTTGTCCCCTAAGGCCACCCAGTCTGTGTCTCCCTTGCCCTGAGTTGACCTGACCACATTTTCAGTGACCTGAATGCCTTACCCATATCTTCAGGCCTACCTCCACCTCTTCCTTATAGATGGGAGTTGTCAAGACTCCTCAGAGTTGTCCCAGTACTGTTTCCAAGGGAAGTGGTGGCCCAACCAGGGTTAGGCATTGCCTACTAACCTCCAATATCTGTTTCAGACCCTGCAGGTCCAGCCCTCTGGACTGCCACCCATGTGAATTAAACACATCAAGACCAGCTTCTGTCATCCCACCCTCTCTACCCGGCAGCCCTGACCTCCCACCATTCTGAGAATTGTCTGAAGCATATAATGGAGCAAAAAGTAAGATGATCCCCTAACAGTGACTGAAAAGGAGAGTAATGTGTTCTTGGCTCCTTTTTCTGGCCAATCCTCATTTGGATGGATTTAAGGATGGATATGCAGCAAAGTCTGTGTTCTTCCCCCACCCTCCCCATGTTTTCCTTCCAGGGACTTCTGAGTTCAGCTTCCAGAGGACCCAAGTAAAGTGGACAGTTCCTCTAGTGGGAGAGGTATCATAGGGTATTTGCCAGAGCTCCCTTTTTATGTGGCCGTTAAAATTCTTCACAATGACAGTTGCCTGCAGGTGGTAGGTGATCTGGAAGGCCCACCTAATTCCTCAAATTTGAGTCCATTGTTGAGTAGAATTCCTAGATCAGAGGAGATGTTGTCATGTCACCCAAAGTGGTGACAAAGACACTTTTCCAAGGTATCCCATATATGTCTGCAATTGCCTATTTGAATAGGTGTCTAGTGACCAAGGCATGGGCATATCTTGTGATGGTGGGAGAGGGCCAAGGTAATCCATTTGCCATGAGCAGCCTGGTGACACCTCTCTGATTATTGGTCCTCAAAGTCCTTTGTACTCTCACTGGAGCATATGACCTTCAGTAACAGGGCAGTAGGCAGAGCCCTTAACCTCACCTCTAGTTCATTTTCAATTTAGTCAAGTATGGGGTCTCCCAAGAGCAAGACTCCTCAGCCAGAGTCAAAGGGAGAGTCAGGAGATCTGTAGAATCCCTCTCCTCTTCAACTGCCCATATCTGGGGATTGTGGGGAAGGAATAAGGCAGGGGCAGATTGCCCCCTATTGAGACTGTGGCATTCCTTCTTGTTTATATTTTTCACTAAGTTCTCCATTGGCGATCCCATCTTTGGTGTCCTTTGGGACCCCTTCACCTAGTAGCCATGAGATCATAGCTTGGTTAATGAGGACCTTTAGAGGCAGGGGAGGCTACTGGCCTATCCAAGTGTCCAGGACTTGCTAGACAAATAGGCATGCACCTACTGCTCCTCTGTGAGTTACTATGGCAGCCAAACTCCTAGAATGTGAACCCTTGCCCCTAGTAGGAAGGGTACGATAAACCCATTCAGTTGTGTCTCCTAGGTGAATATCTAGAGTAAAGAGCAAAACCAACTGTCATCCCACTTGGGAGGGCGCATTCTAATAAAATCATCATGTGCCTTCACAAAATGAAAATCTGGTGAGAGACTAAATCCCTCCAGCAGGGATGGAATATCCATGCACAAACACCCAGTTGTTACAGCATGACCACAACTTCCTCCTCATTACTCCAAGGTTTATTTGAATTTGGGAGAGGTCATCCAGGGTGGTATATGCTCATCTGACTTCCTGAAGGATTGAATCAAACAAAAGCTGTAGCCAGGTGTATCTACAGCTGCACTGTCACCTGCCCACTCCCCATCCTATCTCACCCTATGCCTCTTCTTCCCTTAACTTCAGCAGAGGGTTTGTTGGCAGTCAGGGCTAGAAACAACGTGGCCAAGCCTCCTCCATTTAGCCCAATTGATAAGGAAAGTAATGGTGCCCTCATCCATAAAGTTGGGACAGCCACAAGAGGGGATCCTCTCCAGGCTTCTGCCATACCTATCTTCCATATCCCATACCTCTTTTTCTGCAAAAAAAAAAAAAGCTTGGCTTTTCTTTTCACCTCCAGGTGCCCATCCTCATTTATAATGGTCTCCTGAATAATGACCAGCCTCACACTAATCTTGGACTCTGTCTGGGTGGTTCAAGGGCAGGGGTGCCTGGTTCCAGAATGAGAACAGATACAAAAAGCCATGAGCCAGGGAATGTATGCTGCATTGTAGAAACTACAACCTCATTAATCTTGGTGTGGAACAAGCTCACAAACTCCCTGGTACTCATGGGGGACTCTCAAAGTTCCACTTATTGTCACCTTTCCCCCAGAGGATGGAGACAGCATGCCTTAGAACCCCCAGGTGTAGGTTGGTACCAATACCCATGCCAGCAGAGTGGAAGTGACTCTCAGTTTAGGCTTCAAAGGCATGAGTCCTGTGTTGCCCAAGAAGTTCCCGTACAAAAGGAATGCCAGAGCAATGAAAGAACGGCAAAAATTCAACCCACTCCTTGCTTCCCCATGAACCCTGCTTTCTGTGCCAACATCTTTGGAGTGAGTTGCTAATGGTGTGTCATGGGAACACAGGCTCAGGCACAAAAGAAACATGCAGCAAATGACTGTTTTATTGTACAACCGAAAGGGTAAAAAAAGGGCAGAGGAGGAGACTCCATCATGGCCAGTTCTTCTGGGGAGGCCAACTACTTGGGTCAGTGTCAGTGGATGGCAGCTTGCATGTCCCACTTTGCTTTGGAAAGGAGAGACAAATATCTGCTGCTGGAGAGCAGCGGTACTTATACAACCCAGTGCAAGGGGGTCCTGCCATTAGGAGTTCTCACCCTGATAAGCAGCTGTGGCTGTTTGTTCCTGGGATTCTGGGTTTGTTATGGTCAAACCTTTTCATTAGACTTAATATCTTCCTATTTTAGCAAGAATGGAAACTTGCTAAAATACTAGAAAAGGAGGCAGGAAGCTGGAGTAGGCAGGGAGATGGCCACTAAATGTGACTGTGACCTCCCCAGCAACAGGCTCCCAGCATAGACAGGGAGGCAAGTGAGAGATTCCTAAACTTTTCCTTTGGCAGGGGAGGAGGGGCACAGAATGTAAAGACATGCATTGGTGAGTATCCTTGAAAAGCTTAGGAATGGTTGTCTTCTGTAGGCAAAAAAATGTCAGTGGGAGATGCCAATAAAGTATTTCAGTCCTGATTTCAAGGTTAGGAGGCCAAGTGGTGGCCCCTAACTTTCAGATAAAAGAATAAAATCACTACGATAATAAGCCAGTGATCTGGAGGTATTTTGAATGCTTTGACCTCTAGGGTCATGATCTGATGGCTAATTGATTATGGTTGCCACATAAATAAGATAGATGGGTTTACTGACCCAAACAAGCTGAAGAAACCTCAGCCTGATACACAGCATCATTTCATTATTAAAATGTAAAAGATATGAGACTAAACTACAAATGTCCAGAAGGCATCAGCAAATTATGTGACCTTGCACTCCATTGAACCTATCCTTACTATTTCACTACTATTTCCATAACCCATCCCCAATGCCTTCAGAGATTTCCCTACTAGTAATTAAGCAAATGAAAATAATGAGTTTGGTTTTATGAATAAATCTGCATGATATGCACTAACCAGCGAGCAGTAGATGGCTAATTCACTATGACCCTCAAAGTTGGAGATGATGGAAAATACTTCCAATGAGCAAAACTTCAAGTAGTACATTTGATTGTCCACTTGATTTGGTGAAAAAAAAATGTCATGAGGTACAAAACAACATCAATTCACGGGCAGTGAATTTCTTAGAGACATAGAAGAACAAACATAGAGGTTTGGTGACACTGACAACCAGGGATGAAGTCTGTGGATCCATCTCTCAGAAGAGACACAAATGTGAACATCCTTATGTCCCAAGTTAATACTCACCAGAAGCACCCCAAGTCAAAAGGCTCTCAAAAATCATGCATCATGTTGAAATTTAGAATGAGAGTACACTGAATCCATAGATCAATTCTGAGACAATTTACACTTTTATGGTGTTGAGTCTATAAATCTATGAGTATGGCATATATGTGCATTTCAATAGATATTTAATTTCTCTCTGCAGTGTTTTGTAATTTGCATAGTTTACTTTTGCACGTTTGATTAAATTTACCCTAAAGTATTTCATGTTTTTGGATGCTATTTTTTAATACTTTTTTAAAAATTTTTAAATAGCTTTAGATTACGTAACTGTTACATAAAAAACATAGGGGATTCCCATATGTCACACTCCCTTACCTTCCCACACACACTTTCCCACATCAACAACATCCCTCATTATTGCGGTACATTTGTTACAATTGATGAACACATATTGAAGCTTTGCTACTAACCATGGATTACAGTTTACATTATAGTTTACATTCAGTCCTGCACAACACTGTAGGTTATGACAAAACATACAAAGGCCTGTATCTGTCACTAGTATACAATTTTCAGTTATTCAATTTTTTGTAGTTTACATAAATAAAAATTTTTATATATTGACCTTATATCCTATGAGCAAGTTATACTTACTTAATATTTCTGGTAACTTTTTTGTAAGTTCCTTAGGATATTTTACACATGCAATTATGCTACCTGTGAATAAAGACATTTTTAGCTATTCATTACCAATCTGTGTATATTCTGTCCCTGCCTTGTGGCACAGGTCAGGATGTCCAATGCAATACTGAAGTAATGGTGAGGGTAGACATCCCTGCTTTGTTCCCAGTACTAGAGAAAAAAACAGTCAGCCTTTCACCATTAGGTATGATCCTTTTTTGTAGGTTTTATGTTGATACTCTTTATCATGTGGAGGAAGTGCCCTACTATTCCTAGTTTGCTGAGTGGTTTGACCATGGATGGGTAATGCATTTGAGCAGTGTTTTTTGGGGATATCAATTTTTTAGTCTATTAATATGATGTTTGATGATGATTAATTTGAAAATATTAACATACCCTTACCTTTTTGGCATAAACCATATGTGTTTTTATATATTTCTGGTTATCTTTCACTGGATCTGATAGGCTAATAATTTCTTTAGGATTTTTGTATATGTTTTCCCCTAAGGAACTGGGAAGCATGGAAAAGTTTTGGTGGGTGTTGATGGGATTGGCACTTGAGAAAGTTCAATTCAGTACCCAGACCTGATTGGGGGCAAGCCCGATGCTTGTAGAATGGTAGGAAGGCTACCACAACAGTGCATGTAAGAGGTAACTTGGATTTCATTGAGGCAGGGGGAAAAGATGGATTGGAAAACATGTGGGTGATTGTTTAGATTTGGAGGGTATGAGCCCTGAGGTCAGACTTAAAGGTCAGCAATTTGTGGATTCATATTTTCTCTTCATTTTTTTTCTTTTATTAGAGAAGTTGGGCATTTATAGAACCATCATGCATAAAACACAGGATCCCCATATACCACGCCACTACCAACACCTTGCATTGGTATTGAATATATGTTACAATTGATAGCACATTTTTATAATTGTGCTATTAATTAAAGTTCATGGTTTAACTTAGGGATCACTGTGTAGTATAGTTCTATGGATTTTTAAAAATTATATTCTGTTGCCATATATACAATCTAACATTTTCCCTTTTAATCTTATTCAGGTATATATTTCAATGCTGTTAATTGCATTCATAATTTGTGTTACCATCATCACCATCCAATACCAAAATATTCCCTTCATTTCAAGTGGGAACCTGGTACATTTTAAGCCTTAACTTCCCATTCCCTATCCCCACCTGTGTATACATGTTTTAAAAGGGCAATAGTCTCTATTTTTTCTTTTAATGTCTATTATAGCTTTTGGTGTCAAGTATTGTTGGCATAATAATGTTATTTGCTCATCCTCTTTTAATTTCAGAAAGAATTGTTCCCCAATCCTCTATTTTCTAAAATAATATGTATGAAATTGGTATCGTTTTTCTTTAAATGTTTGGCAGAATTCATCAGTGAAGCAATGTGGGCCTGGAGTTTTCCTTGCAAGAAAAATTTTAATTAAATAAATAATAAGAATAATTAAGAATTTTAATTAAACATACTTAAATAATTTAAAGATATCCATTTTCATTGAATATGTTAAAAGATTATTGCTGTGGAAGAGAAAAGGGTTTTATGTTGGATATGTGGGAGTACTGTATATTGCATATATCAATTACTGTGATCTAAAACTTTTGTGAAGATAAGCTTAATATTAGAAAAAAGAAAAGAAAAAGATAGGACGTAGACACTGAGGAAAAGACGGAAGAAGTTGCCTTGCCAATTTGCATACAGGGCAACACTTAGTGCAATGATGGAAGATAAAACATCAAAAACAAAGCTTTTGCATTTTTAAATTTTTTGATACCCCAATTTATTTTTACCTTAATTTTTCTAAATTAATATGTATTCTATATCTAACCTTTAAACTCATCACTGTATTCCATTTTACTATTAATTCATAAGCCATAATTTTATCACCGAATAAGTTGTAATATTTTTACTCTTTTAAAGAATTTGTTCATTTTATTTATATTGCCAAATGTTTTGGCATAGTCATTCCTAATATCCCCCCTTTATTCTTTTACCATATGAAGAATCAACAACAATATCTCCTTTTTCATTCTTGATGTTCTTAATTTGTACATTCTCTCTTTTAAAAACAAGTCTAGGGAGTGATGTCATCCACATGGTACTGTTGGAAATCCCCTGGAAAGGTCTCCCTCAGAATCAACTAAAAAAAGGACAAATTCCACTTGTTTGGAACTATGCAGGATAACAGAGACTTGAGAGAGACTACAAATCCTGAATCAAAGGAAAAGAAAAATAATCCCCAAGACAGGTAAGAGAACCCTGTTCCAGACCTGCCCGTCTGGACCTCTTCCCCTTACCTGGTCGCGTGCACTTCGGGAGTCGCTCAGAGGCAGCAAGGTAGAGTCCACCTGCCTGGGTTGCTGACTACACAGCCACTCACAGCAGTGAGTTAGAATCCCAAGCACATCCAAGCATATGGACCCAAGTCTGCAGTGCCGCGTGATAGAATGCCAGCAGCCGAAGATTGATGCATACAAAAGGGCTCCCAGGGTAAACACAAAAAACAAAACAAAAAGAGAGATAGACCTCAGCAGAACTGTTGGCAAGAGGTGCAGGCACTCTATCCAGGCTCTGTAGAATGGACCACCTACATACAAAACAGACTTCTCAGTAGACCCCATCTTTCTAGATTAATGCCATCTGAGTCCCCAGGGTGGGATTCCCTAACAGAGAAGTAACCAGAGGCAGAAAATCCTCACAGGAAAAAAAAAGGGGGGTGGGGAGGCGAGAAACAGACCTGCTATAAGACAGGATGGGTCCCGAAACTGAAAAGTGTAAGGTAAAGGGGACACTGAGCGAGAGAGAGAATTTAAACAAATCATAGGAGCTGGGGAGAAAATTCTGCACCAACACACACACACAAAAAGATCAGATCAAGATTCCCAGAGAAGGAAAAAGGAGAGAAAACTTTCTCTTGGAGGTGAAACAACTGCTAAAAAGTTCAATCATAAAAATTGTACCACATACCTAGAACATGAATCAGATGAAGAAGAGCTGAGAAAATCTGGACAGTTAAACATAGACTACTCTAAACATTCAGAATAAGTTAGACAAGCATCAAAGGGCCTTAATATAAAGCCAATCTCTATTCAGTAGGGAGAAACTGACTGTCAGAATTCCTTCATCAAAATAATCAGATGTCCCTCAAAAAGAAGGGACAAGTTAAAATGTATACAGAAAAAAATAACATAAAATAAGATAAAATATTTGCAGACAAGCATAAACTGAGAGAGTTTGACACCAAAAAACCTGCCCTACAAAAACTACTAAAGGGAATTTGGCAGATTGAAAGGAAAAGACAGGAGATGGTGGCTTTGAGTAGTGAGAAGCTCTTCAGTAAATGCCCATTCAAAGGACAATGCCTGACTGCACAATGCACAACCAATGCTTCAAAAGTTGAAAGAATTGGACTATGAAGTTTTGCCTCATCTGCCATATTCACCTGACCTCTCGCCAACTGACTATCACTTCTTCAAGCATCTTGACAAGTTTTTGCAGGGAAAACACTTCTACAACCAACAGGATGCAGAAAATGCTTTCCAAGAGTTGTCAAATCCCAAAGTATGGGTTTTTATGCTACAGGAATGAACAAGCTTATTTCTCATTGGCAAAAATGTGTTAATTGTAATGGTCCCTATTTTGATTAATAAAGCCTAGTTATAATGATTTAAAACCACAATTAAAACTGAAACCACAATTCCTTTTGCACCAACTTATATATTTCTTCTTTGTATATTTGATAGAATTCAACTATGAAACCCTTTAGTCCTGGAATTTTCTTTTGTGGAAGATGTTTTATGGGTGATTCAATAGCTTTTTCTTGTAATTTGTCTGTTTAGACCTTGTATGTCTTCTAGAGTCAGTGTAGGCTTTCATCTGTTTCTAGGAATTTGTCCATTTAAACTATGTTGTCTAATTTGTTGACGTACAGTTATTCATAGTGTACTCTTCTAATCATTGATATTTCTGTGAGGTCAGTATTAGTGTCACTCTAATTTATGATTTTGCTTATTTGCATCTTCTATTATTTAATCTTGTCAGATTAGATAAGAGTTTGTCATTTTTTTCATCATTTCAAAGAACCAAACTTGGTTTTGCTAATGGTCTCTACTGTTTTTTATTCTCTGTTCATTTAATTTTATTCTAATCTTTTTTTCTTCCTTCTGCTTGCTTTGTGTTTATTGTGCTGGGTTCTACTTGTATTTCCCCAAGGTGTGCACTTAGACCTTTGATTTTCACTCTTTCTTCTTTTTTAAAAACTTTAAAAATTGAATTTTATCATTCATACGTGAACATCCACTGTTTTTTATTCTCTGTTCATTTAATTTTATTCTAATCTTTTTTTCTTTCTTCTGCTTGCTTTGTGTTTATTGTGCTGGGTTCTACTTGTATTTCCCCAAGGTGTGCACTTAGACCTTTGATTTTCACTCTTTCTTCTTTTTTAAAAACTTTAAAAATTGAATTTTATCATTCATACATGAACATCCAGAAACAAAAAGTGCATAGTATAGGTTGTGAACTTACAAAACAAACATGCATATCACCACACAGGGCTCCCATATATTTCTCCACAATCAACACCTTGCATTGTTGTGAATTAATTGTCACAAACTATGAAAGAGCATCATCAAGCCATTATTACTAATTATAGCCTATATCTTACATTTTGTGTATTTTCCCCCATCTCACCCAGTTGACACTCTCTATTAGTGTTATATACTGGCCAAAGTTCATTAGAGAAGGTTCTCATACATGTTCGGTTAACCACAGTTCATCTTCCCCCACAAGTTTCATTGTGTTATACAGTCCCATGTTTTGTACAATCTATTCAAAGTATCAATACCTCAGTCAATTTTAGAACTTTCATTACTCCAAAAGGAAAAAAATCCCATACCCAGTTATAACCCCATTATCCTTTAGAGCTGATATATTATTTGCCATTGCTGCAAAAATATTATAATATTACTGTTAACTTTAATCCATGTTACATCAATATCACCATATACTTAACATTTTGTAAAGAAAGAACATTCTTCTACCTTTGCTATTAACCAAAATCATCATTTACCACCCAAATCACTTTTATACAGTCCCTACATAATTCTCTAGCTTCCTTTCAATTGAAATATTATTAATACATCCACAGCCTACCCCTCTCAGCCACAATCACATTTACAAATCAGCGGTGTTAGTTATACTTACTAAAATGTACTACCATCAACTCTGTTTATTTTCACACATTTAAAGTAAACCTTATTAAAAATTCTACATACATCAGCTCCCATTTTCAACCCACATTCAATTTCCTAGTAACCTATACTCTAGAGTTTAATTCCATGAGTTTACTCATGGTTTTGTTCATATTAATGAGACTATACAATATTTGTCCTTTTGTGTCTGGAGTATTTCACTCAACATAATGTCTTCAAGGTTCATTCACACTGTCCTATGCATCCCAATTTCATTTCTTCTTACAGCTGAATAGTATTTCATTGTATGTATATATCACATTTTGTTTATTCACTCATTGGTTGATGGACACTTGTGCTGTTTTCATCTTGTAACAATTGTAAATAATGCTACTATAAACATTGGTGTGCAAATGTCAATTCACATACTTGTTTTCAGCACTTCTGAATTTATTCCTAGTAATGGGATTGCTGGATCATAGAACTCTACATTTAGTTTCTTGAGGAACCACCAAACTGTCTTCCACAATTGCTGCACCATTCTATGTTCCCACCAACAGTGAAGGAGTGTTCCTATTTCTCCACATCCTCTTCAGCACTTGTAGTTTTCTGTTTTTATAATAGTGGCCTTTCTATAAGGTGTGAAATGTTATCTTGGTATATTGATTTGCATTTCCCTAATAACTAATGATGTTAAACATTTTTTCCTGTGTTTCTTGGCCATTTGTGTTTCCTCTCTGGAGAAATGTATATTCAAACCTGGCCCATTTTTTAATTGGGTGGCTTATCTTTTTATTGTTAGGTTTTATGATCTCTTTATATAACATGGAGTCAAAATGTCTATCTTTATGCCAGTACCATGCTGTTTTTACCACAGTGGCTAAGTATATGTTTTAAAGTCAGGAAGTAAGAGTCCTCCAACTTCATTCTTCTTTCTGAAGATAATTTTAGCTATTCAGGACCTTTCCAAATAAATTTGATAGATTGGTCTTTCCAATTCTGTAAAAAGTCTGTTGGAATCTGTGGATAAATTTGGGTAGAATTGGCATCTTAATGATATTTAGTTTTTCAGTCCATGAAAATAGAGTGTCCCTCCATTATTTAGGTCTTATTAGGTTTCTTTAAGCAATGCTTTGTAGTTTTCTGAATACAAGTCCTTTATGTCCTTAGTTAAATTTATTCCTTAATATGTGATTCTTTTAGTCTCTACTGTAAATGGGATTTTTTTCCTGGCTTCCTCCTTAGATTGCTCATTAATAGTATATAGAATCCTATTTGGATGCCTTTTATTTCTCTTTCTCACCTAATTGCTCTAGCTAGAACTTCTAGCACAGTGTTGAATAACAATGGTGATAGTGAGCATCTTTGTCTTTTTCCTGATCTCAGCAGGAAAACTTTCAGTCTTTCTCCATTGAGTACAATGTTAGCTGCAGGTTTTTCATATGTGCACTTATACTGAGAAAGTTTCCTTCTTTGCCTGTCTTTCAGAAAGTTTTCATCAAGAAGGGATATTGGATTTTGTCAAATGCCTTTTCTACATCAATTGAGATGATTATGTGATTTTTCTTCCTCAATTTAGTAGTGGGATGTACTACATTGATTGATTTTCTCATGTGGAACCACCCTTGCATATCTGGGATAAAACCCACTTGGTCACAATGTATAATTCTTTTAATGTGCTGTTGGAGTCGATTAGCAAGTTTTGTTTTGTTTTTTTTTACTTTTTTCATTAAAAAATTTATTCAACTATATCACTCATACATAAGCATATGTAAACAATAAGTATATATTAAAAGTTGTGAACTTACAAAACGAACATGCATAAGATTATACAGGTCTCTCATACCTTACCCTACCACCGATACCTTGCATTGTTGTAAATCATTTTTAACAAATGATGAAAGAGCATCCTCAAAATATTACTACTAACCAAAGTATGCGGTCACCCCTCGGGCTGAAGCGTGGTTTGCTGGCCTGGCGGGGGAGCGGCCGCGGTAGACCAAGCCGCTGCCCCCATAATAGGGTGGCTGGTCGAACTCACCGCCACCCCTGAAGGAAGCTCGGCATGGGCGCAGAGTGCCCTCGGGTCTCCCCTTCTCGGCAGCCATGCTTCCGCGGCCGCCCCTCCTCCCGGATGGCGCCACACGATGCCTTCTTTCTCCCTGCGCAGGCGCAGGGCAGAAAATTCCAGTCTGCCCTTTTCCCCTCCCCCGACAGCAGCAACAGCCATGTGTGGGCGGAAAAATCCAGCCCGCCCTTTTCCCCTCCCCCGACAGCAGCAACAGCCAGGTGTGGGCGGAAAAATCCAGCCCACCCTTTTCCCTTCCCCCGACAGCAGCAACAGCCAGGCGTGGGCGGGAAACTCAAGTCTGCCCTCCACCCCAGCAACAGCAGCCACCAATCCCTAAACCCTGCCCCTTCCCCCAGCAACAGCGACAGCCAATCCCTAACCACCACCCCTCCCCCGTCCAGTACCGCCCACTGACCTTTCGCCGGCAACCAATCAGAACAGGGCGTGGCTTCGACCAATCAGCCTTCCCCAGCCCCTATAAAACTGTTGCCTCTCCCTCAGTAAAGTGGACTTGCGTGTTTACCTTGTCTCCGCGGTAGTTCTTCTGCCGTGCGCCCTCCAGTCCTGAGAGCCCCCGACAAGGGCCTGGCCTCCCTTGTCCCCAGTTCGTCGCCTGCTTCTCCGGGCGACCCCTTCGTCGCCTGCTTCTCCGGGCGACCCCTTCGTCGCCGGCTTTGCCGGGCGACCCCTACGTCGCCGGCTTCGCCGGGCGACCCCGTCAGCCGAACCGCGCAACCCCTTGTGAGACCGATCCCTCGTCTGCTGCCGGACCGACCCCTCGTCCCAGGTGGGACCGACCCCTCGTCCCAAGCGGGACCGACCCCTCGTCCAGAGCTGGACCGACCCCTCGTCCGCAGCCAGACCCCACCTCTACCGACCGAGCAAGCCGCCGCAGAACATGCATAAGATTATACAGGTCTCTCATACCTTACCCTACCACCGATACCTTGCATTGTTGTAAATCATTTTTAACAAATGATGAAAGAGCATCCTCAAAATATTACTACTAACCAAAGTACCTTATATTTGGGGTATTTTTCCCCAACCCACAGTATTATTATCATTATTATTATTATTATTATTTATATCATAATGGATCAAAGGCCTAAATATAAAAGCAAGAACCAATAAAGCTTCTGGAAGAAATTGTAGAATATCTTCAAAACCTGGTGGTAGGTTGTTTTTTTTTTAATCTTTTATTATCTTTTCTTAAAGATACATAAATCACATAAAATGTTACATAAAAAAATATGAGGTTCCCATATACCCCTTCTCTCCCCCTCCCCCACTCCTCCCACATCAACCTCTTTCATCACTGTGGAACATTCATTGACTTTGATTAATACATTTTGGAGCACTGCTACATAGTACAGATTATAGTTTACATTGTAGTTTACACTCTGTCCCAGTCCATTCAGTGGGTTATGACAGGATATATAATGTTTTGCATGTGTCCCAATTAGCAAGTCCCATTTTGTTGAGGATTTTTGCATCTGTATTCATTAGAGATATTGGCTATACTCTTTTTTCATGTTACCTTTATCAACTTTGGTATTAGAGTGATGTTAGCTTCATTGAATGAGTTTGGAAGTGCTTCTTCCTATTCTGTGTTTTAGAAAGAGTTTGGGTGAGATTGTTATTAATTATTCTTCGAATGACTGTAGAATTCACTTGTGAAGTCATCTGGTCTTGGGCTTTTCTTCTCTGAGAGGTTTTTTGTGACTATTTCAACCTCCTTACTTGTGATTAGTTTGTTGAGGTCTTCAGTTTCTTCTTTTTTAATATAAGCATTTAGGGCTTAAATTTCACTCTCACCACTGCCTTTGTTTCATTCCATTTATTTTGATATGTTGTATTCTCATTTTCATTTGCCTCAAGGTATTTACAGATTTTCCTTGCTCTTTCTTCTTTCACCCATTGATTGTTTAAAAGTGTTATTTACTTACCATACATTTGTGGATTTTCCCAGTTCCCTTCCTTTTATTGATTCTCAGCTTCATTCCACTGTGGTCAGAGAAGATGCTTCTCATAATTTCAATATTTTAAAATTCATTAAGACTTGTTTTGTGACCCAACATGTGGTCTATCTTGGAAAATGAACCATGTACACTTGAGAAGAATTATACTCTGCTGCTTTGGGGTGCAATGCTCTGTATGTGTCTAATAGGTCTAATTCATTTATCATAGTATCAAGTTCTCTGTGTCTATTGATTTTCTCTCTAGAAGTTCTGTCTATTGGTGAGAGTGCTATATTGAAGCATCCAATATTGGATTCACTGGGATTTGATCCTGGGGACCTCTAATGTGGAAAGAGGCTCCCTCTCAGCTGTGCCACCTCAGTTCCTGGATTCTACTGTGCTTCACCTTGACTCTACCTTTTGTCTCTCTTTCAATGCATCATCATCTTGCTGCACGACTCACTTGCATGGGCACTGGCTCACTGCATGGGCTCTAGGCTTGCCACTCAGGCACTTGGCTCACCACACAGACACTGGCTTGCCACATGGGCACTTGGATGCAATAAGCATCGGACTCTCATTGCAGAGGTGACTCCCTTCAGTTTTGCTAGTGTTTTCCCCATGTATTTTGAAGTACAATAGTTAGGTGCATATATATTTATGATTATTTCTTCTTGGTGGATTTCCCCTTTTATAAATACATAGTGTCCTTTCTTTCTCTTGTAACAGCTTTTGACTCAAAGTTTATTTTATCCAATATTAGTTTTGGTACCCCAGCCCTTTTTGGTTTTTATTTGCATGAAATATATTTTTCCATCTTTTCACTTTCAACCTGCTTGTGTCTTTGTGTCTATGGAGAGTCTCTTGTAAACAACATTTAGCATGGATCATGCTTTTTATTCATTATGCCAATCTGCGTCTGTTGATTAGAAAGTTTAATCCATGAACATTTGGTGTTACTATTGAAAAAGCAGTACATACTTCAGTCATTTCATCCTTTGCCATATTTTTTTCTCTCCCTTTTCCTTTATTGCAACCTCCTTTTCTGTATAGTTTATCTTTTGTCATGTATCTCACTGATCTCACTCTCATTTCTTTTTCTATATATTTTTAAAATAATTTATTTGTGGTTACCCTAGGGTTTGCATTTCAAAACCTGTCTATAACCTGCTAATTTGAGCAGATACCAACTTAGCTTCAGTAGTGTACAAGTTCTCTTCCCCTATATCCTTCTGTTTTCCCTCTTTATGTTGTTTTTGTCCCCATTACCTCTTTTTTTAAAAAAAGATTTATTTCCCCTTCTCCTTCCCCTCCCACTCCCACTGCCTTGCTGTTTTTGCTATCTGTGTCCATTCACTCTTTGATCTTCTATATCTGTTTCTCTTTTTGTCTTCTCTTCTCTCTCTCTCTCTTTTTTTCTCCTCTAGGATTTACCGGGATTCAATCCTGGGGGCCTCTGATGTGGAAAGAGGTTCCCTGACAGCTGCACCACCTCAGTTCCTGGTTTCTGCTGCACTTCACCTAGACTCTCCCCTTTGTCTCTCTTTTATTGCTTCATCATCTTGCTGCATAGCTCACTTGTATGGGCACTGGCTCACTGCATGGGCACTTGGCTTGCTGCATGGGCTATGCCTCATCACACATGCACATTTTCTCGTCTTCTTTTTCATCAGGAGGCCCCTGGGATCAAACCTGAGTCCCCTCATTTGGTAGGCAGAAGCCCTATCATTTGAGCCACATCCACTTCCCCCATATTACCTCTTTATATTTGCATGTCTATTAAGAAATACGTCTTTTTCTTGCTCAATTTATTCCCACTCTTAGAGAAAGGAGTAAGAGTTACATACTGAGAATTCAAGATTATTGGGTTTTGCATTTATCCATTTCATTCCCTTACTGAAGATTGCCACTTTTTCACACTATTCCACACCACCCTCTACTGTCTTTTCCTTTCAACCCACAGAACTGCCTTTAGCAATTCTTTTAGTGTATCTTCTTTTTTTCATAAACTTTTTCAGTTTCTGTTTAACTGAATATTTTAAACTCCCTTTCATTTTCCAAGATCAGTTTTGTTGGACAAGGAATTTGGGCAGGTAGTCTTTCTCTTTCAGTACCTTAAATATATCATACCATTGTCTTCCCACTTTCATGGTTTCTGATGAGAAATTAGCATTTAGTCTTGTTGAAGATACCTTGTATGTAAAAAATTGCTTTTCTCTTGTTGATTTCAGAATTCTCTTTTTATCTTTGGCATTTGGCATTCTGATTAGGATGTGTCTTGGAGTAATTCCATTAGGTTTTATTTTGTTTGGATTGTTGTGCTTCTTGGACATGCATATTTATGTTTTCCATAAGAGGTGAGAAATTTTTAGCCATTATTTCCTCAAATATGCTTCCTGTCCCTTTCCTCTTTTCTTCTGCTGGAAAACCATGATACATGTTTATACACTTCATGCTTCTACTCAGGTCCTTGAGACATTGCTCAGTTTTCCTGCTCTTTTCTCTATCTGTTTTTCTCATGGTAAGATTTTGATTGTCCTGTCTTCTAATTCACTGATTCTTTTATCTGCTAGCTAAAATCTGCTGTTGTATGCTTCTTGCATATGTTTAATCTCCACTACTATGCCTTTCATCCCTATTATTTCTGTTATGTTTCTTTTTAATCTTTCAATTTCTTCTTTATGCTTACACATTGTCTTCTTTTTTTTTTTTTTAAGATTTATTTATTTATTTAATTTCCCCCCCTCCCCTGGTTGTCTGTTCTTGGTGTCTATTTGTTGCGTCTTGTTTCTTTGTCTGCTTTTGTTTCTTTGTCCGCTTCTGTTGTCGTCAGCGGCACAGGAAGTGTGGGTGGCGCCATTCCTGGGCAGGCTACACTTTCTTTTCACGCTGGGCGGCTTTCCTCACGGGCGCACTCCTTGCGCGTGGGGGCTCCCCCACGCGGGGGACACCCTTGCGTGGCACGGCACTCCTTGCGCGCATCAGCACTGCGCATGGCCAGCTCCACACAGGTCGAGGAGGCCCGGGGTTTGAACCGCGGACCTCCCATATGGTAGACGGACGCCCTAACCACTGGGCCAAAGTCTGTTTCCCTCACATTGTCTTCTTAATATCAGTTAACTCTTTATCCATGTTTCCCTTCATCTCCTTGAATTCCTTTAGGAGATATGTCAGAATGTATTTGATTAATTGTTACAAATTCTGTGTCTCCTCTGAAGTCTCAATTTGTTCCCTTGACTGAGCTATATCTTCCTGTTTCTTAGAAGGACTTGTAATTTTTGCTGATATCTGAGCATCTGATTATTTTGATGTCTTAACTGTGAAGGTCAGTTTCTTTCTCTTGTATAGGCTTTTATAGTTCATTGACTTTGTGTTAAAATTTTTCTTTAATGCTTGGTTCAACTTGTTCTGGAACTTTAGAATATCTTATGTTTAACCATTCAGATTTTCTCTGTATGTGATTCTTGCCCTGGATACACGATATAATTTTTAAGATTTCACTTTTTGTGCAATTGTTTCACCTTCAGGAGAAAGCTTCCTTTCCTCTCCTCATTTTCTGGGACTTTTGATTTGTTCCATTTGGTTTTTGCAGTGTTTTTTCCCTTGCTCCTACAATTTGTTCACATTCTCTCCTTCCCTTTTCCTTACATTTTTCACTTTTGGGACCATCTTGTGTTACAAATGTTCAGTTTCACCCCTTTTTTCCTTTAAGTCTTTTCTGCCTCTTACTTCTTCCCTGTTAGTACATCCTACCCTGGGTACCAGTTGGATAACCCAGAAAGGTGGGTCAATCCAGAAAGGTCCCTTTTGTGTTTAGATGTTCTAGCAAACAGAGACTGGAATGAGTGTGTTCACCTCTTGCCAATATTTCTGCTACAGTCTCTTTCTCTCTCTCTTTTTTCTCGTAGGGTCACTTTTGTATGCAGCAGTCCTCAGCCACTTGTGTTGTGCCCCAGATTCTGCAGACTTGAGTTGCTTTGCCTGGATATGTGTGGCATTCTACCTCACTGCTCTGAGTAGCTCTATAGAATGCATCCATGGCATGGGGACCTGGACTGTGTTGTCTCTGTTCCACTCCTAAGTTGCACAGGACAGACTGTGAGAGAGTGGTCTGGACTGGCATGTCTAGAAAGAATTTCTCCTTCATGATTTTGGTGATTATCTCTCTTTTTCTTCAACTCAGCACTTGTGGAGTCCTTTTCCAGTCTCTACTGTTTACCAGAGTACCATGCAATTGGGGTTTGTCTTTAATTTGTTGATTCTGAAGGGAGTCTTTTCCAGAGACTTCTTATGTTGCCATACTGATGATATAACTCACCAACCTACTGTGTTGATTACTGTAGCTTTATAATAAGTTTTAAAAGTGGGAAATGGGAATCTTCCAACTTTATTCTTATTCTTCTTTCTCAAGATAGCATGGCTATTCAGGACATTTTACCCTTCCATATGAATTTGATGATTGACTTTTCCATTTATGCAAAAAAGGCTGTTGGAATTTTGGTTGTGATTTTGTTGAATCTGTAAATCACTGGGTAGGACTGACATTTAACAATGTGTAGTCTTCCAGTCCATGAATATAGAATACCATTCCATTTATTTAGGTCATCTTTAATTTCTTTTAGCAATGTTTTGTAGTTTTCCATGTATAAATATTTCATTCTTTGGTTAAATTTATTATTTTTTGTTCTTTTAATTGCTACCTTCATTATATTTTAATGGCTGGATTCTAATCAACAATAGTAAACTCTGATGGGTTTTTCTTTCTTAATTTTCTCTCCCACCGTCCCCTGCTAGACTTCTCCCACTTTATCCTCCCCTTAATTTCTACCTCACTCTCCAGAGAAAAGGTCTTGTGGCCCTCTCTTTTGCAGTTCCCATAGAAGACCTAAAACAGGAACTGGCCCACAATAACTCTTAATTGATTGCTGAATTGAGTTATTTAATTGACTATTTACTCTTTACAGTGTCTTATTAGTTGCTTTTCTTCTTTGTGGGGTGGCAGAGTTATGGTTCTTGTTTTCTGGTTCACTCTCTCCACTCCTCCTGGTTGCAGGCACAAGAAAGTTGTGCTGTCTCTTGTATATGTACAGATGTCTCTTCTTTGTTTTCTTTCCTATTTGTATTTTCTCTCTCTATTTTCAGCAGAAGAAAAATGTATCTCTCTTCAAATCAACACATGAGAAGAATATCATGGGGCCAAGAGAAGGCATAATCCATAAATCTTTTATAATAGTCTGTATGATTTGACTCTTCTCTATGTAAGTCTCAACTGTTCCCTTCTCCAGTACTCAGTCCTCTGACCATACCTTCTTTCTTCCAGTTACTTGAACATACCAAGCTCTTTTCTATCTCTGGTCCTCTCCTCTCTACTGCAGTGCTCTTTCTCCTACCCATTACCTGCTTAACTCCTACACATAATACAGGTCTCAGTATAGCACCGTTTCCTTAAAGAGAACCTCCAGACACCCCACCTCATGTGGAAAGGAAGCTAATTTTAATGACTGGGGAAATTAGAAAGGGTTCTTTGACCTTTAAGCAGATTACTGTGCACATCATCTCTCCATCCTGCATTGGATGCTCAATTAATATTACTGGCATGGCTGAAAGAAAAAAAAAAAAATAGGGGGACATTCTGTTGAAAAATTAGACCCTACGGACATAGAGGCAAAGGAGTTCAGTGAAAATGTGTTGATTTTTTAAGTCTTACCTTTAATGCTCTAAAAATTCTCAAATATGAGAGGCTGTGATGCCTCTCAATCTAATCTTCAGATGTATCAGTTAGCAATGGGAGATAATCTGAACAGCTTTCTTGGCCCCTTCCTATTGATTACACCCTACATCTTGCCCCCATATATCCCAGGGCTCTGAGATAAAATGTTCTCAGAGAGACAAAGCTACGTAAACAGGCTGGTTTCCCTTGGGGTTACAAAACAGGCCTAAACTGCCCACTCAATTCCTTCTCACAATCTAGCTAGGATTTTAAGTGACTGGGGACCCTCTTCAGCAGGTGGCCACCCTAAACTTAACCAAAGACCACTGAAGACAAAAGACTGAAAAAAGAAAATTTATCTAAAAGAGGATCATCACACCGAAGAGAAGCTTACTACTGCTTTTGCTTGCTTGCTAGAACAAGAACTCCAGTGTTTATTCTCTTGATTTTTATCAATGCTCCTCTTCCTTGGGAATGGAGTGAGAGGAAAGAAGAGCTTTTAGCCTCCCTTGTGGGCTAGTCTGAGCCACTGCCACTTTCCTATTTTGATGAATTCATAAGTTAGCACCCTGTTTCTACAGTAAAGTTAAGACTATGCCTTTCTAAATATTAGGGGAGGAGGGGCAAGATGGCGTCTGAGTGAGTACACCTTACGGTCTCTCCTGCAAAGAGGCAGCCGAGTGGGGTTGGAGTCTTGCCAGAGTGGGCTATCTTGGGAGCTTGCAGGGTGGAGGGTGTGTGGACATTTATTTGGAGAGAGAGTGGGAGAGGTGGTGCTTCCTAAAGGTAGAATTGTGGCTTACAAGTACAGAGGTCGGAAACTGTGGGCTGGTGGGACCCTTTACACTGGGGCTGGCAGCTGTGGTGTTTCCTGAGATCTGCCGGTTTTGTGGTGGCATTCCTGGGCCCCCGTGGTCCCCGGATGCGTGGTCCCCAGGTCCATGTCCCCTGAGCCCCCATAGCTCATGTTCCACGGACCTATGTGCCCTGGGTCTGCAGAGTCCCAGACTTCCCTTTCCCAAATCCAGCACTCCCAGAGAGCCAGGATTGCCTTAGCCCTCAGGTTCTAGACTGACTCCGTGGGTGGAAGAGATTTGGTGGGGAGTGCAGTAGGGGGGCACCAGCTAGTGTGGGTTCGATTTTCTGGTGTTTTCCCCTGCCTTTTTTCTTTTCTTGTGCTTGGAGGAGCATACCAGCTGGCTTGGGGAGAGTCTGGGAAGAGGGGAGTGGTGAATCTGCTGAGAAAGCTAGATTCATCTAAATACCCTGGCATAGAAAACTTGGCCTGGGAGAAGGTGGAGTCAGAAAATCAACAAACCCTCTCATAGCACACCTAAAGGAGAGGGACTGTAGGAGCTGCTTTCCAAACCTCCAATGGCATACTTGGGGTTCTTGGTGAGGTGTGGGTCCTCTCTCTCTGGAAATTGAGTCATTTTTTTCTGTGTGGAGCTGATTCAACAAGGACCCACTTGAAACTCTTACCGGACGTCTCAGGCAGGTTTCCTGCTGCCTGGGAGAGAGGGAAGTGAGGAAAGGAGAAAAGGGGGAGCATCAGATTCCTAAGCATTTTACTTAACTACAAACAGGATTCCTTGCTTGAAACTTTCCCTAGTATTTGATTGGTTTTTCCTTGTTTTTCCTTCCTCTGTATGCCCCCAAGGCCCTTTTTTCTTTCTTTTTTCTTTCTTTCTTTCTTTTTCCTGCTTACTTCCCCACTCCCTTTTCTCCCTTTTTTTCTCTTTCTTTCTTTTTTTTTTTTAGTTTTATTTTTTTTCCATTCATATTTTTTTTATTGACTTTGTAATAATATTACATTAAAAATATATATGTGAGGTCCCATTCAACCCCACCCCCCTACCCCACCTCTCCCCCCCCAACAACACTCGTTCCCATCATCATGACACATCCATTGGATTTGGTAAGTACATCTTTGGGCACCTCTGCACCTCAAAGACAATGGTCCACATCATGGCCCATACTCTCCTCCATTCCATCCAGTGGGCCCTTTGAGGATTTACAATGTCCGGTGATTACCTCTGAAGCACCATCCGGGGCAGCTCCATGTCCCAAAGACGCCTCCACCTCTTCTTACATTAGGTGCTGCAGGGAGAGCTTCATATTTGCTATATTTCCTCATCATCCATTTACTCTTTATTGTGTGTATTGATTTTGGCCACCAACTCTATTCCCTTTCCTCTACAGCTTTCTATCCTCCATCATTGATTGTTTCTCTTACATTACACCTCACTTTGTTTGCCCCCCTATTTTTTTTACTTTTTATTACTAATACCTTTGTTCTGTTTTCTGCCTTATATTCACTCTTTATATTAATGTCCTCTCTTTTCTCTTTCCCTCTCTCCTGAACACACAGGCTTTTTAATTCACACTGTATTCCTCCCCATATTCAGATTTTCATGTACTCTACTTTTCTTACTGTTATAACTTTTCATACCTTACATGAGTCTAATATCCATTCTCCTATATATCACATGGTTCCTCTGTTAATATTTACTATCAATACTACTAATATTCATTTTCTTTTCTTATCCTTTTGCTTCTCTGGCCCTAATATTTTCCTTCAAATGAACTTAGCCAACAACAAGGAAATAGAATAAGAAGAACAAAGTGACAAAGAGAAGACTTAACATGCACACAAAAACAACTAATTAATCTCCAAACTAGACAAAGAAGCTAAGCAACTGACTAAACCTGTCAAGATAAAATCATGACCAGACAACAACAAAAAACTACAAACCAAACCAATGGTCAGGAAAACATGCCCCAATCCAAAGAACAAACTGAAAACCAGGAAGAGGAGCAGAACATCGAAGAAGTAATTAAACATCTCAAAACATAGATTAGGAGCCAATTTGATGAGGTGAAGGAAGAGATTAAGAATATGAAGAAAACATTTGGAGAGAATAGAAAGAAATTGCAATCATACTCAAAAATATAACAGATATGATGGTGATGAACAGCACAATTCATGAAATCAAAAATACACTCTCAGCAAAAAACAGCAGACTCAAAGAGGCAGAGGAGAGATTAAGTGATGTGGAAGACAGTACATCTGAAAGCAACCAGATAGAAGAATTGGTTGATAAAAAGATTGAAAAAATCCAGAAGGGGCTTAAGGACCTGAATGACAATGCAAAACGAGCAAACATATGTATTATAGGCATTCCAGAAGGAGAAGAGAAGGGAAAGTGGACAGAAGGGGTGTTAGAGGAAATAATAGCTGAAAACTTCCCAAACCTATTGAGGGAGATGGATGTACATGTCCAGGAAGCACAACACACACCAAAGAGTATAAATCCCAACAGGTCTACCCCAAGACATATACTTGTCAAATTATCCAATGCTCAAGACAAAGAGAAAATACTAAAAGCAGCAAGAGAAAGGAGAACCATCACATACAAAGGAAGCTCCATTAGATTAAGTGCTGATTTCTCATCTGAAACCATGGAGGCAACAAGACAGTGGTATGACATAGTCAAGGTACTAAAAGAAAAATTTTCAAACTGAGAATACTCTATCCAGCAAAGTTAGCATTCAAAAATGATGGAGAGTTCAAAATATTCACAGATAAAAAGAAACTAAGAGTCTTCCAACAAATATGCTGCCCTTCAAGAAATACTAAAGGGAGTTCTTCAGGAAGAAAGAAAAAAACAAGACAGATAGAGTTGGAGGAGAGTGTACTCCTCTTTCCCTCTCTCCTGAACACACAGGCTTTTTAATTCACACTGTATTCCTCCCCATATTCAGATTTTCATGTACTCTACTTTTCTTACTGTTATAACTTTTCATACCTTACATGAGTCTAATATCCATTCTCCTATATATCACATGGCAACTAAAAAGACAAAAACAGAAAAAGAAAATCAAACAGAATATGACAAACACAAATCCAAAGAAAATAGGACTAATATAAGTAATTCCTTGAAAGTAATAACACAGAATGTAAATGGATTAAATTCACCTGTCAAGAGACTCAGACTGGAAGATTGGATAAGGAAATATGACCCACCTATATGCTGTCTATAAGAAACACATCTTAGACACAGGGATTCAAGGAGGTTGGAAGTGAATGGCTGGAAAACAATCTTACAAGCAAACAATAACCAAAAAAGGGCAGGAGTAGCTATATTAATTTCAGAAAAAATAGACTTTAAGTGCAAAACAATTGTGAGAGACAAAGATGGACAGTACATATTAGTGAAAGGGATAATCTTTCAAGAAGAAAGAACAATCATAAACATTTATGCTCCTAACAAAGGTACCTCCAAATACATGAGACAAACACTGGAAAAACTATGTGAAGGAACAGATGCCTCTACAATTATAGTAGGGGATTTTAATACACCTCTACCAACTTTGGAGAGAACATCTCAAAAGAGTCACTAAAGAAACAAAGACTTTGAACAAATATTAGAGGAGCTGGACCTAATAGATATATACAGAACATTACACCCAAATACAGGAGGATATACATTTTTCTCAAGTACACACAGATCATTCTCCAAGATAGACCACATGCTAGGCCACAGAAAAAGTCTCAATGAATTCAGAAAGATAGAAATCATACAAAATAGTTTCTCTGACCACAGTGGAATGCAGCTGGAAAACTGCAAGGGACAGAGACCCAAATTTGACACCAAAATTTGGAATTTAAACCACACAATCTTAGAAAAAGAGTGGGTCATTTAGGAAATCTCAAAAGAAATTAATAACTACCTTGAAACTGGTGAAAATGATAATACAACATATCCAAACTTACGGGATGCCGCAAAAGCAGTACTGAGAAGGAAATTTATAGCCATAAATTCATACATCAAAAAAGAAGAAAGAGCTAAAGTTGAAGAACTAAATGCACACTTGGAGGAATTAGTTAAAAAACAACAAACTAACTCCAAAAGAAGAAGAAAGAAAGAAATAACAAATATCAGAGCAGAACTGAATGAAATAGAAAATAAGAAAGCACTTGAAAAAATAAACAAAACCAAGAGATGGTTCTTTGAGAAAATCAATAAAATTGACAAACCCTTAGCTAGACTAACAAAGAAAAAAAGAGAGAAGATGCAAATACACAAAATAAGAAATGAGAAAGGAGATATTACCACTGATCCCACAGAAATAAAGACTATCATAAGAAAATACTTTGAAAAACTATATTCCAACAAAAACAACAATTTCAGGAAATGGACAAATTCCTAGAAACACATAAGCAGCCTACATTGACAAAAGAAGAAGTCGAGGATCTCAACAAACCAATCACAAATAGATAGAATCAGTCCTTAAAAACCTTTCAACTAAAAAGAGCCCGGGGTCAGATGGCTTCACAGGTGAATTCTACAAAACATTCCAGAAAGAACTAACACCAATCCTGCTTAAACTCTTCCAAAAAATTAAAACAGAAGGAACAGTGCCTAAATCATGCTATGATGCCAACATTACTCTAGTACCAAAGCCAAACAAAGACACCACAAGAAAGGAAAATTACAGATCAATCTCTCTAATGAACCTTGATGTGAAAATTCTCAACAAAACACTTGCTAATCATTTTACAACAACACATTAAATGAATTACACAGCATGACCAAGTGGGGTTCATTCCTGGTATGCAAGGATGGCTCAACATAGGAAATCAATTAATATAATACACCACATAAACAGACTGAAGGGGAAAAATCATTTGATCATATCTATAGATGCAGAAAAAGCGTTTGACAACATACAGCACCCTTTCTTGATAAAAACACTGCAAAAGATTGGAATACAAGGAAATTTTCTGAACATGGTAAAGAGTATATATGAAAAACCCAGAGCCAACATCATTTACAATGGTGAAATCATAAAATCTTTCCCTTTAAGATCAGGAACAGGGCAAGGATGCCCACTATCACCCCTCCTATTTGACATAGTCTTAGAAGTACTTGCTTGAGCCCTGAGGCAAGAACCAGACATAAAAGGCATCAAAATTGGAAAGGAAGAAGTCAAAATTTCAAAATTTCACTATTTGCAGATGATATGACCCTATACATAGAAAACCCTGAGGAGTCTACAACAAAGCTTCTAGAACTTATAAATGAGTTCAGTAAAGTTGCAGGTTACAATATAAATACACAAAAGTCAGTAGCATTTCTGTACACCAATAATGAGGATTCTGAGGAGGAAATCAGGAATCAAACACCATTCACAATAGTAAATAAAAAAAATCAAATACCTAGGAATAAATTTAACTAAAGATGTAGAAGATTTATAACAGAAAACTACACAACACTGTTCAAGAAAATCAAAGAAGACCTAAATAAATGGAAGAATATTCCCTGTTCATGGACAGGAAGACTAAATATTATTAAGATGTCTATCCTACCAAAACTGATCTACACATTCAATGCAATCCCAATAAAAATCAACACACCATTCTTTAATGAACTAGAGAAACTAACTCTGAAATTTGGAAATGAAAGAGGCCCTGAATAGCCAAAGACATATTGAAACAGAAAAATGAAATTGGAGGAATCACACCACCTGACTTCAAAACATAATATAAAGCTACAATAGTGAAAATGCATGGTACTGGCACAAGGATGGACACATTAACCAATGGAATCGAAATGAGAGTTCTGATATAGATCCTCATATATACAGCCATATGGTATTTGACAAGGCCACCAAACCCTCTCAACTGGGAGAAAATGGCCTCTTCAACAAATGGTGCCTGGAGAACTGGATATCCATATGTAAAAGAATGAAAGAGGATTACCAACTTACACCTTATACAGAAATCAACGCAAGATGGATCAAAGACCTAAATGTAAGACCCAAGACAATAAAGACTTTGGAAAGCAAAGTAGGAAAGCATCTACAGGGCTTGTGATAGGAAACGGCTTCATGAACTTCACACCAAAAGCTCAAGAAGCAAAAGAACAAATAGATAAATGGGACTTCCTCAAGATTAAAGCCTTCTGCCCCTCAAAGGAATTTGTCAGGAAAGTGAAAAGAGAGCCTACACAATGGGAGAAAATATTTGGTAACCATATATCTGATAGGAGACATATCTTGCATATATAAAAATCTCCTATATCTTGAAAATAAAAAGACAAACAGCCCATTCAAAAAATGGGAAAAAGATTTGAACAGACACTTCCTTAAAGATGATATTCAAATGCCTAAAAAATACATGAAAACCTGCTCAAAATCCCTAGCTGTTAGGAAAATGCAAATCAAAACAACAATGAGATACTATCTTACTCCCATAAGACTGGCTGCTACCGAAAAATCAGAAGACTGCAATTGTTGGAGAGGATGTGGAGGAATGGGAACACTCATCCACTGCTTGTGGGAATGCAGAAGGATCCAGCCATTCTGGAGGAGTGTTTAGTGGTTTCTCAAAAAACTAGCTGTAGATTTGCCATATGACCCAGCAATTCCACTGCTGGGTATATACCAGAAGATCTGAAAACAAGGACACAAAATGATATATGCACACCAATGTTCATAGCAGCCCACTCACTATTGCCAAAAGTTGGAATCAACACAAATGCTCATCAACAGATGAATGGATAAATAACATGTGGTATATACATACAATGGAATACTACTCAGCTACCAGAACAAATACAGTACAAACACATATGATAACATGGATGAATCTTGAGAACATTTTGTTGAGTGAAGCAACCAGGCATTAAAGGACAAATACTACATGACCTTTATGATATGAAATAAGTAAACCAAGCTGTCTCAGTGAGCTAGAGACTGGATGATCAACTTTAAGGTAGTTGGAGAGTAGAGGAAGGTTGTGAGCTGACATTTACTTGGGTGAAATCTATGATAAACTGGAGGTAAATATTTGTACAGGGAAGGGATAAAATGGGGGCATAGGGATAACTTTGGGTGGGGTTGCATGGGCTTTAGCAGAGCTAGGGATAGGTGGATGGGTCAGATTGCCCAAGGAATTGGAGAGAGGGTGAGGGGAACATTAGATCATGGGAGATTGTCAGGTATGTGGTTGAAATTGTGGTGCAGAGAAAACTCTTTAGAGAATGTAATATGGAAGGTTGCCTGTTTGGGATGCTTAAGGGGGCACCATCTTGCACAGGGCAAGCTTCTGGGGAGTGCGTGAGTGCTCATTTTGTCATAGTCAATTATATCAGTGGGTGGAGACCCACACAATGAGAGTGAAGGTATACCCACATCCTGGGGAGGACTGAAGTTCTCAAACAGAGGGAATTGTATCTCCTGAGAGAATTGGTGGCTCCCAATGGGTTAGGGCAGTCAAGTATTTCAAGTCCACAATATTTTTGCAAGTATCTCTGAATATGGTCCCTCAAATAATGAAGATTGATTGTCATGGTGGTCCCTGAGGGGAGGGGGTAAGAGGTGTTGAATACATGGAATCAGGGTAACTGTGGGACAATGGAAGTGTTCCACAAGATCATGCCATGATGGATATAGGTCATGTTAAATTACACCAAAAATGTATACAAGTCTATAGGCTAAAAAGTAAACCATAACGTAAAACATAAGATAACAAAAAATTTAGAAAATTGTATAGTCTAAAATATAAACCATAATGTAAACCCAAATGGAGCCATGTTTGAAAACTATTGTTTCAATATCTGTACATTAGCTGCAGCAAATATAATATCAACATGTTGGGGAAGGGACTAAGGGTTTGATGTTGAATATGTGGGAGTACCATATATTGTAGATGTGAATTACTGTGACCTAAAACTTATGTCAAGAGAAACTTAATAATCAGGAAAAACAAAAAAACAAAAAAGGAGGTAGACACTGAGGAAGAAATTGCCTCGCCACTGTACATACAGGGCAACACCTATAGCAGCGATGAAAGGCAAAATGTCAAAAACAAAGCTTTTTCATTTTTTCATTTCTTTGATACCTCAATTTATTTTTCCTTTATTTAATTTTTCTAAATTTCTATGTATTCTGTATCTAGCCTTTAAACCCATCACTATATTCCATTTTTCTATTAATGGAATATATTGGGCTTCCTTTTTTAAGAAGTTTTGGACTACAGAGAGGTTCAACTATGGCACGGGAGGAGCACTTGTGTGGGGTGTCATTAGTGGGGGCACATGGTTGGGAGGGAGTTCTCCAGGGCATGTATACAGGGTACATAGAAAGGTTTGGATATATTCATAGTGGTTTCAGTTGGAAATGACAAATGAGAGAGTGCTGAATTCCTGACCAGGGGAGCTCTATCACATTCCCCAATGGAACAACAACAGTCCTCCGAGTGCAATGGCAAAGACCAGTAAAGATGGATGGTCCAACGATGAGCCCTTGATACTGATGGCACCGATTATGAGTCTGTGTGCCTGAAGTATGAACTAGGCCTACAGCTGTGGAGTACCTAAGAATTACCTCCTGAGAGCCTCCATGTTGCTCATATGTGGCCACTCTCTAAGCCAAACTCAGCATGTAGATGCATTGTCTTCCCCTTTGCATGGGACATCACTCCCAGGGATGAGCCTCCCTGGCACCGAGGGATAACTACCAAGCACCAGCTGATGATGTAACTACAAAAAGACCATGAACAAAGAGGTCAACTCAGACTGGCAGAATATCTCAGCCTACATGTCATATCACATGTTAAAAACTCCTTTTTGACTTTGGATAAAAATGGGGAAATGAAAAGGACAAGGGAGTTTATATGACTAAGGGTCTCCAAAAAAGAGACGGGAGGTCATCAGGGGATGATACTTACACATGCCTCAGCAGGGTACCAGAGACAGCCAAGGTAGATGGAAACCCAGGTGCTGGTTCTCCTGAGGGCTGCAGTGACCCACAGATTCTATGGTCAAGGCTGGTGGCTCTGGAGTTCAGGGCCATGTCAGTTGGCCCTACTTTGGATTTGTGTTCCTGAGTGTGACAGAGTTGGACTCAGGTAAAACCTTTCCACACATGCCTCTTCCGTTACTTTTACTGGACCTGTGGTTGGCATTTGGGTTGGTGTATGCTCAGGAGAGCTGAATCTCTGAACTGTCCATTTGACGGTCAGGCCCTAGGCCTCAGCAGACTTGCAGCTCCCACCCTCTTGTTTTTGGACTTACCCTGGCCAGCTGACAGGGAGGTGAAGAGGGTCAACCACCACCACACCAGGGAGCCAAGAGTGCCTACAGCTGCAAGCAGGAGAATTGCATCCATCATCCATGTGGAATCTAAACCCCCTCTTGATGTAGAGGGGGACAGGACATAGCCATCCCAGGTCCACAAGATGCAGGAATAGAGTATGGATTAGAGTGGACTTACTGGTATTCTGCTGAGGAATTATTGTGATTAGTAAGGGAAGAAATTGTAGTAGTGATATGGAGAGGGTGGCCACTGTGGCTGCTGATGGTCGGGAGAGGAAAGAAGAGATATGGTGTGGGGGCATTTTCAGCATTTGGAGTTGTCCTAGGTGGTGCTGCAGGGATGGATGCTGGAAATTGTGTGTCCTGTTGTGGCCCACTGGGTGGACTGGAGAAGAGTGTGGACTACAATGTGGACCACTGTCCATGTGCTGCAGCGGTTGTCCAGAATGTATTAGCCAGGTGCAGTGGATGTGCCACAATGATAGAAGAGTGTGTTGATGTGGGAGGGGTGGTGTGAGTGGGGTGGTGGTATATGGGGACCTCATAAAAAAATACAAAAAAATAAATAAACAAATAAATATTAGATTATCATTATTGTGTTCTAATCTCCTGAGATATCATCTTCCAGTAATGGCTGGTTAAGTAAATCAGACCAATTATTTTATTAAGGGCAACAACAACAAAAAAAGCTGGATAAAAATACTTTAAGAAATCTTCCTGAGGCACTTAAGATAATAGCGCATAATTATCAGTCCAAAATTCAAGAGAAGATGAGAATGGAAACAGGTAGTGCCAAAATTTAAAGCTGCTTTGGTAGTGAAGGATTTGAAAATCTAAAAGAATCATCTGCAAGAAGTTTTTTGTTCCTGTAAGACAGATAGTGTCTGGCTAAATTAAAATCTCTCCAGTTACTTAAAAATCAAACAGGGAAGGGGCTGTGGCTCAATCTGTTGGGCTCCCGTCTACCATATGGGAGGCCCTTGTTCATGTCCTGGGGCCTCCTTGTAAAGGCAGGCTCACCCCCATGCCACAGAGAGCTGCTGGCCCACAAGCACCACGGAGTGACACCGAGCCTGCAAGTGCCGCGGAGAGCCACTGGCCCACAAGTGCCATGGGAAGCCAACTCAGCAAGGTGACACAACAAAAAGGGAGACAGGTAAAAACACAGAGGAGGGCACAGCTAATGGACACAGAAAGCAGACAACAAGCAAGCCACAAGGGAGGGGGGTTTAAATTTTAAAAAAACAAAACAAGCAAACACAGATCCAAAAGGGAAGCATAAACCCAGGTAGAGCCCAGGCATTCAAAGAGTACTACTCTGTTCCATTTAGAGTAAGTCAGTCCAAGTCCACTCTGGGCCTGGGAGTCAGGCAGGACTGAACAGAAAGAAATAGAGTGTGCTATGCCCTAATGGTGATTATATTCAGAGAACATCAAATTGGATTCACCCTAGAAGTAAGGAGCTCCACCCTGAGTTCAGAAATAGTGTACCTTTGATGCGTCAAGGCATTGACTACTAAGGAATCTGTTGAAGGAAAGAAACGCCTGATAATACCCTCAAATGAGGAATGTCATTGTGCAAAAGGTAAAAAGAACATAATAATGCCTGCTACCAAGAGTTCGTACTCCTAGTGTCTCAGCCCGCTCCAAGGTTTGCATGTGTCTAGGTCACCAACAAAAGCATGAATCACACAGACACTGGATGTTACAACATTTACTCAGAGCAGAAACAGACCAAGGTTAGCTTAAATAGTGGGTATGGGTCCCCCACGGCCAATGGGTCTTGATCTGCTGGCCAGTGAGAGAAATGGTGTGTGCACACTCCTCTTGTGCCACAAAAGGAAGGACCCCACTCCCTCCACACTGGGAACAGATGTAGCAGCCTGTGGGCCAGGAGCCATGAAACTTAAATACCTAGCCAAGCAATCTCCAGTGGATGTTTACATAGGCTAGTGACAAAAGGAGAAGGAATGTGCTGGCAGGACACTGTCCTCTGGGGAATGAGTTTTACCTCAAGGCACCCGAGAAGGGAGTCAGTCCTCATTTATCATCCCATCCAAAGAGCCAGGTTAACACATCTAGTTCTGAGCACAAGGTTTATTTGTGGGTCACAGGGAGAGAGAGCCGGGTGTGCTCAGACCACCCCTTACCACGCAAAAGAAAGGGCTTGTAAAGGCTATTGATGTGGGGGAGTAGTCTTAAGTTAGAATCAGTAAGGGGGGAGGAGGAAGCACTTTGAAGGGAGGAGGTGAACACCGGAGGCTTTGGTGAAAGAGATGAGCCTTTTGGAACACAAAATAGTAATAAGGCAGACCAGGGAAAAATGTACTATGTATTAAAGAACTGTACTTCATTGTAGCATCAGTGAAGGATGTTCTTTAAACAAGAATCCAAGTGCCCAAACACCTCTCAGCCACCTCCTCATTTATAAGGTAAGGGTGAGTTTAAGGTCTAGTGTAAACATATGTGATATCAGACATCCAAGTGGCTAATGCATGCATTTGGAAGAGCCAAAAATGACTTAGTTTCTTTTCTGGATCTGTTAATGACTCATGATACCTCTGGGAACTGGTGATCTTGGACTTGTCTCTTACATTTCCATTCGTCCATCTATAAAGCACAATTCACGCTCTCTTTTAAAACATCAATGAAACAAAGAAAATCATGCCGCTACTCACCCTAATAATTAAGCTGTTGGTGCTTATCACTGCAATTATATGAGTCACCCATTAGCCATTTCTTCTGTCTTAATTTGTGAATGAGTGATAAATGTAACTCCTGGTACATGGAAATTAGATATTTAGTGGTAATTATTTCAGAGGTATTCCAAATTTTGCATCAGTCATTGGCCTGATTGGATTTTTATTTTTTGAAAGGAAGTGGAGCAGGACCCAAGAGGTACCACCTCACTTATCCTTGATTGCCTTTCATTCCACATAGCCATTTACCAAAAATTAAAAAAAAAAAGAATCGAAATGAGAGACACTGGAGCTGAATAGATAACACAGTGATGCAATGCCAAAAGAAGTAATCACAGTCTCAGCCATTAAGAACCTCTTGTGACAATATCCTCCCCAGTGCCGTGATATTTGGGCATCTTCCTCTGGGAATTGTTCTGCCTCTGTCCAGTCTCACCCAAGGACAAGGGCTGGGGCTCATCCTTCCATCACTTTTAGCCTCCTCTGAGGGCCAAGGTCCCCAGACCCTGCCTGCAGGGGTATTATTCCCTATAAGCTTGACCCAGGACGGTCCCAAAGAGGCCCAGCCAAATCTAAAGCAGGATCATTGCTTATAACTTAAAATAAAAACCAAAAACCCCACAATATCTTCCAGTGAGTACATTTATGCATCCATCCAAAACACAGTCACTGTCATCTAGGGGATCCTCACCACCTTTTAAAGAGGCAGAGAGCAGGGTAATTTTCTCCACCCCATCCCATGCCTCCTCCCAGCACAGAACCCTGCCTGCATCAAGAGAGAAAGTCAGAAAGAAGTTCCGTCCTACGGAAACACCTCTGATGGCCTTCCTGCTCAACAGATGAACAGCTGTCACCAAACGCAGTGAAAAACATGTGGTTACACCCCCAACCAAGCCTCCTTCAAGCTTCCTCACCGCTGCGGTTGTTCTCCAGCCCAGGGGCATCAGCTGACCTGCACGACCACAGGCGCCCAGAAGCCCCCAGGCCCCAGCCGGCTCCGGGGCTCTCATTCTGCCGCTGGTTTGTGCTGACAGTGGGGACTCGAGCCCCAGAACCTCCTTCAGAGTAGTTATCTGATAGAAGGCAAGTCACCTTAGGGCCTCGCTGGCCACTCAGACAGCCCTTCCGAAATGAGATCAGTTGCTCCCAAATATTTGAGTCCAAGAAGGACCTAAAATATGATTCTCCATTCCGCTTTGTTTTCTATCTCAGGACGATCTTGTATCTAATTCTGCAAAATATTTGGAATGCTTACAGTATTCTGGGCCATTGAAAAGGAGGAATTTCCAGTTAGAGTTCAGAATGGATCAGGGAACAGGTGGGAAGCACTTCCGCTAGCTGGTCCACGGAGGCCCCAGAAACAGGGAAGGGCAGAACGGCTCCAACACGCCCTGGAGCCCCGGGCTGTAGGGCCCACTGGGCTGGCGCCTGCAGCCTGGGCGTCTGCAGGGCTGGGCAGCCTGGCCAATCCCGGCCCGCTGCGTAGGCGCTGCTCAGCAGCCTCGTGGTGGCGGGTGGATTCTCCCGTTAGGAAGTCCTCCTCTTCTGAGCCCCTGGACCCCTCCAAGCCCAGGTTTCAGCCCCCTTATCTCCTCTCTCCGCCAGGAGAGTCTCTTCCCCTCTCCAGGGAGAGACAGGTGGTCTGTTTCGTTCTCTGTTCTCGCTCCTATTGGCATGACAGAAAATTTCAGTGTGCTACTCATCTTTCAGGGTGTTCTCATCTTTTACTTTCAAGGGTCTTCTCTTCATTCAATAGATTTTGCCCTTTCAAATCAAAAGCATTCCCTTTAAAAGGTACTGTTTCTGACCAAACTTTAAAAGCCTATTTTTAAAGTGAATATCCTTCCTCTTAGGAAATGTGCCTTAAAGTCTTAGGTGTTCAAAAAGGATGATGTATATACAAGCTACTCTCAAAAGTTCAGAAAATAGATTGATAGATTGATTGATTGATCAACTGATTGATCAATGAATGGATGGATGGATGAATGGTGGATGGATAGATGGACTGATAGATGAAAAGAGAGAATGATATGGAAAATGTGGCAAAATGTTAAAATAGATGAATCTGTGTATCTGGGTAGGGAGTTTGTTGGACTGTTGGAGTTCTCTAATTGGGGTTTATATTGTATGTGCAGCTGTCCTGAAAGTTTGAAATTCTCTCAAAATAAAAGTTTAAAGAGAAAAAGCCGAATTTGAAAATATTTTAAAAATAGGATATTGGGCTGTTCCTTTCTCTTTGTATTCCTATAGTATCGATCTCATTCTCTTCATGGCAATATGAAAATGTCTTTCAAAGAGGGGAAAGAGTCATATTGAAGCAAGAGATAAAAAGAAAAATAGAGAAAACTATTGCATGACAGCTCACTATACTGTTTATAATCCAATATATGGAAAACTAAGTGAGCCCACGCAAAGGCCCAAATACTGTCTTTTTACTTGGGGCGTTAGTATCAAACCCATCAGAAAGTTTCCAGTGTGCAGCTCTTTACAAATCTTGTATTAAATCAATAAACCTGGTTATCAGGTAATTCAGAAATGAGAAAAGAATAAAGCTTGTCCACATTCTGCAGCCAGGGAGATGTTTTTGCTCATGTGAGAATGACCCAGTTCCAAAATTATTAAACCTTGTGAAGCTAGACACAGTTAACCTTCCATTTTTCATGGATGTAATATCTGATGCAGTTTTTTTTCTTTTTTAACAAATCAATTTTATGTACACATATTAATAAAGCTTACAGTTCATACAAAGTATAAAAACAGTGGAATTTGGTATGACCACATAGCTATGCATTCATCACTTCAATTATTATTGGAGCATTTCCATTATTTCAGTAATAATAAAAAACAAGAAAATTCCTCACCTCTCAACCTCTCTATAATTCCCCTGTTGTACATAGTTGCTATTTCTGGCTACTCTTGCACACTTATTTGTTTATTAAGTTGTTTTTTTTTTCTTTATTTTTTTAATATTACATTCAAAAAATATTAGGTCCCCATATACCCCCCACCCCCTTCACCCCACTCCTCCCCCCACAGCAACAATCTCCTCCATCATGATGCGGTTTTGAAAATTTCCCAAAGTACAAAGCTACTTTCTACAGGTCATCACTTCAGTTATGTGCTATTTTCCATGTTAAGGAAAAATGTTCTCCACCAACATGGATATCAGGTGTAGCATACTGTGATGGAGGAGGACTTCCAGTGTGGCACTCATTTACTTTTGGGACTGATCATCGTATTAGCGTTTTCCCTCAGTTTTACATGCCTAAAACAATAATTTGACAATGTACAAAAGTGGATCTATTTATTGCTAGAAGGCTGTCATTAAACTAAAGCCATAGGACTGATAGATAAAAGTACTCATCAAGGGAGATTAGATATTCTCTGTAAAAAATGGAATATATTTTGTTGTACAACACATGCTCCTTTTTCAGCCTAGAGATTTCTTTCTCTCTTCTAAAGGACTAGCTTCTAACTGTGGCTCTTATGTTATGAACAACCACAACACCCCATCACCATGGAAACAAACTTTTGAATTATGACATGTGCTGAAAAAGAAGATCTCATTACAAGTTTTATTTTAAAATTATAGAAATAGATAGGTCTGAGATTGAAAAGCCAAGGTTTTGTTTTGCAATTTGGTTTTAGTTCTACCTCTGTAATGTAGTAAGATAACTTTTACAAAATTAATCTTTGATAAATTAAGTATACTTGCTTTATCTTCTCATGCCTTTGTTCATTATGACAGCAGGATTTTAGCAAGATGGCCTCAAAGTAGCTCAGGCAGGACATAGCCCTCTTGCAAAATAGGGGAGAAGGCATAAAAGTAGCATGATGGAGCCGCTTTGGGAACCACTGCAGGCCGTGAAAGGTACTGAGGATGCAGAGACAGTGAGGCCAAAGGGAAAACTTGATACCCCTGCTGTTGGGAGCACCACCCAAGCCCTACTCCCAAGGCCAGCAGCCTTGGTAGAACCTGTGGTTGATCAGCCAATGGAGAAGGAACGTACAGATTCCTCCCTGGGAAGACAGCAGGTATGTCAGAGGACTGACTGTGGGTTCTCATCAGTGAATGTAACTACCATGACCTGCTAACTCAGAAGAGGTAGTGTAAATTGAAGGATTCATCTCCATGGAAGGGTTTGCCAAGGTGCGCCATTTGCTGGTCAGCCAAGAAAGTGAAGGAAGACAGAATGGTGCTCCCAATTCTTTCCCAGGCACAGTAGACCTGGTCGGTCCCCATTAGCAGTTCCCTAACACAGTTTTGGCTACCTAAGCAGGGCAATATTGAAGTTTTAAAAAGAAAGTTCAATCTAAAAATCAAAGAAGAGCTGTAAAATAAAACCACTAGGCAAGAGCAAGAAATTGATCAACAGAGTAAAATCATCCATATAAGCAAAATCCTGTGTATCAATAAAAGATAACAAACTATACTAAGAAATAAGAAGATATTGCCCAGTCAAAGGAACAAGCCAAGAATCTAGATGAGACTCAGGATTTAAGGCTAATTAATGATGTTCAAACAAATCTCCTTAATCAATTTAAGGAGAAGAAAGAAAATATGACTAAAGAGATAAAGGATATTAAGGTGACACTGTGTGGGTATAAAAAAAAAACATTTGTAAGTCTGCAAAAAAAAAGTAACAGCCTATGCAAAAGAAAGACACAATGGATGAGATGGAAATAAATAAAATCAGAAATGAGAAGAGCAACATTACCACTCACCCAGCAAAATAAAAGAGATCACAAGAGGATACATAAACAAGGCTAAGCCAACAAACTAGACAACAATGATGAAAAGATCATTGGGACAAGACCAAAGTAGAAATCTCTCACTCTGTGGAGTGCTTTTTTTAAAAACATATTTTTTATTTATTTTTGAAAGATACTTAGATTACATAAAATGTTACATAAAAAAAAAAATAAGAGATTCCCATATGCCCCTCTCCCCACACCTCCCACCCTTCCCCACTTCAACAACTTCCTTCATTAGTGTGGTACATTCCTTCCAATTGATGAACATATTTTGGAACATTGCCACCAATCATGGATTATAGTTTACATTGTAATTTACACTCTCTCCCACTCAATTCTGTAGGTTATGGCCATATATATAATGACCTTTATCTACCATTGCAGTGTCACTCACGATAATTCTGAGTCCTGAAATTGCCCCCATATTATACATTTGTCCCTCTCCCTGACTTCAGCACCTCCAGTGGCCACTGTCTCCACATCAATGACAGAATTTCCTCCATTGCTAGAATCAAAATAAGTCTACAGCAGAATACCAGTAAGTCCATTGTAGTCCATATTTTATTCCCCAATCCTGAGGATTCTGTGATGGTGATGCCCACTCCACCTCCAATTAAGAGGACATTTCAGTCCCATGTGACTGATGGATGGGACTCTTGCTTGCAGTTATGGACTCCCTTGGTTTCTTGGTATGGTGATTGTCCATCCTCAACTCCTTGTTAGTTGTCCTGGATGAGTCCAGGACACCTACTGGAGAGTAGGTGTTGCAACTCTGCTGAGCCCCAGGCACTTGGACCACCCAGAGATTCAAGTCCTTTGGACATACACCTACCAACTCCAGCACCAACTATAGGTTCAAATAAAAGGGACAGAGTGACATGTGTAGAGAAGTCATATCTAAGTCCAACTCTGTCACACTAAGGAGCATAAATTCCAACGTAGTGCCCACTGGTGAGGCACCAACCACTAGAGCTATCTGCCATGACCGCAGGACCTGGGAGTCTGTGGAGTACATTTAATGGTCACTTTGTCACAAAAGAAATCATTTTCAATGAGTAAGCACTGGTGTGCAAGATCAAAATAGTCAGAAATTATAGCCAAGAATGGATTTGTTTCTGATTCTCAAGGTGTTCACCAGCCTTTTATTCTCATCTGGGATATGAGAATATGGTTTTTTCTCTCAAATGTCTGACTGCTATGAATCACAGAATGGGCTGATGCTACTTTATTGATAGGGACAGGGACCACTTGGTTGCAGTGAAGAAAATAGCTTCAGCAGTGTGGGTAAAGACCTACCCAGCTTCCAGAAGATACACTACTTGTTGGGGCTGGGGTCTAAGCTGGAAGGTAACAAGCCTTGGTTTAATTATTTGTTCGGCCACTGAGTCACCAAGTTAAAATGCTTAAACTCTGAATGATAATTTCTGTAATTTTAATAAATGTACTCCCCTTTAGCTCCCTTCTGAAGAAATTCATATAGTTCATGAAGGGATAGAGCACCAAGCTTCAAAGCCCATCTGAGAAAAGACCTGTAAGAAAGCTAAATGTTAAACTGATCTGCTGAAGTACTTTCAGGCTTTGTATAAGTGAAGGTTTAGCAAAACTCCTGTGGATAAACAGAGTGTGAATGTCAGCCTCCTGGGAAAAATGACAGGTTAAAAGCAGCAGACAAAGTGACCCTGAAATAAATCTTCAAAATTTCATTGTTAAGAGGTGACCACCCTTCACCCATGGATAATCTTAGTCAGATGTTGTTGGCCACAACCATGGACAGTTTCCAATATTGGAGAGGGACCAGCACTGACAATGTCAAAGGCAGAGAATGGGAAAGGAGAAGACAACTAGACAGGAAAATAGCAGAGACCAAGATGGGAAAGAAAAGAGACCAAATGAGGTTTCCTGTTGTCTGGGACCTATCAATGAGGTAAAGAAAATCAATTATGTGCCCAGTCCAGTTATCAGGATGTCCTTTGTAAAAAGGTTCTGACTTGACACTGAAATTATAGAATCAGTAATAATTATGAGAACACCGGTGACTCTCATGTTCCCAACATTGTAGAATCTCACATGAAATTTCTTATTTAATCCTCAAATCAATATTATTGTGCCCATTGGAGAAATGAGGAAGTAAGACTTAGGCAGGTTAAAGATTGTGCCATAAATATCATATAAGGGAGAGCTGAGATTCATAACTAAGCTTGCCTTTAATTCTAAGCTGCATTGCCATATGGGTCATGAAGCCAATCAACGTTCAGGTCTTTATGCAAAAATAAAATACCTGAATGTGAGTACTTATATAGGACTTTTCTGAAACAAGGGAATTAGTTGAGAATAATGAAGGATTTTTTAGCAATGCTACATGACTTTGTAACCTCACTGCTCCACAGAATGTCAATGAGACCACAGGGCCCCCCTCCCCACCGAGGCTGGTAAAGTGCCCTGCTTGAGATCTGGCACAGTCTTTGCTTGACCAGGCCCGTTCTCTCCATTTCTATTTTCTTTCTGGTGCTGCTCCGTCAACAAACCATATGGATGGGCCCTTTGTCTCTGCCTGTTCTGTTTGTTGCTTCTCATTTCTTCAGTCACTGTACTCTTGCATTCCCTTCCTTGCATTTGGTTCATACTCGATATCCACTTTACATGTTCCTCTTTCCATTGATTGCTCTAAAGGCTCTGCCTTTTCTTTGTCCACTTTCATCCTTTGTTTACTCTTGGGAACCCCAGGCCTTTATGGAACCCACCCACCCTGGCCTTCTGGTCCTATGTGTTCCTTGGCCACATGGCTCACTTGCCCACATGAGTGCAGGTGCCTCCTTACCACTGGGGATTCATAATCAGAATGCACCCTTCCCTCATCACTCCAGGGTTCTCAGTGCCAGGGAGAAGTCATCCACTTCTTATGTTTAGGGGAGGAAGTAAAGTGGCTGCAGTTTGTAGGAAGCTTCTAATGAGACAAGGGAACAAGCAGGGTCAAGGCTGAAATGACAGGAGGTCATTTGTAGACAGGCTGACCAGGCCACATAATCACACTGTGTTCAGGGATAGAATGCACTCTTGTTCACTGAAGGTGACTCAAACCAGTTGGTGTCCAGAGACTCCAGCCCAAGGTATGCTGATGACATCACATCTTCAGCCTGTGTGCCAGGTCTGCATTTGGGAATCAGGGATGTCAACAGGAGACAAGGAGCACTGAGCCAACTCACCAAGCCAGGCTACTGCCTGGCCATGTGGCATAACAGAGGCAGGCAGGGCTGGTAAGTCAGCAAGTTCACTGAGGGAACACAATCAGAAGCTGTGATCTGAGGCTCCTTCTGTGACCCTCACAGTCTATGGCAGAGCCAACCATTCCTTGATTCTGCTTACCTATGGCACTGGGTTCCTACTACACCTGTTCCCCAAGAAAAAGGGGGAAGATAATGTTACAATGACTCATTCATCCACTTATTTGTTCATTCATTCAAGATTTATTGAACAGTGACAATTCTTAACACTAGGGATACAAAAATGAAAAAGATAAAATCTTTCTAAGAAACTCATAGTCAAGTAGTAAATTAGAAATGTAAAATATCATTGTAATACATTGTTATCTATTTCTTAGAGTCAGAGGAAGTTGAAAAGGATTCCATGAATGGAATTTTGTTTGTGCCATTTCTTTAAAATGAGGAGAAGTTTGCAAAGCAGATAACGAGAACATGGGCTAATCTGGAAAGAGGAGATATGGGAAAAAGTCATAGTATTAACTCCCCTCTTCTCACATTCTGCATTCTGACCACGCTGACCTTGTTGCCATTCTTTTAAATCTCCAAGCATCCTCCTGCTGCAGAGCTTTCCGTTTCTCTTTGGTTTGCCTGGAATGTGCTCTCCTCCAGAGTTATACAGTTCATTCCTTCCTCTATCTTTGGGCCTCTACTCAAATGCCCTCCTTAGAGAGGGATTCCCAAACCACACATCTGAAATAGTAGCCCCTATCTTTCTCTATCCGCTTGTCCTAATATATTTTTTCTTGTAGCTCTTACAGCTTCCAGCCACGGGTTCTTCTGCCCAAGCTAGGGACTCACCTGTGGGCTGCAGAAGAAAGCAAGGGTGGGTCAGCTCTAGCATCCTTTCCCCATGGGCTCTGCAGGGAGAAACAAGAAGGAAAGTAAGAAGGAAGGTCTTGGTTGTAGGTAAGTCATAAATGTGAAGATTCTATTTAGGGGACGAGGGGGAAGAAAGAAGTAAAAGAAGAAGAATGGAATATGAAAGTTCAAAAAGCTCTGAGTAGAGGGAAATGGATTTGGCTCAACTGATAGAGCGTCAACTTACCACATGGGAGGTCCAGGGTTCAAATCCAGAGCCTCCCTGACCCGTGTGGAACTGGCCTACACATAGTGCTGATGCGTACAAGGAGTGTCCTGCCATGCAGGGCTGTCCCTTGCATAGGGGAGCCCCATGCTCAAGGAGTGTGCCCCGCAAGGAGAGCCACACCAAACGAAAAAAGTGCAGCCTGCCGAGGAGTAGCACTGCATACCCAGAGAGCTGATGCCGCAAGATGATGCAACAAAAAGAGGCACAGATTCCCAGTGCTGCTGACAAGAATGCAAGCAGATGAAGAAGAACACACAGCAAATGGACACAGAGAGCAGAAAAGGAGGGGAAGGGCAGAGAAATAAATAAAAAATAAATCTTTTTTTAAAAATGGCTCTGAGTAAAGAGGGAAGGAAAGAAGTAAGGCTCTGAGAGAAGAAATAGGAGGAACTGCAGCAGTGGAGGGACTGAGATTCAGTTGTGACTGAACATTGAGTGCAGTGAATAAAAAGATTGAGAAGGAGGGGGCACAGCTGCCAAAGAGACTTACCAATTATAGGGCATGAGGTCAGGAGGTGGTCATGAGCTCTGATATGGCAGAATATGGGTGTTGTTAGACTGGATGTGGTGAAAGAACTTGGAGCCTCTCTTACTAGATTGTTTATCCCATGAATGCTAAAGTTGTCCTTGGAGAGGAAGACCATGTGCCCAAGCCCTCAGTGAATAAGGGGTGGTAGGTAGTTGACAGTGAAAATCAGAGGAAGGGTACAATGGCCTCCTGTTAACAAGAGCTGCCTTCAGTCCCTCATAAGCAAGGCAGAGCTTCTGATTTTCAACTAATTTTAACTCTTTTAACCATTTCACTCATAATCTTAGCCATCCTTTAGCCAGTCCATATTAAATAAATAACAGGTAGGCCATATTGAAAAGGTATTTTGGAAAAAGTATTTGCCAAAATCAGAACATCAACTTAGAACATTTTAACTTATGGATAATTAAACCAAATAACAACAACAACAAAATCATGACATTGTTGGCACAGGTTTGGAGTTTGAATGCCATGGCCAAGATAGGAAACAATGAAGGCTGGTTATTTGGAAAGGCCATGTTGTATACTGCCTTCTTCCTGTCTGCCATTTTCCCCTTTGCAACCACTGAAATCAGAACCAAAAACCTATGGAAGACTGATTATCTGAATAGCAGCCAGGTACATGCTGGGACAACATTCCTGATCAAACTCTAAAAACAAATCTAGCAATGAAACACATCCTACTCTATGAAAGGAAGGATGGGAGGGAGAGAGGGAGGGAGGGAAGGAAGGGAGGGAGGAAGGAGGGGAGGGAGGGAAGCTGCGAGGGGAGGGAAAGAAAAAGAAGGAAGAAAAAAGCAAGATGATTCCTGATAGCAAATATCACTGATGTTCAAGTCCCACAGCTTTGATAAACAGTAGGAAATCATTTTCTCTATTTATGACAGAGCTATGCCTCTGTGACAAGAATATTAAAATATAAAATTTTAGTAAGTGTAATTTTTTACTACTCAAAGTACACTTTTCTTTGTCTGCATTTTAATTCCAAGAATAAGATGACAGCTTCAGAGGGGGTCAAAATCCACAAAAGTAGACAAAACAAAGGAATTTGAAAGAGAACTGAAAGGCAGAAATTAAAAGAGGTGGAAAATCTCATTAGGCAGAAATGCTAAAGATAGAAGGCTTAGTGAATGACATATTCTATTAGTGAAAAATAGTCAGAAAAAAGATAAGCTTGCCGTGCAGAAAAAGAAAAAGAGCAAAGATTAGAAATAATCATCCTTTAATAGACTAGTTGAGAATGGTCAGATACACACACACACTCTACCATGAATCAGGCTTTCAAAAGTAGCTAGCAAAAATGAGAGAAAGGTACCTTTCCAGAACAACAGCATTCTTCTCATCCATGCAGAAGTCATGCAAGGAGGGAGGGAGAGGAAAAAGAAAGCTGTCACTTTCTACATAAATGATGCATGGGCTATTTATGAACCCCAATTTTTCCAATTTGACAAGTCGGTCTTTAAATGTTAGAGAACACTGGTTTTCTCCTTTTTCTTCCTCTCATCTAATTAATAATCCACTAGGTAGATCAAATAGGAAAACTCGTTTCATCTTCCACTGCCCTGGAGTCATGGCGTGACAGACCAGGTCCTGTGGGTGGGAGCGGGTATCTGCCAACCCCATGCCAGGCCTGTGCCATGACCCTCCTGCAGGGGTCTGAGCCTAGGGCCACAGGAGATGACTGGACAGAGGCAAGGAAAGCAGCTCCGTCTATGCATTCGGTTTCAGCACCGGCCCCCACCTGCGCCCACACCCTGGCCACCCCCCGGGGCTCCATCCCTTTGATGGGCCCCAGTCGCTCTTGGTCCCAGCCCCACCAGTTGATCCTACAGCTGCTCAGTGGCTCTGATTCCCAAGGACCAGGCCAGTCACATCACAGTCCTGCCCACGGCAGTCAAGGGCAAGCACCAAGTGACTGCCAGCTCCCAAGGCAGCCTGCTAAACACCCTAAAAGAGGAAAAAAGAAGGAGAGAAGAGCACTTTTGATAGCAGAAACAAAGACAGACACACACACACTGTATTTCCAGGACCTAGAGATAATAGACATTAATTATGAAGCAGATGATGCTACGTGGCCCCTATGATTCTGGGAACGTTTTTCTCTAAAAAAATTTCAATCAGGATGACTAAATAAATTCTCCTTCTAATGAATTGTAACTATTTTTAAATAATAGAATTTATTAACAGTAATGTTTACCTGAAGAAGTTAGATTAATTTTCAAATTAATTTCAATTAATCTTACATTTTCAATGCATAATTGATTATATACAAAAGTAAACAAGGCCAAGTGATTTTTTTCTAGCCTGTCAAACATAGCCAGCTCAGGCAGAAAGGTGCATTTAACAAATGGGGCTGAGAGTATCCATAGCCTAAAGAAAGAAAGAGGACCCCTATCTTATACCTTACACAAAAATTAACTCAAAATGATATAAAACCTAAATATAAAAGCAAGAACCATAAAGCCCCTAGAAGAAAAAGTGGGAAAATATCTCCAAGACCTGGTGGTCGGCGGTAGATTCTTAAAGGAGATAAAAAGAGGTCTAAGTTGGACTACTGATGTTTAATGAATGTAGAACTTTTACTTACCTTTACTCTAAAAGCATGGAAATGTATAGAGTTAAATGTAACACATTATAGTGAGTAACAGCTGGTTTATAAATGGGAATGCGACTAGAAAGGGTAGTCTAGGGATGTAAATATCATTTGAAGGAAAGCTAGAGAATAATCTAGGGACTGAATAATACAGTAAACCCAGAGATGGGTGAGAATTGTGGTTGACAGTACAGACTCAAGCGTCCTTTGTGAGCTGGAGCAGATGTTCATCACTATTGCAGGGTGGTAGGAATGTGGAAAAACATGAGAAAAATATAACTGGAGTGGCCTATGGACTGTGGTTAACAGTAATAATGTAATATTCATGCATCTATGCCAAAGATATACTGTGTTGATATTGGGGAAGTATGGAAAAAATGTGCCAAATGTACACTGTGAAGTATGGTTAGTGGTAATAGTATGATGATATTATCTCAAATCTGTAACAATATTCTACCATAGTGTGGTGTGTTGATAGAGGGCTGTTGTATGGAAATTCTGTACATGTGCATCATTGTTTTCTAAGTTCGCAAATTCTATAATAAAAATATGTTTTAAAAATAATAATAGGGTGAGTTAGGGGGAAAATATACCAAATGTAAGATAGGGACTATAGTTAGTAGTAAGATTTTGATGATATTCTTTCATAATTTGTAACAAATGTCTCACAACAATGCAAAAGGTTGGTGGTGGGTTGATGCATGCAACCCCTGTATGATGTTATGCAAATTTGCTTTGCAAATTCACAACTTTTACTATACACTTATTGTTTGTGTATGCTCATGTATAAATGCTATAAAAATATTATTTTTGGGTGGGTTGGGGGAAAAACACACCAAATGTAAGATACTTTGGTTAGTAGTAATATTTTGAGGATGCTCTTAAATCATTAGTTAAAAATGTTTCACAGCAATGCAAGGTGTTGGTGATAGGGTGAGGTAGGAGAGCCCTGTGTGATGTTATGTATGTGTGTTTCGTAAGTTCACAACTATTACTATACACTTATTGCTTATGTAGGTTTATGTATGAGTGATGTACTTCAATAAATTTAAAAACTAAATATAAAACAAAGAGTTGCTTTTATTACTAAAAAGTGTCTCAAGTGCATTATTCTATTTAAATCCATTCATCCCAAGGTATCAAATATTCAGAGTTGTACTGGGAAATAACACAAAAATGGCAATTAAGATTTATCTCTTACATTAATTTCTTTGACACACGAGATAAACATTTGAAATTGATAGTCATCCAAAAATGTTCAATGCTTTTGAACATCTTGATAATGATTTATGCAAAAACCATTGCAGTTCTATTAAATGAAAGTTGGTTTGTCACTAAATGAAGAAATGTATTAAGCTAAATATAAAGGATCATGGCTGAAAAAAAGGACAACCCCATATGTTTAATGCCTCCATATCATACAGAGGTAAAGGTTTATTGATGATTGATAATGATGAGGATACCTTCCTGAAAATATCCAATTGAAAATGAAAAAAAAGAGTACTATTTGATTAAAATGTTGGTTTGCTTGTTCTGCAGTTATTTAGTCTACCCTATTATGAATGGTGTTTTATTAAGTTCTGCAAAAGTTGGCAGTTGTATTATAATTTGATTTATCAAAGACAGCAGGTCCATCCATTATTTGGAAGTATCTTTCAATATAGTATATACCCTGCTATCCCATTTAAACCATTTCTACTTTAGTGTATGTCTCTTACATGTTCTCTTAAATTTTATGAATAAATGTGTCTTGTTATCCAGTAGGAAAACTACTATCTTTCTAAAGAAAATGGGGTATTTTCTTTTTCTGAGTGTGAAGTAGGGAGGAATTACTGGTATGTTTGGCTCTAGCTCAATTTCCATCTTAATGTTGGGGTTTACTTGGACTCTTTCTTTACTTGGATCATTCTCTAACAAACCTTATTCATTCCCCAACATGCCTCCATTTTGCTCAAACAAGACTTCAAGATCTGTACACTCTTAAAATTAAGTACTTTCGCTATACATATCTGTTGAAGTATTTTTCTCTCCATCATCAGATATTGAGATCTGGGTTCCATAAAGAAAGCTCTTGATTTTTTCTCTATGCTTTATTTTGTTTAATAAAACCCAAATTGATTTTTGTAATAAAAAGTTTAAAAATAAAGTGATTAAAACAAAAACAAGGAATGTTTGTCTTCTTTGTTTAAAACACAGTACTCTTCAGTAGCTTTAGATATAATGAAAAATATCTGGAAAATTTTATTTTCCAAGTGCAAAACATCTGTGATTCAAAGCATCATTACATAGGATCTCTTCCTAGCAAGTCCGCTGATAATTCGTTAAAATCATCAATGCATTTCCAATCCTGACTTACAGGTTCCAAGTGTAGTTAAGTCCTCACAAGGGACACTATCCTCTGGAGTCTTGTTTTCCGGAAACTTGGAATTTTCTAAATCATCAATTTCTGGTTTCTTTGTACCCAGCAATTTAGTAGTCATCTTATCTCTTTCCTCTCACATTTTGCTATAAGTTTCAAGGAGAGGCTAGGCCACATTATCCACATTTACTTTGGAAATCTTCTCAGCTAAATGTGCAAGCTCATCATTTTTAAATTCTGCCTTCCATCTAACATCAGGAGTCAATTTTGCCAAGTTCTCAACTGCCTTTCCTCCAGTTTCCTTCTAATGCCTCACTAGAAATAAATTTAGGGTCCATATTCCTACCAACAGCCTCTTCAAAGCAATCTAGGCCTTTTCTACCAAGCATTTCACAGTCTCTCAAAAAAAAAAAATCCCTTACCCATTTATAAAACTGTTTCTGTATTTTTTGGTAATTGCAAGATGCATGACCCCACTCTCCTGGTGCCAGTTTCTGTTTTAGTTTGCCAAAGAGCTATCAATGAAAAGTACCAGAAGTTTAAACCTGATACATTGACTCATTTCCTTCTGTTTGTTTTAAACAGCCTAGAACACTAAAACACTAGGGTAGCTTTTGGAATTAGTGTTATTGTAAACTCAACATGCATTTTAAAGATCACAGAGAAGCAGTGTCCTCCAAAACTGTCCAGAAAAGATATTTCTTTAGACCCTTCATCTCTGCATCTTCTTCATCTCTGACATATTCCTAATTTAGAATGGCTAACAAGCCATTCACAAGCAAACATTTCAAATACCAACAGTGATTTTCGTCCACCCCTTCATAAGCTACATTACATTTAATGTCAAGGAGATTTAAAAGTTTACATGTGACTTTACAGAACACATACCAGTAGACATACCCTAAATTGATGTAGTGAAACCAGCAGAAAAAAGAGACTTTCTCTCCAAGATAAAAAAAAAAAAAAAGTTTATGCCATGGTCTGTAGTAATAAGGACAATGTGGGGTTGTGTAGGGACCAAAAAAAGAGACCAATTGAGCAGAGTCCAGAGGTCAGGAGCAGACCTGCCTTTGGGGGAAAGTTTGGTGTATGACAAGGTAAGGATTTAGACAGTGCAAAAATAACTGACTTTTCAACAAAAATTACTTTTAAAAACAATTGGCATGATGATTTTTCATTGTAGTTTCGATCTGCAATTCCCTAATAACTATTTTTTTAATTATTTATTTATTTTTTTTTTTAATTACATTAAAAAAAATATGAGGTCCCATTCAACCCCACCGCCCCAGCCCCCCACTCCCCCCACAGCAACACTCTCTCCCATCATCATGACACATCCATTGCACGTTGAGCATCCTTTCTTGTGCTTTTAGGTATTTTGCATTTCTTCTTTGGAAAAATGTCCCCACTTATTAATTGGGTTGCTTGTCTTTTTATCACTGAGTTACGTGATTTCTTTACATAATATGGACAGCAAACCCTTATCAGAAAGGTGTTTTCTAAAGATTTTCTCCTATTAAGTAGGCTGCCTTTTCACCTTCTTAAAAGAGTAATTTGAAGCATCAAAATGTTTAATTTTGAGGACATTCTGTTTTTCTATTTTTGTTGTTGTTACTCATGCTTTGGGTGCAAGTTTAAGAAGCCACCCCTGCCACAAGATCTTGAATATGTTTCCCTACATTTTCTTCTAGGAGTTTTATGGCTCTAGCTCTTATATTTAGGCCCTTGATCCATTCTGAGTTAGTTTTTATATAGGGTATGTATTAAACAAAATCAACAGGAGATATCTGTAAATAGTAGGAGATTTAATAAGAATCTCCCACATGACCGTTGGGATGCACAAATCCAGGTTCTGCAGGCAGAGTGCAAACCAAAAGCTCTGATGAAAGCCCAGTGAAGGTCCTTGATGAGTTTCCAGGAGACGTTGACTGCCTAAAAACAAGCTGGGAAAATCTCTCTGGATGTTCAATGCCTTTTAAGGTATTCAACTGATTGGATAAAGCAGGGACTCAAATATTTGCATACTGATGTTCATAACAGCATTTTCACAATTGCCAAAAGATGGAAACAACTGAAGTGTCCAACAACCAATCAATGGATAAACAAAAAGTTGTATGTACATACAATTCAGCATGACAAAGGAATGAAGTCCTGATACATGGAAGAACAAACTTGAAGACATCATATTGAGTGATATAAATGAGACATAAAGCACAAATATTATGTAATCTCACTGATATGAAATAATGAGAATAACCAAACTCATAGAATGAGAATTTGAGACAGGTTCAGGATAGGGACTAGGGAATTAAGGCTAAAAATGTATAGAGGTCCAATTTGTAATGATGGAAATCTTTTGGTACTGCAAGGTGATAATGACAGCACAATGTTGTGAATGTAATTAACAACTCTGAAATATATATATATATATCTGAATTTGGTAATTAACAGCTCTGAAGTATATATGTATGTGTGTATATATATATAAATATGAATTTGGTTCAAAGAAGCTATGTTATGTTGTTTATATGGTAATAGAATATTTTTTAAAAATCTTTGGAAGTGCAATATGTAAACAGTAAACCTGAGTTTAAAAAAGTCTACAGTTAATAGTACAATTATAAGAATTTGCTTTCAATAATTGTAACAAATATACCTCACCAATGCAAGATGTTAATAATAGGGTGTATCTGGGAATCCTATATTTTATACATTATTTTTCAATAAACCCATAACTTCTCTAATAAAAAAAGATGCCCAATCTCATTAATTATAATAGAAACGTAAATTCAAACCACAATGTAACACCATTTCTTACCTCATACTGGGCAAGCATTTTAGAAGGACAATAAATATGTTGGCTCAAATACGTGGAGTAACTAGAATTGCCATTGTGAATGGGAACATAACTGTGTGTCACTGCATAGTACAGCTGGGTATCTACAACACCCTATATTTCATTAATTCTCATTGAAAGCATAAAGGCAGAAACATTTCTGTATTAGTCTGCCAAAGGGATGCCAATGCAAAGTACCTGAAATCTATTGGCTTTTATAAAGAGTGTTTATTTGGGGTAAAACCTTGCAGTTTCAAGACTGTAAAAAGCCTTACTCAAGGCACCATAACAAGTGCCCTCTCACCGAAGTCAGCTGCCATGTGTTGAAGCAAGATGGTTGAGGATCTCTGCCTGATCTCTCCTTCCCCTCCAGGCTGCTTCTTCCTTCTGAGCACGTGGGCCCAGCCTCTTGAGGCTTTGTGTTCAAGTGAGCCTGCAGTCCCCTCTCTCCTGGCACAGGGCTCGTTTCTGTCCAGGCCTTCTCTATCAGTCTTAGCTCTTCTACTCTCTTCCCAAGGTCAGCTGCAAACTACCAGGCAAATGGCTCATCTCTCCCCGGGGCCCTAGCAGTTCAAGCCTTCTCCTTTCTATTACTTGGCAGGATGAAAAATGACAGCACTATCTCTTTGTTGTTCCTTGTGAATATCCATCTATATCAGACCCAGCAAGGGGGTGGGAACTTAATCTGAGTTATGCTTTTCTGACATAGTCGAATCAAAAAGCCCTAAAAGCAATTTAACTAAGAATCTAAGCAAAAGCCCCTTAACTGAATTTAATACAATCAAAGGGTATCACACCCAGATGAATAGATTAGTTTACAAATATACTCTTTCTCTTTTGGAGATTCATAAAATAACCTCAAATTGCCACCCATTAACAGTAGAATGGATAAATTTCGATATATTTATAGTATGAACCACTATTATAAATTGCAATGAACATAAACTACATGCATCAGCATAGATGAGTCTAAGAAAATAAAATAGAAATCACATCACAAAAGTATATAAAAGGTCAAAAGAGGAAAGCCAAATAATGTACTATTTAGAGATGTGTATATATGTGTGTGAAAAACTCTAAAGAAAAGCATGGAAAGGTTTTGGGTTGAGTCACAGACAGATTGCAATGCTCTATTCATAGGTGGTGAAAACAGTGGTATTTGTTTTGCCTTTTTATGAAATTCAGAATTATAGGTTACTGAAAAAGAATACATAATTATTTCTTCAGTGTTTATTATAAAGTAAGATATATCTTGGAATTAATAAAAATGAAACATGTAGTTGAAATATTACCATTCAAAATAAGCCTGTGTTACATAAGAATGGATTTTGAATACAAAAGCTCCATATTAATTAATTTATTTCAAATATTCCTCAAATAATATCACAGTTTTTAAATGTTGGCCACAAAATAACCATTTTAAAACATCAATTACTATAGGTATTACTCTGAACTAACAATGTTGATTATGTCTACAATTTAAGAGGCAAATTTGGATTAAATTCTTAAATAACTTTTGCCACTGAGTTATAAATCAATGTGGAAAAATATTGGTCTGATTTCTTTCAGGAACTTTTTATTAGAAGAAAAGATATAAAATAAAGTTTTGTATAAAATTAATATATCATAATTTGGGTATACATAGTTTGTATGTGATCAAATAAACTCCAAAACTCCAATCTAAATACAAAAATGAGCTTTTTAATAAAAATTAAACCATGGAATTTCAAAGTTTAAATAATAATTACTCCACATGTGTTTCTCTAACCCATCACTAACAATATCTTTCTTCAAGCTGGCCAGTAAATGTGTGCCTTAGAAATCCCAGCAAACTGAGGTCTCCTTCTGCATCAATTCTTCTTCTTAGAATGAATTTTTTCCAAAGTAACATAATGCTTTTATGTTTTCTAAAAGCGAAATAAAAATCAAGCAACTAAAGAGAGCAAGATGCTTGGAAACTACACAATTAAAATAAAATCACAACCTAAGATTTTTTCTTTAAATAACAAGAGTAATAAAAATAAAATCACATTGTATAGTACTTTTCATTCAAAAAGATTTCAAAGTTCACTAAACGGAGATTTCCTTCATTCGTTACTGATGTGTGTTCATTCCTTCAGAGGAAATACAGAATCTGATTAACACCAAATTACAATTCAGATATTACTGTCCTTCTGGGACGAACAATGTTTTTTTTCTAATTCCACAGAGCAAATATTAAGTGAAGTAATTTTGCAGCTGCAATTCCTTGAATTAATCAAACTAGTGTTTTGCACATCTTGAGACATGGTGCTTTTCTGTGTAGTTTTCCAGTAGTGGAGCTAGGTGGGCATAACTCCATCTGGAATTTTACACCCAGTCTCATTGTGTCTGCAGAACAGCTTCCTGGAGTTTTTGATGATGAAAGTCTTGTCTTTGAAACTAAATAACCTATCTATGGTTGCATCTGTAATCTTGACTCTTCAAACCAGTATGGGAACATAATGAACATAAATGCTAGACCCAAAGTGGAAATGATTCCTCTGCTTGACGGGGGAACCCCAGGCCAGAGTCAACTCTCTGCCTCCAGACATATTCCTGTTTCTTCCCAGCTGGGGCCATTAACCCGTACTTACAACAGACAGGATGAGCAGCCATATTTCATACATTAATTCAAACAGTCTGGAGTTATTTATATTTTAAGCCAGTCTCACTTATCACGCTCAAATGGTAGAAATTACTTTCGAAGCAAAATTATCTTAGGTCTGTTACTCATTCACAGCAGCTACTGTGGCCACTCTCTCTACATCAATATTACAATTTTTTCCATTACTAATCACAATAGTTCCGAGTAGAATATCAGTAAATCCGCTCTAATCCATACTCTATTCCTCTATCCTGTGGACCCTGGGATGGTTATGTCCACTCCACCTCTGTATCAAGAGGGGGCTTAGATTTCACGTGGACATGGATGCAATTCTCCTGCTTGCAGTTGTAGGCACTCTTGGCTCCCTGGTGTGGTGTTTGAACTACTTCACCTCCCTGTTAGCTGGCCAGGGTAAGTCTAATAAGCCAGAGTGTAGGAGTTGCAAATCTGCTGAGGCTCAGGTCCTGGCTGTCACATGGACAGTCCAGAGATTCAGGTCTCCTGAGTATACACCAACCCCCCACCAACCATACATCCAGTAAAAGTAACAGAAGAGGCATGTGTAGAAAGACCACATCTGAGTTCAATTCCATCACACTCAGGAATGCAAACTCCAAAGTAGGGTCAACTGACAAGGCACTGAAATCCAGAGCCATCTGCCATGGCCATAGAACCTGTAGGTCTCTGTAGCCCTTAGGAGAACCAGTACCTGGACTTGTATCTACTTTGGCTTCTCTGGGACCCTGCTGAGGTGTGCGTAAGTGCGCCACTTCTGATGACCTCCTGACTCTTTTTTGGAGACTCATAACCATATAAACTCATTTGTCCTTTCCATCTCCCCCTTTTGTTCAAGGTCAAAAGCAGTTTTAACACCTAATATTACATGTAGGCTGAGATATTCTGCTGATCTGAGTTGACCCTTTTATTCAAGGTCTTTATCTAGTTACATCATCAGCTGGTGCTTGCTAGTAATCCCTCGGGACCAGGGAGGCTCATCCCCAGGAGTCATGTCCCATACTCGGGGGAAGGCAATGCATCTACATGCTGAGTTTGGCTTAGAGAGTGGCCACATTTGAGCAACATGGAGGCTCTCAGTAGGTAACTCTTAGGCACTCTGCAACTCTAAGCTTAGTTCATATTTCAAGCACAAAGACTCATAAGCATAGTCATCAGTATCAAGGGCTCATTGTTGAAAAAACCTTCTTTGTTGGTCTTTGCTGTTGTACTTGGGGGATGGTTGCTGTTCCATTGGGGAATGTGCGAGAGCTCCCCTGGCTAGGAACTGAGCACTCCCTCAGTTGTCATTTTTAACTGTAAACACTATGAAAATATCCAAACATTTTTATGTACCCTGTATACATGCCCTGGAGAACTCCCTCCTAACCATGTGCCCCCCATCAGTAACACCCCACACCAGTAGTCCTCCTCTGCCACAGTGGAACCACTCTGTAATCCAAAACTTCTTCAAAAATGAAGCCTAATATATTGCCAGGTTCCATTAATAGTAAAATGGAATATACTGATGGGTTAAAAGGATAGATAAAGAATACATAGTAATTTAGAAAAATTAAATAAAGTAAAAATAAATAGGGGTATCAAAAAAATGAAAAAAATGAAAAAGCTTTGTTTTTGACATTTTGCCTTTCATCACTGCTATAAGTGTTGCCCTGTATGTACAGTGACAAGGCAATTTCTTCCATTTCTTCCTCACTGTCTGCATCCTTTCTTATTTTTTTCTAATTATTGTTTGTCTTCACAAAGTTTTTTTTATCTTTTTTTTTATTGACTTTGTAATAATATTACATTAAAAATATATATGTGAGGTCCCATTCAACCCCACCCCCCCACCCCCCCTCTCCCCCCCCCCCCCCCAAAACACTCGTTCCCATCATCATGACACATCCATTGGATTTGGTAAGTACATCTTTGGGCACCTCTGCACCTCATAGACAATGGTTCACATCATGGCCCATACTCTCCTCCATTCCATCTAGTGGGCCCTGTGAGGATTTACAATGTCCGGTGATTACCTCTGAAGCACCATCCAGGGCAGCTCCATGTCCCAAAGACGCCTCCACCTCTCATCTCTTCCTGCCTTTCCCCATACACATCGTCCACCATGTCCACTTTTCCCAATCCAATGCCACCTCTTCTATGTGGACATTGGATTGGTTGTGTCCATTGCACCTCTATGTCAAGAGGAGGCTCAGATTCCACATGGATGCTGGATGCAATCCTCCCACTTTCAGTTGTAATCACTCTAGGCTCCATGGTGTGGTGGTTGTCCTTCTTCAACTCCATCTTAGCTGAGTGTGGTAAGTCCAATAGATCAGATTGTAGGTGCTGGAGTCTGTTGAGGCTCAGGACCTGGCTATCACATTGTCAGTCCAGAGATTCAAATCCCCTAAATATATCTTAAACCCCAACATTAACTGCACCTCCAGCACATTAGCATGAAAGTCTTATGAAGGGAGATCCCATCTGAGTCCAGATTCATCACACATAAACACCATTTCCAAAGAGGGGCCATCTGCCCTGGTAGTTAACCCCATCGGCCATGACCATAACTCCCATGGGTCTCTTTAGCCCTCAGAGGAACCAATATCTGGGGGTTGTATCTGCTTTATCTGTCTCTCTGACTCTGCTCAGTTGTGCATGAGGGCAATCCTTCTGCCAGCCTCCAGACTCTTTTTTAGAAACTCGTAGCCATATAAACTCATTTCTCCTTTCCATTTCCCCCTTACTTTAGGTCAAACAGCATTTTAAAGTCATGGTATTTTATGTAGACATGGATATTCTGCTGATCCACATTGAACCTTCCGTATAAGGTCATTTTCCAGTTGCATCATCAGTTGGTAGTTGATAGTGGTCCCTCGTTGCCAGGGAGGCTCATCCCCGGGTGTCATGTCCCACGCTGGGGGGAAGGCATTGCATTTACATGCTGAGTTTGGCTTCGAGACTGGCCACATTTGAGTAACATGAAGGCTGACAGGAGGAAATTCCCAGGCACAATGTTGCTCTAGGCCTTGTTCTTATTTTAGGTTTATCAGTTCACAAGCATAGTCATTAGCATCAGGGGCTCACTGTTGAACCCTCACTCCCTCCCGGTCCCCGCCACTGTACCTGGGAGACTGTCGCTGCTCCCCTAGGGACCACGACAGAGCACCACTGGCCAGGAACCCAGTACCCCCCTACTGTGGTTTTTAATTGTTGCCACTATGAGTATATCCATACATTACCATGCACCCTGGACATATGTTCTGTACAGCTCCCTGTCAGCCATATATCACCTGTCATTGGTATCCCATACCAGTATCCCTCCATTGCCATTGTTGAACCACTCTGTGATCCAGAACTCCCTGAAATTTGAATCCCAATATAATGTCATGGTCCCTTACTAGGGAATGGCATATAGCGATGGGTTTAAAGGATAGATAAAGAACTTGGATAAAATTAGATAAAGAACTTAGATAAAGAATGTTGACTTGAAAAAATTCCACATCCTATCTTTTTCTCCCCCCCCCCCCCAATTATTCGGCTTTTCTTCACAGGAGTCCTAGACCACAGCAATGTATATATATAATATACAGCACTCCCACACATCCACCAGAAAACCTTTTCCCTTCCACAGTGATACTCTTACGCCCTATTCATATCATATTTACTTAAAGTGATGTACAGAGTCTTCACAACGTTTTAGATCACAGTAATTCACATATACAATATACCGTACTCCCACATATCCAACATCAAACACTTCATCCCTTCCCCAGCAATGATCTTTTTACATGTTCATATTATATTTGCTGCAGCTGATGTATAGACATTGAAACAATAGCTTCAAACAGGGTTCCATTTCGGTTTACATTATGGTTTATATTTTAGACTACACAATTTTCAAAATTTTAGTTATCCTATGTTTTACATTACGGTTTCAATTTTAGCCTACAGACTTTTATACATTTTTGGTGTAATTTAACATGTCCTACATCCATCATTGCATGTTCTTGTGGAACATTTCCATTGCCCCACAGTTATTTTGTTTTTGTTTTTTTGCCAAATTCTACTCAATTTATTCATTTTTTAAAAAGATATTACATTAAAAAAATATGAGGTCCCCATTCGCCCCCACCCCACCACTCCCCCCACAATAACACTCTCCCCCATCATCATGTCACATCCATTGCATCTGGTGAGTACATCTCCGGGCATTGCTGCATCCCATGTCCTGTGTTCCATACCATAGCCCACACTTTCCCATGTTCCATCCAGTGGGCCATGGGAGGACATACAACATCCGGCAATTGTCCTTTAATTCAAGGTCATTTTCTACTTGCATCATCAGCTGGTACTTGGTAGTGATCCCCCGGTGCCAGGGAGGCTCATCCCCGGGTGTCATGTCCCACACTGGGAGGAAGGCATTGCATTTACATGCTGAGTTTGGCTTCGAGACTGGCCACATTTGAGTAACACGGAGGTCTGTCAGGAGGGAACTCTTAGGCACAGTGCTGCTCTAGGCCTTGTTCTTATTTCAGGAGTATAGGCTCACAAGCATAGTCATTAGTATCAGGGGCTCACTGTTGGACCCTCATTCCTTCCTGGTCCTTACCGTTGCACCTGGGGGACTGCCGCTGCTCCCCTAGGGACCACGACAGAGCCCCCCCACCCTTGGCCAGTAACCCAGTACCCCCCCCCAGCTGTTGTTTTTAATTGTTTCCACTATGAGTATATCCAAACATTTCCATACACCCTGGACACATGCCCTGTATAATTCCCTGTCAACCATATATCGCCTGTCAATAACATCCCATACCAGTATTCCTCTGCTGCCATTGTTGAATCACTCTGTGATCCAAAACTTCCTGAAAAGGGAAACCCAATATAATGTCAGGTTCCCTTACTAGTAAAATGGAATATAGTGATGAGTTTAAAGGTTAGATATAGAACACATATTGATTTGGGAAAATTCTACACCCTATCTTTTTCTTTTCTTTTTTCCTAATTATTGAGCTTCTCTTCACAAGAGCCTTAGATCACTGTAATTCATATATACAATACAGTACTCCCACACATCCACCATAAAACCTTTTCCCTTCCACAGTGATAATCTTTTTACTTATTCATATCATATTTACTGAAACTGATGTACAGACTCCGAGACAATAACTTTCAAACAAGGTGACATGTGTGCTTACATTGTGGTCCATACTTTAGGATATAGTTTTCTAAATTTTAGTTATCCTATGTTTTACATTATGGTTTACATTATTAGTCTGTCATCCCCTATATGTTTTTGGTGTAATATTACATGTTTTATATCCATCCTTGTGCACTCTCGCGAAACTCCTCTCTTGCCCCCACATTTACCTTGGTTCCATCCATTCAACATCCATTTTTCCCTCCCCTTGGGGCCCACAGCGACAGCCAATCTCCATTTCCCGAGGAGCCATGTCCAGAGATACTTGCAACAGTGTTCAGGGCCTGACTTGTTCAACTGCCCTAATGCCCTGGGAGCCACCCTTTCTCTCGAGAGAGATACAGTTCCCTCTATTTGATGGCATTAGTCCTCCCCAGGATGTAGGTCCACCCCCACTCTCACTACTTGGGTCTCTACCCAAGGTACAACCCATCCTGGCAAAATGAGCATTCAGACATTCCCCAGGAGTCTGTCCCGTTTCAGACCATCCCCTCCGAGCATCCTAAACAGGTAACCCTCTTAATTATATTTTGATACAGTTTTCTCAGCATTTTACTCTCAACCAACACCTGACAATCTCCTATGTTCGTATGTTGCCCCTCCCTCCCCCCAATTTTTTGGGCAATATTACCCATCTGCCCATCCCCAGCCCCCCTCAAACCCGCAAAGCCCCACCCAAAGGCAACCCCTTGCCCCCATTTTATCTCTTCTTTGTGCTCATACTTACCACCAGCTCATCATAGATTCCACCCCTGCAGATGTCAGCTCACATCCTTCCTCAAACCCCCGATTTCCTGTAAGCCTATCTTCCAGTCTCCAGGTCTCTGAGGCAGCTTGCTTATTTCATATCATTGAGGTCATGTAGTATTTGTCTTTCAATGCCTGGGTTGCTTCACTCAACATAAGGTTCTCTAGATTCATCCATGTTAATCACGTGTGTTTGTAGTATATTTGTTCTTACAGCCAAGTAGTATTCCATTGTATGTATATACCACATTTTATTGATCCACTCATCTGTTGATGGGCATTTGGGTTGATTCCAACTTTTGGCGATAGTGAACAATGCTGCTATGAACATAGGTGTGCATATATCGGTTTGTGTCCTTGTTTTCAGTTCTGCTGGGTATATACCCAGCAGTGGTATTGCTGGGTCATATGCCATTGCCCCACAGTTATGCTGATTCCATCTATTCAGTATCTCTTTTCCTCTCCCCTCAGGGCCCACAGGGACAATCAATCTTCCTTACTTGAAGGACCATATTCAGAGATACTTGTAACGAAGTTGAGAGCTTGACATACTTGACTGTCCTAACCCATTGGGAGCCACCAATTCTCTCAAGAGATTCAATTCCCTCTATTTGAGAACATCAGTCCTCCCCAGGATGTGCGTATACCTTCACTCTCATTGTAGGGGCCTCCACCCAATGATATAATCCACTATGACAAAATGAGCACTCACACACTCCCTAGAAGCCTGCCCTGTGTCAGATGCCCACCCTTAAGCATGTTAAACAAGTAACATTTCTTACTATATTTTCTTTTTTTTTTATTTTATTTTATTGACTTTCTAATAATATTACATTAAAAATATATATATATGAGGTCCCATTGAACCCTACCACCCCCACCCCACCTCTACCCCCCCAGCAACACTCCCTCCCATCATCATGACACAGCCATTGCATTTGGCAAGTACATCTCTGGGCACCCCCACACCCCATGGTCAACGATTCACACCATGGCAAACACTCTCCCCCATTCCATCCAGTGGGCCCTGTGAGGATTTACAATGTCCAGTGATTGCCCCTGAAGCACCATCCAGGGCAGCTCCATGTCCCAAAGACGCCTCTACCTCTCATCTCTTCCTGCCTTTCCCCATACCCATCAGCCATCATGTCCACTTTTCTCAATCCAAAGCCACCTTTTCTATGTGGACATTGGATTGGTTGTGTCCATTGCACCTCTATGTCAAGAGGAGGCTCAGATTCCACATGGATGCTGGATGCAATCCTCCCACTTTCAGTTGTAATCACTCTAGGCTCCATGGTGTGGTGGTTGTCCTTCTTCAACTCCATCTTAGCTGAGTGTGGTGAGCCCAATAAGTCAGATTGTAGGTGCTGGAGTCTGTTGAGGCTCAGGACCTGGCTATCACATTGTCAGTCCAGAGATTCAAATCCCCTAAAAATATCTTAAACCCCGACACTAACTGCACCTCCAGCACATTAGCATGAGAGTCTTATGAAGAGAGATCCCATCTGAGTCCAGATTCGTCACACATAAACACCAGTTCCAAAGAGGGGCCATCTGACCTGATAGTTAACCCCATCGGCCATGACCATAACTCCCATGGGTCTCTTTAGCCCTCGAAGGAACCGATATCTGAGGGTTGTATCTGCTTTATCTGTCTCTCAGACTCTGCTCAGTTGTGCATAAGGGCAATCCTTCTGACAGCCTCCAGACTCTTTTTCAGAGACTCGTAGCCATATAAACTCATTTCTCCTTTCCATTTCCCCCTTACGTTAGGTCAAAGAGCATTTTAAACTCTTGTTATTTTATGTAGACAGGGATATTCCGCTGATCCACGTTGAACCTTCCGTATGAGGTCATTTTCCAGTTGCATCATCAGTTGGTAGTTGATAGTGGTCCCTCGGTGCCAGGGAGGCTCATCCCCGGGTGTCATGTCCCACGCTGGGGGGAAAGCATTGCATTTACATGCTGAGTTTGGCTTCGAGACTGGCCACATTTGAGTAACATGAAGGCTGACAGGAGGAAATTCCCAGGCACAATGCCGCTCTAGGCCTTGTTCTTATTTTAGGCTTATCAGCTCACAAGCATAGTCATTAGTGTCAGGGGCTCACTGTTGAACCCTCACTCCCTCCCAGTCCCCGCCGCTGAACCTGGGAGACTGTCCTGCTCCCCTAGGGACCACGACAGAGCACCACTGGCCAGGAACCCAGTATCTCCCCGCTGTGGTTTTTAATTGTTGCCACTATGAGTATATCCAAACATTGCCATGCACCCTGGACATATGTTCTGTACAGCTCCCTGTCAGCCATATATCCCCTGTCAATGGTATCCCATACCAGTATTCCTCCATTGCCTTTGTTGAACCACTCTGTGATCCAGAACTCCCTGAAATTTGAAGCCCAATATAATGTCAGGGTCCCTTACTAGGAAATGGCATATAGCGATGGGTTTAAAGGTTAGATAAAGAATACGTGTTGACTTGGAAAAAATTCTACATCCTATCTTTCTCCTCCCCCCCCCCCCCCCAATTATTGAGCTTCTCTTCACAGGAGCCCTAGACCACAGCAATGCATATATATAGTATACAGCACTCCCATACATCCACCACAAAACCTTTCCCTTCCACAGCGATACTCTTACACCCTATTCACATCATATTAACTTAACGTAATGTACAGAGTCTGAGACAATAGCTTTCAAACAAGGTGACATTTGTGCTTACATTGTGGTGCATACTTTAGGATATACAGTTTTTTACATTCTTAGTTATCCTATGTTTTACATTATGGTTTACATTATCAGTCTGTCATCTCCTATATGTTATGCTGTAATATTACATGTTTTATATCCATCCTTGTGTATTCTCACGAAACTCCTCTCTTACCCCCCATTTACCTTGGTTACACACATTTAACGTCCATTTTCCCTTCCACCTTGGTGCCCACAGTGACAGCCAGCCTCCGTTTCCCGAGGAGCCACTTCCAGAGATAGATGGAATAGTGTTCAGGGTCTAACTTCCTCAACTGCCCCAATGCCCTGGGAGCCACCCTTTCTTTTGAGGGATACAGTTCCCTCTATTTGATGGCATTAGTCCTCCCCAGGATGTGGGTCCACCCCCACTCTCACTACTTGGGTTTCTACCCCATGGTGTCACCCACTCTGGCAGAATGAGAATTTAGACATTCCCCAGGAACCCGTCCTGCATCAGACCCTCCCCTCCGAGTGCTCTAAACAGGTAACCCTCTTTATTATATTTTGATATGATTTTCTCGGCATTTTACTCTCCACCAACACCTGACCCTCTCCTGTGTTTGTATGCTACCCCTCCCTCCCCCCACTTTTGGGCAATGTTACCCATCCGCCCATCCCTAGCCTCCCTCAAACCCACAAAGCCCCAACCAAAGGCAACCCCTGTCCCGCTTTTATCTCTTCTTTGTGTTCATACTTACCACCATCTCGTCTTAAATTCCACCCCTGTAGACATCGGCTCACATCCTTCCTCCACCCTCCGATTTCCTGTAAGCCTATCGTTCAGTCTCTTGCTATCTAGGGCAGCTTGGTTATTTCAAATCATTGAGGTCATGTAGTATTTGTCCTTTAATGTCTGGGTTGCTTCACTCAACATAAGGTTCTCAAGATTCATCCATGTTATCACATGTGTTTGTAGTGTGTTTGTTCTTACAGCCGAGTAGTATTCCATAGTGTGTATATACCACATTTTATTGATCCACTCATCTGTTGATGGGCATTTGGGTTGATTCCAACTTTTGGCAATAGTGAACAATGCAGCTATGAACATTTGTGTACATATATTGGTTTGCATCCTTGTTTTCAGTTCTGCTGGGTATATACCCAGCAGCGGTATTGCTGGGTCATATGGCAAATCTATGGCTAGTTTTTTGAGAAACCGCCATACTGTCCTCCAGAATGGTTGGATCCTTCTGCATTCCCACCAGCAGTGGATGGGTGTTCCCCTTTCTTCACATCCTCTCCAGCACTTGTATTCTTCTGTTTTTTTCATAGCTGCCAATCTTATGGGTGTAAGATGGTATCTCATTGTGGTTTTGATTTGCATTTCCCTGATAGCTAGAGATTTGGAACATTTTTTCATGTGCTTTTTGCCATTTGTATTTCTTCTTTGGAGAAGTGTCTGTTTAAGTATTTTTCCCATTTTTTAAATGGGTTGTTTATCTTTTTATTTTCAAGATATAGGAGTTCTTTATATATGCAAGTTATAAGTTTCTTATCAGATATATGGTTGCCAAATATTTTCTCCCACTGTGTGGGCTCCCTTTTTACTTTCTTGACAAACTCCTTTGAGGTGCAAAAGGCTTTAAATTTGAGGAAGTCCCATTTATCTATTAGTTCTTTTGCTGCTCGTGCTTTTGGTGAGATATTCATAAATCCATTTCCTATTACAAGGTCCTGTAGATGTTTCCCTACACTGCTTTCTAAGGTTTTTATGGTCTTGGCTCTTATATTTAGGTCTTTGATCCATCTTGAGTTGATCTTTGTATAAGCTGTGAGATGGTAATCATCTTTCATTCTTCTACATATGGCTATCCAGTTCTCCAGACACCATTTGTTGAATAGGCCACTCTCTCCCAGTTGAGAGGGTTTGGTGGCTTTATCGAATATTATGTGGCTATATATGTGAGGTTCTATATCAGAGCTTTCAATTCGATTCCATTTGTCTATGTGTCTCTCCTTATGCCAATACCATGCTGTTTTCACCACCGTAGCTTTGTAGTATGTTTTGAAGTCAGGTAGTGTGATTCCTCCAATTTCGTTTTTCTTTTTCAGTATGTCTTTGGCTATTCGGGGTCTCTTTCCTTTCCAAATAAATTTCATAGTTAGTTTTTCTAGTTCCTTAAAGAAGGCTGTGTTGATTTTTATCGGGATTGCATTGAATGTGTAGATCAGTTTTGGTAGGATAGACATCTTAATAATGTTCAGTCTTCCTATCCATGAACAAGGAATAGTCTTCCATTTATTCAGGTCTTCTTTGATTTCCTTGTACAATCTTGTATAGTTCTCGGTGTATAAGTTCTTTACCTCTTTAGTTAAATTTATTCCTAAGTATTTGATTTTTTTATTTACTATTGTGAATGGTATTTGTTTCTTGATTTCCTCCTGATCTTGCTCATTATTGGTGTACAGAAATGCTACTGATTTTTGCGCATTGATCTTATAACCTGCAACTTTACTAAACTCATTTATGAGTTCTAGAATCTTTGTTGTAGATCTCTCAGGGTTTTCTATGTATAGGATCATGTCATCTGCAAATAATGAAATTTTGACTTCTTCCTTTCCAATTTGAATGCCTTTTACTTCTGGCTCTTGCCTCAGTGCTCGAGCAAGTACTTCTAAGACAATGTTAAATAGGAGTGGAGACAGTGGGCATCCTTGTCTTGTTCCTGAGTTTAGAGGGAAGGAGTCTAGAATTTCTCCATTGTACACAATATTGGCTTTAGGTTTTTCATATATACTCTTTATCATGTTCAGAAAATTTCCTTGTATTCCAATCTTTTGGAGTGTTTTTATCAAGAAAGGGTGCTGTATTTTGTCAAATGCTTTTTCTGCATCAATAGATATAATCATGTGATTTTTTTCCTTCAATCTGTTTATATGGTGTATTACGTTGATTGATTTTCTTATGTTGAACCATCCTTGCATACCTGGGATGAATCCCACTTGGTCGTGGTGTATAATACGTTTAATGTGTTGTTGAATATGATTAGTAAGTATTTTGTTAAGTATTTTTGCGTCTAGGTTCATTAGAGAAATTGGTCTGTAATTTTCCTTTCTTGTGATGTCTTTGGTTGGCTTTGGTACTAGGGTAATGTTGGCATCATAGAAGGAGGTGGGTAATGTTCTTTCTGTTTCGATGTTTTGGAATAGTTTCAGCAGGATTGGTGTCAGTTCTTTCCGGAATGTTTTGTAGAATTCACCTGTGAAGCCATCTGGCCCTGGGCTCTTCTTAGTTGGGAGATTTTTAATAACTGATTCTATCTCTCTGCTTGTGATTGGTTTGTTAAGATCATCAATTTCTTCTTTTGTCAATATGGGCTGCTTATGTGTTTCTAGGAATTTGTCCATTTCCTCTAGATTGTCATTTTTGTTGGAATATAGTTTTTCAAAATATCCTCTTATGATAGTCTTTATTTCTGTGGGGTCAGTGGTGATATCGCCTTTCTCATTTCTTATTTTGTGTATTTGCATCTTCTCTCTTTTTTTCTTTGTTAGTGTCACTAAAGGTTTGTCAATTTTGTTAATCTTCTCAAAAAACCAGCTCTTGGTCTTGTTTATCTGTTCAAGTGCTTTCTTATTTTCTATTTCATTTAGTTCTGCTCTTATCTTTGTTATTTCCTTCCTTCTTCTTCCTGTTGGGTTACTTTGTTGTTGTTTTTCTAATTCCTTTAAATGTGCTGTTAGTTCTTCACTTTTTGCTCTTTCTTCTTTTTTGATATATGAATTTATGGCTATAAACTTCCATCTCAGTACTGCTTTTGCTGCATCCCATAAATTTTGGTATGTTGTGTTATCATTATCATTTGTTTCAAGGTAGTTACTGATTTCTTTTGAGATTTCCTCTTTGACCCACTGTTTTTCTAAGAGTGTGCTGTTTAATTTCCAATTTGTGGTGTGAAATCTGGGCTTCTGTCCCTTGCAAATTTCCAACTTGACTCCACAGTGTTCAGAGATAATGTTTTGTATGATTTCAATCTTTCTGAATTCTTTCAGCCTTTCTTTGTGGCCTAGCATATGATCTATCTTGGAGAATGATCCATGTGCGCTTGAGAAAAATGTATATCCTGCTGTGTTTGGGTGTAGCGATCTATATATGTCTATTAGATCCAGCTCCTCTAATATACTGTTCAGATGTTTTGTTTCTTTTGTGATTCTCTTTTGAGATGTTCTGTCCAGAGTTGATAGTGGTATATTAAAATCCCCCACTATAATTGTAGATGTATCTATTGTTTCACTTAGTTTTTCCAGCATTTGCCTGACATATTTAGAGGCACCCTTGTTAGGGGCATAAATATTTATGATTGTTCGATCTTCTTGACAGATTTTCCCTTTCACTAAAATGTAGTATCCTTCTTTGTCTCTCACAATTGTTTCACATTTAAAGTCTATTTTGTCTGATATTAATATAGCTACTCCTGCCTTTTTTTGGTTATTGTTAGCTTGTATGATTGTTTTCCAGCCATTCACTTTCAATCTCCATGCATCTCTGAGTCTAAGATGTGTCTCTTGTAGACAGCATACGGATGGGTCATATTTCCTTATCCAATGTCCCAGTCTGAATCTTTTGATAGGTGAGTTTAATCCGTTGACATTCAGTGTTATTACTATCAAGGAATTATTTGTGTTAGCCATATTTTGATTGGATTTGTGTTTGTCATATTTTGTTTGTATATATTTTTTTTGTCTTTTTTGTTGTTGTTGTTGGTCTTATACTCTCCTCCAACTCTGCCTTTCCTGTTTTTTCCTTTCTTCCTGCAGAACTCCCTTTAGAATTTCTTGAAGGGGATGTTTCTTGTTGGTATACTCTTTCAGTTTCTGTTTGTCTGCGAATATTTTGAACTCTCCATCATCATTTTTGAATGCTAGTTTAGCTGGATAGAGTATTCTTGGTTGGAAATTTTTTTCCTTTAGTACCTTGACTATATCATACCACTGCCTTCTTGCCTCCATGGTTTCAGAAGAGAAATCAGCACTTAATCTAATTGAGCTTCCCTTGTATGTGATGGTTTTCTTTTCTCTTGCTGCTTTTAGGATTTTCTCTTTGTCTTGAGCATTGGATAATTTGACAAGTATATGTCTTGGGGTGGGCCTGTTGGGGTTTATGACTAGTGGAGTGCGCTGTGCTTCTTGGATATGTACATCCATCTCTTTCAGTAGATTTGGGAAGTTTTCAGCCATTATTATTGCAACACTCCTTCTGACCCCTTTCCCTTCTCTTCACCTTCTGGAATGCCTATAATACGTATGTTTGAGTGTTTTGCATTGTCATTCAGGTTCCTAAGTCCTAATTGGATTTTTTCTATCTTCTTATTGACCCCTTCTACTATCTGTTTGATTTCTGATGTACTGTCTTCCACATCACTAATTCTCTGCTCTGTCTCTTCTAGTCTGCTGATATTTGCTGCAAGTGTATTTTTGATTTCTTGAACTGTGGTGTTCATTCCCATCATATCTGTTATGTTTTTTCGTATGTCTGCAATTTCCCCTCCAAGTGATGTCTTCATGTTGTTAACCTCTTTCATTACTTCATCAAATTTGTCGGTGATAAATGTTCTGAGATCTTTCATTGCTTGTGCCAAGTTTTGCTCCCCTTCGTGATTATTGGTTTGTTGATTGGATTCAGCCATGTTTTCCTGATTACTGGTTTGTTTTGTAGATTTTTGTTGCTTTCTGTTCATCTCTTTATCTTGACGGATTTAATCAGTTCCTTAGCTTCTTTGTCTGCTCTTGGAGGTTAATTAGCTGTTATTTTTGCATAGGTATTATATCTTCTCTTTGTCACTTTTTTCTTCTTATTCTAGTTTCTTGTTGTTGGTTAAGTTCACTTTAAAGGAAAGTATTAGTGTTGGGGAAAGGCAATTGTGTAAGCAAGGGAAAATTGTAAAGTAGTATTGGTGATATATGTTAACAAAGCAAGAATATGAGATCTGGGAGGATGGAGGTTAGATTCATGTAAATTGTGTAGAGTTATAGCAGTAGGTAGAGTACCTATTATGAGGTAGATGATTGAATATGGGAGGAATATGGTATGAGCTAAAAAGCTATTGATTTCGTGAGAGAGGGAAAGAGAAAAAAAAAGATAATAGTTTCAAGAGTGGATAACAGACAGAAAACAAAACATAGGTATTAGAAATTAAGACTTAGACCCTTCATGGATCGAAGAAAGGGAGGTGGGAGTTGGAATATAGGAGAGCCAGTAGGTGGTGGTGGATATCAAGATGTAAGGGAAAGAGGATAGTGTAGGTAGCCTAAATCAGTTCACACAGAAATGAGGCAGTGGAGGATGAGAAAACCCAGCGAATGTGAGGTGTTTCCTGCCGCAGCTATTGTATAATTGAGTTAAAATAAACTAAGTAGAATATGAGGGACAAGAGGGAGAGAGACAACAGAATAAAAGAAAGAAAGAAAAAAAAGAAAGTGGGGGAAGGGACGAGAGGAAGAAAGTATAAGGGGATGGGCAAAGGGTGGGGAACAGGTAGGGGAAAGAAAAAAAAAACAGATATGCACGACCCAGAATTAAAACACCCACTACACAGCACCTACCATGAAAAAAAGCCTTAAATAACTGAGTAAAAGAAAGACTTTGGGGGATACGCTGTGAGAGAAGACTAGGGGATAATGCGGTGTTAGCAATCAGGAAATTGAAAATAGTAAAGAATAAGTCAAAATGAAAATAAAAACAAAGCAAAATGAAACGATAAAGAAAGAACGCCAACGTTGAAGGCTAGGGCATTTAAGGACCTCAGATGGACCTCAGTGCGTGATGGATTCAGGGATGGAAAGTCTGAGATATTGAGGTCTCAAGAGATGTGAGTCTCTGTGGTGTGGGCCACCAGATTTTAGGGAATTCAGACCTGGCAACCTCCAATCTGGTCTACAGGAAGCCTGGGAGCCCCACAGTGTAACACAGCCCTCAGGGATCCCCACAGCTGGGTGCCAGCCTTAAGGGGGAAGTCAGATCCGCAAACTCTATATTATGACTGAACCCTGCAATTCATTTACTTAGCTGGGCTCTTTAGTATATCTCACTTCAGCCTTTGGACAGCTCCCGTCCTGTGATTCCAAACCACTGCCACTAGAGGGCGCCTCTACACCGCAGCCACTTTGCTAGTACAGATCTGAAGCCCGGCCTGTGACGCTGAAAACAGATTCGAAAACCTAATTTCCCAAGCTTCGCAAAATATTCCCTAATTGGCTTCCAGACGTGTCCCCCTCCCTTGCTGCAGCCTAAAACAACTTTCTGATTACGTCTCTTTATTGCCTACAGCCTATTTGGGTCGGAGACCGGCTGCCGGGCTTTTGGGGGTGGGGCTTCAGGCGGAAGCACTATTGTTTATGTTCGCAATCACAAGTTTCTCCCGCTTCACAACAAAACACCGTCTATCTTCCCAAATCACTCTGCAAAGGCGACCCTTCGCATCAACCCGTGCACAGCTCGCCCAGAACTCACGAACTCCTTAACAGCTCAGAGCCATCTAAAAGCGGTGCCACCGGGCTGGACTGCGGTTCCCCCCACCCCCAATAGGGAGGAGCCCGTGCGCGGGTCTCACCTACAGGCAATAGAACCCAAATTATATCTACTAGACCAATCCTCTCCATTACCTTTCCACCCAATCGATGTCCAGGCACTTCTGCCCTGCAAAAATCCCAAAAAAGCCCGGCCTTGGAGAGCCTGTAGCTGCGCCCAACCGTCTCTTCCCGGGACCTACCGCAAAGGCAAGTTCACTCAGTGACCATCTTGCCTCCTCCTCTTACTATAGTTTCTAAAGAGTTTTCTCAACATTATAGTTTCAACAACATACCTGACAATCTCATATGTTCAAATGTTCCGCCACCCTTCCCAAAATTTCTTGGGCCATCTGAACCATCCTTCTACCCCTAGCCCCCCTCAAGCCCACAAACCCCAACAAAAGTATCCCTATGCCCCCATTTTATTCCTTCCCTATACAAATACTTACCTCCAGCTTATCACAGATTTCACCCATATAAGTGTCAGCTTGCAACCTTCCTCTACCCCCAGCTTTCTTTTTTTTTTTAACATTTTTAGTTACTTTTTTTTATTGACTTTGTAATAATATTACATTAAAAATATATATATGAGGTCCCATTCAACCCCACCCCCCACCCCACCTCTCCCCCCCCCCCCCAGCAACACTCGTTCCCATCATCATGACACATCCATTGGATTTGGTAAGTACATCTTTGGGCACCTCTGCACCTCATGGTCAATGGTCCACATCATGGCCCATACTCTCCCCCATTCCATCCAGTGGGCCCTGTGAGGATTTACAATGTCTGGTGATTGCCCCTGGAGCACCATCCAGGGCAGCTCCATGTCCCAAAGACACCTCCACCTCTCATCTCTTCCTGCCTTTCCCCCTAGCCATCAGCCACCATGTCCACTTTTCCCAATCCAATGCCATCTTTTCTATGTGGACATTGGATTGGTTGTGTCCATTGCACCTCTATGTCAAGAGGAGGCTCAGATTCCACATGGATGCTGGATGCAATCCTCCCACTTTCAGTTGTAATCACTCTAGGCTCCATGGTGTGGTGGTTGTCCTTCTTCAACTCCATCTTAGCTGAGTGTGGTAAGTCCAATAAATCAGATTGTAGGTGCTGGAGTCTGTTGAGGCTCAGGACCTGGCTATCACATTGTCAGTCCAGAGATTCAAATCCCCTAAATATATCTTAAACCCCAACACTAACTGCACCTCCAGCACATTAGCATGAAAGTCTTATGAAGAGAGATCCCATCTGAGTCCAGATTCATCACACATAAACACCATTTCCAAAGAGGGGCCATCTGACCTGGTAGTTAACCCTATCATCCAGTCTCTAGCCCTCTGAGACAGCTTGGTTTATTGATTTCATATCGGAGAGGTCATGTAGTATTTGTCCTTCAATGTCTGGGTTGCTATACTCAACATAAGGTCCTCAAGATTCATCCATGTTATCACATGTGTTTGTACTGTATTCTTTCTTATAGCTGAGTAGTTTTCCACTGCATGCATTTACTACATTTATTTATCCATTCATCTGTTGATGGGCATTTGTATTGATTCCAACTTTAACAATTGTGAATAGTGCTGCTATGATCGTTGGTGTGCATATATTGATTTCTGTCCTTGTCTTCAGTTCTGCTGGATGGAATTGCTGGGTCATATGGCAAATTTATAGCTAGATTTTTGAATAAGTGCCAAAATATCCTCCAGGTTAGTTGGATTCTTCTGCATTCCAACCAGAAGTGGGTGAGTGTTCCCATTCCTCCACATCCTCTCCAGCACTTGTTTTTATTGATAGCTGCCAGTCTTATGGGAGTAAGATGGTATCTCATTGTAGTTTTGATTTGCATTTCCCTAATACTTAGTGATTTTGAGCATTTTTTCATGTGTTTTATAGCCATTTGTATTTCTTCTTTGGAGAAGTGTCTATTCAAATCTTTTTCCCATTTTTTAAATGGGTTGTCTTTTTATCTTTGAGAGATAGGAGTTCTTTATATATGCTGGATATAAGTCCCCTATCAGATATATGGTTACCAAATATTTTCTCCAATTTTGTAGGCTCTCTTTTCACTTTCTTGAAAAACTTCTTTCAGGTGCAAAAAGCTTTAATTTTGAGGAAGTCTCATTTATCTATTTGTTCTTTTGCTGCTCATGTTTTGAGGTGAACTTCATGAAGCCATTTCCTATTACAAGGTCCTGTAGATGCTTTCCTACATTGCTTTCCAAGGTCTTTATGGTCTTGGCTCTTACATTTGGGTCTTTGATCCATCTTGATTTTTGTATACAGCGTGAGTTGGTAATCCTCTTTTGTTCTTGTACATATGGACATCCAGTTCTCCAGGCACCATTTGTTGAAGAAGCCATTCTCTCACAGTTGAGTGGGTTTGAAGACCTTGTGGAGTATCATATGGCTGTGTATATGAGGATCTATATCAGAACTCTTAATTAGATTGCATTAGTCAATGTGCCTATTCTTGTGCCAATACCATGCGTTTTCCCTAATGTAGTGTTGTAGTATGTTTTGAAGTCAGGTAGTGTGATTCCTCCAATTTCATTTTTCTTTTTCAATATGTCTTTGGCTATTTGGGGCCTCTTTCTTTCCAAATAAATTTCATTCTTAGCTTTACTAGTTCATTGAAGAATGCTGTATTGATATTTATTGGGATTCCATTGAACCTGTAGATCAGTTTTGGTAGGATAGACATCTTAATAATATTTAGTCTTCCTATCCATGAACAGGGAATACTCTTCCATTTCTTTAGGTCTTGTTTGATTTCCTTGAAAGTGTTGTTTACTTTTCTGTGTACACATCTTCTACATCTTTAGTTAAAGTTATTCCTAGGTATTTGATTTTTTAATTTGCTATTGTAAATGGTATTTGTGTCTTGATTTCCTCCTGAGAGTGCACATTATTGGTGTACAGAAGTGCTACTGGTTTTTTGCATTTTGATCTTATAACCTGTGACTTTACTGAACTCATTTATAAGTTCTAGAAGCTTTGTTGTAGAATTTTCAGGGTTTTCTATGTATAGGATCATGTCATCTGCAAAAAGTGAAATTTTGACTTCTTCCTTTCCAATTTGGATGCATTTTATGTCTGGTTCTTGCCTCGGTGCTCGAGCAAGTACTTCTAAGACTACGTTAAATAGGAGGGGTGATAGTGGGCATCCTTGTCTTCTTCCTGATCTTAGAGGGAAAGCTTTTAGATTTCACCATTGTGAATGGTGTTAGCTGTGGATTTTTCATATATACCCTTTATCATATCCAGAAAGTTTCCTTCTATTCCAATCTTTTGCAGTGTTTTTATCAAAATAGGATGCTGTTTTTTTTTCAAATGTTTTTTCTGCATCTATAGATATGATCATGTGATTTTTTTCCTTGAATCTTTTTATATGGTGTATTACATTAATTTGTTTTCTTATGTTGAACCATCCTTGCTCACCATGAATTAATCCCATTTGGTCATGGTGTATAATTCATTTAATGTGTTGTTGAATATGGTTAGCAAGTATTTTGTTGAGGATTTTTGCATCTAGGTTCATTAGAGAGATAGGTCTGTAATTTTCCTTTCTTGTGATGTCTTTGTTTGGCTCTGGTATAGGGTAATGTTGGCATCATAGAATGAGTTAGGCAATGTACCTTCTGTGTTTCAATTTTTTGGAAGAGTTTAAGCAAGATTGGTGTTAGCTCTTTCCAGAATGTTTGGTAGAATTCACCTGTGAAGCCATCTGGCCCAGGACTCTTCTTAATTTGGATGACTAAATCTATCTCTTTACTTGTGATTGATTTGTTGAGATTGTCAATTTCTTCTTTCATCACTGTAGGCTGCTTATGTGTTCCTAAGAATTTCCTCTAAATTGCCCTTCTCATTGGAATATAGTTTTTCAAATTATCCACTTATGATAGTTTTTATTTCTGTGGGTCAATGGTGATATCTCCTTTCTCATTTCTTATTTTGTGTATTTGCATCTTCTCTCCTTTTTCCTTTGTTAGTCTAGCTAAGGGTTTGTCAATTTTATTGATCTCAAAGAACTAGCTCCTGGTTTTGTTTATTTTTTCAAGTGCTTTCTTATTTTCTATTTCATTTAGTTCTGCTCTGATCTTTGTTATTTCTTTCTTTCTTCTTCCTTTGGGTTTAGTTTGTTGTTTTTTTACTAATTCCTCCAAGTGTGCAGTTAGTTTTCAATTTTAGCTCTTTCTTCTTTTTTGATGTATGAATCCATGACTACAAATTTCCCTCTCAGTACTGCTTTTGCTGCATGCCATAAGCTTTGATATGTTGTGTTATCATTTTCATTCATTTCAAGGCATTTATTGATTTCTTTTGATATTTCCACTTGATCCATTGTTTTTCTAAGAGTATGTTGGTTAGCTTCCATATCTTGTTGCCAATGTGGGTCTCTGGCCCTTGCAGATTTCCAGCTTCATTCCACTGTGGTCAGAGAAATTATTTTATATGATTTCTATCTTTCTGAATTCATCGAGACATTTTCTGTGGCCTAGCATGTGGTCTATCTTGGAGAATGGTCGGTGTGCACTTGAGAAGGATGTATATCCTGTTGTATTTGGGTGTAATGTACTGTGCATGTCTATTAGGTCCAACTCCTCTAATGTATTGTTTTTAGTCTTTGTTTCTTTATTGATTCTCTTTTGAGATGTTCTGTCCAAAGTTGATAGTGGTGTATTAAAGTCCCCCACTACAATTGTTGAGATATCTATTCTTTCACTTAGGTTTTTCAGTGTTTGCCTCATGTATTTGGAGGCATCCTTGTTAGGAGCATAAATGTTTATTATTGTTCCTTCTTCTTAAAAGATTACCCCTTTCACTAAAATGTAGTGTCCATCTTTGTCTCTCACAATGGTTTTGCATTTAAGGTCTATTTTGTCTGATAGTAATGTAGCTACTTCTGCCCTTTTTTGGTTATTTTTTGTTTGTAAGATGGTTTTCCAGTCATTCACTTTCAACCTTCTTGAATCTCTGAGTCTAAGGTGGGTTTCTTCTAAACAGCATATAGATGGGTCATATTTCCTTATCCAATCTTCCTATCTGAGTCTCTTGACCGGTGAGTTTAATCCATTGACATTCAGTGTTATTACTTTCAAGGAATTATTTGTGTTAGCCATATTTTGATTGGATTTGTGTTTGGCATATTTTGTTTGATTTTTTTTCTCTTTTTTGTCTTTTTAGTTGCTCTTATACTCTCCTCCAACTCGGTCTCTCCTGTTTTTCCTTTCTTCCTGTTGAACTCCCTTTAGTATTTCTTGAAGGGCAGGATTCTTGCTGACATACTCTCTTAGTTTCTGATTATCTGTGAATATTTTAAACTCTGCATCATTTTTGAATGCCAGCTTCTCTGGATAGAGTATTCTTGGTTGGAATTTTTTTTCTTTTAGTACCTTGACTATGTTATACCACTGTCTTCTTGCCTCCATGGTTTCAGATGAAAAATCAGCACTTAATCTTATGGAACCTCCCTTGTATGTGATGGTTCTCTTTTCTCTTGATGCTTTGGTTATTTTCTCTTTGTCTTGAGCATTGATAATTTGACAAGTATATGACTTGGGGTAGGTCTGTTGCAATTTATGCTGTTTGGGGTGCTTTGTGCTTCCTGGACATGTACATCCATCTCCCTCAATAGGTTTGGGAAGTTTTCAGTCATTATTTCCTCCAACATCCTTTCTATCCCCTTTCCCTTTCATTCTCCTTCTTGGATGACTATAATGCATATATTTGCATATTTTGCATTGTCATTCAGGTTCCTAAGTCCCTGCTGGATTTTTTCTATCTTTATCTATCAGTTTTACCATCTGTTTGATTTCAGATGTACTGTCTTCAACATCACTAATTCTTTCCTCTGCTTATTTGAAAATGCTGTTTTTTGCTGAGAGTGTGTTTTTCATTTCTTGGATTATGCTCTTCATCACCATCATATCAGTTTTCTTTTTCTGTATAATTGCAATTTCTTCTGTATTCTCTCCAAGTGTATTCTTAATATTCTTAATCTCTTCCTTCACTTCATCAAATTGGTCCCTAATATATGTTTGAGTGCTTTAATTACTTGTTGTGTGTTCTGTTCCTCTTCCTGGTTTTTAGTTTGCTCATTGTATTGGGACGTGTTTTCCTGATTATTGGTTTGGTTTGTAGTTTTTTGTTGCTGTCTGGTCATCATTTTATCTTGACAGGTTTAGTCAGTTGCTCAACTTCTTTGTCTAGTCTTAGGGTTTAATGAGTTATTGTATTTGTGTGCATGTTAAGTCTTCTCTTTGTCACTTTATTCTTCTTACTCTATTTCCTTGTTGTTGGCTATGTTTGCTTGAAGGGCCAAAGAAAGCAAAAGGAGTAAGAAAAGAAATTGCATAATAGTATTATTGATAGTAAATGTTAACAGAGGAACCATGTGAGATCTAGGAGAATGGATATTAGACTCATGTAAGCTGTGTAGAGTTATAACAGTAAGAAAAGTAGAGTACCCATAATGAGACAGTGAACTGAATAAAGGGAGGAATATAGTAAGAATTAAAAGGCCAGTGTGTTCAGGAGAATGGAAAAGAGAAAAAAAAGGACAATAATATGAAGAGTGAATAAAAGACAGAAAACAGAACAAAGGTATTAGAAATAAAAAGTCAGAAAAATTGGGGGCCAAATAGAGGTGGAATGTAAGAGAAACAATAAATGATGGAGGATAGAAAGATATAGAGGAAAGGGGATATTGTTGGTGGCCAAAATCAATACACATGGAAAAGAGGAAATGGAGGATGAGGAAACACAGCAAATATGAAGTGTTCCCTGCAGCACCTAATATTTAAAAAAAAAAAATAAGAGAAGGAAAGAATAAAAAAGGTTCAAGGGGAGGGAAGCAAGCAAGAAAAAGAGAAAGAAAAAAAGAAAAAAGGGCTTTGAGGGGATAAAGAGGATGGAAAAACAAGAAGACAAACCAACAAAAAGACCAGACAAAGTTTCAAGCAAGGAACCCTCTTTGCATTTAAATAAAACAGCAATCTGATGCTCCCCTTTTTCTCCCTTCCTCACTTCCCTCTCTCCCAGGGCAGCAGGAAAGCTGCATAACATGTCCAGTAGGAGACATGTTGTCTGGCTTATTTCACTCAACACAACATCAAGATTCATCCATGCTGTTGTATATGTATCAGAACTTCATTCCTTTTTAATATTGAATAATATTCCATTCTATCATATACCACATTTTATTTATCCATTCATTGTTTGCTGGACATGTGGGTTGATTCCATCTTCTGACAATTGTGAAAAATGCCAGCATGAACAATGATTTGCAAATATCCTTATGTTTTCTTCTAGGAATTTTATAGTTTGGGTTCTTAGATTTAGAACTTTGATTCATTTTGAGTTAATTTTTTTATATGATGTAAGGTAAGGGTCCATCTTCATTCTTTTACATATGAATATCCAGCTTTCCCAGTACTTGTTGAAGAAATTATTCATTCCTAATTGAATGCTCTTGGCACCTTTGTCAAAAGTTAATTGACCATGAATATGATTGTTTATTTATTAAATCTGAAACATATTCCATTATTCTGTATATCTGCCCTAGTACAAGTACTATTCTGTTTGACTACTGTAGCTTTGAAATAAGTTTCAGTATCAGAAAGTGTAAGTACTCCAACTTTATTACTTTATTCCTTGTTTTCAAGATGGTTGTGGCTGTTTGGCACTCCTTACCATTCTAAACAAATTTGAATGATTGGCTTTTCCAGCTATGCAAAGAAGGTACTTTTTAATTAACAAATCAATTTTATTGATACATAACAGCAAAGCATAAACCTTCCAAAATGTACAATCAATGGCATTCAGTACAATCATGTAGCTGTTCATTATCACTCCAATCATTCCTTGGGCATCTTCATTATTCCAGCAATAATAACAGCTACACTAAAAGACAAAAACCAATGCAACAAACAAAACTCATCATCTCTCAATCCATCTTTGCTTCCCCTATGATATATAGTTGCTATTTGTTTTTTCTCTCTAGTTTATTTGTATTTATATTTTGTAAAAACAGTTTTATATATGTAATATCACCCATATTTGTGTTTCCGTGGGGTTTCACTATGTTACACAGTCCCAAGTTACATTTTTAGCCTTCTTTCTAGCCATATGCATAACCTTATACTTTTCCTTTCAACCACTGTCATACTCATATAACTCTGCTAGTCACAAACAGTATGATGTGCTCTCAACATTCCATTCATTTCCAAAGATTTACAGTCTTTTAACCATTTCTGCCAGAGTAACCATCAGCTCTCCATTCTGTACCCTCATTCTATAGCCTATATTCTAATTATTAATTTCATGATTTACACAATATAGTTAGTTCATAATAGTGCAATCATACAGTATTTGTCCTTTTGTGTCTGGCTTGCTTTACTTAACATAATTGCCCTCCAGTTTCATCCATATTGTTATATGTGTCACAACTGTATTTCTTCTTACTACAGCATAATATTCCATTGTGTATATACACCACAATTTGTTTAGCTACTCATCAGTTGATGGACATCTGAGTTGTTTCCAACTTTTGGCAGTCATGAAAAAATGCTGCTATGAACATCAGTGTGCAGATGTCAATTCATGTCACTGTTTTCAGTTCTTCTGGGTATATACCTAGTAATGGTAATGCGAGGTAACATGGCAAGTCTATAGTCAACTTCCTTAGGAACTGCCAAACAGCCCTCCATAGTGGCTATACCGTTCTACATTCACACCAAGAGTGAATAAGCATTCCTATCTCTCCATGTACTTTCCAACATTTACCATTTTCTGACTTTTTAATAGTGGCCAGTCTAATAGATGTGAAATGATATCTCATTGTAGTTTTGATTTGTATTTCCCTAATCATTAGTGATGTTGAACATTTTTTCATGTGTTTTTTTGCTATTTGTACTTCTTCTTTGGAAAATCGTCTTTTCAAGTCTTTTGCCCATTTTAAAATCAGGTAGTTTGTCTTGTTATTGTTGAGTCATATGATCTCTTATATATCATGGATATTAAACACTTATCATATATGTGACTGCCAAATATTTTCTCCCATTGAGCTGGCTGCCTTTTCATGCTTTTGACAGTCCTTTGAGGTGCAAATGTGTTGAATTCTGGGGAGTTCCCATTCATCTATATATTCTTTTGCTGTTTGTGCTTTGGGTATAAGGTTTAAGAAACTACTGCATAAGATCTTGAAGATGTTTTCCTACATTTTCTTCTAGGAGTTTTATGGTTGTTGCTTTATATTTAGGTTCTCAATCCATTTTGAGTTAATTTTTTTGTATAAAGTGTAAGATAGGAATCCTCTTTCTTTTTTTAAAAAAAAGATTGATTGATCGATTGATTTCCTCCCGTTTCCCCTCCTTCTGTCCTGCTGGGTTTTTTTTGCTGTCTGTGTTGTCTTTTCTTCTCATTTTCTCTCCTTTAGGATTCACTGGGATTCAATCCTGGAGACCTCTAATGGGGAGAGAGGTTCCCTGTCAATTGCACCACCTCAGTTCCTGGTCTCTGCTGTGCTTAGCCTTGACTCTCTCCTTGTCTCTCTTTTGATGTGTTATCATCTTGCTGTGTGACTCACTTGTGTGGGGCACTGGCTCACCATGCGGGCACTCATGCAGGCATTCATGTCTCACCACGCAGGCCACTTTCTCTTCTTCTTTTTCACCAAGAGGTCTCAGGGACCGACCGAACCCAGGTGCTCCCATATGACAGGTGGAAGCAGTATCACTTCAGCTACATCTGCTTCCCACCCCCTTTCTTTCTTTTGGCTATGGCTCTCCAGTTGTCCCAGCATCATTTGTTGAATAGCCTGTTTTGGCCAAGCTGGGTGACTTAACAGCCTTGTCAAAAATCATTTGACTATATATGTGAGGGTATGTTTCTGAGCTCTCAATGCAGTTCTGTTGGTTAAACTGTCGCTCTTTATGCCAGTACCACAATTGTTTTTACCACTGTAGCTAAGTAATATGCTTTAAAGTTGGGAAGTGAGAGTCCTCCGACTTCGTTCTTCCTTTGATTGGGATTGCATTGAATCTGTAAATCGCTTACGGTAAAATTGACATAATATTTGCTTTTTAATCCACGAATGAAAAATGGTCTTCCATTTATTTAGGTCTCCTCTGATTCTTTGATTCATTAATTTGTAGTTTTCCGTGGATAATTCTTATAAATCCTTCCTTAAATTTAAATTTATTTCTAGATATTTGATTCTTTTAGTTGCTATTGTCGGTGGAATTTTAAAAATTTCCGTTCTATATTGTTCATTGCTAGCATAAAGAAAGAGTACAGATTTTTGCATGTTGATGGTATACTCTGCCAATTTCCTGAATATGTTTACTTACACCAGTAGCTTTTTTGTAGATTTTTCAAGATTTTCTGTATATAGGATCATGTCTTCTACAAACAGGGAAGGGTTTTACTTCTACCTTTCTAATTTGGATGTGTTTTATTTCTTTTTTTTTTTTCCTAAATGTTTCACCTCAAACTACCAATAAAATGTTGAACAACAGTGGTGACAGTGAGCATTCTTATTTTTTTATTCTATAGCCATTTATTGAACATAGCTTTTGAAGAAAGAGATAGAAAGGGATTATACTAAAATGCTTAATATATCTGCCAAAAACGGTAGCAAACAGCAGACTCGTTGGTGAAGCTTTAGATCCATACTACTAAGCCTTCAACCACCCATTAATTTTTTAATTATTTATTTTTAAAGAATCTTTAGAGTACATTAATTTTACATAAAAAATATAGGGGATTCCCATATGTACCATTCCTTCTCTCTCCCACACTCTCCCACATTAAAAACATCCTTCATTAGTGTGGTGCATTTGTTACAGTTGATAAACACATATTGAAACATTGCTACTAATTGTGATTACATTATAGTTTTCCCTCTATCCTGCACAATTTTGTAGGTTATGACAAAATATATAAAATATATAATGGCTTGTATTCATTATTGCAATGTCATGCTGGACAATTCCAATGTCCGGAAAATGCCCCCATATTACACCTTTTCTTCCCTCTTTTTTTCCTCAGAACCTCGTGTGGTCACTACCTTTATATCAATGAAAAAATTATTTCATTGCTAGAATAATAATGTCTATAGTAGAATGATAATAAGTTCACATTAGTCCATTTGTCCATCTTGAAGATTTGGGGATTGTGGTGCCTATTCTGCTTCTAATTGAGAAGAGGCATAGATCCCATAGGGCAGATAGATGAAACTTGCTTGCAGTTGCAGACACTCTCTGTTCCTTGGGATGGGTGTTGTCCATCATCATCTCCTTGTTATTTGTCCTGGGTGAATCCAATGAACTGGAGAGCAGGTGTTACAACTTTCCTGAGATTCAGAGTTCAGCTGGCACATGGATAAACCAAATATTAAAGTTTCTGGGACATATGTTTATCAATCTTAGTGCCAATTATAGGTTCAAATAAAAGGAGCAGAAGAGCCATGAGTAGGGAAATTATAAATGTGTTTAACCCTGTTACTCTGGGAATTATAAATTCCAAAGAAAGGCCCACTGACAGGGTGCTGAATTCCTGAGCTATCTGCTCTGCTTTTAGTTTCCAGATGACTCTAGAGACCTCAGGAGTCCTGCTATTTGAGGCACTGTTTACTGTGACAATTAATGAGATCTTGCTGAGACATGCATGAGCATAACCTCTGGAATGAACTCCCGACTCACTTTGAAATCTCTTAGACAAAAAAATTCATTTGTATTTACCATTTGCCCCCTTTCGGTCAAGGTCTTTTTCCAGATACATTGCTCATTGGCCCTTGGTAATAATCCCTCAGTGCCAGGGAAGTTCATCCCCAAGAGTCATGTCCCATGCCAGGGATAAGGTAGTATGTTTATATGCTGAGTTTGGCTTAGAGAAAGGCCACATTTGAACAACAAGGAGACTTTCAAAAGGTAACTCTTTGGTACGGTGTAATATTAGGCTAAGTTTCAATTTCACAAGAAAAGTTTTATAAATACAATCATCAGTATCAAAGGCCTGGTGTAATAGTCTGTCCTCCTTCATTAAGCATTGCCCTTGTATTTGGGAGATTCTTACTGTCCTATTAGAAATGTAACAGAACTCCCCAGGATGGGAAAAAACAGTGGGTATTCTTTGTGTTGCTCCTGATCTTAGAGGGAAAGTATTTAGACTTTTACCATTAAGTGTGATGTTAGCTTTTTTCCATATATGTTCATTATGTTGAGAAACTTTCTTTGTATTCTTATTTTTCTGGGTGTTTCTTATCAAGAAGATATGTTAGATTTTGTTAAATTCTTTTTCTATATCTTGAGATGATCATGTTGGTTTTTTTTTCCTTTTTTCTATTAATATGGTATGTTGGATTAATTGATTTTCCTAATTGATGGCTCTTATGTTAAGCCATCCTCACATAGATGGGATAAATTACACGTGAGCAGAGTCTATAATTCTTTGTGCTGTAGGATTTGATTGTTTCACATTTTATTGGGGATTTTTCATTATTGATTTTCTGTCTACATGTACTATTTATTATTGAATATGGTATATTGAAGTCCTACCATTAATATGGTACCATCTGTTTCTCCCTTCAAATCTGTCAATTTGCTTCATATATTTTGGGATTCTGTCATTTGAAGCCAATGTATTTATAATTGTTTTTATATCTTCTTGTTAAATTGATCCCTATATCAGTATATAGTGACCTTCTTTGTCCCTTGTAAAAATTATTGTCTTAAAGTCTATTATTTTCTGATATTAATATAGCTACCCAGCTCTCTCCTGGTTACTAGTTGCATGATATATTTTTTCAGTCCTTTCTCTTTCAACCTATTTATGTCTTTGATTTTAAGGTGAGTTTCTTGAAAAAAGCTTATAGTTGTGTCACGTTTTTATTTATTCTGCCAATCTCTTTAAACTGGAGACTTTAATCCATTTATATTAAAAGTAACCACTGATAATGCAGGACTTTCTTCTAACATTTTTCTACTTGGTCTTTGTAAGTCTTACATCTTTTCATTCTTCAAATCTTCTGCTAATGATTACTTTCATATTTATTTACTATTATTGTACTGCATCATTTTGAGTCTCTTCTCAACATGTTCATGGAGTCCCGTCTATATATTTTTCCTTTATTTTCTTTGTAGTTAATTGGAATTTAAATATAACATGTTAAGTATATAACAATCATGTTGAGGAAGCAGACTTGTCCCAGTGGATAGGGCATTCTTCTACCACATGGGAGGTCCACGGTTCAAACCCTGGGCCTCCTTGACCTGTGTGGAGCTGGCCCACGCACAGTGCTCATGTGTGCAAGGAGTGCTGTGCCACTCAAGGGTTTCTGCCACGTAAGGGAGCCCAAGTGCAAGGAGTGTGCCCCATAAGGAGAACTGCCCAGCACAAAAGAAAGTGCAGCCTGCCCAGGAATGGTGCCGCACACACAGAGAGCTGACACACAAGATGACGCAACAAAAAGAAACACAGATTCCCATGCTGCTGACAACAGAAGAACATGCAGCAAATGGACACAGAGAGCAGACAACGGACGGGGGGGGGGGGGGTGGTTGGGGGCCGAAGGGGAGAGAAATAAATAAAAAATAAATCTTTAAAAAAAAATCATGTTGACTTAATGCCAACCTAACAACAATAGCATGCACATAGAAGGTTCCTATCCTCCTTTGCCACCACCTTTTTGTTTTACTTGCTACAAATTATATCATCATACATGGCATGTCCAAAGCTAAAGACTTATCATTTCTTTTCATACGTTTCCATTTGAGAAGCTGTAAGAAATTAAAAGTGGTTTTACATACCAAAAAATACAATACAATGATACTGAGCAAAACATGGATTCGTCTGCCCAATGTACTTTATTTACCAATTCCTGAGACACTGGGGTTCCAAAGAGAAAAAGCATTTATTTGCTTTTACATAGCAAAGGAGGTCAGGGGCCTAAGAGCTCCAAAATCTGCCTCCAGAAACTGCAGCAATCTTAATAATTTTATAATATCCCGGTTTAGCAGTATATACTAATGAGTAATTGGGATTGGGCTGGCTCAGGTTCCTTCATAAACATTAAGGGGCTGAACAGAATGGGATTGGGTACAAAATGGGAGTGAGTCACAAGGTTATTACAATCTCAAGACCACCATTATCAAAGATCAAGGCATCTGAAGATAGGGGGAAGAGAACTGCAGTCAGTTACAAAGTTTTTCTTATGAATTTCCGTCATCAGCTGTGCCCATCCCTGGTGTTGAGGCTGAGGATTTTTACATTCCTTTCTGTCACCAATGAGGTAGGCAATGGCTGGACCCCATGGTGGCCTGCTGCAAGAGTGGGATGGGCACTGGTAGCCACCATACTAAGAGAGCCATTTACTGTCCTTTTCCATAATTTATTGGTCTCTCTCTCTTCCCTTAACTCTTAACAGTGTTCTGAGATTCAAAATAGTTGTTTCAGTTTCAAAATAGTTATTGCAGACATTTCTTGCTTGTTTAATAGTTGTTCTGGTGGAAGGACTCAGTTCTGGAACTCCACAATTCTCTCTTTTTCATTTTTAACAAAAATAAAATTTTAATTTCATTGAAATATATCATTTATACATGAATATACATAAACAATAAGTGTATAGAAAAGTTTTAAACTTACAAAACAAACATGCATAACATCATTCAGGGGCCCCATACATCAACCCACCACCAACACCCTGCACTGCTGTGAGACATTCATTACAAATTATGAAAGAATATCATCAAAATCTTACTATTAACATTTGGTGATTTTTTCCCCAACCCATTATTTTTTAAATATATTTTTATTACGGAAGTGGTGAACTTACCAGAAATCATGCACATGTGTGGAATTCCCATACAACACCTCTTCACCAACCCACCACACCATAGTGGAATATTTGTTACAGATTAGGAGATAATAAAATCAGATTATTACCCACATTTTTGAAAGACAGTCTTTTCAGATATAAAATTCTTGGTTGGCAGTAGTTTTCTTTCAGCATTTTATGTATTACAACACCCTGCCTTCTTGAGCCCATGGTTCCTATGATAAATTGGCACTTATTGGGGCTCTCGTGTACATAGCTTGATGCTTTCTTTCATACATCTTTCAGAACACTCTCCTTGTCCTTTGCATTTCACTGTTTGACTACTATGTGTCTGCCATTGGTTCTCTTCGAGTTTATTTTGTTTGGAGTTTGTGGGATTACTTAATGTCATATTCATGTCTTTCATTAAATTTGAGGAGTTTATTGTCAATATTTCTTTGGATGTTCCTTTCTCTCTTTCTTTACTTTCTGTAGTTCCCATAGTGTGTATATTGCTACTCCTGATAGTGTCCCTTAGGTCTTTTAGACAATGTTCACTTTTTCTTCATTTTTTTTCTCTGCTCCTTAGTGAGAATAATTTCAAATGTCTTCTCTTTGTCTTCACTGATTCTTAATCTGACAGCTTCAATCTGCTGTTGGAACCCACTAGGGAATTATTCATTTCAGGTGTTGTGGTCTTCCACTCGAGTATATCCACTTAGCTCCTTTCTCAATTTCTGTTTCTTTATTGAAATTCTCATACTGTTACTCATTGTTTTCCTGCTATCATTTAGTTCTTTCTCCATGCTTTTTTTTTCAAGTCTCTTTGATCATATTGAAAGTCATTTTTTTTTAAGTCTTTGTCTAGTATGTCCAAAATCTTGTCTTCTTCACTGATGGTTTTGGATTTTTTCTGATTCCTTTGGGTGGGTCATTAATTCCTGTTTCTTTGTTTATCTTTAATCTTTTGTTGCACACTGTATGTTTCAATGTTTTAAAGTGTTAACTCTGGGATTTAGTACTTGAGCTGTCTGTTCCTTAAGCTTGTATCCAGCTAGTGATGACATAGTTTTCATTGATTTCTAGGAGCTAATGAACACAGTCTGACGAATGCAATGAACACCTTTCACAGTCTTTGAAAATTGGCTATCTTTCAGCCTGTGGTCTCCTTCAGGATTTAGCCCTCCTATCAAGAAGATCAGCCCAGGATGAAAGTGAAGTGCATGGTCCTCTCTGTCTTTCTGAGCCTGAGTTTTATCTGTGCTAGGGGGTCTGAGAAGTGAATTCTAAGGATGCAGGAGGGGTTGGTGGTGCCATGTGGCTCGTTTGTCTATTCACGTGAGGAAATGAGTTGCATCTGAACATGTGGGCTCTGAAGAGGGAGCTGTTCTCTATCACAGGAATACAAGTCACTGTTTCTTAACCATTTTAGACCTTGTGATCAGTTAATCATCATCAACCTTGTATGGGAGAAAATTATGCTAACTATAGGTTCTAATAAAAGAGGCACAGATTTTGACAGTTTTTGTTAGTTATTCAATTATTTTTTAGTGAACAGCAATCTGAACATCTTATGCTGTCATTCTGCTCTATCAGAAGCCCAAGTTATTGTTTTTAACTTTTTTGTTTATATTGCATGTACATTTTCCATATGTACTATGTTTCCTAAATAAAGAAAAAATGTGGCATTTACAATATCGGTAAATCATTGGGAAACACTATCTCATGCCACATGCCAAAATCATTTCCAAATGTAATTTAAATATAAAATTTGATACCATAAATTTCAAGTAGAAAATATAAATTTGAGATAGAGAAGAACTTTATAAGCATTTACCTAAATGCCAAACACATAGTAAAGTCTTAATGTATTTTACCACATAAACATTCTTAAACACTTTATGTCAAAGAAGAATTATAAACTCAGAATGCTATTTGTCACATATTTGATAGTCTGATACTTTAAATAAGGACTTTTATAAATTTATAATAAAATGAATATTCCAGCAGAAAAAGTTGACAAGTGGCATAAGCTGGATATTTTCATATAAAGAAATACAAATGGTTACTAGGAAATAGAAAAAAAATTCAACCCCTGTATAAATTGAGATGGCATATTATTTCCCTTCTATTAAGAAAGAAAGATCAAACAAGGTAAAAAAGTAGAAACTAGCATCCACTGAAGATCTTTATGCTCTAAATTCCTTGCTGTTTGGTCCCTTGGTAGTACAGATCAAAAAAGCTTTAAAAAGGTGATTTCTGTTTGTCCAAGAAATCTCACTCATTTCTGGGAATTAATATAAATAAATAATTAGAAGGGTGCAACATTTTAACTTTAAGAATTTTTTTTCTAAAATTAGAAATAATCTTAACTGCTCAACAATATGGATTTTGTTAAAGAAAGCATATTACCTTTTGAATCATACAAATATTTACAATGGACAGGGAGCATACCAAATATTATGAGGGGTAATCTCTGATAGTTAGCCTTTCTGAGGGATAGGGTTATAGGTGAGTTTAAATGTCTTCTTTCATGTTAGTCAATATTTTCAAAGTTTCCTATAATAAATATATACTATTTTGGTAATAAAAGAAATATATAAGAGATACATCAAAATAAAAATGAATACAACTTCTGAGTTCTGAAAGGAGCAAATAATAGTGCACTTTGAGAATTAAACTTTGTATTGGAATATGGGTTCAGGAATCAGACTTGCCCTAGTTTGAGTTTTGGTCAGTCACTTTCCAGCTCTGCGATCTTGTCCAAGTCACTAAAGATCACTAAATCTTAGTCCTGTGCACTATTATGAGGCTAAATAAGATTGTGAACATAAAGGGCATAGGGTCTGTCCCAGAGGAAGGCTGCTTCTCTGCCCACCCCTCCAAACCTGTCCAATAAAAAGTTGTTCTATATAGCTAGAAGTAGTAGTAAGATGTAGAAGTAACCAGAATATAAAAGCAGAAACAGGCTGACAGGTTGACTATACAAATGAACAATGTCCTGGAAACTCTGACCCATGATCAGCAGTAACCAGACCAGGAAAGTCTGACCATGACCTGCAACAATCAGCCCAAGAAAATGACCAATAGCTATAGCAAACATCCCAGGAAATCAAACTACAATCCCTGTAACAATCGACCCAGTATAACCAGGACTTTATTAATAACTGACAGCTTTAATAATTTTGCTCCCACTTCCAATTTAGGACCAACTGGAAAAAAAAAAAAAAAGCCAGATATGCTTCCTTAACCAACCACACAGGATGCCCTGCTTCTGATTAGCCTATCTCCAGCCTCCCCAAGCCAACAACCTCCAGTCAGGGCATACCTGGAGTCAACCTGTATATTCTACATAAAGCTTTCCCACTCCCTTGCCTATACTTGAGCCTCTGCCAAACAAAAATGATGGTGGTGGATGGCTCCCTTACTATAGCAAGCTTTAAATAAATAAACTTTTTTTGTTCTCTTTTGGGGTTCTTTCTTTATTTCCACAGTTCATGGAAGCTGAAAAAATCCAAACCAGGACCAGAGCCCAATAGACACTAAGAGCTATTGCTCCTGTGTCTATTGAAGCAATTAATAATGATGAGAAAGATTATAACTAATTGTTCACTGGAATTATTGGGGATTGCTTTATACCCTTACATATATGCTAATACATATATTAGTTCATTTTATCCTCCAAACAACTCTATGAATCAGTGGTATTGTCATGTCTGGTTTAGAGGTAAGGAACCTGAGGGTCAAAGAGATTAAGTAGCCTGTCCAACTCCAACATTACACACCTAGGGGTAGAGCCAAGAGGGAATGCACATATAACTCAGAGCTAGCTTTCTTATCTCCTATTACCTCCCCATTTCCAAATGGAGGGACCATGATGAAGCAGAAGCCAATTTAATTTAGTTTTGGGTAACTGAACAATAACAATCTCCCACTTGATAAACTTGATCTTACTTTGTGTAAAATAAAATGTAATCAAAATTTATTTAAACAATAAATAAAATATTTGCTATTACTTTATACTAGGCATAATCAGAAGAGGAAGAAACAAAACTGAGCTTAAATAGTGAAACACATTACAATGTAAAGGGATTATTTTCCCTGATGAACTTTCTTTTTTCCACCAACAGGCCATCCTCCCTGTTTCTGGACACTGGACTGGACATGGATTTTTTAATTTTATGTTCAGAGGCTGGTAAAAGTTACAAATGTTGAAACTTCAGTAAGTCCTTTTGGGTGTCTGCCTCTGAGCTCTAATTGCCCTCAAAAACTCTAAGAAAGCTCCTGGGCACCTGGCACCTTCCTGCTTGGCATCTGGGACCCTAACCCACTCACAATTTCTGCTGCTCTCAAGGGCAAAGCCATTAGCACCTGCTTACAGCTCTATCCACATCAGCAAAGAAGTTTCTGAATTGTTTTTCAAAAGAAACTTATTAAAATTGTTCCCTTCCCAGTTCCACCCCCGATCCAGGAAAATTCTCCTTACCAATATTAAAATAAATCTCCCTTATTACAATGATTGTAATGAATCTCCATCTCTCTATAACAACAACAACAAAAAAGACACACATCACTGCCGGCAGTTTCCTATGCTGCTGTAACAAATTACCACAAATTTATTCTCTAGCAGTTCTGGAGGTCAGAAGGCCAAAATCAGTGTCACAGGGCTAAAATCTAGGTGCATTCCTTCTGCAGCTCTAGGGGACAATCCATTTCTTTGCCTTTTCAGTTTCTAGATACCCTACCCCTCATCCCCAACCCCAGAGCTGACCTCTGCTTCTTCTGCTCTAATGTCTCCTCTGGCTTTGACTCTTCTGCCTCCCCTTTATAAAGACCCTTGTGAGTATATGGGCCCACCAGGATCACCTGAGCTGTCTCTTCCATCACGCCAAGATCCTTAATTTAATCACATCTGCAACATTCATTTTTCTGCCTACCACGCTATCTTTGTTGGACCATTTGAATGAGAATTATTTTGCACCATCAAAAATTCCCTCCACAAGAGTTCGGAATATAATCAACTACCAAAATGTGGGTTACAGATAATAAAATAATGGGAAAGATCAATGTGGATCACAATAGACAGGACTAGCACAGTGCTTTACCAATTTCTCACCGAGAGAGAACAAGAGTGCTCTATTTGGCTCACCTCTTGTTAGGGTAATATCAGAAGGAGAGGTGGGGAAGGACATTGGGGTCTACTCAGCATGGGCTCAGTGAGGGCACCAGTGCAGTGTCGGAGAGGATGAGGGTCTACAGCCACAGTAGGAAGGGTCTGCTGGATGGGTTATGCAGAACAAGACCAGGATCTGCAGGGTAAGTGGGCCATTAGCGGCGGGTGTGGATTTTCCTCTGGGATGCTAAGGTCCTTTATTCAAATTGTTCTTGCAAGTATCCTGACCTCTTTAACATCTAGTCTCCCATTTACTGCCTGATGTAGAGTTGATTCAAAACAAAAACAAAAAGTAGCACCATCCCGGGGACCTAAGAGAAAGATGGAGATCACTAAGATTAGGGAGAAAGGCCTGAAAAGACAGAGGCCTTGAGTTAGGGCCAGTAAAGCCAAGCTTTCTTCCTCATTTCTTTCTCCCCTTTTCTTTTATGGATGATCATTGTAATTAGGCTCAGTAAGAGCTTTTTTTCAGATCTTCATAACTTAATGTCTTCTTTAATCCCTAATAATTTAGGTAGATTTTCAGCAAGTCTTAATTTTGTAAGTAAAATCCCAGAATTACATATATATTAAGGGCACAATAATGCAAGTGTTTTACTAGTTTCCCAACAAATTTAATAAACTAGGACAGCTTTACTGAAATTAAAATGGATTTGAGGTACTTCTTCCACTCTATGTACACTTTACATTAAAAGTGTAGTCTACTATCAATTATCCATTCCATAGGCTCCTTACAATTTATATTATTCAGTAGGTCATCATCCACTCTGTGTTCTAAAAATGCACACACACATATTCATACCCTAAGTACAATAACTTCAGGTTCCAACAAAGTAAGGTCCAGTCCTGTTGATGATAAAACTAATTGGCAAAAGGTTTTGGAGAAAGAAAGTTCTTCTTTCAACACAATCATTGAAAGATAAGATAGATCTATAATTATCTGGAAAGCCAGTCTCATATTGTCAATGCTCACCAGCCAAAGAGCACTAAGAAAACACCTGCAGTCAGGTGAGTCTATAGGTACATGTTGCCTAAGGTTGGCTGCACAGTCACGAGGCACTGCAGAGAGAGGGTCCTACAATGGGCTTGTTACAGGTTTTGGCTTGTGTTGGGTGATTTTGGAGAGAGTCCAGGGAAGCACGATTTTGTTCTGGATTGGGTGCTGCCAGAAAGTGGGGTCAATTCAAAGACTGGGTATCTTAATAACTTTCATCTAGAAGAGTGGAAAAACATAGTAGAGTTAAAGTTATAATTAATAAAGAAGTGGTCACTCATGTAGCTGGATGAGAAGAATGTTTGACAAAATTTGTGAATCGCATCATGTTTTTGTTTTACTTTCATTTGTTTTTTGACGTACCATGGCCAGGGATTGAACCCAGGACCTCATATGTGGGAAGCTGATGTCAACCACTGAGCCACATCAGCAACCCTGAGTTGGTTTTTTTGTTTGTTTGTTGTTTGTTTGTTTTTTGTTGTTTTTTAAGAGGCACTGGGGACCAAACCCAGGACTGCCCATGTGGGAAGCAGGTGCTCAACTGCTTGAGCCACATCCTTTCCCAAGCATAGTGCTTTTATTTTTGTCTTTCTCAGACATGATTATAAAATGATCTTATTTTTCTCTCATTTTAACGTGGTCACTGAGTGATGTTGCCTGATTTTGGTGTTCTGTGATGTTTATGTTCAGTACAAGAATATCATGGTCTGGCTGCCACCTCCAGCTGAAAGCAGGTAGGGAATTTTTTTCTTTCTCAGAATATGGAATTGGAATTCCATGCCAGAACATGGCAGAATGGGGAGGGAAGCCTTCTGGTCACCCCCTTCTCTCCAGCTCCATCCTGCAATTTGAAGGCTTCATATGCCTACAAGTGGGACACCCCAACTTGTACATCCAAATTCCATTGACATCTCTTGCAATTTATTATAAGCCTCTTGGCCAGAGGGACAGTGCCCACTCAGATGGACAAAGCTAAGCAGGAGAACTGGGAAAAAGGCCCATGCGGGCCCTGAGCACACGTTTTAGCCAGCATTTTCTTCTATTAACATCATACATATTCTCCAGATGGACTTTTAGAGCATGAGTTAGAAGGCAGAAAACCTGCCTGATGGTCAAGCAAGCTCCCCTATTCACAAAGTATTAGGCAGTTATTCATTCTCCCTTGTAAGCCTCAGTTACTTCACCTTTCAAAAATAAGAATGCTAATAGCATTTGCATGATGGGTTGTTACAAGAATTAAATGAAAAATTAAACACTTCTAAATCATTTTGTATATTTTCTAGTATAAACTAATTATTCAAGAAATATTATTGTTCTTATTTTCACTATTATTGTTGTTATCATCTTCATCATTTTATTAAATATTCTAAAAAGCATCCTAGTAATGGGTGATTTTTTTCCAAAGACCAAAAATCCATATTGGAGTCATCTGTTTAAGTACATGTGCTTTTATTTTCTTCTGCTATTAAAAGAGAGTTTATTTTTACCCTTGAGAAGGAATATTCTATCATTCTTTATTTATATGATCTCCTTGGTCAATAGCTGCCACAGTTCCATACTTGTCAGGCTATGTATGAAGTTACCAAGGGAGGATATGCCAGGACACATATGGGCACAAAGAATTAAATCACAAATATTTGTGTAAGTAAAAGTTTCCATATTTTGAACCACAAAAGGCAAGTGAGGGGTTGGGGTAAGGAAAGGAGGTATGCGACTCAGGGGCTAGGGGCACTGCAGATGTCCTGTTCACTTGGAAACATTTTCCATCCAGTCCAGGGGGCACCCTCTGATACTGTCTTGTCCCATCATTGAATACTCCTCTGGGTGGCCAAAGGGCACTAGTCCACAATTCAGTGGAACCTTGTAATGGCAAATTGTTTCAGTTGTCCTGTGCTACTTGTTAGTATACTACATTGACAAAACATTAAGTACTGGGAAAAAGACCAGCTCAATAACAATTCTAATTGGACATCAACCTAGTATACACAATCATTCTCTAATCTAAAAGTCCTCAAATAGTTATATGCATAAAAAGTACCCTGAAAGATTTTAGTACATACCAGCATCTTTTTTGTTTGTTATCTTTTGTTATCTTTTTTTAAAGAGACATAGATCACACAAAATTTTACATTAAGAAATATAAGAGGTTATTGTATACACCACTCCCCACCAGCCCCCAATCCTCCCACATCAACAACCTCTCTCATCACTGTGGCACGTTAACTGCATTTGATGAATACATTTTGAAGCACTGCTACACAGCATAGATTGTAGTTTACATTGTAGTTTATACTCTCTCCAAGTCCATTTAATGGGTTTGGCAGAATATATAATGTCCTGCATCTGTCTCTGCAATATCATTCAGGAAAACTCCAAGTCCCAAAAACATCCCCATATCACACCTTTTCTTCCTTCTCCCTGCCCTCAGCAACTCATGTGACCACTGTTTCCACATCAATGAAACTCATTAGAGTGAAGTCAAACTGTAAAAAAAAAATTTATGATTTTTTTCATTTTTTAAATACCCCAATTTATTTTTTACTTTATTTTAGTTTTTCTAAATTATTATGTATTCTATTTCTAATCTTTAACACTATCATTACTATTTTATTTTCCTATTAATTGAATTTGGCAATATATTAGGCTTCATTTTTCAAGAAGTTTTGGACCATAGAGTGGTTCAACTATGGCAGGGGAGGAGCACTGATGTGGGGTGTCATTGATGGGGGATGCACAGGTAGGAGGGAGTTCTCCAAGGCATGCATATAGGGAATATAGATATGCCCAGATGTTTGTGGACACTGACATAATGGGTAGAGTTTCACACAACTGAGGAAGTGCTGAGTACCCTTTCCAGGGAACTCTGTTGTACTCCCCAGTGGAGCAGGAACAATCACCCAAGTACAAGAGCAAAAACCAGTGAAGAAGGAGGGCCCAAAGGTGGGTCCTTGATACTGATGACTATGCTTATTAGACTGTGTGCTTGAAATTTCAAGTAGGCCTAGAACTGCAGGGTACCTAAGAGTTACCTCCTGAAAGCCTCCATGTTGCTCAAATGTGGCCATTCTCTAAGTCAAACTCAACATGTAAATGCATTACCTTCCCCCCAGCATGGGACATTATTCCTGGGGATAAACCTCCCTGGTGCCGAGGGATTACTAAAAATCACCAGCTGGTGATGAAACTAGAAAAAGACCTTGAATAAAAGGGGGAAATGGTAAAGCCAAATAAGTTTATATGACTAAGAGACTTCAAAATGAGTTGGGAGGTCATCAGAGGAGATGTGCTTATGTATGTCTTAGCAGGATCTCAGAGACAGCCAAAGTAGATACAACCCCAGGTACTGATGCCCCTGAGGGCTACAGAGACACCCAGGTCCTACAGTCATGACAGATGGCTCTGATGTTCAGTGCCTTGCCAGTGAGCCCTTCTTTGGAATTTGTGCTCCTGAGTGTGATGGAGTTGGACTCAGATGTGTCCTCTCTACACATGTCTATTCTCTCACTTTTACTGAACCTGTGGTTGGTTCTGGGATTGATGTATGCTTAGGAGACTTGAGTTTTTGGACTGTCCACATACCAGCTGGGCCCTGAGTCTCAGAAGAGTTGCAATACCTACTCTCCACTTCCCAAACTTACCCAAGTCAGCTAACATGGAGGTGAGGATGGTCAACCACCACACAGGGAACCAAGAGTCTACAACTGCAAGCAGGAGAATCTCATCATCAGCCATGGGGATCTAATCCCCCTTTCAATTTAGAAGTGGAGTGTAAATCACCATCCCAGGGTCCTCAAGATGGAAGAATAAAATATGGATTAGAGTGGACTTACTGGTATTGTACTATAGAATTATGGTTACTCCAGCGTCTTTCTTGACCTCTTAGAAGCCTCATCCACTGAAACACCATTGAGACACAGCAGGATGCATGGGTCCTGGAATTGGTCCTTGACCTTATATCTTTGTGAACTATCAAGTGGTTTATGTGTACCATAGGACTCCAAATCCAACTCAATACCTCCTCTTTGCATTCACAGTTCTCACTTCTTGAACTTGGTTTTTGCGTGACTAAATCGGATGTGGACAAGTCTGCCCTCACAGCTGTGCTGCAGTTCAAGCCTGTCCCTAGGAGACCACTACAAGGATAAATAGCTTGGGATTTGATCTGCTTGAACATTCCCTTGTGGAATCTCTACTTGGATGATTTAATAGCAAGAATAACAACAGTGTCTAAGGTATAGAGCCCTAAGTGGAGATATGCAAAGCTCTTGGGAACACTGTGGTTTAAGTGGTAAACCAAGTGATGAAAACCAAGGTTAAAAGAGATGACGCAATTTGATCAGGTCACAAAGCTCTATCTTCAACCCAGATCACAGACTCCAAATGCTGTGTTCTTCTTACTGCACCACATTTCCATGAAGAACACCTGTGGTTAGTTTGCAATTTGATGAGAGAGCATTCTAAGTTCATAACAAGCTCCCTGTGAAAGGCCTTTGGGGAAATTTTATTATAAGAGAGATAAGAAAGTAAAGAAAATTGCAAAAATATCTAGCCCATTGATTTTGCTGAATTGGAGCTGGTCATCTAGTAGGGAGTGAAAAATCACCCTTATGCCATGTACTACATAATAGGAAGTAGTCACTCTGTGGGGAAGTCTGTGAATAAACAGATATTGATTTCAGTCATTATCTCCTAAACTGTCTGACTTCCAAAATACTTAAAATATTTGGTTCTAAAATATAAGAACACATCATTGTAGCTAATATCTGCAATGAATTCTTGTTTGAGCACATAGGTCTTTTCTAGATGCCTTCTCAGCATGTCAGGGCATTCTGTTTTCTAATTTATAAAAGTTGCATTATTTTAAATCTTTTTCTTTGAATGCCATTAGGGTTTCTTCTTAGAAATATAGTTTTTAGCATTTTCAACTGAACTTTGCTCTTTATTTCAAAGGAAATCCAGCATTAGCAACATTTCTGTGTCTCCACAAAAACAAAACATTATTTTAAAGGCCAAGGCTTGCTGCTATAATCCAGCAGGGACTAATTTTCTCTCTAAAAATGGCAACAGCTGATCGACTATTCCAGTTTACCAAGCACTCAAAGTAGCATTTTATTATGAAGAAAATAGGAAAAGTTCTTTAGTGGCTCTTCTCCATATAAAGCAATAGGCAAGAAAAATTCAGAAAGCTACATCTCAGAGGTACAATAGTGCTTTGAATCCTTCTCATGCTTAGTATTCTTCCAACCTTCTGCCTCATCTCTCTTCTTTCCCACTCCCCCTCTTTCTCTGACTCTTCTGCCTTCTTTTGCTGCTTATAAGGGCTTATATGATTGCATCAAATCCACCTGGATGATCTCCCTATGTTAAGGTTATCTATTGAGTAACCCTAATTACATTTGCAAAGTCCCTTTATAGCAATATCTAGATCAGTGTTTGATTTAATAGCCAAGGGACAAGAATCTTGGGGAGACATCCTAAGAATTCTGCCAACCACACAAGTTAAAAGACTACTATTGTAGGAGACCTGGAAAAAATATGAATCCTATATGAAGGCATTAAAACATTAGCAATGGGAACGGAGAAGGAAAAAATGAAGGGGAAAGGTTTTTAGGAGGTAATATAGAGACGCTGGTGAATAAATAAATGAGAGGTGGAGGGCAAGCAGGCTTCCAGGGAAACTGAATTAATAGAGCCACAAATATGAAATTCTTGTTGCAGAACCCCATTAAATTCCAGTAAATTGTAGTAACCATGTGTTTCTGAAAGCAGATGTGAAAGATGGGGCTGATAACAGTAGTGATTGGAAATCTGTGTGCAGAGCAGTTAAGACTAAGATACTGGATCCCTATCCCTCCCATCAACCTGTCAGTTTACTTTCCTGAGAAATTGAACCACAGATCCTCCAGAGTGGTCAACACCAGACTCAGCAGAGTTAAAGTGGAGATATTGTTTTGAAAACTATCTTTCCCAAACTCCTTTCTTCACTTGGCTTCCAGAATGCTAGCAGCCACAATGATGTCCTCTATTAGAGAAGTCATCTCTGAAAAAAATTGAATGTCCCAGTTAAACGACATCTAAGTCCTGACATTTGGGGATTCCTCCAAAAGCAAGTGTTGATCTCTAACTGGAGTATTCTCCAGGGGAACCCACAAGTTGGCAGACTCCATACAAACTCAGAGCTTTTAGGCAGCTTTTTAGTAGCTCAAGCCTAAATGCAAATGGAAGTCAGGATCACCAGCCATTGTTTTAGTTCGTCAGTGAATTCCCTTTTCAGAGGCAGACCTGATTCAGTTGGAGCTCTGTTGGGTTTAGGATGCCAACTATTTAATCTGTAGCCTTAGTTGGTCTCCAAAGCAGATCAGCAACCTAGAGCCCGCTGGGGGACCTCTTTTCAATGCCTACTTCTCTTATCCTACAGAAATTGTCATCTTCCACTTTCATCCCTATCCAGAAAGTATTTTAGCTGAGAACAATCTTTCTTCCCTATTTGCCAAAATTGAGATTTACCATAATCCTTTCGATAATTAGTGTATTTACATGAACTTTCTAAAAAACTTTAATGGGAAACTACATATCGGCAACTTGCTATTGGTTTGAAAAGTTGTCAACCCCTACTCTGAGGCTGATTGATCTGTTCCTTGTGGTTACAAAAATTTGTGCAAATATCTTACAGGAAAGCAAGAATTTTTTTTTTAGCTCCTGAATCTCTGAATCTATTTCTCAGCACCTTTTAAAGTTACTGAATTCAGTTTCTAAGTTTTTAAAAACACATACAATCCATCCAAAATGTACAATCAATGGCTCTCAGTATAACCACAGAGTTCTGCATCCATCACTACAATAAATTTTAGAACATTTTCATTGCTCCAAAGAGAAAAATCACATGCACCTTTTACTCCCCGCCCCCCCCCACAGCCATTATTGACACTTAGCATGGTACCCTTGTTGAAATTAATAAAAGAATATTACAATATTACTGTTAAATATAGTCTATAGGACATTCAAAATTCCCCTCCAAATTATAAGTAAGGAATTTTCCCATCTGCCACATGAAGGTGTATGAGAAATTATTTGTTTACATTTTAGTAATAATTTTTTTAATTTTTGTAATAAAAATAAGTAATTTTTTAAATGGAATAATTAAGTTTTTAAAGAGAAAGAGAAAGAAAAGTGGTGGAAGAAGAAAAGGACTTTCCAGGACCTATCTATCTGGCATCTTCATAAGGAACAAGTGATTTTAAACTGTGATAGTTCTTCATAGCAAAGCTGATCTATTAATATTTTTCTGAGGCCTTCGAATTTTAACAACTGTAGGCTTTCTTATTGGTTAAATAGTATAACTGGTGCACCCTTTATACGCTCATCAGAATAATTCTTTCCTCTTACTGAACATATCTGGATATTCTAACTCACAAAATGGGAGAAAGAATAGCCACTCAATTGCATAACTGGAAAGCCATTTCTAAATATCTAATTTTTGGTTATCAATTTGTATACGACCCGGTTATCTAAGGGATCCAATGCTTTTCTATCACATACATGCCTCCTCTTGACAGCCAAGCACTAGAAAGTGGCTTCCTTCTCCTTTAAGTTAGTGGCATTTCCACAGCTACAGAACACAGTCAAACAGGCATGGCCTGCGGGAGCCCACAAAGACCAAGTAAGTTGAAGCAAGGTGAAGAGGGTGTCTGTGCAGCCCAGAACAAGGTCTCAGAGCCAGAGCCTGGTGGAGATGTGCATGCAGTATTCAATGCTGGCAGTGGCTCAGAACAGGGTCAGAACCTTAGCCAGGTGTGGAGAGCATCTGTGTGGGAGGTGGGTGGTGCCTGTGAAGGAGACCTGGATGGGAATGTTGAAGCCCAAGCAGCGTGAGAGGTATCTGGGAGGCAGAGAGCATGAGCATGGTGTCACAGCTCAATATCACAAGGTGAGTGTCCACAAGAGAATAGGGTCAATGACAGCCACTGTCAAAGAGAATACCAAGCCCCCGAATCTGGGTTCCTAATACTATTTTCCACTAAATGGAATTGATCTCCTTGGGAGAAATAGCTGGTTCCAGTGCTGGGGCAGAGAAATTTCAAGAATTTCTGGAACTCTTTGCAATGCAAGAAAGTAAGTGTGCAGAAACAAATGATAGGGACATGTCCAAAGGGCACAGAAGTCAGCTTGAAGGTCCCCCCTTTATTGAAATCTGGGAATTTGAGCATCATAATAAATAATGATAGTAATGGATTACTACCCTTGAATAAAATAGGAGTCCATGAGCCCACAATGCTATAAGTAAATAAATGAGTAATGAAATGGAGAAAAGATAAAGTTTTCCTACAGTAGAATGCTAACAAATGTTGAAGGATGAAGGAATGATGTAATTAGAAAATCATCATTTTGTGACCTAGGAAATATATAAAGATAATAAACCAGTGGGTAAAAGTTTGATGGAGAACAAGCTATTCAGGGTCTCATTATACTTCTTGTCCCTTCCCAAATTTATTAATTAAACAGAGAAAGAGGGGAAGCAGATTTGGGACAGTGGTTAGGGCATCCGTCTACCATATAGGAGTTCCATGGTTCAAACCCCGGGCCTCCTTCACCCATGTGGAGCTGGCCCATGCACAGTGCTGATGCACACAAGGAGCACCCTGTCACGCATGGGTGTCCCCCACATAGGGGAGCCCCATGAGCAAGGAGTGCACCCCATAAGGAGAGCCACCCAGCACGAAAGAAAGTTCAGCCTGCCCAGGAATGGCACCGCACACATGGAGAGCTGACATAACAAGATGACGCAAAAAAAAAGAGACACAGATTCCCGTGTCGCTGACAACAACAGAAGCGGACAAAGAAGACTCAGCAAATAGACACAGAGAACAGACATGGGGGGGGGGTGAGGGATAGAAATAAAAAAATAAATCTTTAAAAAAAAAAAGAGAGAAAGAGAATAATTACAGTGGGGGAAACTGGCAGGCGCTACCTTATTCAAAAGATGAAAAGTAGCACCAGAAATGGGGCAAATCAATCACTTACAACCTGACAAGATGCAACACAAATTACTTCCGTGACATTTCATCAAAAAAATACATGACCTAAGCTTAATTTTGAGGACTCTTCAAACAAACCCAAATTAAGGCTATTCTAGAAAATAATTGTCCTGAAATCTTCAAATGTGACAAGATCATAAAAGCAAAAGAAAGATCAAGGGTTTTTTGCTATAATGGACAATTGGGTGAGCAGATGTGGCTCAAGCATTTGAGCGTCTGCTTCTCATACAGGAGGTCCCAAGTTCAGTTCCCAGGGGCTCCTAGAAAAAGCAAAAACAACAATAAGCAAAGCAAACAAAAAACCCAACTCAGGGGAGCTGATGTGAGCCAGCTTCCCACATTTGAGGTCCCAGATTCAATACCCAGCCCCTGGTACCTCAAAAAAAAAAGGACAATTGTCACATTATTGGGACAAATGGCAAAACTTGAACAGGGTGATGGTTATACTCTGGTTATATAAGAGAATTGCTTTTGTATTGGGGTTTACATATGTTTGAGGGTAACAGGGTATCATGCCAGAACCCAAATGGTTCAGAAAAAAAGTCTAAACTTTTTAAAAAGAAAAAGAACAAATGAATGCAATACTATGAGCCACTATTAACTAGAGGGTTTTAAAAATTCATGAATATCTCATTTGCTACTGATAACACTGGAGAATAATTCTCTTCTATGCATTCACTTTGCATGGCTGGGAAGCTACATAAATACAATTCTGTATCTTGTTTCTAATTTAATATTATAGAAAAAAATTAGTATCATTGAATTCTTTGTAAATATAATTTTAATGGCAACTAAATTATTATTGTTAAATATCCTATATCCTATTATATCATTCCAATAAGTTTATCTATGCTAAAATATTTTAATTTTTCTTTCAGCAGGAAAACAGCTCCTTTCAACATATTTTAGGAGATTTTCCCACAAATACTCAACAGCGATTTTGCTACAATGAGAAGCTACAATCGATAATCATTTTACTACAATAATGAGATGCTACAATCAAAAATAAATCTCAACAAAACCATTTTTCAAATTGCCACAACGTCATAGTTGGTACATATTAAAATAATGAAATTTTACTGTATTACTAACTCATATTCTAACAGCAATTATTATGAGAAAATTTAACCTTTCAAAATGAAAATCAAACCTGGATTCAGAGAAAAAGCAAAAGGTTGGTAGATGGGATAGAAATCTGAACTATGAAAGTACAAAATTGGAGCATACAATTTTATTTGAACCTAATTGTCTCTGCTTTAGTTTTTTTAAAAGCAAGTTTAATCTTGCTTTAATCAGTCCTCCAATTCTGCTATTTTTAAATATTGCCAAACTACATATTCTGCTTTGAAGAGACTACATAAATGTAAAGAATAAAATTAGTATTAACAACTACTTCTTTTATTTTTTTTTAAGATTTATTTATATATTTAATTCCCTCCCCCGGTTGTCTGTTCTCGGTGTCTATTTGCTGCGTCTTGTTTCGGGAAGTGTGGGCAGCGCCATTCCTGGGCAGGCTGCGCTTTCACACTGGGCGGCTCTCCTTATGGGGCGCACTCCTTGCGCGTGGGGCTCCCCTATGCGGGGGACACCCCTGCGTGGCAGGGCACTCCTTGCGGGCATCAGCACTGTGCATGGGCCAGCTCCACACGGGTCAAGGAGGCCCGGGGTTTGAACCGCGGACCTCCCATGTGGTAGACGGACACCCAGACGGACGTCCTAACCACTGGGCCAAGTCCTTTACCTGACTTCTTAATAGCCTCCATGTCCCATGTCTCACAGTGACTCTCAGGGAACTGAGGTGAAGGTCAATTACCCACCAGAACCTCATGGATTCAGGTGAGGAAGAAATGCAAGAGTCTGGACCTGGTACATAGCCCATCTGCATATACCTACCTGGCACTGTGTAGTTCCTCTGTTCCCACACGTTCAGTGAGTTGTGAGGGGATACTGGGGCCCATAAGAGGTGAAGAGATCCACCAAAGTTGCCAGTGGCAGATGTTTCAAGTGACAGAAATTCAATTTGAACTAACTCAAGGAAAAACAAAAAACAGACTATACTGGTTTACATTGCTAAACTGCCAAAGAGCCACGGTGGATTTGACCTCATATTTAGCAGATTCAGGGGCTCTCTCTCTTTTTCTGTCTCATCTCTACTTCTCTTTGCCTTTTGCTTCATCTTCTCGGTCATTTGTAAACATACAGATAGAACCATTGCCATAGAAAGCTCCAGGTTTAAATCTCCCTGTCAGCCTGGTGATCAGAGAGGGAATAAGGATCTTTCTTACCAGTTCAACTAGAAAAGTCCTAGGAAAGTGTGTGATTGGATAAGCTGAATCAGTCACTTGGATTGGGGGTATGGGTTAATCAGTAATGCCCCATATGGTTCGATATCCAGGTCTATGGCATGATCACTGAAGTACTGTTTGAAAGTAACCCCCAGAAACTGCACGATTTGTGGAAAAAGTTCAGTCCTCCATAAAAAAGCAGTGCTGAGCAGAACAGACAAAATAACAGAAAGAAACCTTGTTCCCTGTAAATATCTTCCAACTTTAACATACAAAACTCTGATTTTAGAGAGCATGCATTTAAACAGAAGCATATAGCAAGTCTTTGTGACTCCTAATATCAAATCTAGGTATTTTTTCACTACATCTGGTAGTCAGGGATCTTTTAAGTAAAAGGATTTTTCAAATAAACGTATTTCCTAATTTTCTCTTCTTTTTAACTTCTCTGTTTTAAATATTTTTATTTTATTTATTTAAATGTTTTCTTCATATTTTGACATCAAAAATTTTGGTTCAGTTAAAAGAAAGCAACAAGTTTAAGAAGGTAGTACTATAAATCTTCAGGGTTTAGTGTACCCAGATTCTAACCAGCTTTGAAAGGAATCCATAAGTGTAACCTGAAAATCAGAATTGCCCTTCATAGTTTACATTCTGTTAAATGATATTAAGAATTAACTAGCTATTTCACAAGAAGTTCATTTTCTGATATATTCATGGAGTGGGAAATTGAATCTTATGTCAAGCAAAGGGCTTGAGAAATGATTTATCACTTTAGTTGTTTACATGTAAAGGACAGAGGTATCTGCTCTTATATCAAAGAACATCATCTTCAAAAAAAGAGAAATTAGCCAATATTGCCTTTAGGGAAGTGAAAAATTGTTGTTTACTCTGCAACTTTGAATTTCGGTAAAGAGATTTGGAATAAAATAGCTAAGGACATTCTTCCTTATGACTTTTACACAAATTCAGAGTTGAAAGAGTGAAAAAGAGCACTGGACAACTTAATTTTCAGCCATATGTCATTGATTTCTCATAATGCAACCTTTTATTTTAAAAACTAATACTATATATTCCTGTCCTAGAGCCAAGGGCACAATTACTGAACTGACAATGCCTATTTTCATTTAAAACATTCAGTCATGTTTATCTTCCCACACTCTGATTCAGCTGTATTACCCCTGTATTAACTTGCCAGGATCCTATGACAAACATCACACTCTGCTCAAACAAAAAGAATTTATCATCTCACAATTTCAGAAGCTGGAAGTCCAAAATCAAGGCATTGGCAAGGCCATGATTTCTCCCCAAAGACTGTAGCTTTCTGTTGCTGGCTTGCTCCAATCCTTGGGGTTCCTTGACTTGCATCTCCCATTACATGGTGATATCTTCTAGTGTCTGCATTTCTGGTTTCTGCTGACTTTTGCTTCTTCTTATGTGGCCTTCTTTAACCAACTATACTGAATTCCTTCTGCATATAAAGGTTTCCAATAATATGGATTAAGGTCCACCATGATGCTTTGGGTCATACCTTAGCTTCTTCAAAAACTCTTAGAAAGGTCCTATTTACATGAGTTCATAGCTGGGCCCTACTTTTGCTCTTTATACCCAATTATCACCTTCACTATGCTCCAGTCAAATTTGTAGACTCAGAGTCCAGAAGTTATCTTGTCCCATGAAAAGAAATCCGCTCTACAGCTGGTCAAACCTAGGTCTGAACTCCAGCTGTGCACTGACAAGGTGCATGTGCTCAGCTCTGCCTCAGCTGCTAACTCTCCTGAGTTTCTCCCATTTGCAGACATCAATGCAACCCCAAGTCCTCTGCCCACATTTCCACCACTGCCATGAGCCATTCCATCTGATTCTCCACCCTTTAGGAGGACAGGCTGTACAAGACCTCCAATGACTTTTCCTCTCCCTTGTCAAAGCCAACCCAGCTAAATGGCTTTTACTCACTGGATGAATTCTGGATGTCACCTTCACAAAGCCACATGAATCCTCAGGTCCATGGTCCCTGATGACAATGAATGAGCTCTCTCTCATTGCTCCCTAACAATTTCATTTCCTCCTCAGGGTTAAAGGTCTGCCTGGACATGGGTCTGTTCAGGAACTCAAAATTCTACTCATTTTAGGCATCTTTCTCTGCTCTGTGATCACGGGCATAGACAATAAACACAGCTCCAACTGAATGTCAGCTAGACAATCTTCACTGATGTGCACTGTCCTAAGCTGAAAGGCATTAATCCAAGCTCACTTGGGAAATGATCGCTCATGCCTGAAGCATGAGAGATTCTCGCAGCCTAAAATCCCTCTTCGTTACCATCACATACACTAAAGGTTTTGATTTAGGATCAAGCCTAGTGAATGACGTGAATCATCACTGTAGAGCTCCAGTGTATCCCATTACCTCTCAAAGGACTGAACCTCATTTCGCTCCACGTTTTTAATTTCACTAGGCTCTAGAGATACATAGATATATACACTTTCTTTTTTTCTTTCATAATTGAGGTTTTATTGGCTGTTTTGAAGATCAGCACAGATGTCACGAACAATTTGTACACAATTCTTAATCTACATACCGAAAACCTCAAAAGCTGTGTAGTTGTTTTTCCAAAGTTATTCCAGTGACTTTCCAGCTTAAAATTTGAGGCTAGTTTTCTTTAAGAAAATATCAAGTACCAATATCATCAAGTGTTGATAAGCTGTTGCATCTTTTAAGTCCCATTGATTCACAAATTAATGCCATATACACTGCACATTTCCAATCTTTTATAGCACATAGCAAAGTTATTAGAAAAACTGGATGACCGTGACCAAGGATGTTGCAGAGTTCTAACAGGGTAAGCCAAGATCAGGCAGTCATTTTAAGAAACACATCTACTAAAAAATATAGGAATAGGAATAATTTAAAATATTCAACACATTTAAATACTTGACTATGATTCCAAATCACCATCTAGTGTGTGTTGTATTATAAGACATAAAAACTGACAGGCCCAAGGCTGTTAAGTGGAATGGTGACACCCAAGAAGTCAAAGCCTCCCATAACTCAATAGCCCACTATTTTCTGGTTTTACCAAAAAGTAAACAACCAGCAAATGATTTCCCCTTTTTAAGAAAAGCATTTACACTTAAAAAAAAAATGGGATGAGGTGGGATTCCAATTGCTTTCTTAAAAATGTTTCTTCTGGAGCTACTGAAAAACTTGCATTTACAAAATAGTAGATAAAAATATTCCTCTGGGTTGTACACAAGAAGGGAGAAACAGGGACCACCGATAAGACATGGTGTAAGCTATCAACCAGCTTGGCTTCTTTCTCTCCTGCTTCATCACAGGACAAGCCACGTCAGCTTGTTTTCCTTTGCTCCCTTTTTCCTTTTGGTTGCACTTTTTTGTCTGAAGGTTTATGCTTTCCCACTGCCCTTGTTTGGCTTGGCTTCCTCTTTCACAGGAGCGGGTTTAGCAGTGAGCAGATAGCCTCGCCGCCACACATTTGGCGCAGCTGACCTTCCTCTTGGGCATCTTGGCTGTGCTGAGGTCAGGGCGCACCTACAGCCTTCTCAAGCCCACTGCTGGCCGCTACCGCTCCTTCCGCCGCCGGAGCTGCTGGGACCAGTGCTGGGGTCCCTGGGAGAACCGGATGATGTGTACACTTAATAAATGGACTCTGTAAGTGATGATGACTGATTCAGAATAATTTAATATCTGAGGTTTTTATTTTTACACTTCCAATAAGACATCCCCATGGCTATTCAAGCTTCTCATGTTCTCTCCCCCACCCCAGAGTATTTTTTCAAATTCACAAAATCTCTCATTTCAGAGGAGCAAAATTAAAAGTATTGAGAGCAAGTAGGTTTCATTAAATCAGTGCTAATTAGTCATCACAGTTGGGTAAAGAAGACTGTGACTATTTTGTTATAAACAAAAAACATTATGTCCTTCTAATGAAAATCAATTATCTTGCCCCAAGCTTTGCTTTCAAAGGAATGTAATACAATGGGAAAGCAAGAATGCAATACTGTAGTTGGTTCTGATTAATTATTTACATGATTTTTAAATAAACATACCAGAAACTATTCCAACTGTTTTCATTAAACAGACTAATGGGAGAAAAATGGATATAACCCCAAATTAATGTTCAAACAAAACCAATTAAAAAACCATACAAAATAGAGTTAAGAAAAAATAGTATATTGAATATGTACAAATACCTTTACATACTATGCCTGGTGTCTAAAAGGACAAAAAAAAACAAGCAAATTAGTTTAGATATACCAAACAGCACATGACTTGATTAACATCACTACATTTTTCTTTATGTCATATACTCTCTGGCTCTTAACCCTCTTCTCAGCAGATGTTGAAAATTTTCTCTCTATCCTGGCTGCCTATTCATCAAATCTGCTACCTCCCCTTTCTGAGCTCCCATTCCCAGCTTCCTTTGTGTTTAGATGTAACCATGAACACCGGGGGGCAGGGAAAGGTAGCAGTCTACACTGCCCCCTACCACTATTCACATCACCTTGGCAACTTTGGTCAAACACAGCATTTGAAATAAAGTCTTTCGAATGCTTGAGTAATTTTCAAATATGGGAATGGTGATGAAATAGGGGGGGAAATGGAATTATGGAAATATAGGGAGATTCCGTTACCTAGAGTTTTAAATACCCACACTCTGTTTCTATAGATTAAGAAACTGATTCTCTCTGTATTTACCACACACACCACTTCTCTTAAGAATCTCCAGGCCTGTTTGGACTTTCTGAGCCTGACTGAAAATGACAGGTGGTGAGACATTTCACTCCCAGCCTCTGAATTGCCACCTTTATCCTAGTGACAGCTTCCAAAGTTGTATACCAAATAGCCCTTCCAAACACAGCCTAGGAACCCAACTCACCATTTATTTGAAGCTTCAAGCTTTATATTTTCGAGCTTCTGATAAGTGATAGATTGTACTTGTAAAATAGGAAGAAAAAAAAAACATTACAGGTAAATTCTGTAGTCCAGTGAGTGAATATTTTGATGTTTACATTTTTTTCTTAAGCTTTTTAGTTTGAAATAATTTCAAACTTCCAGGACAATTACAAAAATAAAACAAACCCCAAACAGAGAACTATAACATATCCTCCCAGATACCGAGACCTGCTTATTTGAACATTTTGCCACATTTGCCACACCATTGTCTATCCATCTACTTATCTATCAATCCATCTCTCTTTCTACCTACTTATATAACTATCTGTATGTATATCTGTCTATATATCTATCAATTTTCAAATATCTAAATATTTGAGAGTAGGAGGTATATATCATACTTCTCGAACACATAATATTTCATGTACATTTGTTTATTTTTTAGTTTTTTTTATTTTCTTTTTGTTTCACATGCAGTTGTTTAGAACAAGGATACACTTTTACACCCACCTTAAGAAGAGTTATCAATTACAAGAAATTTAGCTTTGATATAGAGCTTTCAGTCTATATTACAATTTTTTTCCTATGTCCCAATCATGTCCTTATGGATATTTTTCATCCATTATTAGATATAGTCTAGGATCACATATCGCATTTAACAGATACTGTCTCTTCAATTGTGCTTTGTTTTTTAATTGTGGAGACATATATGCAGCATGAAATTTCCCATCTCAACCACTCCCAAGCATACCATTCAGTGGGATTAATCACACACAATGTTCTGCTACCCTCACTACCACCCATTTCCAGAGTATCATCACCCCAAACGAGACCCTATACCTAATGTGCATTAATTCCCCATTCCCCTTCCCCCACCCCTCCTAATCTCCACTTTACTTTGTTTCTATTCATTTGCAGAAACTAGCTATTTTACATACTTAGAATCATGTAATAGCTATTCTTTTTTGTCTGACTTATTTCACTCAACATGTTGTCAAGCTTCATCCATGTAGCGGCATGCATCAGTCCTTTCGAAGAATGGTTGCTATTCCATTATTTATATGCACCACTTTTTGTTGGTTGATTCACCTGTTGGTGGACATTTGGTTGCTTTCACCTTTTGTCTAATGTGAAAAAGCTGCTATGAAAATTGTACAATTATCTGCTCACGTCCCTGCTTTCAGTTCTTTTGGTTATATACCTAGAAGTGGAAATGCCAGGTCATATAGTAAGTCTGGGTTTAATTTTTGGAGGAACTGCTAACTTGTTTTCCACAGCAGCTGTACCATTTTACCTTGCCACCAACAATGTACCAAGATTCCTATGTCTCTGCATTCTCACCAGCGTTTGTTATTTTCCATTTTTTTAAATAGTAGCCAGTTTAGTGGAGGTGAGGTTGTAGCTCTGTGATTTTGATTTACCTTTCCCTAATGAATATAGATGTTGAGCATCTTTTCATGTGTTTATTGGCCATTTGTGTATCTTCTCTGGAAAATTATCTATTCAAGTCTTTGGTCCATTTCTAAATTGGATTGCTTGTCTTTTTATTGTTGGTTGTAGCAATTTTTTATATATTCTGGATATTAAAACCTTATAAGACATTTTCTTTACAAATATTTTCTCACATTCTGTTGGTTGTCTTTTCTCTTTCTTGACAACGTCCTTAAACACACATAAGCTTTTTAATCTTGATTAAGTCCAATTTACCTCATTTTTCTTTTGTTCCTAGTACTTTTGGTATAATGTCTGAGAATCCATTGCCTAATACAAGGTCCTGTAGTTTTTTCCCTGTTTTCCGGTAAGAATTTTACAGTTTTAACTCTCATATTTAGATCGTTAGTCCATTTTTAGTTAATTTTTTGTGTTTGGTGTGAGTTAAAGGACCATTCTCATTCTTTTGTATGTGGATATCCAGTTTTCCTACCACCATTTGTTGAAGGCGCTATTCTTTCTCCATTGAGTGGGCTTGACTCACGTCAAAAATCATTTGGCCATGAAAGCGTGGGTTTATTTCTGTGCTCTCAATTCTATTCCATTAGTCTATGTGTCTGCCCTTTCATCAGTACCACACTCTTTAGATTACCATAGCTTTGTGATAAATTTTGAATTTGGGAAGTGAGGCCTCCACTTTGTTCTTTTTCAAGATGGTTTTGTCTGTTTGGGATCCCTTGTTCTTCTATATGATTTTTATCTGTATTTCTTTACCTTTCCTCTCTTCCTCCTTCTGTTTCAAACATCACTGGCAACTACTGTCTCCAGGCTCACCAGGACACAGACTAAAAAAGTTGTCAGTGGAGGACTTTCCTGTTCTGTATTTGTACTATGTATCTGATGTAGCGCTCTCCACTTTACTTTTTTTTGTTTGTTTCAAATCACAGTTCTTTTCTATTTTAATTTTTTTATTAAAGAAGTTGTGGGTCTGTGAACAATTATGCATAAAATACAGGATTCTTGTTATGAATTCTATATAATTTGCTAACTAGGGTTTCCATTTCTGCAAAGAAGACAGTTAGAACATTGGTTGAAATTGCATTAAATCTGTAAATGGCTTTTAGTAGTATTGACATCTTAACAGTATTAAATCTTCCAATCCATGAGCACAGACTATCTTTCCTTTTATTTGGGTCTTTTTAAATTTCTTTGAGTAATGATTTATAGTTTTCTGCATACAAATCCTTTACATCCTTACTTAAATTTATTCCTATTTTATTCTTTTAATTGCCAGAGATTTTATGTGGAAATTTTAAGCCTGAAAATGGACCTCTGAATTCTAGAAATGAAAGGAAATGTGAAATATTTCAACCATCTCTTTTACTTCACACCAGAAAAAGAAAGCAGAAAGATTGCATGAACATTGGGCAAATAGACTTCAAGTCATCTCACACAATGTTACTATCATATAAATCAGTACTATTGGACAGATTGAAATTTCTGACTGTGTAATGTCTCATCAGATCTGTTCAATTGAGTCCAGCATGTAGTCAATGACTGAGCACAAACGTGTCTTTGGTATCTATCCTGGCTTCTAGCCTGCCTTGATTTTCATGAAATTATTTTGTTCACTTAAATTAAAAGGTAATGTTGATAATGATTCAGTGGAAATTTCATCTTGCCTGATGTTGTTATGTCATTCTCTTCTTAGAAAACTAGATGAAAGCATAAAAGGGAATAGTGAAGGCCTTGTTTTTGATTACCTAAAAATATTCCAGATAATGCAGATAATGACCTATTTTTCCACCTGATTATGAGTCATGTAATAAAAATCTCCATGATGGGCAGCTCTGAATATGTATATCCCATTGAGAGTGATATAGTTGTTGCTTAAAGGAGACACTCTTTTGCTAAAAACATAATTTAACATTAACAAATAGTTATGTTATAGAATAAAATGCTTAACTACATGAATTGTTAAGATAAGACAGGAGATTGCAAAGCAATATCTTTTCCATTCTTCCCCACATATACAGAAAATAGGGAATTTAGGAATTCGCTATTGGGACCACTAAAGGAAGATTTGATCCATGGATTCAGGAACTGAGGGAAGCAGCTTCACCAAGAAATTGATCAAGACTTTCATGCTAATGTGCTGGAGGTGCAGTTAATGTTGGGGTTTAAGATATATTTAGGGGATTTGAATCTCTGGACTGACAATGTGATAGCCAGATCCTGAGCCTCAACAGACTCCAGCACCTACAATCTGATTTATTGGACTTACCACACTCAGCTAAGATGGAGGTGAAGAAGGACAACCACCACACCATGGAGCCTAGAGTGATTACAACTGAAAATGGGAGGATTGCATCCAGCATCCAGGTGGAATCTGAGCCTCCTCTTGACATAAAGGTGCAATGGACACAACCAATCCAGTGTCCACATAGAAGAGGTGGCAATGGATTGGGAAAAGTGGACATAATGGACAAAGGGTATGGGGAAAGGCAGGAAGAGATGAGAGGTGGAGGCATCTTCGGGACATGGAGCTGCCCTGGATGGTGCTTCAGAGGTAATCACCGGACATTGTAAATCCTCACAGGGCCTACATGATGGAATAGAGGAGAGTATGGGCCATGATGTGAACCAATGTATATGAGGTGCAGAGGTGCCCAAAGATGTACTTACCAAATCCAATGGATGTGTCATGATGATGGGAACGAGTGTTGTTGGGGGGGCGGAGAGGGGGGGTGGGGGGGTGGGGTTGAATGGGACCTCACATATATATTTTTAATGTAATATTATTACAAAGTCAATAAAAAATAAAAAAATAAAAAAATAAAAAAAAAAAGAGAAATTGATCTAAAGGGAACACTTTAAAATACATATAAACAAACCATGTCTTTTACCTTGCACATGATTTAATTTATTTTAATAATAAGAATGTGTGGTAATTACATTCTAATCACTTGTTAATTAGATACCAAGACACACCATTTGGAAACCCCATATTTGGCATCAATAATTAGAGTCAAAATTTTAAAATGTAGACATTTTTTACTCATGCAATTATGTTATTTGTGAACAAAGACATTTTTTAAATTAGTCATTACCAATCTGTATATATTCTTTCCCTGCCTCATGGCAGTGGTCAGGATGTCCAATGCAATACTGAAGTAATGGTGAGGGTAGACATCCCTGCTTTGTTCCCAGTATTAGAAAAAAAGCTGTCAGCCTCTCACCATTAAGTATGATGCTTTTTGTAGGTTTTATGCTGATACCCTTTATCATGGGGATGTGCCCTCATCTTCATTGTTTGCTGAGTGGTGTAACCATGGATAGGTAATGAATTTTAGCAGTGCTTTTTGTGTGCACCAGTTGGTTATTCTGTTAATATGATGTTTTATGATGGTTGATTTGCAAATACTAAAACACCCTTAGTTTTTTGGGATAAACTGTACATGTTTTTATATATTGCTTGTTATATTTCACTGTCTCTGATAGCCTAATAATTTCCTAAGGATTTTTGTATATCTGTTTTCCCCCAGGGCACTGGGAAGGATGGAAAGACTTTTGCTGTGTCTTCATAGGATTGGCACTGGAGAAAGTTCAATTTGGTGCCAAGAACTGATTGGGGGCAAGTCTGAGGCTGGTAGAATGGTAGGAAGACTGCTGCAACAGAACAGGTAAGAGGTGACTTGGATTTCACTGGGGCAGGGGAGAAAGATGGATTAGAAAACATGCGATGATTGTTTAGATGTGGAGAGTGTGAGCCCTGAGGTCAGACTCAAAGGTCAGCAATTTATGAATTCATTGTTTTCACTGTTGTTTTCCTTTATTAGAGAAATTGTGGGTTTATTTCACAATCATGCATAAAATATAGGATTCCCATATACCACCCCATTATTAATACCTTGCATGGATATAGGACATTTGTTACAGTTGACGAAAGCACATTTATATAATTGCACTATTAACTATAGTCAATGGTTCTAATTAGGGATCACTGTATACTGCAATTCCACCAATTGTTTTTTTCTGATTTACACACTGTTACCATATATACAACATAGCATGCTCCCCCTTTTTAATTAGAAAAGTTGTGAGTTTACAAAACAATAATGCATAACATATAGGATTCCCATACATCACTCCACCATCAACACCTTGCATTGTTGTGGAACATTTGTTACAAATGATGAAAGAATATCGTCAAAATATTACTGCTAACTATAGTCCATAGCATACATTTGGTGTAATTTCCCCATAAACCACCCTATTCTTAATACCATGTATTAGTATTGTGTGTTTGTTACAGTTCATGAAAGAACATTGTCATATTTTTAGTGTAAATCATAGTCCGTCATCCACCATGGGGTTCACTGCATTATACAGTCCCATGCCTTGTAAAAATCATCCAAGTGTACATTCACTGGCTCTCATTTTCATCACAGAATTGGGCTATCACCTCAGTCAATTTTCGGATGTTTTCATTACTCCTAAAGGAAAAATCCCATATCCCATTATACCCTTGTTTTTGTCCCTTATGATATCTTGTCCAGATAATATCTTCTTTGCCATTGCTGCAAAAATATTACAATATTACTGTTAATTAATGTCCATAAGTTACATTAGTTGTAATTTTCCTGTGTATCACCATATCCTTAACACTTTGTAAAAGAGCATTCTTATATTAACCACAATCTTCATCTACCACCAAAATCACTATGTTATATAGTCTCTACAATATTCTCTAACTTCCTTTCAACTTACATTTATGTCCACAGTCTACCTGATTCAGTCAAATCACATTTATAAATCAAGACTGTTAGTTATAATCACTTTATTTTTTTTTTAGAAAAATTTATTTACAAACACACATTCATTTCCATGAGTGAGAATTCAAATAAATGAACAACACTAAAAAGGATACTTGTTTTTAAAATTCAGTATTGTCTAAAAAACAACAGCTAACAGTCTCTGGTTACAAGTATTATTCCTTGATGCAGTATATTTAGTTTTGAGTATGCCTAATATGTTTCTAAGTATAACACTTTACTTAGCCAATCATTATATGTTACATTTAAAAGGGAACTCTGAAAATGATAGTTAAAAAAGATTTCCAAAACACATAGAAAAATGCATAAAGTATGCAATATGGGGAAATACAAAGTGGGATCTACTTGCATACACTTTTCTGTTTTTAAATTTTCTATAGTAACTATATGCTATTTCTAAATTCAAGACCTTTTCTTTTCTTTTTTTTTTAATTGATTTTGTAAAAATATTACATTAAAAAAATATATATGAGGACCCCTTCGACCCCACCACCCCCACCCCAGCACTCCCCCCCCATCACTCCACCCCCCAGCAACACTCATTCCCATCATCATGACACATCCATTGCATTTGGTAAGTACGTCTCTGGCCACCTCTGCACCTCATGGTCAATGGTCCACATCATGGCCCATATTCTCCCCCATTCCATCCAATGGGCCCTGTGAGGATTTACAATGTCCGGTGATTGCCCCTGAAGCACCATCCAGGGCAGCTCCAAGTCCCAAAGACGCCTCCACATCTCGTCTCTTCCTGCCATTCTCCATAACCATTAGCCACCATGTCCACTTTTCTCACTCCAGTGCCACCTTTTCTCTGTGGACATTGGATTGGTTGTGTCCATTGCACCTCTATGTCAAGAGGAGGCTCAGATTCCACATGGATACTGCATGCAATCCTCTCGCTTTCAGTTGTAGGCACTCTAGGCTCCATGGTGTGGTGGTTGTCCTTCTTCAACTCCATCTTAGCTGAGTGAGGTGAGTCCAATAAATCAGATTGCAGGTGCTGGAGTCTGTTGAGGCTCAGGGCCTGGCTATCACATTGTCAGTTCAGAGATTCAGATCCCCTAAATATATCTTAAACCCCAACACCAACTACAACTCCAGCACAGTAGCATGAAAGTCTTATGAACAGAGATCCCATCTGAGTCCAGATTCATCACACATAAACACCAGCTCCAAAGAAGGGCCATCTGACATGGCAGTTAACCCCATCTGCCATGACCATAGCACCCATGGGTTTCTTTAGCCCTCAAAGGAACCAATACCTGAGGGTTGTATCTACTTTATCTGTCTCTTAGACTCTGTTCAGTTGTGCATAAGGGCAATCCTTCTGACAGCCTCCAGACTCTTTTTTAGAGACTCGTAGCCATATAAACTCATTTCTCCTTTCCATTTCCCCCTTACATTAGGTCAAACAGCATTTTAAAGTCATGTTATTTTATGTAGACAGGGGCATTCTGCTGATCTGCATTAAACCTTCCATTCAAGGTCATTTTCCAGTTGCATCATCAGTTGGTAGTTGATAGTGATCCCTCGGTGCCAGGGAGGCTCATCCCCGGGTGTCATGTCCCACGCTGGGGGGAAGGCATTGCATTTACATGCTGAGTTTGGCTTCGAGACTGGCCACATTTGAGTAACATGAAGGCTGTCAGGAGGAAATTCCCAGGCACAATGCTGCTCTATGCCTTGTTCTTATTTCAGGCATATCAGCTCACAAGCATAGTCATTAGTGTCAGGGGCTCACTGTTGGACCCTCATTCCTTCCTGGTCATTGCCGCTGCACCTGGAAGACTGAAGACTGTCGCTGCTCCCCTAGGGACCATGACAGAGCACCACCGGCCAGGAACCCAGTACCCCCCCAGCTGTAGTTTTTAATTGTTGCCACTATGAGTATATCCAAACATTACCATGCACCCTGGACATATGTCCTGTATAGCTCCCTGTCAGCCATATATCACCTGTCAATAGTATCCTATACCAGTATTCCTCCATTGCCATTGTTGAACCACTCTGTGATCCAAAACTTCCTGAAAATTGAAGTCCAATATAATGTCAGGATCCCTTACTAGCAAAATGGCATATAGCGATGGGTTTAAAGGTTAGATATAGAATACGTGTTGACTTGGAAAAAATTCTACATCCTACCTTTTTCTTTTTTTTTTCCCCCTAATTATTGAACTTCTCTTAACAAGAGCCCTAGACCACAGCAATTCATATATACAATATACAGCACTCCCACACATCCACCACAAAACCTTTTCCCTTCCACAGTGATACTCTTGCACCCTATTCACATCATATTTACTTAAAGTGAAGTACAGAGTCTGAGACAATAGCTTTCAAACAAGGTGACATCTGTGCTTACATTGTGGTGCATACTTTAGGATACACAGTTTTCTAATTTTTTAGTTATCCTATGTTTTACATTATGGTTTACATTATCAGTCTGTCGACTGCTATATGTTATGGTGTAATATTACATGTTTTATATCCATCCTTGTGTACTCTTGCGAAACTCCTCTCTTACCCCCCATTTACCTTGGTTCCACACATTTAACATCGATGTTCCCATCCACCTTGGTGGCCACAGTGACAGCCAACCTCCATTTCCCGAGGAGCCACATCCAGAGATAGTTGGAATAGTGTTCACGGCCTAACTTGCTCAACTGCCCCAATGCCCTGGGAGCCACCCTTTCTCTCGAGAGACACAGTTACCTCTATTTGATGGCATTAGCCCTCCCCAGGATGTGGGTCCACCCCCATTCTCACTACTTGGGTCTCTACCCAATGGTGCCACTCACTCTGGCAAAATGAGCATTCAGACATTCCCCAGGAGCCTGTCCCGCATCGGACCATCCCCTACGAGCATTCTAAACAGGTAACCCTCTTAATTATATTTTGATACGATTTTCTCAGCATTTTACTCTCCAGCAACACCTGACACTCTCCTATGTTCGTATGCTACCACTCCCTCCCACCACTTTTGGGCAATATTACCCATCCGCCCATCCCCAGCCACCCTCAAACCCGCAAAGCCCCTCCCAAAGGCAACCCCTTGCCTCCATTTTATCTCTTCTTTGTGTTCATACTTACCACCAGCTCATCATAAATTCCACCGCTGCAGACGTCGGCTCACATCCTTCCTCCACCCCCGATTTCCTGTAAGCCTATGGTTCAGTCTCTTGCTCTCTGAGGCAGCTTGCTTATTTCATATCATTGAGGTCATGTAGTATTTGTCCTTCAATGCCTGGGTTGCTTCACTCAACATAAGGTTCTCAAGATTCATCCATGCTATCACGTGTGTTTGTAGTGTATTTGTTCTTACAGCCGAGTAGTATTCCTTTGTGTGTATATACCACATTTTATTGTTCCGCTCATCTGTTGATGGGCATTTGGGTTGATTCCAACTTTTGGCGATAGTGAACAATGCTGCTATGAACATTGCTGTTCATATATCGGTTTGTGTCCTTGTTTTCAGTTCTGCTGGGTATACACCCAGCAGTGGTATTGCTGGGTCATATGGCAAATCTATGGCTAGTTTTTTGAGAAACCGCCATACTGTCCTCCAGAATGGTTGGATCCTTCTGCCTTCCCACCAGCAGTGGATGAGTGTTCCCCTTTCTTCACATCCTCTCCAGCATTTGTATTCTTCTGTTTTTTTCATAGCTGCCAATCTTATGGGTGTAAGATGGTATCTCATTGTAGTTTTGATTTGCATTTATCTGATAGCTAGAGATTTAGAGCATTTTTTCATGTGCTTTTTAGCCATTTGTATTTCTTCTTTGGAGAAGTGTCTGTTTAAATCTTTTTCCCATTTTTTAAATGGGTTATCTTTTTATTTTCAAGATATAGGAGTTCTTTATATATGCAAGTTATAAGTTTCTTATCAGATATATGGTTGCCAAATATTTTCCCCCACTGTGTGGGCTCCCTTTTTACTTTCTTGACAAACTCCTTTGAGGTGCAGAAGGCTTTAATTTTGAGGAAGTCCCATTTATCTATTAGTTCTTTTGCTGATCGTGCTTTTGGTGTGATATTCATGAATCCATTTCCTATTACAAGGTCCTGTAGATGTTTCCCTATACTGCTTTCTAAGGTTTTTATGGTCTTGGCTCTTATATTTAGGTCTTTGGACCATCTTGACTTGATCTTTGTATAAGGTGTGAGATGGTAATCCTCTTTCATTCTTCTACATATGGCTATCCAGTTCTACAGGCACCATTTGTTGAATAGGCCATTCTCTCCCAGTTGAGAGGGTTTGGTGGCTTTATCGAATATTATGTGGCTATATATGTGAGGTTCTATATCCGAGCTTTCAATTCGATTCCATTGGTCTGTGTGTCTCTCCTTATGCCAATACCATGCTGTTTTCACCACCGTAGCTTTGTAGTATGGTTTGAAGTCAGGTAGTGTGATTCCTCCAATTTCGTTTTTCTTTTTCAGTATGTCTTTGGCTATTCGGGGTCTCTTTCCTTTCCAATAAATTTCATAGTTAGTTTTTCTAGTTCCTTAAAGAAGGCTGTGTTGATTTTTATTGGGATTGCATTGAATGTGTAGATCAGTTTTGGTAGGATAGACATCTTAATAATATTCAGTCTTCCTATCCATGAACAAGGAATATTCTTCCATTTATTTAGGTCTTCTTTGATTTCCTTGAACAGTCTTGTATAGTTCTCGGTGTAGAAGTTTTTTACCTTTTTAGTTAAATTTATTCCTAAGTATTTGATTTTTTTATTTTCTATTGTGAATGGTATTTGTTTCTTGATTTCCTCCTGATCTTGCTCATTATTGGTGTACAGAAATGCTGCTGATTTTTGCGCATTGATCTTATAACCTCCGACTTAACTAAACTCATTTATGAGTTCTAGAATCTTCGTTGTAGATCTCTCAGGGTTTTCTATGTATAGGATCATGTCATCTGCAAATAATGAAATTTTGAATTATTCCTTTCCAATTTGAATGCCTTTTATATCTGGTTCTTGCCTCAGTGCTCGAGCAAGTACTTCTAAGACAATGTTAAATGGGAGTGGAGACAATGGGCATCCTTGTCTTGTTCCTGAGTTTAAAGGGAAGAATTCTCGGATTTCTCCATTGTAAACAAAGTTGGCTTTAGGTTTTTCGTATATACTCTATATCATGTTCAAAAAATTTCCTTGTATTCCAATCTTTTGGAGTGTTTTTATCAAGAAAGGGTGCTGTATTTTGTCAAATGCTTTTCTGCATCTACAATCATGTGATTTTTTTCCTTCAATCTGTTTATATGGTGTATTACATTGATTGATTTTCTTCTGTTGAACCATCCTTGCATACCTGGGATGAAACCCACTTGGTCATGGTGTATAATTCGTTTAATGTGTTGTTGAATAAGATTAGCAAGTATTTTGTTAAGTATTTTTGTGTCTAGGTTCATTAGAGAAATTGGACTGTAATTTTCCTTTCTTGTGGTGTCTTTGTTTGGCTTTGGTACTAGGGTAATGTTGGCATCATAGAAGGAGTTCGGCAATGTTCTTTCTGTTTTGATTTTTTGGAATAGTTTCAGCAGGATTGGTGTTAGTTCTTTCCGGAATGTTTTGTAGAATTCACCTGTGAAGCCTTCTGGCCCTGGGCTCTTCTTAGTTGGGAGATTTTTAATAACTGATAATATCTCTCTGCTTGTGATTGGTTTGTTAAGATCATCAATTTCTTCTTTTGTTAAATTGGGCTGCTTATGTGTTTCTAGGAATTTGTCCATTTCCTCTAAATTGTCATTTTTGTTGGAATATAGTTTTTCAAAGTATCCTCTTATGATAGTCTTTATTTCTGTGGGGTCAGTGGTGATATCGCCTTTCTCATTTCTTATTTTGTGTATTTGCATCTTCTCTCTTTTTTTCTTTGTTAGTCTCACTAAAGGTTTGTCAATTTTGTTGATCTTCTCAAAAAACTAGCTCTTTGTCTTGTTTATCTTTTCAAGTGCTTTCTTATTTTCTTTTTTTTTTTTATTTTTTTATTTTTTATTGACTTTGTAATAATATTACATTAAAAATATATATGTGAGGTCCCATTCAACCCCACCCCCCCACCCCCCCTCTCCGCCCCCCCAACAACACTCGTTCCCATCATCATGACACATCCATTGGATTTGGTAAGTACATCTTTGGGCACCTCTGCACCTCATATACATTGGTTCACATCATGGCCCATACTCTCCTCTATTCCATCATGTAGGCCCTGTGAGGATTTACAATGTCCAGTGATTACCTCTGAAGCACCATCCAGGGCAGCTCCATGTCCCGAAGACGCCACCACCTCTCATCTCTTCCTGCCTTTCCCCATACCCTTTGTCCATTATGTCCACTTTTCCCAATCCAATGCCACCTCTTCTATGTGGACACTGGATTGGTTGTGTCCATTGCACCTTTATGTCAAGAGGAGGCTCAGATTCCACCTGGATGCTGGATGCAATCCTCCCATTTTCAGTTGTAATCACTCTAGGCTCCATGGTGTGGTGGTTGTCCTTCTTCACCTCCATCTTAGCTGAGTGTGGTAAGTCCAATAAATCAGATTGTAGGTGCTGGAGTCTGTTGAGGCTCAGGATCTGGCTATCACATTGTCAGTCCAGAGATTCAAATCCCCTAAATATATCTTAAACGCCAACATTAACTGCACCTCCAGCATATTGGCATGAAAGTCTTATGAAGGGAGATCCCATCTGAGTCCAGATTCATCACACATAAACACCATTTCCAAATAGGGGCCATCTGCCCTGGTAGTAAACCCCATCGGCCATGACCATAACTCCCGTGGGTCTCTTTAGCCCTCAAAGGAACCAATATCTGGGGGTGGTATCTGCTTTATCTGTCTCTCTGACTCTGCTCAGTTGTGCATGAGGGCAAACCTTCTGCCAGCCTCCAGACTCTTTTTTAGAAACTCGTAGCCATATAAACTCATTTCTCCTTTCCATTTCCCCCTTACTTTAGGTCAAACAGCATTTTAAAGTCATGGTATTTTATGTAGACATGGATATTCTGCTGATCCGCATTGAACCTTCCGTATAAGGTCATTTTCCAGTTGCATCATCAGTTGGTAGTTGATAGTGGTCCCTCGTTGCCAGGGAGGCTCATCCCCGGGTGTCATGTCCCACGCTGGGGGGAAGGCATTGCATTTACATGCTGAGTTTGGCTTCGAGACTGGCCACATTTGAGTAACATGAAGGCTGACAGAAGGAAATTCCCAGACACAAAGTTGCTCTAGGCCTTGTTATTATTTTGGGTTTATCAGCTCACAAGCATAGTCATTAGTATCAGGGGCTCACTGTTGAACCCTCACTCCCTCCCGGTCCCCACCACTGTACCTGGGAGACTGTCGCTGCTCCCCTAGGGACCACAACAGAGCACCACTGGCCAGGAACCCAGTACCCCCCCTACTGTGGTTTTTAATTGTTGCCACTATGAGTATATCCAAACATTACCATGCACCCTGGACATATGTTCTGTACAGCTCCCTGTCAATCATATATCACCTGTCATTGGTATCCCATACCAGTATCCCTCCATTGCCATTGTTGAAACACTCTGTGATCCAGAACTCCCCGAAATTTGAAACCCAATATAATGTCATGGTCCCTTACTAGGGAATGGCATATAGCGATGAGTTTAAAGGATAGATAAAGAACTTGGATAAAGTTAGATAAAGAACTTAGATAAAGAATGTTGACTTGAAAAAATTCCACATCCTATTTTTTTCTTTCCCCCCCCCCCCCTAATTATTCAGCTTTTCTTCACAGGAGTCCTAGACCACAGCAATGTATATATATAATATACAGCACTCCCACACATCCACCAGAAAACCTTTTCCCTTCCACAGTGATACTCTTACGCCCTATTCATATCATATTTACTTAAAGTGATGTACAGAGTCTGAGACATTAGCTTTCTAACAAGGTGACATCTGTGTTTACATTATGGTGCATACTTTAGGATACACAGTTCTTTACATTTTTAGTTATCCTATGTTTTACATTATGGTTTACATTATCAGTCTGTCATCTCCTATATGTTATGGTGTAATATTACATGTTTTATATCCATCCTTGTGTACTCTCAAGAAACTCCTCTCTTACCCCCCATTTACTTTGGTTCCACACATTTAACGTCCATTTTCCCTTCCACCTTGGTGCCCTCAGTGATAGCCAACCTCCGTTTCCTGAGGAGCCACTTCCAGAGATAGATGGAATAGTGTTCAGGGCCTAACTTGCTCAACTGCCCCAATGCCCTGGGAGCCACCCTTTCTCTCGAGGGATACAGTTCCCTCTATTGGATGGCATTAGTCCTCCCCAGGATGTGGGTCCACCCGCACTCTCGCTACTTGGGTTTCTACCCCATGGTGTCACCCACTCTGGCAGAATGAGCATTTAGACATTCCCCAGGAGCCCGTCCTGCATCAGACTCTCCCCTCCGAGCATTCTAAACAGGTAACCCTCTTTATTATATTTTGATATGATTTTCTCGGCATTTTACTCTCCACCAACACCTGACCCTCTCCTGGTTCGTATGCTACCCCTCCCTCCCCCCACTTTTGGGCAACGTTACCCACCCGTCCCTCCCCAGCCACCCTCAAACCCGCAAAGCCCCAAGCAAAGGCAACCCCTTGCCCCCCTTTTATCTCTTCTTTGTGTTCATACTTACCACCATCTCGTCTTAAATTCCACCCCTGCAGACATCGGCTCATATCCTTCCTCCACCCTCCGATTTCCTGCAAGCCTATCGTTCAGTCTCTTGCTATCTAGGGCAGCTTGTTTATTTCATATCATTGAGGTCATGTAGTATTTGTCCTTCAATGTCTGGGTTGCTTCACTCAACATAAGGTTCTCAAGATTCATCCATGTTATCACATGTGTTTGTAGTGTGTTTATTCTTACAGCCGAGTAGTATTCCATTGTGTGTATATACCACATTTTATTGATCCACTCGTCTGTTGATGGGCATTTTGGTTGATTCCAACTTTTGGCAATAGTGAACAATGCTGCTATGAACATTGGTGTACATATATTGGTTTGTGTTTTTGTTTTCAGTTCTGCTGGGTATATTCCCAGCAGTGGTATTGTTGGGTCATATGGCAAATCTATGGCTAGTTTTTTGAGAAACCGCCATACTGTTCTCCAGAATGGTTGGATCCTTCTGCATTCCCACCAACAGTGGATGAGTGTTCCCCTTCCTTCACATCCTCTCCAGCACTTGTATTCTTCTGTTTTTTTCATAGCTGCCAATCTTATGGGTGTAAGATGGTATCTCATTGTGGTTTTGATTTGCATTTCCCTGATAGCTAGAGATTTGGAACATTTTTTCATGTGCCTTCTTGCCTTTTGTATTTCTTCTTCGGAGAAGTGTCTGTTTAAGTCTTTTTCCCATTTTTTAAATGGATTGTTTATCTTTTTATTTTCAAGATGTAGGAGTTCTTTATATATGCAAGTTATAAGATTCTTATCAGATATATGATTGCCAAATATTTTCTCCCACTGTGTGGGCTCCCTTTTTACTTTCTTGACAAACTCCTTTGAGGTGCAGAAGGCTTTAATTTTGAGGAAGTCCCATTTATCTATTAGTTCTTTTGCTGCTCGTGCTTTTGGTGAGATATTCATAAATCCATTACCTATTACAAGGTCCTGTAGATGTTTCCCTACACTGCTTTCTAAGGTTTTTATGGTCTTGGCTCTTATATTTAGGTCTTTGATCCATCTTGAGTTGATCTTTGTATAAGGTGTGAGATGGTAATCCTCTTTCATTCTTCTACATATGGCTATCCAGTTCTCCAGACACCATTTGTTGAATAGGCCACTCTCTCCCAGTTGAGAGGGTTTGGTGGCTTTATCGAATATTATGTGGTTGTATATGTGAGGTTCTATATCAGAGCTTTCAATTCGATTCCATTGGTCTATATGTCTCTCCTTATGCCAATACCATGCTGTTTTCACCACCGTAGCTTTATAGTATGTTTTGAAGTCAGGTAGTGTGATTCCTCCAATTTCGTTTTTCTTTTTCAGTATGTCTTTGGCTATTCGGGGTCTCTTTCCTTTCCAAATAAATTTCATAGTTAGTTTTTCTAGTTCCTTAAAGAAGGCTGTGTTGATTTTTATCGGGATTGCATTGAATGTGTAGATCAATTTTGGTAGGATAGACATCTTAATAATGTTCAGTCTTCCTATCCATGAACAAGGAATAGTCTTCCATTTATTTAGGTCTTCTTTGATTTCCTTGAACAATCTTGTATAGTTCTCAGTGTATAAGTTCTTTACCTCTTTAGTTAAATTTATTCCTAAGAATTTGATTTTTTTATTTACTATTGTGAATGGTATTTGTTTCTTGATTTCCTCCTGATCTTGCTCATTATTGGTGTACAGAAATGCTACTGATTTTTGCGCATTGATCTTATAACCTGCGACTTTACTAAACTCATTTATGAGTTCTAGAATCTTCGTTGTAGATCTCTCAGGGTTTTCTATGTATAGGATCATGTCATCTGCAAATAATGAAATTTTGACTTCTTCCTTTCCAATTTGAATGCCTTTTATTTCTGGTTCTTGCCTCAGTGCTCGAGCAAGTACTTCTAAGACAATGTTAAATAGGAGCGGCGACAGTGGGCATCCTTGTCTTGTTCCTGAGTTTAGAGGGAAGGAGTCTAGGATTTCTCCATTGTAAACAATATTGGCTTTAGGTTTTTCATATATACTCTTTATCATGTTCAAAAAATTTCCTTGTATTCCAATCATTTGGAGTGTTTTTATCAAGAAAGGGTGCTGTATTTTGTCAAATGTTTTTTCTGCATCAATAGATATAATCATGTGATTTTTTTCCTTCAATCTGTTTATATGGTGTATTACGTTGATTGATTTTCTTATGTTGAACCATCCTTGCATACCTGGGATGAATCCCACTTGGTCATGGTGTATAATTCGTTTAATGTGTTGTTGAATACGATTAGCAAGTATTTTGTTAAGTATTTTTGCGTCTAGGTTCATTAGAGAAATTGGTCTGTAATTTTCCTTTCTTGTGATGTCTTTGTTTGGCTTTGGTACTAAGGTAATGTTGGCATCATAGAAGGAGTTGGGTAATGTTCTTTCCGTTTCGATGGTTTGGAATAGTTTCAGCAGGATTGGTGTCAGTTCTTTCCGGAATGTTTTATAGAATTCACCTGTGAAGCCATCTGGCCCTGGGCTCTTCTTAGTTGGGAGATTTTTAATAACTGATTCTATCTCTCTGCTTGTGATTGGTTTGTTAAGATCATCAATTTCTTCTTTTGTCAATATGGGCTGTTTATGTGTTTCTAGGAATTTGTCCATTTCCTCTAGATTGTCATTTTTGTTGGAATATAGTTTTTCAAAATATCCTCTTATGATAGTCTTTATTTCTGTGGGGTCAGTGGTGATATCGCCTTTCTCATTTCTTATTTTGTGTATTTGCATCTTCTCTCTTTTTTTCTTTGTTAGTGTTGCTAAAGGTTTGTCAATTTTGTTAATCTTCTCAAAAAACCAGCTCTTGGTCTTGTTTATCTGTTCAAGTGCTTTCTTATTTTCTATTTCATTTAGTTCTGCTCTTATCTTTGTTATTTCCTTCCTTCTTCTTCCTGTTGGGTTACTTTGTTGTTGTTTTTCTAATTCCTTCAAATGTGCAGTTAGTTCTTCAATTTTTGCTCTTTCTTCTTTTTTGATATATGAATTTATGGCTATAAACTTCCCTCTCAGTACTGCTTTTGCTGCATCCCATAAATTTTGGTATGTTGTGTTATCATTATCATTTGTTTCAAGGTAGTCATTGATTTCTTTTGAGATTTCCTCTTTGACCCACTGTTTTTCTAAGAGTGTGCTGTTTAATTTCCAAATCGTGGTGTGAAATCTGGGCTTCTTTCCCTTGCAAATCTCCAGCTTGACTCCACTGTGGTCAGAGATAATGTTTTGTATGATTTCAATCTTTCTGAATTCGTTCAGCCTTTCTTTGTGGCCTAGCATATGATCTATCTTGGAGAATGATCCATGTGCGCTTGAGAAAAATGTATATCCTGCTGTGTTTGGGTGTAGCGATCTATATATGTCTATTAGATCGAGCTCCTCTAATATACTATTCAGATGTTTTGTTTCTTTGGTGATTCTCTTTTGAGATGTTCTGTCGAGAGTTGATAGTGGTGTATTAAAATCCCCCACTATAATTGTAGATGTATCTATTCTTTCACTTAGTTTTTCCAGTGTTTGCCTGACGTATTTAGAGGCACCCTTGTTAGGGGCATAGATATTTATGATTGTTCGATCTTCTTGACAGATTTTCCCTTTGACTAAAATGTAGTATCCTTCTTTGTCTCTCACAATTGTTTCACATTTAAAGTCTATTTTTTCTGATATTAATATAGCTACTCCTGCCTTTTTTTGGTTATTGTTAGCTTGTATGATTGTTTTCCAGCCTTTCACTTTCAATCTCCATGCGTCTCTGATTCTAAGATGTGTCTCTTGTAGACAGCATATGGATGGGTCATATTTCCTTATCCAGTGTCCCAGTCTGAATCTTTTGATAGGTGAGTTTAATCCATTGACATTCAGTGTTATTACTATCAAGGAATTATTTGTGTTAGCCATATTTTGATTGGATTTGTGTTTGTCATATTTTGTTTGTATATTTTTTTTTGTCTTTTTTGTTGTTGTTGTTGGTCTTATACTCTCCTCCAACTTTGCCTTTCCTGTTTTTTCCTTTCTTCCTGCAGAACTCCCTTTAGAATTTCTTGAAGGGGAGGTTTCTTGTTGGTATACTCTTTCAGTTTCTGTTTGTCTGCGAATATTTTGAACTCTCCATCATGTTTGAATGCTAGTTTAGCTGGATAGAGTATTCTTGGTTGGAAATTTTTTTCCTTTAGTACCTTGACTATATCATACCACTGTCTTCTTGCCTCCATGGTTTCAGAAGAGAAATCAGCACTTAATCTAATTGAGCTTCCCTTGTATGTGATGGTTTTCTTTTCTCTTGCTGCTTTTAGGATTTTCTCTTTGTCTTGAGCATTGGATAATTTGACAAGTATATGTCTTGGGGTGGGCCTGTTGGGGTTTATGACTTGTGGAGTGCGCTGTGCTTCTTGGATATGTACATCTGTCTCTTTCAGTAGATTTGGGAAGTTTTCAGCCATTATTTCCTGCAACACTCTTTCTGACCCCTTTCCCTTCTCTTCACCTTCTGGAATGCCTATAATACGTATGTTTGAGCGTTTTGCATTGTCATTCAGGTCCCTAAATCCTAATTGGATTTTTTCTATCTTCTTATTGACCCCTTCTACTATCTGTTTGATTTCTGATGTACTGTCTTCCACATCACTAATTCTCTGCTCTGTCTCTTCTAGTCTGCTGATATTTGCTGCAAGTGTATTTTTGATTTCTTGAACTGTGGTGTTCATTCCCATCATATCTGTTATGTTTTTGCGTATGTCTGCAATTTCCCCTCCAAGTGATGTCTTCATGTTGTTAACCTCTTTCATTACTGCATCAAATTTGTCGGTGATAAATGTTCTGAGATCTTTCATTGCTTGTGCCAAGTTTTGCTCCCCTTCGTGATTATTGGTTTGTTGATTGGATTCAGCCATGTTTTCCTGATTATTGGTTTGGTTCGTAGATTTTTGTTGCTTTCTGGTCATCTCTTTATTTTGACGAATTTAATCAGTTCCTTAGCTTCTTTGTCTGCTCTTGGAGGTTAATTAGTTGTTATTTTTCACAGGTGTTATATCTTCTCTTTGTCACTTTTTTCTTCTTATTCTAGTTACTTGTTGTTGGTTAAGTTCACTTTAGAGGAAAGTATTAGTGTTGGGGAAAGGCAATTGTGTAAGCAAGGGAAAAGTGTAAAGTTGTATTGGTGATGTATGTTAATAAAGCAGGAATATGAGATCTGGAAGGATGGAGGTTAGATTCATGTAGATTGTATAGAGTTATAGCTGTAGGTAGAGTACCTTTTATGAAGTTGATGACTGAATTTGGGAGGAATATGGTATGAACTACACAGCTATTGTTTTCATGAGAGAGGGAAAAAGAAAAGAAAGGTAATAGTTTCAAGAGTGGATAATAGACAGAAAACAGAACAAAGGTATTAGAAATTAAGAGTTAGACACTTTGTGGATCAAAGAACGGGAGGTGGGGGGTGGAATATAGGAGAGACAGTAGATGATAGTGGATATCAAGATGCAGGGGAAGGGGGATAGTGTAGGTAGCCTAAATCAGTTCACACAGAAATGAGGCAGTGGAGGATGGGAAAACCCAGCAAATGTGAGGTGTTCCCTGTAGCACCTATTGTATACTTGAATTAAAGTAAAAATAAGTGGAAGATGAGGGACAAGAGGGAAAGAGAAAACCGAAAAAAGAAAAAAAAAAAAAACAAAATAATTATAATAAAGAAAAAAGAAAGGCAAGAAGAAAGGAAGAAAGAAAAAGAGGATGGGCAAACGGTGGGGAACGGATAGGGAGAAGAGAGATACAGGTACACACGTGTCACAATTGCAACACTATCTAAAACAACAACTTCCCCCTGCTTTGCCCTAAAAACCCCCCGTCTGTCTGCCCAAATGGGTCTGCAAGCACCTCCCTTCCCACAAACCCCCAATAGGCCGCCCAGGGCCCACGAACTCCCCAGTACTGCAGATGCTCAAAAAAAAACAAACAAACAAACAAACAAACAAACAAAAAAAAAAAAACAGAAACCCCTCTGCAGGCCCAGCTCCGCCCGCCGCAGAGGCTTGGACCGGCTCTGCCCGGCTCCTCACGCCGCCTTGGCCTGGCCTGGCTCCGCCCAGCTCTGCTCGCTACAGCGGCCCAGCCGGCTCCGGCGTCCACCTCCCGCCACCGCGGCCTGGACCGGCCCTGCCCGGCTCCGTACCCGCCGCGGCCTGATCCGGCCCCGCCCGGCTCCAAACGCTACCGCGGCCCGCAGCCGGGGCCTGAACCGGCCCCGCCCGGCTCCAAAAGCTACCGCGGCCCGCAGCCGGGGCCTGCACCGGCCCCGCCCGGCTCCAAGCGCTACCGCGGCCCGCAGCCGGGGCCTGCACCGGCCCCGCCCGGCTCCAAGCGCTACCGCGGCCCGCAGCCGGGGCCTGCACCGGCCCCGCCCGGCTCCAAGCGCTACCGCGGCCCGCAGCCGGGGCCTGCACCGGCCCCGCCCAGCTCCAAATGCTACCGCGGCCCGGCTCGGCCTGGCTCGGCCCCGCCCGGCCCCGCTCACCGCCGGCGCAGCGCGGCCCGGCCTGGCTCAGCCCCACCGAGCGGGGCTAGATGCCTCGTCTCCGCCTACCCAAGAAGGGAATCCTCTACAGGTAGCTGGGATCTCCGTGTATATTTCACAGACGAATCCTCTCTGTTACCTTCCCTCCAAATCGACGTCCAGACACCTCCGGACCAGCAAAAATCCCGAAACAATCCGGTCCCAAAGAGTCTCCAACACCGCCCAGCCGATTCCCCGCAGAAGACTCTAACAGGGATGTTCACTCAGCCGCCATCTTGCCCCCTCTCCCTTATTTTCTATTTCATTTAGTTCTGCTCTTATCTTTGTTATTTCCTTCCTTCTTCTTCCTGTTGGGTTACTTTGTTGTTGTTTTTCTAATTCCTTCAAATGTGCATTTAGTTCTTCAATTTTCCCTCTTTCTTCTTTTTTGATATGTGAAATTATGGCTATAAATTTCCCTCTCAGTACTGCTTTTGCTGCAGCCCATAAATTTTGGTATGTTGTGTTATCATTATCATTTGATTCAAGGTAGTCATTGATTTCTTTTGAGATTTCCTCTTTGACCCACTGTTTTTCTAAGAGTGTGCTGTTTAATTTCCAAATCGTGGTGTGAAACCTGGGCTTCTGTCCCTTGCAAATTTCCAGCTTGACTGCACTGTGGTCAGAGATATTGTTTTGTATGATTTCAATCTTTCTGAATTCATTCAGCCTTTCTTTGTGGCCTAGCATATGGTCTATCTTGGAGAATGATCCATGTGCACTTGAGAAAAATGTATATCCTGCTGTGTTTGGGTGTAATGATCTATATATGTCTATTAGATCCAGCTCCTCTAATATACTGTTCAAATGTTTTGTTTCTTTGGTGATTCTCTTTTGAGATGTTCTGTCCAGAGTTGATAGTGGTGTGTTAAAATCCCCCACTATAATTGTAGATGCATCTTTTGTTTCACTTAGTTTTTCCAGTGTTTGTCTCACGTATTTAGAGGCGCCCTTGTTAGAAGCATAAATATTTATGATTGTTCGATCTTCTTGACAGATTTTCCCTTTCACTAAAATGTAGTATCCTTCTTTGTCTCTCACAATTGTTTCACATTTAAAGTCTATTTTGTCTGATATTAATATAGCTACTCCCACCTTTCTTTCGTTATTGTTTGCTTGTATGATTGTTTTCCAGCCATTCACTCTCAATCTCCATGCATCTCTGGGTCTAAGATGTGTCTCTTGTAGACAGCATACGGATGGGTCATCTTTCCTTATCCAATGTTCCAGTCTAAATCTTTTGATAGGTGAGTTTAATCCATTGACATTCAGTGTTATTACTTTCAAGGAATTATTTGTTTTAGCCATATTTTGATTGGATTTGGGTTTGTCATATTTTGTTTGTATTTTTTTTTCCCTTCTCTTTTTGTCTTTTTTGTTGTTGTTGTTGCTCTTATACTCTCCTCCAACTTTGCCTGTCCTGTTTTTTCCTGTCTTCCTGCAGAACTCCCTTTAGAATTTCTTGAAGGGGAGGTTTCTTGTTGGTATACTCTTTCAGTTTCTCTTTGTCTGCGAATATTTTGAACTCTCCATCATTTTTGAATGCTAGTTTAGCTGGATAGAGTATTCTTGGTTGGAAATTTTTTTCCTTTAGTACCTTGACTATATCATACCACTGCCTTCTTGCCTAAATGGTTTCAGATGAGAAATCAGCACTTAATCTAATTGAGCTTCCCTTGTATGTGATGGTTTTCTTTTCTCTTGCTGCTTTTAGGATTTTCTCTTTGTCTTGAGCATTGGATAATTTGACAAGTATAAGTCTTGGGGTGAGCTATTGGGGTTTATGACTAGTGGAGTGTGCTGTGCTTCTTGGATATGTACATCTGTCTCTTTCAGTAGATTTGGGAAGTTTTCAGCCATTATTTCCTGCACACTCCTTCTGACCCCTTTCCCTTCTCTTCTCCTTCTGAAATGCCTATAATACATATGTTTGAGTGTTTTGCATTGTCATTCAGGTCCCTAAGTCCTAGCTGGATTTTTTCTATCTTTTTATCGACCCCATCTACTATCTGTTTGATTTCCGATGTACTGTCTTCCACATCACTAATTCTCTGCTCTGCCTCTTCTAGTCTGCTGATATTTGCTGCAAGTGTATTTTTGATTTCTTGAACTGTGGTGTTCATTCCCATCATATCTGTTATGTTTTTGCGTATGTCTGCAATTTCCCTTCCAAGTGATGTCTTCATGTTGTTAACCTCTTTCATTACTTCATCAAATTTGTCGGTGATAAATGTTCTGAGATCTTTCATTGCTTGTGCAAAGTTCTGCTCCCCTTCCTGATTTTTGGTTTGTTGATTGGATTCAGCCATGTTTTCCTGATTACTGGTTTGGTTTGTAGATTTTTGTTGCTTTCTGGTCATTATTTAATCTTGATGGATTTAATCAGTTCCTTAGCTTCTTTGTCTACTCTTGGAGATTAATTAGCTGTTGTTTTTGTGTAAGTGTTATATCTTCTCTTTGTCACTTTGTTCTTCTTATTCTAATTTCTTGTTGTTGGTTAAGTTCACTTTAAAGGAAAGTATTAGTGCCGGGAAAGGCAATTGTGTAAGCAAGGGAAAAGTGTAAAGTAGTATTGGTGATATATGTTAACAAAGCAAGAATATGAGATCTGGGAGGATGGAGGTTAGATTCATGTAAATTGTGTAGAGTTATAGCAGTAGGTAGAGTACCTATTATGAGGAAGATGAGTGAATATGGGAGGAATATGATATGAGCTAAGAAGCTATTGTTTTCGTGAGAGAGGGAGAAAGAAAAGAAAGGTAATAGTTTCAGGAGTGGATAACAGACAGAAAACAAAACAAAGGTATTAGAAATTAAGACTTAGACACTTCGTGGATCAAAGAAAGGGAGGTGGGAGGTGGAATATAGGAGAGACAGTAGATGATGGCGGATATCAAGATGTAGGGGAAAGAGGATAGTGTAGGTAGCCTAAATCAGTTCACACAGAAATGAGGCAGTGGAAGATGAGAAAACCCCAGCAAATGTGAGGTGTTTCCTGCTGCACCTATTGTATAATTGAGTTAAAATAAAATAAGTAGAAGATGAGGGACACGAGGGAGAGAGAAAACAGAAAAGGAAAAAAAATAAAAAAATAAAAAAAGGGGGGGAAGAGAAGAAAGGAAGAAAGGAAAAGGGGGTGGGCAAAGGGTGGTGAACAGGTAGGGGAAAGAAAAAAAAACAGATACACACGAACCACAATTAAAACACCAACTACACAACAACAACCACAAAAAAAAACCCTAAATAACTGAATAAAAAAAAGACTTTGGGGGATACGCTGTGAGAAAAGACTAGGGGATAATGCAACGTTAGCAATCAGGACATTAAAAAAAGTAAAAAATAAGACAAAATGAAAATAAAAACAAAACAAAATGAAACGATAAAGAAAAAATGCCAACGTTGAAGGCTAGGGCATTCAAGGACCTCAGATGGACCTCAGGGCGTGATGGATTCAGGGGTGGAAATTCTGAGGTTTTAAAGACTCAAGAGGTGTGATTCTCTGGGGTGTGGGCCACCAGAGTTTAGGGGATTCAGACCTGGCAACCTCCAATCTGGTCAACAGGAAGCCTAGGAGCCCCGCAGTGTAACACAGTCCTCAGGGATCCCCACAGCTGGGTGCCAGCCCTATGGGGGAAGTCAGATCCGCAAACTCTATATTACGTCTGAACCCTGCCATTCCCTTACTTAGTAGGGCTCATTAATGTGGGTATATTGTCACTTCAGCTTTTGGACAGCTCCCCCCCTGTGCTTCCACAACACTGCCACTTGAGGGCACCTTTACACTGCAGCCACTTTACTGGCACAGATCCGAAGCCCAGCCCATGACGCCAAAAACAGATTCCAAAACCGGAATTCCCAAGCTTCGCAAAATATTCCCTAATCGGCTTCCAGACATGCCCCCCTCCCTCACCACACCCTGAAACAACTTCCCAATTACGTCCCTTTATTGCCTACAGCCTAATTAGGTTGCAGATCAGCAGCCGGGCTTGTGGGGGTGGGGCTTCAGGCGGAAGCGCTATTATTTGTGTCCGCAATCAAAAATTTCCTCCGCTTCACAACAAAACACCATCTATCTCCCCAAATCAATCTGCAAAGGTGACCCGTCGCATCAACCCGCCAACAGCCCACCCAGGACTCGCGAACTCCCCAGCACCGCAGAGCCACCAAAAAGCTGAGCCACTGCACGGCACCGCGGCTCCACCCACCCCCAAGAGGGAGAAACCCGTGTGTGGGTCTCACCTCTGGGCAATAGAACCCAAATTATATCTTATGGACCAATCCTCTCTGTTACCTTTCCACCAAATCGATGTCCAGACACTTCCTGCCCTGCAAAAATCCCAAAAAAGCCCCGCCTCAGAGAACCTCCAGCCGCGCCCAGCCGTCTCTTCCCAGGAGAGACCGCAAGGCAAGTTCACTCAGTGACCATCTTGCTTCTTCCTGTGGACTTTTTTAGACATAGGATCATATCATCAGCATATTGCAAAAGTTTTCCTTCTTCCTTTTGTATTTAAGTGTCTTTTATTTCATTTTCTTGCATAATTGCTCTAGATAGAACTTCTAGCAAAATATTGAATAAGAGTGGACATCTTTGTCTTTTTCCAATCTCAGCAGAAAAGCTTTCAGTCTTTCACCACTGAGTACACTGTTTGCTGTGGGTTTTTCATATATATATTTTACCATGTTGGGAAAGTTTTCTTCTATTCTTATCTTTTGTTTTTATCAAGAAATGATGCTGTAGTTAGTCAAAAGTTTTCTGCATCAGTCGAGAGAACCTTGTGATTTTTCTTCTTCAATGTATTAATGTGATTTCTTACACTAATTATACTAATTAGTTTTCTTGTATTGAACTACCCTTGAATGCCCACTTGAAATTGGTGTATAATTCTTTCAACATACTTTTGGATTCAGTTTGCAAGTATTTTCTTGAGGATTTTAGTCAACTCTATTCATTTGAAAAATTGGCCTATAATTTTCTTTATTCTAATATCTTTACCTGGTTTTGGTAATAGGGTAATGCTTTCTTCATAGAATAAGTTTGGTAGTATTCCTTCCTGCTCAAATTTTTGGAAAAGCTTGAGCAAGATTGGTATTAGATCATCTTAGAATGATTGGTAGAATTCACCTATGATCCCATCAAGTCCTGAGATTTTCATTTTTGGAGGTTTTGATGACTGTATCAATCACTGTACTTGTGATTGTTGAGGTCTTCTATTCTAGGGTCAGAGTAGGTTGTTCATATGTTTCTAAGAATTTGCCTGTTTCATCTATGTCATTTAGACTTTTGGCATACAGTTGTTCATAGTATCCTCTTATGAGCTCTTTATTTCTGCAAGGTCAGTGGTAATGCCCTACCCCTTCAATTCTGATTATATTTATTTGCACTTTCTCTCTTTTTTTTCTTTGTCAGTCTAGTAAGGGTTTTTCAATTTTGTTTGATCTCAAAGGACAGACTTTTGGTTTTGCTTATCCTCTCTTTTGTTCTCAATTTCATTTACTTCTACTCTGAAATTTATCATTTCTTTCCTTCAGCTTGATTTGGAATTAGTTTGCTCTGCTTTTTCTAATTCCTCTGGATGTTCAGCTACATCTTCAATGTTAGCTCCTTCTTCTTTTTTTAATGTAATTGTTAATGGCTAAAATTTTCCTTCTCAGCAAAGCCTTTGCTATATCCCATAGGTTTTAATATATTGTGTTCTCATTTTCATCCATCTCAAGATATTTACTGATTTTTCCTGCAATTTCTTCTTTGACCCACTGATTTTTTAAAGTATGTTGTTTAATCTCCACGTATGTTAATTTTTTTTCATTTTCCCATCAGTTATTGATCTCATTTCATTCCATTATGATCAGAAAAAGTGCTTTGTATAATTTCACTCTTTTAAAATTTACTGAGACCTGTCTTGTGACCCAACATATGGTCTAACCTCGAGAAGGATCCATGAGCACTTGAAAATAATGTATATCCAGCTGTTTGGGGGTGAAATGCTCTATTAATATCTAATAGGTTTGGTTCATTTATCCTATTTTTCAAGCTCTCTGTCTCCTTATTTATCCTCTGTCCAGATGTTCTATCCAATGCTGAGAGTACAGTGTTGAAGAGCCCAGATATTATTGGAGCTATGTCTACTTCTCCCTTCAGTTTTGACGATGTATGCTCATGTACCTTGGGGCACCCAGGTTAAGTGCCTAACTATGTACTACAATTATTTCTTCTTGGTGAACTGTCCCTTTTAATAATATACAATTATTTTCTTCATCTCTTATAAGTTTTGCATTTAAAATCTATTTTGTCCAATGTTAGTATCACTATTCCAGATCTTTTTTAGTTATTAGTTGCATGGAATATCTTTTTCCACCTTTACACTTTCAACTTGATTGTGTCTTTACATCTGATGTGATTTTCTTGTGAACAGCATGTAGATGGCTCATATGTTTTTATCCATTCTATTAGTCTTTGTCTTTTGATTGAGGAGTTCAATTAATGTTCAATGTTATTACTGTAAAGGCATTACTTAAGTCACACATATTATCCCTTGACTTTCCATTGTCATATCTTACTATTTTCTGGCTTTTTAAATTTCAAGTTACCATTACTTATAATCTTCATTTTTACTTTCTCCTCCCAGTCTCTCACCCTTGTCTTTTCCTTTCAGGCTGCAGCACTCCCTTTAATATCTCTTGTAAACCCATTCTTTTGGAACATGCTCTTTCAGTTTTTGTTTGTGTGAAGACTTTACATTTTGGAAGGACAGTTTTGCCAGATAAAGATTCTTGGCTGGCAATTTTTCTCTTTCATTGCCTTAAATACAATACCATTTTCTTCTCACTTCCATGGTTTCTTATGAGAAATCAGCATTTAGTCTTATTGAGATTCCCTTGTGTGTGATGGATTTCTTTTCTTTTGCTTTTCAGAATCCTCTCTTTAGCTCCTTAACTTGTCATTCTGAATAGTATGTGTCTACTCAGAATTTTCTGTCTGGGATGTGTTGTCCTTCCTAGAGATTGATTTTTATAACTTTCCTAAGGGTTGGGATGTTTTCATTCATTATTTCCTCAAATATTCTTCTGCCACTGTTCCATCCTCTTTTCCTTCTGGGACACCTATAATGTGTATGTTTTTATGTTTCTCATTGTTATTCAATTCCCTGAGAGCTAGTTCCATTTTTTCCATTCTTCTATTTCTGTTTTTTTATCTTTTCAAGTTCATATGCTCAGTCCTGAAATTCACTAATTCTGCCCTCCACCAATTCAAATCTGCTGTTATAAGCTTTTACTGTATTTTTAATCTCATCCATTGTGTCTTTTATTCCTATAAGCTCTTTTACTTTTCTTTACAGGCTTTCAAAATTCTCTTTATGCTCACCCAGTGTCTTCTTATTATCACTTATCTTTTAGTCATATTTTCCTTCAATTTCTTGAATTGATTTAGATTCATGTGATTATCATTGATTAGTTGTCTAAAATCCTGTACCTCACCAGGATTTTTCATTTGTTCCTTTGGCTGGCCATCTCTTCCTCTTTCTTGGTATGGTTTGTAATTTTTTGCTGGTGTTGAAGCATCTGCATATATTGGTGAATTTACTCTGATGATCAGTTTCTCTCTTGTCTGTTGGCTTTGTTTCACATCCCTTTTGTGATTTTTCGTTCAGCTTATTCTGTCCTTGACATTGCCAGTTTAAGTTATCAAAATAGGGCCAGGGACTCACTAATGTGACGCATATCAGACCCAAGGGTCTGGGATATGAGAGACTCTGAAAAACATTTTTTTCTCCTTGAAGTTTCTTTGTTGGCCAGAAGATAGTATTCATCAGTAAATCTTTCTGTGCAGGCATCTCTTTCAAGCCCCACTCGCTCCTGATACTGGACTGGCCAGTGTCAAGTTTCAAAGTGGGCTCTGCCAGCCAAACTCACTGAAGCGAAACCACCTCTTCCCTCTGCCACATCCTCCTCTTCCCGGGGATGAAGACCTCTGTTTCCCTCATAATTGGCTACAAGGAGCCACACATTTTATCCAGGATGTTTGCTGAGGGTAGAGGATAGGCGCTGTTTCTGGCCATGGGGCTAGTTATTCAGTTTTCATTGCCTCTCTGCTCCTTGCTCTCCTGTAGGGTGTGCAGCTCTCTCCTAGTCTGCATATCTCCAAAGCCGCACCCTCAGAACCTCTGCTGTTTCTGGGAGAGAGTTGAGTCCTGCTTACCTGCTCTGATGCTATCTTTCCAGAAAGCCTTATAGTACTTTTTATCTTATTCAGATCAGTAGTAATGTCCCCCTTTTCATTATTTGGATTTTCCATGTTTGGGCCTTCTTTTTTCTTTGTTAGCCTAGTCAAAGGCTTGTCAATTATACTGATTATTTTTGGAAACCATATTTTGGTTTTGTTGATTCTCTCAAATGTTTTTTTCTTCTATTTCTATCTTGTATCACCACTCTAATCTTTCTTATTCCATTTGCTTGCTTTGGATTTAATTTCCTCTGATTTTTCTATTTCTTCAGTATTGAAGGTCTCTGAATTTAAAGTTTTCCTTCTATTTTAATGCAAGCATTTAAAACTCTAAGTTTCCCTCTCAGCACTGCCTTTGCTGCATCCCAGAAGTTTGGCATGCTGTTGTTTCATGCTGCTTTTTCCTGGAGGCAAATTCTTGGAGAAGGATCAACCCATGGAATACTTTCCCCATTCAGTCTTTCCTGGCCAAAACAGGGTCAGAGACCCACAAAGAGGGGTGCAGACTGGCTCCAAAACATGCTTTTGAGAGGGTCTAGAACAGTGCTAAAAAATTCTCCAATGTTTTCCCAAAGCGGAGTTTTCCTGGCCTGCCCAGCAAATGCAGATCTTGGGCTAACTTCCCCCAGAAACTCTGAGGAAGCACTGCATCTTTCAACCTCCACTGCCTCTGGCCCTGTCCTGGGTGGGCTGGAACAGGGGCTGCTGCTACCTTTGTCCTGGGGTCAGAGCCAGAGCGCAGCAATCTGAATCAAAAGCCACGGTCTGTAATCAGCTGTACTCAACCTTGTTCTTGGCAAGAGGATTTTTATGTCCCTTTTTGGACTCAACCCTATAAAATCCTGCTAGAGAATGGGTGAGGGGCCTGATAGCAGCTTCACAGAGCAATTTATAGCCTTTTACTCTAATTTATCAACTTCTTCCTCTGCCATCTTCCCTGGAAGTATCTCCTACCTTGAATTGTCTTAAACAAATCAATTTTATTGATACATATTGATAAGCATACAATTCATCCAAAGTGTATACAATCAGTGGTATTTGGTATAATCACCTAGTTGTGCATTCATCACTTCAGTCATTTTTAGAGCATTTTCATTATGATAATAGTAATAATAATAAACAAAAAACAGGCAAACAGGCGGCATACGGAGCGAGGCGGGGCCGGTGCAGGCTGCGGGGGCGAGAGGCGGACGCCGGAGCTGGGCCGGGCCACTGTAGCGAGCGGAGCCAGGCGGAGCCGGGTCAGGCCGCGGCGGTATACAATAGGTGCTACAGGGAACACCTCACATTTGCTGGGTTTTCTGATCCTCCACTGCCTCATTTCTGTGTGAACTGATTTAGGCTACCTACACTATCCCCCTTCCCCTGAATCTTGATATCCACTATCATCTACTGTCTCTCCTATATTCCACCCCCAACCTCCCGTTCTTTGATCCACAAAGTGTCTAACTCTTAATTTCTAATACCTTTGTTCTGTTTTCTGTCTATTATCCACTCTTGAAACTATTACCTCTCCTTTCTTTCTCCCTCTCTCATGAAAACAATAGCTTTGTAGTTCATACCATATTCCTCCCAAATTCATTCATCTACTTCATAAAAGGTACTCTACCTACAGCTATAACTCTATACAATTTACATGAATCTAACCTCCATCTTTCCAGATCTCATATTCTTGCTTTGTTAACATACATCACCAATACAACTTTACACTTTTCCCTTGCTTACACAATTGCCTTTCCCCAACACTAATACTTTCCTCTAAAGTGAACTTAACCAACAACAAGTAACTAGAATAAGAAGAAAAATCTGACAAAGAGAAGGTATAACACCTATGCAAAAATAACAACTAATTAACCTCCAAGAGCAGACAAAGAAGCTAAGGAACTGATTAAATTCGTCAAAATAAAGAGATGACCAGAAAGCAACAAAAATCTACAAACCAAACCAATAATCAGGAAAACATGGCTGAATCCAATCAACAAACCAATAATCACGAAGGGGAGGAAAACTTGGCACAAGCAATGAAAGATCTCAGAACATTTATCACCGACAAATTTGATGCAGTAATGAAAGAGGTTAACAACATGAAGATATCACTTGGAGGGGAAATTGCAGACATACGCAAAAACATAACAGATATGATGGGAATGAACACCACAGTTCAAGAAATCAAAAATACACTTGCAGCAAATATCAGCAGACTAGAAGAGACAGAGCAGAGAATTAGTGATGTGGAAGACAGTACATCAGAAATCAAACAGATAGTAGAAGGGGTCAATAAGAAGACAGAAAAAATCCAATTAGGATTTAGGGACCTGAATGACAATGCTAAACGCTCAAACATACGTATTATAGGCATTCCAGAAGGTGAAGAGAAGGGAAAGGGGTCAGAAAGAGTGTTGCAGGAAATAATGGCTGAAAACTTCCCAAATCTACTGAAAGAGACAGATGTACATATCCAAGAAGCACAGCGCACTCCACAAGTCATAAACCCCAACAGGCCCACCCCAAGACATATACTTGTCAAATTATCCAATGCTCAAGACAAAGAGAAAATCCTAAAAGCAGCAAGAGAAAAGAAAACCATCACATACAAGGGAAGCTCAATTAGATTAAGTGCTGATTTCTCTTCTGAAACCATGGAGGCAAGAAGACAGTGGTATGATATAGTCAAGGTACTAAAGGAAAGAAATTTCCAACCAAGAATACTTTATCCAGCTAAACTAGCATTCAAATATGATGGAGAGTTCAAAATATTCGCAGACAAACAGAAACTGAAAGAGTATACCAACAAGAAACCTCCCCGTCAAGAAATTCTAAAGGGAGTGCTGCAGGAAAAAGGAAAAAACAGGAAAGGCAAAGTTGGAGGAGAGTATAAGACCAACAACAACAACAAAAAAGACAAAAAAAAATATACAAACAAAATATGACAAACACAAATCCAATCAAAGTATGGCTAACACAAATAATTCCTTGATAGTAATAACACTGAATGTCAACGGATTAAACTCACCTATCAAAAGATTCAGACTGGGACATTGGATAAGGAAATATGATCCATCCATATGCTGTCTACAAGAGACACATCTTAGACCCAGAGACGCATGGAGATTGAAAGTGAAAGGCTGGAAAACAATCATACAAGCTAACAATAACCAAAAAAAGGCAGGAGTAGCTATATTAATATCAGAAAATATAGACTTTAAATGTGAATCAATTGTGAGTGACAAAGAAGGATACTACATTTTAGTCCAAGGGAAAATCTGTCAAGAAGATCGAACAATCATAAATATCTATGCCCCTAACAAGGGTGCCTCTAAATACATCAGGCAAACGCTGGAAAAACTAAGTGAAAGAATAGATACATCTACAATTATAGTGGGGGATTTTAATACACCACTATCAACTCTGGACAGAACATCTCAAAAGAGAATCACCAAAGAAACAAAACATCTGAATAGTATATTAGAGGAGCTCGATCTAATAGACATATATAGATCGCTACACCCAAACACAGCAGGATATACATTTTTCTCAAGCGCACATGGATCATTCTCCAAGATAGATCATATGCTAGGCCACAAAGAAAGGCTGAACGAATTCAGAAAGATTGAAATCATACAAAACATTATCTCTGACCACAGTGGAGTCAAGCTGGAGATTTGCAAGGGACAGAAGCCCAGATTTCACACCACGATTTGGAAATTAAACAGCACACTCTTAGAAAAACAGTGGGTCAAAGAGGAAATCTCAAAAGAAATCAATGACTACCTTGAATCAAATGATAATGATAACACAACATACCAAAATTTATGGGATGCAGCAAAAGCAGTACTGAGAGGGAAGTTTATAGCCAGAAATTCATATATCAAAAAAGAAGAAAGAGCAAAAATTGAAGAACTAACTGCACATTTGAAGGAATTAGAAAAACAACAACAAAGCAACCCAACAGGAAGAAGAAGGAAGGAAATAACAAAGATAAGAGCAGAACTAAATGAAATAGAAAATAAGAAAGCACTTGAACAGATAAACAAGACCAAGAGCTGGTTTTTTGAGAAGATTAACAAAATTGACAAACCTTTAGCAACACTAACAAAGAAAAAAAGAGAGAAGATGCAAATACACAAAATAAGAAATGAGAAAGGTGATATCACCACTGACCCCAGAGAAATAAAGACTATCATAAGAGGATATTTTGAAAAACTATATTCCAACAAAAATGACAATCTAGAGGAAATGGACAAATTCCTAGAAACACATAAACAGCCAATATTGACAAAAGAAGAAATTGATGATCTTAACAAACCAATCACAAGCAGAGAGATAGAATCAGTTATTAAAAATCTCCCAACTAAGAAGAGCCCACGGCCAGATGGCTTCACAGGTGAATTCTACAAAACATTCCGGAAAGAACTGACACCAATCCTGCTGAAAGTATTCCAAAACATCGAAACAGAAAGAACGTTATCCAACTCCTTCTATGCTGCCAACATTACCCTAGTACCAAAGCCAAACAAAGACATCACAAGAAAGGAAAATTACAGACCAATTTCTCTAATGAACCTAGACGCAAAAATACTTAACAAAATAATTGCTAATCGTATTCAACAACACATTAAACGTATTATACACCACGACCAAGTGGGATTCATCCCAGGTATGCAAGGATGGTTCAACATAAGAAAATCAATCAACGTAATACACCATATAAACAGATTGAAGGAAAAAAATCACATGATTATATCTATTGATGCAGAAAAAGCATTTGACAAAATACAGCACCCTTTCTTGATAAAAACACTCCAAAAGCTTGGAATACAAGGGAATTTTTTGAACACGATAAAGAGTATATATGAAAAACCTAAAGCCAATATTGTTTACAATGGAGAAATCCTAGACTCCTTCCCTCTAAACTCAGGAACAAGACAAGGATGCCCACTGTCTCCGCTCCTATTTAACATTGTCTTAGAAGTACTTGCTCGAGCACTGAGGCAAGAACCAGAAATAAAAGGCATTCAAATTGGAAAGGAAGAAGTCAAAATTTCATTATTTGCAGATGACATGATCCTGTACATAGAAAACCCTGAGAGATCTACAACGAAGATTCTAGAACTCATAAATGAGTTTAGTAAAGTCGCAGGTTATAAGATCAATGCGCAAAAATCAGTAGCATTTCTGTACACCAATAATGAGCAAGATCAGGAGGAAATCAAGAAACAAATACCATTCACAATAGTAAATAAAAAAATCAAATACTTAGGAATAAATTTAACTAAAGAGGTAAAGAACTTATACACCGAGAACTATACAAGATTGTTCAAGGAAATCAAAGAAGACCTAAATAAATGGAAGACTATTCCTTGTTCATGGATAGGAAGACTGAACATTATTAAGATGTCTATCCTACCAAAACTGATCTACACATTCAATGCAATCCCGATAAAAATCAACACAGCCTTCTTTAAGGAACTAGAAAAACTAACTATGAAATTTATTTGGAAAGGAAAGAGACCCCGAATAGCCAAAGACATACTGAAAAAGAAAAAAGAAATTGGAGGAATCACACTACCTGACTTCAAAACATACTATAAAGCCACGGTGGTGAAAACAGCATGGTATTGGCATAAGGAGAGACACATAGACCAATGGAATCGAATTGAAAGCTCTGATATAGAACCTCACATATACAACCACATAATATTCGATAAAGCCACCAAACCCTCTCAACTGGGAGAGAGTGGCCTATTCAACAAATGGTGTCTGGAGAACTGGATAGCCATATGTAGAAGAATGAAAGAGGATTACCATCTCACACCCTATACAAAGATCAACTCAAGATGGATCAAAGACCTAAATATAAGAGCCAAGACCATATAAACCTTAGAAAGCAGTGTAGGGAAACATCTACAGGACCTTGTAATAGGAAATGGATTTATGAATATCTCACCAAAAGCACGAGCAGCAAAAGAACTAATAGATAAATGGGACTTCCTCAAAATTAAAGCCTTCTGCACCTCAAAGGAGTTTGTCAAGAAAGTAAAAAGGGAGCCCACACAGTGGGAGAAAATATTTGGCAACCATATATCTGATAAGAAACTTATAACTTGCATATATAAAGAACTCCTATATCTTGAAAATAAAAAGATAAACAACCCATTTAAAAAATGGGAAAAAGACTTAAACAGACACTTCTCTGAAGAAGAAATACAAATGGCAAGAAAGCACATGAAAAAATGTTCCAAATCTCTAGCTATCAGGGAAATGCAAATCAAAACCACAATGAGATACCATCTTACACCCATAAGATTGGCAGCTATGAAAAAAACAGAAGAATACAAGTGCTGGAGAGGATGTGAAGGAGGGGGAACACTCATCCACTGCTGGTGGGAATGCAGAAGGATCCAACCATTCTGGAGGACAGTACGCCGGTTTCTCAAAAAACTAGCCATAGATTTGCCATATGACCCAGCAATACCACTGCTGGGTATTTACCCAGCAGAACTGAAAACAAGAACACAAACCGATATATGTACACCAATGTTCATAGCAGCATTGTTCACTATTGCCAAAAGTTGGAATCAACCCAAATGCCCATCAACAGATGAGTGGATCAATAAAATGTGGTATATACACACAATTGAATACTACTCGGCTGTAAGAACAAACACACTACAAACACATGTGATAACATGGATGAATCTTGAGAACCTTATGTTGAGTGAAGCAATCCAGACATTGAAGGACAAATACTACATGACCTCAATGATATGAAATAAACAAGCTGCCCTAGATAGCAAGAGACTGAACGATAGGCTTATAGGAAATCGGAGGGTGGAGGAAGGATATGAGCCAATGTCTGCAGGGGTCGAATTTAAGACGAGATGGTGGTAAGTATGAACACAAAGAAGAGATAAAAGGGGGGCAAGGGGTTGCCTTTGCTTGGGGCTTTGCGGGTTTGAGGGTGGCTGGGGAGGGACGGATGGGTAACGTTGCCCAAAAGTGGGGGGAGGGAGGGGTAGCATATGAACCAGGAGAGGGTCAGGTGTTGGTGGAGAGTAAAATGCCGAGAAAATCATATCAAAATATAATAAAGAGGGTTACCTGTTTAGAATGCTCGGAGGGGAGGGTCTGATGCAGGACGGGCTCCTGGGGAATGTCTAAATGCTCATTCTGCCAGAGTGGGTGACACCATGGGGTAGAAACCCAAGTAGTGAGAGTGGGGGTGGACCCACATCCTGGGGAAGACTAATGCCATCAAATAGAGGGAACTGTATCCCTCGAGAGAAAGGGTGGCTCCCAGGGCATTGGGGCAGTTGAGTAAGTTAGGACCTGAACACTATTCCATCTATCTCTGGAAGTGGCTCCTCAGGAAACGGAGGTTGGCTATCACTGAGGACACCAAGGTGGAAGGGAAAATGGACGTTAAATGTGTGGAACCAAAGTAAATGGGGGGTAAGAGAGGAGTTTCTTGAGAGTACACAAGGATGGATATAAAACATGTAATATTACACTATAACATATAGGAGATGACAGACTGATAATGTAAACCATAATGTAAAACATAGGATAACTAAGAATGTAAAGAACTGTGTATCCTAAAGTATGCACCACAATGTAAGCACAGATGTCACCTTGTTAGAAAGCTAATGTCTCAGACTCTGTACATCACTTTAAGTAAATATGATATGAATAGGGCGTAAGAGTATCACTGTGGAAGGGAAAAGGTTTTCTGGTGGATGTGTGGGAGTGCTGTATATTATATATATACATTGCTGTGGTCTAGGACTCCTGTGAAGAAAAGCTGAATAATTAGGGGGGGGGAAAAAAAAAAAAAAAAAAGATAGGATGTGGAATTTTTTCAAGTCAACATTCTTTATCTAAGTTCTTTTTCTAACTTTATCCAAGTTCTTTATCTATCCTTTAAGCTCATCGCTATATGCCATTCCCTAGTAAGGGACCATGAAATTATATTGGGCTTCAAATTTCGTGGAGTTCTGGATCACAGAGTGTTTCAACAATGGCAATGGAGGGATACTGGTATGGGGTACCAATGACAGGTGATATATGGCTGACAGGGAGCTGTACAGAACATATGTCCAAGGTGCATGGTAATGTTTGGATATACTCATAGTGGCAACAATTAAAAACCACAGTAGGGGGGGTACTGAGTTCCTGGCCAGTGGTGCTCTGTCGTGGTCCCTAGGGGAGTAGCGACAGTCTCCCAGGTACAGTGGCGGGGACCGGGAGGGAGTGAGGGTTCAACAGTGAGCCCCTGATGCTAATGACTATGCTTGTGAGCTGATAAACCCAAAATAAGAACAAGGCCTAGAACAACTTTGTGCCTGGGAATTTCCTCCTGTCAGCCTTCATGTTACTCAAATGTGGCCAGTCCCGAAGCCAAACTCAGCATGTAAATGCAATGCCTTCCCCCCATCGTGGGACATGACACCCGGGGATGAGCCTCCCTGGCAACGAGGGACCACTATCAACTACCAACTGATGATGCAACTGGAAAATGACCTTATACGGAAGGTTCAATGCGGATCAGCAGAATATCCATGTCTACATAAAATACCATGACTTTAAAATGCTGTTTGACCTAAAGTAAGGGGGAAATGGAAAGGAGAAATGAGTTTATATGGCTACGAGTTTCTAAAAAAGAGTCTGGAGGCTGGCAGAAGGTTTGCCCTCATGCACAACTGAGCAGAGTCAGAGAGACAGATAAAGCAGATACCACCCCCAGATATTGGTTCCTTTGAGGGCTAAAGAGACCCACGGGAGTTATGGTCATGGCCGATGGGGTTTACTACCAGGGCAGATGGCCCCTATTTGGAAATGGTGTTTATGTGTGATGAATCTGGACTCAGATGGGATCTCCCTTCATAAGACTTTCATGCCAATATGCTGGAGGTGCAGTTAATGTTGGCGTTTAAGATATATTTAGGGGATTTGAATCTCTGGACTGACAATGTGATAGCCAGATCCTGAGCCTCAACAGACTCCAGCACCTACAATCTGATTTATTGGACTTACCACACTCAGCTAAGATGGAGTTGAAGAAGGACAACCACCACTCCATGGAGTCTAGAGTGATTACAACTGAAAATGGGAGGATTGCATCCAGCATCCAGGTGGAATCTGACCCTCCTCTTGACATAGAGGTGCAATGGACACAACCAATCCAATGTCCACATAGAAGAGGTGGCATTGGAATGGGAAAAGTGGACATAGTGGACGAAGGGTATGGGGAAAGGCAGGAAGAGATGAGAGGTGGAGGCGTCTTTGGGACATGGAGCTGCCCTGGATGGTACTTCAGAGGCAATCACCGGACATTGTAAATCCTCACAGGGCCCACTGGATGGAATGGAGGAGAGTATGGGCTATGATGTGAACCAATGTATATGAGGTGCAGAGGTGCCCAAAGATGTACTTACCAAATCCAATGGATGTGTCATGATGATGGGAACGAGTGTTGTTGGGAGGGGGGAGAGGGGGGGGTGGGGGTATGGGGTTGAATGGGACCTCACATATATATTTTTAATGTAATATTATTACAAAGTCAATAAAAAATAAAAAAATTTAAAAAAAAACAAAAAAAAAAAACAGGCAAACAAAGAAAATTCCTCACCTTTCAATCACTCTCTGTTTCCCCTGCTGTACACAGCTGCTATTTCTGGCTATTCTTGCATAATTATTTATTTGTTTATTAAGCAGTTTTATTGAGATACAGTCACATACCATATGATCTATCCAATGTGTATAATCAATGGCTTTTAGGGTAATCAAAATGTTGTACATTTATCATCTCAAAAATTTTAGAACAATTTCTTTACTCCAAAAAGAAAGACTCCATACCCTTCTTCAGCCCCACATAATAAATTTAAATAACAGTTAGATTTACTGGTTTAAAATGATGTAAAATGGATTTTTAAATTTCCAAATCTGTATACATCTGGATTTAAAGTCAGGTTGATTCCAATACATTTGAGAATAAAGATTTACAAGAACTCATTAAATTTACTGGTTTAGTGTCAAGCATATTCCAAATGAAAAGACTGAAGGATAATCATGCAAATGTTGAGAGCAGTTATCTTTAAGTAATAGCATTGCAGTTGATTATCTTTTTCTTTGTGATTTTCTATATTTTTCCAATTTTTTAACAGTAGACCTATTATTTTGTAGTAAGAAAAAAAGTTATCTCCAATGATTAAACTACAGAAGAAACAAATTTCAATATTTATAAAACCTTTCGGTATATCGAAAACTTGTTTCTTTAGAAGGCAAAAGAATATAGAAAATGCATTCTTTGGATATAAGCAACAAGAATTTCTGGTCTCTGGATATAGCTGAGAAGCTTCCTACTAAATATTTTCATTATCAGAATAGAATAGTTAGCTCACTCACTAAACATTTTCTAAATCAAAAGTGACCTGTTTCTATATCTGAAACCTAAAAGTCTTAAATCGATCTACTGTTGGTGGAGACAGTGTTCAGGTTCTCGAATTTGTTATGAGAAAAAAATCAAGGGCAAACCACAAATCAAGCAAGCTAGCAGATAATTTATTGGGGGGGTGAAGCAAAAGAATAAAATACACTCTCAGACATGAAGGTAGCATTCTCAAGGGATAGAAATGCACATTCTGTCCTGGGGTCCCTTCTTTTATGGGGTACAGGGCTCCAGGGTCTGTGCTGATTGGCATTTTTGAAACAAAGGAAGGGGACCTCGATCCAGCAGTTTGATTCTCTTAGGAATTTAGGGGTTGCTGTCTGGTGGTGACTGGCCTCTGGTCACTGTCCATGAGGTATTAGGGAGCCTGAAGGTGGCTGGGTGGTTTTGGAGCCCCTCCTGCCTCTACCCTCTTTCCTGCCTTGTAATGATGTTGCTGATTGCCTTGTGATAACACAGCCCTTGGGTGTGGGTTTTGTGAGCTGCAGGGTGTGTGCTGTGAGCTGCAGGGTGTGTGCTGTGAGCAGCAGGGTGTATGCTGTGAGCTGCAGGGTGTGTGCTGTGAGCTGCAGGGTGTGAGCTGTGAGTTGCAGGGTGTGAGCTGTGAGCTGCAGGGTATGTGCTGTGAGCTGCAGGGTGTGTGCTGTGAGCTGCAGGGTGTGAACTGTGAGTTGCAGGGTGTGAGCTGTGAGCTACAGGGTATGTGCTGTGAGTTGCAGGGTGTGAGCTGTGAGCTACAGGGTATGTGCTGTGAGTTGCAGGGTGTGAGCTGTGAGCTGCAGGGTATGTGCTGTGAGCTGCAGGGTGTGAGCTGTGAGTTGCAGTGCGTGTGCTGTTGATGTAGGCTATGAGTGGGAGGCTGTGCATCTCTTCATAGATAACCAAAGCTGTGTGTATCTGACAGTGGGAGCTGCAGCCCTCCCCTGCCCTGTGTAACCATGGCAACCACTCCAGTCCCGAAAGGAAAAGAACACCAAACAATGTAAGCTCTATAAATTTTATATATTCAGGGAAGATGCAATCCAAATGTGTTAAAAGCTTACTTGGAATGTACAAAGTTTATGTTAAAAGCTTACTTGGAATGTATAAGGTTCATGTTAAAAGCTTACCCAGAATGTGGGGGATCTGTGTTAATTTCAAACTTACTGAGTACTGAAACAAAGAACCATTTAACTCTTCCTCTCTATAAAGAGAACTCAAAAATCTTATTTGGGGCTCAGGTATTGGACAGAAAGTTCCCAAGCCCAGCCAGTTGTAAAAAATTCATTTTTTTCTTTCCCAAAATTATTACTGAGTCCTAGCCTTTCCAGACACAATAAATGAGCCTCTCTCAACGTCTACAACATGTGGGGGCTCATCCAGGATTGCAAATGAAGGCCAGAGAAGGTAGCATTTTGCTACCCCTTCCGGATCTCCAAGGAAGCCGGGAGGACTCAGGTGACCCCACATCTGGGAACACCCCAGACTCCATTTAGTCCAGAAAAAGATGTGGCCTTTGCTAGAACCCTCCCTGCAAAAATCAGAGGCAACAGAAGTCTCAGAAATTCTGGGAATGGAAAAAAAATTCCAAACATGGGAAAAGGTAAGACTCCCCCCAGGGAGCATAGTGCCAGGAAAACCTAACTTTAAATGTTAGAAAGGGAAGCCTGGTCAACTTCCAAGAGAACCCCAGTACCTCCAGAAATGTGGGGGAAAGTGGTTCTCTGAAGGTCTGAAAGGAAAGAGGGAAAAAAAAGGGAAAAATACTGGTGTTTGGATTTGGCTAACTGTGTGTTAGCATCTGGTTCTGCTCTTGCCTCCACTGAGGTAGTGAAGGCATGATTATAATAGGAAAGGATGTTTATAGGTTCAAGTCCTAACATCCTGAAAATTGGTCTGGATTTTTAAAATCTTGGTTACAGGAAAGTGGACTGGCTTTATAGTGAGGTTTGATCTGAATGTAAGGTTAAACAGTGAGAAAAGTTTAGCTGGAGTCATTGTTTGGTGCCTGTAAAAGGCACCAAATTCTGCCTATAAAAGGTATAAATAGTAATCAAAATAAAACCTCATGTGCCATCAATGAGGGTCAGGGAGTTCCTTGAGATGCTAAAGTTACGGAATTCTTCTGTTTTAATCTGTGCTTAACTGTGTGTTCAACTTTAAAAATGTGCATTTGGCTTTTGTAAGTTTACTTATGCCTAAGAAATCACTGTAAAAGGTAACTTAAAAATGAATCTTTAAATGCCATCCTTTCTTGCTGGTAAATTGAATGCATAGCTCACAGAAAAAATTTGTTCAGTTACTAGGAAAAAAAAAGCGGAAGTTTCACAAGATTGTTACTAATAAGGTTCTTGTAACTTAATGAAGGTACCCAATTCATCTTAAAGTAAAAACATACTAAGAAATGTAACTAAGAATTAAAATCATTGTATCAGTACCTTTATATATATATATATATATAAACTTATAACTAAAGCTATTACAATGGAGTAAATGTGGCCTGGATTTTGGCTATTGTAATGATAATATTGAATTGATTTGCCTCTGTTTATGGCTACTTCAAGTTTATCTAGTTCTTATTATAACAATAGTAATTATTACTTGAATTTATCCTATAGTTATTTTATAACTAATTTCACCCCTGGTCTTCAACTACTGTAATAATAATTATAAACTGCATTTGCATTTGCATTTGCCTTTGCTTATGATTCCTGCGAATCTGGCCCACCCTTTAACAATTCAACTTGATAATTGAACTTTAGAAACTTATAGTTAAATTTAAGAAGGGTTTATGCATACCACTTTTGTGCCATTCTAAATATTTTGATCTTCTCATTTCCTCTTTACCCTTTTAAAAGACCTTCCCAATAATATAAATTAATTCTGATTGGCTGTTTCCACCAGGAATCAGAAATAACTGTTGCCAGGTTTTCCAATGCTCTCCCCAGTGTACCATGCCTTTCCTTTGCCCAAAGAAGCCTTAGTAAGCAACCCCCATTGTTCAGGCTGTCCCAGAGAAAAGTGAGTCAAAGCTACCTGATTTCTTTTCAGTCTAAGCAAAAGCCCCAAATGCTTGCCAGGTTCCCTTCAAACAGCAATGTAACCAGGAAAACCAGTGAGAAAACTGTACCTTGCTGGATTAGCCAGCAAAGAAAGGTTTTGAATAACTAAGTAGTGTTTCTGTATCAAACTATTCATGTCTGCCTATTTGCTCAAATAATTAGAGTTAAATATGTAGTTATATAAGTAATACATATTCCTAAAACCCAAATTAAACTAAACAGTATAAAAGGTCATGTAGAAATCTAAATATATAAAAACTGTTTAAAAAGCTATGAAATCCTTATTGAATTATAATTGAAACAGGTTAAATAATTACTTTATATTCCAGAACCTAAAAGTTAGTATGCTTTTAAAATTATTCAGTTTTGAAATTATCAGAAGCAAAAGATTCTAAGCCTCTGTAAAAAAAGGAAAACATTCTTTGTTTGAACAATAACAATTTCAATTTGTTTACCTTAAGTATTATCTCTTTTGTTTATAAAATACCAAGTTAATAAGTTAACATTATATGTTTTAAATCTTTAAAATAATAAAAGCTATAAATTCATGTTTAATGAAATTAAAATAGGTGTAGAGCTGCTCTCTCTTAAATGCACGAAGTAAATTCCATTGGTTACTAATTGTAATCTAAAGTAAATTTGCCAGTCTGTAATTATGTTCAACTGTAAAGAATTTGTAAAAGCATCTTCCAAACTGAAGCATTTAAATAGCTCTAATTCTAAAAAAACACTATTAACTAAAAACCTGGAGTAATATTAATAGCAAGAAGTAATTTCATAGTAATGAAACCTGTCTAAAAGTCACTGTAAGATGCATATTTAAGTAATGGTAATAAAAAGTTACCTTAATTCCATTGAAAATCTTCCGTTTTCATTTTAACAATGAAAAATAATTTTTTCCTCTACTACTAAAGTAAAATACCTGTTACTATCTTCATGGCAAAAGTGTAAAAATAAACAAAGTCATTTGATATGTAACATATTGCAGTGAAAATGTTTAAAAATAAATGAAAATCAAGGGATAAACGTCAACATTGTAAAACTCTCTTGTGCATTCAAACCAGGCCTTGAATACATTGCAATTTGCCTCTCCATATGAGTTATTGACTAATTTGGTCACTGATCTTTAAAACAATAAAATACCTACTACTTTTCTGGTCACGCTCCTGAAGTGGATGGAAACAACTTTGCAGTTTCAAGCCCCTACAGCAGCCAATAATGGCTAAGGACAGCCTAATGTACAATGAATATCATCTTCAGACCAACACTGTTTCTTAGTGCCAGAGAGCGCTATGCACCAGTCCAGTAAAATCTACTCCTTACTTTCTGTCTAAGATCAACAGTACTGCAGCTTCTGTGAAGAATATACAAAGTGAAGCAATAAACATCAGAATACTGTAAGTAGAACTTAAACAAAATTGGCATTATGGCTTGCTCCCATGGAGAGATAACATGTAAAGTATTACAAACTTGAAATTTAAAACTATTAATTGCAACTCAGAATCCTTATGCATTAAGGAATACATTAATTAATATTAAGTGCTGTACTTTTATCCCATTCTAAATATATGCCTGATAATTATAATGCTATCTTTTCTATTCTAATCATGTACAAATCTACATTAGACATGTTAGAAATCCTGATAAACTTCATTTTCTAAGTAACTAATAAACA